>NC_141689.1:1997853885-1999271086 GCF_964263255.1 Lissotriton vulgaris
CTTCACTCATCCTGAGAATAGTATTATATAATATATATTTTTAAAATCTATTTATGTTCTCCCTCTTGCCGCCCTACCACGTCGCATCGGAAGCAGGACACCACTGTTGCCTACATGGGTAGCATTCTACACTGTATGATGTGTGGTTGGAAGTGTGTTGATCATATGTGGGAAGTGTTTCCATGTTGTGTGTGAAGATCACCAAGTTGCAGTTATCATGTTACAGGACTCATCGCCTAGCAGTGTGATGAATGAAGATGTATGAGAGACAAGCATGCACTTTATGATGATATTCTGTAAACGTGCAGCTCTTAGCAGTTTTGCATGTCCCTTTATGGCTGTATTCCTTCTTATCATAGTGCACTTAGATGATTACTTCACTAAGTGGAGAAGTGTGGCTCACCGGTTAGAGGAGGCAGTCCCAGAAGCAGAGGTCGGCCCAGGACCAGGGTTCAATTCCCGACGCGGCAGGGTTTGGAGCCCAAATGTCCACGGACCTGATAATTCTCGCTTTGGTGCCTACTTGAATCAGGGGTTCATGCTCTGCAACTCTGGGCAATAGCTTGCTCAATCTCCACTATGGCCCCCGCGGCGGGATGCCTGGCTTTCACCTTGGGGGTCCCCAGCTGGGCTATCCCACAGGGAAAAACCAGGACGGGTTCCCAAAGCAAGCGCCGAGATACCCTTTGTGGTGATACGTGCACTATATAGGAAACTACATTTTTTAAGTTGTCAATTCTGAGAAATTGTATTTAAAGTTTATGGTCCTGAGCAGGTATAGTATACGACTTATCTAGCACAATCACATTCAGAATGGTCTATACACAAGCTCATGAAATGGCGTCTGCTGTTTTCCCAGCTCCAATCGCACATCTTGATACTGGTTCAGACTGGGCTGCCTCCCGGGGTGTTTTTTTTGTACTTTCTAAACCAAAAGCAGTTTTTCATCATTCTGTTCTGGCGGGGTCTTTCCCTTCCTTGTGATTATGCTCCATATCGGACCGCATTCAGCTTCCCACTCTGTGATGATTGGCATTATTTCAAGTACTGTGTAACATGTTGAAATGTCTCTGAGCTCCTGCCAGCGAGACAGACCATCTGTTTACATTCGTGTTCGTTTTATTGGTAGAGCGCAATTGGCAATCAATCAGTGGCAATCACAGCGCACACAATATTACATTTCGTTCTCAGTGCAACACCTTCTAAAGAAGCCTCGTTCTGATGCAGGCCAGGATGTTAGCACTCGCCATGTCTGCAGAGAATGCCCGTATTGTCATCATAGTAATGTTTTAAACATTTAATCCAGTTACTGAAGTGCACCACCGCAAACTGAACCTGATCAATTGGAAGCCATCAGGAAACACCATGCTTCTCCCTTGATATGTCTACTTTCGTTCAAATTTGGATTAATTTTTCGGTTTTTATTTGATGATGCTACCTTGTAGATTGCAAGAATGAAAGTGGAATCTGGTTATAAAGATACTGCTTTACAATAACCACATCAGAGTCTTTGACATTTCGGGGCAGATTTATGAAGGGCTTGCGCCACGTTTACGCCACCGTTGCGTGACGCAATGGCACGGAAACGTGGCGCATCCCTGCACCCTATTTACAACGTGACGCATCTAGGAGATGCGTCACGTTGTTCAGCACTGCGCCATGAGGAGGCGTTCCTGCGCAGGGTGGGCGTTCCTGCGCAGGAACGCCTCCTGAAAGTGGCTGAGTGAAATCTATGAGATTTCACTCAGTCACTTTCAGGGCAATGCTGCGTCAAAACCCTGCGCCTGCTTGAAGCAGGCGTAAGGCTTGAGGCAGCATTGAAAGAATAGGCCCCCCCAGAGCATTGCTGGAGCTGCGTCGCGCCTGCGACGCAACTCTTGCAATGCGCCACATTTCCGGCATAGATGCGTCACGCATCTGTGCCGTTTTTGCCCCATGGTGCGCCGCATCATAAATGCGGCGCACCATGGGTGGCGTAGCTGTGGCGCACTGTGGCGCATGTTAACTGGCGCATCCCTCGGGATGCGCCAGTTAACATAAATCTGCCCCTTCGTGTTTAACATTCTTTCTTACTGCTGAAGGCAATAACAGGCAGCGGAGTCCATTATTTGTGTGGTCTGCCCACACTCTCATATCTAGATAAGGTGTGTGCCTGCCTCCATTTTGAAATTTTAGTCAGACCATTACGCCTGTATGAGGTATTTACCAAGTTTTGTAAATACCTCGGGCTTCATTTATGAAAAGTGACGCATCGCTGCGTGAAAACAGCGATGCGTCACTTTTCACTGCGCACTCCTTGTGACACCAATGATGCGTCATATTTAATGTATGACGCATCATGTCGCAAGGACTTACAGATACATCAGCATTTCTGACGTATCTGTAAGCGCAAAAGTGACGCATTGCTGGGGTGTGTCACAAAAGTGACGCAACTCCAGCAATGCGTCCTTTCACATGGGGAAAGCCCCATGTGAAAGGGATTGCGTCAGTCTTATGCCTGCTGTGAGGCAGGCGCAAGATTTTGACGCAACAGCATCCTAAAAGTGACGCAGTGAAATCTCATAGATTTCACTGAGTCACTATTACGAGGCTTTTTGCGGGGGAACGCCCCCTCTGCATACATTATACCTGACGCAGGTATAATGTGGCGCAGGGTTTTAAAAAGTGACGCATCCACCTAGATGCGTCACTTTTTAAATATGGCGCAACAAGGTGCATTTTTTACGCCGCTGGTGCGTCACAAAAAGTGACGCACCGGCAGCACAAAACTGACGCAAGGCCTCATAAATAAGGGCCCTCCTATTTAGAGTGTCCAGCTTGGAAATTAGGTATAATGTTTAACACACTGAATCATCCACATTTTACCTTTTTTTCCAGACCCTTCGAAGAATGTTTGCGTTTTTGAAATGTCCACTGTTCAATTGACCTATATTGTTTCATTACTTAAAACCATACCAATAAAAAAAAGTATATTTCATGTCTACAAAAAGTTTAAAAGATGGCTTGTTAAAAAGAAAGTGTTAAAATAAAATGTCCCTAAATTGATTAATAGGCGATAATGTCTAGAATCTAGGATGTCAAAAGGCTGTAGCTTCATTTTTAAAGTCAGGCAAGGAACAAGCCGGGCACAAATGCTCTAAAAATGTTCTAAGGTAAGAGCTAGTGAGTAATTAAAATTGGGAACAAAGGCAGATTTCAAATAAACGCCACAGGTTGACCAAGGGTTCATAAATAGATCCATAGGTGGCATGGTGGTGCTACAAGGGGCAAAGGAATTTGCGAACCTGTTATTCCCAGCTTTTTCGGCCACGCTGGTCACAAATTTAATAATCCGGATATTGAGATTTGTAGTTTTTGAGTCCATAGCAGCTATTATAGCCTGTCGGCATTTTTGCATTCCGAGTTTGTTCTATTCACCCCGCAGCAAGGTCATGCACAGACTGTGTGCTCCGCTGCTTCTGAGTGATAGCCGCACTCCCTACATTCGATGTTAACTCTGGGCCGCCACCATTCGGCCGAGTACTTTAAGAAAGGCCATTCCCCATCCTCAGTGCCATAAACATTAGCTTCCAAAAAAGTGCAAACGTGCTTTAGAGGTAGGATAATTCGACCCCCGGTTTGAAGTCAGAAATAACTGCCCAGACGTGTTTCCTTCTGGACAATTTAGCTCTGTCAGAATGAAAAGACCAGAGTCAGACTCTTCTCTTGATAACAGATTTTAACGCCTGCTGGGATGGATTTGTTTCCGAGTATTGCTCGAAACCGAGTAACTGCAGGGAGTGTTCCAGGTGGCTCCGGTCTTTTTGGCTGATTTGGCTGGTCGAATTTCTTTCCAGAGTCTTGCCTCCAGGCTGCCTTACCGAAAATTGTGCTGTTACAGAGCTTGATGAACGTGCCGGCCTCAACACCATGATGATCAAAGTTCAAGCCTGACTTGAGCAAGTGCCAAGCTCATTTGAAGATTTTTGATGACAATTAATTTAATGTGGGGCTATTAGTCCCCACATGATCTCGTGCCCGTATGATAGGGAATTAGTAATCTTTGCCTTCACTACCATAAACAGTGGGGTTAGGTTTGGCCTGAACAGCCGTTTCGCCAGCTTCACTGAGGCAGCCTCCAATGACAGGGCTTTAGCCCTGACCGATTCTTTCTGCTTTAAAAAAGATCATCTACAAACCAGGATAATCCCAAGGTATTTGGAAAAATATACTGCTTCAATGTTTTTGCCATAAAAAAACACCCGCCTCTCTGCTGCTTCCGATTCCCAAAAGTGATTGTTTTTGTTTTAAATAGATTTAATTTGAGGGAGTTATTTATTGTGTAGGGGAGCAGCTGTTCAAGTAGTCTCTGTAGACCAACCCTTGTGTGACTAAGTGCAGGAGGTCATCAGCGTATAGCAATTTTCTGGTATGGGTTCCGTCTATTTGAGGGGGGGGGAATTAACTTTGTCCAGTAAGTGAGATAGGTCTGAGAAAAGTGGTTAAAAAGGAGAGGGGTCAACATGCAACCTTGTTTGACTCTACTTTTGGTCCGTATTGTCCTTGAGACGTGGGAACCCTCTCCCGGCTTTATTCAAATCCAGGTGTTTGAGTGGAGTATGGCTTTTAAAAGGGCCGGTGGTATTCCCCAGTTCTGTAATTTTTGCCATAGGCAGCTCCGCGGCACCCGAACGAATGCTGCTTTGAAGTCGACAAAGCAGCAGCGGGGTTGCATGCTTTGGACTGCTGCTTTTTCCATCAACAATGATAGTGAAAGTAGGTTGCATGTAGTTCCCGACTTAGGCACCAAGCCGGTCTGGTTAAAGGGGAGGCGCCATGTTGTTTCTAGCCAGGATGACAGCTCTTCCAATAAAATACTGGTGGTAATTAGATTCAACATAGTGACTCCTTTCCACGACTCCGGGATATTATGGTTGAACCGGCAGTGCAGAACCAGGTGTTCTGCCCACAGGTTTACATCTGATTTGAATAGGTCCTGGGGAAAGCCATTGGGCGCAGAGCTCCTTCTGACCTGGCCTTACTAATTATGTGGACAATTTTGTTTCTGAGTGCTTCTGGTGCCATCCAAGTCTCAGTCATGGTGTTCTGTAGCTTGTCCTTACTGTCATTTAAATGCTCTTTAAGGGCTTGGTTGACTAAGTTATTATGCTCAGACTTATCTATGCTGATGGCTTTAAGCGGTGGTGACACTGGTTCAATCGATGGAAGACAACTGGGATGAACATCCCTTGATGTGTATTCGCTGAAGTGATTTGTTAAAAATAGAGTCCATTCTTCTTTAGTTATGTTTGCACTACCTTACCCACTTCCGCCTAGTGTTCCCCTATTCACTAGTGACCAAAATTACTTTGTGTTGGAATTCTTAGTTGCATAGACTAGCTTCAGCCAAAACTGGTCAGCCGCTTCATGTTTGTTCCTTTTGATAGATGACCTGAAAGCTTTTTGAGCTTGCTTGTAATTATTAAACAGATTTGCGTTTCCTGGATGTTTCTTAGCCTGTTGTAGGGCCGAGTTTCTTGGGATTTTAGCTTTTTAGTTTCTAATGAAATGCAAGATCTTGTGGTTGCTTGCAGGTTACGATGATAACAGTGTCTTCTTTACTCAGTAAACATAGAAGAGATCTGCAGTTTTGTATTATTGTGGGGATGAACAAGGCCATCCATTTCATTCTCCTTAAATTCTGTGTGTAATAGCCTGATAACGTGTGTGCGATTGCCTTATGATAGGCTGCGTTAAGGGATAAAGTTATTATTTGAGGGCAGTGGTCACTCTCCCCTTGTGTGGTAATGCATTGGCTCTTGATCAGGGGGAGCATTTCGCTGCAGCCTAGAGTATAGTCCAGAAATGAGTGGCAGCGGCCATTAGATCTTGTCCAAGCAGGCAGGGTGTCCGGGGGAAGCACCCATTCAATACGGTATAGCCCACACTGCTGAATTGAAGAACGGTGTATTCGCCCAGTTTAAACGGCCTGTTACTTGTCGGTATTGATTGAACCGCTTGGTGTAGGAGAACCACTGGGGATGCATCCCAGAGTTCCTTGGACAGGTTTTGGAAGAGGTTTGTATTGAAGTCTCCGAAGATTAGGCAGGGTATGCTACCTTGTTCACTTAGTAGGTTGCATTTCATTTCGATAAGACAATCCAGTTTGGAATTTTTCCGTTTGATGCTAGGTGATATGTGAACGTTGAGCAAAAGTGACTGCCTGTCTGAGTTGAGGCTTCTAACCGCAATGCCAGAGATCCAGTCTTCATCAAATTTTAGCTGTTCAATGTGTAGAGACAGTTTGCTACTAACGAAGTTCGCGAGGCCGCCTCACAATCTGCTGTATTTGCACTGCCTTGTAGCCAGGGACAAAAATTCCAAATAGCCTTCTATGGGGATGTTGGTCGCCATCCAGGTTTCCTGAAGCAGTATGATGTCATCTTTTACTATGAATTCAAGTGTATCTGGAGATTAGGGTTTCATAGATAATCCTTTAATGTTCCCAGAGCACATTGATATTCTGAGATCAATATTATTTCATTCGTTCTGGCTCCGTGATAGGGCTGCTGGCAGCCATGACTAGTCAGCTCCTTTTGTGACTTGTGGGATGACTCTTCGGTCAGCGTTGCCAACTGGGGAGTAGCTTCTGGTTGATTTTAGTACTGAAAAAAGGTAGGGAACCTGTACTCTGGGTTGAGTCTGAGTGATTGTTATTATTGAGGGATAGCAAGGGATGTTAAGGGTTGTTAAGTTTTAAATTGATAGGCCTTCGATTGAACCAGCTCCTTTATAGCCATATTTGCTAATGTAATTAAAGTTGCTTCTCTTGCTTGAACACTGTTACTGGGTTCGAATTCGATGGCCATTATATATTTTGAGTCCAGGGTGCTCAGTTCAGGATTTGATTTAAAGAGTCTGAGAATCTTCCCGCGGTTTAAGATGTTGTGCGGGCTTTGGGAAGAGTATTCTGGTGTTAACAGCAGTTTGGTCTGGAATCTGTTGATAATGGGCCTAAGCGCTTCTGGTGTGATTAAGGACTCAGCTGGTTTTGAATTTGCTTCTATTTTCCATTGGTAAATGGGTATTAAGAGCAAAAAGGGCTCTTGCTTACTAAGGAGTTAGTTGTTAGTATGATAGGAACTGTATTACACAGAGTCGCCGAGCCTGGCTGGCTGGGTGGTATTACTGAGTCCCATTCGTTGGTGCCTTTGCTTGGGTTACCTGCGGGGTGTTGTCGAACCGCCAGTCTCTGGCCTGGTCTGTTGTTGGTGGCTGGAAGTGGGGGAGGGACTCTAATGCCTGGGTATGGCTCTTGGTGGATCATGATTGAGGCTTGTATGCTGACAATTTCCAACTACAACTGGTTTGTAGTTGGCCATTTCCTGGTGTTGCTGGGTGGATAAGATGCAGTGAATAGCTTGAAATTTGAAGTGTCTGTGCTGCTAAGGAACAATTAGGTTTTAATGATGATTTTTTAAGTGTTGATGGCTGAGCAGGCAGCTGGTAGAGGACTGGTAATGGCGCTGGGTGTTGCGGATGAACCCAATAGTATGGTGGGTTTGCTTTTTTGGAAGCAACTTCAAAATTGTATTTTTAATTTCAACTGTGTGTCTGTTGGTGTTTTTTAAGGGTCTTTTTTTCCCAGTTTCGACAGCCGATGAGTAAGTGGTTGCTTTGATATTGCGTTGGTGGTTACGTTAGAGTCAACTGGCCCCGTGATGCCTGAAGGGGGAAGTCGTGCTTCGTCAGTCGTGGGGTCAAACCTGGAGGTGCTTGACTTAACGTTGGCTAAGGAGTGTTGGTGATTAGGGTAGCTGTTTTTAATGATGCTTTTGTTTACAGAGGTGGAGGTAATGGGAGGACTGTTTTTAGGGCCTTTCTTCCCATTGTGTTCCGACTGGGCCGGCCATTTTGGGACCACGCCCGGATGAGGTTCATGATTTGGGGAGTCAGAGTGCCCCGGTGTTGGTAACTTCCTAATTTCAGATAATACTGTCAAAAGAAAATGGGGTAGTGAGGACAAGGAGTCAATGATAGGAGAGCATCAACATACTGTTTGAACTAATTGAACTTGTGATTGTGCTTTTATTATCAGCGAGGTAAGCGCCTCTAATTTCTGGTCGATCCCAGCGGTATACACGGTAAGAGTGTTTAGAAGGTCAACCTGTAGATCCATTTTATCTGAGTGGTAATGTGGCACTGACACCGTTGTTTGAAAGCGTTGGAGAACTTGTGACCAAAGCATATTTATGGACAACTTTCCTGATCCGTGAACGTTTTCAATTTGTTGGGGAAGAAAGAAAGATCTAGAGAAGTGTTGATCTTAATGTTGTTGTATTCACCTGAGCGAGCCATTTCATGGCATTAATTGGCAAATTTTGATAAGCTGATTGGGGACAATGTTCTAAAATGATTTGATTTGGGCTTGGGGGATGAGAACTTTGTTGCTCTCCGTAGAATAATCCATGGTGGTTGGGGACTAGAATTCTAGAGGAGAGAACGGACAGGGGTTATGAACGAACTGAGAGGTGGACGGAGGGTCCTCACTTAAAATGGAGGTTGGTGAAGAAGCCAGTACGACGGGAGGGAGAATGTCTTGCCAGTAGTTGGGAAACTGTTCAGGACCCTGAAGCGAAAAGTAGACCACAGAACCCTCTTCTAAGTAAGGTTCAGCTATTATTGTGGAGCCTGATGACAGTGGGCTGTCACCTGTCCTGCCGGCAAACGCATGGATCATGGACTGGACCTGTATTTGACGCAGGGCCAAGATTAAGCCAGTTTGGGGAGTATTCAAGGATGCGTCAAGTGCGCCTAATCTTGGTTTTGTGGTGATAACAGAGTTCCTAAAATGATCCCTCAATGTCACGTTTTTTTTAGGAGGATACTACAACTGCTGGAGATGCTGGAGATCTGAATGTTGGCTCCTCAAGTTTGCGGCATTCCTGAAACTTACCCGATGCTTGCACCCCTGATGTTGCTCATGGGGCTGAAGATCCTTGGGGAGGGTGGGGTTGGATGGGAGATTGTTTGCGCAACTGCTCTTGCCCAGGGGCTAAGCGAGATTGTAATGCTGTTGGGAATGTTGAAGACTTTGCCCCTACATCCGTGAGTGCATGGACGGCCTAGTCTTTAGACTTTTGTTGCTGGATTTAGCTGGGCCTTTCCTGACTCACCCAGATCTCATCTTTGGCTGCTAATGATATTATTAGTGATTTAGTTTGACTATGCTGGTCTTCCGATGTGTTCACGATTGGCAACAGATCGCGTCAGGGGGCTTCGGGCGCCAGGCTATCAAGATGTTTGATAATGTCTCCCCAGGGTGTGGCTGACTTGGGCTTTTAACACTGGAGCCCATCTCCTGATGTAGAAACGTTTTTTCAAAAAATATTTTTTCTTCATTGTGAGGTATAAAAAGCATCTGATTAAATTTCCTAGCGGCTAAAGTGCTTACATGATATATACAGTACCTATGACATCAAAAGTGGCTGGTGCTAACATGAGTCAAGACTGCATTAAGTGCCCTCTACTGTATAGAGAACATCCAATTTACATCCATAGAGAACAGAAGTCCAAAGTAAATATATAGCATTTAAACAGCATATACATTACCTAAAATATATAAAGTGACATGGTGCTAGCATAGATCAATACCGCAGGCACAGACTGTAGATATATAATACCAATATTCTTAAAGTAACTAATAATCAGGTCTCTGTACGGTACGTTAGGTAAATAGACTAACTTGCGCTGTGAAGAAAGCATCTGATTAGACTTTATAGCAGCTGGAGATCTAAAGTGCATAAAGGATTATACAGGACCTTTGGTATCTAAAGTTGCTGATACTATCATGGAGCAAGAATACAAACAGAGACCAAAAACACATTACCCTTCTAGTTCGTTTAGCAGATACAGTGCTCGATATACTTTTGTAAAGAACATTTACATTTTCAAAAAGCGACATAGGTAACTGGCCTCTTTATTAGCTTAATCCTTATTATAATTATTGTTTCAAGATTCCGCCTATGTACCTTTTAATATTTTATCTCATAGTTTTTTAAGCACTCATGGAAGTACTCATGGAAGAATTTTTGTGATTGCTTCACCCCCTCCACCTTCCTCTCTACCCTTGAAGGATGGAATTGCCCACTCTTCCCTCCGTCTCCCCTCTTTGCTTGAAGCCATTTTTTTGCATCCATGTGCTCCCTTTGACTCACCCCCCCTCCACCCTTAGACGAACAGATTGCTGATCTAATGAGCTGTTTGACTTCACCCTTTCGGACCCTGTTCAGGGCCTGATGCAAGCCTTACTCCCACCCAGCTGACAGCTCTGCAAGAAGTAATTGAGCATTGTGGGTATCTGAGAAGGAATGAAATCTCCCTTTAGCTAATACTTAAACTATTTCTGAACAATTGCTGCTTGAGCTCCCTTCCCTTTGCACGCCAATCATCTTGATGAAATCTTTACGTCTGCGTAATGAAGCTGAGGACATATCCGAGAATATTCTGAACTGCTGAATTTCTGTGGTGGAGAAGGATCTTTTTGCTATAGTGGTGCTTAATATGTTTTCCTTAATTCTGCAGTCCGTAAACTTCAACAGTATTGTTTGCGGAAATTTGGCATTAAGTTGCTTCTGTGCTGGGACCCTATGGGCCCTAGTGATTGTAAGGTCCTCTTGTAGTTACGGCGTTACTTTCTTTAGTAGTGATCCGGCCCTCTCAACCACTTCCGTACCTTCAGAGCCTTCCGGAATTCCCACTAGGCGGAGGTTTGAGTGCCTGTTGTAATTTTTCAAGTCCTGGAGTTTTTGTTCCATCTGGTTTTTCCTTCTACTCAGAGCTTGCATGTCTTGGTGCATGGCAGAAAGTTTGTCCTCTAGATCCGAGATGTGGTTTTCTGCCTCTTCTAGCCTCTTCAGTGCATTGGACGTGTTCTCTTCCAATTTAGCCAGTCTTTCATGCAGCTGTGCAATTTCCAATGCCTGAGCTACTTTGAAATCCCTAATCTCGTTCAGTATAGTTAAGAGCATTTTTTGGAATTGATGCTTCTCCATTCATCTCCGCTCCAGAGGTCTCTGACTATATCTCTGCCAGGCTTTCATTGCCTACTTGACTTCCGTTCACTGTAACCCGTATGAGATTCTCTAAACACTGAGTGCTTTGAGGTTGAGGAGCAACTCTGTAGTCATTTTGCAAGGGATTGATCGCATCTTGTAGTTGTGATTGTACCAATCCAGTTTCTTCCTCAGAATTGACTTGCACAGGATCTTTAGTCTTGATCACGATCTGGTGTTTTGGGAGTTATGAAAAAAGGATCTTGCCTGGGGCTAAGCAAAACTTCATCAATTGTGCTCTGTGTCTCGCCATCTGTGTTTGGTCTATGCCATTCTGCATCACTATTCGTCCGTCTGGTGGATAGCTATGAGCACCCCTCTCTATTTCCAGATCCTATGCATACTCGACATCATCTGGGGGGGCAATAAGCTCATTCTGCTCAGAGTGTTTTTCCTTCTCGGCCAGTGTTGTAGCCTTCAGCTCCATCCTCTGTTTCTCTGTCCTCTTCATACCCATCTTAGAGCCGGGGAGGGTGTAGTTGACTGACCCGACATTTCCGTAGTTCCTTTATTTTCACCTGCTTTAGATAGTTTTGTGCACATTTTCTGATTCCCTCCTTATAAGAAGTGGAGAACAGGATGGGATAGCACACCATAGCTATCCTTGGACTCTCTTCGCAGCACAGATAGACAACAGGGTACACAATATCACATTATCAAATAATGAAAATATGGGATGGATCTGCCTGCGCTCACCTGGCTTCACCTGCCCATACGAGTTGTGTAAGATCAGGCAGACATAGAAGGCTTGAGAGCCACCTTAAAAATAATTCATCTCACACATCCAGTTGCTTTTTCCAGCTTATTTTATGCTTACGGTTCGCTGTGGGCCAATAAAATGAGGAGTAGTGAGTGGTAGTGAGAAGTAGCGTGGTGCTACTTGGTGTGAAGCCTACTGTCTTTGCCCAGAGAATTTGCCTGTAAGTCCCCCTTTTTGTTTGTAAAGAGGCTGCCAGTTATGGGCGACTTATACTAGCTTCTAGTCTGACTCCCAGCAGTTGCATCACTTAGAGCGTTTTATTTCTAGTGTTTTGCAGCATTTTATACTTTAAACCCACCAAACAATCTCTTGGCCTACTTGGCTTACTTGTTGCAGTTCTTATGCCCTAGAAGCGTCTCTCCTGCAGCTTTACCGTAGCTCCTTATAGAGGGAGAGGGGGGCCAGAAAGTCACGCACACAGCCATAGGCCATAGGCATAAGCAGTCATAAGTAGGCCCTCTGCCGCTGCTACCGCTGATATCGCCCTTGCCCTTGCCATGTTTTGGACCTTTTGTGTGCCCCTCATGCAGGGGGGGTTGTGCAATACTTTTCAGTTGGCTTGGAAGCAGTTGCGGGAGGAGGAGTCGAAGCCGTCAGTCATCATCATTTAGCGGTGCTCAGGAAACTTTCCGGGTGACGTGATGCATTCTTGAGGAAAAAGGATTGTGTAATGTGCTTTTCAGTCGGCGGGAGCGGAGTCTTCAGCCGACAGCCATCAGCCATCCTCATACAGCAGCATTCAGCGGTGCCCAGGAACTTTTTGGCCAGCATGATGCAGGAGCAGAAGCCGTCAGCCGTCCAAATTCAGTGCTCGGCGTTGGGGAAGCAGGAAACAGGAAGTGGGCGGAACATAGGGGGGAGCGTACAGGCACTAGCAGCTACATGTGTGGACCACGCCTGCCATCATACTCCCTCCTGATGTAGAAACTTTGACTGAGTTGAGTTCTGGGGGTCGCTTGGGAGTGGAAAAGTAGAGAGAGCTTTTCTCCTTTGCTCTTGGGGGGATCGAATGGTAGATGTCCATGACAGGGGTGGCTCAGTCGACCCACTGGTTGCTGGGTGTTTACTACTGGGTCCTGGATGCTGGGTATGGGGGGCCGCTGGCTGACTGATGTGAGATGTTTTAAAAAGAGTAGGGGAGCAGGAGGGCAGAGAGCAGGTGTGACCAGGTATAACCCGCATAGGTGGGAAAGTGGTGGTTACCGAGCAAGTAGGGGCACACCAGGAGGGCCACAAACCACACCCGGACTAACTAAGCCGTCTCTGTGGCACCCTGGGCGCAGCCGACTGGGGCTTGCTGCACTTACTCTTGAGCCCTCCACCTTTGAGCCTCACCGGGTCTCTCCACCTCTCTGCCTCGTTCTTTGCTGACTGTCCGGCCTGTGCAGCACCCCGCTTCCTCCTTGTCTCTCAGGACTCGCCCACCTCTCCTCACCTCTCTTCACCTCACCTCTCCTCACATGTCCCCTGCTCCCCCGCGGGCAGGGGGCAGGTCCGACAGCGCTGCGTAGCATTAGCGTATGCATCTGACGTTACTCCAGGAAGCAGCTCGCCACTGAATGCAAAATGTTTGAAATGTCAAAATCTGGTGAAACAAAACAGTAGTATTTATCACATAACTAATACTTTCCATTTGTTTTGCTTGACCCAACAAAACATTTTCCATTTCAGAAATGAAAAATCTTAATTTGATGTCCGCCTTAAAGACGTGTCATTCTTACTGTCAAGGTTAAGGAGCAAATGTAGAGCCTGTCTTTCTTGAAGTTGAAATTAGATATGTGCAGACAGAAGCTAATAACCATTTATAAAATTATTTTTTAGTTTCTTCTTTAAAAAAAATATTTTTATAAGTTAAAAAAATACATATTTTGAGCAATTGAATTAAGTTTTTAGTACTTTTAAAGGAAGCTGATTTGTATTCGGTTTTGCCCATGTGTTTCTGAGAGTCAGCATCTTATGTATAGTCCCAAGTACTCTGCATGTCAGTGTAGCCTTTTTTTGTTTTCTAAATTCACCATGTGATGCAGATGGTACATTTGACTGACAGGAGCTTTGCCTTGAGGGAATAGGACCATCTGTCATTCATCACTGTTGGGTGGAACCTGGTTTGAATGGTGCTTCTCCCACATCATGATTACCCCCTTCACAGTTGGTTACTAATTAAGAGTATAATTTATGAAAATGACAGTGATAGTTCATACACCACCTTATACCTTGATAATGTGTAAAATCAGTAATACATTTCTCCCTGATTTCCTTGGGGAGAGCCAACCATAAATGGCCAGGTAAGTATGAAAATGTGAAAATGGTATTTTAACCTTTTTCCCATTCACCTACTCAGAGAGGGATGGCATTCTACATTCCTTCTGCGCTTACGTTTCAACACGCAGTGGATTAAAAGTATTGCCCATCTATGAAATCCCTTTCTGCATGTTTCAACATGAATTTGATCATCAATATCCTATGACCGAGCAGAGAGCAATATTATGCATATTGCTATTCAAGGTAATTCTCCTACCTTGGTGGCTAATACATTTGGTTGTTGACTACCTTTTCAGTGTGTATTGCAACGTATTTTCAATAATAGTGGCAACCCATTGGCTCATTGGTAATTTATGTAACAAGAAACAATGGTTCTTTCAGAATTCATTTGAAGTTGAATCCTGAGTAGAGCAGAGGAAATCAATGGATGTCTTCCCCAACGTGCAAACAATATAACAACAGTAAGTAGTTGAAAAAGGTGCTATGCATTAGTTGCCCCTACTACATTCAGGAATGATCTTTAAGCAAATCCATGACAATTGGACCAGACCCTTTTTTGCAAGGTTATTCCCAGATGTTTTGCCTTTCTCCTGTATTCTTCTGACTTCGTTTTTGCTGGTTTCAGAACTCTGGGCACTGTACTACTGCTGATCAGTGCTAAAGTGCAAGTGTTCCCCATGTAAATGGCTATTATGATTGGTTCTCCATGATTGGTATATTTGATTTACTACTAAGTCTCTAGTTAATGGCACTGTGTGTGCCCAGGGCCTGTATATCAAATGCTATTAG
Source organism: Lissotriton vulgaris (assembly GCF_964263255.1). NCBI lineage: Eukaryota > Metazoa > Chordata > Amphibia > Caudata > Salamandridae > Lissotriton > Lissotriton vulgaris. The sequence continues at coordinate 1,997,868,790 of NC_141689.1, forward strand.
TGGGCCTACAGCACTGATAGTGAAATACTGCCAATTTTGTTGTTCAATACAACCAGGAATATCTATCCCATATTTTAATATTGGAACTGCCTTGTAACTTCTTACATATGTAACTTCCAATTTGGAAGAGATAGAGATATGGAGTTTGGGTTCCCTGAATTTAAAAATACATCTTTTAGTGAAGTTGTTTTTTAATTTGTGTGTTTTAAAATGTCCCTTTTAGAAAGTGGGCATGTTTTTGCCTTACCTTTCTGCGTCTCTACCTGCCTGTGGAATCAGCGTCTGGTTTTCGCTGACAGGGGCTGTTTGGGCATTCACTCTAGACAGTTAAACAAAGGGAGCTGAGGTGTGCCCTGCATATCATGATGGCCCATCACCAGGCTGATGGACCTTCCTGAGCTAGAAGGGTAGGAGGATTTGTCACTGACACCTGAATGTGGCTGTACCTGTCCCCACACAATGCTTTCTTTACCTCCTGTAGTGTGTCTGGAGGCAGGTCAGAATGAGGCAGGACCTTTGTGAACTACAGAGGTTTTCTTTTAAGTATGTCTACTTCAATGGTAGAAACTGGTATAAGTACTGAAGGTATGACCTCCCATTTTCGGAACACTTCAAGACTGGGAGGAAACCATCCTAAGAAGAAGAACCGGAGACACTGTAAGAGTGGAACTGCCACTCTGCTTATTGCTGTGTTGTGCTAGCCTGCTGCTTGCTGATCCTGTCTTGGGCATTGAAAGGAATGGATGTCTACATCCTGCTTTCTAAAGGTTCTACAAGGGCTTGAGTTGATTTTGCCTCCTGTTTCAGGGACACAAAAGATGTATTGTAACTCTGCTGGTGCTGCTGGAACTGCTATCTGGGAGTCCTACCTTAATCTGAGGTGCCTCCCTCCTGTCAAAGGGCTCTCAGAAGTGGGTTTTGCTGCTGATCTCAGTAAGAACCGATGTAAAGCAACACGAAGCCTCGCAAAGCCTTGCTGACTGTCCAAACTGACACCGGAAAACATGATGCCTCACCAAATCTCGCTACACAGCTGACTGCTCCTTGGAACCCACGCCGGATGATGTGAAGACCCACGAAGGCTTGATGCACAACCTTCCAGAGCTGATGCTGGACCATTCGAAACCTTGCAAGGCAACGCATCACCTCCAGTGCACAACACTTCGCCCAGGGGCATCATTATCTCCATCGACACCGCACCATAGTAAGGAATCAAGGCCGCGTGGCCGGAGAAACGATGCATCACCTCCTCTCTCAGTAAGAAACTGATACATCATCTACCCTCACAGTAATAAACTGACGCATCACCTCCTCTCACAGTGAGGAACTGACACATCACCAGCCCTGCCTAGCAGTAAGGAGCTGAAGCATCACCTCCCTTGGGAACAAGGACCAAACGCATCACCTTCCCTGCCAGTAAGAAACCAAATCATCGCCTTGCCTTTCTGGCCCCTCACTTCCCCTGCGCCTAATTTCGTCTTTGATTTTGACATATAACAGGTCCTTTGTCCTAAAAAGCGATGCATCTATAGTGTTCTATGGACTGAACTAATTAAACCTTTTTAAAGTAATGTCTTGATTTATATATGTTGCATTTCTGTCATTTTGGTCTTGTTTTTATTAGATAAATACTAGCTATTTTTCTAAACTGGTGTGGAGTCATTTTGTGGTGTTTTCACTGAGTTACTGTATGTTTACACTAATGCTTTACACATTCCCTCTGTAGTTTAACTTCACTGCTCTGTGCCTAGCTTCCAGAGAGTGAGCACCGGTAAACTTAGGTGTGTACTTTACCCATCCTGACTGGAGTGAGGGTTCCTGCTTGTACAGGGTGCATACCGACTGAAAAACTGGAAACCCCATTTCTAGCAATGACCAGCATGAGCATAAAGATCTTCATACTTTCTTGATCTGGTCAATGCTTTGATTAAAGTGATGATGTATTTATTTATTGCTGGTGGAGTTTCCAAAAGTGCATCAACTGAAGTGACTTCAAAGTTGAATGGATATGCTCAACCCAATAGCAAAAAACAACTCCAGTGCAAAAAAGCAGATCCATGAGAGTGTGCCTCTAGGTATCGGGTGAAACGGCTGTTACAATTTAGGCTGAGCCACGCACACTCTATCCCTGAAAGTAGAACAATGTTTTATGCCTCAGGGCAAGGGAGAAGGGGCAGTTTTAAGGGCACGACGGGGTCTGTTTTAGGGCTCAGGACGGGGGGTCAGGTTAGTTTTTTAGCACAGGGACCTAGTGTTAGGGCTTAGAGTGAGAGGTCAGGCTAGTTTTAAGGGCTGGGGCAGACTGGATTACAGGGCTGAGGTATCAGGTGTTAGGGTGCACGGAAGGTGGGTCTGGGTATGCAATTTACCACGCATATCCTTTTAACAAACATGCCCTTACAGCAAAATTTGTTGTAAAGATATTCGTGGTAAAGATGTGCTCGTATTTCACCGCGTTAAGGCATGCGTGGTTTAGCCATGCATGGTTGTATCATACAACCATGTAATGGTGTTGCTATCTATCAACCAAACAGTATTCAACACAGGGTAGCCTTGTAAACAATTGGAAATACAGTTAATGCTGAATTTAAAGCCTTCAAATATGTAGACATTGAGACATGAAGGAATGAATTCAAGAACTCATTTTTTGGGGCAACTAAGTACATTACTTTTGGAGCATTCACATTTTTCCTATATAAGAGACCCTATAAGCAGTTCTTGATTGATATGCATTAAAGGGTGCACAATATGTATTTTCTGTTAAAACTAATATTCATGACCGATTTCCATATCAGAATCTGACGATATATTTGAATTTGAAAAGAGCCATCTCAAGTGGTAGAAAAGTGTATAGCAAAGTAAGGAAACAGTCAGTTACCAACCTAAATTGTGTTCAGAAGGAATATCATTTTTCAAGAAACATGGTTGTAGACAAGGCCCCAGTGCACAATATTGCTCAAATAAAAAAAAAAACAGTTGATTGAAGACATTTTCTACTTGTGCCAATAGGACCACATCATGGACACAAAACAGATGAGTGTTTTGCCTTTCTTGGGGGTAGCAATGTACGAAGTAAACTATTCTGCCAAGATGTTTCAATAGAAGACATTTCTAAAGAATTATTGCTTCTCAATCTCTAACCTAATTGGTAGTGCCTTGCCGACTCCCTGTACAGCAGCAATGATTCCAATAGTTGCTGGAAATTCAAATGGTAAATTTTAGGAAATTACATCAAATTGGGATTAGAGATCTAGGAAAGTCAAAAATAATTAATTTTTCCTCAAATTAACATACATTTATATAGAGAAACTCAAGGTTTAAAATGATCCTGAAATGAAGATATTACATTTAATTCATCAACATTAGTGTTTATTTATTTGTAAATGAGTTCTCAAAACCTTCCCAAAGCCTCCCAGGAAGGAGGTTGGCTGGTAATTTCTTGGTAATATTTTGTCTCACTTTTCATAGATTGAATTGGTTTCTATGACTCAGAAAGAGATCTTTAAAATTCCAGTTATTCAGATAGCATTCCTTACCTAATTATAACAGTCCCACAAAAAATCAAATCATGTTTTAACAAATCTCTTGAGTGCAGTATGGACCAAAAACTGTACTGGATTTCCTGGTATTCAAGGAACATACCACTGATTGTGCTGTAAACGGAGTAATTATGCTCAGTTTACATATATCATGTTATTTCCAACCAGAGGCCTTATTACAGAAAGTGCCAGGGGGGTGGAACAGGTGTTTGTATTCGCTTTGCGTGCCTCTAGTGCACTTTGGTATTAAAGAAGGAGCCATAGATGCTTGTATGGCCCATTCTGTAATACCGATAGCGTGGCGCACATACAGCACCAGTGCTATGTGCATGGGGGTGTGTTCCATGCAAATGAGAGAATCCCTTTGCCTCTGCACAATATTACAGACGTGGGCTCAGAGGCAAAGAAACTGTCAAGAGGCGCACTCACAGTGCGCTACCTAGAAGGCAGCACTGTGGTGGGGTTCTCTCATCTCCCTTTAAAGTGCAGGGGGTTGCAAACAGAGAGTGGCTTCAAAGCAGCCGCTCTTTTTCTTCACCGAACTCACTACCCCAGGACAGGACGAGGCTGTCCTAGGGGCAGCTCATTCACCCTAATATGGCACATTTTCATTGTACGCCTGAGGCACACCTTTTAAAAGGTGCACCTGGCACAAACAATGAAAATGCGGCTTGTCTGTAATGCAGCCCCAGGTGGTATTGAATGTTTGGGTGTTGAAGATTGATGAAAAGTTAAGGTGAGGGTACAGTTGCATGAGAAATGTATCCCTACAGCCTCTAAGTCCTTTCTTAGACATTGAAAGTGCAGTGAAGCCATAAAGAGTATACAGTCTGGGAGTTGGTCATTACGAACTCCACATCTTCATAATGGCTTTACTGAGACCTGGGAAGTTTGATATCCAACATCTAGGCACATTAAATCCACATAGATGCCAGTGTGGGATTTAATATAAAATGTCTTAGAGATGCCCCCTGAAAAGCGACCAGCCCTGGTGTGGTTCCTGAATGGCTGTTTGCCATTTACCACCACCAGACAGGTTTCTGGACCCTATGCAGAGGTGTCATGCTTCCTCCCCTGGATGGACTGGGTCCATGAAGGGGAAGTTTCAAAGGCCTGCCACCTTTGTAAGCTGTCCCTACCTTTTGCTGCCCCAAGCGACTGGTGTTGGTGGTGCAATCTGAGTTCCTAGTCCCCCAAAAATATTTTTGCAGGTTGTTTACTTACCTGCAAACCCATAACCTTTTTTTCCCATAGGAACCAATGGTACGAGTTTTTGATCCTAAAAATGTCTATTGAATTGTGTTTTCTTTTAAATCAAAGTAACTGTGCTTCAAACTAAAAAGTGTTTTACTTGCCTTTGTATTGTATGACATTACTGATGACATCTCAAATGAGCCATTTGATATGTGTTCAGTGATGTCACTGACCATGTCATGAGTGATGTAATAAGTGACATCATTAGCAGTGCATTGCGGGGGCACGAGTTAAAGTTAGCTCAGCTAAATATAACGGCTGAGTTTCTCTGGTTTTGTACGAGTGAAATATCAGCCTAACTGTAACATCCCTGAAACCTGTGTTTTTTTCAGTGAATTTGTAAGGTTTTTCAAAATGCAAATTCCTAACTATAATGTCCCTGAAACCTCTGTTTTTTTCACTGAATTTCTAAGGTTTTTTAAATGCTAATTACTAACTATTCCGTCCCTGAAACCTGTTGTTTTTTCAGTTAATGTCTAAGGTTTTTTAAATGCAAATTTTTAACTAAGCTTACATAGGTAAGACATGTGCACAAAGAGGAAGAAAGACGCAGAAAGAAGGAAGAGAAGTGCATAAAGTAGAAGAAAGGTGCAAAAGAAGCAAGAGAAATGCAGAAAGAGGCAAAGAAGTACAGAAAGAGGAATACAGGTGCATAAAGAAGCAAGAGAAGTGCAGAAAGAAGCAATAGAGGTAGAAGTGCCTACTTAGATTGTACCTTTCCACAGAATCATATAAATTAGCCTAATCACTAATCCTTCTCCGAAGATATCATAAACCTCACTTTTCTCTTGAAGGTTTACTACTCAGCGACTGCTCAGAATGTCAGACATACCAAATGTAAAACAGTAATCCTAACCATATTACTGTTATAAGTCTCGCCGAGTTTCTGAAGGTATGCATGCGTGTGTCTGTGCTTTTACCTAGCATACTCTGTAAATTTGTGTACGAAAAGATATGTTTATTTCTTTCTGCTCATAATACAGGCCACATGGGTATTCAGAAGAATATTTCAGGGGCTCTATACACCTACATACATAAGACATGTCTGCCTGTGCAACGAAATGGCGAAGCAGAACTGAGAAGATATGATCATATATAGGAGAAGATACCCACTTTTTAAGCTACCCTCTTCAGATGCATAATACATGGGAGAATATATGTAGTAGATATAAACCTCAGTCACAAGAGCATGCAGCCCTTTAAACCTGACAGCTTGCACTTCCCATTTGAGTACAGAAACAGGTAAGAGAAGTGAAGAAAGAGGCAAAAGGGGTGCAGAAAGATTAAACAAAGGTGCAGAAAAAGGCAAGAAAAGTGCAGAAAGATGCCAGAGAGTTGCAGAAAGAGAGAAGAGGGGTGCAGAAAGAGGCAATAGGTGTGCAGAGAGGCAGGAGAGGTGCAGAAAGACGTTAGAAGGGTACAGAAAGAGGCAAGTTGGGTGCAGAAAGAAGCTTGAAAGGTGTAGAAAGAAGCACGAGAAGTGTAGAAAAAAGAAACAGAGGTGCAGAAAGAGGCAGAGAGGTGCAAAAAGAGAGAAGAGGGGTGCAGTAAGAGGCAAGAGGGATGCTGAAAAAGCAGGAGAAGCACAGAAAGAATCAAGAGAAGTGCAGAAAGAAGGAACAGGTGTATAAAGGGAGAAGAGGGGTAGATAAAGAGGGCGAGAGGGGTGCAGAAAGAAGCAAGAGAGGAGCAGAAAGAAACAAAAGAAGTACAGAAAGAAAGAACAGAGGTGCAGAAAGGGAGAAGAGGGGTGGGGAAAGAGGCAAAACAGTTGCAGAAAGAAGCAAGAGAGGAGCAGAAAGAAACAAAAGAAGTACCGAACGAAGGAACAGAAGTGCAAAAAGGGTCAAGAGAGTTGAAGAAAGAGGGAAAAGGGGTGCAGAAAGATTCAACAAAGGTGCAGAAAAAGGCAAGAAAAGTGCAGAAAGATGCAAGAGAGTTGCAGAAAGAGAGAAGAGGGGTGCAGAAAGAGGCAATAGGTGTGCAGAGAGGCAGGAGAGGTGCAGAAAGACGTTAGAAGGGTACAGAAAGAGGCAGGTTGGGTGCAGACAGAAGCTAGAAAGGTGTAGAAAGAAGCACGAGAAGTGTAGAAAAAAGAAACAGAGGTGCAGAAAGAGGCAGAGAGGTGCAAAAAGAGAGGAGGGGTGCAGTAAGAGGCAAGAGGGATGCTGAAAAAGCAGGATAAGCACAGAAAGAATCAAGAGAAGTGCAGAAAGAAAGAACAGGTGTAGAAAGGGAGAAGAGGGGTAGATAAAGAGGGCGAGAGGGGTGCAGAAAGAAGCAAGAGAGGAGCAGAAACAAACAAAAGAAGTACAGAAAAAAGAACAGAGGTGCAGAAAGGGAGAAGAGGGGTGGGGAAAGAGGCAAAAGAGTTGCAGAAAGAAGCAAGAGAGGAGCAGAAAGAAACAAAAGAAGTACCGAACGAAGGAACAGAAGTGCAAAAAGAGTCAAGAGAGTTGAAGAAAGAGGGAAGAGGGGTGCAGAAAGAGGAAGAAAGGTGCAAAAATAAGCAAGAGAGGTGCAGAAAGGGGCAAAAGAGGTCCAGAATGAGGAAACAGGAATACAGAAAAAGGCAAGAGAGGTGCAGAAAGACGGCAGAGGGCTACAGAAAGCAGCAAGAGGGATGCAGAAAGAGGGAATAATGATGCAGAAAGAAGCAACAGAGATGCAGAAAGGGGGAATAGGGATTGAGAAAGAAGCAAGAGGGATGCAGAAAGAAGCAAGAGAGGTGCAGACAGAAACAAAAGAAGTACAGAAAGAAGGAACAGAGGTGCAGAAAGAGGCAAGATGAGTGCAGAAAGAAGGAAGAAGAGTGCAGAAAAAGGCATGAAGGGTGCAGAAAGAAGCAAGAGTGGTGCAGAAGGAAGCAACAGAAGTCCACAAAGAGGCAAGAGGGTGCAGAAAGAGGGACGGGATAAAGAAAGAGGCAAAAGAAGTACAGAAAGAAGCAACAGAGGTGCAGAACGAGGCAAGAAAACTACAGAAAGAGGAAAGAGAGGTGCAGAAAGAAACAAGAGACATTCAGAAAGAAGCAACAGAGGTGCAGAAAGAGAGAAGAGGGGTGCAGAAAGAGGCAAGAGATGTGCAGAATGAAGGAACAGAGGTGCAGAAAGAGGGAAGAGGGCTGCAGAAAGAGGGAAGAGGGCTGCAGAAAGAGACAAGAGGGATACAGACAAAAGCAAGAAAGGTGCAGAAAGAAGCAAGAGAAGTATAGAGAAAAGAAACAGGTGCAGAAAGAGGCAAGAGTGGTGCAAAAGAAAGAAATATGGGATGCAGTACGAGGCAAGAGGGGTGCAGAAAGAAGCAAGAGAATTACAAAAAGAAGCAGGAGACATGCAGAAGGAACCGACAGAGGAGCAAAAAGAGGTAAGAGAAGTGCAGAAAGGAGTGACAGTGGTGCAGAAAGAGGCAAGAGAACAGAAGAACGTGGCAATAGAGGTGCAGAAAGAGGGTATAGGGTGCAGTAAAAGGGGAAAGGGGTGCAGAAAGAAGCAGAAAGGTGCAGAAAGAAGCAAAAGAAGTGCAGAAAGAGGCAAGAGAGGTCCAGAATGAGGAAACAGGGGTGCAGAAAGAGGGCAGAAGGGTGCAGAAAGTGGCAAGAGGGATGCAGAAAGAGGGAACAGTTGTACAGAAAGAAACAAAAGAAGTACAGAAAGAAGCAACAGAGATGCAGAAAGGGGGAAGAGGAGTGAGAAAGAGGTAAGAGGGGTGCAGGAAGAAGCACGAGTGGTTTGCGCACCATTAGTACCAATTAACCACCCACATTTAGTAGTAATTAACATGTGATTATTCTAGTTTTACATAGGGCCTACCACTTGTTACTGCATTTTCGGTAACGTTTGCACCGTTTGAGCTAGAAACAAAGTTTTTTTGTTCAAATCTGCAGATTATGCAGCAGATGATAGATTATGTGGCAAATATGGAAATTGTATAACTGTGCAAAAGTAGGTGCAGCCAAACAGTGGCATAATTCCCATGGCCCTGCTCATACCTCTGGCTAGGTCCAGAAGTGCCCCTCAGTGGTTCCTTCTTTTTTGTGTCTCATTGAGTTTATAGTTTAGCTTTAATGAAGACGAGAAAGACTAAACCTGAGGTTACCACTCCACAACACAGACCACCATACCACATAATTATTCTCCATACACATAATCCCACTCTACATAATTGCTTCATACTAAGTACCACATACTTTCTATCCACATAATTTCACTGCACAACATACCACATAGTTAATTCACAGAACTTACATCCACTCCACAAAACATTACTTCAAGAGCTCTAACTCGTGCAAATGCGGGACCTATTTCACTGCAAATACTTATTTAACTGGTAGTCATGTTTGCAGAGTGGTGGAGAAAGGGGTCTCGGCATCCGACCTGTGCTCAGGAATTCCACTGCATAGGACTCACTGCATTAGGTACCAGGAGGGCTTCTTGGCCCCCAAAGTCCCTCAAAAGTAAAGTGGACTTCATGCCCCAACCAGAATAGTACCATGAGGCGTGTTTGCAGAGTGGTGGAGAAAGGGGGCGTGGCTTCTGAAGACCTCTGAGCAATCCTACTGTGTGGGACTAACTGGAGGTAACAAGAGGGTAGATGGCCACCAAGGACACACTTGGGGGCCATCTACCCCTCCTATTACCTCCAGTGAGTTCCAAATAATAGAATTGCTAAGTTCTCATAGCAGGCCACAGCCCCATTGCCAATCACTCTGCAAACGCGCTCCCGGGAGCGCTCTTAAATGGGGATTGGAGTCCCCTTCACTGCTGGGGGTCCTTAGGGGCCAACTAGCCTACCGGTTACCTTCAGAAAGCTCCACACAGTGGGATTGCTGAGAGGTGGACACATGCCACACTCCCTTTCTACACCACTCTGCAAACGCACCTCCTGGTGCGCTCTTGGTTGGGGGATGAAGTCCCCTTGCCGCTGAGTGTCTCTGGGGGCCAACTAGCCCTCCTGATACCCCTAGTAAGCCCCACACACAGCTATATTGCTGAAAGTGCTCAGAGGCCACGCCCCCTTTTTACACCACTCTGCAAACACACCTCCTGGAGCCAGCATAATATTTTTGGGATATTCCTTTAAGGCTAATTTGTAAATCGTTTTAGCCTCTGCAGTAAAACCAGCCTACCAGCTGTATTCTAACTGTTTGCAGTGTTTCTTTTCTTCTGCAAGTTCAGGGGAGAACCAGACGTGGATGTAGTTCTTCAGGAAGAATTAATATTACGTAAAAGAGCAGCTTGATTAGAACCACAGGTGAACCAACTGGAGAATGATAGTCAAGCCTCCGCAGGATGTGCTGCAAGTGCAAGACAAGAGTCCCTCAAAGCCAAGGAATAGCAAGCGTATCACTCATTTTTCAGCTGTGGGCAATCCTGTGCATGGCCTGAACATATGATTTTTTTTCCTTTCTAAATTTTTTTAAGAAAACATGATCAATCCAGACCACTGTTTTCAAGGCCCCTGCTACAATCAAATCTAAATTGGAAAACACCAGGGCAATAATGTAACCCACCTTATTAAGTTGGAGAAGAAATAAACTGTTGAACATTTAGGGCTGCCAAAGTCTCCACAAGACGTCCAGCTGAATTATCTTTCGGGTTGTCAATATGTATATTAAAATCACCCAAAATGAAAACATTTACTATCTTTACACAGAAAGAAGCCAAAGCTTCCCTTAAGGAGTTAACACAATCCATGTTGGTGCATTGATAATAAACTTTGAAAATGATAGCACTTCCCCACATATTTGTCCTGGTCTAACTTGTTGCTCAATTAGGACATTATTAGGGACAGCTACTACAATATAGGGGTTGGCAGAGACAAACAGCCAAGTCTCTGTATGGAAAAGTATATTAGAATTTAATTGAAATATATCTTGGGTATGCTTAGGGACAGGGCTCGAATGATGACAATCTACTGGCCCTCTGGACAAGTACTGTCATCCCTTGCTTTGTGATTGGGACTAAATCAAACATGCAAGGGCCAGGCAAGTGGACAGCCACTAAAATCTAAATCCAGTCTTGGGCAGTTACTGTTAGACTGACCAAGAGAAATTAACTCTGATGTGGCATAGGAAACTCTTTTAAGCCTGATCCTCTCCCCAACATGGTTGTTGGTGCTGGCCACGGTTGGGTCATGGATGGGCACGGAAGGACTTGCCCGCTGCACGCATCCGTTATGCACCTTCCCACAGGCCCTATTTATATAGGTTACCGGGTGCATCTGGGCAGAGACTAAAGAATCAACCCTTTCATAAAGGTGGCCCTGATTGGCACCATGGAAAAGAAATCCTCTGAATGCAGGGCGACCTGTACTCATGCACTCTCTGACAATCGGGATCAGAGAGCCTTCAGTACAAGATTCAGAATTCCACTCACCCTCATGCCCAAGCAAACAAACACTAAGGGTATCCAGGAGTTGGCAGGGAATAATTTAGTAGCCTAATAGCCAGGTCTTCTGGGAACTTCGGAACTTAAAAAGAGATGGGGAGGTCGCTTCATGAAAGGGTAGCTCATTCCATGTCTTCGCAGCTTGATAGGAGTAGGAGCAACCTCTGAATCAGCTACTTCAGATGCGGGTGTGGATTAGAGAAAGGGATGTTGAGCGGAGGTGTGTAGTGGGCTGATGGAAGTTCAGGTGGTGGTTCAAATAGGCGGGTCACCAGTTGTGCAGGGCCTTGCATGCATTGGTAAGACAGCATGAACTTGGCATATTTTCTGTTCACTGAGCCAGTAGAGTTCCCTGAGGTAGGGGGTGATGTGGGTTCATCTAGGGAGATCAAGGGCACAGCCCCCCTTCCCAGGCTGTTTTCATTCAGCCCAGCGACCCCATCCTCTGGGTCCGAATTATGTTTTGTGGGGAGGGAGGCATGTGTCCCTCTTTCCTGAGCTTCTTCTTGCCCCAGGAATCCCATCCCTCTGGGGCCTGACATCTTTTTAGGTAAAGGGGGCACGTGGACCCCTCCCATGCTGTATTCACCCCTGGGAACCCCAATGCATGGGGCCCACTTTATTGTTAAACTGAGAGGGGATGCACAGACCCTTCTCTGAGCCCATAAAGGCTCCAGGGACTCCTTCCCAAGGGGTCGGCATACTAGCTATGTCTCCGGGAGACAGTGGTGTCTCTGCCTGCACCAGCACAGGCAGGGAAACCTGTTTTAACTTCCACTTGGAGGGTTCATTTTTTAATCTCCCACCAAACTCTCGCACTGCAGTTGGGTGCTTTGAAAAAGCTCCTGGATGAGAGCAGACTTTTGAGCTGTGTCCCTGGACACAGTCATATAGCCAGAAAAACAGATCAAATATTTCTACCACCAGGAAGTCTACTTTGAAACGGACTTCTGCGCACAACATTAGGTGTAATCAGCCTTTTCCTTGTTTAACATAAAGCACTTCTTACACCCCAAACAGTAGTGATTTGTAAACAGTGCCCCATATAACTTTTAAAATGCACAATTACAGTTGTTTCCAAGGCTTACGCTACTTCCATGCTATCTCTATCCTGCATATGACTATGGTGTTATCACTGAAATCATCATTGATGTCATCACTGGTGTCATGTAACATGATATAAGTGATTTATTATGTGACGTCATAAGCAGTGCATGGCAGGAACACAAAATATAGGTATCGCAGGTTTTTGTTTTTTAAACTACGGTTTTCCCTTATTTCAACACCTAACTATAAATGTTGCTTTAGCCTTTGTTTTTTTCTTGCATGTTTAGGGTTATTTTATGATGTATACATCAAGATGCTACCATTTTAAAATTAGGGATATGTTAAGCTACTGAGAAGATGGATAGGCTGAGTTAATAGATGTGGAAAGTGGATGCTGTATTTATGCAGATATCTCTCTCTTTATAATGTTTAGCCCTTTTAAAATTCATTATGCCTCAAGGTACTAAAAACCCAGTGCAGGTTTTTAGTAATACCTTTTTATCCCTCTGGTTTTTATGCATGCCTTTACTTCTCAACGCCCACTTATTTCAGCCAGTTATTCAGGAAAGGCTCAAAATTCAACACGCCCTATTTCAGCAAAAGAGGTGTCTTGAATACAAAATGTTTGTGCTCTAGTTTTTCTTTAGACTTCTGTGGTGATTTTACAGTTAATTACCACACAGTTAACTGACAGACTGCTGCTAGTGTTGGAAGCATGCTTAACTCTATATGTCAGAATGTTTTACAGAAATAGAAGAAAAAGATATTTGAGTACTAAAAAAAAAACATGAAATTCGTTTAGCTTGCTAGAGCACTAATCATAATTTCTATGGTAAAAAGAACCCATTTGTTTCTTCATTTAGGGGCAGATGTATCAAAATACCTATTTGAGATTCTCAAATAGCGATTTTTTGAGAATCGCTATTTGAAAATTGCAAAATGGTATGTATATAAAAATTCGCTATTTTTTAGCGATTTCTTAAAAATTCTTAATTGCGATTAGCAAATTGCTAATCGCAATTAAGGAATATTTTTCCATTCATTTCTATAGTCCAAGAGGCCCATAGAAAGGAATGGGAAGTTATTCTCAATTTGCAATTCACAATTTGCTAATCGCAAATTGAGAATAATTTCAAGGTTGCAAGGGTGTCTTAAGGACACCCTGCTGCACCCCTGAAATTTACATGTGTGCGCATATGGCGCACAAACATGCCCTAAGGTCATGTATGAGCGCCACATGGCACCTTTACAAATGCCAAAAAGTGCATTTGTAAAAGAATTCGCAAATTACCACCAACTACAAGTTGGTGGTAACTTGCGATTTCTTAGTGTAAAGCCGCAAAACTTAATTGCTTCTTACATAGCATTTAAGAAATCGCAATTTGCGATTCCTTAAATGCTTACGCAATATTAAGGAATCGCAAAATTTGCGATTCCTTAATATTGCGATGCGTTTTAGATGATACATTGCATTTTCCGATTTTTTTGTCGCAAACGCTGCTTTTTACCGAATAGCAGCGTTTGCGACAAAAAAATCGTTTGATACATTTGCCCCTTACCTCAGTATCCTCTGTAGTAAAGGCTTTAACTTTTACAACTTTGATTACAACAATAAGGAGTTCTGGCGTGCTACAATTTTGCTATAAATATAAAATATTATTGCTCTAGTTCTTCATTAGGAAGCAGATGGAAGCTACAGCTGAACACTGGAGATTCAACTGACAGGCTGATTCTGCTGTTGGAAGTATATGTTCTACTCAGAATATCAAACTTTGGTTTCCTGTGGCAGAGGAAAATAGTGTGAACTCATACATAATGTGGTCTCATTTTAGCTTCTGGAACTCCTTCCATAACCTCTTGTAAGAAATTGTAAGAAAACAGTTTTCTCTCAAACATGATTCATCAAGTCTCACACAAGATCAGCATTTTTTACAGGATGTAATCACCTTAGAAAACACCCCAATTTCTAAAACGATTATGGTACCACCAACAAATGACATATATTGTGGTTAAAATCAGTTATCGGCATTTATAGGTGCTCCTTTTTGTGCTTCGCAAAAGTAGGTCTTCATAACATGCAATTCAATGGGAACCATGTCCTTGATTACTGTGATGGCTGCTAAAACATGTTGTCAAGGGGTGGGTGTAACTCACGTAATTTGCTGAAGTGAAATTACCTGTAATTATAGGAAATGTACTCCAGATTACACAGAATTACGCAAGGAGCATAACCCAGCATTTAGCTTTATTTTCCTTTGCAGAAAAGCACCCTTGTGTCCAAAATGCACCTAAGGATGTATTTAGCTGTGAGAAAATAGCTCAAAATGCAACAGACCATGAACAACAGCAGCCGCTCATGTTTACTAAGCTTGCTGTTCCTTTGCTCTTGCAGTAGGATTTTTGTGACAAATTACTCATAATTATGCAAACAGGCATAATTATGTATATTTTGGTAATTTTGTGTCAAAAGAGTAATGCAAAATTAGCAAAATTACTCTTTTTAATCCGGCATAATTGAAAATTCGCTCAGACCTAATGTTCTGCATGGTGTGGCCAGCCAATCAAGGGGTTGGTCTCTTTGGGGCCCCCACATGCCACTTGGGATCATGGTGTGCTCACCCTTCCCCTTATATTTTTTAATGAAATTTCAAGGTGCAGGGACCATGTTCCTGAGTCCTGTAATGGGTACCACAACATATTGTTCAGGTTCTGGCCAGCCAATCAGGATTGACAAGTCCCCTCTAAAATGGTCAATGAGAGTGTATCTTGCCACACAGTACAGATATAACTAGCGTTTTAACTCATGCCACCCAACCTGAGCCCTTCTTCAAACACAACTTTTTTAACAACAGCTGTCAGGGTTTACACCAAATTGCAAAAAACAAGCTTTCTGAGTGAAAATCTATCTTTTTTGTGAAATTTGGTGTCATTCTGTTTGGCTTTTTTCTCTAGCTGTGGCAGCTGTTTTCTATGGCAATTAAAACGAGAAATCAGTGTTTTGGGATCCACCCTTTTTCTTGGCCCCCACTTTAGAGATAGGTGAAGAACGGTAAAGGAATAAACTATGGTGCATGAACTTTTTTTGTAAAGTCTTGTGAAGATTTGTCATATGGCGCCAGAGTTACTAACTAAACGAAGAGTGTTCTTCATATGGAGACTCTAATTTTTTTTTTAAGTTTATTTATTGAATTTCCATGAGACTCTAATTAAAATATACTACACTGTGGCTGTCTGATAGTCCAGAAATAGGTGACAGAGTTCAACTATCAGGTTTTTCAAAGGGGTGTGGATGTGGGGGAAGAAGGGGTGTGTGTGTGTGTGTTTGTGCGTATGTGTGCATGTGTGTGATTATCTGCTAAATTACTAATTTGCAATCAAATATTTACTGATGATTTCACGATTTACGCTAGATAACCTTTTTGTTATTTGCTTTCTAACATATGTTGGGATGTCATTCTTATACTGTAATTTGTTACTTCATGATATGATAAATATTTTATTACTGAAATGTATGAACATTTTTATTGATGATCTGTAAGGGGTTCGTGACTATTTGCCATTGCTCCTTTTGGTCCCAATCTGGTGTATGACATAGTGAAGTCATGGTAGTAAAATAATCATGACCTACAACTTTATTAGATAGATTGATACTGCTGTAGAGATGAGATAATTGATTTTTAGTTGATACATTTCTCCTTCTGTTGTCTAAATCATGGGCATTCAGCAATGACTGCTGCCTGTCACCTCCAGTTAAGTGATACAATGGAAGATGCCTGTAAAGTCCAAAATGTAAATTGTCAGTGCAAGTTCGGGGCTTGCTGGCTACTGATGCCCATACACGTTTCCTTTTCATCCACATCTGGGGGCAAATCATCTAGATCAGTGACACTGTCTCCTCCAAAGGTTCTATATTATGAAATATTCAGTAATTGATACTACTACTCACTGGTGTGGTTAACTGTTCCCGCATATATAGACACTACGGAGCCGATTACGATGTCATTTGAAAACTGTTCCAAATAAATCTATTTCAGAATCGTTTCAGATCGAATCGCGTTCTGCAAGTCCGAACGACTGATTGCGATGATTCACAATATTGTTCGATCGGACTCTCATTCACTTCAATGGAAGCCTATTTTTGAACGAGAACACAGGCTCCCATTGAAAAAAGGGGTGGTTGGAGAAAACCTTGAACCTTGTGGCGAGCACCCCATGGTGCCTGCCACATTGTGCATGGTTGAAAAGAGGGGCCTCTTGGATACCCCCACGGTCCCTAACCAGACAGCTCCTGCTGAAAGGGGGCCTGCAATGTGCCTTCAAAGACAGATTCTAACAGCCGCTTCGTGTTGGGCAGACCGAATTGGAACAACTGTCCGAATTGGTTATCGTAATCGCTCGCTCGGACACCATGACCATTGAAGTGTACAGTTTAGCTCCAAAAAACTTGAGCTGCCCGAATGCCTTTCGGAACCGATTCAACAGCCCGAATGGTATCCAGGCATCTTAATGGGTCCTGGGGAAATGTGTATGATTTGTTCAGAAACAAGGCTTCCGAATCCGATTCTGAGAATCTGAATCGCAGTCGTAGCCTTTCCGAATGACATTGTAATTGTCTCCTAAGTATTAACTGTTCCTGCATATATAGAAACTATGTCCACTCACATCTGTTTCATATCACGTTTTGTGGTGTTCAAACACATGTGCTAACGGTGAGGCTGTTGTTTCAGTAGGTGTAGTCTGTTTGAAGATTTGCCTACTGTGGTGATGTTCCTGCAGCAAGTATTCAAATGAGAAAATCTATGCTGCCTTAAGAGTCAGGCAAAGACAGTGGAACGTTTCTTTCCTACCCGTCCAGTCATCTGTATTGGCCATAGTATTTATTGTTTTCAGTGCAAGTAAGCAGTATGCTGCATGCTTCTCAACAGCCCTAGAAATGTGACACCTGAAAATAATTCCTTATATTTGCTTTCAAATTAGTTACTGTGATTAATAATTAAGTTTCAGTGCTGTATAAATGTAAGCACATATTTGGTGTACTTATGCACATATTGTGGTAGCTGGAGCGAAAACAGGCATGATAAATCCTAAATCCCTTATGTTTTCTTCTTCAGTATTTACGTTGCTAAACAATAGCCAGCGTAAGAATGGAAATGGAGGAATCAATAGTTTATGCTAAATATGCTTGTGCCTATGCATAAATAGTCAAACATAGATTGTACTAACCTTGAAGAAAGCCGATTGAAACAATCAGGGAACGATACAGGTTGCCCGCTGGAGGACCACAAAATAAAGGAGCCAGAAATACTATCAGAGAGAGCTGTTGAAATAGAAAAGAAAATTGTAACATTTAAATCATATTTTAATGGTATTTTATGTTTAAATCATAAAATGGTGCTTTATGGTATGTGAGTAGAACTTGCTGTCTCTGATTAAATACAATTCATTATACTTAACTACTCCTAACCCATCGCCAGTTTACAATAGCTGGAAAAGGTATTATTCCTACATGCACAATTAATACTGATGATTTTCAAAGGCGAAACAATACATTAACTCCTCATCTCATTCCTCGTCCCTTTCCTTACTGAATGAACTGTGGGCCATGCTCACAGCCACACAAAGGGGCATATTACCAACGATTAGCGATATTTATCGCTAACTAGGGGTAGCAACAAATTTTTTATCGCTAAGCATCGCCGGAAATTATCGCTGAGATAACGTGCTATTAGCAATATTTATCTCCAAAGCGATACATTTTCCGGCGATAGCGTGAATATTGCTGAGAACACAGTGATATTCACGCATTAGCGACAAAATGCTCTTAGCCATGTTACCCACCTCCCATTGGATAACATGGCTAAGAACTGGTCAGAGCAGGCGTTAGCTTTTGGCGATAGCGGGAATATTTCCATCGCTACGCCTGCCTTGCTAATAGGCGATAACAGGTTGGGTACGCCCACTATGCATGTCATTAGCGATAAATATCGCTGACATGCAAAGCGGGACCCAAACCGCTCGCTATCGCCTAAAGCTGTCGCTAACTGCTGTTAGCGACAGCTTTAGGCGATAGAATTATCGCCGCTTAGCTAAAGCGGCGATAATTGCCTATCGCCCTGCTTAGTAATATGCCCCAAAGACTGTTGCCTCTTGTACTAGCTCCAACCTTCCACACTTCCTTCTTCTTTCTTGCGCGCCTTTACCTTTTAGGCTTTCTCTAGCTAATGAGTGGTGCAGAGGATCACGAATTATCAAAGTCATGTGACTGGCCAACAATAAGAAGACACTACTTTTTCTGTCATTGTTTCATCTTACTTTCTTTTCTCTTCGATGCACTAGTAGTGAATGGTTTGGGCAATTTCATTGGCCTTCTACTCCAAAAGTTCCTTTCATTCCAGCTGTGCAAGGTTTGTTGAAAAAAGAGTGGAAAGATCCAGGCAGGTCAACCATCCCCATGTTATGGTCAGACTGTATCCTTCAGCGAAGGATAACTTGAAATTTCCTCAATCACTAAACATTGAACTTTTATCAGAAAATCTGATAGGCAAGACAGCACTATTGATAAAGGATGTCCTGAATGATACCAGATCAAGATAACAAGAAGGCAAAGAGTGCATTGAAGAGACCCTATGCAGGTTCAGGCCCTCCATGAGAGCAGATATATATGCAGTGTACGACTTTCACCCGCTGGTCAAAGATATCCGTAATTTATCTTCCTACTTTCAGGAAGGAGAAGACTTTTACCAACTTGGCACAAATGGAATTACAAACCAAGCGTTTATCAGCTGTCACCTTTGAGAACCTGAAAGCATCAGCAATGGCACCCAGAGGGGCCGTGCTAGCTCTCTGCCATTGACATCTTTTGGGATGTAAGATAAACATGGTTAAAAAAAAGTCCTGTGTTTTGGGAATGCCATTTTCCGATCATAAACTGTTAGGGGAAGAGCTAGAAGAAGTAGTGCATAAATCATTTTAAAATCAGATGTATTTGAAGCTAATTAATGTAGGTAAATTTAGAGAGACGACTAGAAGGCTTTTTTTTAATTTCAAATCTTTTTTTATTAAATACAAAAACATAACAGTACAAAGAAAAGGAAGGACGTCATACAATAACTAGCTCGCAAGATAGATATAATGAACAATGCATGGATAATTACATTCAATGTGGACAGCAGGAAATAAGAAGATGCCAGTAGCATAACACATACGTGGGAAATACAACATCGAGTCATATATTTGTCAGGCAGAGGAAGCATTGTTTCAGATATCCATACATACACTTTCTGTCTCTTGGAGCCGAAGGAACTAAGAAGACAAAGAAGGCAAAGAGGGAAGAAGAGGGGGAGAGGTTAGACAAGGAGAAAGGAATGACAGCAACAAGGTTTGTAGAAATTGCTTGTGTCCGGACAACCATCATACCTGTCGGGAGTAATGCCCAATGTAGCAGCAGCGGTCAGGTAGAGACATAGCAAGCCCTTTGTCAGTGCATCTAAGGTGGGTCGTAACAGAGCTCCAAGGAGTCAAGCAAACTCCAGAGTTTGGCGTGAGGCTTTTGCCAGGGGGAGGAATGTAAAACGTCATTTTCCGCACCCCTCAATGAAGCTAGCCATTCTTTCCAGTGCACAAAGGGGACGTCAGAAGCGTTCTTCCACTTGCTCAGGATAGTTTTGCAAGCCAGCGTTAGCATAAGGTCTAGGAGGTAGCTGTCATGTTCCCTAGTAATGTTCGGATCAATCGCTCCTTGGAGAATATATGAGAAGTCCCTAGGTGGACTGAAGTGGAAGGTGCGATGGATGTAGGCATAGATCTTATCCCAGAATGTTTGAAGCAACGGACAATAAAAGAACATATGCGCCATGTTACCCACGTGTGCTTTACAGTGCCAGCAAAGGGGACTGTCCAGAAGTTTGAGCTTGAAGAGTTTCTCAGGTGTCCAGTAGGATCTATTTATCAATATAAATTTGGTCTGGGATAATATCGGGGATATTTTATTGTAGAAAGAGGTGAGATGAATCTTGTCCCAATCAAAAACCAGGTTAGAGGAGTTTGTTTAGTTTTCCCAATCCCTCTCACACTTTCCATGTATTTTCTGTGGTGACGGTGATATGAGTTTATATATTTTGGATACCATGTGGCCTTGTGACATAAGATGAGCTAGCTTGGTGCATAGAGTGGGTTGCTGCGGGACAATGGCTCTGGCAGAGACAATTGCTTTAAGGCGTAGAAACCTGTAAAAGTCAAGCGGTTGGAGATCAAATTGCGATTGTAAGGTGGCAAAAGGTAGAGGGGAAGTTCCGTCGTAAAGGTCCTGCATCAAATTCAGACCCTTGTTAGCCCAATCCTCCCAAAAGAGGATTCCGCACTCATCCTTTATAGCCGGGTTAAACCAGGACAATGCTAGATTTGATTTGGAGAATTTTATTTTAGCTTTACAGTGTCTCTCAAGGCTAAGTAGAGCCCGCCTAGTGTTGAGAAATATATATTTTGATTGAGTAAAGGCTGAAGAGTCCATAGTCATTATAGCGGAGAGTGGCAGGTTGTGAATTAAGGATTTTTCAACATGAACCCACACAGAAATGTATTCTTGTTGATTAAGGAACCAATTTGCTCCTTGTTTGCATAAGAATGCCGTTTGGTAGCATCTAAAGTTAGGTAGACCTACACCACCTTTGTCTTTTGGCAGTTGAATTTTTTTCAGGGAAATTCTCGTTTTCTTATCCTGACAAATAAAATTATTAAAGAGTTTATGTACCTTGGAGAGGAAATCCTCCGAAAGCAACATGGGTAACATGCTGATTAAATAATTTACAAGGGGCGTGATCATCATTTTGAGGGTCTCCACCCTACCCCACCAGGATAGAAACTTCGGGGACCAGCCATCCAGGAGTGTGGATATTTTCTTAAATAAAGAGGTCTCATTAATTTTGAGCGTACTGATTAAGTCCTTCTCAAAGTCAATCCCTAGGTATTTGAAACTCTTCTGTTGCCAACAAAGGCCTGTATCCCCAAGGACACTCCTATCTCCGATGTTACTAAGTAGTTTTACTTCAGTCTTGTCTTTGTTAAGTTTATATCCAGGCACTGCCGAGAATTCTGCAATAGTGGACAACAATGCCGGGATGGCCTCATCCGCCCTTTCGGACACTACCAGGACATCGTCTGCGTAAGCTGAAATTTTGACTACGGTTCCATTGAAGTCTATGCCTTTAATTAATTTGTTGTTCCTTAGATAGAAAAGGAAGGGCTCAATTGCCAAGAGGAAGAGTGACGGAGAGAGGGGACAACCTTGTCTCATACCCTGTTGCAAGGAAAAGGAGTCCGACAGGCAACCACCGGCTGTAACCCGCGCGGAAGGTTTGGAGTATAAGGCCATCACCATTTGTATGAAGTTCTCACCTAGATTACATTTTCGTAAAGCGGCTTCCAAGTAGGCCCAGTCAACCTTATCAAAGGCCTTCTCGGCGTCTAGGGTCACGGCCACTGTGGGGGAGTCGGACGTTTTAGCTCTCTCTAGGATGTGTGCAAGGGTTCTAGTATTATCACTTGAAAGTCAGAATCCCACTTGTGATGGATGTATCAGCTGGGGTAAGACTAGTTGGATCCTTTTTGCCAAGACCGCGGCATATATGTTGCAGTCAAGGTTGATCAGCAATATAGGCCTATAATTCTTGGGGGCGGACGGGTCTTTCCCGTCTTTTGGCAGAACCGCAATGATGGCTTCTGCCGGTGTGCCAAGGACCTGGCCACTGGAGCTAAATTGTTCATATAGGTCTTGAAGTGGTTCCGATAGTACAGTTGAAAAATTCTTATAAAACGAAGCACCGAACCCGTCCGGGCCTGGGGGTTTGCCTGTTTGCCTGTTTTGAGGGACTTCACGACCTGCAAGATTTCTGACTCAGATATTGGGCGGTTGAGAGCGATTTGGTCTTGAGCTGATAGAGCCGGTAGTTCACATCTGTCAAGATATGTCCCCCACCTTGGAGCTTTCAATATCTTTGTTTTTACTATATAGGTCGTTATAGAATTCCTTAAATAAGTCGTCTATTTTGTTCGGATCTGAGTGGGATGTGCCTAATTTGTCCACTATGCATTTGATAGAGGATTGTTGTAGTTTAAATTTCAGATAGGCGGCAAGGCTTTTGCCCGCTTTGTTTGTTTGGCACAACCTAAAGTTTTTATGATGTTGAAGCCATACACCTGCTCTTTCACTAATGATCTTATTATATTTGTATTTTTTCTTCATTAAGGCATTGAGGACCGTAGGGTCTTTGGATAATATATGGTTTTTGTCAAGGTCAGATATCTCCTTTTCTAGTTGGGACAGGGTGGAATTTGCGTCTTTATTCATGGATCGCACGTATTTTGATTATTACCCCTCTAATTGTTGTTTTAAGCGCTTCCCACCTCGTGAGATTAGTGGTGTCACCTTTTTTATTGTGGCTAAGGTAGTCAGTGATTGCTGTTTCTATGGCATTCCTGTGACCTTCTTTTTTTAATACCGCATCATTGAACCTCCAAAAGGTAATTTTCCTACCTGTCTTGTGCAATGCCAGAGTCATTGTAATGCAAGAGTGATCGGAGATCACACACGCTTCTATAGATGTGTGTTCAATATCTCCCTTTGCGTGTGCCGATGTGAGCAGGTAATCTATACGTGAGTATGAGCCGTGGGGCGGAGAGAAAAAGGTGTAGTCTCTGCCTGTCGGATTCATCAGTCTCCATGAATCGACTAGGTTAAACCGAGTGCAGAGATTGAGAAGTGCTTTATGTGAATTGGTTGGTCTGAACTGACATTTCGTGTCTGTGTCTAGGTGTGGGTCCATAGGGAGGTTTAAGTCGCCACCCAGGATGTGTGTCGCATGGTCCGGGATCGATGCTATGTGTGAGCTAAGTTCCTTCCAAAAATCTTGACCATCCTTGTTGGGTGCATATACATTTATTACATAGAGCTCTTTCCCGCCCTCGGATAATTTAGTAGAGACCCATCTACCTTTAGTGTCTGCATTACTCTGTAAAACCTCTATGTTGGCCTGCTTCGCAATGAGTGTGAGAATCCCATTCTTTTTGCCCCGGGTATCAGATCCAATCGCTTCGCTATAGAGCTTGTTTTTCATGGAGTTGAATTGCGAGGAGTCTATTTTAGTTTCTTGGAGCAGTAGGATATCTCCCCTCTGCTTGTATAAATAGTCCAAGATTTTCCTATTTTTAATAGGGTGATTAATGCCCCTGACATTGAGTGATACTATTTTTATAGACTGCTTATCCGTAGCCATTAACAGAGAATGTGAATGATGCTGTAGTTATGTTATGCTATGTTATGTTATGTTAATGGTTTGTTTGAGCGCACAGCTGCCCCAGCTAAGGGGAGTCCCGGCGTTAACCGCAACATAGTACCGGAAAAGGAAACTGCAAGAGAGAAAAACCTAAGTCAAAGGAAAAAGAAAGGTCCTAATGGCTTTCCGAAAAGGGAGAAGCTCATCAATGCTACGAATAGATACAGGCAAGGAATTCCACAGTTTGGCCGCCAACAGTCGGAAGGAGCGACCTCCAACACAGCAGAGTCTGAACTTGGGTATGTTTACCAGATGTTGACCTAAGGAGCGCAAGTTACGCTGAGGAGTGAACGGAGTTAAGAGTGGACGGAGTAACTCAGGGCTGGTACCTTTCAAGATTTTAAACGCTAAACAGAGTGTCTTGAATTGGATTCTGGCTTGAATCGGTAACCAGTGTAAGGCTCTGATGGTGGCTCTAGCAGAACATCTGCGAGGCAGTCCGACAAGAACTCGGGCTGCTAAGTTCTGAACTCGCTGAAGACGCAGAATCTCAGCTTTATTTGCACCCCAAAATAACTCGCTAGCGTAATCCAAGAGCGATAGAATTGTAGCCTGTATAATAAGCTGCCGAACAGGCACGGTGAAAAACTTCAGAATAGGGCGGAGGCCCCTCAACAGGCCCACACATGTTGCTGCCACCTTCTTCATGTGGCACTGGAAATTAAGATCTGCATCCAGCCATACTCCCAAGTTCTTGACCACTGGCTTGGTAGAAGGCATAATGCCTAAGGAGGCTGGCCACCAATGTTCGTTCCAAAGGGAGGTGTTTTTCCCTACCAGCATCACCTCGGTCTTAGTGGCATTTAATTGAAGGCAATTTTCAGCCATCCATTGGGTAACAGCAGTCATACCATCTCGAAACCTCGAGGCCGCGGCCGAGGGACCTTCAGCAAGGGTAACAATCAGCTGAGTATCGTCAGCGTACGAAACTAACGTTTGGCCCCACTCTCTAGCCACAGCCGCGAACATACAGGTTGAACAACGTCGGGCTCAACGCAGAGCCCTGCGAATCCCCTTGGCAGATGGAATGGGCTTGAGACTAAAAAGGTGGTGCAGAGACCCGGAAGGATCTATCCGTCAAAAATGCACGGAACCTTTCCAGGGCCTGATCCATGATCCCAATTGCCTCCAGACGGTACAACAAGATGTCATGGGACACCGTATCAAAGGCAGCGCTAAGATCTAATAATATAAGCGCTGCACTCTGACCGGCATCAAGGGTAGATCTTAAGTACTCCGTGGAGGCCAACAAGGCTGACTCGGTACTATGACCCGATCTGAAGCCATTTTGAGACGGGTCCAGAATGTTGTTAAGGGTCATATGGCGAGCCAGCATCTCGTTCACATGAGCCTCAGCTATTTTAGCAACCCATGGAAGCAGAGAGATCGGCCTAAAATTCTCAGGCAGAGAGGGATCAAGTGTGGGCATATCAGCATGATATGTGTAGAATGAGATCTGCATACGATTATCACCCTTACCTTAATGCGACCTCGGGTCCCTTGATCGTGTGACCGGGCACGCATGTGCATACAAGGAGCATTCTCGTCAGTGCCGGCGTGTAATGTTTTGCTGCAAGAAGACAGAAGATGAAGAGGGGAAAGAAGCAAGAGAGAGGAAGGAGAGGAAGACACAAAAGGAATCACACTCAAAAAAAAAAACAGCCCTACACCCCCCTCAATCCCAACCCACCCTTCCCACCCAAACAACGCACTAGGAGCATGGCGACCAGGGAGAAGCAACCACAGTGGCTACCCTCCTCCGTGGCACAAACTTGTAACCTGCTCATAAGTGTAGGTAAAACAGTGTAACAAAATCAAACTTTGTTAACAGCCGAACCCAGACAATAGATCGCCTGAGACATAAAGCCTCAAAATGGCATACATTACTAACAAGACGCCTTTCCTAAATGTGAACTGTGCATTTAGGAAACGCTAATTACCATCAACTTCAAGTTGATAGTGATATGTGCATACTTTGAAAATTGCACAAAAAGGCATTTTTCAAAAGTGCCATGTAGAGCACACATTCCCTTAGGGGGTGTGTGTGCTTTACATGTGCACAATTGAATTTTTTTCAGGGTGCTTCCGGGGGGCCTTAGGCCCCCGGGCAGCCTTGGCTTTCCATTCACTATTTGCGATTAACAATTTGGTAATCACAATTAGCGAATGCAAAACCATTCATTCCTATGGGCCAGAAGGCCCATAGGAATGAATGGAGTCACATGACCTAATATGGATTCGCTATTTTCTGAATCGCTATTAGGTAATGTTAAGGAATCACATTTTTTTGTGATTCCTACACGCACAGCATTTTGTGAATTCCAAATAGCAAATCGGTACAATTTGCTATTTGGGAATTGCAAAATGCAGGCTTGATGCATGTGCCCCTTAGTCCTTTGCTTGGTAGAAGCAGCAAATGCGGGCCAACCCCACACATACCACACAGCAAAGGGGCAGTACTTCTCCTCACAGCTCTCCAGCTGTTCTCTTTGACAAAGGTTCCTCTTGAGTCCAGAAGTGGCCTAAAGTTCTGAGGTTTACGGTCCACTAATTATATCCTACTTTGTCTTTGTTCTCCTGTGGGCAGGGCCTCTGAGCCCAGTCCAAACCAGTTCTGCCCTCACTGTTGCAGTATGAACACAGGGAATAGATACAGCATTGTGCAAGGAGCCCAGCCCTATTCAGGTGCAAGGAAAACTCTTTACACTACTCTAAATGCAGCCAAGGTCTATTCAGCTCAGCTCTGAGTCATCCAATAAGGGCCAGGCAAACCACAACACCCCCCCCCCCCCCAAGTGGCTTTCTACAGTGAATGCACATCCCAGTCCCTGGCACTCCAAAACCAGAGAGAGATTCAATCCATGAACAGGTAGAGGCACACAGAATGATTTATCAAGAAAATTCTGAGTTCAAAGAGCATGAACTTTATTTCTCTATCTTGTCCCAATGGGAAGTTATACTTGTAAGATGTCATAAAGTATCTAACATGCTATCCTATTGGGCAGGTAGCCTTTCAATATTGAAAAGCAAAATGGGCTGTATTTTACTAGTAAATGTCCTACTTTTCACATACACTGCACCTTGCCCATGGGGTTGGCTTACCAGAGGGGTATCTTACATGTAGGAAAAGGGAAAGTTAGGGCCTGTCAAGTGGGTGCACTTGCAAGGTCAATATGGCAGTTTAAAACTGCATGCACAGACACTTCTGTGGTTGGTCTGAGGCACATTTATAGGGCTACTCATGTGAGTGGCACAACCAGTGCTGCAAGCCCACCAGGGGTGGACAGTGCTCACGGAGTTGCACTATGCGGAATTCAGCAGAGTTGGACCTATCATACACATTGTAAGTAACCCCAGTCATAGGGGCACCTGCCCTTTTGTGTTTGCATTTATTTTCCCATATTGGCTTTATGCATTTGAGTAAATTGTATTGTATGCAAATGTTCGATGTAAAGTAGGCAGGTTCTCTTTTTACCATTTGTCTCCTGTTATTTTTTTTTGTCCGGTTGTGTGATTCACTGCTGTGTGAAGTGGCGGGCGCAACCGGAGAGAGAGTGTGCCTAAGCCTGGTATCGGATCGATGTCTGTCATGGGGATGGTTATCGCTGGCCCTGCAGAATGTGCTCGACCTACCATTCACAGAGGGCCGAGGGCAATTCAGTAGTTTTGCAGCAGCTGTGCCTGTGATTTCCCAGTTGTGCTGGAGCTGGAGCTGGGTCAGCTGCATGTCATTGGGTCTACTAAATTAGGAGTGGGTGCCATTAACTCCACTATGCCGTGGAGGCAGAGTTTTTGCTGAACTAACTCTGCACACCAAGTGGAGTGCAGAGTGACATAAACTCCACCAACTCCACTGGCAGAGGGGAGTTTACCGCCCACCCTTAAAGCACTCTAGTAGCAATTGATTTATAGGCCCTGGCACATTTAGTGCACTTTACTAGGAACTTATCAGTAAATCAAATATGCCAATCATGGTTAACCAATTATAATCATTATGATCAGCAGTGGTAAAGTGGCCAGATTTCTAAAGCCAGCAAAAGCAGGTCAGGAAAATTAGGAGGAAGAAGCAAAAAAAACTTGGGAATAACCCTGCGAAAAGGCCATTTCCAACACCACCTGTATCTACACTGATTGTAGTAGGGCTCTCATATGAGAGCATAAGCCAGGCATCTTTGGTCTAGGCACCGCAAATTTCAGATATCCACACTGCCTCTGCAAAATGTATGAATTTTTCCCAAATCAATACTTTTCTGATTTTTTGATAGAGATTTTTGGGACATAGACTGGTAATAGTAGCCACCACTTAGTGTCCCCATATATATGGGATCTGCCTATTTGTGTTTACTTGGACATGCTTTCTATTATAAAGGAAGTACTCCTGCTGCTTGAAAATCAGGAGAAGTTACTGCGCATGTTAGTGATCTGGGTTCAGCAAAAGCTTCTGAGAGGCCTGTGTGGTATTTCTTTCTCTGCCCTACATCCACCACACCTCTGCTTCACCACCTCCTGTTTCCTCTAAATTAGAAAACTGAGCATGGCCCCAGATTTAGAGGTGGGTGAAGAGGGATGGCAGTAGGCAGAAGGCAAGCTACCGCCCATCACCTTGTGCTGATGGATCTCCCATACCACTCCCCTTCCTAGCCTTAGATACATTAACAGGCACTTAGTTACACATGCCTAAATATAATTTAGATAGATAGCTTGGATATGTCATGATTGCTTGGATGAACTCTCAAATTAATTATCAGTAACAAATGACAGCAATGTGGACATTTTAGGGCTCATGCCAGTGAGAACTTCCACAGTTTTCGTGGATTTGCAATCCAGTTAATGAACGTGCTTTAGTCTGCTGAGGATGGAAGGCAGAGGGAGCAGGCACAGAGTCAAATTTGCCTTTTGATTTTTTTAAGCATTGCTCATCATTACTTTACAGTACATATTCTGAAATCCCCATGGAAGCCATTTTTATGTTTTCGGTGCAATGCGCATTGCTTCGTAATGCCCACCTGTACAACATTCTGGCAGGCCTCGGCAGAGTTAGCATATGCCTTTATTGCGATCCTGCCTTGCTTATTACTTTACTTCTACAGAATGCACAACCAGGGAACTGTTTCCTTTCCACCAAAGTTTCCTCTTTCTTGTAAATATATGTTGAACTCAGAAATGTTTGTTTCCTTTATGGTTATGTTCTTCGGGCCGTACTAATTGAACAAACTAATTCTGAACATTCATAAAAAGGAATGAAAACCCATTGTACCTATAAAACGGTTATGACTCGATTAAGTTGCAGAATGGTTTCTGGTTCCCGCTCCTCTATATGAATTGAGATCCGATCTTCTAGAAAGAACATCAACAATTTTCTAAGGCTTTATTTTTTTTTTCTTTCAGGAATAGGCGCTGCATATTAATATTTTAAACTGATGTAATTGCTTCTTGCTCGCTCAGCAAAGGCTTTTCTCTATGGCTGTTTATCTCCTGCAAATGGAAAGCATGCTTAATCTAAGTTACAAATGGATTCTTTAAATAGCCCCAATTATATTCTGTTTATATTTGTAGGCTCGAGACACTTGAAATTTAATTTGTAGCAGTTCTAACAAACCATCATGTTTATTAGCTAGTTTTAAATTATTGCAATGGATGGCAGTCGGGGAGACAAAAAATGTGATTCATCTACTCCTCTGTGCATTAAATAAGCACACGGTCAATATGGCATAGTTTAGCAAAGAAGAAAGATTTGCCTGTGCGCGTGCATTTGTGCATATGGGATTCAGCCTTTCGGCCTCTGGCTTGGCTTGCCTGCGCATGTGCAGAAGGGACACACTTCTCCAGCCTCTGGCTAAACAATGCCCCAGAAGCACCAGTTGAGCGGAATGGGACCTCGTGATGACCACAGTGGACGTTCATTCAAAAGACTGGCAGCAGGAGTGGAATCAGTCATGCACCATGTATTCACAGCTCCGCTCTGTACTGAGTGAGTGTCGAGAGTGACTCCGAACATCCGGGTCTGCAAGAAAAATGTGTTCATGTCTTCAGGGCTGTTTACCAGGCTGGATAGCTGATGATCACTTCTCCATCCAGGCCTAATCTGGGTCCTGGACCTAATGCTATAGGGTGATGTGGTTTCGCTGTGTGCATATAACCAACCAGTCTTGCATTAGTGGCCCAAGCAGCCAAAAGGAATATCCTTTCCTCTCCACATACACTCCAACGGGCACACACTTTGCTTTTCCTCCAGGTCTTTTGAAAGTCCTGTACCTCCCCCTCTAACAGTCATGCTCTGAGAGCAGCTATACCAGAAGTTCTTGCGTGTTTGAGCTATAGTATTGAAGCAAATTTGGCAACGGAGGAAAGTTTTTTTCAAAGGTTACAAACACGTCATATAGGGAAAGAGAAAAGATGGCGGATCCGGCTCCATCTAGAAGAATCACCTGTGTTAGCTGCCTTGTTAAAAAAGACAGTAGCTTTGTTTTAAAAATCAACAAATAGTAATGCTGTAGCATGAATACAGGGCCCATCAAAAAGCATGGCGTCTTGGTGAAAATATCCCCTACACATGCTGACAGGCTTGTCTAGGAGCAGAATGCTCCAATCTTAGCAGAGTTTACTTTTGATTGCGTTCTTTCAAAAGCAGAAGGCATTGTAAATGTTAAGTCTGGGAGAAATGTAAAATACACGGATTAACTGCAGCCATTATGGTTATTCCACATAACTCTCTGCCCATGAAGAATTCATGAAAACATGCTGGAGCTGGATCGGTGAATCCTGCGTCAAACACCACCAGGCAAGCCCTGACCTAGGGGTAGATGTAAAAACATTCCCCTTTGCGATTTCTGTATAGCGATTTTTAAGGAATCGCTATTTAGAAATCACAAAATGGGATGTATGTAAAAAATCGCTATTTTTTAGAGATTTCTTCATCTTCCTTATTTGCGAATTCACAATTTGCGAATTCGCAAATAAGGAATCATTTCCCATAAATTCCTATGGGCCAGGAAGCCCA
Source organism: Lissotriton vulgaris (assembly GCF_964263255.1). NCBI lineage: Eukaryota > Metazoa > Chordata > Amphibia > Caudata > Salamandridae > Lissotriton > Lissotriton vulgaris. The sequence goes on from NC_141689.1 coordinate 1,997,899,349, forward strand.
TACGAATGATTGTGAAATACATCTCAATTTGCGATTCGCAATTTGCTAATCGCAAAATGAGAATAATTTCAAGGGTGCAGGGGTGTCTCAAGGACACCCTGCCGCACCCCTGAAATTAACATGTGTGTGTGCATATGGAGCACATACATGCTCTATGGGCATGTATGTGCGTCACATGCCACCTTCAAAAATGCCAAATTGTGCATTTTTAAAAGACTTCGCAACTTACCATCAACTACAAGTTGGTGGTAATTTGCGATTTCTTAACCAAAATTCGCAATTAGAAAATGCTACATACATAGCATTTAAGGAATAGCAAACTTGTGATTCCTAAAATGCTATAGCAAAAAAAGGAATCGCACATTTTTGGGATTCCTTATTTTGCGATTTTTTGATGCATGCCAAAACATGCAAAAAGACCGTTTGCGATTCGCAAATGCCCGAATTCTGCGAATTCCAGCCTTTGCGAATCGCAAATGGCTTGATACATTTAGGCCTTAGAAACCTCAAGGGAAAGGGAAAAGAGGAAGGCCAAGAAATATCTGGTGTCAAGGCCTTGGGTCTGACACCTGGAGTTAGATTGAAAGAAAAGCCCAATACAGAGATGGTGGAGAGCCCTGGTTGACGACGGAGTGTACCCCAGGAAGGGTAGTATGCTTAAGTTAGTACTAAGGAATTTTGATAATTCAGCATTACTCTTGTAATGCAAAATTAATGAAATCACGCAATTACTCCTGCTTGATGATTCAAGATTAATTCTAACTAACTCAGGAGTAAAGGACTAACAAATTTAGAGAGCACGGGGACTGTATAATGTATTTATTGTATAGTTAATAAAACCCGTAACTATTTACGTAAAAACAGAATTAAGTCAGCAGACATTAGCTTAAAAACAAGTTACCATAAAAATTCCTTTCGTATTTGTGCACTTAGCGTAAGACTTTTAAACACAAATCATAAATCAGTATTTACATATTTCACTGTATAAATAGAGACGTCCATCTGTCTTTTAACCACAAGTCTGAGGGATCAGAAGTGTCTCCTTCCCTCTTCTATCTTTTCCTATTTCCTTTCACCTTCTTTCCCAATTGTGATTATTTCGTTAAAGTCTCGCTTGATTTCACGCACGGACGACTGCTGCCTGCTACTGTTCGTGTCCTGTTGCAATTAGTGCTATTGTCTTAGCCCAAAATGCATTGCTTTGGTCAATTATGTGCACATGGGTGCATTTTGTGCTCAGAGAATAGTGCTTATTCACGGAGTCGCTATTCACTATAATGAACCGGGTGAAATCAGGATCCCCAGCCGACCCTTGCCCGCCCAAAATCTTTAAATTGGGTTGGCCTGGCATGGAGGATAAAATTCTCAACCTGCTGAATCGCTCCTTGGCAGAGGGACGGGTTCCCCACAACTTTAAGGAAGCACGGGTGGTCCCCCTTTTAAAGAAACCTGGTGCCGACCCAAAAGTTTTTAAGAACTTTAGGCCAATCTCCCAGCTACCCTTTCTCTCTAAATTTTAGAGCAACATGTCCTGCACTCCCTCACTCACTTCGTAGAAAGCAACCTTCTCTTGGAGTCCAATCAAGCAGGGTTCAGAGCTCATCACAGCACCGAATTGGTGATGCTCTCTGTGTTGGATGATTTGAGATTGAAGGCTGACAAAAGAAATCCATGTGCCTTGGTCCTTCTGGACTTATCCGCTGCATTTGATACCGTAAACCATTGTCAACTATTGTCGCGGGTTGAGGATTTTGGGATCCAGGGTACCGCCCTAGCCTGGCTGACTTCTTTTCTAGAAGATCGCTCACAGCGAGTCCAACTGTCTGACCTCGTGTCAAGTCCAGCCAAATTGACATGTGGGGTGCCCCAGGGTTCAGCTCTTTCACCCCTTCTTTTTATTATATACCTGCAGCCACTGATTGCAGCCCTAAATAAGTTGAACTGTAGGGTTTACAATTACGCTGATGACACACAAATTCTGATCCAGATTGAACACTCTCCGATCGCTTATTTGAGAATGCAAGAAATTCTCAAGTTTACGATTAACTGGATGTCGGATAATTGGTTGAAAATTAACCCAGACAAAACTGAAGTCTTGGCAGTCAACACAGCTACCGATCCATGGAACGATCGGTTCTGGCCAGCTGAATTGGGGCCATGTCCAGAACCTGCGGTAGCAGTAAAAAGTCTGGGAATTAAAATTGATGCTCTGCTGTCCATGACACAGCAGGTGTCGGCAGTGGTGGGCACTTGTGTCGGTCTACTGGGCCAGCTTCGGAAATTCTCCTTATTGCCGTCCGTCTCCACCCTTAGGCTGGCTGTTTCTGCCTTAATTTTGGCACGGCTGGACTACGGTAACTCCTTGTATCTGGGCCTACCTAACAATCTTTTAGCCAGACTCCAAGTAGTTATGAACGATGCGGCCAGGCTGATTTTTAATAAGCCTCGGCACACAAGGGCAACGCCTTTACTTCAGGACCTACACTGGCTGCCAATAGCTCAGAGAGTTAAATTCAAGAGTCTATGCATTGCTCATAAAGCGGTCCATGGCTCAGCCCCTATCTATATTAAGGATCGACTGACTAAATATGTACCAAATAGGACCCTTCGGTCTGCTGACGCGTGTAATTTGACATGCCCTAAGTTCAGCCTAGTATCCAAGGGTGGCAGAGCCTTTTCAAGCATGGCCCCCCGAGTATGGAATTTGCTCCCAGTCAGATTGAGGAAAGAAACTAATCTTCTCACCTTCAGAGAGCACCTGAAGACGCTGCTCTTCTTGGAAGCTTGGGGTTCATCGTAGTGGGAGGCTGTGTGTTCTTACCGGTGTTATGTGTCCATTGAGAGCGCTTAGATACCTCGGGTGATATAGCGCTTTATAAAAGAATAATAACATAACATAACATAACATTGCTGGATTATGTGCCTCGCGTTATTACACATATTTCTGTAGTAATTACGCTAGAGACAATTTCACCAGTTAAGCCCACTCCTAGTAAGTATGCCCGCCCTAACTCTTACTCCTTTTCAGTCCTGGTAATAGTGGATGAGCTGTGAGGTAGTTGCAGTGCTTGCCAGCGAACCTTTCCAACCTCAGTTTAAGCCCTGTTGTAAAATGGATATTTTTTTTTAATGTATTTCAAATGAATTGTGATTTTATATCTTTTATATGCTTTTATGATATCTTGTATATCGAAATAAAGCTTTGATGATGAAAAAAAATGGATACTCACCCGTGTGTTTGCCTGTCTGTTTGTGGACCAGTGGCATAGGAAGGGCAGCCTGGCCCCTAATTTAAACACAGTATTTCTGCTCCCATCCCCTGGTTTCGTAACAAGAAACAGGCATTCACTGCTGAAGTAGAGCCCACGACAACATGGCCCCGGTGAAACTGCACCCGCCGCACTATTGGAATCTACACCCATGTGTGTGACTCATGCTTTATTTAATTCTTGAGAACGCATTAGCAGCTTTCGGGAAATGGAACAGAAATTGTGAATGAAAGCGCAAATGGGCACTTATAAAATGAAGTGGGCAATGAATATTCAAAGTATATGATAAAAATATACATTAGGTACTCTAGCGGGACACTATTGCCCTGCACCCACATTACTTCTGAACACGTCCAGTGTGGTGTGGCTCAGGCCAGGCTCCCTCCTGGTGCTGCGCGAGTTCGCTTTACAGCCTCAAATATGAGATATGGCAGCGAGGAGGCTCACAGAGGCGAGCCTTTGGGGGCTGAGCAGACCCCGAAGGTGTGACACACAATCTCCACCGGCTGATGACAGGTACACAGCGCAAGCCGACTGCTTTTTAGCAGGCAAGCAGTGTAAATGAAATCGGCAAATTATGTAAAGATGTCTGCGTTAAAGTTGCAGACGGCGAAGAGTCGCATTGTAAAAGCAGCATCCAAAGAGAAAGGCTTGACATTAAGAGCGTCAAAGACAAGACCGCATGACATTATCCTTTTGTACACTGAAGCATATCTTTCCATAGCGATGGCTGCTCCTCCCTTCCTAAAAGATTTTCCATTTCTGTTGTCAGATAAAAGTGTTCATTCGCTGCGCGCGAAGTGGTCCAGTGAATGTCACTGAAATACATGAGCTGCTTCGCAGCCGCGTTTAGAGTCTGACTGACACCGCTTTCCACTTGCTGCACACTAATAGCGAGGGATTCCGACATACATTTGAAAATGCAGTCATGCATCCGCAGACACCCCCTTGTCCTTCGCTCTCCGCGCATCTCTGCATCCCTCATTCTATAGCTCTCTCGCTGCCTCCATCAGCCCTCCTTTTTATTCTCTCCGCTGTATCTCCCTCACTCTTACTTTATCCCTGTTTTGGCTGTTTAGATGAATGAATGAATGACACATACGTGGAAAAGGAGAGTGAGAAGGTGGTACTTATTTTATATATGGATTAATTTACACTGTGCTCCTACTTTTGAGTCTTTGGAAGAGTTGGTACAATAAAGTTACACAGCTGTGAAAACGGCAACAGAAGGAGTGAGTAAGTCATGTCTACAAAAAATGCTGCAGTGTAGTTTCAGAGCACCCCCTGAGCGGTCTGGGAAGCTGCAGAACTCCTGGTGGCCTTTGCCTATCACTCTGGCTTCCAGGCGCAAGCTAGGTCGGGCTGGGGGTAGTACTTGAGCTTGAGGCAAGGTGAGAAGTGATGGGGTGAATCACATCCGCTCAGATCTGGCAGTAGCATCCCCATGATGTCAGGGTGAGGGCCTGGGATGGGCAGGTGCCCCTATGACAGGGGTTACTTACAATGCGTATGATAGGCCCAAGAGAATCCCTAGATCCTCCATAGGAGAAGTGTGGCTCAATGATTAGAGCGGCAGACCCTGATGCAGAGGTCTAGCCCGGGACCAGGGTTCAATTCCCCGCCTCGGCGGCTCTTGGGCTCAAAATTCCACTGACCTGATCATTCTTGCCTCGGTGCCTATCCAATCATGGAGTCCCACGCAACTCTGGGCAATTGCTTGCTTAATCTCCACAACGGCCCCCACAACGCTTAGGATGCCTGGCCTCCAGAAGTGGACACCTCACAGGGAAAGCCAGGATGGGTTCCACAGCGGTATTCGTACAAGTGCCTTGAGACCCTTGCGGGTGAGTAGTGTGCTATACAAGTATCAATTTACATTTACATAGCTGGGGCAGAGCATGCACCCGACTAAGGGAATCTTGTGTCATGCATGTTGTCAGGATCCCAGGTAACCCATGGGATTCACCATCAAATAACACTGTGACATCCCATCTTGGCACAGAGTGCAGCCAGGCAAACGTTCCAACATCTGTTATTCATCTCCACCAACATCCAGTATAGTATGTGGTCACCACCCGTCCAGGTTTAAAGGGAGAGGCCGTCCATGAGGTGCTGGATCCAGGTATCTAGTTTCAGCCTCTCTGTCCAGATTTCTCTGTCCATGAAGGCCTCAGCTGGTTTCTCTATGGAAGTAAGCCCTGTGGTAAGCTGAGCAAAAGAATCTCAACATAATGGAATCTGTTTAATCTGTTTTGTCTTAAGTACCTCATAACATCGACTAACAGGCACGTTTAAAGGACACTGGTGTATCTGTAAACTAGCCAGGTGATCTTATTCTTCTACCTGAGGTGTAGCCATATAAAAATAAGCATTTTCATGGATTTCGCATTATTGCCCGTTTAGCCATTAGCAGCGCATGAGCACAGCAACCTTTGGATGTGTTAAACCATATCACACAACCGACCAATGCTTTACTTGAATCACATCGCTGAGAATCAACAGGGCTTATCTTTCTTGATTAAAATGTCTGGTGTTAGATTCTTTTTGCAGCACAGCACTGGAAACGTCGATTGTCAAGATATTAGACCTGGGAAATAGTGCATGTGCCGTTGTGCTGTAACAAACCTCCTTCGACAAAAAACAAAGCATAGAGGTTCTGGCTTCTGCTGTAAAGCCTGAAAATCTACTAAAACTCTGTGATATAAATGTTCATTTTTATTAAGGCTCCCTGTTTTCTGTTTTTACTGATTTTAACAGATAAATACAGACAGAAATCCATTTATTTTCTTGACTGTATTTATTTTTAACTGTGGATAAAAACGGAAATTGGGTGCTTTTTGAGTGATTCTAAATACACTATCAAATGACTGCAAGGCCAATAACTGTGTGAATTGATAGGTGAAGGGGTTAAAAAACAGAAAGGAATTTTAGTAAAGAGGCTTAAACAGCAGTAGCAATCACAAGGCTGATACTCAAATGTGCATATTTTCATATAAGTGCATTGATTTATCTTCTGTGGGTGTTCGGATCACCAAAGCCTGGCAGGCATTCAAGCATGACTGCATATTTATTGGTTAAATACATGTTTCATGTTTTGTTGAACAGTTTCAGCTTTAATTTTTTCACAAAACCCATAATAAAAATGGATACATTCAGAAAAAGGTGACAAAAATAAATATGGATAAATACAGAGCGGAAATTACCCAAAAATAAATTCCATAAACCGGGAGCCCTAATATTAATAAGAATTATGAGGCCCTATTTGCCTCTTTTGAGCTAAAATCGAACCTACCTGTGTCCAGGTTCCATAGTCGGACATTTTGAGATACCCATTACTTGTGAAGGCATGGGTGATGGGAAATCAGCACAACAGCCCTGCCTGCCAGAAATACGAGAAAGTGGAATACTTTTTCAGTAGATTTCTTATTATATAGATGCCTCAACGTCCTAGCACTGGGGAGGTTGCCGACCTCGATTTGAAACTAAATCAAAAATATGATTGCCTTACTTCTGCGACTGATAAACTAGTTCCTCTTCCTTCAAAAGCTAAAAAGAGGAGTCGTGTAGCCGATGGCTGGCTCACATCTAAACTACTGTCCCTTAATCAACCACTGCGACTATCTGAATGTGTGTGGCACCAAAACTACAGTGAACCAGCAGGTCAATCATGGTTAGGAATAAGCCAGAATTATAAAAAAAGAAATTCGAAAATCCAATTTGTTATTTTACTCAAATTAAACGTTTAATGCCCATTTCTGCAGAATATCTACAGTGCACAAAGAGTTACTCAACTCTTCAGATGTTAGAACTTGAAGTATTGCAAAAAGTTTGCTGACTTTTTGCTGACTTCTTTGAAGAGAATATTAAGAACATCCAAGCCTCTCTAATTAAAATCAATGTCCTTTGCATGTTCAAGTATTTGTGGGCCCATTTTTAGGGTGTAGAGTTTCGAGATCTGGATCTTCAGCTGATCCCCTATCTCCTGCATTACAAAAGAATCAGAATCTGTGTGACCCTGACTGGACTCAGGCAGTAGTGAAGGAGTGTCTGTTGTCCGTGGTGGCTCCCAAATTGCTGGAGTAAATTCATGTCCACCCGCTTCTCAAAAAAGGCCTTTCTAGATCAAAATAATCTAGCTAAGTACCGTCCCGTGTCACAACTGCCATACATTGCAAAGTGGTTTGAGAAGGTAGCTTTTCAACAATTTGCAAGTTTTGTGGCGAACCCCCATCTTCTACACTACTCTCAGATAGGCTTTCACTCTGGCCAAAGCACAGAACTAGCCGAGCAATCTTGAGTGGACGGATTGTGATGCCAAGCTGATTACAGCATCTTAGCTGCTCTGGCTTTACTTAGTCTGTCAGCAGCGTTTGACACAGTAAACCACTTACCTGGTTCTCTGACTTTTTACCATATTACACCTGCAGGATTTCCCTCCGACCACATACCTCTTCAAGAAGAAAATGTTCAGTGAAGTTGTAGCTGGGATCTGTGATTTTTATTGTGCTATTTAATTTGTAGCTGATGCCTCCCTTCTATTTGATTGAATCTTTTTGGTTCGATATGTATTTATTTGTAGACGGAAAACAGAATGTCATGTAGATCTCTGGGGAGGAATAAATTACCGCTAACCAGCTACAGCTATATCACTGGAGGAGTGCTGACCATCTTGGATTACATGGGGACAAGACAGAGATGTTATACCATAATATCCTGTTTCCTTTCCGGGACCTCCATTTCTGGACAGAAGTAGTGATATCTACACTTGTTCCCATAGCAAAAAAAAAAATAGACATCAAATTAACAGCCAGGTAAGCCAGTCAGATCAAAATATCAATGGGCATGAAATCCTGGTTTTGCCTGCAGCATCTCTTGAAACATATTCTCTATCTATTTACTTTAAATCAAAAACTCCAGATATGTATTTAATCTAGTTTGGATTACTGCAGTTCTTTTTATCTTGGACCCCTATTCTTTCAAATGCGTAGACTTCAATTAATCCAGAACTACGTTTAAAGAATAGAATTTTGTCTACGACCGTGGTCTCATCTTTACATTGGCGTCAGGTGAAACAGGGTGTTCTTTGTAACGTGTCTGGCATATATAACAGAACAAACCACCATCACTGCATTCAAGATGTAAGAAGTCCTGTCTAAGCCAGGACGGAGCAGGCGTAGTGCCTCTATGCGAAGTTCCACAGAGTTGTAAAGCAACTCCGTGGAATTTAGCTATGCTCTGCACCCTCCCCACTCCCAAAATAATTAAAATTAATTTAAAGGCACTTACCTGCCCCATGGCTGCCTCCTCATTTACATTGCCGCTCTCCTTACTCCTCCACGCCATCCTGCTTCACTAATAGCCCCTACGTTGTACGTCTTGCGCGTAGATATACATTTTGCCAACAAGACCCATCCATGAATACTGACAGGCTATGACACAGCACAGGATACCTGCATATAAACTACAGAGATTTATTTAAAGGTTTTAGCCAACATGTACGCGTTTCGGCCGCGGCACCAGCCTTTGTCACACAATATCTATATATATGCGTTTATGGAAATCTGGCATAAACACAAATAAGTTAAACAGTCTGCCTTGCAGCTATAAATAGTATTGTGGCCACCACTGTCAGTCCTCTACAGCCCAGAGACATGATGTAGTCACAGTCACTCTTCGGTAAGGAGGGTTCACGTCTTGTGGCCTACGGGCCATTACCCCCCCTCCACCCCCCACCCCCCAAAGAGGCTCAATCCTTGTCGAAATACTTCCTACACACATGCATGATTGTTGTGCTTGCTGAGGTGGGTATCAAAAACCAACAGCTTGCTATGTTTATCTCAGTGTTGGAGCACACACTGTCCAGAGCCTTGAATGTGACTTTTCTTTGTCCAACAGTTATATCTTCTAAAACCTTTTTGAGGATCTGGATTTGCACTGTAGAAGTAAGATAGCTTACCAAATATGTCTGGCACCAAAAATGTATCTAGTCACTGTAGGCACCTGCTGCAGATATATGTGAATCTGGCAACTCTGAGGAAACAATGTAGGTCAGATAGTTAATGTGCTCACTGCAAAAATGACATGTAATCATTTGGACATAGGATTAAATCATCATAAAATCTCTTGAAGGTTTCACTGTGTGACCTTGTGGACAAAGAGTACTGAGGAATAAAAGTATGTCCGAATTCTATTGCAACATCTCAGTAACCTGAAGCCCCGAGGTTCTTCAAGAAACCTACCCACAGTCTGTAGTCTCTGCTAAAGATAAGCCAGAGCACCAAAATAAACCTACTTTGACAGACAGACCTGCATCATGACATTAGTGTTAATTGGGCACTACACCTAGTTTGCTTATGTCATGGGTTTTGTGTCTTGGCCTCAGAAAGAACCCAAGGCTCATGTCTAGCACAAATGCAAACACGGTGATTCTGCCACAGCCTCCTTCATTAGTGCTGCTGGTGCCTCCACTCACCTGAACACTGTGGGAACATGGACGATGCTTTTGGCACCCCAGTCAGCTGGGCTGGAACAAGGTTCCTAACCTCTGTGATCCAAGTACCATGACACACACTAAATTGAACCAAAATACTAGAAATGTGTAGGTGCTTCTTGCCCTACTCAAAAATCGAACTGACAACAAATGTTACTGTGCAACCCAAGGTAACCCAAATGGGAGAAAGAATTCCATTCTAACCAGGATAGATCTTCAAGAACTGATCCATGACCAAGCTGGTCACCTTCCAAAGCATTCCCGAAACTCCACATTTCTACCAGAGGAGAATCCCAAAGACCTATTGATAATTGTACCACAAGGAGTATGTTACAAGGTCACCCAATGAGAGCACCCTACGCTACCTCCCTCAGTAATTCCTGGTGGATATTAATATGACCAACTTAATTTTCTACAACTCAAATATTATGCACATTATTGTGTTGTGTAACTAAATTATTTAGTTTTTTCCATTGGCTAATCATTGACTGGATGTTGAGCTATTGATTTGTAGTGTATTAATCCCTGACTAAGATTAGGACTGGCCAACTTCCCTACCATGAGGAGTGATCAAAGTATTAAGTTCTAGAACACCAGTAGTGAAAGGATTTGGCAGACATAAGCCTAGTCCATTCACCCTGACTGTCCTGCAACAGCTGAAAAACCTCCAACACACACTAGGTGAACTGTGCATTTCTGATGGGATGGCAGTGCATATATGAATGTATTTGTCCTGAAGATGGTCTACTTGATGAATCACGAAATAAGACCGAAACATCAGCATATCTAACCCATTTTCAACAGAAAATGGTCATACAGGAATTAATTATTTAAAGTGGAATAATAGTTTATATTTGTAAATAGGTGAGAGAAATGGGTTATTTACAAAAGTGGCTAGGAGATAACGTTTTGTTAGATTATTAATCTCTGTCATTTTTGTGTTTGTGAATTGTATTTTGTACCTTGTAAGCTCCGTAGTTATATACATTTCAACAAAAGAAGAATACACATGTCTTTGTTCATCTGGATATATTCAGTTTTTAATTACTGTATTTGATTTGTATAATTCATATTTCTGAGGCTACTAAGTAGGGCACTCAAAACAGATCATGTTAAATTGAGTTTGATCATTTTTCAAACGAAATCTCTTGCAGGCACTGATACTTGATAGAAAAGGTTTAGAAAGTTGGCATTTTCTTTTCCTAACCATTTTGTGCCGGCAGCCTGTATCCTAGGTCACATCACTAGGTGTAGCTGGCAGTTGGTCTTTGTCTATTGCTCCCAAACAGTGAGACAACGGAGGACTAGATGTTGGCAGAAAGGGCCATTTCTGAATTGAGGAGGGAGTGGAGCTGTCACCAACCACAATTGCTCATCACAAAGGCCCTACCTCATCTACACGCAAAGAGTTTCACACCAGTCTCTTGTGCCTCCAGACAATATGGGGCAAGGGCGGTAGGTTGGAACTTCAAATACCTCTGGGGAACCTTCTCCTACTTCAAAGCTGGCACCAAATATAAATATTGGACCCTCAGTCTCACCTTTTAAGCAGTCTTCTGGACCTGTGAAAGACTCAGAAGGACTGTTGTGTAGCTCTGCTGCAAGAAGAACTCCCACTCTGCTGAACTGCTAATCTGTTGACCTGCTGCCTGAATGAGAAGCACTGGACCTACATCTTGAACCCATGACCACCAGAGTGGCTTCACGGTCTAGTTTTCTGGCCTGACCAGTGCCTCAGGGATAGAAAAGTCTCCAACCAGCTTGAACCCAGCACCTATACTCTGCCTGCTGTGAGTGTTGCACCAAAGATGGTGCCAGCCCAGTCTTGGACCCTTGGAAGTAGGACTAAAGGTGCTCTGCCAGCCCAGTTGTGGTCTTTTGGACAGAACCAACACAGTGCGATACATCTCCTTGCAGCTCTACCTTGGAACCAGTGCAGCTCGACACTTCTCCAATGCAGGACCTCGCAACAATGCCTGGCCTCCACTGGAATTGCTGCTATGCGTTGCATCTTCGATGCAGGATCTTACATCGCCACCTGCACCTCATCAGAACCGGTGCTGTGTGTCACAATGCTCCACAAACAGGATATAAGGTACTTTATTCAGTGGGCCTAACAGAGTCCCTGTATCTGGCCCGTGCTCCATCGCATTCGGCCGGAACTTGTGACTTTGTCCCAATCTGACATCAACAGAAAACCACAGTTGGTGCTTTGTGCTTTTAGGTACTATTTTCTCCTAAATCTTCAAAATGGCAAAACTCAGATTCTACTGATTGGATTTTTGTCATTTTGGTCTCAAATATTGTATATGATTTTACTACATTTCGTTGTTTCTTTTTGTGTGGGATTTTTCTTGTGTTGTATTTGCACTTTTGTACTGTTTGAAGTGCTGTATAAATACTTAAACATTTCCTCTAAGTTAAGCCTGACTACATTTGTGCCAAGCTATCAGAGGGTTAAATTCAGGTTAATTTGGCGTTTGCTTTTGACTTTACTTTGTCTGTCAAGAATTGTGGTTTCTGCTTGAGTAGGGTTTCACTCAGCCTCAAACAGTCACCCAGTTCCCTACAACTGGCATAGACCTTCAAATCCAATATTACAATGCTTGCCCTTTTCTTTCACTCTGTTTATTTTCATACATCCCATCCTTATTCCATGGATGTTCTCATAGAATCATAGTCCTTCTGCTTGAGGTTATACAGGCTGTTAAGGGCCCCATTTCTGGTTATACCTCTTCGCCTGCATGTATGGCCTGGAAGTGGGGGGTCAGAGCCTTTAACAATGACCTGGAAGCATTTTATAATGCTTCATTATCAGCTGGGGTCTTCTTTACTTGCCACCTAGTTTAATGACCATTTTTCAGCAAGTAGAAATCATTTGATTTGGCATAGGGAATTAACGGTTTCTTTAACAAAACCAGCACTGGCAGAACCAATAGGTTTGGAGCCTATTATCTTGGTCAATGTTTTTAGCAATAATTTACTGTATATACATTGCATTGTTTATGTAAGCAAAGACTTTTGAATTGTTAACATTTGTAAATTCTGTTTCCTTTAGTGAACTTTTGTGTTGTAATTAGAAATGCAAGAGAGACCCTTCATACTCCTGAGGCGGAAGCCGGGAGATTTGTGCTACCATAATTATTTGAACTGTATTTTACTTGCTCTTTTAAAATACTTTCCCTCCCCCTGAGCACCTTCACCTGGGACTTGGCGCCCCCTGCAGCAGATGCGCAGCGGACTTCAGCGCTGTCTCGTAGCTCAGGGTCACTTTGCCGCCATCTCCCCACCTCGCACAAGCCACGCCCACTCTAGCGAGGCCACGCCCCCTCGCTGACGTATAAAACGTCGCGCTGACTACGAGCGCGCCAGAGACCCTTCATACTCCTGAGGCGGAAGCCGGGAGATTTGTGCTACCATAATTGTTTGAACTGTATTTTACTTGCTCTTTTAAAATACTTTCCCTCCCTCTGAGCACCTTCACCTGGGACTTGGCGCCCCCTGCAGCAGACGCGCAGCGGACTTCAGCGCTGTCTCGTAGCTTAGGGTCACTTTGCCGCCAACTCCCCACCTCGCACAAGCCACGCCCACTCTAGCGAGGCCACGCCCCCTCGCTGACGTATAAAACGTTGCGCTGACTACGAGAGCGCCAGAGACCCTTCATACTCCTGAGGCGGAAGCTGGGAGATTTGTGCTACCATAATTGTTTGAACTGTGTCTTACTTGCTCTTTTAAAATACTTTCCCTCCCCCTGAGCACCTTCACCTGGATCTTGGCGCCCCCTGCAGCAGACGCGCAGCGGACTTCAGCGCTGTCTCGTAGCTCAGGGTCACTTTGCCGCCATCTCCCCACCTCGCATAAGCCACGCCCACTCTAGCGAGGCCATGCCCCCTCTCTTCCTCCAGTCTCCTTATAACCATGTGCTTTCCAAGGCCGCGCAGCGGACGAGCGCAGCGGCGCGCCGTTTGCGCGCAGCGGCGCGCCTAAGGCAAGCCCGTCTGCGCCCGTCCGCGCCTGGACGGGCCCAGGGACCAGGCAGAATGGAGAATTCATCAGGTACACCTCCCCTGAACTGCATTCTCTACAGAACTCTAGTCTCCCCTCTGTTGATCCGATCACACTCGCTCGTCTAAAGGCCAACAATATCTATCCTTATCATCATACGCAAGAGCCATTTTCCACCTCACCTCAAAGCCCTAACCCTTCCAAGCCCCCCTCTAGCCCCAAGGTTCTGACCCTCCAATGTCTTTATCTGAATACCAGATCCCTGGTTAAACATCAATTAGATATCTTTCTACTACTCAAGTCAGACAGACCAGACATACTATTTGTCTCCGAAACATGGCTCACCGCATGCTCCTTACCAGATATTCTTACTGCCCTACCAGATGACTATTACATCTTATCAGCAAACAGAAAATCAGGAAAATCTGGAGGTGGCGTCGCCGCCATCATCCACAAAGACCATACGTTCACCACTTTACCTTCTCTAGACTTATCAGAGACTGAAAACCTAGTTATCAAGGAGGATAAAATCCGTAAAATCCTAGCAGGTCTGCAGGACCCACGGAATTCCACCACTGAGGAGGGAGCTCCGGAGGAGATGGCCAGTCGACCCCTGCAGAGGGTTAATTACCCCTGTCAGGAAGCTCCGGCCACGCCCTCCAGTCGACCCCGACCAGATCAGCAGCACCCCAGTGTGGGAGCTCCGGCGGCGGAAGCCAGTCGACCCCAGCTGAGTAGCCCTCCTTCCCTTCTTGTAGATCAGGCCCTCAGCTTGGGAGCTCCGGCGACTGTGGCCAGTCGACCCCAGCTGAACAGCTCTTTCCTTTCAGCCCTGAACTCGGCTCTCAGCTTGGGAGCTCCGGCGATTGTAGCCAGTCGACCTCAGCAGAGTAGTCCTCTTCCTCCTTCTGTGGAGCCAGTGCTCAGCCTGGGAGCTCCGGTGAGTGAGGCCAGTCGACCCCAGCTGAGTAGCCCCCCCTCTTCCATTCTGGTTCAGGCTCTCTGCTTGGGAGCTCCGGCGAGTGCAGCCAGTCGACCCCAGCAGAGTAGTTCTTTTTCTCCTTCTCTGGAGCCGGCTCTCAGCTTGGGAGCTCCGGCGAGCGAGGCCAGTCGACCCCAGCTGAGTAGTTTCCCCCTTCCCTCCCTGAAGGAGTTCGGCGACTTAGCCCTGACGATTTCATCTGGTTCGCCTTTGGATCCTCTTCCTCCAAAACTATGGAAGGTGTTTCAAGAGGACCTCTTCCAGCCCCTGCATGCCATCTGCTGCCAGTCATTTGAGACAGCTATTGTACCAAGTTGCTGGAAGAAGGCAGTGGTATCCCCGCTGTTAAAAAAAACCTACGCTCGACCCGGCTTGCCTTTCTAATTACCGGCCAATCTCCCTGCTCCCTTTTCCGGTTAAAATCATGGAAAAGTTGGTTACCCGCCTCTGTCCGGCTTCTTAGAAGGGAACATCTGGTTGGATGAGACGCAATTTGGCTTTCGCCCAGCACATGGGACGGAATCCGCGCTGGTGACCGTGCTAAACAATCTGCGGGCGCGAGTCGACAGTGGTCGGGCAGCATTTTTGGTGCTGCTCGACATGTCGGCCGCGTTCGACACGGTCAGCCATCCCACCCTGATCTCTAGGCTGGAAGAATGCGGGGTTAAAGACAGGGCCAGGGATTGGTTAGTCTCCTACTTGGACTGCCGTCAGCAACGGGTTTCGCTACCCCCCTTCAGTTCAGAGGAGCGGAGAGTGGGTCAAGGAGTACCCTAGGGCTCAGCCATCAGCCCTATACTCTTCAATAGTCCAGCTCATCAAATCCTTTGGTATCCCCGCATTTAATTATGCGGATGATACCCAGCTGGTCTTTTCCCTGGAGGGACAGGATGCAGTCACACTGGAGACTTTTCATCGGTGCATGCAGGCGACAGCGGAATGGCTCCGTCTGAACTCATTACAGTTCAACGGAACAAAGACAGAGGTCCTGCACTGTTCCACCGATCGAGTCCCTCGAGACCTCCCAGTCGACTTCTGGCCTCCGTCCTTCTCTGAGACGGTGTCTGCGGCACAATCAGCGCGCAATTTAGGCGTTACTTTTGGGCCTAACCTGCAGTTGGATCTACATGTAAGCAAGACCACTTCTACATGTATGATGCTGATTCGTATGCTGCGTAAGGTCCTTCCTCTCCTCCCTGAGCAAGCCAGACCAGAAGTAGTGCGTTGTACCATCCTAAGTCGTCTTGACTATTGTAACGCACTGCTTCTGGAGGCCCCGGTAACACTTCTGGGCAAGTTACAAAGGGTGCAAAATATTGCTGCCAAACTCGCCCTCTCTCGCCCCTACCATAGCTCTTCTACGGCAGCGCTGCGTGAACTCCATTGGCTGCCAGTCCATCTGCGGGTGCGCTACAAAGCAGCGTGTATTGTGTTCAGGGCTATTCATGGCCTGGGCCCCATCCCTTTGCGGCGAATGTTTGCCTGGTATCGTCCATCCAGAGCTCTACGTTCCTCGTCGTCCAGGCTACTGGTAGTCCCGCGATTCCAGAGAGTGAGGATGGGCGGTCGCTCGTTCAGAGTAGCGGCAGCCAAACTGTGGAACTCTCCGCCTACGTCCTTGAGAAGCCTTGAAGATCTCTTAGCTTTTAGAAAGGCTTTGAAAACTCATCTTTTTCCCAGGACAGGCTGAGCTACTGTTGTCGCTGGATTATGGGTCAAAGCGCCAGGATGCCCTTGGTGGTGACAGGTCGCGCTATACAAGTATGCCACAATACAATCAAATCTGACACTGACATAGGAACCATGGTACTAGCACTGATTTACCGGCCACCTACATCTATGCCCTCCTTCCCAGTCTCCGTGACTGAGCAATTGGCCGGTCTAGTCGTTGACTATGATAAAGTCATGGTAATAGGAGATCTAAACTATTGGTATAATAGTTTGGAAGCCGGACCTCATGCTACAGAACTTTTCGAGCTCCTCTCCAATCTGAACTTCTGTCAACACGTCTTGACCCCCACCCATGAAAAAGGACATATTTTGGACCATATCTGGTCTCACAATATCCCTACCTCCAGCCCCACGGCCTCACCATGCATTTGGTCTGACCACCATCTTTTGCAATTCTCCATCACCTCTCAAGGCAACCCAAAAAATCATGCGCCCTCGGGAGGGTTAGCCAGGAAATGGAGATCTTTAAACCTCCAAGATTTCCTATCCACCCTGACTAACTCCATCCCCACCTCGGCCCCTGATATCAACTCGATGGATAAGGCACACACTGAGTGGCTTCTTTCTGCATGTAACGAACATGTTCGAGGGAAATCTTCAGAGTCGTAAACGATCTGTGCAACGATTCCAGAACCTCTCCCTCTCAATCACCATCTCAAATGATGTGCAACCGGCTCAATGATTTCTTTAAGGAGAAGATCGACACCATAAGAAATAGTATTCATACTAACCATGTCATGGCAGCCAACTCGGACATCAGCAGAAACCCATACATACTCCAGGAAATCCCCCCCATCGATCCGCCCAAACTGCTGGAACTGATGAACCGTGTAAAATCTGGCTCCCCCAATGATCCCTGCCCTCCGCATATACTGAAGGAAGTCTATACTACACTCCCTCAAGGCATACTCCCCCTCCTAAACACTTCCCTACTACAAGGTATAGTCCCCAACTCATTTAAAGATGCCACTCTAGTCCCTCTTATTAAGAAACCGGGTGCCGATCCCTCCAATCTCTCCAATTACCGCCCCATATCCCTTCTTCCCTATGGCGCCAAACTGCTGGAAGCCCATGTTACCAGTTGTATATCCAACTTTATAGAAATATCCGACTACCTGGAGCCTAACCAAGCCGGGTTCCGCCAGGCACACTCCACCGAGGCGGTGATCCTCGCTGTCCAGAATACTCTAAGGACCAACGCCGATAATGGAATTCACTAAGCCCTCGTACTCCTCGACCTGTCGGCCGCGTTCGACACAGTGGATCATACCATCTTATTACACCGTGTCGAACAAGCCGGCCTCAACGGCGCGGCCCTTGACTGGATTAAGTCCTTTCTAACGGACAGATCCCAGGCAGTAAAGCTGGAGAACTTTATAGCACCCAAACTCTCCACCACTTGCGGTGTCCCACAGGGCTCCTCATTATCTCCCCTCCTTTTTAATTTATATCTTAAACCGTTATTGCACTCCCTGAAACACAGGAAAGTCACCATCTACAACTACGCGGACGATTTGCAGCTGGTATTCCCCCTCAACTCCACGGATTCTACTGAGGAATTCCAAACTACCATGCTGCACATCCAGAGCTGGATGGACCAGAACCATCTTAAGCTCAACCCAGGAAAGACTGAGCTTGTACTCCCCGGTAACAGCGCTTTAAGTTGGAGCCCCCACTTTTGGCCGGCCTCGATGGGCACCCCTCCATCCCCCTCTCAGTCAGTGAAAAGCCTCGGGGTTACTCTCTACTCCGACCTCTCATTGAAAACCCAGGTCGGAACAGTAATCTCTTCCTGCTTCTTTCAGTTAAGAAAGATCAAGAAAATCGCCCGGTAGGCAGACAAAATATCGAAATTAAAATATCGATATACAATAATATCAATGTTTTAATTTCGACAGTACAGAATATCGATGTCCAAAATATCGACAGACAGAATATCGTTTTTTAAGGTATGTATGTTACAAATATCGAATTTTACTAATATCGAATTTTTTTTTAGTGTTATGTATTTTATTATGTTGTTTATATGTTTGTTAAACATGTTTTGTAATGTATGTTTGAAAATGTGTAAATTTGTTTACATTTTGCGTTTTAGTATCAGAGCGGGTTGTGGGTTTATAGGGGAATAGGGTGGGAAGTAATTTAATAATAATTAATTAATTAATATATGTTTGTAAATATTTTTAATTAATAATTCATTGGTAATTAATTAATATTAATTAGTTAATTAATTAATATCATTTTGTACATCTTTTTAATTAATAATTAATTGGTAATTAATTAATATTAATTAGTTAATTACATTATTTAGAGTAATTTTTTTATATATAATTTTTTGTTATTGTTAATTAATTAATTGGGAAAAAATAATATTAATTATTACATTTAATTAATTACAGCTAATGTGCTAATATATTTACTTTATTGTTATTGTTAAATAATAATTAATTGGTAATTAAATAATATTAATAAATTTTGGGTAAAGGAGTATTTTTAGGGTTCAGGGTCAGTTTTCAGTTTTTGGGTAAAGGGGTATTTTTAGGGTTCAGGGTCAGTTTTCAGTTTTTGGGTAAAGGGGTATTTTTAGGGTTCAGGGTCAGTTTTAAGTTTTTGGGTAAAGGGGTATTTTTTGGGTTCAGGGTCAGTTTTCAGTTTTTGGGTAAAGGGGTATTTTTAGGGTTCAGGGTCAGTTTTCAGTTTTTGGGTAAAGGGGTATTTTTAGGGTTCAGGGTCAGTTTTGGGTTTTTGGGTAAAGGGGTATTTTTAGGGTTCAGGGTCAGTTTTGGGTTTTTGGGTAAAGGGATATTTTTAGGGTTCAGGGTCAGTTTGGGGTTTTTGGGGTACAGTCGTACAGGGTAAAAATAAAATGAATTTAAATTAAATCAATTAAATGAAATTAAAAAAAAATTACATTAAATTATTAAGTTTTTAATTTATTTTAAATGTATATGTATTAGTTTTAATTTTTTAATTATGTTTTAATATTTTTATTTATTGTTTTTAAAATTATATGTATTTTAAAATTATTTTTACATTATTATTAATACATTTAAAAAAACGATATTTTTAATTTCGATATTTTTGTACTACGATATTAATTTTTTGATATTTTTGTACTTACCTTTATGAAGATAGGACTCCGATATTTTTGATTTCGATATTTTTGTGTCGATATTTTTGTATGTAGATATTCTGTCTGTCGATATTATGTCAGACATTCAAATCGCCCATCTGCTGACTCATTCTGCTCTTATTCAGGTGGTAATCGCCTTGGTCCTCTCACGACTGGACTTTTCCAACTCCATCTACTTGGGCCTACCCCTCGCCCTCGCTAAACGCATGCAGATTGCTCAAAATCAAGCGGCCAGATTAATATTCAAGAGCAATCGCAGGAAGTCGGCCAAACCCCTGCTAGCCTCCCTTCATTGGCTCCCTATAGCCCAACAGATCACCTTTAAGGTAGGCTGCATAATCTTCAAAGCCCATCATGGCAAAAGTCCCAAGTTCGTCAATCAACTTATAAATAAATACGAACCGACCCGTGATCTTCGCTCTGCCCACTTGTCCCTTCTCTCGCTGCCCACGTTCAAAAAGAAACGACTAGGTGGATCCCGTTTTGCCTACCTTGCCCCAAAAGTTTGGAACTCCTTTCCCCTGTCTATTCGGAACTGTACTAAGCTAGCAGAATTCAGGGGAGCTCTGAAGACCTGGTTATTCAAACAAGCGCACGGTTAGAGCATTTTACCATCTGTCTCTTCACTTCCATCTGTCTCACTTAGCGCCATGAAACCCCTGGGTGTCCGTGCGCTTGACAAATTCCGAATAAGATAAGATAAGATAAGTATTAACAACGTTTAGAGGTCACAACTCTAACAAGCTGAGCTATTGGCTTTTCCAATGCTTATATGGTACATGTGAGCTAAGTCGTATTTATGTGTCTGGGTGAGTTCTGTTTGTGGGAAGGTCTTCATAATGAGGCACAATTGAGAGTTCTGGACTTGAGGGCAGGGAGGGTCAGTAGCAGCGACGGCCCGTGGAGGGAGTTACGGTGGGGCAGGAGGGCGGGGAGGGAGAGGGGCAGGGTGGAGGTTGCTAAAAACCAGCATATGGATAATTGCAGGTAAGTAAACAATTTAATTAATAAAACGAATTTCGTAGTGCGCCTTGCATCGCAAAATGCAATGCAGTGCGAGCTACGAAATTCGTTTTATTAATTAAATTGTTTACTTACCTGCAATTATCCATATGCCGGTTTTTAGCAACCTCCACCCTGCCCCTCCCCCTCCCCGCCCTCCTGCCCCACCGTAACTCCCTCCACGGGCCGTCGCTGGTCAGTAGATCATAACAGGGCTCAGATTACATGTTCTTCCAATCTCTGGCATCTCTCCAGTGCTCACATTGCGATGCTCACATGTACAATTTGTAATTAGCAATTCTAATTATTTACAACAAAATCATAGTTGTTAATCATTTAAATCAACTGCTAACAAGCACTCGCAAAGCCAATAGGTATGCTTTGTTTTAGGCATATGTTTGTTGTTGTGTCATATGTCTGGATGCAGTAACAGAAAACGCACAAAGAGGTACCTAAATGCTTGTTGGGTATCATCCTGTGTAATGCACAGGATTGTAGTACACATGTTTTAAGATATGCCTTATTTACCTAGGGTACGCTCCATTTAGAGAGCCACCCCCCACCTTTTTGATCCCACTTACTGCACAGCAGTCTGCAAAAGGCAGGACCACTGGAATTATGTGACTGTGCAACGGCGGCGGTTTTCGTATGAGTATAGATTAGCCGCTGTGGGACTTGGCCCTTTTTGGCTAAAGTTCCCTAATCTTTTTGCTTTTCTCCTAGACCTTTTTTCTGACATGTGTTGCCAACGTAGATGTTCTGGACACTATGCCACTGCTAAACAGTGTCAAAGTGCAAGTGTTCCCTGTATAAAGTGTAATGGGGATTGGTTGTCCATTATTGGTATGTTTGCTTTACTAGTAAAGTCCCTAGTGAAGTGCACTATGTGAGTCAGGGCTAGTAATGCAAATGCTACTGGTGGCCCTGCAGCACTTATTGTGCTACCCACTCAAGTAGCCTTGGAAAGGGAACTCAGGCCTGCCATTGCAAGGCCTGCGTGCCGTTACCTAAACTGCCATGTTGTTCTTGAAGTGCACGCACTTACCAGACCCTGCCATTCCCTTTCCATACACATGAGGCACCCCTATGGTAGGTCTAGGGAACCCCCTGGACAGGGTGCAGTGCATGTGAAAGGTGGGACATGTACCACAGTGTGTGCCATGTCCTGGCAGTGAAATAATTTCCATTGCGTTTTCACTGCTGAAAGGCCATCTTGCCCATTAGAATATGATGGGGAGGCTGTGTAATATGTTTTCCAGCCTATCTCCCCAAGTGCCCAAGATGGAATGATGATGTTTAGTATGCCTGAACTCACCCTGCAATAACACATCTTTTTATGAAGATGGTTTTTGCATTGTGTGTTTGTAAGCCACTCTTTTAGAAGTGGTGGGTTTTTGTGCTTTAAACATTTCTGTGTGTCTCTACCTGGTTGAGGATTGACTGGCTGGATTTGAAAGCGATAGGATCTGGGGAATGTCTTGACCCAGGGGAGGAAGTGAGACAGCAGAGGCTGACCTGCTTCTAGTGTGTAGGAGGAGGAGTAGGCCTAGAGGTGAAGAGGCCTGGGCTGGTGCTATAAAACAATTATCCCATCCTCTGCTGAGTGATTGAGAATCCAGACCTCCACTAATCAAAGGGAGAAGATGTCACTGGCAGGGAGGCATCCAGAACTGGTATGAGCAGGGATCAGTGCCCCTGTAACACAAAGACTTCAAAACCATTGAGGGGTATACCTATGCAAGCTGTAGCCCCTGAACTTTGGAGAATGACTTGATCAAGTGTGAATAAGACTGGAGCTACTTCGTGGATCAAGAGGAACCTTTGCCAAGGAAAAAACAACTGAATAGACTGCTAGATAGGACTGCTCTTGCTGTGTGATCTGGGGCTGGCCTGCAGTTTGCTGCTTTAACCAAGGAAAGGCTGTAGGGACTTTGCTGTGTGCTGTGTCCCCCTGCTTGAAAGACTTTGCTGTGTGCTGTGTCCTGAAGTAACTATCCCCAAGGGCCTGAGGTGAGCAGGCTCCCTGTTTGGAAACATAGGAACACAAAAGTTTCCAGAGAAGACTCTCATATACGCTGTGGGTGCGTGTGCTCAATCTAGCCTGAGACCTTCGCATGTTGATCCCTGTGCCACCGGGAGTTCCCAACGTGTGTGCCTGAAGAGCCAAGTAAGTCTCAGCCTTGCTGTCTGCGTGTGCTTGGGGACAGCCTGAGACTTTCGTGTGGATTGGCCCGTGATCGTGCACAACAGTAGAGCGAGTGTGCCTCAGTGATGCTTTATGCGTGTGCTGTTCGCAGTCTGAGACCCTCGCTGGAGGTGCCCTGTGATCAATGGCACCAGAAGATAAAGTGTATCTCAAGCGACGCTGTTTGGGTGTACCTTCTACTGCCTGAGTAAGAGGTGCCCTGTGATCGGGGGCACTGGAGGATAAAGTGTGACTCAGCGATGTGGAGTGCGTGTGCTTTCTTCTACCTGAGACCTGCACAAGTTGTACCTTGTGATTGTTGGCACAAGAAGATCAAGTGTGTCTATGCGACGCTGCGTGCGTGTGTTGTACATAGCCTAAGACCCTCGTGAGGAGTCGTCTGGTTAACATGCTTCCGGAGTTCCTGTGAGTCTTCGTGACTCTGAGTGTGGGTGTAGTGTGCAGCCTGGGATCTTCCCATTGCCCGGAAAGTCAGAGATTGCTTCAGAGGCCCAAGTCGCTGGATGAGAAGATGAGAGTGGGTTTGCGCCCCCCAGGTAACGTGTGTCGACTCCTGGAGTGGGGAGCGGGCTCGGATGGAGACACTCTCGGCCTCTCTCTCTGTTCTGCAGTGCAAGACTCTGCTTCGGCTCGGATTGAGGCCCGTGTGCCAAGGGAGTGGCAGCACCGGGGCCTAAGTGCGAAGCTCCAGTTACTGTGTTCTATCTTACCCTGTGGCCGCAGATTAATCGCAAGCCAGCACGAGTGGCGGAGAGACCGCCGGGGGAACAGTGAACGGTGCTGGACTAACTTACGTATTGCATAACTTCTGCATAGTGAGTAACTGATGATTGTATAACGCATTGCCTTATTTCTGCACAACGGACTGCCTTTTTTGTTGTATTGCCCACTGTATTAGTATGCATAAGGAACTGCCTGATAGATGTGTTACGCCTTGTCTGAATCCTGCACCATAATCTGCTGGATTGTCGTATTACACATTGCATTAGTGTTGCATACCGAACTGCTGGATATATGTGTTCCACATTGCATAACTTTCCCATAACAAATTGCCTGATAACTGTATTACAAGTAGCATTGCTTTTTCCCACCAGAGTACCTGAAGGAGGACAGAATGCAGTGCATTACGGGGCATAACAGTTTACCACGTTGTTGATTTACTCATTGCATTACAGTGACAGTACAAATCGCCAGACAACCGTATTACGTTCTGCATTATTCATATGTTGTGAAGTACCTGACTGTTGCATATTGAACTGCATATTATGACATTAGGAGTACGAAGGATTGTTTAGTTTAGCTCAATAATAATAGGCCAGGGGGACCATTACCCTGATGCATATGTTGGTTTAGTATTGTGTGGTTGCATCGTATATCGTTTTATAAACATATACTTGTTGCATATTAAACTCGTGTATAGTCCATTTGGGGTGTCATCATTGGATCGCTGTGAGCATAATTGCAAATACTTCACACATTAAGCCTTGAAGATAAGCCTGGCTGCACATACCAAGCTACCAAGGGGGTGGAGCAGGGGCTATCTCTGGAGGCAACCTGTCTTTTCCCTAACATTGTAGCTCACGGGTCCCTGCTTGGCCCGCGGTACCTACCCCAGCCAACCAGGGATCTTGGGAATTCTAACATCCGCATTTACCACATAATTCATCATTTGATGCATAATATGCAGATTATATCCGAAATGATTTGCTTTTATCTCAAATTGTTGAAATTTTACTAAGACAGAGATACATGTTGCAGTGCAGTGAAAGGCTGCTTATTGCTATATGTGAGTTTTAAAATGAGGTGCAATCAACGCCCACTCAGTGTTAACAGGTCTAAAAATGACAAAATAATGAAGCAATACTATCACAAAATGTGCTGCATTAAACCACATGGTTTGGCGTTTCTTGCCACATAATTTACACAACCCTACTGCATAATTTATCCATCATCTGCTGCATATTTCCAGTGACCCTGACAATAAGCGTTTGCCTATCGACAGCAAAAGCTCTCTGGTAGGTGAGAATTAAAAATTGTGTTGTTTAAAAACTGTGGAGTCCTGCTATTCAAATCCAAATTTTTGGGAGAAAGAAGGAGCAACAGCTTTGCTCCTTTGTGGCACTCACCATGCAGTGTCAGTGGGAGGGCAGGGGAACAGCTGGTGTCATGCATCAGAGGGAGGAGTTGTGGACTTCAATGAAAGAAACTGACAACCTGATCATCGCTGTGACACACCAGACTGTGGTGATTGGTCCTGGGATTCTTGGGATCAATTAGTCCTTCTACGAAGTGTGGCTTCAGTATTTGTTTCATGGTAATGTTGATCCAAATGTCATGTAGGTAATTTGCTCCCTGGCAACGCAGATCCAAAGTTCCTAAGTTTCTCTGGGAGTCAAGCGTAAAGGGAAAACTAAGGGCAAGAGACAGCAACAAGGAGTAGAGAGGACAGAATCACAGAGGAAGGAGGTGGGGACACGCAATAAGGGGTGAGATTTAATCAACACTTTGAATGTGGGTCATGGAAAAGCAACACAGAGAATGGGGAGGGAGGCAAGCTAAAGGCAAGAGAGAGCAATATGGATTGGGGATAAAAGTAAACAGGTAAGCGAGCAACAGGTGTGGGCAGGTGACAAGCACATGTGTAAGAGAAAGAGCACAACAAAGAGCATGGTGTGGAAAGAGAAGTACACTAGAGAGACAGCTGGAGAGCACATACACTCTAGTTGAGTGTTTAAACAAAAAGAAAGAAGTAGTGCAGCAAAACGAGCAGTAGAAGGACACAAGTAATGAATCCACGCTCCAGGGTAGTGACAACACAAGAAGAGGAAGGAAAGTCAACACAGATATCAAATCAAGATCTGTCAAAGCAAGGATTAAAATGGGTGGGGTTATTCTCGACCAGACAGCTGTTTTTACTTATTTGGGAGTTACCTTTAGTGAAAATTTAAGTTGGAAACCCCAGATAGACCTCCTCTCCCTTAAGCATGCCCAACTTGGTGGAGCTCTGCTGAAGGAACATAGAAATTCTTTAACTAAACCATTGGCTCCTTTGATCAAAATCTATGGTTCTAAAATTCTTCCAGCCATCATGTACGGAGCGAAACTGTGGGGCTTTAGTGACATGTCCCAATTTAAGGTTGCACAGAATAAATTCCTTAGGTCAGCAATAGGGTTACCTCAATCAACACCTCGTATCCCCCTATTATATGACCTAGGTTGTCACCCTGTTGAGGATATGGTACGGTATAGACCACTGGCGTTTCGGCGGCGTCAGTGGACGACACCGGAACTGTCCATGTATGCCGAGGCCCTCCTGGAAGTAAAAGGGTTACGGGGCTCGTCCAGGATTCCATGGTTATCCGAAATAAAAGCCTCTCTGATTGATATGGGGATGGGGTCCTTATGGGCCGATCCTGTTACTGCCGTTTTCCCCTCAAAGAACATTTTTAAGGAAACCTATTGGAATAGGATTAAGGAAAAGAGATTAGCAACTGTTCTGGGTAGTTCTATGACAGCATTATTCCTTGTTATCAAGGATGCTCCTATTGATGAAGAATATTGGGACATCATAAAAAAGCCATTAGATCGCAAACTGTATCATCAGTTAACCCGTTTAGCACGTCGAACATTCCACCCCAGTGCGGACGTTCGATCGCGCTAACGGGATTCGGACGTCCAACGGTCGTACGCAGCACTAGCGAGGTAGTGCACGCGACGACCGTTGGACGTTCGCAGCACTTAAAGGGTTAAGAGTAGGCTCTCTTTCGCTTCGTGGGTTAACGAGCTCCTGGAATCTACTTGGCAATGATAAATGTCCCTTTTGTGTGGAGGAGGTAGAAACTGTTGACCACTTCCTCTTTTGCTGTCCAATGTATACACAACCTAGACGAGTATGGCTGAGACCCCTATGCCGTTTACTGGAAACCAGATCCGCACAGGCAGCTAGTAGAATTTTGAAATCTGACACTTCAAAATATATTGTAATAGGTGTAACTAAATTTGTCAGTTGGGCCTGGATAATTCGGATCCGGAACTTGAGTCCTTAATATATTAGTGTAAATGATGTAGTTGGTGGTTTTAGCAAGATTGTCTATTTGACATGAATTCTGTTTTTTTTTTGATGGTTTATTGATTGTATCAGTCGCGAGTCTTTGTATATACATTTAACATTTAATAACTTTTTACTTCTGGTTTTTAGCATGTATTGTATTTATGGATTTTATTGATTATATTATGACTTTTTACTTATGGATTGTGCTGTGTATGTATAGTATGTCTTTTATGATGTAAATCGAAATAAAGACCCTTTTGACTGACTGACTGACTGAATGATATCAAATAAGGAGCAAACAAATGACAGTGACAGTGGAGCCAACCAAAGGGGTGAACTTTAAACTCACTGTAAACTAACAATATGTCTATCAACAGGCAGCGCATGCATTGTGTTGTCTAGTAGATGAGATTTAAAAAGGCTCCTAATCCTAAGAGAACCCAAATAACTAGTGGCTCCTCTCCAGGTTTAGCACACGAACAAGATATTTACAAAAATACTTCTCGCTGACTTAGTCACACCAGTTGATAGCAGTGATATTCTTTAAAAGACCCAGACCGGTGTCCACCAGGGAGTCTCAGAATTGCCCAGTTCAAGTGCACATCCATTGATGACCATTGTTGTAATTAATCTCCCCCACTTCATTATGCATTTGTATATTTTAGTAAAGCCTCTGTAGTCTGGAAGAAGATGTTACAACTTGATATCCCTCATAATCATATATTTTTTTTCTTCTGGAATTTTATATAGCGCTAACTCAATCCGACGGTATCAGAGCACTTTTGAGCTTCCCTGCAGGGGCTCACCCGGTTCCTCAGCTTCGAGGTCAACCGCTGCATGATTAAAAACATTTTTCCTGAAAACTGATCACTTATTGTGACCAAAGTCAAGTCAGGGTCCCCAGTAGAGTCTGTTGCTGATCAGGTGTTCGTCAGGGCTATGTTCTTGCGATGTATTTTTAACATATTAGTTAGTTATATAGAAGGTTTCCAACAAATGGAGAAGGTAGTCTCCAAAACATTTCAGACTATTATCTGTCATTTAATCCGGGGACCCACGAGGGCATGGTGTCATACATAATATTATAAAGTACTTATTTGTCTGACAAAGATAGACTGAATTATCTGTCTGGCTACATGCACATAGTGTTCTGCTAATTGGCGCCTCCCTTCTGGCACCAACGCATTAAGCGAGCATCATGGTCATAAAACTGTCAGAGCAGAGGAGGAGAACTCCCTCGGAGGATGTGTCCTGCAACTGGAAAATAACACTGTCGTGGGAAAGAACCATCTTTCTGTGACAGGCTCTGGGAGGAACGCGAGCTTTCCACCTGTAGTTATAGCATTTTTTGCTAGAACTGTTTCTTGAATAAATCTCACTTTTTAGTTCGTATCCCTTAAAACACGCAGTACACTTTTTTGTTCGCATGCCTGACAATATGACTTTTGTCTACATAAAGACCCTTCAAATAAAACAGAATTATACATAATCTTTCTTCTGCTCAGATGAGGAGATGTGTCGGCTTCAATAATAGCAGCGGCGCGATTCATAAGCATGTTTGTGACACCTGATTGACTCTGTTCTCCCCATCAGTGGATAGCAATTAGTGTCTCATTCAGAATGATTTAGAAATCAGGATACCGGGTTGTTACCTGCTGCACTTGGTAATATTATGAAATGTAGCAAACCATCACCGGATTCGTCAAGAGGAAAGCTGTTTAATCATAAGTTGCTCATTGTGGATTTCCCTTGTCTGCTCGGGGATGTGGCTAAAGAGGGAATGTGCGTTTTAATTCAGCGTTTCTATGATCTTGTAGGAAAAGAAAGAAAATGAGGCTTGTTAGAAGTGAAGAATGTGCGCGTTTGTGTGTTTATTCATGCATGAGTGTGCCTGTGATCATGTGTGTTTAACCCCTTCAGTGCTGAGCCCCCCACCGTTCCCCCACCCCAACTGCTAAGTTCCTCTTTTGGCTATTTAGAATAGTTCACGCTTAAGGTTTCAGAACTTATTTCCACATTAGCTGTACATGCCAAATGTGCATCCTTTTTTTTCTCCAACATACTGAGGATTCTAAAGGCACCCAAGGTTTATGGATTGTCCTGGAGGGGACTGAGAAACTAGGCAAAATATTGCTAAGTTTTGAGTTTTGGGGAAAGATGTGAAAAAAGTTCACAAAAAGGTCACAAATCGGCCTATCTCATTAATATTAATGAGAAAGTTTTCAGTTTGCACTGGGAATAGCAGCCATCACACGGATGGTGGCCTGCTGGAGTCAGCAGACCACCATGTCAGTGATTGCTTTTTAATAAAGCAATCTCTTTTTTTTTATTCCATAAAGGAAAATGGAATATATTAAAAAAAAAAATGAAATGTTTGTTTAATTTTTAACCCTTTCGCTGCGGCGGCTATTCCGCCGCAGCGCTAACAGTCGCGGGCGGGCGCGCGGCTCACCTACGCTGGTGACAGAACCGTTCCGTCACAGCTCGCGGGTGAGCTGTGCTTGTGACGGAACGGTTCCGTCACGGCCCCGCCTGCTTAATGAAACCCGCCGCGCAGGCGCGAAATCAGCGTTGCGCAGGCGCAGCGGCCGGGCCGTGATGGAACCGTTCCGTCATGAGCACAGCCCACCCGAGGGGCGTGACGGAACGGTTCCGTCAGTAGCATCAAAGGAGTTAAAATGTAGAAAGTGGCCAATGCCTGCTCATAAAAAATATTTGTTTCAACATTTTGGAATGGTTACCAACACCCTTGAGCTGTCAGTAAAAATATGTATGTCTTATGACTGTAATTATGTTCCAAATCATTCCTACATAGCACTGTGATTATTTATTTGGAAGAGTCTCCCTAAGCACGCCCCTTCCAAATACTGAATCGGTATGTATATGCAATTCCTAACTGAAAACTGTTCTTTGTACATAAGAAAAGGCATTTTTGCGGATGGAAAAGGCCAGCTCGGGGCATTTCTGACCACAAAAATGTTTTTTTGATATGGCACTAAGTGTATAGAAGTAGAAATAAATAAATGTTGAAAATGAGTAGAAACAAACCGCCATTTGTATCAGCGGTAACATCTGTAACTTGTTGCACAATGGCCAATTTACAAAAGCAATGAACCATAATACCTGCTAGACCCTTCATGAGTGCGAGCATATATAGGTTTACAGGTTTTCCAATGTACACTAAGGACCCAGAAACAACAACTGAGCTGCACTGTGCATTGGTTTTTCTTTGTGTACAGGGTATAGACCAATTGATATGGTCAAATATTTAGAGTGAAAAGTGGGTATCTAGGAAACCCATGTATTTCTGAAATAGACACAAAATATGGAGTTTAGGCGCAGTGCTGGTTTGCACATCTGTGAATTTGTGGGTACCTGTGCTAGCATATGATTTAGAGGGTATTTTTCAAAATATATTTTTCTTACACACTGGCTTACATTTGGTAGGTAAAAAACTAAAGTGAAATACAATTGTTAATGAGAAATGTTATACTATTCAATGATCCCACATGTCTTCTAGTAAATATGGTACCTCAGTTATGTGGGTAGGCCTAGTACCTGCAACAGGAAATGGACTAAAATGCAACATGGACACAGCATGTTTTTCTAATGAAAACAGACCATTTTTTGCATTTGGGTAGCTGTGGATTTTGAGCCCTAGCTCGGCCGGCACCTAGGGAAACCTAGCAAGCCTGAAAATCTTTTTAAACTGTACACCTGAGGGAATCCAGGGCGTGGTGACATGCATGATTCTCACAAGATCTTTTTACCCTGAATCCCTTGCAAACCTCAAACAGTGACTAAAAACACATTTTCCTCAAATTTATGTGATGGAAAGTCCTGGAATCTGCAGGGAGCCCAAAATTTCATTCCACCCAGCATTTCCCCAAGTCTACTGATAAAAATTGTACCTTACTTGTGTGGGTAGGCCTAGTGCCCACAGCAGGAAATGGGCCAAAACGTAAAAGGGATACATCACATTTTTCCACTCAAAACTGGCCCTTTTTTTGCAAAGTGGGTAGCTGTTGATTTTGGGCCATAGCTCTGCCGGCACCTAGAGAAACCTAGCAAACTCGCACATTTTTGAAAACTAAACATCTAGGAGAAGCTAGATGTGCATGACATGCATGGATCTCACTAGGGGTATTTTACCCCGAGGCCCTTGCAAACATCAAACTTTGGTAAAAAACACAGATTTTCTTCACCTTTTTGTAACTGAGAGTTTTGGAATCTGTAGAGAGCCACAGATTTGCTACCACCCTGAGTTCCCACATATCCCTGATAAGAACGGTACCCCATTTGCGTGGGTTATGCAAGATACCATGACATAAAAGACCCTGAAGCTTCATGTGGAAAGATAAGCAATAGGGGTAGCTGCGGAACTTGGGGCTGTGCAACAGTGCCACCTACACCAACCTATGAACCACAGACATTTTTTTAAACTAGTCAATTTGGTCAATTTCTTGCATTTCTTTGATGTAAATTTCTGGAATCCAAAGGAGTTCACTAAATTCCTACCACCCAGCGGTATCGCACTTGTGCTGATTAAAACGGTGCACCACTCATGCGGCTGGCCCTAGTGCCCGCAATATGAATGGATCAACCCAAGGTCAATGGAAGACCTGAAGGGCCCTTGGATGCCCCGGCAGGGGTGGGCAGAAAAACTGAAACTGACTGCACCTCCACCCCAAATGGGACAAACCATTTTTTTGCCCCAACCTGAGCAGACAAAGTGTTTGCCTTCAATTTGACCATGAGGAGGGGAAAAACCTCACCACACACCAGAGAATTCAAAATGGAGCCAAAAGAAAAAAAAAGGAGCGTGTGGCTTCTGGCTATAGCCACAACACATAAGGGGTAATAGTGTCTTTCTCTCAGCCCTGGGGGCAAAGAGGACGTTAGTACCATTTAGGATGTTGCCCAAAACTAGCCCCAGTGGGGTAGAAAGTCAACCTGACACCAGTGACTTTCCCTTTGAGGGAAAAGAAAGTGGTGAGAGTGTTTCACTCTGGCACTGGCCTCACCCCGACCGAAATAGGATAAACCAAAGTGCAACAGCCGCACCACTTTCTTTTGGCCCAAATGCAAAATTCCTGGTGTCAGGTGAACTTTCTTCCCTCACCAGGGGAGATTTTTGGGAGAAACTCCCCAATTGGTACAAACCTCCTACCTGCCCTGTGGGGGCAGCAATACACTATTGCCCATTCTAGGGCAGGGTATCGCTCAATGCCAGGGTAGGTGCTCCCTCCTTCTGTTTGAGTTAAAATCCCTGGTACTTAGTAGGCTTTCTGCGCCCTTCAGGGGAGCACATTGGGGGTGAATAAACCTATCTACCCCTCATTGCTGGCGCAGAAAGTCTAAATGGCTGTGAGGTGGAGAGAGTATAGGCCCACACCCAGGGGGGATGCTCCCCTCAGAAAACGTTGCAGAAATGCAAACACTCTGTGTCTAGTGGGCTTTCTGAACCCGAGGGGGGACAAATTGGGGGTAAATGCCTCCATCCACCCCCTGGGGTGAGGGTAGAAGATAGTCCATGCCATATTAGGGCAGGCAGTCCCCACCCCTGAGTGGGGGGGGGGGGGGCATGTTGGTGGTAAACAACCCTATCTGCCCACCCGGGGTGGGGGGACAGAAAACTGAAGCCACTTTCTTGAGTGTTGGGGGCCTGGCCATGCCCATGCTGAGCAGCCCCAACTCCTGTGCATTTTGTTTCCTAAACTTTCCCTTGTGTAAAATGGGCTTTCTTCCTCTCAGGGGGGTCAGCTTGAGATACGTACCCCCATATGCATCCTAGGAAGGGCAGAAAGATTGATGGCATCATTTTTGGAGTAGGGGCCTAGCCATGTCCATGGTAGGCAACTCGTACTCCTACATTTTACTTTTTCTGCTGGTGCCTAGTTGACTTTCTGCCCCTCAGGGAAGTCATATCAGGTGATATTCACCAGAGGGTAGAAAGACAGTTTCTGATTTTTATGAAGCAGGGACATGGCCATGCCCATGTTAGGTAACCCCTACCTCTGTATATTTTATCCAAACGTTCCCGCGTGTCTAATGGGCTTTCTGCCCCTGGGGGGCAGATTTGGGGTAATCACCCACATCTGCCCCCTAGGGGAGGCAGAAATACTAATGCCACAGTTTTTGGGGTTGGGGCATGGCCATGCCAATGATGGGTAACCCCTACCCCTACATTTTCTTTTTTCCCCTGGTGTTAGTATGCTTTTGCCACCATAACCCCCATCTCCCCCGGGGTGTGGAGGGGAGATAAGCTGAAATAATTTGCTGTGCTGGGGGAGGTTGCTTAAAGGGCTGCTCTCTCATGCCCCTGGGGCCTAGTGGCTGAGGTTCAATTCAGAGATACCCACTTTTCGAAATGGGATTCCCGGTTGGCTTTGGTATGCACCCAGACACACAGGAACCACCACTGTAGTCAGGGCGAGTCATACACACTAAAAGATTTACCTGTGCTCACCCTCTGGTAGCCTGGCACACAGCTGTCACTCTTAAATAAATAGGCATCATGTAGAGGATTTGTGCAACACACACACAGTAACACATAGAATACACCACAAAAAATCTTCATACATGTGTAGAAAAATAGTGAATGCTTAAGTCTGCGAAATGAGACAAAAATGACAAAAATCCAATCAGTAAAAATCGAGATAGAGATTAGAGGGACCAGGGTGGCGTTTTTAAAGGAATCGGGTACTATTCCTCGTGATAGAGAGGTGTTCAAAATGGGGAGTATGCCCTGAGGGAGTGCGGCATAGACTTCTTTCAGTATATGCGGGGGGCAGGGATCGTTAGGTGAGCCCGATTTTACTCGGTTCATTAGTTCCAGTAATTTGGGTGGGTCAATGGGGGGGATATCCTGAAGGGTATTAGGATTCCTACTGATGTCCGAGTAGTCTGCCACAGCATGGATGGTTTGGATGCTGTTTTTTATGCTGTCAATCTTCTCCTTGAAGAAGTCGTTGAGTCGATTGCACATCATTTGTGGTGCAGGTTGAGAGGGAGAGGTTCTGGAGTCATTGCATAGATCGTTTACGACTCTGAAGATTTCCCGTGATTTGTTTTTGGCGTTGGAGATTTTGTCTGAGAAAAAAGTTGCTTTGGCAGATAAGATAGAATCCTTATAGTGTTTGCGGGCTGTCTTGTATGATGCTTTGTCTGTGGCGTGGTAGCCATGTCTCCACTTCCTCTCTAGTTGGCGGAGTTCTAGTTTCTGCTTTTTTAAGTCAGCGGAAAACCATCTGTGGGCGTCCATACGACGGGCGCGGGAGAACATGGTGAGGGGAGCGTGTTCGTTGCAAGCAGAGAGGAGCCACTCGGCGTGTGCTTTGTCCATCAGATTGATGTCTGGTCCCTGGGTAGGGATGGAGTTGGTCAGGGTGGAGAGGAAGTCTTGGAGGTTTAGGGATCTCCATTTCCTGGCTGACCCCCCCGAGGGCGCTTGGTTTTTTGGGTGACCCTGAGTGGTGATAGAGAATTGCAATAAGTAGTGGTCTGACCATATACACGGTGAGGCCGTGGGACAAGAGGTAGAAATGTTGTGAGACCAGATATGGTCTAGGATATGTCCCTTTTCATGGGTGGGGATCAAAACGTGTTGGTGGAAGTTTAAATTAGAGAGGAGTTCAAAAAGTTCTGTGGCGTGAGGTCCAGCTTCCGAGTTATTGTACCAGTAATTGAAATCCCCTATGACCATGACCTTGTCGTAGTTGATGACTAGACCTGCTACTTGCTCAGACAGAGAAGCTGGAAAGGAAGACATAGATGTAGGTGGTCGGTAGATCAATGCTAGCGCCATGGTGCCTGTATCAGTGTCAGATTTGATGACTAAGTTTTCCGTATCAGGTAAGTCTAGAGGAGGTAAGGTGGTGAACGTATGGTCTTTATGAATGATGGCGGCAACACCTCCCCCAGCTTTTCCTGATTTTCTATTTGCTGACAGGATGTAATAATCTGATGGTATGGCCGTGAGTATATCTGGCAAGGAGTCTGTGGTGAGCCATGTCTCAGTGACAAATAGTATGTCAGGGCTATCCGACTTCAAGAGCAGGAATATATCTAGTTATACATCGACTCCACGCTTTGTAACATGTGCTGGTGCTTCCTCTTACACGGACTTGCTGGCTTTTATGTTATGCATCACCCCCACCGCGGCATGAGACATGTGCTGATGCTGACACAGGTCAGACAGGCCGGAGGATAACTGGATACATCCCCCTTTCAACGAATGACCGGAGGCCCTTGTGAGTCTTTCTACCATGTTAGCCTGCTTCTCGCATTCTCTGTACATATATAACAGAGACGCCAGACACGACCATTCTCTGACCGGATCGAGACACACCCAGCTGGACTACTTTTTCAGGTATGTGCTTCCTTCCGTCTCAGCTGACCTCCTTCCCTCTTTGTTCCTCTGAGCCCCTCCTCGTCCTGATTTCCAAAAGTACTACACCCCCCTAAAACTGCATAGGAACTTTTGTATTCCCCTTCCGTCTTCACTTCTACCTTTATTTTCTTTTCGAGTTATCATGCTCGCATAATCAGTTCACTTGATCATGTGTTGCACCCACAGGGTTCCCTTTTATCTCTGCACTACACGGTGCCCGCCTTTTTTTTAACGCGTCTCAAAAGACATGTGGGTTGTTCTTCTTGCACCATATTATTATTCCTGCTTTTCTGAACAAATTTTTAGCACCCACAGGGGGTCCCTCAACTCTTTACACTTCACCATGCCATGATTGACAGAAGTACTACACCCTCCTGGAATCATGTAGGGACTTGTTTCTTACCCCTCCGTCTTCACTTCCACCTTTATTTTCATTTCGAGTTATCATGCTCGCGTAATCCCTTCACTTGATCCTGCGTTGCACACACTGTGCTCCCGTTTATTTCTGCACTACACTGTGCCTGAAATTTTTCTAACGTGTCCTGAAACACATGTGGACTGTTCCCCCGCCACCACATCATGCCCGCATTTCTGAACACATTTGTAGCACCCACAGGGGGTCCCTCGACATTTTACACTTCACCATGCCAGCATCTATAGCTCCCATATTCAATCCCTGCTCGATACCGTACAGCTCGAGGCAAGATACTGGCACTTTGCATGTCTCCCTCATCCGGCCTCACTCCTCTTCTCTTTCCATTTGCCGCACACCACAGGCGCCAGACACATACATCTCCTTTGAATTGTTCATGCATGCATCCTTCAGCTCTCCACGGATCTTGGGCCTTTTCAAGGAGGCTGGACCCATTTCAATATTGCGACCATTGGCAACTGCGGTACTGACGCTTTCTTGTGATGAACAACATGGGCTCAACAGAGCTGGCTCGCACCACACGCATCACAGGACACAGTGGTAGGACTAACCTCTCTCCTCGCTGTCCCATCAACCACGATCAGTATGTACAGACTCTCCCCGTTTGCACCAGCCTCTGGTTATCCTCTTTTGTTGGTTAACTTTTTGCCACACATACTTAAGGGAAGAATGTAGTTTCCACTGCTCGGATCATCCCACGATTACCTCCTAACTACCCATATTTTGTATCATAGGACTCATGTAGCTATGTAACTACTTCTCTAGGCCACAGGGTATATAATAATACTGAAATAGAGGGACTGTTTGGCCTAATTATGTATGTACATTTGTCCTCCTTTTTTCACTTGCATTTCACTTCTGTTTGGTCTCACCATTTGTCCTCGATCATCTCCTAGCTGCCAATACTTTGCGTCACAGGACTTAGGTAGTTATGTCACTACATTTCCAGGCTGCAGGGGACCTAGCAACACTGGAATAGGGAGACTGTTTAGCCTAACTATGTATGTCCATATGTCCCTTTCCTCATGTGCATTTGTGTCTTATCATTTGTCTTCCTCCCCGTTTATGTTCCCCTTTTCCTTTGTGTTCCCCACATGCCCTTTTGCCTTCATGTTCTTTGCAGCAATATGAACGTAATTTAGTCTTTTCAGATATGTCTGCATATATTGATTTTATGCAGTGTAACTTTCAGCCCTGAAGAAGTTAATTTCTAACTGAACGAAACGCGTTGGTTGGAAATTTGTATTGTCAGATGACTTTGAAAATAAAGGATTGATTTTGAAACAACCCAAACAAGTGAACATATTTATTGAACTGACCACCTGGGTAGTGCGCGACTCCAAATGTTGGTGTAGTTCTTTCTCTGCTTGGCAGTTGGCACCCAACAATGGCAGGTGCAGGAGTTGTATGTGCACACTAACTTGATCTATCTTTGGATTTACCATACAGGGAATATAGCAGGGAGGTGCGGCTATCCCGGTCCGCTGTTGTTCGCCGTGTTCCATTCCATTAGCACCAGCACAATTGTCAGAAGCTTTTGTGTCCCTGACACTTCAGAAAACAACATGCAAGCCAGCTATCCCTTGGAGATCTCTTGGAGCAAAGGCAGTCCAGCTCTTCTTCATCAGAGTCAGAGAGCAGCAGGCAGCAGGGGAAAAAGCAAAAAAGCAGCCCTTCCTGGAAAGCAGTCCAGTTGAGTCCTTGAAGCAGCACAGCAGTTCATCTGACAGACGTTCACTTCAAGATCCAGAAGTGTCTGTTTTAAGGGTCAGAGACCAAGTACTTATACCCAAAAGTGCCTTTGATATAGGAGGTGACTTGAAACCCGCCCACTAAAGAGCAAAAGGATCTCTTTTAACCTAGTTCTGTCTCCCGGGCTATCTGTGGGGAGTAATTAGTCCTTTGTGTGGGATTAGGCCACTGCCTATTGAAGTGTGTCAACCCCACATTCCTCCCTGCCTAGAAAGACTCATCAGAATGCAGATGTGTGCTCATAATGCAGATGAGCCTAACCTTCCAGTGTTTGTAGCTGTCACCCAACCCAGATGTGTATTGGAGACAGGCCTTAAGGCACAAAGAGCAATACATGCTGAGAAATGTCCACTTACTAAAAGTGGCATTTCTAAAAAAGGAATGTTAAATTCAACTTCACTAGTAAGAAAGCTTTATCATTACCATTCCAAAGATATGAAACAGGAAAAAGATCGGGAACAAACACTTAAAAGTGTCTTAAGAAATTCCCAATACTGGCCTATGAGAAGGGTAGGCCTCACAGCTGTGAAAAACTAAAAAGGCTGCTTGTCACTACCAGAACATGAAAAACATAAAAGTATATCTCCCACTTTTTACCTACATGGCACCATGCCCTTAGGGTTACATAGGGATTCCCTTAGGGGCCCTGGGAATATGGTATTCCACTTTACGAGAAATGTACAAGTACATCAAATATGCCATCAGGTATACACCAATGTCATCATGTTTTAGGGAAGAAGCACATGCTTTAGCACTGGTTCGAAATGATAAAGTGCTCAGAGTCCTAAGCCCCACTAATCCTGTTTGGGTACCGGAGTAGTGTGCTACCCGCCAAAAAGTGCTTCAATGCCTCATCAGGTGGAGTAAGTGCTATATAAATGCAAACTCTTCCCTTGTCTATCCCTCCACTATCCTTTTACAATCCGAATAACAGACTAACATGCCCACCACTCAAATCAAATAATTTCATATTTGCCCACAATACTTCACCACTAATCCTTCTTGGGTTCCAGAGTAGCGTGCTACTCACGAAAAGTGCTTAAACCCCTCATCAGGTTGCAAGTGCTATCTAAATGCAAACCCTTCTATCCCTCAACTATCCTTTTCAATCCAAATAACAGACTAACATGTCCACCGCTTTAATTAATTTCATATTTCTCTAGACTAATTCACCACTAATACTTTTTTGGTTCATGAGTAGCGTGCTACTTGCCGAAAAGTGCTTCAACACATCAGGGGTAGCAAGCTCTATATAAATACAAACCTATCCCCCTTCTATCCCTCCACTATCCTTATCAATCAAAATAACAGATTAACATATCCGTCACTCAAATTAATTTCATATTTTCACTGTACTAATTCACCACTAAATCCTTTTGGGTTCCGGGGTAGCTTGCTACTCACCGAAAAAGTGATTTGGCACCACATCAGGGGTAATAAACAGTATATAAATGCAATTACAATACAATTACATTTCATATATTGCTATTAGTGCCACCACATGCCAGAGAACAGGTGTATTGGAATCGGAAACACTTCCATTTAATCAACGTGCAAGTTGCCTACCTACTGGATTTTCACATCACAAGCATCTGTGCCCGTTTGCACAGGATTCCTTTGTACTGCGGAACAGCCCCATACCCTAGAAAATGTCACAACTTGGACCAGAGAAGGCCTGGCATGTGGGTAAGTACAACCTGTCATGTAATTATTTGGGTCATTTTTAGAGTAAAAATCAGAAACGGTGTTACATATTTTTGTTCTGCTTTTTGTCTAGGAGACTCAGCTTATCCCTAGTAACCATGGCTGTTGACCCACCGAGGGATCCAACAATGCCAGTAGAAGTTGGCTTCAATAAGTCCCATGGAAGAACACAGCAGCCAGTGGAACTGGACTTTGGGCTACTAAAGGCCAGCTTTCACTGTCTGAATAAAACTGGTGGAGCACTCCTCTACTCGCTAAGGTGTGCCAAATCACAGTGGTCTGCTGTCTGCTCCACAACATAGCCCTGCAAAGGAACATCTCTTACATCACAGAGGTTGGAGACCATGAAGAGCCACCGGGTGAGGATCCTGATATGTCAAATGAAGATGATAGTGGTGAAAGGAAGGAGTTGACTTACGTAGAGATGTCACTGACACCTTCTTCTCATGAGTGCATTCTGTCTTTACATGTTATTCCTTTCACTTCTTCACCAACTATTGATGTGTTGATAAGAGAAGTAAGTGGTGGTACTTTGTTGAAAAGGGCAAGTTCACATGGACTACTGTCTTCAGTTACATTGTTTTCCTCTTATTGTTTTGTGAAAAGAGTTATGACATTTGCTGGTATATGGTGCTGTACAAAGGAAACCTGTGTTGATCCTGAGAAAGGCAGACACAGGCTTTGGATGCTCAAATTCTGTACAAAAGCAACTTGCACTGAGATTGAACTGACGTTTCGGAAAATTACATTGGACTTGTTCTTTGTCGTGCATTGGGAATAAAACAATTCAATTGCTCCAACCACATGTGGTAGTAGAGCCAAAACATACTAATCAGCCTTCATATTGGCTAAATTCTCAATTAGTGTAAAGCGTATGAAGCTTTTGATGTGTCTCATCATTGTAGAACAAACGTCTTGTAGCACACCACTTAAACTTGGTTGTGACATTCCACCAGATACTGGGACAGTGGTTTGGAATGATCCTGTGTTTACAAAATGGAGTTTGTCTATAGGTGTTATAGATGTCGGATTTCAGCTGAGGACACGAGTCAATGATCAATTGCCTATTCGATCTGATTGTTTGGGATATATCCCCTTCTTCCATGTTGACATGGTCTGTAACTGAAATGTGCAGAGTGGCACTGTGTATAAATGTACGGTATGGATTGTAATGTTAGTGCAAATGTTGACAGACAAGTATTGTTCCAATGGAATGAACATAGTAGTTGATTATTGAATGGCATGAAACACTTTTAAGTAATGTTTGAGCACTTTAAATAAACATTACCTAATTCAAAATCATCTATGTTTACACAAACATTTGGTTTTTGTAATTGTCAAGTTATAATGGAAGAAAACAAATGCATTGATGGAGTTGAGACATACGACACTAGTGTATGAATTTATGACTTGTAAATATATTGTACTAAACGTGAGAAAATTAAAGGGGATGAACATAACAAAAGCAAATCAAAAAGTGGAGTAGAAAGTCATGGTGAATGAAACCATAGTTGTAGAGCCATAGTTGTTTGTAGTCCACAGTCCGAAATACTACAACCATCAGGAACAGAAATGTGTCCAGAAATAATCCACAGAGTGAATGTAAGGCACACACTGGAGGAAATTAGTGTAGAGGTTTCTTGCTGGCAGTGTCAGAGGTCTTGCCATCCCTACCTCCTTGCTCCGTCACTGCCAGTGCCAGTGATTAATGCAGAGAAGATTTAGATTATACTGTTGTGCTGGTGGTTTTCTACAAGTGGTTCCCATGAGGAATGAGTATGTTGCAGCATGTGCTTCAACATGCATCATCCTTTGATGTCCATTGGCATACCAAACTGTAAAACACATCCTATTTCATACCTGGCTCCTTTGCCATTCCACTGCTCCATGACACTTGACAGCAGAATGAAAAACACTGAATTCAGGTTTTTGTGTCTCTTTTTCCGTTACTTATCCCTTCACCTTTTAACTTTGTACACCTTGTGTTCACATTATTCAATTGGATATAATTCCATTGCACAATGCCAGGACACAAGAATCCCCATTTTACTGAAGGCAAGTTTTCAGTCCTGGTAGCTGAAATCGTAAGAGTAGAGCCACAATTGTTGGGAGCACAATTCAAAAATACTTCCCTGGCACCGAAATGGTAAATGTGAGCCAGGATAGTCGACAGAGTGAATACAATAGCTAACAACCTGAGCACACAGCAGGAAATTAGAAAAAGGTGGAACAGCCTGCAGGTGAGAGTGCTTCCCTGTCCTCCAAATGTCACCTTGAGGCCAACAGGAATGATGGTGGTACTCCCAGGGCCCCTTACAAATCATACCCTGGGAGGAGAAGGTCTTGCAGATCCTACATACTGAAGGCTTGAAAGGAAGACCAAGGGCGAGGTTGGCAGAGCGGAGCTGGAGATTTGGGGTGTAGAAGGCGAGTCAGTTATTGAGGTCTGCTGGTCCGGTGTTGTGGAGTGCTTTGTGAGCGTGGGTGTGGAGCTTGAAGGTGATCCTCTTGTTGATGGGGAGCCAGTGCAGGTCTCTCAGGTGGTCAGTAATGTGGCTGCAGTGGGGGATGTCGAGGATGAGGTGTTTATGAAGTGTTCTGTATGCGTTGAAGTCTTTTCTGGTTTTTGGCTGTGGTTTCCGCGCAGAGGACGTTGTCGTAGTCCAGCCTGCTGGTGACCAGGGCCTGGGTGACTGTCCTTCTGGTTCCAATGGGGATCCATCTGTAGATCTTGCGAAGCATGCTTAGGGTGTTGAAGCAGGAGGAGGAGATGGGGTTTATGTACTTGGTCATTTACAGTGATGATTCCGGGATGAACCCAAGGTTGCGTGCTTGGTCGGTGGGTGTCGGTGCAGCTCCCAACGAGGCCGGCCACCAGGAGTAGTCCCAGGCGGAGGGGGTGGAGCTGAGGATTTTGTCCAAATTCAGTTTCAGGTGGCTGCTCTTCATCCACTCGTCAACGGCCTTCAATCCTTCGTGGAAGTTGGTTTTGGTGGTGGCGGGGTCTTTGGTGAGGGAGAGGATCAGCTGGGTGTCGTCGGCGTTTGAGACTATGTTGAGGTCGGGCGATCGGACGATGTTGGAGAGCGGTGTCATGTAGATGTTGAAGAGGGTCGGGCTGAGGGATGATCCTTGGGGTACGCCACAGGTGACTTTGGATCGGACTGGCGGGAGGCAGACTCTCTGGGTTCTGTCGGTGAGGAAGGAGGTGATCGAGTCCAGGGCTTTGTCGTGGATCCCTGCGTTGTAGAGGCATGTGCAGAGGGTGTGGTGGCAGACGGTGTCAAAGGTGGCTGAGAGATTTAGGAGGGTGAGGGCTGTAGTTTTGCCATTGTCCAGCATGGTCCTGATGTCGTCGGTGGCAGCGATGAGGGCAGTTGTAGTGCTGTGGCTGCTGCAGAATCCGGATTGGGACATGTCCAAGTGGTTGTCTCTTCAAGGAATTAGGTCAGTTGCCTGTTGACGATCTTCTCGATGACTTTCGCCGGGAGCAGGGAGATGGGCCAGAAGTTTTTTAGGTCTTTTGGTTCTGCTATGGGTTTCTTGAGCAGGGCGTTGATCTCTGCGTGTTTCCAGCATTCTGGGAAGTTGGCGGTCTTGAATGAGCTGGTGAGGATCTTACGGAGTTGGGGTGCAATGATGGAACTCGCTTTGTTGAAGATGTGGTGTGGGCAGGGGTCTGAAGGTGAGACGGAAGGGATGGTGTTCATGGTCTTGATGATGTCTTCGTTGTTGACGTTGTTCCAGGAGGTCAGGCAGCCGATGTAACTGGGGAGCAGTGGGTCTGGGTGTCGGCGGTTGTTGGAGGGGTCTGGGAGTTGAAGCTGTCATGGATGTATGCGATCTTGCGGTGGAACAAGGTTGCCAGAGAGTCGCAGAGGTCTTGTGACGGCGGGGTTGGAGAGTTCCTTCATGATGTTGAAGAGCTCTTTGCTGTTGTGTGCGCTGTTGATGTGTTCTTTGAAGGAGGTCCTTTTGGCTGTATGGATGAGTTGGTGGTGTCTGCGGCTGGCGTTCTTGAGGGCTGCATGGTTGTCCGGTGTTTGCTCATGTCGCCATTTCTTCTGTAGTGTTCTGCAGGTCTGCTTGGATGTCTGGAGGTCGGCGGTGAACCAGATGACTCTTCTGTTGGCGCGTCTGTTTGAGGGTTTCTTGATCTGGTCGAGGGTATTGGCGCAGGCGTTGATCTATCGCCTGAGGTTGCACGCGGCTGAAAACAAAGAAAGATGTAGTAATGAAGTCCAGACAGATTATTGAGTTCAAGATGATTTATTGTAGATATGTAGAGGAGCCTCACCAGGAGCAGCCAGCATGCTGCTCATCCCCATCACAACTGTGACTTTTCTTGACAGACACCCAAAATTCCATAATGCATCATCATATAGTAACACTCTACTGAAAGGCATGTGGTGGAATATGGCATACACAAGAATGGACAGTAAACTAGAATACTACATAGCTCCTTTTCTTCTAACACAACAAATAAGATAGAAACCAAAAGAAGAACATGAAAGCACTGATCCCTACATCCATACACACCTACTGGCTAGACTGGCTTGACAGGAAGCAAAGCTCAGCATGAGAAATGAAGAAAACAGAGAAGAGAAATAATACAATATCACCACTCCTACTTCCCTGTGAACAACATTGCAATGGAAAAACGACATTATAAGCAACAAGGCTTAAAGTAAGCAGGGTGAAGAAAGAATGAATAATAATAATAATAATAATAAAAATAGTTTATAAAGCGCCTGGTGACGCCATTCCGGCGTGTCCCCGCGCTAAACACAGCAAGTTATCAGCGGCATCCAGACTTCCCCCGAAACCCCCCCCCAAGCACCCATTTATAGTTTATATAGGTGTGTTTTTAGCATTGTTCTGAATTTTGTTTCCGATTCTTCCAGTCTTAGGGATGTGGGGAGAGCATTCCAGTTTTTTGCTACTATATATCTAAAAGAGCGACCACCTAGTTTCGCTCTTTTGACACGGGGGATCGTCAGCAGCCCCATCCCCTCCGATCGGAGGGCTCTGGTAGGCTGATATCTACATACTAGATCCAACAAATAGGGAGGGGCTTTACGTTGGAGTATCCTGTGGCATATTAGGAGGGCTTTGAACATCAATCGGTAGCCAGTGTAGAGCAGCTAAAGCTGGTTTAGAAGCTGCTCTTCTGGGGAGTCGTAAAACGAGATGCGCTGCTGTATTTTGGAGGACCTGTAGGCGCATTAGTCCATGTTCTCTAGCCCCCAGAAACAGAACATTCCCGTAATCCATCCGGGAGGTCACCAGCGCCTGGGTCATAGTGCGTCTGGCCTCCAGTGGAAGTAAGTCCAGGGTTCGATTTAGTGTTTTCAGGACTCCAAAGCATTTTCCTACGAGGCGACGAGTGTGGCCTTCGTAGGATAAAGTGTGGTCCATCCAAATACCCAGGTTTT
The DNA here is from genome assembly GCF_964263255.1 of Lissotriton vulgaris. Classification (NCBI taxonomy): domain Eukaryota; kingdom Metazoa; phylum Chordata; class Amphibia; order Caudata; family Salamandridae; genus Lissotriton; species Lissotriton vulgaris. The sequence goes on from NC_141689.1 coordinate 1,997,943,934, forward strand.
TGGCTTCTTTGCAAGGAACAGGTGTGGGACCCAGGTATGTCGGCCACCAGTCTGGGGACCAACTTGAGTTGTTTCCTCCCACCACCATTACCTCTGTTTTGGATCCATTTAGCTTTAGGCAATGTGCATCCATCCATTCTGCTAATGCTTGCATGCACGCCTTAAATTTCAATGCTGCCATTTCAGGTGCTTGAGACAGCGAGATCAGTAGTTGGGTGTCATCAGCGTAGGATACAGGTTCTACTCCATATGCCTGCACCACTTCGGCCAAGGGGGTCATATACAGATTGAAAAGCGTTGGGCTCAGGGCAGAGGCCTGAGGAACCCCCTGTTCCAAGGCCATTTCAGCTGATCTGCAAGAGCCTTGTTGCACCATAAAACTTCTACCTATGAGGAAGGATTTCAGCCACCCCAGTGCGGAGCTGATGACACCCGCTCTAGCTAGACACTGTAGTAAGATGAAGTGGGCTACAGTGTCGAATGCCGCACTGAGGTCAAGCATCACCAAGGCCATGGTGTTACCGGCATCCGCCCCCTGTCTGAGGAATTCAGTCGCTCTCAGGAGAGCTGTCTCAGTGGAGAATCCCACCCGGAATCCAGATTACGAGGGGTGCAGGGAATCGTTTTTTTCTAAATGTGTCATTGATTGACCATTTGCTACTTTCTCCGCAACCTTAGCTAAATAAGGGAGCAGAGAAATGGATCTTAAATTTTCTAGTGAATCCTGGGCCATATTGGGTTTTTTCTTTAAAGGGAGCACAATTGCTTTTTTCCAAATTTCTGGGAGGTGTTCCGTGGAAAAAGAGACCTGGAGTAGATGCCTAATATACGGCTCCAGTGTCGAGAGACTTTCTCTCATTACCCTAGGAGGGGCTGGATCGCGGGGGCATCCTGATTTAATTCCCTGACAGATGCTGCAGAGCATCTCTGGAGGAGGAACTGAAAAAGATGACAGTCCCCCATCAATATTATCTGCTGACCTAATTACTACAAAATTCGTACCAGCTGCAGGTTTGTTGGAGAAGGTATCATATATTTTCCTCACCTTTCCTGCAAAATACTCGGCAATTTTGTTAGATTCTGCTATTGAGTCAGAGTGCTGGGTGGTTGGGGCACGTATCATCGAGATCTCTTTGAAGATTTTAAAGAGCTCCTTCCATGAGTTTCCTGCTTCCCCAATACGAATCTTATAGTGAGTTGCCTTTGCTCCACGTATCATCGTTTGATATTTTTCTGAGCCTCCTTTTATTTTAGCTTACTTAGAGGGCAAAAGTCTATTCGCCAACTCCGTTCCATTTTTTTACATGCCGATTTAGCCTCTTGTAGCTCAGGCGTAAACCATGGTGCTGATTTCGCAATTCTGCACCCTATTCTAGCGAGATGTATCGGGGCTGTCTTATCAAGGGCTTCGAGAATGCGCTGTTCTAATCTTTTGAGAGCGAGCTCACAATCATCGCCTCCCAGTGGGCCCCCATCTAGCAACAATTCATTGAACACCTCTTTGGAGAATTGTTTCCATTTGCGTCGGGGGTATCTTTTATTCTCCGCTAGGTGAGAGTCAGGGGTTGAAATAAGAATTTTAAATGGGACTAAATAGTGGTCTGACCACGAGATCGGAAGGGGAGTGTCAGTCATTATTCCATCCCAGCTACCAAATACCGGATCTAATAGGTGGCCATGTTTGTGAGTGGGCATGTGGTTTTTTAGGTCCATTTGTAGTGCCTGTAGATCTAATATCAAGTTAGCGGCTTCCTTGTCCTGTTCATCATCAAGGTGGATATTAAGATCTCCTAACATCAGAAATCTGCTCTTTCTGGTTACCAGATGAGCAATGCCCTCCAACAGGCTACCTTTAAAGTTTTTTAGTCCACCTGGGGGTCTATAGACAAGAATCCCTGATATAGAAAATTGAGGCCCCAATTTTAGTACAAAGCAGCCTGCCTCACAATTGTCTATATTAATAGCTTCTAGGGTACATTCCATCGGTGATTTAATAACAATGGCAATTCCCCCCACTCTTCCTTCACTCCTGTCTAGTCTGGCCAGTGAGTAGGAGGGTGGGATAGCTTCTATGATCTCTGGATCAGAGTGTTCCCCTAGCTAGGTCTCCGTTAAAAAGAGAAAATCCAATTTGCCCTCCAGAAGGAGATCCCAGATCTGAATGCTGTGCTTCCTTAGCGACCTACAGTTAAGCAGGGCTCCCTGGACGAATCTATTTGTTGATCCGCTTGATGAATCTTTTGTAACTCTAAAAGAACAGTGTACACTGTTCACAATGAAGACAATAAAATCACTCCTACTTCCCTATAAACAACATAATAATGGAAAATCGACATAATAAAGCAGAAAGGCTTAATGTAAACAGGGTGAAGGACAGGGGCGGTGCATCCATTAGGGCGCTGGGGAACTGCCCCACTAGTGCCCGCCCCCGCGGCTCCCTCAGCGTCTCTGATCTTAAGTAAACTCTCAGTTTACTTAAGATCAGAGACACCGATGGAGAACTGACAATCATGTCAGTCAGCATGACTTGGGACCGCCCACCCCATTCAGATCTTGAAGGGGGTGGGCGGTCTAGCGTCTTGTTGACTGACAGGCATTGTCAGGGGCAGGCAGCAGCACAAGTGCGCATGAGTGAGAAAGGTGTGCAAATGTTCCCGCCGTGCCCAGTCATGCGCACAGGTGTCTTCTGAGGCTGGCGCATGCCCATTAGGGGAGTGAGGGTTGAGCAAAGGCTCAAACCTCGGTCTCCTAATGGGCGGGTGGGCGGAGAGTAAGTCAATCCTGGTGCTGCTCCAGAGCCAGGATTGGCTATGAGCCTGATGGGTTGCCACTTGCCAGCACTGCAGCAGTGATGCGGCTGTTGAAGGCGCCAACGGACCCGAGGCGGCGCGGACAAGGTAACATTTTTATTTTATTTAACCAAACCCCCCGCTGGCCCCCACCCCTGCGCGACACACACCCCCCCTCAACAACCCCCCCCTCCTGTGTGAGCCTCGACTGCCCTGCTGAGTTTCCTGTCCCTGTTCTGGTGGGTTATCGAGCTGTCACTGACACTGCCGATTCTCCAATCACTGCTTGGGGGTGGTCCGGTTCTCCCCACTCCTTGGTGGTTTCTCATGCTGTCATTGGCTGTGTGTGGTATTTGGCAATTCAGTTTTTGGTTGAGAGGTTTCTATCACTGGAATTGAAAGTTTTGTGTTTAACTGACTGGGTAGGCTGCACTGCCGCTGGACGGCTGGCGTCTCATGCTCTCTGTCTACACTTCTTCTGGTGGTAGGACGCGGAGGGAAGGGGGGACAGTCTATGCTGTTTCTGGTTGTGTTTTGTTGTCACTCGAAGAACATCCATGAGCCCACGTCTACTCCATTAGCGTAGTGTCTTACAATTTAACAACCTGCACTGTTTGTGGCGTTAATTAATCAATGCAAGGCCAGTGTGTCTCGACAGTGTTAAATTTTTTAGGAGCCGGCGTAATTTAGAACAATATTGTATTCCACTGTGAGGGAATTTATAGAGCGCTTCGTAACTGCAGAGTTTTCTGATTCTTGCCTTTTTGTATGCAACGGCCCGCTGTCCCATTACCCGTTAAAAAAACAATGTTCACATATGTAAAGTGATTTGTTGTATATTATTTGCATTCCTGATTTCATTACTCTCCTTCCTTACAGCAAGAGATGTAGATATCAAACGTGCAGCAAGCTCAGTGCCACCACAGCCCAGGAATCAGAGGGGCCCATTGCATCCCCAAATTATAGCTGTTTTTTATTAACCCATGTTGATTGGGGGTGCGGGGTGTTCAGTGCATATATGAGGGCCCTTCTCTTAGGTTACCACATTGACTCAGGCTTACAAGATAATAGAACGATCTGCCAACTGTGCTTGGTTTCGTAAGGCCGGGAGGGCTGGGGAAATGATGGTCATGATTTCCACCTAGGCCAGTTTCCCACTGTTCCAGACAGGCATGGATGTCTGTCACTGCGTCCCCTATTGTACACGGAGCCTTCCAATTAACTATAAGGATCCCGACCTGTCTGCTCTTAAATTTGATTCCAGGCAGGTTTAACCCTGGCCCTCAGGACAGCAACTGTTTCCAGGCACTCTAGTTTAGATGGTGTACTGTGGCTCACTTTCTCAATCTTGTTTAGGAATGTGTATCGTTTTTTTATTCTGCAATGAAGATTTTGCTGAATCTTGAATTTTCGAAGTGCAGTGTGTGCATGTGGTGTTTGTGTGTTTGCATGTGTGTGTGTGAGAGAGAAAGAGTGTGGAGAGAGAAAAATCATATTTTTTTCAGTGATATGTATTCTCTATCACGGTATGGGTTCTGGTGACAAAGTACACAAAGACGGCTTTTTGTATTTGTTATACTGCATGTTTATTTCAGGTGCTATTAGCTTTAATAACATATGTGTCTTCCGCAGAATAATGTTAATTGAAAACAGTATGTGAAACACTGGACAGTGCGGTTCAGTTGCAATTATTAACAATACCAACATGTTCAGTTATGTTAGTCACAAGATGGAGTTTTTCTGAATACTTTGAGACACCCATCTGTAGAAGATGGAGCATTTCTCTCAGGCCTTTTTCACTGAGCACTTGAAATTTTGTTCTTATGGGGCAGTAAAATCACGGAGAGAAGGATGCCTGGTCTGATGTGTAGGTCAGGCGTAGCACTTTGTTCAGCCACTAATTGGTATTAACATTGGCGAGGTGAAAGTGGACATTTGCAAATTAGTCAAGAGGGGTTTCTGTGACCTCAAATTTGCCTGAAAATGCACCATCTGTCCACTCTTTTTTCAAAATTGTCTTGGGGAGATCCCCCCAAACCCTTCGGTACGTTGTTCAGGCACGTTCGCTCGCCACAGCGCGGTACAACAATTATTTTACGCCTCACCACTTTCAAATGTCACCAGCTGCCCCTGGTGAAGAACAATTGAGAGTGGGATTAAACCCGTGTAGGAACAACCTTGTAAACAGGACACATGTTGTGTATTGCAATGATCGGACTAAAACCCATAAGACACACACTGTGTGAATTAAAAAGAACAACCTGGACAACCTCGCGTAGAGGTCACTTGACGTGCACCATAATGAACAGCCTGGACAGCCTTGTGTAGAGGTCACTTGACGTGCACCGTAATAAACCACCTGGACCACCTTGTGTAGAGGTCACTTGACTCCCATGTAAGGACAACTTGGACAACCTTGTGTAGGGGTCACTTGACATCCGTATAAGGACAACCTGGATAACTTTGTGTAGAGGTCACTTGACATCCGTGTAAATAAGACCTGGACAACCTTGTGTAGAGGTTACTTGACGCCAGTGTAAAGACAACCTGGGCAACCTTGTGTAGAGGTCACTTGACGTGTACTGTACTGGAAATATATCCCCTACTACACACACTGTGTGGAGTAATCGTATAATAGAAGATTGAACCTGGTGAATAAGTGTGGATGAAAGCAATCCCAATGTGAACTGTACAAAACAAGAATGAAAGCTTCATAACCATAGCTAAAAATAATATAAACATAGAAACCAAATTTTATTAACATATCAATGGTGAGTGCTTAGGATGTGTGTGTCACTGTAGTCATGTGTAACACACACACAAGTCGACTATAAGGCAAGCATTGAAGAGAAACACATAGTTTGAGAAATAATACACTTAGTATAGACAGAATAATGACTTATATCATTAAGATGTGGTCTCAAAGCAGTTCTCTTGATTGACAGTATGCCAAGGCATACAGAACTGGAACTGTACAACGAGCGTCAGAACTTCTCCTTAGTCAGCAAACTTATGCACTCGATGAACAGAGCACAGTGCGCAACTACTAATCGCGCAGACTCAGACTTGGCAGGCGACATCACAACAAAACGAAGAGACATGAAGGAAAGAGTGCATAGCTTAACCTTTCCCGCTCTTCAGTAAGAGATGAATTTTAATGACACAAACCGCCACTCACTGCAGAAACCAAAAAGAAGTGTCTTCAAATGTCCACGTGTTGAACCTCCAGTCGTCAGAGATGGTGGACTGACCCTAAAGTCTAGCAGGAAAAAATGGACAATAAAATCCCACAGAGCATAAGAATCGCTCAACATGTGGAACAAAAGTAGTGTAATTCCTTTCACGAGGAAAATAACGCTGCACACGTGAAGCAGACATGGTTGGCAAATCACGGACCTTAAAAGCCAACTAGAATGCCTGCACACTCCAACTCCAATATGGTGGAATGCACAGGAGACACACACCCTGTGGCTCCAGGTACGCTCATGTTGCAAAGTGTCCAAAGGCAGCATTGAAGATCGGCTAGCATTGAAGACGTCATGAATAGGCTCTACAGCTGCTACGTGCATCACCGTGGACCAGCTAAGGTGCGCGTGCCGTATTTGAAATTTTAATTAGGGTTGGGCAAAATTTGCACAATCACGTTCTGCAAGTCTCCGCGAAACGGTAAAAAGTCTCCACGAACACGCAGAAATTTCGCAAACACGTGGAATTTCTTGCTCACAATGCTTTTTTCCTGTTCGCAATTGTTGTTTGCGTGCTCGGGAGGAAATATTTCATAAACACGCATTTTGAGAACGCGAACAAGCAAAAATTTGCGTAGTCGCGTAACGCAAAATTCCACGAGCGGAACGGAATTTACTGCCCAGGCCTAATTTTAAACCACAGTAACTGTTTCTGGAGAGGCCAGATTGTAGGTAAAACAGTATGCTCCTGCAATAAATTGTAAATTGAAAATTTCTCACCCAGTTGGCTCCCAATTGCCGCAGGCAGAAATACCAGGCCATATTCAAGTTGCAAACAAGTGAATGACGTTTGAAAAGGCGTAGATAGTTGTGAACAGGCAAAAGTGAGGTGAACTGGTATACGTTGAACTCCTCAAGCCCTGTTCTTACACGGAGGCAAAATAAGTAGGAAATGCCATATAAACCAACACAAAGAAACATCCTGAGCATGTGTACAGTCACAGAAGAAATACTTGAACAGAAAGAGCCTTTCGCCAAGCAGTATCACTTCACTCTGCACTGGAGGCAGAAACTCAGCCAGCCACAGATTACCTTGCTTCATGAGACACTGTAGCCGTTTGCTGTGGCACTGTAGACATTTTTTGTGGTGTAGGATCTTCTGCAAGATGTAAGCAACCTCGATAACGTTCCAGGTGTTGAAAGTACTGGATCAAAGCACAGCATGCCTGGGCTGGGGCTGTCCAGTGTAGTGGACACTGGTGGGACTGCGATGCATGCTTCACCAGATTCTTTTTCTTGAGTTTTGTGTTCCACATTCCTTACTTCATAAGCCCATCATCTTTAGCTTAACTCCTCTTGGTTGGCACGTTGAGCATGGATAAATCCCATCAAGATCATCGCCAAAGGGGGAGTGGCCAAGCGGCGGACCAAGATGGCCGTCTGAGACCTCAGCTCCGTCGCAATGTCTAACTGACACCACTATCCTGCCTGTAATCCTGCTCCCGTGGTTCCCCGAACGATAGCTGCCAACGAGCGGAACCGCCTTGTGTAGTCCTGAGCTCCGTGCGGCACTCAGCACCGGAGTTACGGGCCCCATTAGTTTGGGCCTGTACGAGCACCGCACACCAGGACATAAAGTATTTTGAACACCCGCAAGCAGTGCAGTTGATCCAGCTGATCGGACCAGAAGTTGCCGGTCGGCGTGCGCCCAGTGGACTCGCTTCCTTCGTGACGCCCGAGTGTGGTGTCTCTGGCGGACACAACAATGCCAGGGTGACACCCCCTTGGGCCCCGTGTGGTTGTGGCTGGACCGGCAAGTGTGGGCTGGAGGCAGGACTGCCGGTCTGGGGAGACTTTTGCTCCATGGACTGTTTTGACCTGGATGAAGGGGCCGCCCTTCCTGTCTTCCCTGCGGCCCGGTAATATCTGCTGGCGAGGTGTGCCCAGAGGTGGAGGAGTGCGCACCTCGCTGTCCGCGATCATCTGTGGACTCGCAGCTGCCGGGACTATGGCCATCGGCGCCATTGGTCTTTTCTAAACTGCCTACGCACGGGTCGGAGGGAGGGGTCCTCCCGGATACCTGGGACCCATTCAAGTGCCCTTCTAGACGCGCGGGAACTGGCGTTACACCGCGGCAGTGAGTAACAGAGCCATGCGAGAAAGCGCGCACCGACACCCCAGCCTCCCTACTGCTGACCACCACCTACTAAATAGCGCTGCCACTTTGTCCCTGAATGCTGGTCGACCTGGACTGTGAGACAGCAGCTGTAGTGCGACAGTGACCCCTGGGGGTGTGGACCGCAGATGTTGATCACCGACCATGCCCCACACACCTGACCCTGGTACCTGGATAGGTTGACAGCCTGGGATCAGTTGCTCTCCCCTTCCCACATCTCCCCTCCATATCAGCGGAGAGATACTCAGCTATGGCATGGCTGGTAGGTTCCCGGAGTTTGAGAGCTTGATGGCAGGAAGACAGGATGCAGAAAAGGGCCTGGCTCAGGGTCCCAGGAACTCGAAGCAAATCACGTCAAACAAACTTGACCGATAAACCCTTCCCAAGGGTTCACCGATTGACCTGCACCATACCCCTAAGGCAGTGGAGGACCCGGAGAAAGCCACCCCAGACCTGACGCTACAAGACGTCCTGGCAGCTATCAACAGGGTCAAATCATCCTTGGAACACAAAATGGACACTATCCCTATTCACATTAATCTCAGTCGTGCTGACCTTACAAAAATGAATGAGAAAGTCAAAACCCTGGACATAAAGACAGCTAGTCTGACAGAATATGTGTTCCTGCTCCTGCGAGAAGTACGAGTTCTCAGATCCTCCTGTGAGGCGAGCGAACGCAATCTGGACGATTATGAAGGTCATTCCCGGCGCAACAATGTCCGCATTCTTTGAGTTCCTGAAAAATCAGAGGGGCCTACACCTGACCTGTTTGTAGAGGACCTCATCTTGAATCACCTCAAACCTAAGGGACTGGGATTTTTTTTTACTATTGAGCCCGCACACAGAATCCTAGGAGGCCAACCTAAGCCAGGTGCACCACAAAGCCCACTAATCGCTCGCATCCTGAATTTACGGGACACAGGGAACTGGCGGGACGGGACTCTCCTGATATACTCCACTTGCTACAACTCAAACGGGATGAGTATAAGGCTATAGTCACAGATGCAGCCCGATTTCTGGAGAGGGAAAAACTTGGGAGAATTTACGACGTGGGCGACAAAGCAGGGAAACTGATAGCCTGGCTGGATAGATGGAAATGGGCAAGTAGACTGGTCCAGGTCCTCCACAACTCCTCTAATGCCAAAATCGTGGACCCCCTAGGAAATAGGTAACCAATTTGCTGCGTATTTTGGTTCAGTTTATGGAGCAGGGACATCTTACGTTGAAGAAGACTCGGCCGAGCTACTCATAGATATTGCCCTGCCCGCCCTTACTTTGGCCGATAAGCAGCTAATGGACAGTCCTCTGACCACATACGAAATTGCCCAGGCGATTAGATCACTTCAATAGGGTAAGGTCTCTGGCCCTAACGGAATCCCTATAGAATTGTAAAAACTCCACCCAGACGCAATGGCAGCCAAGCTTAAAGTCATGTTTGAGGAGAGCAGGGAGTTAGGTGAACTTCTGCTGGATCAACGTATTGCTAACATTTTTCTCATCCATAAAGATGGCAAACCCAAAACAGACTGTAATACAGGATTATGGTGGTAGTGTTTCTCAAGAATGATAAAACGTCCGCACATATGAGCAATACAATTCTCTAAACACGTATACGTGTATTGTAAATTATATACAATTCTTAATGTGAGGTGCTCTGTTGTCCTGTCAAACACCCACCACCAGGAGTGTTAAATTAGCAAAAGGGGGATTTTGCTAATGTAAAATACAAAAGAGAAAACAGGCATTAATCAAGCACCCTCACAAGTTATGTAATGATCCAAGTAATTGTCACCAGTTTATAGAATACAGTTCATTGATAGGAAATGGACTTCCAAAATACGGATCCAGAGCCAAGCGTTAGACTTCAAATCTTTTATTTCATAATCATTAAAATCGTTTCCAGCTTGTCCTGCCGACACGTGTTTCGTCTCTTTGGAGACTTTTTCAAGGCCAAGAAGACGGAAATAATGCACTGATATTGAACACCACAAATCTTGTTATCAAATGCAGATGAAGCCAAGTTCTATGGTCACACCAGTAATATGAGTCCTAAAAAAGATATACCTCAGGGACACAATCTTTATAGTCAGGTTCACTGGTATATAATCTTGAAGAGCATGGGGTAAACTGACATTGGCCACCCCCTTATGGGATTCTGAGAAACTATGAAACCTGTGGCGGACAAAGGGATTTGCCAAGTGGGACATGATTGGCATCTCCCGCATTCATGATCTGTGGCAGAAGGGGGACATTAAAATGTTCACCTCCCTTCAGGCACAACACGAACTGGCTGACTCAGAACACTTCCGTTACAGACAAATAAGGCATGCCTTACGCTTCGCCATTGCCACGGGCTCCTCTCCCCCCGAGTCCTCCCCAATGGAAAGTAGGATACTTGATGGCCAATTCCCAGAGAAGACTATTTCGCTGATCTGCAATAAACTAATCTATAACATGAACGACCCCCTCACACAACTTCGACAAAAATGGGTAGCGGACGGTATTGACCTAGATGACGAAGACCGACAGGAGGCAGTGTCCTCCCCCAAAGTGGTGGCCATGCCAGCAAGACTGCGACTGGTCCAACTAAATCCTGCATAGAATATATATGACAAGCCCAGACTAGTGTTAATGGGGAGGGCATCCACTGGGGACTGTTGTAGACGGTGTGGGCTGCTGGGTACGTTCCTGCACCTCATTTAGGAGTGCCCTTTCATCAAGTCCTACTGGCCGGAGATTCATGGTGTGGTGGGGGAGGTCCAGGAAATCTAAATTTCCCCGGAGGCGCGTCGGTGTTTGCTCAACTTATGGGAGCCAACTGACCTAAACGCACACCAAACGCAGTGGACCACACGTGGATTCATGGTGGCTAAAAGGAACATTGCCCAGGCTTGGGGTGCAGCCACCCCTACCACTCTGAAAGAATGGAAAACTAGCATGGACTGGTGCATGTTCCGGGAAAAATCTGTCTATCTGGCTTGTGGCTGCCCTATGAAATGGTCCCGTATATGGGGGCCATGGAATTCCTATAGAGGAAACATTTGTACCCCACCACATTCGCTAGCATCTGATGACTTGCTTTCTCCTTGATTTAAGCTAAAAGTGTAAAATGTACATAATGATCGTCATATGAAGGTTTTTGAACAGATTGATTGTGTCACTGTAATGTATGCTTACTGTCGATGATTGTTAATAAAAATAAAAATGAATTAAAAAAAAAGATTGTCGCCAAAATGTGTGGGCTGGCCACTTCTGTTCAGGTGACAAAGAAGACGTAGCCGAGTTGGGTTTGATGTCGTTTATTAAGTCCATAAGGTGAAGTTACAGCAAGCCCCACCAGGCACGTGTGAGCATGCGCCGTCCTGGAGCAGCCAAACACAACGAAGATAGAGGAACCTCACTGGAGATTAACGTATTCAGGTAAGGCTGCGCACGCTGTACAAGACACGCGCTTCATTTTGAACTGCCCCGCAACAGTTGAACTGCAAATGAAGATACTTGTAGTTGAATACAAGTCAATATCATGCTCTACACAACAGCTTGTAACTGATAAGTAGCTCTGGACAATCTGTCTCATAATTTCATTTTGAATCAGATTAGGCTCCATATTCCATAATAGTGATAACACGCTCAAAGAGTAGAGAGCTTGTGAAGGAAGACAAGCTCAGCCCATACACAGGGACAGAGGGTTTTGTCACATACGTTGATGTGTTGAAAACAGACACTGGAGAGTATACGTACTACATGCTTAGAAAGACTAAGCGTTTTGGTTCATTTTTTCCACAGATAACAAAGAGAACTCACAGTTTGTGGATAACGTCTTGAAACTTCTGTTTTTTACAAGCAACAAAAAAAAAGGTTGATAACTTGAGCATTACGGTGGGTACTGGTATCTCGCTATTACCGCAAACATGGAGATAACAGTGACGCTCAACTGTTTTGAAATGCCGTTGAAATTCTTTGATGAAAGGAGCTTGAGTTGCTTTGATATTGAGAGATGCTCATGAAAACAGAACAAGCTGTAGAGCCAATGTTGTGCTTGAGAAGTCGCTTCAGGCTTGTGTGACGTGGGATTTGGCATGCATACGCTGGGGGCGACCGGTGAGGTGGTCACTGGTGGGGCTTAGGGTGCCAGAGTCCTTGTTCAAATCGTAGTTTGTGGTTTCCTGTTGCCTCTTTCGAAAAATCTTGACTTCTTTGATATTGATTTCTTTGGTTGAGCACATAGGGCCAGGGTAAGTTTCCAGATCATCGCCATAAAGATGTAGTAATGAAGTCCAGACAGATTGTTGCATTCAAGATGATTAATTGTAGATATGTAGATGAGCCCCACCAGCCTGCTGCTCAGCCCCATCACAACTGTGGCTTTTTTTGACAGATACCCAACATTCCGTAATGCATCATCAAACTGTAGCATTCTATTGGCAAGGCATATGGTGGAATATAGCATACACAAGAATGGACAGTAAACTAGAATACTACCAAAGATGCTGCGCCAAGGTGTAATGGCTTTCAGTTAGACATTCAAAAATCAGATAACCAATTTTAAGCCCAAAATCTACAGGTTTCAGATAACTAATGTTATTTATTTGCGATCATGTATGGAAAGTCTCTCTAATTTATCCCCAACAGTATAAGAACTTCAAAAAGAGCCAACAAACTATCAACTCGATGTGGCGGCAAAGTGAAATACTTCAATGCTCTTAGAAACCCTACAAAAATTGGGTTCTGAGCAAAAGGCTTTTATCATGGTTTCAAAGAAAATGTAGGCAAAGCAGTGGCACCTTTGATAATATAGTGCCATTGTCCATGCAGGTTATGGAGTTCCTGCAGACAGGGTCGAACATCTCAACACAGGTTTTATAGATCTTAAGACAGCCTTTGACGGAATAAGCAGGGGCTGAGTTTGGAGAAAGTTTTCTGGATGTGGCTGCCCTCTCCCTTCCTCAGAATGATTTTGTCTTCATACCAGTACTCATGGATAGAGGTAAATTTAGGCAACAATATCTTTGTTAATAAAGGAACTCTAGGCAAACAAATAGGAAAAGCAGGGTTGCATTCTGGCAGTCCTACTAATGCTCAATCTACATATGGTGACACTGGCGCTGCAACAGCGATGGCTTGACTATGCCAACCGAAGCTGAATTGAATCACTTTATTGATCTTGTAATACACCGATGATACTTTGCTCTTTGAGCTAAGAAACGTTTGCCTACACCAGTTATTGCAAGGAATCTAACCTGACATGTAATTACTTAAAATCAATTCTGTCAGTATTCCATCACGCCGCAGCACATCCAGGGAGCTGTCTCTTCCAAGAGGCAGAATTCAAAAACACGAGCACATAAAATACTTATGGGTAGAATTTCATGAGAAAAGTACCCACAAAGCATATGTCGCCTTGCTAACCAAAATGGATGTATGACATTACAACACATGCTTTTACCGCGCATGCTTTTACATCGCAACTTTTACAACGCATGCCTTTACAACGCATAGTGTTAAGGGGTGCTGGATAGTGAATAGTTTAATTTACTATTCCAACTCCAGTCCCCGTGGATAGTAGGGAAGGTGTTGGATAGTAAATTAAATCTATTCCCTATCCTAGAGCGCCCCCCAGTGCAATGCGTTGTAATGGTTTGCATTTTAATAGTTGCGTCGTAAAGGCACTGTGTGGTAAAAGTTGCGTTGTAAAGGATGTTTCCCAACCAAAATAGTTGTATGGCTTTGTCACACTATGACAAGTCTACCAAAGCACATCTGGCCCATGTCTTAAACCACTGCTGTAGGTTGTTCGGGCAAAGCACTCAAAAGAGCTAAAATACAGTGTAGGGCTACCCGGGAAAATATGGGACACTGGCTAGATTATAAACAGTACAAACTTTATCGGATCTTATTCTGTCTGCCAGCCAGTAGTAATCAAGGTTAAACACAACAGCAAAAAAATCCATGGATTGAAACCTTCAACAATGCTCGAAACAAATTAGAATTTATAAGTAAAAGGCACTTGAAGTATTCTTATAAATAGATTAAAAGGATTTTTAAGCTGCATATAAAGCCCCCATCCACCGCATTTAAGAATGATTTACCCACATCTGAAGCTGGTTTGCATGGCAAATGTGTCCTGCACACAATACATGGGGCAGCACCATCCATACGATCGCAGTGCTCTGCCTTCACACACAAAAATGGATTTTGTGTATTTCAGTTTTAGGCTCTTGGACCTGAGGGAGCTGGACTTTTTTACAGACTTTGAGGGGAAATTTCTGTGACATTTGTGAATGAGACTATTACTCATGTGCTATGCTGTTGCCATTTTTTTTGTTGGCAACCCGCAACTATATGATGGCATCCCTTCGAGGACTTGAGCTCAATTTGAACATCTTTCGGTGGAAGTACTGGCAGTTTGAAGACCAGTTTTGCAAAATGTCATAGAAATATACATACGATTCTGATGTTTAATTTAGAATACAATTAGGAGGCTTTTTTTACATTTTTAATCATCAATTGTAATCCTGCCCCGTGGCTAATAACTGCTGTAGATTATATGTGGAGGCCCAGAGACTGCTGGTTTAAAAGACGGGTTTAAATATACAATGCATTGCTCCCTTGTGTATAAAGATATCGTTTTTGTTCACACAATAAAAAATTGCCTTCATTGGCAATGGTACTAAAATATCCACGAAATTAAGGGCCATATTATCAATAAAGGGCGATACATTATCAACGCTTTTATCGGCAGGAAACTGCAGCTAAAGCAGAGATAATGGGCTTGATAATATGGCCTTGTGAATTCCCATAGAAGCCCAGATTAACACCAGAAAATGGGCTTCTATGGGAATTCTCAAGGCCATATTATCAAGCACATTATCGTCGCTTTAGCAGCAGTTTCCTGCCGATAAAAGCGGCGATTATGTATCGCCCTTTCTTGATAATATGGCCCTAAGTCTCTAATTTACCAATTTCAACAACTTACATCACAATTAAAGCATTAAATAGACCCCACAAAAATTATACAAGTCTCATGAGTGGGGCACCTACAACTACCTTCTCCCAAGTAGTGCTGGAGTGACCTCTTATAGCTTTGCAGTGTGAACACGTTCAGTATAGAACAGAGATGACAACTGACGACAATATCAGCTCTTGTCTCCCTTCAAGACCAGATCTGAGATTTGAAAGAAAGCAATGCTAGATTTGAAAGACTGGAGGGCATTCACGCAGTCACCTTTGTCTTTGCATGATAATTTGTCTTTGAATGGTTTGTGAAAAGATTGGTAAAATAGAGTTGAATGAGACCTCTTCTCCAATGGCTGACTTTAGAGAACATTCCTTTTCCATTGTCTCAAATAGTGGGTCACTGTTGAGTTCCAGTCTATGTCCAGAACTTGAGAAGAGGGACTTTAAGAAAATAGTGGAGTGCTCTTTAAAAAAATTCATGATCATGAAGTTGGAAGGGACTCACAATAACATCCTCCTCTGCATCAAGCTCAACTTCCTACTCTGCTCCTACTTCTGGAAGATTTAATTAAATAATTGCTGATATCCCCCAGGGCCCGTGGAAACGCTCTGAGGGTGGGGGTGGGGGGAGGGGGGGTGGAGGGGCAGGACAAAATTAAATAACTAAATAAAATATTTGCTAATGCCCCTCCAGGGCCCATGTGTGCCATATTCGAGGCGGAGGGCAGGCACAAATCCAATAAATGATTTAAATAATTGCAGATGGACCTCCAGGCCGCATGGGCACCCCAAGGGAGTCCTAGGTGTAGGCAAAAGTTGAATACATTATTTGAACACAACAACGGTGTATTACAGTCATTCACAGGCACAAAAAATATATCAGGAAAAAACAAAAAATTAGCAAAATGGTCATGGACTTCAAAAATGGCTTTTAAAAGTGGAATAAAAGGCTTTAAACACTCACTGGCCCATGAAACGCGAGAAACCCAAAAATCAGATGAATTCATAAAATAACTGCTAGTGTACATCTAGGGCCAATGGAGACCTCATTAGAATTGACGGGCAGGCAATAATGGAATTAATTCATTAAATAATTACTGGTGCCCTTCCAGGGCCCATGTAGGGCCCTTTGGGAGACAAGGAGGGAATGTAAAATTGAATACATTAATTACATAATTAATGGTGTCCATCCAGGGCCCATTGGGTACCTTGTGTGAAGCAGGGGTTAGAGAAAAAGTAGACTGAATGAAGAAAATAATTGCTGGTGTCCCTGCAGGGCCCAGGTGAGGTGGGAGTAGGCAAAAATCAAATACAATAATTACATAAATGATGGTTTCCCTCCAGGGCCCGTAGGGGCATTATAAGAGGTGGGGGAAGGGATAAATCACATAAATGAGTCACATATTTTGTGGTATTCCTCCAGAGCCCATACAAACAATGTGGGAGACAGATGACAGGCAAAATCTAATACATTAATTAAATAATTGTTGGTGAACCCCTGGGCCCCAAGGGCGCCCTATGGGAGGCAGTGCGACTCAGGCATAAATCAAATAAATGAATAAAAAACAACAACACTGTACAACAGTCAGCCAGATGCAACAATAAATATATCAGGAAAGAAAAGAAAAAAAAAGGTCATGGGATTCTATAATACCCTTCCAAAGTGGAATAAAAGATTGAAAAGACACTGGCTGCACAAAATGGTGATAGCTAGCTCATCCACCAAAAAGTGAGTGAAGGAAGAGGCATGGAAAACAAAGACAAAATGGGCACGACACACACAAACACACCCACCCACACACACACACTCACTGGCTTCACAAACTGGTGGTAACCATGTGGCAGGCAAAGAAGTAGGCATACAGAACAAAGACAAAACGGCCACCAGAGACACACATACGCCTAATAAAATGGCTACCACCACCTGGCCAGGAAAAGAAAGAGGCATTGAGAACAAAGGAACACTGGTGGCCAATGACAAGCATACAAACTGGCTACAGAAAATTGCCATCATCATATAGACAACAGAAGGAGGCATGGATAACAAAGAACATGGTTGTTCTGCACAAATATCTATTATTTACCCAGAATATGTCTGGCCCACAGATTGGGCTGGTCTTTGCCCACCACCAGTGCATCAGCAATGTCAGAATGAAAATTAAATGAACTTTAAAAAATTCTACAACTTCAAACCCATTTAAAATACTTTATCAACCAAGTCATGCACATACAAACTAAAAAAGGTGAGCAAGCACATGGTTAAGAGGGTAGATGAGCTACATATGCCTGGACTCCAGGAGCCACCTCGACCCTGTCCACCAACAGACACATGCAGACAAAAAATAGCCTACATGTTGCATTTAATACAAGGACATCCACAAACTCCTAAAATGATGGACAAAACCTAATAGTACAGCAGAAGTGACAATGTGAAAAAAATTAATAATAAAAAAATACACACAAAGACTACTGTAGAGCAGACTAGGCTTTAAACAGTCAAACAACAGTACAGTAAAATGATTACCAAATCAGTATGAAATTTACAAGAAATGGACAAAATGTATTTTTAACACCAGAACTCCACCATTCAGAAAATGTGCAAACATTATTCCTTAAAACAACTCAATTCCACAAGAGCCCCTACGCCTAACTACAGGCATTCCAATACCATACAAAAAGAAAACATAGTAGTGGCTGCCACCCCTCAAACAAAAACAGTTTGCGAAGTAATGATTTGAATTTGCTTGATTTCTCCAAATAAATGATATTTCCTAGTGGGTGAATGCAGCCTAGATTGCAGAACAAGAGCGATGGATCGGGGAAGATATCATCTAAGCTAACACTATTGAGGTACATCTGGATGAGGGTCTCCAGCTTTTTTGGCTTGATTTTCAGATTCACTGCAGAAATCTATGTTTGAGAAACTTTCAAATCGGATCTTATTGTGAGACTCTCTTCATCTTTAGGTGAAGATACCTTAAGGTATCAATTTTTTTTGTTAGACAGAGCACCACCAAAAATAGTTTGCTACCACAATGGTTGTAATAAACCAAACATGTATGGCATTATATAAGGCACAACTCAAATATAGTCCAGAAAATGAAGTGTCTTTATTTTCAAATCTTCATCAAAGTTGACTCATCACAGTTGACACGTAGATATACATAGACTCACAGCCGACACGTGTTTCGTTTTGAGACGACTTTTTCAAGGCTAAATAAGCACACGGTATGAGCGTTTCAAGGTTCCACAACGCTTCCTGAAAGATTGAAAGGAGACTTCTATGTATGTAGCAATGTTTATACTTATTTGAACTGTATCACATCATATCTGTTTCGGATAAGGTAGTTAGTGCAGTCACAGCAAGACCAGTCCTGATGGTACAGGATCACGAAAAAAATAGCATTTAGGACGATCACATGTTTTTGGGAGAATCTGTAATGGCTAATTTCAAGTGTCGATAGCCTTCTAGCGCTTTAAGAGGTAAGGTGCAACCGTCCTACTGAATTTCAAAAACTCTATATACTCAGATTCAACAGCAGTAACATCAATGTAGTGGGGGCCACCTAATAATGGTACTCAAAATGACGGACACAGGGCTCCTCTAGCCTGTGCGGGACCGGAACTCGCAAGACGCCATTTCAAACTATTATTTATATATTATTACTTATTATTTATTATATACCTTAAGGTATAGTTGGGCTACTCTGTTGATTGGTGGTTAGCAACGTCTTGTCTGTTGAGGAGGCATCTGATTGCTTTCATGTAAATTGTACACATCATGGAAGAAAGAATAGATCCCTTTGGATCTCCACAAAAGACGGGTATTGTTAGAGATCTAGAGGAATCAATAATGTCAATATGATTTCTGCAAGAGAGGCAGAAGTTTAACCAATTTGAAAAGTAGTCATTAACACCCATGTATAACTAGAGAGTTTCAAGATATTGTGTCTCAACTAAGAAAAAGAGGAAAACCTTCAATGATCTGGCATGATTGTTGCCCTTAGTGAGGGGAAAAAACCCACAGGGTTAGCCGAAATATGTACAAGGGCAGAGCGATATTGCTTTACCAAACTATGGAGAGCTCTGTTATTCTAATATCGATATGATACCAGAATATTGCCAGCAAAAATATTTTCTTACAGAAATATTGTTTCAATTAAGACCAGGATATCGAGATTATCACAGGCTGATGACTTGTCATGAAGCACCAAAATATAAGGATCATAATTGTCAGTAATTTGTAGCATGTTGTCTGCTCTCTAGATTATGCAAATCTCTATGCTATTGGCCAGGGCACTGGTTAGTAGAGTTGGAGGAGATTAATGAGATTTGCATGCTTTATATTCAGTTAATTACTGCTGTTTCAAAATTTTTTTCCAAGGAATGGAAAGCCAGTAGCAGGTTTATAGTTGTGGCGCTGACCTTGGTCAGGGTCAGGTGATTTGGGAGGGGACTGGGGATTCTCCCGTCTTTGAGGATAATAGAAAGAGAAGTGAGGATAGAAGTTTATGAGTAGGCTGTTTTCTGGCAGTAGAGCTGCAGTTACGTCTAAGGGATCGCTTTCTCCCCCCATTCATCAGATTCATCTGGTTTTGGGAATAGAGGAAGGAGGTGTATTTATCTAGGTTCCAATGTCCTAGGTGGTCATTGGCACCCAGGCACATAGGACTCCACCATCTGGGGCAGTGTGCACATGTGGAGTCCAATAGACAACAGTGATGTGGGCCTGAACAATATATTACACAGGTAAGCCTACTTGTTGATCTGCCATAGGGATAAAAGTGAAAGGCCTTTCAACTGGTAAACTGGTTAGTAAAGTTATGAGTGCAGTGTCTCCACACTCGTGGTGGAATCCCTGCGCTCGGGCTGAATCGACACACGGTACACTGCAGAGAGTACACTGTGTGGAGATTTGTATTTGTATTTGTATTTGTATGTGGATTTGTAGAGCGCGATTGCTGCCCTGGGGCGTCCAAGCGCTAGGAACCAGCAGAGGTGATTGGCGGAAGCAGGAGGACTAGCTGAGAATTACTGTGGGGAGTTGAAGAGAAATGTTTTGAGCTGTTTTGAGATTCTCCCCCGAGTTCAGAGGTTTCGTTATGAGTGCGGAGATTCCTCTTTCGTAACTTTACTACACTTAAGTACCTTTGTGAATTGGGCCTTTTGAGGTTATCAACTCATAAAGATGCCAATTTTGAATTGCGAATTGAAAAGAAGAAATTAACCCTACTTTGAGTTGGATGCAATATATGCTTGTATTAGTATGTTCATTCACAGGGTTCTACATGGTTTAGTTGGAAATATTAGGAATTCCAAATTTACAAAAACAAAAATATGAGGTCACATAAATTAGTCAAACTCCAATTATAACTACTTTATAAAAACTGGTCAAATATATTCGAGGTTCGCTCAAATGCCTATAGGCAGTGATATGGCATGATTAAATGAATTTCTGCATTTGATCACAGTAACACTCTATTAAAATTAATCTCATTTTTGTACTGGCCTGACAGCACAGTTGTAATAGGCCTAATTCTGTAAAACATACATTAAGTGGGCTTTGCTCCTGCCCCATAGAACTATATATTCTTACATCATTCTATTGACTGGTATATGATTCCACCTCCTATGAAGTGCTTACATTGCAATGCAAGAGGGACTAAATTGAGATCTCAAAAGAGTACTAAATTATTAAAGATTACATTCTTTATTTCATGGATACATTCTATACAGAGAGCAATCGATTTGTGTCTTTTTTTCAGAGTAACAGAAGTTTAGATAATTTAGTCAGGACTCAAAATGCAAGCCAGATCTACTGGTATGACAAAGCTGATCTAAGTTATATTCATGAATGGCGTAAACGGTTACGTGATTTGACCTAACACGTTGTACTCATGTATTGTGCAAAACCATTGCCAATTGTTAACAGCTTAAATTAATTTGTTTACAAATGTCTTAAAGTCACTCAGCATAACTATAGCAGCAAATTATAAAGAAAATCTATGTCAGGTTGCTATGACAACTGTGTAGAAACAAGTCCAAGCATTGATACGTTGTAATTAATGGAAAAAAGCACACAAGTAAAATTACAACCTTCTCAAATTGTGCATTTTGACAACACGACTACAATTGCAACATTATTGTTGAAAAAAAGGATGTATGTGTTAGTTATAAGAATGACATTTGCCACAGCATCGTTTATGCACCTATTGTACTAGGACGATAATAATAACGTCAATCTGAATTATTTAATATTCATAATATTGGTGTTCAATTTAGAGCCAACCATTTTCGAAAATATCAACAGTGCTATTTAAAAGTCACCTCTGGGAGAGAAAGCAGTTTGTAATTTATGGGAGAAAGATGCTGTTTTGTACGGATTTATTTGCCTTTATGCAATTTAGAGCTAAACTCCTGACACAGCTGTGTACAAAGGGGTTTAAATCCAATGTCTCTGGAGGGCTGCTGACATCACACACCGAAGTTAATGGCGATTGGTATCTCAACACACCGCTTACACTTCTTTTGATAAGACTTTTTCTCCAAGAGGGCAGATCAGAAAGCGCCACATTAATTAAGGTCAAATCCCCCTGAAATAAGCAATTGCATTCTGTGAGCGAACGAGCGCCGAACTCGCTGCGTACTATTTACATACGGTACACAGTAAAAGTTATTTCAACATTTAATTAAGTTCAAAGACTAATTTCCGCCTTGTTTAAACATATCAAAACATTTAGCATTTTAAGGTTTATTCAAGCCTGCTGACGCATTCCTGGCATTTATCACTTAGTGAGCTGGTGTAATATCCAATCTCGATGAGCGGTCCCAGAAGGCCCCACAATCTGAGCAGACAATTCTGACATGAAAAAAACTGGCCTGATTCTTTAAAAATGTGTATTCTAACTAAGGGGCATATGTAACAAAAGTCAAGCAGTCCAGCGGAGCAAGCTACATAGCTTAGCTGCGTGACAGGGATAGGGTGAGAATGCGCAGTATTTAATATAATAAGGTGCATTCCTCTCTTTTCCCAGAGCTTGCGCATAATGTGCTGGATAGTGCCAATGCAGATACCCTTGCACCATGGTGCAAGGGTGTATGCGTTGTAAGCAGAATTGTTTTTGTGCAGGAAGGGACACCATCCTGCACAAAAGTAATCCTGAGAGACATTTTCCTCTTTCTTTGTGTGGTGGAGAATGCAGCCAAATAGAAAGTGGAAAAAACAAGAAGAAATAAAGATATTTCTCCTTGCCGCTGGCGATATTTATTTTTATAACTGTCAAATCAACAGTAAAAGCCAGCCCATTAAATCACAAAACAGGCCCGCACGCAGTCCAAAAAAATGGCCCCCACACTGAGATGTCAGACCAGCCTGTTGGGCACTGTCTGATGGCCTTATTGGCCAGAGCCTGGCGGTGGGATGAATTTGGGTCTTTCATTTGACTAACAGATGATGAAATTGAAGAACGTTTTTTTTAAACTATTTCTTCTAACACAGAGACAAGCAGAAAATGAAAGAGAAGTGACTCGTTCAAGGTGGGAAACAAGAGGTAAACTTTGTGATTAATACAAAAGGAGATAAAAAGCACTAAAGAAAACTCACCAGAGATTTAAGGATACAAAGTGTACACCCAGGAGTGATCTTTCTGGTGTCTATTATCTGAATTGTGAGCTTACTAGTGCTGGGTGAAATGTTATCGGCGTACCTTAAAATTGCTGCACTTAAAAAACAAGAGATATGTCATGAATAAACGTAACTACATCGATAATCATTTAAAAAACTATATTTAAAAAGTATTGCTATGTTTGATAATGTTCATGCCTTATAGATTTATATCTTGAAGGTATGTGTACCACCTACTAATGTAGCATTTTAAAACATGTCTCAGGCTGGCCCTGCAGCCTGTAGTGCAGTTTATGACTGCCATTTCAACCTGACAAAAGAAACCTTTTGCCAGGCTTAATCCTTCCTTTTTTGATTTTTATAAGTCACTCCTAAGGTAGGCCCTAAAAGCTCTTAAGGCAGGGTTCATATTATTTAAAAAGTAGGACCTATGTCCTTAAGTTTAACTGTCCTAAAAGTGGAAACCCCCTAATGTCGTGTTTTACTGTTTTAAGGCTATCTCTCCCACAGACTAACATTGGGTTACCTTATTACACTTAATATGTGCTAAATTCATATTGAGAGCATACAGAGAATTGGTTCTACATAGAGTAACATGCTATTACTGTGGAAATACATTTTGGTGCATTGTTAGGAGTGTGAACCACTGTTTAAATACAACTATAATTCAATGCAACAGACTCTAACCTTAAAACACCAGGAGGCCATAATAATTGCAAGACAGAGCTAGGCAAATCTTTAGTGACATACCTTATCCATGCCACCTATAAATTTACAGACTTTACTTAGACCACATTTTAAAGATCTGTTTGAAATTTTTACCCATGTACAAATGGATGTTTTCACACATATCAGAATTCTGAGTTGTGCACCAATTACCACACTTTGCAAATATCTCCTGGCAGATTTCGCCAAAAAAGGCTGAGAAAATATATCTGGATAAAATGCTAAGACATAAATGTCAAATATGGAGAATTGGTGTGGTAAACATTGATTCCTATTGTTGGGCTTCATTCTGAGGTGGGGATCTCAGGTGAATCCCACACCAGGGTAACAGTAATTACTGTGTACACAAACTATCACCTGAAATGTTCATAAATTGGAAGCTTGGTCTAGGTCTACTCTCCACATCAGTCTTTGAACTTCTATAAAGATGTTATCCTACTATGTACATTGCCTATAATGTATCAGTCTCAGTTTGGGGTCACCACAACCACTTAGTTTGCCCATTTCTGTCCCTGCTGTATTCCTATAGCCTGTAATAAATCTTCAACTCTGTCTTTGCCCTGACAATAAAATTACACATCATAAACAGAGGAGGGAGGATTTGAGAATGAGGTATGGGATGTTGTTGTATGAGTGTGGGCGTATATCTGTATGTGGGGGGACAGTGATAGGGCCCATCTATTCATTGAATTTTCCTGCAGTCGCCTGCGTTGTCTTTGCTTTTGCACTATGTCAAAGAGGATAGCTTATTAGATAAACAGGATCAGATATTGATGATACAAAAGGCCATCAGGATCACCTGATACCAAATTTCCTGCCTACAACAATCTTGTAGATCATGCTGACTGACATTTAGAACCTGCTGGACAGAGAGCAAATATGCCCCTGTCCACCACCACCCAGACAGAGGACTGTCTGCCACATTTAGAGATCCCCATCTGCCTGGCTGAGATTTCTGTACTGTTGTTGGAAATGGCCCTTTTTGCAGGGTTATCCCCAAACTTTTTGCTTCTTCCTCCTATTTTTTCCTGACCTGTTTGTGTTGGTTTTAAGACTCTGGGCACGTTATCACTGCTAATCAGTGCTAAACCAGAGCCTGTAAATCAAATGCTACTACGGGGCCTGCAGCACTGATTGTGCCACCCACGTGAGTAGCCCCAAAAAGGTAATTCAGATCTGCCATTGCAGAGTCTGCGCGTAGTTTGTAACTGCCATGTCGACTTGACCAGCGCACACACTTGCCAGTCCCTAACCTTCCTTTTTCTTACATGTCAGGCACCCCTAAGGAAGGCCCAAGGAACCCCTGTGGGCAGGGTGCAGTGTATGTGAAAGGCAGGACATGCCTTGATGTGTGTGGCATGTCCTGATAGTGAATTACAGCCCATTTCGTTTTTCACTATTGCAAGGCTACCTGTTCCCCATAGGACAGAATGGGAAATGTGTTTATAACATCTTATAAACATAACGGGCCCTGGTAACTAGGTAGGAAAATAAAGTTTAGTATGCCTGAACTCAAAATCTAAAGATGCATCTTTTAGTGAAGGTGATTTTTACATTCTGCATTTGAAAATACCACTTTTAGAAAGTAGGTATTTTTCTGCTCAGTCATCCTGTGTGCCTCTACTGGAATGTGGATTGCCTGTCTGGGTTTTGGATGACAGAAGGTGGGGGAGCAGGAGTGGCTCCAGATAGTCTAGGTAGGGTCAGAAAAGGGCTAAATAGACCTGGGCTGCAATGGGGAACTGGGAGATTTCCTTGCAACTCAAAGGGTCTGGTCTGCCTCTGACAATGCTGTCTCCATCTCCTGCCAGGAATTCACACCAGAGAAGGCAGAACTGGTTCTGGCTGTTCACAGACACTCTCTGCCTAAGAGATCAAAGGATATTGGGATATAAATATTGGGGCCCAGACCCCTGAAGTTTACAGCTCTTTTGGATCAAGAAGTCTGAACTTTCTGCAATCTACTTTTGTGTTTTTCTCCAAGGGCTTGAGGTAGAGTTTGCCTTCTGTTCAAAAAGTCTCAGGAACAGCAAAGACTTCAAGCTCTTCTGCCGATTCCGTGTCCTGAAGGCACTGCAGAGGGTACCACCGCAATGCCATACAGCGAAACTGGTCTCACCGACGATGCCTGCTGACGCCATCACTGAGCCTCTGCTCACACCGCCACCTGTGGGCACAGCACTCCGCACCGCCTCGCTTCACAACTATGTCTTGTCACCGTAGGTGGCACCGCCGCAATACCGTACTGTGACCCTGGTCTCACTGACGACGCCTGCTGATGCCGCCACTGAGCCGCTGCTCACACCGCAACCTGAGGGCACCGCACTTCGTACCGCCTCGCTTCACGACTACACCTTGGCCTCCCCGATGACTACACTCCACGCCAAAATCGACTCCCCTGCTTGCACCATGGTTCGAGGGCACCGCTCGTAAAGTTATATGACACACCGCCCTCATCCCGCACAGCAGCATTGGCCTACCGACGCCGGTGCCATCGACTCCAGTTCGTCAGCCGACAGCAGCGCTTCAGCTGCTTGCACCGTGACCTGCCAGCACCATGACAACTACAGCCATCATCTCGCCCCGCGACCCTGGTCTCACCGACAACACCATCTGACGCCGCCACGGAGCCGCTGCTCACAACGCAACCTGAGGGCACCGCACGCCACACTGCTGCAATTCGCAACGCAGTACATGACGCCTGCCGACACCAGCACTCCTGACTCCAACAGGGAAGAGATCGACCTGCAACGCGTGTGACTTTGTGGGCCCCGACTACTCCTGCACCGACCAATGGAACCGGCACCTGCGTTCGCCGTGTTTTTGGAAGCTCAATGAGAGGTCACCGACGACCTGCATTTCTAAAAGGTACCGTTTGCAGGTCTTCCCTACACCGTAGCTGGCCCGCGACGCAGTGGTCAGCCAGAACTGCTTGGATTTGTTTGCTCACGAAGCCGTGATAGCCCCAGACTGAGCTATCAACATCAAGGAACTAAACTGGTGTGGTGTCCTTTTGTATAGCTTACACTGCATTACTGTTCGCTATGTGCAAATGCTTTACACACTGCCTCTAAGATAAGCCTGACTGCTCCTGCCAAGCTACCAAGGGGGTGAGCCGGGGTTATTATAGGAGTGTAACTCCCTTATCCTGACTAGAGTGGTAGTTTCTGCCTTGCTTGGGCACATGCCCTAGCCTGCCAAAAATCCCATTTCTAACCTGTGTGATGGCAGCTGCCACTGTCAAACCCTTTAAGAGCATTGCAGGCGTGCTGAGCAGGCCCCATTTTGAATGAGCCCACTCAGCAAACTTATTTGTATCAAGAAAATGAACACTCAAAACGTTTGGTATGTTTTCTCAATGCAAAAATGATATGATGCACAGGAGAGCGTTCTTCCTGTGTGTGTGGGTCATTCTGATTGTCCCAGCTTGTATCCACTATACATTGCTTCCATTAGGTTGCTACTCTTTTTTTACTCATTCTATTTGAAAGCACTCTATCCTGGCCTCTGCAGATTAGAGGACCATCACATGTTTAGGAAGGCTCTTAAAATTCAATATTGTTATTAACTTATATCTTTTTGATGTTCTTAGTCAGTTCAATACCAAGAGGCCTTAGGGTGTACGTTGCACTTTCTAAATAACAAAACAGCCCAACTTATATCTTGCTTGTGTAGGATTTCAATATATTTACTTGGCTCCCTCAGTTATTAAAGGCAACAGTGGTGGCAATTTTAGAAATATTCAAACAGAAATAAAGGGTTGTGGCTTGTCCTTTGGTGATAAAGCATTGTCATCTGAGGGATTGCTCAGGTGTCTGATGTCTGTCCCATGGGAAGACAAGGTATAATAGGTTATCAATGCAAAAGCATTGCTCAATGAATACACTACTTTGTGCATTACTTGTTCTAGTGGTACAGTGACAAACTGGAACCATGTTGTCTGCCTACTGTGTCTTTTGAGCCCCCTTAAATGTTGTCCTGTTGCATAAACTGAGTGTCTGGCTCATCTCTACAAGGTTTGCTTTCCCACCCACAGGAGACATAAGAGAACATAATTCAATGTAACAATGCTTGAATGTGAAAGACAGGGACACCGTAGTGATCATAAACAATCTTTTTTCATTCTCTCTAATCACACACACATAAGATGGGCTACCGAAACTGCACTTTAATTATAATGCATATTTATTTCAATAGGTACACCTTTTTGTTCAACACATCAAACATCAAACATAACCACACAGAATATGATTAGAACAGCACAAATACATGTTGTGAACAACGAGAATAAAATTAACATTTCTAACATGGTTAAAAAGTCACCAAATACCTAGCACACTAAAACCTATTTTCATATGCTATGAGAATAAAATAAACATCTCTAACAAGAATAAAACGTCTATTAAAATAAACCCAAACCCCATTTCTGGCCAGGGATGCGTCGGAGGAAGAGCTTGGAGTGTCCCCGGAAGATGTGCAATGGGTCAGGTCCTGTTCTATGGTAAGGACTGCATTCTGGAATGCACAATTTAAACTGATCCATTTCAATTTCATACACCATAAGTATGTCACTGCTGTGCTGCTTCACAGAATAGACACAAGTACGCCTAGTGGTAGCCAAGAATATGTCTCATTACATCGCAATGCATTACATTGCGCGCTTCAAAAACGCAGACATTACAATGACCACCCTGTTAGTACGCAATGCATTTACATCGCAAGTCATTACAATGACTTGCACTAGGGGGTCGCAGGACTTAGGAATAGTATTAATTACTATTCCTACTTCAGTTTGCGCAACAGTAGGGAAGGTGTTGGAATTCATTTCTAATACCTCAACGCCCCCTAGTGCAAGTCATTGTAATGACTTGCAATATAAATGCATTGCGTACTAACAACGTGGTCGTTGTAAAGACTGTGTTGTAATAGTAGCGCAATGTAATGACAGTGTTGTAAACGCTCTTTCCCAGTAGCCACCAGTATCAGTCTCAGATAGGGTCTTTCTTGCACCTTGCCTGGTGCTGTCCCTGGGTCAGCTTCTTTTTTGGGAATCTGTAGTGAGACAGGTGAACACGGTCTTTGGAGCTGCAGTAGTGCTAGACCTGGTTGTTTGCCCATTGGAAGATGTCAAAAAGCGTAAAGGCAAAAAAGAATGATTTTAATTCTTGCACTTTATCTTGCTGCTGGCAAAGTGGAGAGCCACAATAACCTGAATGAGGTGGATTGAGACTAGTGTGGATGCTTGGGTTAGGGAAGTGAGAAATTGGGCAGTGGCTGAAGAAGTACGCTCCCGGAAATGCAAGCATACATATAAAGTCGAGGACGACCTGCAGTCTTGGAGGGCCCTGCTGAATAAACTTGTGGGACCTGGGCGCAGAACGTGTCGTCTGAGGATGAGGTGCAGGCTCCTCCTGTCACAGATGTTGTGATGCTTGTGGTACCATGAGAGAAATGCGCTGGGACAAAATGCATATGATTTCTTCCTTCTATTGGCTTCTAGCTAAGATAACCTAGTACTGCATGTCAAATGTTTCAGAATGGCTGCAGTTTATGTGTCTTTTTCATTTGTGTTGCTCTTTGAGCTGTAAACAATAAAAGATGTCTTTAAAAATCATCTAAAAGCCTAGCACCCTAAAACCTACTTCTATACTAGGAGAGTATGGAAAGTAGAATAACTTGCAGGTAGATTTTCTTAAGGAGGATGAGTGCATTGCATACCTTATTTACAGCAAAACGCTGTAACTATCAGGAGCCAAGGAGATTGTGTGTCCCTGCAAAATGCAAACATGCATTCACTATCAGCATCAACTCCTCCTGGCCTCAGGCTTGATATCCGAGTTCACTTGAAAGTGTGATACGGTGGCAGCATGTCTGGCAGGAAGGGTCATCTTCTGGTCTGGCAGTATCTTACTTGTGAATAATGTGGGGCGAAGGACCGCTCATAACAGGTTGCGGTAGTATATTATGTTGTATCTTATCTGAAATGGAATTTGCAATGCCAATTTAGGAATATTTGATTTATCCAAAAAGCATCAAGATGCTAGTCTAAGATGCATTCCTTTAAACATATCTGGTAAAAGTACAACAATTCAGACTACACTATTTTGTCTACTATTCTTTCTTTGACCTTGAAATTACAATAACAAGGCACATGTTGGAAACTGATGCCACGTCAGGTGTTTTGTTTATCTGAATTGCTTGATACTTTCACAGTTCCTGGAAAGATAAGGACATATGACATCTGTGTCAAAGGCAAACATGTTGATGATTCTGCATCCTACTTATAATGAAGTCGGGTCATATGTCTTTATGTCACTCCCTTTCTCAACCTGGGTGAGGCTAATTGCTATAAAAAGTATACCCATTCAGGTGCAATCAATGAATGAATCAATTAGGATTTGTTAAGTGTGGCTAATCACCCATGAGGGTATCCAGGCTCTAGGTGGGGGAAGGAAAGTTGCTACTGAGATGAATATGTTGAAGAGCCCGATCTTCAGGTCCTTCTTAAACTTCTGCAGGGTGGGGGATGTGTGGAGGTAGAGGGGAGGCGTTCCAGCAGCTGGCTGCCAGGTGTGAGAAGGCACAGCCACTGCTCCTGCTTCTGTAGATGCTGGTGTGTGGGCCAAGGAGAGGGCTGAGGAGCAAAGTATGCAGGTTGATTGTTGGAAGTTCACCCATTGGTTGTGGTAGGCTGATTCCTTGTTGTGAAGGGCTTTCTAGGTAAGCAGCTTGAACTGGTGTCATTTGCTGACAGGAAACAAGAGTAGAGAGTAGAGCTTTGAGGTGGGGGAGATGTGGGTCTGCCTCAGTATGTTACGATTGGGTCTGCTGCTGAATTTTGGATGGTATCGAGTCTATTAAGTAGTGACTTAGTGATTACCATGTTGGGGTAGTTTAGGCGACTGGTGACTGGTGACTGGCTGATGAGGTCCTGGCGGTATGTCAGACTTTGAAGATCTGAAGATTTCTTTAAGCAAACGAAGGGTGAAGAATAAGGAGAATGAGACCGAGATTATCTGCTTCCTCATCAAGAACTTGCTGTGGAGTATTATTCTGAGGTTACTTGCGTCCTTTCTAATTATGCGTGTGGGACTAAGCTACCAGGAGTTGTCCCACAGGGAGGTGCAGCATGCTCTAACAGCGGAGGGGCCAAAACCCCCACCTTTTTGAAAGCATGAAGAGTGTTTGTCAGGCTGAGCAAAGGTCAGCCTGACAGACACTCTTCATGCTCATATGCTAAATGTGCAGGAGCCTGGCTAATGAGCTACACTTTGCCTGATTTATGATTTCACAGCCCGTGTGTGTGACCTCTTCTACCTGGCAAAGCGATTCGAGGTCCTGCCCCTCAAGACGGGGGGGAGCATCACTGATAGACTCTAATCTTTAGTAATCTTTAGTTTTAAGTCCTGAAATGCCCAGGGCTGACTGTCCATCAGTGACACTCATCACAGAGTGGGTGGGGTCAGCAGTCTAACTGATCAAGGACAGAATACGGTACTGCCACTTCCAAGGTCAGCAAATGAGGAGGCCGCAGTACGGAACCTCGAGGACCATCAAGACTTCGCTCCCGCCACATGAGATCACTGCTGTTGCCCAGAAGGCTGATTATTTGTTTAATGTTTGGTGCATGCATAGGTGTGTGCATGTATGAATTAGTGTGTGCTGTGAAAGAGTGTATTTGTGTACGAGCTTGTGGGAAAGAGTCCGAACTCCTCAACCTCAGGTATGTGTGTTCCACATCGCTAGCGTAACCACGCTTGCCTTAACAACACATATACCTTAACCACGCATATGCTTGACTAAGGCAGTGCGTGGTCTAGCTGTTGGCTGCTGCAAGGACGGAAGCAGGAAGCCCTCACCAGGAAGAGAGCCGCTGTGAGGTAAGTGGGGCTTGTGAGGGTGATTTCTTGGATGGGGGTGTTCTGGGGTAATTTTCTAGGCTGGGTTCAGGGGTAGTTTTCTGGGCTGGGGGTCGGGTTAGTTTTCTGGGCTGGGGGTTTGGGAGTAGTTTGCAGGGCTGGAAGTTCAGTTTGTGTTCAGAACTGGAGGGTCGGGGTAGTTTACAGTGGCAGGGTCAGGGTAGTTTTTTTAAATTGGAGGGTAAGGTATTAGGCATAAGGGCAGTGGAAATGGTTGGGGTTGTTTTGGGACAGTGCGGAGGGTGAGAGGGGGTCGGAGTTGTGCATGCTAAGGGACAGGGTTTTAGGCCTCAGGGTAGGGGAGGGGAGGGGAATGGGTAGTGGGGTCGTTTTTAGGGCTTAGGAGAGAGCGGGTCATTTTTTGGGCTACGTGGGGGCAGGGTAGTTTTAAAAAATAGAGGTTTGGCTTTTAGGCCTAAGGGCTGTGGAAGGGGTTGTGGTAGTTTTAGGGGCAGCGCAGGGGGGGGGGTGTTGGGGTAGTGTTTGTTGAGGGTAAATGACAGCCTACAGGTGGGGAGGGGGTCAGGTGTTTGGACCTCTGGGGAAGGTAGGGGGCTTGTAGCTTAGGGTGGAGGAGGATAGCCACAACATAAGCCAAGCATACCTCATTACCATTCATAACTTAACAACAAAATTATGTGTTAAAGGCATACGTGGTAAAGGAATGTGCGGTTAAGATGCAGTTGTGGTTTAGGTTGCGTGGAAGAGGCACACATGGTTTAGCCATGTGTGCCTGTATCATACAACCTGTGCTTGTGCATGGTGAGTGTATGTGGGCATGCCAGTGAACGCATAGGTGTGAGTGTGTGTGCATGTAGATGGGTATGTGTTTGTGTGTGTGTGTGTATGTGGGTGTGTGTGTGTGTGGGTGTGTGTGTGCATGCATGGGTGTGAGTGTGTGAAGCCTTCCAATCCCGCCTGCTCAAATTACCGGCCACCACTCCAACCATTATAGAGAATGTAATAATTTTTTTTAAACAAATTTCAGAGAAATTCTTAGTAAATTTTGCATTTTATAATGTACAGTGCCCCTGCAGGATTTTATTACATACATTACTATTTTTGTGAATTTTACTCTTTATGTACAGAATGCATCAGAAGAGAATTGCTACTAAAAGGCCCAATTTCTTTTTCAGTTAGAGTGCCCTCTTTGCAGCATTCTTTTCATCACCCACACAATCTAGGTGTTCTGGAGCTTGATGAAATACTTGTATACTCTGCATGCTAGGACTCATTTTTTGAAAAGTTATTTCAAGGAATCTAGGTTTTTTTCCAGTGCTTTAGCCTTGGTGGTCTCCTGCATGGATGTTGCTTGGTTGCTTCATATAACAAGCATTGGCATAGCCAATAGGTCTCGCCTTTGGGACCTTATGAGTGTTTAGCCATGCAACACTTGGTGTTGTTGCACCAAGGATATTGTGCTGGGTAACTAAACACTTATAAGGTCCAAAAGGCGAGACTTATTGGCTATGCCAATGCTTGTTATATATTGAAATAAGAATGTGTACATATATTTTTTAGTACGTTTAATTAATTCCACAATTATTGTTGACATTGTGACAGGAAACAGATCTATAGCACAGTGTCAGGTTGTTTAATAGGGAATAGGATCACAAAAGTGTAAACATCATGTATTTTTGTTCATGGAGGGCATCAATTTCTCAGTATGTACCTTTTAAATTGTACAGACATTTAATGAATATAAAATATTAAGAAATAAAAAATATTTTTGTCTACATTGAAGTTGACAGGGTGTATTTATATTATATTGTGTATGTTGTTTTAGGTCCAGAACTCATTTGCCAATGTTTGTTTCATCATCCTTTGCTCCCACTAGCCTAAATTGCTTTAACCTTCTTCCCTCACCTCAACAACTGATGTAACGTTTGATATCACTTTGTCCTGTACCTGCGTCTAACAGATGATGTCAGATGAGGCCATTGACATCACTGATGGGTTTGGAAGAGGGTGACAACACAGTTAAGTGTTCAAATGTTGAAATACGAACATGTTAAAAAAAATCAAAAGCAGTTGTTCCGGTGAAGTTGTATGCCAATTATCAACAAGGAAAGAGTGACTATAGTAGAACTAGGGGATTCCCGGTTAAACAAGACAAAACTTAACAGCCAAGGACAAAAAAAACAGTGTTTGTGAAAGAACCCTCAATCACCGGCCTGGTCGGTGACATGCTTCCTCATAGGGTTCCACCAGAGGGGCCTAATGCCTCCCTGGTGTGCTTCCATGCCTGGTTTACAGCGGAGCAGGAAAAATCACGTAAGTATGTGCGTGAAGTGAAGATGGAATGTGAAGTTAAAAGGTAACTGGGTCTAGCCGATCAACTAGTTTATTCAAGGCTGTCCAATAACCATTCAAAAAGGGGTGGAACGGACGTGTGCTGGTTCTATAAAGTAGCCAGTGACATCCGATTTAAATGTAAAAACTTGGTCGACATGTTTCAGCTTATATATGCAATTGGCTAAGCATTCTTCAGGACCTAGTGTCGGTTCCATGACGGTATGTGCACCCTATGGCGCACCCTAACCTGAGGAACATTTAGTGTAGTATAACTCACGGTTATACCAGTGTGGTCTCTCGTAGATTCGTAGACCATTAGCGCCTGCAATTAAAAAGTCAGAAAAACAATTGATCAACATAATTTAAATGCAAACCAAAAAGCAGGCAAGTCGTTAACAGAAATACAGATAATAGCGTCCTGAGCTCTAATTATGCAAAAAAAACTATGATGCGTTGGTAAGGCACAAATAATTAAGTGTCTCAAAAGGGTATCACAAACCGCTTAAAACAGCGCGTTTCATTTGGGCTTGTTTCAAAAGTTTTGAGCCTATATTTGGCTTGCTAGTACAGTAAAATGTATGTATAGCACAATGGGTCAAACATCCCATTGGGATATGCAGGTCATTCTCACAAAAGCTCAAACTTTAAAAAGCGACAAAACACTTTCCGAAATGCTCGTTTTTTAAGTAAAGAATCACTATAACCCCATTTTGTAAATAGGGTTCAAAAACGTGCATAAACAAGCACAACACTATGTGGGAAAAAAAGGCTGACATTGAGTTGTGGAGTTGGTTACTTCATGGGTCCAACAGGGAGGGGAAAGCAGACACCCGGGTATCTAAGAGACAAGAAACATCAGATTTAGAAACCCGTCAGGGTCCCAATAACGGAGGCAAAAGAAAATGCCCTCCTTTGAAGTACTTACTTCCCAACTAATGCGCTCCCGTAGTGGACCTGCGTCGGTCCTCCCTGATCCGAATATTAGTGATTGTAGTTGCTTCCTGTCACTAATACAAAAGCGCTGTCACATGGTTGCATAAAAAAACGTGTGACACGCTCCCTCCAGATCAGGAGTTGCTAAAAAAAGACATTGTGGTCTCAGGAGATTCCACTTACCTTGTAAACTAGATATAGAGAGTCTCTATACCTGTATCCCTCAGGACTCTAATTGGAAAGAAGTATCGAACTAAACGACACTTGTCCGAAATGGCACTCCTGATGAGACAAAGTCTCCTTAAAGGTCCATCTGATGGGAGTATCCAAAGTAAATAGCAAAAACAAGTTTCTTCAGGGTTCAGTGAGATAGATTAATCATAAATCTCAATCATAGCAATTCCATCCAATGGAAATGTACTTTTCTTCATTACAACTTCCAAATCGTCCAATTGCCATAAATGTGTCCCTATGCATTTCGGGACTCATGCCCTTCTTGAGGGGACTTAATCGCAATCTGTGAAATAAGGATATGTACATTCAGGAAGGGGGTTCAACCTCACAAGCGTATGAAACAAAAATGCAAATTCCTAAGGGGGTGCACATAAACCAGTAAAGGTCCTCATGCTTCACCATGATATCAATAATGACTATGTAGTCTGGCCATTATAGTGATCTCAAAAACGGTGCATTTTAAACCATAAATGTGGCTGAATGTTAATAATTTGGCAGAAAAAGACGTAATGTAAAGTGAACCGGTGAGTGTAACGTGCCAGTCAAATCATAAACCGGGGTATGGGCGTGCTGAATTAGAGCCGCTACATGGATAACTAACCAGAACTGTGAGTGTGCGAAGATCGTGAGAATTATGTGAAACGAAAACCGGGCAGTCTAATCACGGGTGAAAGTAAATGACAAGGCGTAAACGAACCTTATAAGTGGTACAAAGTGTGCCAAGGCTTAGCGGAAAGTTGTGTAGCCGAGCAAGGCTCTTAGTCGCAGTCGTGCACAGGCAATGGAGAGTGAATGCGGAAGTAAATAGATGGCGTGGGGACGTATGAATCACAAAAAATAAAAAACGGACTGGAGAAAAGCCGGTGATAAAGTTAGTCCTAGTCGTGCGAAAAAAATAAATGAAAGGTGGTGTATGTATAAGGGATCGGGAACGTGTAAAAAAATGTGATGAAAAAATTTATTAACAACATATAAACAGGATGACCTGGGGACGTGAGGGTAAAGGTGGTAGAGAACAACAAGCTCACCGGGGCGGCCATATTAGAGAAGGTTAAACGCGATAAAACTCACAGCTGTCTGGGAGTAAACAAGGAGCAAAGATGTACGAAATGAGGTGAAAAATGTAAGAAATGATGAAGATAATGAACGTGATGTCGAATAGTTAACTATAAATGCCAAACGTGTATCTTAAAACATGATATCATTAAACCACGGTAGACAGGAATCGAGTGTACACAGAATTCCTTAGGGGTAATGAAAGGAAGGGAAAAAAGGGAAGAAAACAGTAGAAAAGAAGTATGGATGTAGAAAGAGTAAGAACGAGAGTGGAAAGTGGAGGAAAAGATTCAAGAG
Source organism: Lissotriton vulgaris (assembly GCF_964263255.1). Lineage (NCBI taxonomy): Eukaryota > Metazoa > Chordata > Amphibia > Caudata > Salamandridae > Lissotriton > Lissotriton vulgaris. The sequence goes on from NC_141689.1 coordinate 1,997,980,125, forward strand.
GGGAGTTTAAAGATAACAACTGTATTCAATCCAGTTGTTAAGTCCTTTCGGTTGACAGGCGTCGAGTCTCTTTAATCAAACGATTTCACGCTGTAGGAGTCTTTTTCTATTGTCAATACCCTGTCTCACAGGAACAGTTTCCAAGACAAGGAACCTCAATTGACTGACGTTGTGGTGGTGTGAAGTGAAATGTGCAGCAAGGGGTGACTTCAGTGTTTTGTTCCTGATGGTGCTTTTATGCTCAGTTAAACAAACTTTTATTTACCTCTCAGTTTTCCCACGTAGGGTAGACCACATGGGCATTTCAGCAGGTACACCACATTCATGGAGTCGCACGTTGCATTCGTCATGAGTTTAATGATTCTTCCAGACGTGGGGTGGTTCACAGTATTGCCCTTAATGATGTTATGACAATGGCTGCAGTTAAGGCAGGGTCTGGTGCCTGTGAAATTGATGGTTGGTGATGTTGGTTGGGTTTCCAAAACATTCTTGATGTTTTTAGATCTTTGATATGCAAACAATGGTGTGTGATTGAAAATTCCACAAAAGTCGGGTTCATATTGAATCATTTGTCAATTTTTCAAGATGATATTCTTAATGGTCGGACTCCTGGTCGAGTATTTGGACACGGACACGAGTCTTTGAGTGCTGGCTTGATCGGTCCGTGGAACTAATAGTTCATCTCGATTCTTCAATGTAATACGCTCCTTGGCTGTTTGCAAGACTGATTCCGGATATTTTCTGTCTCTATACTTTTGTAGGGTAATGGTTTCAGTATGCTGATAGGTCTCAGGTTCCGAGCAAATTCTTTTGGCCCTCAACAACTGAGAGTAAGGTAAATGTTTTTTCAGGGATGTGGGGTAACAGCTGGTAAAGTATAGAGCGTTATTCCTGTCGGTAGGTTTGACGAACAGTTCCATGACTATTTTATTGTTCTTTATGGTAACCATGACGTCCAGGAAAGGCAAACCCTGGGTGCTGACTGTATGTTTAAACTGTATGCGATCATCAACGTTGTTAATGTGAGTGATGAATTGCGATATTTGTTCAGGTGGACCAGCCCAAATGAGGAAGATGTCGTCAATATAACGCCAAAAGGTTTGAATCCTCTTTGACCATTTTTGATTGTTCAAAATGTGGTCCAATTCTAACCGGTGCATGAAAAGGTTCGCATAGCTGGGAGCTGCACAATTTCCCATGGATGTACCAACTAGTTGCATGCAATGTTCATTGTTCCACGAAAAGTAGCTGTGATAGAGCGTGAATTGTATAAGCTCTAGTAATAAAAGTAAGGAAAGTAGAAATGATTCAACAGCTTCAATACCTCTGTTGTGAGGTATGGAGGTATACAAAGCGCAAACGTCAATCGTAACCAGAGTGTTAGTAATGTCTGGATCCAGGATCACTTGTTGTAGTCTATTTAAGAAATCAGTGGTGTCGCGTAGGTAAGTTGACATGCCCTTCACGATGGGCTGAAGGTACATGTCAATGTATTTGCCCGTGGGTTCATGGATGGAGTTCTTAGTCAATACAATTGGGAGGAAAGGCGGTTGGTACAAATTCTTATGTATCTTACGCAGCATGTGTATGCTAGGACATTTAGGGTTGGGGTGAATGAGATATTTTCTGTCTTTCTCGGTGATGGTTCCCACCAGGAACAAAACACTGAAGTCATCCCTTGCTGCACATTTCACTTCACACCACCACAACGTCAGTCAATTGAGGTTCCTTGTCATGGAGACTGTTCCTGTGAGACACGTTTGGAATTTATAGTTAACTATTGGACAGCACATTCATTACCTTTGTCATTTAATATCAGGACTTCTTCATCATTTCTTACATTTTTCACCTCATTTCGTACATCTTTGCTCCTTGTTTACTCCCAGACAGCTGTGCGTTTTATCGTGTGTAACCTTGTCTCATATATCCACCCCGGTGAGCTTGTTGTTCTCTACCACCTTTACCCTCACGTCCCACGGTCATCCTGTTTATATGTTGCTTATACATTTTTTTCATCACATTTTTTTACACGTTCCCGATCACTTATACATACACCACCTTCCATTTATTTTTCACACGACTAGGACTAACTTTAGCACCGGCTTTTTTCCAGTCCGTTTTTTATTTTTTGTGATTCATACGTCCCCACGCCATCTATTTACTTACGCATTCACTCTCCATTGCCTGTGCACGACTGCGACTAAGAGCCTTGCGCGGCTACACGACTCTCCGGTAAGCCTTGGCACACTTTGTACCACTTATAAGGTTCGTTTACGCCTTTTCATTTACTTTCACCCGTGATTAGACTGCCCAGTTTTCGTTTCACATAATTCTCACGATCTTCGCACACTCACAGTTCTGGTTAGTTACCCACGTAGCGGCTCTAATTCACCACGCCCATACCCCAGTTTATGATTTGACTGGCCACGTTACACTCACCGGTTCACACCATTTACATTACGTCTTTTTCTGCCAAATTATTAACATTCCGCCACCTTTATGGTTTAAAATGCACCGTTTTTGAGATCACTATAACGGCCAGACTACACAGTCATTATTGATATCATGGTGAAGCATGAGGACCTTTACTGGTTTATGTGCACCCCCTTAGGTATTTGCATTTTTGTTTCATACGCTTGTGAGGTTGAACCCCCTTCCTGAATGTACATATCATTATTTCACAGATTGCTTTTAAGGACCCTGAAGAAGGGCACGAGTCCCGAAATGTATAGGGACACATTTATTGCAATTGGATGATTTGGAAGTTGTAATGAAGAAAAGTACATTTCCATTGGATGAAATTGCAATGATTGAGATTTATGATTAATCCAATAAATCTATATCACTGAACCCTGAAGAAACTTTTTTTGGCTATTTACTTTGGATACTCCCATCAGATGGACCTTTAAGGAGACTTTGTCTCATCAGGAGTGCCATTTCGGACAAGTGTCGTTTAGTTCAATACTTCTTTCCAATTTTTGGTCAAATGCCAAGTCTCCTGAGGCCAGGAGGGACTTTTCCTGTGGCACCCAGAAGTTGAATACCCTACATGACCCAAGATTACCGTTTATACACGTACAAAAAAGGTGTGCCGCATACTATCCTCATTGCTCCCTCAGGACTCTACCATCAGAGTGATTGAGGCCACTCTGGAGAACAGCACTTGGTAGTATACTACGCCCAGAAAGTTTGTCGGTGATAGTGCCACCCTGGCACTCAAAAAAAACTTTTTGGAATATCGAGGTGCCCTGTACCTTCAATCAACTGGCACTTCAATGGGCAGTACTTTTGCCACTAGTGTGGCCGGGTTATATGTATATGACTTCAAATGCAGGCACATACTATCTGACCTTAACCCTTTTCTTCCCTATATATCCTTCTGGCGAAGATACATAGATGACGGTGTTAATCATGTGGCAAGGCCCTGAAAATATTCTCCTTGATTTTTTCACCTGGATTAATACATGTGATGCCAATTTGAAATTCATCCATTCTTATCACCAGAATAATATGGTGTTTCTTGATGTAGTGACCTCTAAAGTTGGCAATAGACTTCAAACTAGAACACATCACAAACCAACAGCCAAGAACAATCTGCTACATTTCTCGAGCTACCACCCTCGCCCTTTCAGGGAAAATCTCCCTTTTGGTCAGTTTTTATGACTAAGAAGAAATTGTAGCGAGGTCTCAGTCTTTAAAAGTCAAGCAGACGAACTAACCAAAAAACTTCAGAATCTAGGCTATCCCGATAGGATTCTCAAGAAAAGTTGCAAAAGAGCTCGCAATCAAAACAGAGAAGCTCTCTTGGATGAGAATAGCAGCAGAGGTTCAGAACCCCCGCCATTAACGTGTGTGACCACCTACAATGCTGTGTCAAACGCCATCAGCAATCAATCTGCAAACATTGGAGGATTCTAGAGAGTAATAATCACCATTGTGAAAAACCTCTCTTTTCATACAAACGGGCTCAGAGCCTAAAGGACACTCTGTTCCATACGCGGCCCAGGAGTGAAACCACTGACCAACAATCAACTGTTCTGAATGCATGGAGTCTGCCACCAGTGGTGGGTCAGTTTCCTTGCGGTTCATAGAGCGTGTGCCATTTGACAACTACATCAAAACATCTAGACCTGGAACAAGGAAAGCAATGGCTGCAAAAATCCCACACAAACTGTAACTCCACCAATGTGGTTTACTTAATTCCCTGCCCGTGCAGGTTAAGATATGTGGGTATGACCTCGAGAAAAATTAAGCAAAGGATTTGTGAGCATCGTAGCTACATTTGTTGCAAGAAAAACAGCAAGAAATTGACAGAACATTTTCTCCAACTGAATCACACTACTAATGATCTGCATTGGACAGTGATAGAGCATTTACCATCTGGAGCAACCCCGCAGCAGTCTCTATTTGAAAAAGAGCAGAGGTGGATTTATCGTTTATCCACCCACCAAATGGGACTAAATGACAATATCCCCTGGGGCTCTGTTCTGAAACGTTGATACCTCCTAAGTTAGCAGACAGTATTTGTGGTTCTTTAAATGTGCGCTCTGAATATTTGTAATAGGAAATGGGCGTGTCTTCTGAATACTCCAGGTACGCATCAGTCTCCCCCTTTTTACAAATATGAAGGTGGGTGATCGCTTTCCAGCTGACTACTTTCACGCAACTATATAAAAAATGCTGTCCCAGTCACCTTTGGCAGGCACGTTTCCGCTCTTTTACAAAGCACTAAGCTGGATCTTTTTCCATTAAGACACCAAAACTGGTTTCTGGGTTATACTATCCCAGTTATCGTTTTTGCTTTGTTACTGTTTTGATTCCTAAGCAAACAGCAATACTGGTCCGCCTTTTAGTCACATTAAATAACGTTAAAAATCGTTCCACTTTAAGCGAAGATGTTACTTTAGATTATGGCTAACTTGGTTTTCTCGTTATCTGAGCACAATGTTAATTAAACATATATCCAGACATACAGCTTTATTAAAAACTTCCAATGCTTTGAAATAGCTTGTGTGCATGATATTAATAAAGTTTTCAACTGTTGCTACGAGCGGCACAGCGTTCTAGTTTTTTTAGCAACTCCTGTTCTGGAGGGACCGCGTCACACGTTGTTTTACGCAACCACTTGACAGCGCTTTTGTATTAGTAGCAGGTTGTAACTACCATCGCTAATTTTCGGGCCAGGGAGGACCGACGCAGGTCCACTACGGGAGCTCACTAGTTGGGAAGTAAGTACTTCAAAGGAGGGCATTTTCTTTTGCCTCCATTATTGGGACCCTGACGTGTTTCTAAATCGGATGTGTCTTGTCTCTTAGATACCCGGGTGTCCGCTTTCCCCTCCCTGTTGGACCCATGAAGTAACTAACTCCACAATTCAATGTAAGCCTTTTTCTCCCACATAGTGTTGTGTTTGTTTCTGCACGTTTTTGATCCCTATTTACAGAATGGGGTTATAGTGATATTTTACTTAAAAAACAAGCATTTTGGAAAGTGTTTTGTCGCTTTGTAAAGTTTGAGCTTTTGTGAGAATGGCCTGCATATCCCAATGGAATGTTTGACCCATTGTGCTATACATACATTTTACTGTACTGGAAAGCCAAATATAGGCTCAAAACTTCTGAAACAAGCCCAAATGAAATGCGCTGTTTTAAGAGGTTTGTGATACCCTTTTGAGACACTTAATTGTTTGTGCCTGACCAATGCATCATGTTTTTTTTTTTTTGCATAATTAGAGCTCAGGACGCTATTATCTGTATTTCTGTTAACGACTTGCCTGCTTTTTGGTTTGCATTTAAATTATGTTGATCAATTGTTTTTCTGACTTTTTATTTGCAGGTGCTAATGGTCTACGAATCTACGAGAGACCACACTGGTATAACCGTGAGTTGTACTACACTAAATGTTAGAGGGGTAGAAATAACAAGAATTTGCAAAATGTGACACACGATAGCGTGTAAAGTCAGAAAAGAATTAAACAGGAATGTAAAACCAGCCCTCATGAAACAGGTGCGAGCTGTAGTGTGCTACCGGAGTGATGGACTTATGCTAATGTCGTTCACTTCTGCAGCTTCTGATATCCCTGGCCCTGTGGGCCACAGCCTTTCTGTTACTTCGCACAGCTTTCTGTTACTTCTGGGGCTATTTGATCGATGTGCAGAGACTGGATGAGATCCCAGTGTTTCCCATGTTAGCGGGAAACGACCTCCAGTTCTGTTTTCTTTTAATTCTGGGACTTCAAGTTTTTCACTTGTTTGAGATAAACTAGCACTATAAGTACGAAAATACAAGTGTGGTAGGTGTGTGATCCCCTCTACCTAGCATAGAACCTTCTGTGTCAGGTTGTCGCCAGCGTGGCTGGTTGTTGCGGTGTAGTTAGGATGTGTTTTATTTCTGACATTCTGTGTGTCTGGACTGTTGAAGAAAACAATGTTTCAGGCTGTGGGGTTAGGATGTGTTTAATTTCCGACATTCTGTGTGCCTGGACTGTTGAAGAAAACAATGTTTCAGGTTTTGGGAGAGAGGCGTAATGACAACACCACCCAGCACCTCGGCATTCCACTTTACAAGGGAACAGGTAGGCCCATCGCGATATGCTCAAAATAATCTAGAAGGAGTGGAGTTGATGTTGGCAGGAGAGGGAGACCCTTCCAGGGGGTGCCCAATTCACTTTCCCAGCATGTTCCTAAAGTGATCCAAGTGAAGTGACGCAGCGTGGGATGCGCCACGGTTACTGCAGTGTCACGGAACAGGTGGTGGTCAATTTAACTCCTGTGGATTTGAGGCATAAGTCCACAGATTGGCAATAGACAGAAGGGGAATCTTTATGATAAGAATTTGTCTGAGTGATCCCCTGAATAGTCCAATAATAAGACTTCATGCAAGTTTACTTTTTATGGGCACTCCACGATACACTGACTCAGAAGTTACATTATTGTCTTTGAAGATAGTCGGGTGGTGACTAAAGCTCACCCTGTTCCCACAAGTATTTCAAGCTTCAAAAGCATCACGTTCTCTACACTCAGCAAGAGGGGTCAGTTGCGCAGACTTTGCTCAGTGAGACGGAGAAGGACGGATGACGAAATAGATAGCGCCGAAGACTTGCCCGCAAGCTGGTCCCTTCGTCTTATTGCCTGAGTAGACTTAACTCCCCCCACTGTTATTTTGTTTTACTTTGAGGCTCGTGCACAGCAAGCGAGCGACTGAATGCCCTGAGCTGCGCCTGTGGCTCGGAGCTCGAGATAGCTGTAAACTCGACCGAATGTCCTGAGTTGCGCCTGTGGCTTGGAGCTCGGGATGGCTGTAAACTCTTAAAACAACAAGCAAGAGATAAAAAAGGCAGATGGCAGCTGTGCAGCGATGCAGAGGAAGAGATAAAAAAAGGCAGATGGTGGCTGCTCGCATGCACGCAAGCATAAGGCAAGGAAAAGCTTGTGACTAGCACTTTGAAAACCCCCTTACTAAAAGTCGAGCAAGCAGCGCATGGGCTGCTCTAGGCTCGATCTAAATAAAAAACTGTTCAATGTTGGGGCTAACAGCAGCCATTTTATTTTGATTTAGGATTACAGATGCTCCTGGCAGAGTATGATAATATTGCCAATTGTTGGGCCTGCACTTATTCAATCTGTCAAGTGCTTGAGTGTTTTTTACTTGTCAAATCACCTATTCCCCTTTTTAAAGATCTCTGTCAGTAGCATATAAACATTGCCAAATCCAGTAACAAATGTTTGTTGTAATCATGCGTGGTTTGCCCATTCGTATAGAATGCACAATTCATCACAGCATGTTTTTGTATTGACTCTGAGGATCGCTCCACCTCATTATTTAAAGTGCTAACACTGCCTTTGTTAGTTTAACCTGTTATTCCCCGTAACCCCTATCCCTGTACCCACTCCCGCTGTTTCTAGTTGCACCTCAGGATCTGTATGAATCGAAAATAACTATACTTTGATTAAACCTCCGTACATATTGGAGTGTTGCATCTCATTAACGTGAAACTTGTTAGAAGATTATTTCTAATTGCTCAATCATCATATAGTGCTCCCCGAGGCTCCTCAAGGTTTGTTACGTCTGCAATAATCATGGTCAAAGGGAAGCCCACCCACCGAAGAGAGAGCATGGACAGGGTCTTTCAAGCTTGCTAATGGTAACACCTTGCGAGTCAAGGTATGAACTCTATCACTGTGATCCAGCCCAAGGGTGCAAGGGCTCACAGGGAAAGGGCAGTGTGAAGCCACAGAGCAGTTGTGTGATTCAAATTAGGCATCTGTGTATGTAACCAATTACCCATGGGCGCAAACTATCCTCAAATAATTGGAACATCTGTTCACGGTGCTTAGAAAGAACTGATTCATGCTACAGTGTTAGCTTTTTATCTCCATCCGCGGAACGCAGAGCAGCAGCGCAGGTCGCGGGCGGGCAGATTACTGAAACAATCCCGGCTGCCAGGGGGAGGTCGTCTTTGGTCATTTTCTTAACACTTTGTGTCCATAAGCTTAGACAGATGGCACGGACTTTTCGTTCAGTGATAAAATACGGAGTGCATGTTTTAAAGGGAGATGGTGACCAGTAGCCGCCGGCGCACTCTTTTCTTGGCTGCACTTCAAAGCCTCCGCGGGCATGCCATTAGGCGCGGATTCTTACGTGGAGGTGAGGTTAGTCTCTCCGGCGCAGGCTGCCCACTCTACTTGCTCCTTAAAAAAGTCAAAGATTGTTGCCAGATTGGAAGAACGCAGAGCAAACACCTCCAGCTGCTCTGACGGTATGATTATAATATCAATAAATGATTGTTGTACAGCGATCTGAAAATTGGTTCTGGCGGAGTTCGCCCTGCATGAGGCAATACATTAATAAATAATTGAATAGGTACTGGGAAGAGCGTGCAGCAAGGTTTAATTTTGATTTGAATAATTCCTATTCCCCGCACTGGCAAAAAGTAGTTAAAAGAATAGTAAGGTTCCCGTACTTTCAGAGTAGCAGAATTGTAAATGTTTCGCATTTGTAGTGCATGAACATGTTTAACTCTGTTGTAAATAGAAAAACACCCCTTATCTATGTTAGCATTTAATTTAGAACACATTTAAATGCTAATTATCTCCTTATCAATTCTTCATTCTTACATCATGAGGTGTGTACACCCCTTACTGCAAACCTAAAGAACAAGCATTTGCAATGCAATAGGTTTTGCATTTACATGAGTTTCGTAGATGCGACAGCCATTGCATTACAAATGCTAGTTTGTAAAAACTCCCATGCGGTCCGTTAATTTTATTATCGGCCACAGCCCTTTCTTTAGACGAGCCATCCCTAAAGAATGGGGCTGTGACCGCATTTAAAGTGAAAAAGCGGTATGGGCGCTTTTACAAATAAAACCCATTTGTTTGTCAAGTTCCCAGACAAATGTTTTTTTTGTGTAAGCGTACCCCATTCCGCGCTTTTACTTCAATGTCAGCCACCCCCCATTCCTTAGACCCGGCTCATTTAAGGAAAGGGGCACTGCCAACATTAAATTGTAAGTGTGGCAAGGGGCAAGTTAAGAGAGAGCATGCAACAGCAGGCCTGCGAAAACCATTAAAAGAGATAGTGCTTGGAAGCTGTAATTAAAGCCTACCGAGCAACAGCACATTTAAAAGGGGGTGTCCTCATGGGAGATTCCAATTGAAGACAAGGTGGTACTAAGTACGGACTAACAAGCCTATTTACAAATCAGAAGCCAGCATTTACGAAGAACAATGACACAAGCCAATGAGAAATGTGGGCAGAGAGTGGGTGGAGCTTCAAGTGCACCCTCCAATACAATACTCCAATACAGTATGCCTTGCAGAGTAGCACATGTGCTACCCAGGCTCGACCTAAAAACAAGGATCGGCCAAGGCAATAGATCACGCCTATGCAAGATCTATTCAATCAATCAATCAATCAATCAGTGACACTTATAGAGCGCGCTACATACCCGTAGGGTCTCAAGGCGCTGGGGAGGGGGGGTGCCGCTACTGCTCGAACAGCCAGGTCTTCAGCTTCTTCCTGAAGGAGAGGTGGTCTTGGGTCAGGCGCAGGTCGGACGGGAGGGAGTTCCAGGTCTTGGCGGCCAGGTAGGAGAAGGACCTTCCTCCTGTAGTCGCTCTTCGGATGCGGGGGACGGCGGCGAGGGCGTGGTTGGCTGATCGGAGGTGGCGTTTGGGAGCGTAGAAGTTGACTCGGCTGTTGAGGTAGCTCGGGCCTTGGTCGTGTAGGGCTTTGTGTGCGTGGGTGAGGAGGCGGAAGGTGATTCTCTTGTTGATGGGAAGCCAGTGAAGGTCTCTCAGATGTCCGGAGATGTGGCTGGATCGTGGGATGTCGAGGATGAGTCTGGCTGAGGCGTTTTGGATCCGCTGGAGTCTCTTCTGGAGCTTGGCGGTGGTCCCGGCGTAGAGGGCGTTGCCGTAGTCCAGTCGGCTGGTGACGAGGGCCTGGGTGACGGTCTTCCTGGTCTCTGAGGGGATCCACCAGAAGATCTTCCGTAGCATGCGTAGGATGTTGAAGCACGCCGAGGAGACGCTGTTGACTTGCCTGGTCATGGAGAGGGAGGAGTCCAGGATGAAGCCCAGGTTTCGTGCATGGTCTGTCGGTTTGGGTGCGGTGCCCAGGGCGGGAGGCCACCAGGAGTCGTCCCAGGCGGAGGGTGAAGAGCCCAGGATGAGGACCTCCGTCTTGTCCGAGTTCAGTTTCAGGCGGCTGGTCGTCATCCACTCGGCTACCTCTTTCATCCCTTCGTGCAGGTTGGCTCTGGCGGCGGCGGGGTTGTTGGTCAGGGAGAGGATCAGCTGGGTGTCGTCGGCGTATGAGATGATGCTGAGGTGGTGTTTGCGTACGATGGCCGCGAGGGGGCTCATGTAGACGTTGAAGAGGGTGGGGCTCAGTGATGATCCTTGGGGGACGCCGCAGATGACTTCGGAGGCCTCTGACTTGTACGGTGGTAGGCGGACTCGCTGTGTTCTTCCGTCGAGGAAGGAGATGATCCATTCCAGCGCCTTGTCCTGGATTCCGATGTTGCTGAGGCGCCGTATTAGGGTGCGGTGGCAGACCGTGTCGAATGCTGCGGAGAGGTCTAGGAGGATGAGGGCCGCTGTTTCTCCTTTGTCCATCAGGGCTCGGATGTCATCGGTGGCGGCGATGAGGGCGGTCTCGGTGCTGTGGTTGGCTCGGAAGCCGGACTGTGAGGGGTCGAGGGATCCGTTCGTCTCGAGGAAGGCGGCCATCTGCTTGTTGACGGTCTTCTCGATGACTTTGGCTGGAAACGGGAGAAGCGAGATGGGGCGGTAGTTCTTGAGGTCGGTGGGGTCCGCTGTTGGTTTCTTGAGTAGAGCGCTGAGTTCGGCGTGTTTCCAGCTTTCGGGGAAGATGGCGGTGTCGAAGGATGTGTTGATGATGTCTCGCAGGTGGGGTGCGATGACAGCGTCGGCCTTGTTGAAGACGTGGTGAGGGCAGGGGTCGGTTGGTGATCCGGAGTGGATGGAGTTCATCGTGCGGATGGTGTCTTCTGTGCTGATCGGGGTCCAGACGTGGAGGGTGGTGGTGGGGGGGGGTGGCAGGTCGGCCGTGGTGTGCGTTGGTTGGTTGTTGAAGCTGCTGTGTATGTCCGTGATCTTGTTGTGGAAGTATGAGGCGAGGGAGTTGCAGAGGTCTTGTGATGGGGTGATGTCGTTATTTCCTGCGCTGGGGTTGGAAAGCTCTTTCACGATGCTGAAGAGTTCCTTGCTGTTGTGTGCGTTGTTGTCCAACCGGTCCTTGAATGCTGTTCTCTTGGCGGCGCGGATCAGCTGGTGGTGTTTCCGGGTGGCCAGTTTGTAGGAGGTCCTGTTGTCCGGTGTTGGGTCCCTTTTCCAGACTTTCTCGAGGGCTCGGCAGTTCTTCTTGGAGCTCTTGAGTTCGTCGGTGAACCATGGGGCCTTCTTGCTGCCGGGTCTGCTGGGCGGGGTCCTCAGCGGGGCGAGTTCGTCCGCGCAGTTGCAGATCCACTTCGTGATGTTATCGGCGGCCTGGCTGGGGTTCGCTGAGCTGGCAGGAGGGTGTTGGCTCAGGGAGGTGGCGAGCTGGTCTGCTGTGATCTTGTTCCAGCTTCTGCGGGCGGTGTGTTGCTGGTGTTGGTGGGTCGTCGTTCTCTTGAAGGTGGCTTTGTCAATGTGTTTTTTTAGCCATACTACAGAGCAGCTCGGCTACTGTACAGCATACTGAATGATCGTTAAAAGGACAAAAAGAAAAAAGCTATGATGTCCTGAAAGCAAACTGCGTCAAAGAGTTTTTTTAATTTCAACTATGCTGCACAGCATATCTTTAAAAAATTGACAACGCCAGATAATAGTGCCATTTGTACTGTTCCATTTTCTTGTCATATTTTCCAGCAGCTGCTGTGCAGCATGTTTGAAGTAAAAAAAAAGGTAGCATGGTTCAATGTAAAAAAGTAAAGAAAAGAAGCCATGGTGCAGGCAACGTTGACTGTGTCAAAGAGCATTTCTTTTACTTTCAGCCATGCTATACAGTAGCCATGCTACTGTACAACATGGCTAAAAAACATTGACAAAGCCAACAGATCTTGCATAGGTGAGACCTTTTGGATTTGCCAATCCGTTTACTAAGAAATTCTGTTTCTAAGCATGTGGGGCATGCTCTGTGTATGAAGAAGCACACACAGACAGAGTCAAGTCCTCTTGGCTTTGTCAAGGCTTGAAGTCCTCTTGGCTTTGTCTCGGCCTGTTGTAATATTTTACTCAGATCACCACAGATCACCCTTGCAGTCAGTTCCTGCTGAGTCCGCAGCCTCTAAAATAATAAAAGCAATTTTATTAAAGAATGGACTCTGAATAACTGGGTCGAATCCCAGCCCAGCCCTCAGTTTGGGGTGGACGCATGGACCTCTGCAGGAGGGGGTAAGTGGGGTTGCTTGCACCCCCCCAGATCGCTGGTCTGTCCTGTGCTGGCCCAGTGACAATGTGGTAATTACAGCAGGCTGTGCTGTTCCTGTGCGACAAATCCCAAAGTTGAGAAGTTCTCTCACTTGGGGCCTCTCGCACTTCTCTCTAAACTCTAGAGGCTGCAGCAGCCTCACTCCCAAATCTCGTGCAGACTGTGGCGTGGCCCATTGTCATTCTGTCTGCTGTTGATCATCATATAAAGAATGACAATGGGCCGTCTGCCTTTAAGGTGCCTTGCAGACATCTTACCTGTGTTTTATTTTTTTATTAAATTGTGTCAGCAAACACCAATGCAGCAGTGCGGCAGACACTCTGCTCTATGCGGGCCGGGCGATTCACAACATAGTCTCATTAACAAGAAAACGGTATTTTAAAGACTCCCTGTCTGTCTGTCTCCCTCCCTATCTCTTTATGATCTGTCGGGCCAGGTGCCGCAAAGGCAGTGTTATGGGTTGAAAGGCACGAGCCAGGGGTCGCAGCCGCGGCCCCTGGTGACCCCTAAATGACGTCCATGGTGCTGTGGCAGGATGCAGTGTGCAGAAACACAGACCTGATGGAACAAGGGAACGCTGCAGACTAGTCTTGAAGTGGCCATGTTACGTGCCTGCAGCAAGCGTGGGGGGAGGGGGATTCACTGGCATCCTTCACTGCAATGGCAGCATCCACATAGGTTCAGGGTGTGGGCAATGCACAGACCGCACAGCATCCTTACACAGAAGCAGGCCGGAGCCTGCCAAGTCACCTTCCTTTTGTTGTTTCGGGCCGTTTTCACGAATTAAAAAGACCAATTCGTTGATCAGATCTGCTCTTCTTTTATAGGTGAAGGATTATGAAAAATGCATACAGTGATTTATTAATGTACTAGGATCATGTTTTATGAAAAGATCCTGAAATAAATGGCTTCTGTGTAATGATTGATTGGGCTTCAGAGCTGCAGTTGATTTACTGGGAGACAGAGGGCGACAGACAGAGGGAGGGGGGCAACAGAGGAAGGGAGACAGCCAGGGAGACAGATAGAGGGAGACAGAGGGAGAGAGACACATAGAGGGAGGGTGACAGAGAGAGAGGAAAAGAGAGGAAGATGGAGAGAGAGGGAGACAGAGAAGGAGGCAGGGAGGAAGACAGGGGAGAGAGACAGACAGAGGGAGGCAGAGGGAGGAAGACAGACAGAGGAAGAGAGAGGGAGGAAGACAGAGAGGGAGACAGAGAGAGAGGGAGACTGACAGAGTGAGTGAGACAGAGGGAGAGAGAGGGAGACAAAGGGAGGGAGACAGAGAGAGGGAGGGAGGGAGACAGATAGAGATAGAGACAGATAGAGAGAGATGGAGGCATAGACAGGGGCAGACAGGGAGAGAGACTGAGAGGGAGACAGAGGGAGGGAAACAGGGACAGACAGGGACAGGGACAGACAGATAGAGGAAGGGACTAAGACAGACAGAGAGGGAGACAGAGATGGAGGGATAATTAGAGAGGGAGGGAGACAGAGGGTGATAGAGGGAGGGAGAGGGAGGGAGACAGAGCGAGAGAGCGAGACAGAGAGACACAGAGAGACAGAGGGAGACAGAGAGACAGAGGGAGACAGAGAGAGGGAGGGAGACAGAGAGAGCGGGAGACAGAGGGAGGGAGACAGAGGAAGGGAGACGGAGACAGACAAAGAGGGAGACAACGAGGGAGACAGAGAGAGAGGGAGGGAGACAGAGAGAGAGAGGGGGGAGACAGAGATAGATAGAGGGAGATAAGAGAGATAGATAGAGGGAGGGAGACAGAGAGAGAGGGGGGAGGGAGAGAAGAGAGATAGAGGGAGACAGAGAGAGAGCGAGGGAGGGCGACAGAGAGGAAGAGGGAGAGAGAGAGATAGAGGGAGGGAGAGGGAGGAGAGAGAAAGGGAGGAGAGAGAGGGAGAGGAGAGTGAGAGGGAGGAGAGAGAGAGAGAGAGAGAGAGAGAGAGACATGTGTGTATGCTGGGTCTGGTGTCTCAGTGGATGAAGGCGTCTGCTGCAGTGGCATGTGTTCAACCTCATGGGCATCGTTTTTTGTTGCTCTAGCCCCAACCCCCTCCCCCACAGACCCCGCCTCCATCGGTGCGGCCCTCGGCCACAAACCATACTGTAAATTTGCCCCCTCGAGAGAAAGTTTGTTAGTATCCATGCTCTATAACCACATGAACCTGATATAGAATTTGTATGTTTTTTCTGGCCATTTTTAGTTTTTCCCTCTGTTTTATTGTAGTTGCCAGGTCGTCTGCTGTGGCGCCTCACAAGATGTTTCTGTTCCCCCTATGGATTTTTTTGTTTATTTAAGCTCTTTGTCTTATTAGATTTTTATTAAATGTATTTAATACTTGTGCTCAATCATGTCGGAGGATGGTGATGAAGTTAACATTTTGCCCCCCCCGGAAACATTTCTGCGGATGCCTGGGTGGACATTTTAAAACTTGATCAATGCAAAGAAAGGAATATGTTGTAACCTTCTAACACAAAAGGGAATTGTCTTTGCTCTCCACACATGCACAGTGGGGGATGGGGGGTGGAGGGGCAGACACACTCTCATGAGTTTCTATTTATTTTAATATTTTGTGAATAATGTTGGGGTTTGAGTTTTAGTAACTTTGTGAGATATGAGGGTCTCCGTGCAGGAACTGAGATACATCAGAAAAGCTGTGCGCAATGTAGGTCTTAGTGGTGGAATATCAGAGAGTGTCGTCGAACATTAGAAATGAGGTGCATCGGAAGAACTCTTTGTGGACCTTAATGCTGGAGTTGCACGGAGTTCTAAAATCTGAATTGAGGTGCATTGACAGAGGTTTGTGTGGGACTTTGTGTTTCCAATGCACCTCATTCTGACATGCACCGCTTTGTTATTCCAATTGTGCATGTCGTGGTGAATGGCGGAATGAGGTGCATTTGAAGAGCTGTTTGGGGGTCTTTATGGTGAGCTGTGAGTATTGCACATCAAAAATTAGGTGCATCAGAAGAGCTCTAAGTGAGCCTTAGTGTTTCAGTAGAAGAGAGTGATGCATATTAGAAGTGATGTGCACACATAGAGATGTGCCTGAATTTCAATGTCAGAATAGCAGCAGAGAAGGCACATTAGGATTGAGGTCCAGTGGTAGAGCCATTGTGGGTTTTAGTGTTAGAATGCCAGTGAATGCTGTGCTTCAGAGATGAGATGCATTGGGTGGGATGCACTGAGGCTCAGCGTTGGGACAGCAGATGTGCTACAGATCACAAATGAGCATCGTCAGAGTTGTATGAGAGTCTCCGCACTGGAACAAAAGAAGAGCTACACACCACACGAGGCGCCTCGGTAGATCTGTGTGAGAGTCTCAGCACTGGAACAGAAGATGTACTACACATAGCACATGAGGTGCATTGGCAGAGCTTTGAGAGAGTCTCAATGCTGGAACTATCTCTTGGTGCGCACCGCTGTAAAGTTTGAATTATTGGATTATGGCTTGTTGCTAACTACGAGTTGAATTTCCCAACTACAATTAGTAGAATGAATGAAAGCTTGCTGGAGGACTAGTAACCAATGATGTTCCTTGTATGAAGGTAATAGACTGGCTTCTGTTCCGCACTGCTGAGGGTCGGCGTGGTGATTACAGATAACCGTGCCTCACCTTCTCGGCAGTGGTAGATGGCAAAAAAGCATTGGCAAAGATAGTAGTTTCACATGGGTAAGACCTGTTATCTTTCCCAATGAATCTAATGATTTGTGTTGAATCTAAACAGGGTGAAACCAAAATCTTCCCAATGCTGTCTGCAGCAGCAATACTGGCGAATTGAAATCAGCTGCTGCTGATCAATTAAAACAAGAGAAATGGAAAGGGGCGACCACTCGGTCCCCCCGAACGTATGGTTGGGTGCCCCGATCCTCCCGGGAAACCATTTTGGGCGGGGGCGTGTCTCGGCTGGTATGCCCGAAGCGGCGTAGCCGGGGCGCGCCTTTTCCCGCCCAAGAGGGGTTGTCCTAGACACCTACACTGTGGTAGGTGTACCAGAGGAGGGTACACGCCCTCCCGCAGAAGAATAAATAGAGCGGGAATCCGAAGAAGCGTCCTCTTGTTCCTGTGCTCTGAAGGCTGCACCCACTCGATTGCTCGTGAGCCCTCGACGGAACAAGCAGCAATTTTGAGAACTTTTAATTCTTGTATTTTTCTTTCAGTTACTAGAAAGGCGAAGATCCAGGACCTTGTTGATCGTCTAGGAGCGGATAATCGAAACCATGGCTGGCAAGAAAGCAGGAAAGTGTTCCGAGACGGATAAGGTGCTACGCATGTTGGTGAACCGGATGGCTGGCATGGAGCGGAAACTCGGTCAAGTCCCATCGATCGGTCGAGGTTTGGCGGAGGTCAAACAACAACTGGCTGCGCTGAGCAATCCTGGTAACCCTAAGAAGGTAATAGGCCCGGCCTTGCCGGGAATTGTCCCCGAGGGTAGAGGGAAGCGGGTCAAGAGGAGGGCGTTTTCAGGGGAGGTTCCGATCCCAGAGGTTCCGGTCCCAGAGGTACCCACGGCCACCCCTGTCACGCCGGCAGTCAACCCGGCACCAATCCCAGATGCGGGTCAACCGATCCCGGTAGTGATTACCCCCGCTAGCGATGAAGATATGCCTCCTGAATTGGCCACCCAGTTGGCCGCATGGCTCAATAGTAAGGCAGGGGGTGTCAAGGCACCCGAAGACACGGCCGAAGAGGCCAAGCTACTAATCCATCAATTGCGGCAGTCGCGAGATGCCGCAAAGGTGAATCTTCCTCTTGTTTCCCCGCAGGTGACACCGGTAGGACCTGCAGTTGGTCTCGAGAAAACGGCGGGAACAACGACCGAACCGGGGAAGCTCGCTTTGCCAGTGGCTGGGGAGGGCTCATTACCCTCAAGGCGGGAGAGGGTGGCACAGCACATCCCTATGGCCACAAAAGAGTTAATATGGGGAGACAAATATATCAATATGTTTTCATTATTAACTGACCATCGCGAGATGGAATATGCTAAAACCCAGAAAGATTTGTGGTACCCGAGCGTGTGGCGCGCCAAGATGGCGGAATTCAGGGTGGATGAAACGATAACGAATTGGGCGAAGGCCTTTGCAATGTTTTCTGCAGTTATGGGGGAACGTAAACCCGAGGTGTTAACTGAACTGTCTTGCTATCAAACTCGTATTATGGATTTTTATGCAATGTATGAGGGAGAGGAATGGAAAGGTTATGACATGAAATTCAGAAAAGCGAAAGAATATGATGCCTCTCTGACATGGGACTGCCTCGACTCGGTTTCCTGGCATAAGCAGCTCCTGCCGGGGGCGGCAGGTACATCCTCGCCGAGCGGGAGCGGGTCGGGGGCCTCCCGCCAAAAGCCCGTGGTGCCCTTTCGAGCAGGCGCTGGTATCGATCACCAGCCGAAAACCGGCGGGAATGGCGGCAAGAAGGGGGTCTGTTGGGGCTTCAATCGAGGCAACTGTAACAGACCGCAAGGAACATGTAGGTTCAAGCATGTGTGTACAGGCTGTGGGAATTCCTCGCACCCGGAGAGTTCATGTAGGTCAAAAAATAACGGGGCGGGAGGAAAAGGAGGGTCCAAGCAGGAGTCAGGTAGAACGTTGTGACCAACTGCCTACACCCGTTGATCTCATGGCTATGACTCCTTGGTTAAACGAATACCCTGATCATGTCTCCGCTGGGGTGTTGAGGAAGGGATTCTTGTACGGCTTCCACATCCCGGCGGGGGATTTTCGAGGGAACTCCTTTTGTAAAAACCAGTTATCGGCGCAACATAATCCAAGTGTGGTAGAGAGAAAAATTGCAAAGGAAGTCAGCTTAGGGCGAGTGGCAGGGCCTTTTCATCGCCCACCGGTGGCGGATTTCATCTGTTCCCCGTTAGGGGTTGTCCCGAAGAAAGACCCGGGGGAGTTTAGACTTATTCATAACCTGTCTGCTCCAAGGGGTTCCTCGGTGAACGAGGCCATTGACCCAGAAGTCTGTTCGGTGCGGTACGCATCGTTCGATGAGGCCGTGGCCATGTTGAATCGCCTGGGCCCCGGGGCGCTGATGGCGAAATCAGATATCGAGTCGGCGTTCCGGTTGCTCCCGGTACACCCGCAGGATCAGCGTTTGCTGGGTTTTGCATTCCAGGGGAGTTATTACATGGATAAATATATGCCTATGGGTTGCTCCATTTCTTGTGCCTATTTTGAAATGTTCAGTAGTTTTTTAGAGTGGGCATTCACCGAGGCCACAGGGCATAGGCATGTTATGCATTATCTCGATGACTTCCTGTTTTTGGGGGCAGCCGGCGATTCGAAATGTGCGCAGGCGCTGCACGACTTCTGCATCCTCATGAGGGAGTTTGGAGTCCCATTGGCTCCAGGTAAGACGGTTGGACCATCTACTTCACTGGAGTTTCTGGGAATTGAGCTCGATTCTGTGGAGGGATGTTTCCGTTTGCCATTGGGAAAGGTGGCCAAATTTAGGGCTTCCTTGAAGCTATGCCTCAGTAAGGAGAAAGTGACCCTGCACCAGTTGCAGAAAACAGTGGGTCAGCTTAACTTTGCCTTGAGAGTGATGCCTATGGCCCGCCCCTTCTCACGCTCTATTGCACAAGCTATGGTTGGTCTCAGAGAAGGACACCACCGTACGAGATTGTCTGCAGAGGTTCGCCAGGATATGCGCATTTGGTTAGCATTTCTGGCGGACTTCAACGGTCGAGTAGTGTGGAACAAGCCGCCAGCGTCTTCAGATGAGCTAGGTCTGTGGACTGACTCGGCGGGGAGCGTGGGATTTGGCGCCATTTTTGGTAATCGATGATCGGCGCAAACATGGCCGGCGTGGTGGCACTCCAGCGGTCTCACAAGTAACATTGGGTTCCTGGAGCTATTCCCCATTTTGGTTGCTCTGATGGCATGGCCAGACGATTTCAGAGACCGCTCTGTGGTGTTTGGTCTGATAATATGACTGTTGTCGAATGCATTAACCAACAGGCAGCACGCTGCAAATGGATCTTGAGATTGTTGAAAGAGGTTGTGCTGCTTTGCATGAGACTGAATGTACAGTTCAGGGCGAAACACGTGCCGGGTGTACTGAATCATGCGGCTGATGCACTCTCTTGTTCACATATGCAGGCGTTCAGGGGTTATCTACCTACAGCGGACCTAGTGGCGGCACCATTCCCCGAAGCACTTTGGCTAATCGGTGCCCCGGATTACAAGACCTCGTGGCAGCAAGCTTAGCCCCCAGGACAAGAAAGGCAGACGAAGGAGCGTTTCGTTCCTATTGCACATTTTTGGGTCCGGCAGGGAATCAGAGCTGGGGTCAGGAGGAATCCTTCCTGGGGTTCCTGGTAGCATTGCACAGGGAAGGCCGATCAGCGGCAACGGCCAATAGGCATAGGGCGGCCATTTCATTCATGGCGCAGGTGCATGGTATAAAAGACACAACGGGTTCCTTTTTGGTGAAAAAAGCCCTTCGCGGCTGTCAGCGCCTCGAGGGTCGCAAGCAAGATGAAAGGCGCCCGATTGGCTTACATAGGTTGTCCTTACTCATAGCGAAATTAGACGAGACATGCTCCTCCCAATTCAAAGCAGTTCTGTTCCGGGCAGCTTTCGCATTAGCGTTCCACGGGGCTATGCGGGTGAGCGAACTGGTCGCAAGGAACAAGAAAGATGTGGAGGGAGGCTTGTGCAGGGATCACGTCCAAATTAGGGGTTATTCGATGGTGGTCACGATAGCCAGGTCCAAGACCGACCAAGGGGCTATGGGAAATAGTGTTGTTGTGCAGCGCGCGCGAGGGTCCCCCACGTGCCCGATAATGTGTATAGAGGAATACTTGGCACTGAGGGCGGCTACATGGGGAGGGAGTTTGCTGAGGCACAAGGATGGCACCCCACTGACGAGGTTTCAGTTCCAGAAGGTGCTAGCACTGACAATCGCTGCGGCGGGCATGGACCCGTGCGATTTTGGGACCCACTCCTTTAGGTTAGGGGCTGCTACTGAGGCTACAGCCAGGGGTCAGAGTGGGGACAAAGTAAAACAGTTGGGGCGATGGTCCTCGAATTGCTTCAAAAGGTATGTGCGATTGCACATGTTGTAAAGATCAATTGGCATGTCATGCACTCACGCTTCTTGTCTTTTGTTTGAATTACAGTGGTATGGGTCATGGGCCACTCATACGTGAGGCGCGCCGGGGACGTATTCAAAGCAGGTGACGCGACTCGCGCAGCTGGGGAATACAGGTACAGAGTGGCCTTCCATGGGAATGGCGGGCTCTGTTTTGACCAATTCGAGTCATTTGTTGAGGGTCTCTTAGGGCGGCAAAAGTCACCGCCGTCTGTAGTCATAGTACACCTGGGGGCAATGACTTGGTGACACTGGGTAGACGAGTGTTGTTTGAACAAGTTTTGTCTGCTGTTAGCTGGTTGGCGAAAAGAGTCCCGGGGTGCACGATTGCCTGGTCCCACATTATTCCCAGGAAGGTATGGCGGGGGGGCCTTTCGGTGTCAGCACTGAACCATTCGGTAAAGAGGGTAAACAATAAAATTGGTAGATTGTTTCGTTCTGCGCAGTTGCATAGCATTCCTCATGGGTGTATTCGGGGTGATCACATGTATCTGAATGATGGGGTTCACCTGTCCCGGGAGGGGAATGAGTTACTCATATGAGACTTCATAGCATGGCTAAGGGGTTTGAGGAAGCATGACCTTTAGGAGGAGTTTGGGGGGGCCGGATAGTCGGTCAACTATCCGGCCTGTGGCGGTAAGGTCATGATCAGTGAGCAGTAATTTCAAGGTCCCTAGAGGGGGGCGCCACCCAGACTGGGTAAGAGTGGTCTGTTTAACTCAGACACTCTGTTCATCACCACCCCCTTTTCTAAATCGTTTTTGGCCACTATAGGTGTGGCAGGGTATACTCAGACATGAGTCCCTTTCTCACTGCTCCATCAGGATTCAAGCAAGCCGGGCCGAAGAAGGCTGAAATGCCAGAAACCGGTCCCCGGTAGCTTGTCTCCTTTCTGGTGAAGAATTGGCTTGGTAGTTTAGTCTGCCCTGTTCCCATGATGCACTGGGCCAGGGACAGACTGATTTGCATATAGCCAGGTTCTGAGCTGGGATGGGGCAGTGAGATAAATAACGGTGATGGATCAAGCCCTGATCTTTGGACTGGGTAAGAGTGGTCTGTTTAACTCAGACACTCTGTTCATCACCACCCCCTTTTCTAAATCGTTTTTGGCCACTATAGGTGTGGCAGGGTATACTCAGACATGAGTCCCTTTCTCACTGCTCCATCAGGATTCAAGCAAGCTGGGCCGAAGAAGGCTGAAATGCCAGAAACCGGTCCCCGGTAGCTTGTCTCCTTTCTGGTGAAGAATTGGCTTGGTAGTTTAGTCTGCCCTGTTCCCATGATGCACTGGGCCAGGGACAGACTGATTTGCATATAGCCAGGTTCTGAGCTGGGATGGGGCAGTGAGATAAATAACGGTGATGGATCAAGCCCTGATCTTTGGACTGGGTAAGAGTGGTCTGTTTAACTCAGACACTCTGTTCATCACCACCCCCTTTTCTAAATCGTTTTTGGCCACTATAGGTGTGGCAGGGTATACTCAGACATGAGTCCCTTTCTCACTGCTCCATCAGGATTCAAGCAAGCCGGGCCGAAGAAGGCTGAAATGCCAGAAACCGGTCCCCGGTAGCTTGTCTCCTTTCTGGTGAAGAATTGGCTTGGTAGTTTAGTCTGCCCTGTTCCCATGATGCACTGGGCCAGGGACAGGCTGATTTGCATATAGCCAGGTTCTGAGCTGGGATGGGGCAGTGAGATAAATAACGGTGATGGATCAAGCCCTGATCTTTGGACTCGGTAAGAGTGGTCTGTTTAACTCAGACACTCTGTTCATCACCACCCCCTTTTCTAAATCGTTTTTGGCCACTATAGGTGTGGCAGGGTATACTCAGACATGAGTCCCTTTCTCACTGCTCCATCAGGATTCAAGCAAGCCGGGCCGAAGAAGGCTGAAATGCCAGAAACCGGTCCCCGGTAGCTTGTCTCCTTTCTGGTGAAGAATTGGCTTGGTAGTTTAGTCTGCCCTGTTCCCATGATGCACTGGGCCAGGGACAGACTGATTTGCATATAGCCAGGTTCTGAGCTGGGATGGGGCAGTGAGATAAATAACGGTGATGGATCAAGTCCTGATATCTCTGGCAGGGTGTAGAGGCAAAGCTGTCACCTATCACACTTGTAGGTCAATGTGGCTGCCTCAGCACACACACAAATAACTTCACGCTAGACTGTTGTGCCCCCAGATGGACTGGGACCAAGGTAGTGAGGCAACAAATTCCAAATCCCTCTGTAAGGGGAAACTCCAGGAACTTCTCCCACAAGTGAGTGTTAGGTATTAAAAGGGGGTGCTCGGTTCTTCAGTACACTTGTGGACCTGTGGATTCTTCAGAAGAAGGACACCCTGTTGCTCTGCTGCTTGAGGCCTGCCTGGTTGCTGAGAAGGAAGACTGGCCCTGCTCCTTCATCCTAGGCTGAGTGACTGACTCCACTGGCCAGCTTATTGACTTCCTGTTCTGAGCTACTGAAACACAATAAGCTCCAGAGGCCTCCCTGCAACTGCCCATCCGACCTGCTGGACCTGTCCCTGAGACCTGCTTGCCTCTGCAGGAGTGAGTTCCTGATCCTCAAATGGTGCACCCCCTTATCATGGGCCCTTGGCTTGCATCAGCGAGAGCTTCTCCTGGCCTGACTAAAGGTTCCACCAAATCTAGCACAAAGCAATTCGAAGCCCCGTAAAGTCTTTGTTGTACAGCTGCAAGCTTCATCGGAACTGAAACAGAGCGATAAGAAGCCCTGCAAAATCTTGTTGTTCAGCTGCTAGCCTCATTATAATCGATGCACAGAAAAGAAAAACCTGTAAATATTCACTGCACAGCTGCCAGTTTCATCGGAACAGATGTTGAGTGAAACAAAGCCCTGCAAAGCCTTGCTGCACAGCTCAACGGAACAGGTGCCAGAGGACGCAAATCCTTGCAAAGCAGGGTCATTAGGTACAATCTCCAGCAGGCCAAACTTTGTCCTGTGCCTGGCCCATGCTCCATTGCAGTCACTCTGAACTTGTGACTTTGTCCTGATACAGCGCACCCAGATACC
Source organism: Lissotriton vulgaris (assembly GCF_964263255.1). Classification (NCBI taxonomy): domain Eukaryota; kingdom Metazoa; phylum Chordata; class Amphibia; order Caudata; family Salamandridae; genus Lissotriton; species Lissotriton vulgaris. Next base: position 1,998,004,206 of record NC_141689.1, read on the forward strand.
CTCAGTTGGCGCTTGTTTGCCTTTTGGCGCTACTTTTATCTAAATCTTAAAACTTGTATATATACAGTTCTATTCAATGGATTTTTGTTGTTTTGGTGTCAAATAATTTATTAAATTTGACTCTATTTTTCTAAGTTGCTGTGGGATTTGTCTTGTGTTGTTTTTTCACTTCACTATTGTTTGTGTGCTTCATAAATACTTTACACGTTGCTTCTAAGTTAAGCCTGATTACTTTTGTGCGAAACTACCAGAGGGTTAAACACAGGTTAAGTCAAGTCAAATAAGTCTTTATGTCGGCACATGTCATAAAAGACTGGACAATTTAAAAAAAAATACACTTCTTAAAAGCCACGGACAACCTGTGTAACACTTTGGTATCAAAAACACATTATTCCTACCAAGTAAACATGTCTTCTAGTTATTCCATTACAATCAATTACAATCAATTATCGTCATTATATTAAAAAGAAAGATGTACAAAATGTAAGACCTTGTCAATAATTTAAATTTAAAAAGAAGTATGAGGTCATTAAACCATTCGCACCACAGTGGTAGTAGTGCTTAAAAAAATAAAAAAGAATATACTCTATTTATTTAAACATAACTTTCTCCTTCGTATAGCCCACATCCAGTGCAAAAATTTAGAAACGGCAATTATAATACTTTCGGAACAATCCGTTTTAAAAATGCTTAATGCCTCTGTCCCGTTAGTAATGCCCTTCAGCAAACAAACAAACATATAGACTTTAACCACTTGTGGCGTGGGTGTTTGTACTCTGGGCGAATAAAAAAGATGTGGGCTAAGCTCTCCGGTTGGGTATTACAGAATGGGCACGATGCACTGTTTCCGGCCAACCATTTGCCAGTAAAAGAATTAACGAGAAGGGTACCCACCTTGTACTGGTGAAACCGTTTCCTATTCTCGGTATTGAAATGATGTCCCAATAACCTTCAAAAACTGGTTCATGCTTGAGCTCTAAAAAGTCTTGTGTCAATGATGGACCATTGCATGTTTGAAAGTCTCGTATTGACACCATTGACCAGTAGAGCTCCTTTCGAACCTTTCGAGGTGGAAAGGGGTTGTCTGCAGGACTCTCCCAAAATATGCCCAGGCCCATAGCGATATAAACCGCCTTGACCTCTCTAAACCATGGAATTCTATTTGCTGAATCCATGTCCCGGACTCCGAGGAGGGCCAGGGCATACTGAGAGAGTTCTGGTGTTACCCAGAGCCTCCTCCAATATGCCACGGGTCTGTACCGTGCCACATCCTCAATTCGCTGACAGCCCAAGTCTAAGTAGAGAGGCAAGAGTGGCGTAGATGGCTAAAGATCAACTAATCCCCTCACAAACTTGTTTTGGGAAATAACTAATAGTGTGGTGTTGCTAGGCCCCCATAGTTCAGCTCCATACAGTATAGAAGCACGTATTTTGGTATCATAAATTTTAAGTGCTGGGGCAATGTGTTTAGGAGCCGAGCAGCACAGTTCCCTTAAAAGTACCCCCGCCAATTAGGCGTGTCTAGATGGTTGATGTGAGGTTTCCATTCAAGCCTTGAACCCAGTGTAATTCCAAGATAAGTGAAGGATTGGGTCTGTTCAAGTAGTTCACCATTCATGGTGGCCCTCCCTTTTACGAACTTATGTTTGTGCATGACCATAAATTTGGTCTTAGACACGTTAATGGTTAGGCCATAATCTTTGCAGAATATTTCAAAGCGCCCGATATCCTTCTGAAGCCCTTGTTGCATCTTAGAAATGAAAAGAGTGTCATCTGCAAACATTAGCAGGGGTATCGACATTCCATTCAGCTTAGGGGCATCCATTGGATAGTCCTTGTAATAGTCGATAACCCAGTTAAAGTATAATGAAAACAGTGTTGGCGCCAGGACGCAACCTTGCCTTACTCGTCTGAGGGTCGGGAACCTATCTGTGACCTGACCTTGTTCTCCCCACCGGACCTGAGCAAAGTTGTTATCATGGAGTTTAATTTAAAAAAAAGAGTATTTCAAGTGGCATGCCTTGTTCTTGGAAGACACTCCACTTCTTGAGGCGCGGTACACTGGTTAAGTTAGTCACTTTGTGTGGTGCACCATGAAAATGATTTTGGTTAATGCTTCGGTAGGCTCCCAGCCCCTTCCCCTCTTCAAACAACAAACCAATTTCTCACAGTCTGCCTATATTACCTGTACCCAGAAACCCCCTGTTTTGACTGTCTCCTTTGAAAGGCCAACACCTCATGCTCCATTTCTCTTTATGGTTGTTCTTTATCCCTTTTTTGGGCCTCTTCTGCTTGATGTTTTTGTTTTTTTGTGAAAAGCATTCCTACTTTTTCTGGCTTTATGGATCTCTGCTGGCTTTGCGGTTTGGATCATTTAGCACTGTGTCCACCCCTCTCTCCCTTTTGAGATTGTTCAAGGCTGCTCATTGCTGTATATGGACATTCTTAAACCAGACTCCAGTGGAAACGGGGCAAGACGCTTGATTAGGATCCGCCGTACATGGGGACCTGCCTTGCAATATTGACCCTCTGAGTTTGAAGCACCCTCGGTAAAAGAATTACGGGCTACGAACCTCCGAATTGTCGCATTTTTGTATATCTCAGGACAAAGCTTGATAGATAGCAGTCTGAGGATCGAATAAAGGATTCATAATCTACAAGAGGCACTTGACGGAGCACATTGGGCATTTTAATCAAGGGGGTGACAAACTCTAGGCCGCCCTTCCCCTCGAGGCTCCACCCGTGGGTTTGGATGAAAGCTACCATGTTGAAATTTACTGCATCCACGGACGCATACAAAGTCCTGGAACAGTAGATAATTTTAAACTTGTTCGAATAAGAAAGAAACAAAACTGTGGTCTTGAAAAAGGTGTTTTTATGAGACAATACACCGAAACGCGTCGATGCATTTGTTATATATGTCAAATTCACGGAACCAGATCCTAGAACTGATCGATTGGATTATGGACATGTTGTGATTCCCTTGGATTGACACACCAATGATTATTGATTGAAATCACGGAACTTGGTGTCTCTTTCTGGTTTTTTAAAATATCTTTTTCATTCTGACAATTTGTGATATTATTGTTTATGTATTTATGTCAATGTGATATTTTATGTTTTTTAATTAAATTGCTGATATCAATAAAACGTATAGATTGTAACAACATCCTGCTTAGGTGCCTTTATAAGTCCCAAGATTGGGAGGTTGGTAATCCAACACTACGCACAGATTTAGAAAGCACAGTAGTATTGTCAAAGTGAGTGGTGAATGCATGGACGGATGTATGAAATTAACCTTTTATCCCAAGGGATTTTGTATTTTACTTGTATATGGACATTGGCCAGCCCTTTTAGATATACTTAGTTTGGGTTTGTGGCTACTTTCCTTGCTATAATAGCCTCCATTGATGTATATGGACTCCCAGATATAAGCTATCCGGTGTGTTTGCCTTTTTGTGTGCTTCTTGGTGGCCTTTTGGCTTTGGGCTACGGCTTGATAGGGAGGTGGTAACTAACTTTTCTGTCTGGGATGCAGTCTGGGCTTGGGCGTACCACTATGCCTCTTGCAAGTACTGGAGCTTTTGGACTGTTACCCTGTTTTCATGTATTGCTGGCTCTTTGGCTTTTATGTGCAGAGGCTACTCTGATTGCCTGCGTTTCCCTGGATTCCTGTTGTTGCCTTGTCCTTCCCCTGGGATAGTGGAATTGGGTGTGAGCTTTCTCATATGCACATTGCAGGAGAGACAGAAGCCCTCTTTTTTTACCTCGGGTATAGGTTGGGCTTGGCTTCACACTCCTATCCCTGCTTGACTTGAGGTTTTAGTATTTTCCTTGTCTCCTCATCTCTTGGAAGATATTTTGTGCTTGAAGCCCACCAATTAGCTTGTTGAGAGCTGTGAGGTGTTTTTCTGATGTTTGGCATGCTCTATGTTGACTCTGAAAACAGGTTGGGGCCGGTGTAGAGTTCATTCTACCTGACAATACTCCTAACCTCTACAATGGCATTGCTGCCCCCCAGGGTTGGGGGTTCCTGATGCAGGCCCTTAAATGTGTGGTCCTTGCTGGACATCAGGCTGTGCTGTTCCTAACATTTGTGTACACTGGAGCACCTTCACTGGTTGAGAGGAAAGTGTCCCTCCTTGTCCAGGAATGTGTGCTTGTCTGGTGATTACCCCTATGTATTTTGCTTTGCTTGGGAATTGTGGTATGTGTCCACCATCACTGTTCTATGGCTGTCTGTGTTTCTCTTCCTCCCTGCAAGGCCTGCTGTGGGGTTTTGGTATTGGTATGCTCTTTGGTCTGCCCTTCTATGGCTCCTAACTATTCATGTGGTTAGAGTGTGCCTACTCAGTTTAAAGCAGTAGAGCCTTCTTCACTTGTCAGATGAGTGAACCCTTTTATTTTGCAGGTATAAGGGCTGGACTTGTGCTTCCTCGTGTGATCCCTGCTGGGCTTGTTTTTTGTGAGTTACATGCCCTTTTCTCCACTACTCTGCTGGTATCTCAATGCTGCAATTGCCGGGGAACTGTGCTGTTTAAATTCTGATGTTTGGCATGCACTTCACTGACTCTATTGAAATTTCGACTCAGATTAAGTTTTCACACTTTGCGGTCCATGCTGGGCTTGATGTTCCGTTTGTGATTCCACTGGTCTTGTAACTTGTGAGATGAGGGACCCAGCTCCATCTACACCTGTCTCACTTATCTATCCTCCTCCTTTTCTTGCTCAGAGGTCTCAAGCTTTATCATGTGCTTATCAATTGTGCCTTTCAGCTGTGGTCCTATCTGATCTGTGTGCACTGCATTGCATCCTAGTGCTTATGGCATAGGGTTTTACTTCCCTGGTCTGCCCTGAATCTCTGCCTGATTTATTTCCTTTTGCTTGTTGTCAAGGTTCTTGGCGGACTGACTCAGGTGCTCTGCTCTCTAATGGGTATGGGTTTAGCATCCTCTCCATACTCTGCACCTCTGCGCTTTTGCTCCTTTGGTCTGCAGGCAAATGTATACAGTAACTGCCCAATTCTCTCTGTGAAGTTGCTTCCTTCTGGTTTCGATTTTCTATCCCTCTTTTTCTGTTATGTGGTTATTGGTGCTGGGAGCTTTCCTGTGATGTCTGTTGGGCAAAGCTGTCCAGGGCCTGGGTGCTTGTGTCTGGTGTGGGGGAGTGTGCAGTTTGGCTTTGAACTGGGGTGGCCACTGCCACCCTGTGGGACCTGGTGCTTGTGGGTTGGTCCTTTGATTTTCTCCGGATACATTCTAATTTGGAATTGGATTACCCCACCCCCCCACTGCTCGGGGACTAGTTCTTCAATCTTGGTATGTGTTCTCTTCCACCCTTCAGCCTTTCAAATGTTTACCGCTTTGGGGTGGACTAACTTGCTTCCCTCAATCTTCACATATTTTACAAAGGCATTTGCATTTGTGCTCCATTGCTGGTTGAGCTAGGGCCAGCCTGCTCCTCTGCTGGAGGGTTTACATACTACTGCCTCTTGATTCCTTCTGTCCCCCCCCCACCCGCTTCGCTGCAATTTTGTTCCTTGACTGGTGGTTTCCTTGGGTTTCCAGGGCTCTCCTTTTGCCCCTTGGGGGTCGTTATTACAGGCCCGATCTTCATTGTGCACTTGCGCCTTTTGCTTTATGGGCTTTTAGTGCTTGTTGGTTTGATTTGGCACAGGCACTAGGTGCTTTGTTGGTTATTACAGTCCCTTCCATTCCCCTCTGTATCTGGGAGTTGCCCTTTCTGGCTGTGACTGGCTTTAGTAATGTCCTGTTGTACTGTATTGATATGCAACTCAGGAGATTTTGGCGACCGATATTGTTCTTTTGTTAGAGACCCATCTGAAGGGAGGGTGCTTTTTTATTTTTTATTGATGTAGAAGGGTCGAGGGTGTGGACACACCTTTTGATGTAGGGAGGGGGACAAAAATGTAGAACAAGCAGATTCCTTGCTCTGAGCTCTTTATGGGGAAAGGACAACTGACATGTCGACTTTGCATACCTTCTGACAATTATTCCTCAGCAAGAACATACTAATCGAGTCACTACAGACACTGTCTGTCATTCGCGATGCAGCTCCAGCAATCCCTGATTATTTCTTCATTTCTTTCTGAAAGGTGATACTATGTTGCACTTCATACAAATGAACATCCACCTCTACCTTTCAATGGCTCATCAAGGGATCAGTAAAATAATACATCCAGTGAAGAAGCAAGGGAGTCAAGGGCCCTAATGCAAGCAACAGAAATGGCCCCCATTTGGGGAGTAACATTTATCAATAATTGGGCTTCTCAAGACCTCTGACGCACTTAAATCTTGGCGCTGTACCCGCTATAACACTGATAGCTGTGACCTCTAGTGCATCTGCTGAATTAGCAACATAAATGCCCCATAGTTAGGGATTAAAATAGATCAATAATTGGGCTTGTTAAGGCCTCTGACGCACCCATATCTTGGCGCTACTGTACACTTTCAACACAAATTATTTTTCAACCCAATGCATTTCAGGTCCTTGTTGACCCCTTTTCAGCAGTCTCATCATAATATTCTGAAAATATGAAATGACAAATGAAACATCTCTTTCCTTCAGATAAATATAAGAATTAATCATGTTACTAATGCCATGCATAAACCCCACCAAATCACACCGAGTTAAGTCTATCATCATTAAACATTGGTTAGTTATTCAAATGGAACCGGATTAACAACATCTTTTTGAGCAACCACCCACTTTTGCATTTCAATGATCGAATAATTTAAAAGAACTTTTAACCAAAAAGAAAGAAATCGACACTAGAGTATTCAAAGGGATGCAAAGGTGCATGAATTGTGTACATTGTACCAATGCAATGATTGGAAATCAGTTTATCCATCCCCCAAAAGGTGTCACCATGAAGTTACAACATTCTAGCACGTGTGACACCTCTAATGTTATTTATGCTTTAAAATGTCGCTATGGAAAAATGACTGTGGGGAGAACAGAACGTAAAATCAAAGTTCGTATTACAAAATACAAAAGCAACATCAGTAACCAGAATATGAAATCTACAATAGCCATTCATTGGAAGGAAGCAAGACATAACATCTTACATTATGCTTTACTATTTTAGAGGCTTTTAACCCTAAACTGGCTACTCATCATCAGAAGCTGTTAGCTAGATCCGAGTTTTTCTCGATCAAAACACAGCACACCATGCAGCCACATGGGATGAATGACAAGCTGGAATACAATTGTTTTTTTTATAGCTATGTAGGATGTTTTTCTGTAAATGATATCGAGCATTTGATGTTTTTTGCAGTTTATTTTTTCACTTAACTCACGTCACGACCTTTACGTTAACTTGCATGTTAGAATCCTGGTTGTTTTTTATGTTTTTATTATATTACATTTTATTCCTGGTCCATGTTAAAAAAAATCACTTTTGGTGATAGCTATCTCTTTAAACACATTTTTGCATGTCTGCTTCTTTTAAATATAGAAAGGTGCACTCGGTCGTTAACGTTTCCTGTTTCTGGAGCGAGAACTTTTCTCATACCGTCTCGGTAAGCCCTGAATCCTTCTTTTTTATAAAAGCGAGTCTTTGTTGTATGCCGAGCACCTCACAGGTTTTAACTAGTAGGAAACATGTTCGCCCGATAACGGTTCAAAACTCCGGCTTCTGATTTCCGCTCACGCCGGTTCAGTAAGTACCAATGCTTGCCTACAAAGCACTAGAGTCACTCACTGCATATCAAGGCTGTTTGAACTACTGACGCGAAAGCCTGCCTTAAATTGTTTTCCATTACTAATTGAGCATATTATACATGATCGCATAGAAGAGGTTTTTCGAAGCATGTGAGTCACCATTTACGGTTTGTTTGTTCTTCATGCATTTGCTTTCTTGTGAACATGCGAGTACTGAGCACTATTCATGGGTGATTTCATAATCATGGCTCATTTTATGGAGGCATGTATCTGTGATCCAATACGCTGGTCTAGAGGCATGTTTCTATATATCACATCAAACTTGTTATCATGTTACCAGTAATGGAGCTGGAACATTGTTAGGATTGTATGGGGTGCATATATTGGTTTATGCATGGAGTTAGTAACATGATTAATTCTTATGTTTATCTGAAACTCAAGGACCGGATTGAGGAGTGTCTTTTGTCATTTCATATTTTCCGATAATTATGATGAGACCCCTGAAGAAGGGTCATCAATGACCCAAAATGCATTGGGTTGAAAAATAATTTGTGTTGAAAGTGTAACTACTACCAAGAAGTGATTGGTTTATCAGAATTTTCCTATTCAAAAAATTAAAAGGAAAAAACATGAACCTTGCATGATGTGGTAATAATTTGAAAAAAAGTGTTGTTTAATCTTTTGGAATTCTGTGAAGAAAACAGACAAGTTTTCAAGATAAGTGCTCCCGTTAGACAGGCAGCGGCTTTCCTTACTTGGCACACCTGTATCCAAAGCAAGAAAATACCCACTTTCTAAAAGTGGCATTCTAAAATGCACACTTTAAAAATCACCTTTACTACAAAGGTGTGTTATTAAATTCTAAGTTCAGAGAGACTAAACTCCATTTCTCAGTCCTGTCCCAATTGAAAGTGACACATGTACAATGTTACAGTGCTGCTCTAATGATAGCCTATGGGACAGACAGCCTTTAAATAGTGAACATCTTTCACTATCGGGACATGTAAAACTCACCAACACATGTCCTTCCTTTCACATGCATTGCACACTGCCCATGGGGGTACTTTGAGTCTACCTTAGGAGTGTGTTATTTGTAAGAAAAGGGAAGGTTAGGACCTGGCAATTGGGTGCACTTGACAGGTGAACATGGCAGTTGCAAACTGTGTGCACAGGCACTACAGTGGGAGGTCTGAGACACATTTACAGGGGTACTCATGTGGGTGGCACAACCAGTGCTACAAGCTCACTAGTAGAATTTGATATACAGGCCATGGCACACTCTGTGCACTATACTAGGGACTTACAAGTAAATCAAATATGCCAATCATGGATAACCAATCATAATCACAATTTACACACAGACCATATGCACTTTAGCACTGATCAGCCATGGTAATGTGCCCAGAGTCCTAACACAAACAAAAATAGGGTAAGAAAAATAGGAGGCAAACGGCAATAATCTGGGGATAAACTCGCAAAAAGGGCCCGGTCTAACATGATGTGATTAATCTTTAGCAATACTTATGGGTTTTTTTGAAAAAACAATTAAGCAGAGGGAGGTGTTATGTTTCTGTAATATGTAGCTATCTCTAAAGCTGGGCTGATCTCCTGAATTGCATGTAAAATTATAAAATACTTTATATGCCTTGAAGATTTCTTCCAAATGTGCTGAATATTTTATCTCATCAAATGGTACGCTTCTCTTTTGGAAGCTAAGTTTAAATAAAAATCTGTGGTCAACAGCCGGTTGTTAAAGTTGAGAAGGCGCGCCACATGGTTATGTTTGCCACCTTCCATCTGTCCTGTCCGTGATACATCACCCCTCAAACATATGATTAGTACAACACTGTTTTTTTTAAACTAACTCTTTTCAGAATTTGGTTTCTGGAACTGCCAATGAGACACATTTCTAGATTGCAAAATGCTTCCTTGTTTATTAGCTACGATATAAAATGTGATCATCACCATCTTCTTACTCTGACAATATTGTCCTGCATGCAATCATATTCAAAAAGAATATTATGATAATTCAACATTTGTTAATAATGTTTATTGCCTTCTGTTTGGACAGCTTACTTTGAGATTCATTGTGCTGTTGATTACCCTTTAGTTAACCCTCCTGCACCCTTCTTTGATTCTAGGCAAAACTCATTAACCATCAGCTTGCCCCTGTTCAGCGCCCCATTTATGCTTGGGCTGCAAGTGGTGTTTCTACTTCAGGAGATAACCCACCATTTTCTCTTCCATTTGGTCCTGCCCTTTGATATCCCCAAATCAGATATGACAGCGGATGTCCTCTCTCGAGTCAATTTGTGACTGAGAGGGTCTCATTTCTGAAGCATCTGGTTGTTCTTGACGCTGCTCTCCTGTGACTTACAACCTTGTTGAACATGCAATGTATCTACATTGCTTTTGGTACAGGTGGTTGTGAACTTCCGTTGCAGCAAAGCAGATAATTCCTTCATGCCTGGCAGAGGTGGCCCTTTTAACTGTAAATTTCCTTCGTTGCTGTTGGTTGATTGCCCCTTTAGATCCAAGCTGGCAAATCCCTAAGGTCTTAGTCTTTTTGGTGGCTTTCCATCATGGCACCCCAGTGCCCTCCTTTCACATTCCAGTTCGCCCTTTTCACAAATTCTGCCATCCTGCACTCTTCTTTTGGACCCCTTTATGCTCATTTATTGTCGCAGAGTGTAAAGGCCACTTTGTACACCTTTGCTGCCGGCCCTTCGGTCAAGTTACCCCGTAGAAGTTAAAACAAAACTAACCCCTATCGCAGGTTTTTTACTAGCATAGAAAATAAGTCCTGCTTTATGAGCTGCAAAAAAAAGCAGTTGCTAAGCAGTATTTCATGGCACTTTTGAAAACTCATAACATTATTCAAAGTTCTGAAAACGGCTTTAAGTACTGTTTAGTATTTTTAATCGAACAGATATTTGACAATAGCGCTGCTTTTTTATATTTCTGAGAAATTAATAAAAATGGAAATCGGTGTTATTTAGCTGGGGTTAGAATCGGTAAAAGACAACACGTTTCACTGCCGGGTGCTAAAGAAGACAGAAGAGTAGAGCGTGATGTTTAACAACAGGCTGGTCGTTTCACATTTCTGGTCATTACCTGTGACAAAGCTCTCTTCTGTGATGACCACTGAAAGGCCAAGTGCTATAATGTCAAACGTGTGACTGCAGCTTCAATGGAGCTTGAAACACTTGCTGCAGTGCATGCGGCATCTTAAGTGGCAAGTAATGGTATGTAAAAAGAATTGCCCAAGATTTCATGTTTGAGTGGGCTTTTAAATACCTGTCGGGCTATTAAAGACACGCCATTCCAAATGGAATGAACCAATCAGCAATATTGCTGTAGCAACTCTTCCCAGTCAGGACATTCATTGCATGCATAAGCCCAGCATCAGTGATTTATGATCCATACAAATTCAGTGCAAGAGATCACCTAGCAAACATGATTACACATTTATGATTCATCCTTCTTGGCTCTGTACATCCCTGTTAGGGTTGTCATGTTTGAATGCGTTTGACTCGTCTTTATCAGTCCCCTTGCCTTTAGGAAGATTTGCGTTTATTGTGTCTGATCTCTCCCGTGCAGAGCAGGGATAGGGCATTGGAAGTGTTTTTTTGCCTTTTGAGGGAGGCGTTATATTTTCAGTAATTGTATCATTGCTTGTTGTGTTTGCTTTTCTCTTGTTTCTGACAATTCTTAATGGGGTTTTCTAGCAGCTCATGCTCTTTTCATTATTAACAAAGTTGGCTCTTTAGGGTGGAGAGTGTATCTTAATTACGTTTTATTTCGTTCTTTCTCTTTTGGAGGGCAAATAAAATGTGTTTGCATTAACATATTAGTGTACTAACATGACGCTAATAAAATGTAGCTCTTCCGAATTATGAGAAAGTATAATAGCTGGATCACAGTGCAAACTGTGAATCAAGGTTGCATATAAAATATACAGTTATACAATTAGCCTTCTTAAGCAATGATGCCTGAGGCCTGTATCCAGAAGCCATTTGTCTTCTGAGTTGATTTCTATTTCCAGGAACAGCGATAAACTGTTCAACAAGCGTTTGTAATGTAATTGGTCTCGCCTTTGGGATCTTATAGGTTTTTAGCTATGCAGCACATTAGCCTGGGTGCTGAAACATCTACTGTTCTTTAACATGGAGGGAAAGTAAGCACCAAACTCTGTGACATGACAGGTATGGGAATACATGGAGAGAAATATTGCCTTTCAGAGGGAAAGGGTATAGTCCAAAGCTCTGTTTTAATATATAATCAGGGGCTTCTGTGGTCATAAGACTGAACATACAAGATTTAAAAAAATATCATTGTCTACGGGTGCTCCTGGAGGACAATTTCTATAGACTAGAATATAGAGAATGCTAAAGTGATTCTTGCATTTTACTGAACTCTGCTGGTTGTTTTCTATCAAGAAAGTTAAATAGAGGCAGTTGCCAGAAAAATAAAAAAAGAAAGTCTCTCAGCAGAAAGCAATTCTGGTATTTTACTGACCTCAACTGGTTGTTTTCTATCAAGACAGTTAAATAGAGGTAGTTGAACAAAAACAAAAGTCCCAAAGTGGAAGCAGACAAGTCCTAGGGCTGATCTCCAGAGCCCACAAAGTACATACACATATAAGTATATAATTAGTTATATAAGTATATACTAAAGTATATACAAGAGGTCCTGAATGCTCGACATAAAAACCTGCATGTATTAAAAAGTAGCATGGCCACGACAGTGTGTTACATTGAGCTTAGTGCCTTGACAGTTTCAGAAGTTGGGCTTGGTAACATCTAAAATGGAAAACATCAGTTACCTGTGTACGTCTATCCAAATGTGAATATAGTCCTCTGTGTCCGTAGCTCCATCTTTTCAAACTTTTATCCAGACAATTTAGACCCAAAAACTGACCTTCAAAAACTAAGCATAAACATTTGCACACGATTTTCGATTACGAGGTCAGCTGTAACTTTCTTCTGACTTCCAGCACAGCGAGTGGAAAAATAATGTTGAGAATTTTTTTAAAGTTATTTCCTCCCCATATTGACTCTTGCAATAATGCCATAAATGCCAACATTTTCTGGCTTTACTAATAAGGATATTTTGAACATCAAATCAGGGGAATTGATTTGCGCCATCGACCTTCATTAAAGCTGAGGAAATGTTAGGCAGGAGACACCAAAAAAATTAAGATATTTAGAGGTTACAAATAGCGAGTCTCTCACCTGAATCAATTCTGTTGGCATGAATGATTTAACATGATGTAAAACTGCATCAGCCCTTAAGTCCCATTCCGACATGGAAAACATTTCTCTATGGAAAATCTGCAATGTTTTAGTAGCATATTTTACCCATTGAATTTTATCACTCAGTATGTCAACTCAGGCTAGAACTTGGCACTTAGTGTCAAACATGCCTCCTTTTTCTGAAAGAGACAGGCAAAATACCATTGGTCTTTACTTTTAACATTAATTCTTGCCAAAGTATTTACCTGTTTGATTTTTCATTTTTATTTCCAAGTACTTGAAAACCATTATTCCATCTATTAAATCTAATATGGATTTCAAGGAGGCAGATCTTGTCATAACCATGTTCCCAAAAATCTTATCAGAATTGGAATACGCTAATGGCCTATACCATTACTCACCACTCCCACCATGAGAAGGTTTTTGCAAATGGCGATGCTCCAATTAACATACAGAGAGAAGCTTAATTTCATTAAAGACAATGGAGGCTAACATTATGCATAAACCTTTTATTGCTGCCCCAACATGCAGCCCTTTAAAGAACATTGAATACAGCATAGACAAACATTCCAAGTTGGAATCTTCAGCAGAATATATAACTCTGTGTCACATAAGCACATTCCTCTGGAAGCTGCGATGAAACATAAGATGTTCCTCAGGCTTGACAGGAAAAAAGGTCTTACTGCAAAGAATTACCTGAAAGAAAGGTATCAAAGTGAAATGTATGTCCTATTGAAAAACCAATTACAATCTGTAAAGTACACATAGTAGTAATAGAGTAGAACAAGCCAAAGTCAATACATTTCAAATATACGTATACAATGTATGCATTAATTTTAAAAATACAAGCCAATATAAATGTATATATATATATATATTCAATAGGTTAGGTGAGGTGGGATAACGTTAGCCTCCATTGCTTTTAATAAAATCAAGAGTCTTTTGTTTGTTAATTGGAGAATCCCCTTTTCATTACATGACCAGAGGCTACCCTTATGCATGATTAAACTCTCCAGCGCAAGACTTAACACATGCTCCACCAGTTTTAGATAAAAGGTTGCAAAAGTGCTAGCACTTGACAAGTCTGCCTTCAGAATGTCAGCAAGTGCACTGCTTCAGGGAGATTTTAAAAATCATAATACACAACACTTTTAAACACAGTGAAAAGACGAAAGGTTGAAAGTACACATTGCAAACAATAGACACAGTGATATATGTAAAAGAAACAAGTGTAGTAGAAGCAGCATAAAAGTGTGCTTTAAAACATGAGATGAAGAAAACACAACCATAAGGTAATATCAATATATATAAATAAAGTTGAACTAATGATTTACTTATGCACATGTTGCTTATTAACCTAAATGGATTACGTTTTGATGCTATGTAAAGTGGCCTAGTGTTCTGATGATCTTTGCTAATTTGCACCAGTTAGAAAAGTCGGTGCAAAATTGTGTAAGCAATAAAGTACAAGCTTGCAATTTTACTTACTGATACTAGAGACAATATAGTTTATGAAAACCTTCAAACAATATTAGAAATATGATTTTTGAAAAACATGCATTTATATTAAGAATGTGAAAATGTGTGGTACTATGGTATTTCTAACATTAGTTATTTCCATGTAATAAATAATATTTTGTGAAAGTTTATACATTCTTTATTTTAATTTATTATGTTTGAAGTAAAGGCAAAGCTTATTTCATTTAAATATGCAATCTTAACTTAAAGGCCTTTTTCAAAATGCTTTTCCCTGGTGTTGACCTTTCCCCTGATTTAATACAATGGATAGTTCTTTGCAAGTGAAATGTAACTTTTTTGTCCTGTACACTTCTATCCCCTGAAATATTTTAAATGCTTTTTCAAAGTCCGCAGCCAAAAATCCCTGTGGGATTAGAATTTCAGCTATGGCTAAAAGTTGCAACTTTGTATTTCTTCTCTGCCAACATTTGTCTTGTGTGGACTCCGAAAGTTTTATTTCTCATGATTAGCATGAGAAACCAGCTTGATGTTTCAATCATCTCAGGTGACATGATGTGACCATACCAGAAATAGAATCCTAATTAGACACTTGCACTGGCTGTGCTTCCAGAATCCAAGTGAACATTAACTTGTATATTCAGTTTAATGTGAGGTTGGCGATCCTCACTCGTTAGCACGCAGATTAGAGAACTGGCTTGAGTCTATTGTTTATATGTTGACTAACTTAAAGGTGTGCACAAGCCACATTAACTCATGATGTGACCATAGCCATGTGATTGTCTTTTGATGGTGATGTGGTGCCACGCCACTGGACTTTACCAAAGAACTTCTAAAAGAAGAAATCCCATAGGTGGGACACTTATTATTAACTCATGATACCCATTCTGATTTTCCCTACTTGAGCCCCAGATGCTATGCTGTTTGATTTTTTTTTAACTCTTTCTAACTTTGGACTGCCTGGTCTATGCTACAGTATGTAGCAGATTGACTGAGTCTTTTCTGCCGAACATTTCCCCATTTCTTTATTTCTGCCATGTTAATTGACTTGCCCTTGATAGACTCTAAACTGAACCCTTCCCATCCTCTTAGAATCTAAGCTGTTAGACAACACACTATCTTTCTGCCTATCTGTAACTTTGTGGCTAATATTGATTTAAATGTCTGCTTAAATGCTTGGCACTGTTTTGAAAGCTGTTATATGTTCACCTGAACTTCTTAATCAATTGCTGGGTATGATACATTTTACATTTCTTATATAATAACCAAATTATGTAACTTTCTATCTGACTCTAATATTGAGTCCTGTTGTTTCATTAATTTGACTGTGACTAATGATTTAAATGTGTTGTAGGGAGAATCTGCGAGCTCTGACAGAACACCAGGTGTTACTTCTCCTGTTCTGTGTAGCAATCTCAGAGCTATTGGTTTGTATAATCCTTACTCGTCTTAACTTCTTTAGGAGGTTTAGACTTCCTGTTGCTATTCCTTATTTCTACAGTATGGTCTTAAGAGAGGTGTACTTAAATCTTATTTTTAACTTGTGAGTTGGCTATCAATTAATGGTCCTCATTGGACAGCTAATTTTGAGTTTGGTCACCCTAATTCACACCTCTCCTATAGGCAAAGAAAGATTCATCAGAGGATCATTGCCTCTGTAGTAAATTAAATTGACTTAGATGTCTAAGCGTAAAGGGCCCGGTACGGTTAGAGAAATAAACAAGTGTATGCGAATAAAATAATTTGTTACCATGCTTACGCTGCATCAGTACCACCCGCCCAAAAGACCTCACTAGCCATCGCACCTCTAGAGGAGTGAGCTTCAAATCTGGGCAAGTCAATTCCAACTACAAGTATATCTGCTCCTACCCACAGTGAAATTGTAGTCTTTGATACTGCCTTATATTCTCATTGAAACTGTTTTTCTTGCCTTGTGGAGTCCTGCAGGGTTCTTCACTCAGCCCACTTTTTTTAACATTTATGTTGCAGAACTAGCCCCACTCATCCAATCTTTCAGTTTCTCGTTCACTTGATATATCCGGACGACATGCACATTTTTCTCTCTACCTCAAATAAACTCCAAGGATACTAGCAATCGAATCCAGACCTGCATGAGACACGTCAACTCTTTGATGATTAAGTACTGTCTCAAGCTCAATGCTGGGAAAATCAAGGTGATCCTGTTTGGAAACAATCCCAACTTCTGGTCAGCACCTTCCGTGCCTGCAGAAATTGGACTACTTCCTGCCCCTGCAAACAAAGGCAATATTCTTGGTGTCATTATAGATGACAGTGTAAATCTAGGTAAGCAAATGATTGCTATGGTCTCTTCACCCATTAACACCTTAAGAATCCTCAGGAAAATACTAAAGTTTCTCCCCATCAGTGCCAGGTAGACAGTCATCTCCACCTTAATACTCGCCAAAATAGATTATTGCAATGGCCTTTACAATTGTCTGCAGGCTCAATGCGTTAATTAACTTCAAGTGCTTCAGAATTCAGCAGCTAGACTTCTACTGGGATTGTCAAGGCATCACTCTGTCTCTCTCGCTTTGAAAGATCTTCATTGGCTGAAGGTAAAGAACAGAATTCATTTTAAATCTCTCTGTCTTACCTACAAGGCCCTTTATGACTCTGGACCTCTCTTCCTGAAGAAAGCCTTCTCTTGGTACACTCCCACTAGAAACCTATGATCATCAAGTTCTTTCGAGTAAATACCATTAGATATAAAAAATCGAAATGGGGAGGAAGCAGCTTCCTGGCAGGAGCTTCCAAACAATGGAATCTCTGCCCTTTGTATATCAGGTCAGCGCCATCTCTTCTTCAATTGAGGAAGCACCTGAAAACTTGGCTATTCAACAGTAGTTTTTTTTCCTTCTTTCCCTCACCTCTGCACGCTGAACAGCACCTAGACACCTCTGGGTATATGATGCGCTTTACAAGTTTTGTTAACAAACATAACATAACATATATGGTTATTAATAGCTGATCTTCCCCACCTGCTCTGAATTTCAACATTCTTTGCTGATAAGCACTCATGCAACCTCACAACGCAAAATTTCTTGCAGTTCTTAAAAAAAGGTAGAACATGTTTTCAGACATTGTCCAAAGAGTGTAATCAGTGGAGCTCTCAATTGAAAAGATGAAGAACTAGGTGGGTAAGAATCCATAAATGACCCATCACTGATAACATCTGGTTAAAAATAACATAGGCAATGAAATGTAAAAATCAAAAACCCTTTTGGAAAATTATATGAGAGAATAGCAGCTCTTACTCTAAACACAAGATCAATAATATTACTATCATGGAATGGCAAAAATATATAACTTCTCTGTATGTTTTGAAAAATCACATGTATAGCAACAGTATAACGGATCCCCTAGGTGAAATATACATTGGGAGATATTCTCACCTTCCCCTTCCTTCTAGACATGAAGTGTTGAATTATCTTAAGAATAACAGGATCACAGGTGCAAGAGGCCCAGATCAATTACCCATTACTATCATAAAATTGGGTCTGGACCTATAGGCCTGCTACATAGTGGCGCTCTTCCACTGCTGTTATAACACAGGAGTGGTCCTTAGCTCTTGGAGGGGTAGCGTTATCTTGCTGCTATATTAAAAAGGACCCTTACAAAAAACATAGCAATTATAGGCAGATTCTCCTGTTGGACCCCACAAGAAAGATTTTTTCTAAATGTGTATTATCTAACCTACTTGAATGTACAGAGAAAAAACTATTATACCATTTGAACACGCAGGGTTTAGAGCTGTCCACTCGACTTTGGATAATGTAACATGTTGGAGACATGTGTGAAACTAAGGGAGATGCCTGTCTATGTGCCATATATTGACTATTGAACAGCCTTTGATCGCATGGACAGGCAGACCCTTTTCAAGAAGTTGAGCGCCATGAGATAAATAGGGAGTCTTTTTAAGCTCATTTTGCTCCTCACAAAGCTACCTGGTGTCATGTTATGTTAGGAGGCAGTTGGGGTATGACTTTGAAAATCTTCAACAAGAAATGGCTTGAAACGGGACGCCTGTTCGCTATATATGGTGGATTTGCCCTATTTGTTTAATAAGGTAGCTGGTGATGCCCCTAAATTAAATTAGGCTCTTATCCTTTAGGCATACTTCTTTATGCAGATGATATTGTCCGGCTAGACCTGACTCCTAAAGCTCTTCAGAGATGTCTTGATACCCTCTCATCATACTCAGGCGCTCACTTCCTGATGGTAAATATAAATAAAACTAAGATCATGAGGAATCGTCCGAATGGGCGCCAGATAAATACAAAGTATAAGTGGACCTATAATAATTCTGCCTTAGTAGTAGTAAAATCCTACACTTATCTTGGAAGAATTATGTGCGCAAACTTGGTTGGCAACGTACGTATTGCACATATATTAAATGAGGCGTTTGCCTATGGAAAATCACTAAAGGCATTTATGGAACACTTATTGTGCAACAGGTCACAGGCACTTTAATCATCTCTCAACAGTATATAAAATGAAGATCCCACCGAGACTTTTATATGCTACAGAGACAATAAATACTAATCTATGGCACTTTACGCATAAGCTGGAGGAGAACATTCTTTTCCCCAATCTACACTTTAAGTTCTATGGTCTGAATAAAAGCCCTAAGGTTGGAATTAGGATTGGTGAGCTCGTTCATCAGTGGACTGGCTGCTCATTGTACAATGGTATAATTGTCTACATGCTAGGCTGCTAATTGTACAATGGTATCATTGTCTTCCACATGCTAAAGAAAAGTCCTTAAAGAGTATCATGGCTTCAGAGTGTGTTGCTCCTACTATCGAGACTGGATCATTTTAACTTATATATTAACGGCACTTTGGCACTTTTCGTCAAGTAGATTAAATATCCAGAATATGAACTATGTTCACCTTAAAAACAATCTAAAATATACTATTTAAAACGGCTCCATGGAAAATGATATAGACATATGTAGTGCAAAATGTCATTTCCATAGTATTATTCAATCATGTCAGGCAGCAGTTCCTTAAGTGTATATGAATTGGAATATGGAACATAGAGTGTGAAGATGCATAATGCTATGTAGATGAAAATGTTTACCATTAAAAACTGGGCTGGATGCATGACAGAATGGAATCTGGGAAAAGAGAATATGTACCTTATGTGACAATGATGTACAGACCATTGAAAAAGTTATATTTGCCTGTTCTGGCTTAAAACTTTATTAACAGAGATATTTAAACCACTTTTTAAAAAAATATGGTATTTCAAGGACAAGAGCTTCAATAGAGATGATAAATTGCTGAGATAATGAATTAATGTGTTGTAAATATTAAGCTCATTTTTAAAGTTGTATTGGTGGATGTAACTTTGTATATTGAAGATCTCGTTGAAAGATCTAAATCTGTAATAAAAACCTTGCATTTTATGAACCAACCTATTTGTACGTTGGTCGGTTCCCTAAATACCATTCCATTTGCAAAAAATCGATGCACAATTTGGGAGCACTTTTTGTGAATAGAAGCCCGTAGTTCCTTTCCTAGAATGGCATAAATATTCAGAATCGTGCATCCACTCTGTTAGGGTACATTTATCCACATGGTATGAGCATGCATTCATATTGAAGATTTTCACCAAAAAGAGTGTGCATGACAAAATTTGAACTGGCGTCATACATGTCAACATTTTAAAACTGGACAGTGAGAGATTCTGAAAATCAAATTGGGGAAATGCGCCTTCCCCATTGATGTATACATTGAAGCAGAGGCAATCGTAGACAGGCGACAGATAC
Organism: Lissotriton vulgaris; assembly: GCF_964263255.1. Taxonomy (NCBI): domain Eukaryota; kingdom Metazoa; phylum Chordata; class Amphibia; order Caudata; family Salamandridae; genus Lissotriton; species Lissotriton vulgaris. Next base: position 1,998,024,414 of record NC_141689.1, read on the forward strand.
AATAAAGCCATTTTTACTTTAAAGAAAATCCAGAGTCTCCTGTCAGAAACGGGTCTGATGACATGCATGTGTTATACAGATTGAATGTATTTTTGCTAAATGATAGTGGCAACTTTTGCCAAAGTGCATAAGAGGTAGCCCGATTTGGTAGATCCTGCAGACTGCCTTCCTGTTAACACAAAAGATGCCATAGCTGTAATGCATGAGAAAGGAAGTATCAAATATATTGCTGTGACAGATACACATTGTAGTTTGTGCTGGGGTAAATAGCAGTATTAACAGAAAGACCATAGTGCAGACGAAAGGAAGAGCCAACTATTTAGCAATTTAATGAGCAAAATGGCTCTGGTGTCAAATGGCATAATAATTGCATTTTATAGACTGTCACAGTAAATCAATATTAATAGTTACTTTAAACAATTACAACTAGGGGAGGGCACAACATGTGTAATTCAGTGTAGCGTAATCACATGGAATTGCCAAGGAAGTTCCCATGATTGTGCAGAATTACTCAACAAGAATAATCAGGCAACTATCGCTAATTCCTCATCAAAGAGTTAGGCAGAATTACCAATCTTACTCCGATTACTCCAGGGTAAATGAAGTTCTACCCAGGGCTAATTACAACCATCATATAATGAGGAAGAACACAGTGATTACATTTTCTATAAAAATAATAAATATATTTCTCAACCAAATGGCCTTTTGGGCCTTTCAACCAAAAATAAAATGTTGTTAGACACCAAACAAGCCAGGGATGTTTAAAAACACATCTCACGAAAACTAAAATATGTAAATCATTCAACTGGGGAAGGTAGGCATTTAAATATTATCTTTCCACTCCAAGTAACCACATGAAATCACGCTACTAGCTTCCATCAGCTTACACTTCTCAGTTTTCTAAGGCCAGCTTTTTTGTTTACATTTTCTTTTTCAGTATTAGTATACACAATACTATAAGAAATATTCACACATTTACATTTTTGGTAGGCAACAGAACCGATAATAATATGGATAAAACTTTTCTCAAGCTCATGCAGACACTACATTGTCAAGTTAGGTTCTGCAGGGGACATATTGGACCCTTCACTTAACACCCATTGGAATGTAGTGTTCCCATGAAGATGGAGGCCCAATGTACATCCGCCAGGTCAGTCTTCCCTACTAGAATGATAAACATACTTACTGCATTCCTCACATTTACCACCCTCCTGTTTGTGTTCCTGAAATCATATTCCCTAAACATTTGTATCCCCACTTGGATTATATTCAGTCCATCAACCAATACCACGGGTCTACTTATATGCACTTGTCAGACATTATTCACTTTAAGTATTGTGTTACAGCTTGCACTATGCCAAATGTATTGGTCAGCTGTTAGTCACTCCTCCCAGCTATCACCTTTTACTAGGGGCCTGTCACTTGGGGAGTGTTACAAATAAGGTTTCTGGTTGACTAGTGTATGCACCAAAGCTACGCTGATCCCACCACTCTAGTCAGGGCAAGTAAGTTACACACCAAAGATAACCTGTGCTCACTCACTGGAAGCTTGGCACAGAGCTGTCTGGCTTACCCCAGAGGTAATGTGTAAATCGTTTGCACAACAGTCACACCAGTGAAACAATAAATTCACCCCAAGAGACTTCACACGTGATTATATAAAATATGGTTATAAAAATGTATATATCTTAGAACCAAAGCAACATAAATCATAAGTATTTTGTGTAATATGTCATTACTGGCATGTTACTTGCTATCCTGAAAATGCAAGATTCAAAACATCATACCTGATAGCATCAGGGCAGGAGATGCAGCATAAAAACATATGAATTACCACTTTTCACAAGCAATGTATGGATCACCAAAGTAACATAACCTGGTGTAGAGACCAGACTCCTGACACATTAGTCGTCACCACCATTACAGACCAATAACAGTAGATGCATAGGCCATGAAATGCAGCAGGTTAGGTAGTGCAGACCCAGTGATCGTCAAGCTAAAGTAAGGCACAGGGCATTTTAGATTCTATTAGCCAGATTATGATAGCTTTTGGAGCCCAACCTGAGACAAGTGTAAGTAGGTGTCCATTGTAGGCCGCAGGACCACCTTCACACCTACTACAGGTATTGTGTTACTCCTAGGTCAGTTAGGCTGCTAATGGCGGTAGGTAGCCTTTGTCAAAACCTCACACTATACTGCTGCTAAAGAACAACTGCTCCAGAGGTAGGTCCTTCTGAGAGGGAGGAAAGGCACAGCTATGAAGAACCCCGCAGTCAGGATACCCAGGCAGGGCTGCCCGTGAGCATGCGGTGCAGCCATCACTGTAAAGGTAAACTCACACAGTCCCTTGTAGTCTGGGTGCCCCAGAGTCACTTCTGATCCGGGGCACCAGCCTTAAAGAGGAGCTCTTCGGGCCACGAAATCCTTCTGCTGGGTGCGCTTAATAACAATGGGCCTCGGAAGCGGGAACCACCACATTGGATCTCAGGCTTCCACAAGAATAGGTCACAGCCACACTGACATTACAGGACGTCTCTTCTGTGATGTTACTCCCGACAAGGGTGGCTCATCAGTGCATGTTGTCGTGTCTATGTGGCCCAAGTTGCACACAAAATAACTGTGGATCCTTCCTGAGTCCCTTGTCATGGCAAAAGCGCTGGATCTCAGAGGCAAGCCAGGAGTAAGGGGCATCACTAACCATGCACAGCTTCAGGATATCAGAAGCACAACACAGCTCTCAACAAATGCTAGTGACACTTAATGAAGTTAGGTGTGTATGGCGTTCACCATGCACTCTAAGTGTGGGGGCTAGAGGCAACAGCCAACGCTCACCACAAGCTTGGTCCCTGGGAGAACACTTGGGGGCAGGTTAACAGCAGTGGGCAGGCAGACTAGCAGTGGGCAGGCAGACTAGCACATCCAGACCGCAGTCCTAAGGGTGATCTTTCCTTGCAGTACCACAGTGTCCTTGCAGAACAGAGTCAGGAAGCAGCTGACAGGAGGTCAGCAAATAGAAAAGTAGGGCAAATTCAGAAGAGCAGTCCAGCTGAGTCCTTTGTGCAGCACAGCAGTCCTTCTGACAGAGGTTTGGTTCCAGATCCAAAGTTGCTCTGAAAACATGAGGTCAGAACCCCTGCACTTTAATTCAAAGTTGTCTTTGTTCAATGGGGAACCCTCAAAGGAAAACCTTTAAGTGCAAACACTCCTTTTCAACCCTGGCTCCAGACATCAGTAGGAGGTATATCGGGAAGACAATTAATATGCAGATGTAACCCTGTCACACCCAACCCTTCGTTTGAGATGGCATCTGGAAAGTATGTATAAAGTGTAGCTGTCAAACATGCCCATGCATGGATTGGAGACAGACGGCAAAGCACACAGCGGTGTTAGCACAGAGAAATGCCCACTTTCTAATGTGAAATCCACCTACACCAGCAGGCAGGATTTATCACTACCATTCTAAACATACCAAACATGGCAATACTACTCCTTTCAGATCAGGAATTTCCACGTGAGCACATATAAGGGAATTTCCCAGCTGCTAGATTTATAGAGGAGTAGGCCTCACATTTCTGAGGCACAAAATAGGCTGTTTGTCACCACCAGTACATGGCACACAATAAAATCACATGTCCTACCATTTACATTCACAGCACTCTGCCCAAGGGCTACCTAAGGCTCACCTTAGGGGTGACCTATATGTTAAAAGGGAGCTTAAAACTTGGCAAGTACTTTTACATGCCTAGTCAATGTGGGAGTAAACTGCGCACACAGGGCTGAGACAGGTTTGAAAGGTTATTCCTGTGGGGGGCACAAGCAGTGCTGCTGACCCAGAGGTACTAGAGAGCTTTACAGAATCGAGAGCAAGGCAATAAACAGTCACTGAGCTTATGACGTGCAACAATCATCTGTTCAAGTACACATAACATACATACACAGGGAAAAAATTGGCTATGCGGGAGGAGTAAACAAAGTTCTATATACAGAAAAATATTTGGCAATGAGGGTGGATTGCTGAAATTGTGATCAGTTCTAAACATTTAGAGTCCATAGAGCAAAAGACATCCAAGAAAATAGAGGCAAAACACATAGAGAAGAAAAGCAGCCAACTGATCAACGGAGTCTGAAATGAGCAAGAGAGCCTGTTTGAACCAAGTTTTGTTCGCTCATAAGTTCCAGTATTTGTTGAGGAGATGGCATTTCAGGTCTCTTTTGAAGCCGGGGAAGGAGGCGTTGCATTGATATATTATGCAAGGATATTTTCGGGCTAGTTGATCACCCAACCAAATAAATGGATGATAAAGCTGCACAGCCTTACATTATAGTTCTGGATCCTGCAACCCTAACCCTCTCCTTCCACGGGAAGATTCATGATATCGAGCTTGATCCTGCTTTGCTTACTGGCCCATATAAGTTGGCACAACGGGTTGTTTAATTTCCTAAGTAAAGACACTGGCAGTGGATGCATTACCCCCTGAAGTGAGTATGAGCAGCATGACAGAAGAGCCGTCCTGGCCACTGACACCCTACTCAAAACTGACATTGACAAATTGTTCCAGAAAGCCATGCGCTTCTCAAACCCTCCTCACATAACCTAGTTATGCTTTTACTGTTCCGCTACCACGTGCGCAATCTGTGTACTCAGATATCTGATATCAGTTTGCTCCCATGGATTCCTGATTCAGATATCCCTCTTTATTCCAATCTACTCATCCTACATTAGGGGAACTGCCTGGACTTAGTCTGATGGACATGCAGCTCTGAGATTTTGCCACAATACGTCAATTATTGCAGAAGAATTAGCTCTGACACCACTAGTGTTGTCTGCATTAGCTATATCACCCACTCGCATACCTCAGCTTTCTAGCTACAGCGGAGAACAAGTATTAATGTTTTAATTGCCAAGGCAAGTAAGAGTGGGGATAGAAGACAACACAGCCTGGTTCCTCTCTTGTGGATCATATCTCATATATCCCTTGGCTGAAGTTCACTCTGGCATGGAGATCAGTATATAGTAAGGCTAAACTTCATATGTTGTAGCATGAGTAGCATGCAGGCCCAGCTAAGTGTATCAAGCACCTTTTCAATATCTAGTATAGCTAGCCCATGTGAATGGTCATCTCCTCCAGACTATGCATTCTATGGGGCAGATTTACAAGCTCCTTGTGACACTTTTGCACCGCTGTTGCATCACTTTTGTGATGCAGCAGTAGCATAAACAATGGAGCCAATTTACAACGTGACACATCTAGAGAGATGCATCATGTTGTAAAGCCCTGCGCCACATTATACCTGCGTCAGGTATAATGCATGCAGGGTGGTGGCTTCCATGCAGGAAAGCCTTGTAAAAGTCATGCAGTGAAATCTACAAGATTTCACGGAGCCACTTCTAGGATGCCACTGCGCCAAAACCTTATGCCTGCTTAAAGTAGGCATAAGGAGATATGCAGCACAATAAGTATAGGCCTCAACATACATTGCTTGAGTTGGATCGGGCTTGCAACTCGACTCCAGTAATGCGTGGCTTTTGGGGCAACAGATCTGTCAATCTTTGTGCCATGGTTGGCTGTAGGATAATACGACGTATCCATGGTGGAGCAAGGATATCGCAGGTTGGCGCAGGGAAACACACATCTCCACAGATTCTTCAATTTCTTGTAAATCTGCCCCTATGTGTGAGTCTATATAGATTTAGCAGTTTACTCCTGTGTGTAACCAAAACAAATCATTTGCTAGGAATCTGTACACCCCCTACTCCACAACTGTGTTAGTCATTATCTTACTCAACATGATATCATTGCTGTTTAGCATCATTAGGGCCGGTAGTAGCTCATCTCCAGCTGATTTTGCTCTGGTTTTAGTGTATTTACTATGATTGCCTACTTCATGCAGGATATTAATAACCGCATAGTCTATGATTCTTGAAATTCTTCTAATTCTTTATCCACCCACAACAGGAAAAATGTTTTATTTAGGTTTTACTAATAAATAGGTCCTTCTAGGTTTTTCCCCTTTTGCAAATCATGCATTTCTTTGAGGATGCTTTATTTCGTTAGGAGGAGTTCAGGAAGGTAAAACTGTGCGGTAAATTAAATTCTTACATCCAATCAACTAACAGATCTATGTTTTCTTTGTGTGGCTGCCTAATACAAGTCACAGCATTTCTTGAAAGTTTTCATTACACCCTTCTGTCTGTACATGTCATTTCCGTTTTGCTTTGCTAGGCTCAGTATGGCAAATAACTGCCCCACTCAAACCTGTTCTGTTGTTACAATTGTCTAGTATATCTAAAGTGTGTCCAACATTCCTATTGAGTGCCACAATTTTGATCCTTCTTGCATCGTTATATTCAGTTCCCTTTTCACTGTCTTCGAGGCCCCACTCTAGTTTATCTAATTCTGTCTCTAGTTGTTGTTTTGTTCCATACATCTTGACCATAGAATCTCTCTTCTAAACTCCTTTGAAGGCTTTCTACTCAGATGCCCAACTGGATACAGTTTCCCAATGATCTCAAAGAACCGATCGATGACTTCCCCAAAGTGAGCTTTCAATGCTCTCAGTTGCAAGGTTGGTCTTCAGTCTCTGCCATCTGTACCAACATTCTTGCCTGCATCAGGGTGCTTTCTCAAGAGAAATTCACTATGATGTTCTGCTTGTTCATATTTTAGCAATCTCCTCGTGTGACTGAAATGTAACCCAACTGACAAATGCCTGGGTAGCTAGAGTATTCCTTTTTATCAGCTTGGTGGTCTCTCTAATAATCTACTAACTCTGCAGCTCATTTGACTGCATTCAGTAGTTCAGCCATGCATGGTTAGGCACTACTTGACTAGGCTAGGGAGGTGCCAGTCCCAGGTTCCACTCAACATATCATATATCTCCCCTGGGGCAAGCAAACATTAAAAAAAGGGAAATACTGTTTATCCTCTACAGTTGGGGCAGTCGTGCTGACTTTGCACACTTCCCTCACATTTACTAGTCCATGTAGTAGTAAGCACTTTTGTTCTCTATCTGACACCTCACAGTGTACCTGGAGCAGCATATCCAGGGCTACCCATTTTGCAACACCCCTATTTATATAATATAAACAGAGTAATACATACCTGTCTTCCATTTGTTATGCAACTTCTCTGCTTCCCTTACTGTCAGGTGCATTTCCTGGACTGGAGCTATATCAACTTTGTGAGTCTTGAGTTAAGAAAGCGCATAATGTTTTTTGGAGTAGTTGTTAATGTCTTTTTGCATGACAGAAAATTGAGTGGGAAACTTCACTCACTGTTAGGTGGACCTGGGCCAGTAGTTATGTGCCATCTTGCATGTCTCAATCAAACCTTTTCTTTGTGAATGGTCTGCTTAAATTTGCCTGCTTAAGGGTGTTCAAAAACCCAGAGTACCCTCACTTCTCAGGCAGTTACCTAAGCATCATGACTAAAATATACTGTTCACCATTTCCAGTATGACCTTTCAAACCTCTCCGCCCATTCAATCAAATTGTTTCAATCAACAGACTCATTAATACACAGAAACCCAAGTTTTATTTAGCTATGTATCAGTGTTCACTCCGAAGTGCAGGGGATTTCCTTTTCAGCCTCAGAGATTAGACCAGGCACTGCACAAACAGACCTGCTTGAGTCGGTGATGTGCACCCTGCAGCAACTCAGTCCACATTCATTCTTGCTACTGCTGCCTTAATCCTCTTGTAACTCTTTGCTTTCTCCAAGTCCCCCACTCTATAAGAAGAGGCATGGGGAGGGTGCAGCTACCCACCGTGCACCTCTGATTATCACCCTATGTGTGTGACAACATTTCAATGCATCCTAATTCCGATTAATCAGTCTTGGTGGCTGTGAGATGTTATTCACCTCTTCAATATGGCACAGTAGGCTTCTGGCTTGCCTCTTCCTCTGCAGTTATCTCTTCTGCCCATCATTCAGTCCCTCAATGCAGCAATGTTGTTTGTGATGGTTCATGTTCTCTATCTGCCTGCAGGATTTCTGACATGCTCCTAAGCCTCTGTGCAACCCTGGTATGCTATAGAGTCTTTTCCCTCTCAATATTTCTCGGGCCTCAACACTGGAGCCATATCACCCAATGCAGGGCACAGGAAAGCACACCCTCAGCATTCTGTCCCACACGTTTTGCCACTTCAATGCAGTGTCCCTAAACTCTAACAACCCTTGCCACCAAAAAACCCATTACCACCCTAAACCCTAAATTACCCTTACCACCCAATACAGAAACCCACCTAAACTGTAAAAATTCAGATGCCACCCAAAACCCCAAGCCCACCATAAAACCTAAATATTTCCTTACCACCCAAAAACCCATACCCACCGTAAGCACAAACAATTCCCTTGCTCCACAAAAACTCATACCCACCCTCAGCCCCTAAAATTCACTTACCATCCAAAACCCCAAACCATAAACCCTAAAAGTTTCTACAGCGTAAAAACACTTGAAGCAAAAAATACTTTCATATAGTTACCTTTAATACTTTTGCAATGAATATGCCTTTACCGTTCATGGATTTACACTAAATTCATTGTAAAGAAATGAGTGGTAAAGGCACATTTGGTGTGAAATCCTGTGTGGTAAAGACTTGCGTGGTAGTGTTGAATGCATGATAAAGCCAGCATGGTAAAGGCATTTGGGGTTCCGGCTTTGCTGCAAAGGCTGCTTCCCGTTTTTCCTATTTGCTCCCAAACTTAGATTATAAATTATTAAGTCTAATAAGGTAAGGTAAGGTGTCCTATGGTAGAAGTAGGCCTTGCAGTAGGGAAAAACGATGTTAGGAGTACTGTAGGCCCAATAGTAGCATTTAATTTACAGTCCCTGGGTACATTTAGTACCATATACTAAGGACTTACAAGTAAATTAAATGTGCAAATCAGGTGTAGGCCAATTTTATTATGTTTTAGGGAGTTAGCCTAAGAGTTTGCCTTATTCAGACTTACAAAAAGATGTCTGTTGAAGAGGAATAGCGTCTTTCCTCTCTAGGAACCTTAAAATGTGGAGACTGTTCCTCCTTGGCCTGTCTTAAGCATCTTCTACTCTGTACTTCAGGGTGTGGATAAAGGTTTCACATTTATGAACCTAGGCTTGTTTTTCCACAACATCTCCCTCAAAGTGGCCTAAAGCTTCCTCAGTTTCCCAAGACCAAGAATTTGCCAAAGCTATCCCCCAGCTTAACACTTGCACTATTTATACTTTGGGCTTCGAAATTATTGCATGTTGGAAGGAAGTTTTGCTTAAATAATATAGGCCTAACCAATATAGGCAAAAGATGGATGGATACATCCAGATCAAAACGTGATAAGTCTTTCTTGTACTGCCAACACAGTGTGCAAGCAATCAATGTTCCCTTCCTGTTTATCCAGGATTTCCTGAGGTCTCATATCGGTAGGAGTTAAAATATGGCTCACATAATGACATGTCATAACTGTCTTGAAAGTAGGATCAATAAATAGATTTAGGGTGAACATCATTTTGTATTAAAACTCCCATACCTTCCAACATTTTTACACTGTAATTCTGGAACATCTGTTTTGTAGGAGCTCACTTTTAAATAGTAGAGACAAGTCAAGACTAGTTCTTAAATTTCCTTGTCAAGTTCTCCCACGTATTGCTGTAAATAATATGTATGATACTGGGTTATACAGAACAATATCATCTAAAAAGGAATGCCTCTTAGTATTGAATTTTGGAACCCCTGATCTGACAGTTGATGACTAAAGAACCAAAGCATGAATTGTGTCATCAAAGACATAGATTGTCCATTAAAAAATACAGATTCTAACCGTATACGAGTTTGAACAGTGGAAACAATTATATGAAATATGTGCCTCAATATTATGTGCCAGAAAAAAGGTTATTCATTTGGGAGAGGGGGCATCCCTATCAACCTAATAAACCCACTCTGATTAGATTAAAACGTAGTTGAGAGAGATTCTCTGTTTCTCTATTCGACCACTGGTAGCTGTGGCACAAGCAGCAGGTGATCACCTAAGATGTGCACGCTAAGTTCAAACCTTACCAACAATTTCAAAACAAATATCATGCCTGTCAGATCATAGCCGTTATTATGGACACCTTCAGTCCTGTTATAGGTGAATTTGCTGCCCCTTTTGAAGACGAAGGGCACTGCATACACTTGAGGAACCCTGGTAATGTGGAGGAAAAATGAGCACTACCATGTTTATAGGACCAGCTTCAAATACAATTGTTGAGATCCAAATATGCAGAGATTGAAGCCTGCTTAGCTATGAGAAAAAGTCATTCTATCTACGCATCGTGGATAAGGTAATGACATGTGCAGACATTTTTGTTTTTGGAGGTTTCTTCGAATGATAGCAGAAAACATAGTCAACTGACTACGCTCATTATGTTTTTAGGAGTTAAAATTAACCCCGGGACAATGAGTGAAGATATTCCACTTGGTCAATTTATCTTTCCCTACCATAGGGTAAGCATCTTTTTTACCCTTTTCCTTGCGAGATTGATACTGGCCGCAATTTTAATGCAACAGCCTGATTTACATTCTTACTCCATTCAGGGCCTACAGTACTCCTTGGTTTGCCCATTGTATTAGTCCTGATGAAGACTCGCACAGCCACGGTCTAACTCACCTTTAGGCCATTAGACGAGTCGAAACGTCAACGCTCTTTCCCTTTTTGACCTGGACCCTGAGACACCTTTTCTGGTGCAAAAATTCTATGCAAGTTATGTTTCCTTCGATTGAAAAATGTGTATAAAATGTACATTGAAGGCCAGGTTATTGTAGGACGGTGAACTGTGTAACCGTTCCTTGTGTGTAAATACTAATTGTGAATATTTCTATGCCCTTAGCTATACTTTCTTTTCCAATCACCTGAAAATCCTTTATTTCTTGCACGCTCCCTTTGGGCAACCTAAAAGTTTTTTATATTGAGATAGTCAAAAACGAAATGAATTAAACTTGCCCCTGACTTTGTAATTATTGCTGTTGTATTCCATATCCTTTTGCAGCACTTCCTCTTTGCCATACATTAAAATATCTCAGGAGCTGCTGTTTCAAGATGGCAGGGGCGAACTGCCACCAGGCAGATCTTCCTTCTTCAGCTTCTAGGCCATTCTCCTACTAGACAGGGTAAAAACCGGTTTTCCCTGCTACTGTGGCTGGAGCCTAACAATCTAAGAAGATTCTAGGAGGAATCTACAAAGCCTTCTTTGGCATCTCCTGGTCCAAAGAAGTAGAAACTGCCCTTTATTCTACCAACTAGTCTTGTTCATTCCCCGATAGCTAATCCCTTCTAAGTGGTTGGCAGGATTTCTTGTCTTGGGCCCAGAGGAAAACCATTGTACTCTGAGTAAGGGCCATTACCTCCCTCAGGCATAGATGTGTATTTCAGCTCCGGAAATACGTTTAGGTGACAGAATTATATTTTGCTCCACTGTGATCATGTACTGGCTTTCTCGGAAGGTAGTGGGAATGAAAAAGCAAACCTCTCTCTGACATTTCCAAGTCAGTCAATAGAGAATGTGCTAAAGATGCTCTTTCTTCTGCCAACAGTTCATGTCCACTCCCAGATAACTAATTCCCGTGATGTGAGCAGCAGTGAACAACCATTGACCTTTCTAAGGTCAAGAGGCAAACATTTATTCTCAGAGTCATAGCCCTCAACTCAGGTGGCCTAAAATTCCTTTTTACAGTTTTTTTTCTTCTTAAGTTATCAAAAATCTGATTTCACCATTAAATGTCTTTTTTTAACTTTTTTTAAACTAAGCAGGACACACCAGTAAAGCATTTTTCTAACCTGTTCCTAATCTACAGCGGAAAACAATGATTTTAATCCCATCTATGCCTATCATAGATAGGTGTACGCCAGGCCTACCAATTCGCTTTGGAGTTTTATTTCACTGTTAGGAACACTAACTCTAATATCTAGTGTGCCATGTTTTTCACATATTATTATCCTGCCCTGAGGGCTTACATGGCATACTTTAGAGCTAACATGAACATAATTAAATGTGCTCAATTTCTTTGCCATGTGTCACTGAAGTGCATTTAAACTGCAGCCTAGCCAAAACACAGTGGTGCTCTTGGCAGAAATATATCTTAGTCATATGTGTGGATGGTACAAATACACACTGCAATACACATATAACCTTTAACTTTCCATGCTAGGGGTACACTTAAGGCACAATTTACAATGAACTTACAGGAAAGGTAAATAGGCCAAATAAGCAATTCCAAAGTACAGCGCATGATTTAAAGGGGAAGCACAGATACTTTACTGCTCTCTATCAGTAGTAAAGTGCACAGAATTTTAAACCCATTAAAAAAAGGGGGACACAAAAATGTGAACACTCTATGTGACCAGGCAGAAATGGCGAACTTGCTATATTCTGCAGAAAGTTGTATCTATCTAGGAGGAGAGGTAGGTTGTCCTGGAAATGCAGCATTATAATATAGCAGACGTGAAATTCATAATACATTTTGCTGAAGGAGCTTCCATTCTATTATTAAACTTCATATAAGCATAAATTATAGTATTTATACTGCTTATTCAAACTAAGGACCTGATAAAGAGTTTGATAGATGAGATACTCCATCACAAAAGTGATGACTATCCCATTTGCCGGATTACAAGTGCCTTAGGATGTAATGTATTTAAAATACAGCAGAACTGTCACGTCTGCAATGAGTAACCCATCCAGAAAACTCTCAATCAAGCTCCAAGTAAGTAAGTTAAATGACCACCTATTCTGTTTTACTTTTACTGTTAACACCTTTACTGCTTTGGCAATGGTAATTATGAAATTAAGTACAAATGATCAGAACAGTTTTCTGTGTCCTTATCTTTATGGTTTAAATCCTTTATTGCTTTTCAAACATGACAAAAGGGAACAGGACCTCCTGCTCCATCAGGACAATGTGGTACAGACATCAAATGTCAGCGATGCTAGTCTCACGAAGTAACCGCTGGGAGCGTGCCAACCGTAGGCAACTCATAAAGAACAATGAGGGAAACGAACTACAAACCCTTCCCACACCCACCCCCTCCCCCTGCCCCTGTCCACAAACCATCAAGGTAAAAAATAAGGAGAAGGAATGATGCCAGCATTGTGTAGATTACCGAAGCCTCCGGGGAAAGCGCTTCTCAGGGATTTGGGTGTCCGCTAGGCGGAGGAGCTGCAGGTATCAAGGGCAGGTCAGTTCCGTGAACTCCGCTGTAAGCAGAGTCAGGAAGGGCCACCATAGCTCTGCAAACTCGTCTACCCTTCCCGCCAAAGTGAGAGACAGTTTCTCCATACCAAGCACCATCCACAGCCTTTGCAACCAGCCCGAGTATAGGAGGAGGCTGGGGAGAGCGCCAATGTGCAAGTATGTTCTGGGTAGCTGTCCCTAGAGCGATGGCAATTAGGCGGCCTCTCCTAGATTTCAGGGGGGTATGTCAGCAGGTTGGGCAACCCTAGAAGGATGTAAGCTGGGAAGCGTGGGAGTTGTGTGTCAAGATGAGAGTCTATGTAGTCTAAGATTGTAGCCCAGTATTGTTGGATTCCGTCACAAATCCACAACAGGTGCTCTAAGGTGCCCATTTTACCACACCCCCTCCAGCACCGGTCACTAATGCAAGGGGCAAAGCGGTGGAGGCGCTCCGGTGTGTGGTACCAATAAGTAGCGATTTTAGTCAGTGTCTCCGTGAGTTCTGCGTGATAGGATGAGTGTCTTGTCCTATAATATATGCCACTCCATTCTTTGTGGGATAGGGTTCTACCTAGTTACCGCACCCAGCGAGCCCTACCTGCATTGTAGATATGGGTGTTGGCCTGCAAGAAGATGTTTATATAGGTCGGAAATTAGTTTTTTGTCTGATGATCATGTAACCAGCCACTTTTCAGAAGGGCTTAAATATCGTTGAGCTCCGGGTTTAGTTTGGGGTTGGAGTGCCCAGTGTCTAAGTTGTAAATAATACATTCTGTCTGTCTCTGGAATGCCATAACCAGCCCTAAGTTGTGGGTACGGAATGATGCCCTCTAAGTCAAATAGGCGTCCCAGATAACGACAAGGGGAGAGACACCAGTTCGCGAACGCTTTAGGATCCAGTCCTGCAGTAAAGTCAGGGTTATTGAACAATGGAGTCATAGGAGAGGGAAATGATGTCAACCTGTGTGTGATAGCGTTGCAGTCCCAGCCTCCAGGATTGTACTTGTGATGTGGGAAGCATAGAGGTTGAGCGGTCTGTGTTTCTTCCGAAGGAAGGGGATACCCTGCAAGGGCATGCCTAAACTGCCTGATCCTGGAACAGCCAGTATTTTTCAAGTTCCAGGCGGTGCCACTCCACCAGATAGCGGAGCTGCGCCACATAAAAGTAGAGCTGCAGTTCCGGTATTCCGAAACCACCTTGTACGGGGGGTAGGACCACAACAGCCTGCTTGAACCGCGGCCTACAACCCCGCCAAATGAAGTGAGATAGCCCCGACTGGGTCTGCTGGATCCAACCCACCAGGGGACGCAAAGGGAGAGTCTGGAAAAGGTAAAGGACGTGGGGAAGGTTTGTCATTTTGATGGCAGCTATTCTGCCCAACCATGAAAAGGAGTGGTGTTTCCATCTGCGCAATTCCATACGAATTCGGGTGCGAAGCTTATCATAGTTAGCTATGATGGTGGCGGGGAAGATAGGGCCCAATTGCACTCCCAAATAGGGAACCGTGGTGTCCGACCACTGAAAAGGATGCTCTTCACGCAAGTGGGCCAGCGTGGTCGCAGATAGATGTTAAGGGTAACCGATTTGTCCATATTGATCTTAAACCCCGAGGCCAGCGCGAAGTTATGCACCTCAATAAAAAAGGGCCCAAAGAGTCTGAGCATGGTCAGTGATGGAAAGCAAAATGTCCTCCGCGTATAGGCTACGTTTGTGAACATCCCCCCTGAATTTAATCCCTGCAATGAGGGAGTGGTGCCAGATTCTCTGCGCAAGTGGCTCCATATAAAGCGCGAAGAGAATGGGGGAGAGAGGGCAACCTGTCGGGTAACCCTGCCTATGAGGCAGCGGGAGGACATCTGGCCATTGACTCGCACCATGGCTTGGGGCGAGCGATAACAATTGAGAATGTGAGTACACAGGACTTCCCCAAAGCCGAATCGATGCAGGACTTGTTCTAAGTAGGGCCAATGGACCCTGTCGAAGGCCTTTTCCAAATCAATTGCCAGCAGCAGGCAGTCCCCTTGAATGTGCGACGCCCTTTCTATAAAGTGTAATACCCTCTTAGTGTTGTCACTGGTTTGACGCTGTGAGATAATACCCACCTGATCCGGCTCCACCAGTTGTAGCATATAAGGGGCTAATCGCGTTGCAAGAATACTCGTGTATAATTTAATGTCAATGTTAAGAAGGGAGATCGGCCTGTACGCACTATAGCTAGTAGGGCCTTTTACGGGTTTCGGGATAACTATGATCGAAGCCTCCAGCATTTCCTCCGGGATAGCACTGGGTTGGGCAAATTTGTTAAAAAGGTCACGCAGCATGGGAGCCACCTGGTTGCAAAAGGCCTTATAGAAGGCTGCAGAGTAGCAATCTGGGCCAGGGGACTTCCCAGGTCGGAGGCACGAGATGGCCGCGATGACTTCCTCCAGCCCGATAACCCTATCCAAGTGAGCAGCCTGTGCAGGTTTCAGAAGGGGAAGCCGCGAGCCGTCTAGATATTCCATGCCATGGAGCGCGTCGAGAGAGTCACCCGAGTACAATTTAGCGTAGAAGTCCTGGAAGGCTTCTGCTATAGCTACATCATCAGAGACAAGGGCACCTCCAGGTGTACATATAGTTTGCACCCCTTGCCTCTGTCTCATTTCTCGCAGTTTATGAGCTAAAAGGCAGTCACATCTATCCCCACCAGTGTGGTTGGAATGGCGTAAGCGGAGGGCCGCATATTCAGCTTTATCCTGGTCCTGCGTCGCCAGGTGTTTCCGCTCCGTGCAAAGCTGACGTCAGGCCCTGGCTGCTCCAGTGCACTGATGCATCTGCTCCAGCTCCGCCACCCGTTGTGTAAGCTCGGCTCGCTTCTGGCCCCGTTCTTTATTGATGGCAGTGGAAATGGCTATGAATTCTTGCCGTAGGACGGCCTTAAGGGCAGTCCATTGTGTCGCCAATGAAGTGTCTGCATTGGCGTTGAGGGCTAGATAGTTCGAGATAGTGGTCTTAATTTTATCAATAATGGAAGCCTAGTGCAAAAGCGAGTCATGAAGGCGCCAATGTCGCTATGGTGTCTGAGTGTGTGGGAGTGAGAAAGAGGGCGTTACTGGGGAGTGGTCCGATAGAGACGCAGTGAGAACGTCGGCGTCCGTAGCGAATGCCACTAACGGGGTAGAGCACAAGAAATAGTCCAGCCTAGCGTATGTCTTGTGGGCCCCTGAATAATAGGTATAGGACCGGCTATGGGGGTGAAAGTGTCGCCATATGTCAATGAGACCCAGGTTTTGGATATGTGCTAAGCGAGCCTGTGAGAGGGCCCCCACCTGCCTAGTGCGTTGGCATGAGCGGTCAATAAGGTTGTCGAAGACAAGATTCAAGTCTCCCCCCAGCAGCAGGCATCTCTCCGAATTTGCTGTAGCGTCGATGAGTGCGCTCTGTAAGAATTTGTCCTGACCTTCATTGGGAGCAAATACCGACCATTTTATGAGAGACGTACCCGTTACTAGGAATTGATACGTGAGCAGGCTTCCCTTGATCTCCGCCTCCCTCTGGACCACTTTGCCGTGGAAGGAGCGGGAAACCAAAATTGCCACCCCTGCTGACTTAGTGGAGAGTGAGGACAATAGCTGTATGGGGAAGGCTCTGGATTTCATCCTGTGTTGGTCCTTGTGTAGCAAATGGGTCTCCTGGAGGAGGCAAATATCGGCTGCTGAGTGTTCTAGGAAATTCAGGACTGCTCGCCGCTTGATGGGGTTATTCAGACCCTGGATATTGAGGGTCAATACCTTAAGTGAATTGGGCGCCATCTAGTGTTGAAAACAGAGGGAAGCTGGCTTAGACACCCTGCAGGCAAGGCGCGGGAGTAGTGCAGGGGGAAGGCAGCAGTAACGGCCTCGGGGACAGTGCACGCTGACGAATGAGGGAAAATGTGGACAGTGAGACCTACCCAACAAAAATCAAAAAGGGGAAAAAAGGAAAACCCTCGAAACCCCACCCAAAAAACCCCAACCCACCCTAACCCAAAAACACTATGAACAAGAACAGTCTCTGAAGAACATCCTTCATCCCAAGACGACCAGAATAACAGCCACCTAGGGTCCATGGTATGGTCAACGAGGAGAGACACCCCCTCCCGCCACCCACCCAGAAACAGCAAGGATGCGTCAGATGGGTTCCAAAACATAAATGCACGCCGGGGCCATCATTTGTCCTCCGGACCCTCACCAGCGAGGACCCCCGTAGCTGTAGCTAGAGCGTCTCATTGGTTTTGAGCAATTTCTGAGGCCGGCGGTCTCTGCGGGCGCAGCCTCCTGGTTTGCCGCTGCCAGGCTGATGGAGAGACATAGGGCCCCATTCTTGGGCCAACGGTGTCACCCTCCTCAGCCGGTGGAGTCAGGCCCAGCAAGCGGCAGGTGTCTGTCAGCGAGCGTAGCTGGTGCAATTTGCCATTGAACTGAAAGATGAGGCGAAATGGGTGTCGCCAGGAGTACAAAATCCCTTGCTGTCTCAAATGATCAGTCACAAAGCGGTACTGCCTACGCCTCTGTAGCGTGACCAGTGCCAAGTCTTGATACAGTGACCCTGGAACTAAATGGGGTGAAGGGACCTCGCCTTAGACAGGATAGCTTCCTTGGTCTTAAAGTCCTGAACACACACTAATATGTCTGCTGGTTGTGCGTTAGGGCCATGAAGCGGTCCCACACTGTGTGCTCTGTCCAAGACAACGTCTTTTGCGTGGGAGTTTCCAACAAAGCAAACAAGTCCCGGGTATTTTTGGTGCTCCTCACCCCCCGGATCCGGATGTTATGTCTGCAGGATCTGTTTTCAATATCCTCCAGGTGCATCTGCATATCAACATTTTGGTCCTGTAGCTGGATGACTTCTTGCTGCAACGTCGCCAGGTCCGTAACCGTGGTGTCACTCTTCTCCTCGAGTGTGGCCACCCGCTCTCCGAGACTGTCGACATCTCGGCGCACTTCCTTCAGTTCTGTGAAGAATTCAGCCTTCACCGACTGGATATCTTCCCTCAGTGTGAGGAATAGCGACTCCAAAAAGGCCTTCGAGATGGGCTCATCCCCAGAGGTCGTGGGCTGTTTGGGCGTCTTGGCTTCGGGCGTTGTAGTAGCCATGTTTGAAACAGATTGTGAACGGCCAAACATGTCTTTCAGGGGTTTCACCGTGGCGTTTCTGGTTTGGACATGCTCCCGTGCTGCTCAAGTGCCTGGTGATGCAATGGCTATAACCCTCATGGGCAGGGCCGCCGTCTGAAAAGGGCGTACAGCAAGTTATAAGGAGGCTAACAGGATTATCCTAGAGTGTACCTCCCGAAGTCCACCAGCAGGCTCAGGGTCCAGCGTCGCTTTGCCACCCAGATTCCGGGCATGAAGTGCGCAGAGGCAGCCGCTTCCCAGTCACGCCTGGCCGGGAGGGTGCACCTCTCAGTGCCCGTTTGAGACCTCGAGGCCCTCCGCTGCATTGCACCCGGTTACAGCACAAAGCTTTATGGCATGATCAGGCAGGACTTCAGGGTCATCACAGGGAGCCTCCATGTAGCTGGCTGTTCTGTGGGCCACTGGGCCAGGTGTAGCCCATGAGACGTGGGGTGCCAGGCGGTTGAACCAGTATAAGTCGGCTCTCTCCCGACTCTGGTGCACAGTCTCATTCCACGGTTCCCTTCTGCTGGTCGAGTGGGGGGCAGGAGACCGGTGGGGCGGTCGGGAAGGAAAGAAGCTGGCCTCGGTGATCCGATCCTAGACCACCGCGTTCTTGGGGCCGTGCTCACGTGGGTGGCCGGGTCTGCCTCTCTGCACCCACCTCCACCGCACCTGCTGTAACTCCAGATACGGGCTCAAAGTGGGCCGGTTAGTGCACTCAGCGAACACAGGTCTGGTTCCAAGCTAAACGTGCCCCAGGGAGCTGTGCTTTACTGTCGCAGATGGACAACGGGCAGGAGCTAGAAAACGAGCGGCCTACCCCGCCGCCATCTTGACCACACCCCTGTGTGTCCTTATCTTTAAAGGGGCTTATTATTCTGAGATATTTGGTCGTTTAAAGTTTAAAATGTTTTAATGTTGCATTAATTTCTCATTTTCTTATAAGTTTTCAGTGCCATTAGTTTGTCACAATGTTTGGAAATGGGTTGTTGGACTTGGCTCTTTTTGCAGGGTTCTCACCAAGCATTTTGCTTCTTCCCCCTATTTTGTCTGACCTGTTGTTGTTGGTTTTAGGAGTCTGGGAACTTTACCAAGTGCATATGCTCTCTGTGTAAATTGTAAACATGATTGGTTATCTATTATTGGCATATTTACTGATGAGCCCCTAGTAAAGTGCACTGTGTGTGCCATGACCTGTAAATCACATGCTACTAGTGAGCCTGCAGCACTGATTGTGCTCCCCTCATGAATACCCCTGAAAAGGTATCTCAGACCTGTCACTGCAGTGTCAGTGTGCACTTTGTAAACCTCCATGTCGACTTGGCAGGTGCACCCACTTTCCAGGCCCTAACCTTCCTTTTTCTTGCATGTAAGGCACCCCTAGGGTAAGCCCAAGGTACCCCCTCAGGCAAGGTGCAGTGTATGTGAAAGGTAGGACATGTACTGGTATGTGTGGCATGTCCTTATAGTGAAATTCAGCCAATTTAGTTTTTCACTATTGAAGGCTATCTTGCCCCATAGGATAGAATGGGAAATGCTTTGTAACATCTTACAAGCATACCTTCAAATTGGGACAAGATAGAGAAATAAAGTTTAGGCTCTCTGAACTCAGAATTTGATAACACATCTTTTAGTAAAGATGGTTTTTAAATTGTGCGTTTGAAAATGCCACTTTTAGAAAGTAGACATTTTCTTGTTTAACCATTCTGTGTGCCACTGCCTACTTGTGTATTGACTGTCTGGTTTTGAAGTGACAGGGGCTGGGGGTGTGCATTCACTGGAGTAAGCAACTGGGGGAGGGGGGTTGGTGTGCCTGGCCCTTTCTGGATGCCTCAGAGCTGGGCTGAATAGATCTTGGCTGAATTTAGAGTAGAGGGTGGAGATTTCCTTGCACTTGAATAGGGCCTGTCTCCCTTGCTCATTGCTGTCTCCACCCCCTGTGGTTATACTGCACCAGTGAGGACAGAACTGGTTTGGACTGGGCTCAGAAACCCTTGTACAAAGACATTTTGGAGTACAAGTATTAGACCTAAGACCCCAGAACTTTAGACTACTTCTGGAATCAAGAGGAACCTTTGCCAAGGAGAAGAGCTGGAAACACTGGAGGAGGAGTACTGCCCCTTTGATGTGTGCTCTCTGGGGTTAGCCTGCCGTAGCTGTCTCTGCCAAGGAAAGGAAAAGGACTTTGCTGTGTGCTGTGTCCCCCTGCTTGAGGAAGATCTCCAGGGGCTGGAGTAGAGTTTGCCTCCTGTTCTGAAGTCTTCACACCCAGCTCCCCTGCACTTCCTTGCTGGGAGTTCTGACCTGCCAAGAGATGCCTGTGACTCTGTTGGGCCCTGGAGGTTGTTCCTGCTGTTGGGAGCTGGAAAAGCAATGCAACTATAAGAAAATTGATGCATTACTCTTCTTACAGCTGTTTTTCCAATGCACACTGCTGTGCGAGAACAACTCCCAGCATTGCCGTACCACAGCGCCTGTCACCGCTGCAAGAACTGAAGTGTTGAGGGATCACCGCTGAAGAAACCAATGCAGCACCGTTTGACGACACCGCATTGATCGCCGACACATCCCGGATTTCCGCGCATCGTACATGTGAGGCAAGTTTTCATGACGCTTCACCAGCGGACCAGAATTGTCTCGGAATCGACACATCACGTCCCCCTACAGACTGGATTTGACGCACCACTTCTCCTGCGTGCAGCAGAACTGTCACTTCTCCTCCCCATGCCTCAGGAACTGATGCATCTCTTTGTTTTTCTACGCTTTCCACCTCTGCAGCTGTTTGGTCTTGTGCATTTTGTTGCAACTGCAAGTACTTTGAGAGAAATCACGCATCCATAGTCTTCTAGGTGCCAAATTGTTTAAACCTTTTTCAAGTCATATACTTATCACATGTATGTTGGATTTTGGTCTTGTTGAGTTTAGATTAAAGATACTTTATTTTTCAATACTGTTGTGTCTATTTGTGGTGTTGTCACTGTGTTATTGTGTGTTTTGAGTACAAATACTTTACACATTGCCTTTGGGATAAGTGTGTCTGCTTGTGCAGGGTTTTTCTAAAGTGTATATCCCCCTTACCCTGATTAGAAGGGTCCCTATTTTGACAGAGGCACATACCTCTGCCAACTAGAGATCCCCATTTCTAACATGGGTAATATGGGCTGCATGGTCAAACTGGATGCCTCAGGTGACCTGGTAGGATGTCCCTATGGAGCCCTGTATACTGTGAACATGAGTTGTGAACGGAAGGGTTAATATTTGTTAACAGGGTAAATGGGAGGGAGGCCCTGCAGCTCAGGGGGTGTTCTGTAAAATGTGGCTTTAGATAATCATTTTAGAGGTTATCTTGACAGAGCTGTGGTCAAAAAATATATCTAAAGTTGGTTTTGGGTCTACCCCTTTCAACTATCAACTTTCGTACACCAGCCTCTTCCACCCAGTAGTTTGAGACTTTAGTAGTCATGTTCTTATTTTATTTAATTTATTTATTTTTGGAGTTTTCTATAGCGCTGGCCAGACCCGAGGGTATCGGAACGCTTTACAATCGATCTGGAGGGAACAAGTGTGGAACAGTACAGCAAAAAAGATTCATACAAGTTCAGGGGGTTAACAAAGTTATTTGGCGCCCGAGGGGCGTGTTTGAGGTAGTGTCTTTGAGGTAGTCAGAGTTACAGGGTGAGCAGCTGAGGTAGAGTTCGGGAATGCGCGTTCGAGGTAGAAGATTTTTAGGCGACTCTTGAAATCTGGAAAGGAAGGGGTAGTTCTGATGTCCACAGGGATGCAGTTCAAGATTTTTGGGGCATTGCCCGCAAAAGAGTGAGTTGCGGTTTTTTGTTTCCGGGTTTTCAGGGGGATGAGTAGTAGGGAGTTTGAGCTTTTGAGGTTTCTGGATTGACCCGCTTTCTTGAGCTTGGAGGCTAAGTATTCCGGTTTCCCTGTGTGCAAAGCTTTGTGTGTAAGACAGGCCATTCTGAAGCTGGCACACATTTCCACTGGGAGCCATTTTAAGTCTTTGAGTGCGGGGGATATGTGGTCAAATTTCTTTGCACCTGAGACCATTCTGGCAGCTGCGTCTTCAGCCCAGTGGAGTATCCATCTCTCACCTATTGGTTGTTTGGGAGTATTATGTTGCCTTCCCTCGAGTGTTTCCTCTGAGATGCATGAGAGACTAATTTACAGATAGAACCTGCTCTATACGCTCCTGCTGGCTTCATTACACATGCCTTACTCTAATGTGCTAACTTTGCATACATAGCACATTATAGGAAGATTTGTTGTCTCTGGCAATGCTTGTTTGCATTTACAGATGCTAGTAAGAGGAATATGAAAACAGAGAGTGAAGATAGATGAATAGGAAAAGTCCTGAAGCACCAGGGAAACGGCCCAAAGCTCGCCCACTGGCGCAGTCTGACCCACTTCAGTCCACCCTGTTAGACAACATTTCTGCTGCTCAGTCCCTGCATTGATCTAATGGGACAGGCACTATTTTAGGACCGAAAGTGGCACGTTCTGTAAAAAAAAAATCCATAAAACCAACAAAAGCACAAGAGCAAATCTAGTCCTGTGTATCGGTGCCAGATTATTAGTGTAAATTCTCTTAATTGGACCAGACATCTCCTTTCTCACTCAGAATGTGGTATTCAAAATGATTTTGTTGATGTTTTCTTTTTTAGGGTAACTGTGTTGCTCAGTGTGTTACATTTTACATAGCTAAGGTGTTTTTTTTTATTCCAAATTAGAGGCCACATATGACAATGCCTCAGCGGACAATGCAAATATTTTGAACTATTGCTCTTTTAGCTGGCAATACTCCCCGGTCTGATTTCTTCAATCAATGTTTACTGGTTTATTTATGTGTATGAAATGTTGATAATACAGTTAATCTCCTCGAAAATACTACAAAGTACTTCACATTTGTTTACGATTCTTAAATCAAAGCTGAACAAAACAAACAGTGATGCAAGTGGAGTGATGCAGTTCATACGCTGATTCTTAACTGATGTAGAGAAATAACACTGGGATTGTCTGTTAGTGAAGGTGAAAAAAGGATCATGATGTAGGGCAAATACTACATCTACAAGGGAACCTTTGAGAAGCACCCGAACCACTCAACATATTAACACATTCCTGCTGACGGAGAGAGACACACAAGCTCCCTCGCTTCAAATATTACTCCTGCAATTGGCCCCTGCCATGCAGAGATGTGTTTACTTCGGGGCCATTTTGAACTGGAGCCCACATTTTTCAACGTTGCCTCTGGCTCTCATGAACTTAATGAAACGTAGTCAGAGCCTCTTTTATAAGGAACATGCGCCAGTTTGCAAGTAAATAAAGATTGAGGATTATAAACAAATTGAAAACATGTAAGGTCAAAGTTTCCAATCAGTTTATCTGGAGATCCGTGCATTCTGCCAAGGCAATTTCACATTGCATGTTCTTGGGTTTTGTTGGATGGAGGTCCAAGCCAGGCAGAAGGGTCTAGGATCAGGGAGAGCAGAGCAGAACATCTGGTGCAAAGCTCACATTGTTTTATCTTCTCAGGCAGCACGTTTTCTTACAGTGCTGTGAATGAAGTATTTCTCGGAAACCACCACAGTCTTCCTGCTCTCTTTAACCCCTTCCACGCTGATGATGAGCTGAGCTCGTCATGGCGTAGCCTCCTCGCACGCTGATGACGAGCCCAGCTTGTCACGTAACATGCGTTTTTAAAAATCTCAGCATACGAGCGGAATTCCAGGGGCCCTGAGTAGCAGTGAGTTGTCCGGGAAAGTTTCCTTGAAGTTTGATTGACAGGCACCGGTGTGTGACTGATAGCACAGTGAGCCGGAGCAACAGCATGCAGTGGAAGAGGTAGTGCTTAAAACTTCTTTGTTCTAGGCTGCCCTCCATGGTCTCTTGATTAAACCAATTCCTGCCCAGGGATAGGGAGTGCTATAAAAATTCAGATGATGATGAGGTACCTGTTGGATGGGAAACAACCTTTACAGCACAACTTTTACAATGCACTTCCATTACAAAGAAACTTTAACAACGCAACATCCATTACAACGCATGCATTTACAACGCAACCATTACAATGCATGACACTAAAACGCACACCACTACAACGCATGCCATTACAACACAGTCATTACAACGCATACCATTACAACGCATAGCATTACAACACATAGTACTCTTACACTATCCAACACTTACCCTACTGTTGCACCCCATGGAGTTAGAATAGTAATTTTTACCCCTACGCTATCCAACGTTTACCCTACTGTTGCACCCCCTGGAGTTAGAATAGTAATTTTAACCCATACACTATCCAACACGTACCCTACTGTTGCATCCCCTGGAGTTAGAATAGTAATTTTTACCCCTACACTATCCAATACTTACCTTACATGCAATGTAATGTTATGCGTTGTAATGGTATGCGTTGTAAATGTAGTATGCGTTGTAGTGGAATGCGTTGTAAAAGTAGTTTCAAAGAATTCGTTGTAATAGCATGCGTTGTAATGGTATGCGTTGTAATGGATGTTGCGGTGTAAAAAATGCGTTGTAAAGGTAGGCGTTGTAAAAGTATGCGTTGTAACGTCATACATCCCTGTTGGACACTTATCACATCATTACTCCAACATTACAATTTGGTAACAGTTCAGCGGAGAGTAATGTCTCCTGACAAAAATGTTGCTTCACAGAACAACAAACATTTGCAAAGCAAACCTGTCTCCCTTGCTTTTTTGTCGCTGCTATTGGCTTTGAGTTTGCTGCATAGTTTTAAAATACACAGTTATTTGCAAAGCCAATAATGGCAACTGGCCATCTTGAATCTGTTTGTTATACTGTCAGGATCGCTGACACATTGCAAGACATGCGCGAGAATCAAGAGGGAGAGAGAGGACCAGAAAGCTAGTCCAGATCCCCGGTTTATATGTAAGTAAATCAAAAAGAGACTAGCTAAAAATGGGGTTAGTCTGACACCGGTTCTGCGAAGGAGGCACAACAGGTCCCACGCTGGTGCTGGCCAGAAATCCTGGCCACCCCTTGCCACTTCAATAACCTCGGAGCAAAAGCAAGCCTTAAAAGCGTGATCTTGAGAAGGGAATCCCCCCTCTCACAGTTATATACACTTTAGGGCGTGTAGACACATAGACTACACTACACAACCCCTATTTTAACCTACACATATTTTATTGTCCTGAAGAAAGCCAGATTAGTAATAAGGCACTGGCTGAAACATGTTGACACTCTTAGGACGTAGGAGCTCGTAACCCGCCTCTAACGTCCCACAGCCTTATTTTTAACCGCTGACGGAGGCCCTTTTAATAAAGTATCCTCACCCCAGGGACCATCCGCCAAGCCGTTTTAACCTCACATATCTGAACACCTTACACCGCACACACAGTGACATACCTGCTCCGCTGTAATCAGGCGTCGAAGCACACCCGGGACACGCTAGGTGTCACTGGGTGGGCCCGATGATGAAGCATGCCACCAACTAGGTTGGTGGGTGAGGGCTTTCTAAAGACACCCAACAGGTGCCACCGCCAATTGGCAAAACGATACTGAGTCGCTATGACAATAATAATATTAATGTCAGACTAACCCCATCTTTAGCTAGTCTCTTTTTGATTTACTTACAATGCAAGACATACCATGACTTGACAAAACATAAGGGGCATTTTGAAATTATAGAAAATTGACTTTTCACAATTTCAAGATGGCCATCACATTGCATGTTGGTATGTGGTGTGACACAAAATGGCAGCCATCTTGAAAGTATGACTATATAATTTTCTTTACTTTCAAGATGGCCAACATATTACTTCGGGTCAGACTGTGCATGCACAATGGTGCCATCAAGAAAGTGTAAGAAATAGTTTTCAAGATTGATGTTAAGTTGTGTTATGTTATTTATGTCATGCCATGTGAATTTTTTATGACTTGCATGTAAGCCTGAAATGTTTTCTAGCACCTGGAGTGTGGATGCTGCCTTGACTGGGACCTAGTTGAATAGCCAGGTTTCAGTTTTTTGCAGAGTGCTAGAGATAGCTGGCAGCTCTCATGTGCAGGTGGAAGGCGTTCCAGGCTTTATGTGTCAGATATTAGAAAACTCAGCCATCGGCTCAGGCTCTTTGGATGCCGGGCACATTGGCGAGCAAAAGGTTGGAAGAGCGGAGTAATCTGATAGGTGTGTGGAAGCTGATGTAGCTATTCAGGTATTCGTGGCCTATGTTGTTCAGTGCTTTGTATATGTGTTTGAGGAATTTGAAAGGGGCACATTTTTGAATGGGGAGCCAGTGGAGGCCTTTGAGCTGATGTGAATGTGCGATGGAAGTTTGAGTGTGAGTCTGTCTGCTGTCTTCTGGATAACCTAAAGTCTCTTAGGGGCAGATGTATCAACGCAATTTTTAGTCACGAACGCTGCAACTCGCAAAAAAGCAGTGGGTGTGACAAAAAATTCGCAAAATGGTATGTTGTAGGGAAATCGCATCGCAAAATTAATTCCTTAATTTTGCGTAAGCATTTAAGGAATCACAAATTTCGATTCCTTAAATACTATGCAACAAGCATTACATTTTTGCGAATTCTCCTTAAGAAATCGCAATTTACCACCAACTTCAAGTTGGTGGTAATTTGCGATTTCTTTCACAAATGCACTTTTTGGCATTTGTGAAGGTGCCATATGGCGCACATACATGCCATTAGGGCTTGTATGTGCGCCATATGCGCACACATGTTAATTTCAGGGGTGCATCAGGGTGTCCTTATGACACCCTTGCACCCTTGAAATTATTCTCAATTTGCGATTCTCAAATTGCGAATCGCAAATTGAGAATTACTTCACATTCATTCCTATAGGCCTCCTGGCCCATAGAAATGAAAGGGAAGGTATTCCTTAATTGCGATTTCGCAATTTGCTAATCACAATTAAGGAAAACTAAGAAATCGCGAATAAATTGCGATTTTGTACATACATCCCTTTTTGCGATTCTCAAATAGCGATTCCTAAAAAATCACTATTTGAGAATCGCAAACATGGATGTTGATACATAAGCCCCTTAGTGAGTTGTGTGGAGCATAACAACATATAGTGGCTTTCCTTAGACCATCTCGCTGGTCTCAGTGCTTGGGTAATGGTTCTGTGGGGGTTGAGCAGGAAACCATTGGAAGATATTCTGAAGAGTTTGAGGGTGTGGAAGCAGAAAGAGGAATATGTCTTAGACATAGAGGATGAGCTGGGACATGTTGACATAAGAGATAATATTGAGTCTGTTGACTCAGATGGTGTTAGCAAGCCAGGGGAGTAACAAACGCCCCCGCAGCCTCCGCGGTGCGGGGGGGCCACACTCTCGTCAGTAAATGAAGGGAGCCCCCTCAGCTCTTCAGTGAGAGCTGTGAGAGAGGCTTGCGCTAAAGAAAGCCTCTCTCCCTCTAAAGCTGGTGCAGGCTGTCTGCAGTCTGCTCTGAGCCCCTTCCGCTGACTGAAGAGAAACAATGTAACAATGTACATTGTTTCTCTTCAGTCAGAGTCCGCCCGCAAAAAGGATGGGGGCCCAGAAACACCATTCCCCACAGGGCTCTGCTGCTCTGAGAAGAGACAAGGACAAGGATGGGACCCCCAGAGACAGCATTCTCCAGGGCAAGGCTCATATGAGAAGGGATGAGGCAGCAAAATGGTGCCCTCAGGTAAGCACTCTTGTTAGAATACACCATGGGCGTCTGCAGGGAGTTGAGGGGGGCACGTGCCCCCTCCCCCCCCCCCCGGATCGCCAGTGCATCTGGTGTGGGCTCAGTCAGGGCCGGCCCTAGTCCATCATGCTTTTGAAATGGTGCCATTGTTGCAGGTGGCAGCCCCCTCCATTGGGTGGGAAGGGTGCAAGGGGGTGGCCGAGAAGGGTGCAAGGCTGCAGGGAGAAGGGTGCAAGGTAGAGAGGAGAAGGGTGCAAGGCAGAGAGGAGAAGTGTGCAAGGCGGAGGGGAGAAGGGTACAAGGCAGAGAGGAGAAGGGTACGCAGCAGAGAGGAGAAGGGGGCAAGGCGGAGGGGAGAAGGGTGCAGGGCAGAGGGGAGAAGGGTGCAAGGCAGAGGGGAGAAGGGTGCAGGGCAGAGGGGAGAAGGATGCAAGGCAGAGGGGAGAAGGGTGCAAGGTATGGAGGAGAAGGGTGCAAGGCAGAGAGGAGAAGGGTGCAAGAAGGAGGGGAGAAGGGTGCAAGGCAGAAGGGAGAAGGGTGCAAGGTAGAGAAGGGTGCAAGGCAGAGGGGGAGAAGAGTGCAAGTCAGAGGGGAGAGGGGTTCAAGGCAGAGGGAATAAGGGCGCAAGGCAGAGAAGGGTGCAAGGTGCAGGGGAGAAGGGTGCAAGGCAGAGGGGAGAAGGGTGCATTGGGTAGGGGGAGAAGGGTCTAAGGCAGAGGGGAGAAGGGTGCAAGGCAGAGGGGAGAAGGGTGCAAGGCAGATGGGAGAAGGGTGCAAGGCAGAGGGGAAAAGGGAGCAAGGCAGAGAGGAGAAGGGTGCAAGGCAGATGGGAGAAGGGTGCAAGGCAGAGCGGAGAAGGGTGCAAGGTAGAGAAGGGTGCAAGGCTGAGGGGAGAAGGGTGCAAGGCAGAGGCGAGAAGGGTGCCTTGGGTAGGGGGAGAAGGGTCTAAGGCAGAGGGGAGAAGGGTGCAAGGCAGAAGGGAGAAGGGTGCAAGGCAGAGGGGAGAAGGGTGCAAGGCAGAGGGGAGAAGGGTGCAAGGCAGAGGGGAGAAGGGTGCAAGGCAAAGGGGAGAATGGTGCAAAGTAGAAACAGATGCAAGGAAGAAGTGGAGTAGGGTGCAAGGCAGAGGGGAGAAGGGTGCAAGGTAGAGAAGGGTGCAAGGCAGAGGGGAGAAGGGTGCAAGGCACAGAGGAGAAGGGTGCAGGGCAGAGAGGAGATGGGTGCAAGGCAGAGGGGAGAAGGGTGCAAGGCTGAGGGGAGAAGGGTGCAAGGCAGAGAGGAGAAAGTTGCAAGGCAGAGGGTAAAAGGTTGCAAGGCAGAGAGGTGAAGGGTGCAAGGTAGAGGGGAGAAGGGTGCAAGGCAGAGGGGAGAATAGTGCAAGGCAGAGGGTAAGAATGGTGCAAGGTAGAAACAGGTGCAAGGCGGAAATGGAGTAAAGTGCAAGGCAGAGGGGAGAAGAGTGCAAGGTAGAGAAGGGTGCAAGGCGGAGGGGGAGAAGGGTGCAAGGCAGAGGGGAGAAGGGTGCAAGGCAGAGGGGAGAAGACAGAGGGGAGAATGGTGCTAGACAGAGGGGAGAGTGGTGCAAGGTAGAAAAGGGTGCAAGGCAGAGGAGAAGTAGGGTACAAGGGGGAGGGGGAGAAGGGTGCAAGGGGAGGGCGAGAAGGGTGCAAGGCAGAGGGGAGAAGGGTGCAAGGGGGATGGTGATGAAGTTAAAAATGTGCCCCCCCTGGAAACATTTATCAGGACGCCCATGGAACGCACACTACTTTGTGAGAGAGATTGGAAAGAGATTGGAGAGAGAGAGTGGAGAGAGACAGTGGAGAGAGAGAGAGAGAGAGAGAGAGAGAGAGAGAGAGAGTAGTGAGAGGGAGTGGAGAGAGAGACAGTGGGAGAGAGTAGAGAGAGAGTGGAAAGAGAGAGTGGAGAGTGGAAAGAGATAGATTGGAGAGAGACAGTGGAGAGAGAGAGAGTAGAGATAGAGGGTGGAGAGAGAGAGAGTGGAGAGAGAGACAGTGGAGAAAGAGAATGGAGAGAGACAGTGGAGAGAGAGTGGAGAGAGTAGCGAGAGAGAGAGTGTAGAGAGAGAGAGTAGAGAGAGATTGGAGAGAGACAGTGGAGAGAGAATGGAGAGAGAGTAGAGAGAGTGGAGGGAGACAGTGGAGAGAGAGAGAGAGAGAGAGTGGAGAGAGACAGTGGAGATAGAGTAGAGAGAGAGTGGAGAGAAAGAATGGAGAGAGAGTAGAGAGAGAGAGTGGAGAGAAAGTAGAGAGAGAGAGTGGAGAGAGAGAGAGAGAGAGCAGAGAGAGAGAGAGTGGAGACAGAGTGGAGAGAGACAGTGGAGAGAGAGTGGAGATAGACAGTGGAGAGAGAGAGTAGAGAGAGTGTGGAGAGACAGTGGAGAGAGTGAGCGAGAGAGAGTGGAGAGAGAGTGGAGAGGGAGACAGTGGAGGGCGAGACAGTGGAGAGAGAGACAGTGGAGAGAGAGTGGAGAGAGAGAGAGTGTAGAGAGAGTGTAGAGAGAGTGGAGAGAGAGAGTGGAGAGATTGGAGAGAGAGAGAGTGGAGAGAGAATAGATAGAGAGGAGAGAGAGAGAGTGGAGAGAGAGAGAGTGGAGAGAGAGTGGATGAATAGTAGAGAGATAATGGAGGGAGACAGTGGAAAGAGAGAGTGGGGAGAGTGGAGATAGAGTGGAGAGAGAGTAGAGAGAGGGTGGTGAGAGAATGGAGAGAGAGTGAGAGAGTGGAGAGAGAGTGGAGAGAGACAGTGGAGAGAGAGAAAAAGTGGAGAGGGAGTAGAGAGAGAGAGAAGGGAGAGAGGGTGGAGAGAGAGTAGAGAGAGAATGGAGGGAGACAGTGGAGAGAGAGTGGAGTGAGAGAGTGGAGAGAGAGTAGAGAGAGAGAAAGTGGAGAGAGAGAGAGAGACAGTGGAGAGAGAGTAGAGAGACAGAGAAGAGAGAGGGTGGAGAGAGTGTAGAGAGAGAGTGAAGGGAGACAGTGGAGAGAGAGTGGAGAGAGAGAGTGAGAGAGTGGAGAGAGAGTAGAGAGAGAGAAAGTGGAGAGAGAGACAGTGGAGAGAGAGTGGTGAGAGAGATAGTGGATATAGAGTGGACAGAGTTGAGAGAGAGAATGGAGAGAGAGAGAGAGAGTGGAGAGAGAGTAGAGACTGACTAACCGACTCGGAGACTGAATACTGAATGACCGAGAGACTGATTGGCTGAGAAACTGACTGGGGAGAGAGAGAGAGAGAGAGAGAGAGAGAGAGGGAGAGACTGGCTGACTGAGAGAGTGACTGACTGATTTACAGAGAGAGAGACTGATTGAGAGTGAGACTGACTGACATAGAGAAAGACTGACTGACTGACAGAGACTGACTGACTGAGGTAGAGAGATACTGACTGACAGAGACAGAGACTGACTGACAGAGAGAGAGACTGAGAGAGAGACTGAGAGAGAGAGGCTGAGACTGACTGACTTAGAGAGATATACTGATTGGCTGTGGGAGAGACTGACTAAGAGAGAGAGACTGACTGAGAGAGAGGCTGACAGAGAGAGAGAGACTGACTGAGGTAGAGAGAGAATGACTAAGTGAGAGAGACTGACTGACTGGGAGAGAGAGAGACTGACTGGGAGAGAGAGAGACTGACTGACAGAGACTGACAGAGAGAGAGAGAGACTGACAGAGAAAGAGAGACTAACCGACAGAGAGAGAGAGACTGACTAACAGAGAGAGACTGACTGAGAGAGAGAGAGACTCACAGAGCGAGACTGACTGACAGAGAGAGAGACTGACTGCCAGAGAGAGTCACTGACTGAGAGAGAGAGAGACTGACTAAGAGAGACTGGCTGACCGAGAGAGAGAGAGAATGACTGACTTAGAGAGACTGACAGAGGGAGAGAAAGACTGTCTGGGAGACTGACTGACTGAGAGAGAGACTGAGTGAGAGAGGCTGAGAGAGAGAGACTGACATACAGGGAGAGAGACTCACTGAGAGAGAGAGAGAGAGAGAGAGAGAGAGAGAGAGAGAGAGAGAGAGAGAGAGAGAGAGACTGAGAGAGAGACTGACAGAGAGAGGGACTGACAGAGAGAGGGACTGACTAAGAGAGGGACTGACTGACTGAGAGAGACTGATTGAAAGAGAGACTGACTGAGAGAGAGACTGACTGAGAGAGAGACTGACTGACTGAGAGAGACTGACTGACAGAGGGAGACTGACAGAGAGAGAGACTGGGACTCTGACAGAGAGTGACTGACTGACAGAGAGAGAGAGAATGACTGAGAGAGAGAGAGAATAAGAGAGAGAGAGAGACTGACAGAGAGAGACTGACTGACAGACAGAGAAAGACTGACTTAGAGAGGAAGACTGGCTGACTGAGAGAGAGAGACTGACTGATTGAGAGAAACTGACAGAGAGAGACTGTGAGAGACTGACTGGCAGAAAGAGAGAGACTGACTGACAGAAAGAGAGACTGACAGAGAGAGACTGGCTGACTGAGAGAGACTGACAGAAAGAGAGAGATAGAGAGACTGGCAGAGAGAGAGAGACTGACAGAGAGACTGACAGAGAGAGGGACTGACTGAGAGAGACTGACAGAGAGAGAGAGACCGACTGACAGAGAGAGAGACTGACTGATTGACAGACTGACTGATGGAGACTGACTGAGAGAGACTGAATGACAGAGATAGACTGACTGAGAGAGAGAGAGAGAGACTGACTGACTGACAGAAAGAGAGAGATAGAGAGACTGACAGAGATAGAGAGACTGACTGACTGACAGACTGACAGAGAGATAGAGAGAGAGAGAATGACTGACTGACTTACAGACTGACTGAGAGAGACTGACTGAATGAGAGAGACTGAATGACAGAGAGAGATGGCCTGACCGACTGAGAGAGAGAGACTGACTGACTGAGAGAGAGAGAGAGAGAGAGAGAGTCTGTGATGGAATTGGGGTCAAAGTGTGTATGAAGCTATGTAATGCCTCTCAAGATTGCTATTGTCTACTAATAAAAATGTATTATCAACATGTGCTCTTTGTATTTACATCTGCTTTTGAAATACTGCATTGTCGCATTGTCTAATGTTTTAAAACGGAAACGAGAAGAGCAGTGGATGCACTTTTGTCAAAACTGAACGATGAGTGGGCACGATGTTGTATATCATGACAGGAGTCTGCATCAGGAAACCAACCTAAAATTGAGCAAACTTCCTCGGCCAACTGATGGCAGGGACCCTGTAATGAATGGACCACCACCTATGATAGCCTGCTGGCAGACTAAGCCCAACCTTTAACTCCACCATCCAGTGTTACTTATAACGGCTGTATTGGTGATAGTGGCGTAACAATAGCCCCGCATCCCTTGCAGTATGTCGGGTCGCTGGCCTGAGAGCTCTAAAATGGCACGCAGAATGGGGGGCCCTCCATGTAGTTTGCAGAGGGACCCCCTCAAGTTTTGTTGGCCACTGTAGCAAGCGGTACCACATAGATATGGAGTGTCAGGCTTAGCAAGGATGCTTGGAGAATGCTGCAAAAACGGTTGGAGGTGGTGAAGGAGTACGGGACCAGGCTGACTGAATGCGTGTGGACTGTGAGGAAAGAACTAATCCAGCGAAGTGCAGGAGAAGGATGGGTGCTGTGATGTCTCCCTTGGTCATCATATGGTCACTTGCATTGGTTTTACAATGCTGGCATTGTTCAATGGCAAAGCCGATAGTGGCAATGAGGAGAGAGATTGGGAGAGAGGTAGCAAAAAAGATAGAAGGGGAGAATTCTGGGGGAAGGCAAGAAGGAGTGGGGGAAGACAGAGATTTGGAAGCACTAGAGAGAGTGACAACATGCTGCATCATTGCACTGTTTCAAACAATCGGAGCAGGCTATGAAAAGAGAGGTGGAGTGGTAGAAGTTTGAGGACCAAGGCAAAGAGCATGAATTCATGTTCTTATTCTGAAACATTTCTTGTAAATTTTGACACTCAGTTTGCTTGAGATACATGTGTCTGGAAAGGGTTTGTGGGCCAGGAATGAGGAAGGGTTCCAACAGGGGAACCAAATATTCCTCTTCTCTGCTGGTAAGACAATCAAACACACTGAGACTAGATTAAAACATCAATATTTCTAGTTTAGATTAGGTAAAAGCAGGAAATTGTGTTTTTAATGCAGGGGGGTTAACCCCTTCTCAAGCAACAACAACAATCCCTGTCAGGGTGAACCACAAAAGCCACTACATTACCATGTGCTCAAACCTCTGGTAGCTTGACACAAAAGCTGTGAGGCTTAACTTAGAGGCAATGTGTAAAGTATTTATGCATCACACAAACAGGAATAAAGTGAAAACATAACACAAGAAAAATACCAAACCAATTTAGAAAAATAAAGTGCATTTTGATGAATATAATTGTTGGAATTAGCCGTTTCTACAGGGGCATCCCAAAACTTTTTGCCTTTTGGCTCCTATTTTTTTGACGCGGTTTATGTTGGCTGTAAGATTCTGGGCAATTTACCACTGCTGATCTGTGCTAAAGTGCATATGCTCTCTGTATAAATTATGATATGATTGGTTACAAATGATTGCCATATTTGATTTACTGGTAAGTCCCTTGTAAGGTGCATGGTGTGTGCAAGAGCCTGTAATTCAAATGGTACTAGTGGGCTTGCAGCACTGGTTGTGCTGCCAACATGAGTTGCCCTGTAATGTCTACCACTTTAGTGTCTGCGCACACAGTTTGTAGCTGCCATGTTGTCCTGGCAATTGTACCCACTTGCCAGGCCCAAACCTTCCCTTTCTTACAAGTAAGGCACCCCTAAGGTAGGCCCAAGGTACATCCATGGGCAGGGTGCAGTGTATGGGAAATGTAAGATATTTACTGGGGTGTGTGAAATGTCCTGATTGAAAAATACTGTGTATTTCGTTTTTCACTATTGAAAGGCTGTCTGTCCCATAGGCTTATCATTGGGGTTGCACTATAACATTTTATATGTTTAGCTTTCCATAGGCTTGAATAATGAAAGTGTAGATTGCTCACACCTTTTTATGAATTTTATCTAAATCTCTCTTCGTATATTCAACTCTGTTGCGTGCACTTGTGACCTATGTCTGCCTGTACATATGTGTTATAAATACCAAAAGGGGCCTAGTATACATGGGTTACCTGGTCTCATTTGTGCACAGCTTTTGTTATGTTATGTTATGTTAAAATGCGTTTATATAGCGCTCAGCTACTCTAAAAGAGTGTCCCGGCGCTTTCCACATACAGCTACAGTGTATAACAACATAACAAGAAAAACAGGAACCCCAGAAGAAACAGAGAAGAAAATCCACCTAAACAGAAAGATTAAAAAGCCAAGTCTTCAAATTCTTTCTGAATTGAAGCAAATTGGGAGTCCTGCGAAGTACCAGTGGAAGCGAGTTCCACAGCTGGGAGGCCTTGAGGCTGAAAGAGCGCCCCCCAATCCGGGCCTTCCTCACGCGTGGAACCACAGCCGTGAAAAGAGATTCTGAACGCAGTGAGCGGGCAGGGCGATAGAAAGCCAATCTTTTCTGCAGATATCCTGCGCCTGAGCCAAACAGAGCTTTATGCACCAGCGTCAAGGATTTGAACATAATCCGTTTTCGGATCGGGAGCCAATGCAGCGTCCGCAGAAGCCCAGATGCCCGTGCGCGTCTATGCATACCAAAGATTGCGCACGCTGCAGAGTTCTGTGTCACCTGCAGACGCTGGACCAAGTAGTCTGGAAGACCCAGGAAAAGGGCATTGGCATAGTCTAGCCTGGATCCGATAAGCGCCTGCACCGTAATCCGTCTATGCTCCGCAGATAGTAGTGGAAGAAACTTGCGGAGCATTTTCAGAACACCGAAACAGGTGCCGGCCAGGCCAAGAACATGCGATCTGAGAGAAAGCTTGTTGTCAAGCTTAACGCCAAGATTTTTGGCCACCAAGGAAGATTGTGCCGGAGGACTTTTGGGGTAAGTACCTCTATCCAATCTAATTAACATACAATTATTACAATTCATCAATTGTTTTTGCAATGCATATCATCATTATATGTTTTCTAAATTATTTTCATAAATCATACAATTGTGTTTAGTTATTAAATCATATTGATACATCTATTTCAGACTGAAAATCATAATTAACAAAATCCAGTTGTGCTAAAGCCCAATGCATTTCGGGACAAACTGTCCCTTCTTCAGGGGCCAATAATCTGTAAAAAAACATATATATTATGATAACATAGCATTTTTCTCACATTCTGTGATATTTATGTATAATTATGATTAACAAGAGAGTTTATTTGTTTTATGGTAATCGTTAACTTATTCTTTATTTTCGAAGTAAGTATGCCTTGAATTATCCTATCTAAATATTTACAATTTTACCTTTAAGCATATGATTCTTTGAAATGGCCCTAAATACTATGTGGCTACAAATACTGGGGCTAATTAATTGTATTAATCTGTGTCAATCTGCAAGTCAACTTACTTGTGAGAAATGAAGTGATGAACCAAATGTCAAATGTAATGATGAGCGATGTCTAAAAAATATATAAACTAATGCTTATGTAGGTATCAACCGGAATGCTGCAAACCACCTTTAAGGGATACGTCAATACACACAATATAATAAAAATGTTCTAAAGCTAGTGACAAGTAGAGAGAGGAACCTCTATTTAAAATTCAAGGATCTGTAAATATAATATTTATTCAGAACTGTAAACAGTAAATTGTACTTGAGAGATGACTTTCATTCCACTCATACATAGAAATTATGTTTTGCTTTGCTCTATTAAAAATAAATAAATGCAGGGAATGCAGCTCTACCATTGGATGACTGCAGATGCGGCTGTCTCAAAAACAAGCCTAGATAAACGTAAATAAATAATGTGTGATTGCTGTGTTTGTTTATGACATGTTATTCTTCCATTATTTTAGTCAAGGTCAGGGGCATAACAGAGGTCCCAGCAGCCCCTAGGGTGCAGGAGGGAGGGGGGGTGGGAGGGGGCGATCCTCAAAGAGTCCCCCCATTGAGCCAAAGGCCAAGGAATATCTGTAAGATATGAGAGACTCGGTGGGCCCCTCATTGCATTCTGCAGGGGTGGAGATCATTTTGCGTTATGCCCCTGGGTCATGTGGAACAACTAATCGAAATGTTATATATATGAAACCCAGGTGTAACGAGTTTTACTAGGAAGAAGTGACTCACTTCTCTGTGATGATGCATTTCTAAATATTTTTTATCCAGAATGAGAGCATGTGGTAGCCGCACACATGTCAAATACATTTTGTGTTTGAGAACTCGACCAAGACTTGACATGTGGAAAGAGGTAAAGCGTTACTTTCCAACGGGCAGCTTGGTCAACAGAGCCCAGTTCATCATTTGCCACAGAGTGAGAAGCCTATTTTGCGCAGTGGTTGACAAAGTGAGCTCACAAGGGGATCTACTGTCTATTTAGCTTATTTTGTCTTTAAGTGGACCTGTTCTGTTTATTAATTGTCAGACTAGTTAAGGAGTGGATGTGAATTTTTCATTGAAGGCCTTTCCGTGCAGGGAAGCTTCTGTTGCACATTTTTGGTGAAAAAGCATGCTTATCCTTGCACTATGCCTAATATTTTTCTTGCCATTCAGCTCACAATTTTACAATATTTCTATACATAAGATGTTGTAAAGATGTAGAATGAATAAATACTGATCATTCCTATATATTCAAGGCAACTCAAACTTTCCTTTTCTAACATGAAAGAAGTAACCAGACAAGTCAACGCCGTCTCCTCGTCGTGCTTCAACATCCTGCGCATGCTACGTAAGATCTTCCGGTGGATCCCCACCGAGACCAGGAAGACCTTCACCCAGGCCCTCGTCACCAGCCGCCTGGACTACGGCAACTCCCTTTACGCCGGAACCACCGCCAAACTCCAGAGGAGACTCCAGCGGATCCAGAACGCCTCAGCAAGACTCATCCTTGACATCCCCCGACACAGCCACATCTCCGGACACCTGAGAGACCTGCACTGGCTCCCGGTCAACAAGAGAATCACCTTCCGTCTCCTCACCCACGCACACAAAGCCCTACACAACCAAGGCCCAAGATACCTCAACAGCCGCCTCAACTTCTACACCCCCACACTCCAGCTTCGATCGACTAACCACGCCCTCGCCGCCGTCCCCCGCATCCTAA
The DNA here is from genome assembly GCF_964263255.1 of Lissotriton vulgaris. NCBI lineage: Eukaryota > Metazoa > Chordata > Amphibia > Caudata > Salamandridae > Lissotriton > Lissotriton vulgaris. Next base: position 1,998,062,594 of record NC_141689.1, read on the forward strand.
GAGCCACCACAGGAGGAAGGTCCTTCTCCTACCTGGCCGCCAACACCTGGAACTCCCTCCCGACCCACCTCCGTCTGACCCACCTCGCCTTCAGGAAACAGCTCAAGACCTGGCTGTTCGAGCAGTAGCGGAACCCCCTGCCCCAAGCGCCTTGAGACCCTCCGGGTGAGTAGTGCGCTATATAAATGCTTTGATTGATTGATTGATTGATTAAGAAGGCAATACATGAGGTGCGCAGTTTATATCATAGTGTCAATTTCATTCAACTCCTAGTATGGACAAAATACTCATTCTAGGAACAAGACATAGGCTCAGATTTACTAATACTTTGCACTGGGCTTTGATCCCAATAAAGTGACTAAATCTTGTTTTGATTTTATCCTCCAGCACACGCTAATATCACCATGCAATAGGTACAATAATTTATCAAATTTCAACAGATTCTTTTGTTCTTGCATTTTTTAATTGCTTCTTAAGTCTTATTCAACACAGGTTTCGGCTCCTCTTAGAATGAAAAGTTTGACTTCTTCAGGGCTAAAATACATAGAAAATATACACCATTGTACTATGTCCTTTCATTATTCCTACCATTTGCACTTCCAAAATAGTGGCATATGTGTGTTGTACTACCATTACTATGTTTCTCATGGTGGCAAACCCATGCACATTTCTATGATGTATATTTAATCATTCATATTATGTAACATGCAACTGCAAACGTATACTTATGAGTGTTTGTGAAGCAGCCATATGCTAAGCATACTCATTATTAGATAATCTTTTAGTGACTTGCATATATGTGTATACCTGTATAGAACATTGGCATTTCTGAGTTAAAGGAGCGATATAAGTATTCAGAGTCCCACGAGGTTCCCCTTCCCTGCTCTTCTTTGGAAATTTTTGTGGGCACTACTAGTGTCAACTAAGGGATTAAAAGTCCATCGTGGTCGAATTAACTTCCTAACGCTTAACACGGGGTCCAACTTACGAAGTCCCATGTCTTGAAGAAGACCCGTTTTAGACCCACTACTAGGGCGTCCATAGGGTCGAAACGTCGATGAGATTGATATTATTGGACCAGTACAGGATATCCAGTTTTCATGATAATCAATCAAAGTGGATTACTGGCATAATAACTTTAACTGAATACTGGAAATGGCCAAAAGACTTTTTGCTTCCCCCCTTCGCCCCCTTCACCCCTTTTTATCTCTCACTTGTATATAAACACATTTGTATGTCACTATTTCACTTGATGTCACATTATAATCACTTAATGTTCTGTGCCGCTTTTGTAAAGTATTTATGAATTGTGAATATGTTTTGATTAGAAATTTGATATGTATAAGAGGTATTTGTGAATGAAAAGATTAATTCATAGATTAAAAACGGATGATCACCCTGAACCTCGTTGGTGTTGGATTTGCAAGGTGAGCAAGCTCTCTGGTGGGAGCTTTGTCTTGAGTAATTAGAAGACTAAATTGTATTAATAAGGAATTTAGCTCATGTATTGAAGGAATCAGGTCGTATACCCGACAGAACCATTGTTTATATTGAACTGTATTGCCCAGGTTCTGAGGGATACTGGGTCAACCCATGGTGATTTACAGTGTGTCTGGTGCTGGCTTGCAGTTTGCTGTTTCTGCTGAGTGGAGGATCAAGGGACTTTGCTGTGTGCTGTGTCCCTTGGTTGAAGAATGACTTTGCAGTGTGATGTGTCCATCTGAAGAAAAGTCTTTAAGGGCCTTAGAAGAGCTGACCTCCTGTTTCTGAAGTCCCAGGCACAAACAGCTTCCCTGGATTCCATGCTGGAAGTTCTGACCTGCCTGAGGTGCCTGTAACTGTGTGTGAGGCCCTTGCTGCTGGGAGAGTGACATAATGAGGGAGAAGCGTGTTCCTGCCACAGCAGCAGCCATTGCATCGCCAAGGAAGCATGTAGCCGCTGCCGCTGTTCACCATTGCATCGCCGGAGAAGCTTGTCGCCGGGCCGTCCCATCGCTAAGGAAGCGTGTCGCCGCTATTGCTGATCGCCATCTCATCACCAGAGAAGCGTGTCGCAGGGCCTGTCGTGGCTCAAGAAACCATCGATTTTGCAGCACGGCTGTCTTCATGCACGCATCATATCCACGTTTTCGCATCGCATCAGAGACGCCATTTTATCGCAACGCACCTGATCGTCGCACCGCATCGAGGCGCCATCTTGTCGCATTGCAACCAGAGCGCAGGAAGAGTCACTGCATCGCATTCTCCGCGACCCTTTTGTTTGTTCTCCATTATGCATCTAAGATACTTTGATGGAAAAGTGTCGCATTTACCATCTGCACGTTTATTTTTGCAACAACCTTTTTAAAGACATTCTACTAAGTAACTGTATGTTGGATTCTTGTTGCTCTGGTCCTGTTTAGTTTAGATAAAGATATTTTCTTTTTCTAAGCTGGTGTGGTGCGCATTTGTGGTGTTTTCACTGTGTTAATGTGAGAATTGGTACAAATACTTTACACATCGCCTTTGGGATAAGCCTGTCTGCTCGTGCCAAGCTACCAAGGGGGTGAGCAGGGGTTATCTAAAGTGTGTATCCCACTTACCCTGACTAGAAGCAAGGGTCCCTATTTGGACAACGGTACCTACCTCTGCCAATTAGAGACCCCCAGTTCTAACACAACCTGTTTAAAATGATCATGACATCAAATATAATTAGGTGATCAGGAAATAATACGTCAATTAGCATTTTATCGGTTTCTACCTATTAGTAGAGGGCAGCACAGTTGGAAATATCCTTTCCTCATTGTTGGATCTTTCCACAACCCAGCTCACACCACGGAAGCGAGGATGGCCCCAGCCCTCTACCCTCACTCGAATCGCCACACGCACTCTTATACAGCGTGACCGCGACCCGAGCCAAGGGAGAGGGTAGGAAAATAATAAACCAAAGAAAGAGTAACGTCCAGGCTCTCTCTAAGATTCAGCTAGGCAGCCCTGCAAACAGTGTGTACCGGTCTTTTTTCCTGCAGTCAGAAGAGAAAAGAAAACACAGAAAAGAAACAGATCAATACCTCAATGCCCAGTGTTCTCTCCTCTGCATCCCTATCTCCAACCCTGAAAAATGCCCAACACACCCCAATTCCCTTCTTACTTGTATGTCCAGCTGATAATGCCAAAAGAGAGCGAGAGTCCAGCAATTCCAGAAATGATTGACTCCAGAATTTCAGACGTTATTCAAAGGAAGGGGAAAAAGTCATTCATCTGACACAAAAAACCCCTGACAGAAACGAGTATTCCAAACAACTACACTATTCTCAAAACAAAAAGCATTCTATCTGTGGCCACAGACTAACAGCGCTTTTACAGGGAAAACGTTTCAGACAAGGTAAAAGCACCCTTGAAAACTCTTCCCAGCGCTTATACAAAAACGTACCTTGGGTACTCAAATAACCCGGAAATCCGATCCTCAGAGGCTCCCTCTACATAGAGGAAAACCGTCGAGCCCAATAGTGTATAAAACACACAGTATTGTCCCCAGTTCGTGACCGCGCATATAGACTCGAAGGCTCCGCTTACGCGTCCCGTGAGGTAGACTCGAACGGGAAGGCGTCTGATGTTACACCCAGCCGGGCCGCCGATCCGAAGCCTCGTCCAGCGAAACGCCGCCTCAGGAAGGTCGGGTTGAGCAGCAGAGCTCCTTTCCAATGCGCACACGTTCAAAACACGTATCCCAATCCAGGCTCTGAACCAAGGAAAAACGCCAACCGGGTTAGAAACCAAGCACCGAGACAAGGTGCCGGGGTTTCTTTATCAACTTGAGAGGGAAGGGGGCGGAGCTACCAGAAACAAGGAAACAGAGGGAGGACACCGGGGATAGTCGGAAAAACGAAAACATAGGACAGGAAAGGCTGACTAAATCCTAACAGTACCTCCCCCCAAAGGCCTCCCAACAGGACGGGGTTTAGATGGATGACGGAGATGGAACTGTCTAACCAATCTAGGAGCATGCACCCCAGTAGCTGGTTCCCAAGTGCGGTCTTCCGGAGGATACCCCTTCCAATCAATCAAGTACATCAACCTCCCCCGTCTCCTCCGGGCATCAAGGATAGCGTTGACCTCAAATTCCTCTTCGCCCTCAACCATTACCGGAGGGGGAGGAGGTAAAGTCTGATCGGTGTCTCTATAGGGTTTCAACAATGAAGTATGAAACACCGGATGAATGCGATATTCATCAGGCAGCTCCAACCTCATCGCAACAGGATTGATAACCCTAGCTATAGGAAAGGGACCCACGAACCGCGGCTGCAATTTCCTAGGGCCATCCAATCTCAGGTTCTTTGTTGACAACCACACTCGCTCCCCCACTACAAAGGATGGGGCAGGGACCCTATGCTTATCAGCCTGCCGCTTCATGTCCTCTTTGGCCCGCACCAGATGCTCCTGGGCCAACTTCCATATCTTGCTCACAGCTATTCCCAGAGAATCAACAGCAGGCACATGACCAGAAGGTTGAATAGGGATAGCCCTTGGATGAAATCCCATGGAACAGTAAAAGGGAGACATCCCAACTGCGGAATGAATGCTGTTATTGTATGCAAATTCCGCAAGCGGGAGGGCTACCACCCAATCACAAGTCAAAGTCGTCAGCAAGCAACGTAAGTACTGTTCCATAGTTTGGTTTACCCTCTCTGTCTGACCATCGGACTGAGGGTGATAGGCCGATGAAAGGCAGATCTTCATTTGTAACGCCTCACATAACTCAGTCCAAAACCGGGACACAAACTGCGAACCCCTATCGGACACAATGGCTGACGGTAACCCATGCAATCGCACTATAGATGAAACGAATACCAAAGCCATTTCCCTTGCGGTAGGCAGTTTAGCTAAGGGGATGAAATGGCCCATCTTCGTAAAAGAATCAACCACCACAAGAATCACCGTACAACCAGACTTCAAGGGCAGGTCTGTAACAAAGTCCATACTAATCGTATGCCATGGCGCAGGAGGTACCGGTAAAGGAAGTAATAGCCCAGACGGACTGGAGTGCGATGATTTACTCACAGCGCATATAGGGCAAGCCGCTACAAATCGTTGAACGTCAGATGTCACAGACTCCCACCAGAACCAACGTAAACAGAATTCCCTGGTTTTATGTATTCCGGGATGCCCTACCAAAGCAGAGGAATGACACCATTTCAACACTGTGTCCCGTAAAGCAGGAGGGATGAACAGTTGAGTATCATGATACAACAAGCCGTCGTTCAAGGAAAAGGAAGGCTGGGAAGACCAAGGAGTCAAATCTAGTCCCCGCAACTTATCCTTCACATCAACCAAAAACCCATCCAGAGACACACTCCCTACAATCTTTTCAGATGGAATAAAAGACCCCGTGTCCCTGTCAGTCCCCCACTCTGTATGGTTCACATGTATACGGGACAAGGCATCCGATTTCAATTGCTGAGCAGCAGGTCTGTAGGTGATTATAAAATCGTATTCATTAAAAAATGAAACCCACCTCATCTGCCTAGGAGTTAGGGCACGAGCTGACCTGAAGAACTCGAGATTCTTGTGATCTGTGAAAATAGTAATGGAATGGCGAGCCCCCCACAGGTGATGTCTCCACTCCTCAAATGACAGCTTGATGGCCAACAATTCTCGTTCAGCAACTGTGTAATTTCTTTCAGCAGGCAACAGGGTTTTAGAAAAGAAAGCTATGGGATGCATAAACCCCGTCTCTGCATTACGCTGAGACAAGACCCCCCCCACAGCACCCAAGGAAGCATCCGCTTCAACAAAAAAGGGTAACGAGGGATCAGGATGTACCAGAACAGGGGCTGAAGTGAACCGTTCAATCAACTGATCTAACGACATTTGAGCCAAATAGGACCAAACAAAAGGAACACCCTTTCTCAACAACACAGTCATGGGGGCCACTATCTCCGAGAGGTGGGAGATAAACCTCCGATAGAAGTTTGCGAATCCGAGCAACACCTGCACATCTTTCACACATTTTGGCGATGGCCACGATGTAATAGCCTCAATCTTCCTCGGATCCATTCGGATGCCCTCAGCAGACACAAGAAACCCCAAAAACTCCACTCTGTCAGAATGGAAACTACATTTCTCTGGTCTCACAAACAACTGATGTTCTCTCAAGGTCTGTAGAACCTGGCGAACGTGAGTTCCATGTTCCGCCTCAGTGGTAGAAAAGATCAAAATATCATCAATGTATACTATTACACTCACATCCAGAAATTCCCTCAGCACCTCGTTGATAAAAAACTGAAAAGCAGCCGGAGCGTTACATAGCCCGAAGGGCATAACACAATACTCATACAGACCATACTTAGTCCGGAAGGCAGTTTTCCACTCGTCGCCTTCACGGACTCGTATGAGATGATACGCCCCTCGGAGATCCAATTTAGTAAACACCGTTGCATGCCTCAGCTGATCGAGTAAGACGGGAATCAAGGGAAGGGGATACTTGTTCTTAATAGTACCCTTATTGAGTGCCCTATAGTCCACACAGGCGCGGAGACCACCTTCCCGTTTGGGAATAAAAAAGATAGCAGAGGAAGCTGGAGAGGAAGATGGACGAATAAACCCCTTTGCCAACATCTCGTCTATGTATTCCTTCAAATGCCGTTCTTCTGGCCCGGATAAGGCATAGATGCGACAACAGGGAAGAGTGGCTCCTGGTATCAAATCAATTCTACAATCAAAGGAACGATGGGGAGGCAAGTCCCGCGCTCGTCCTTTGTCGAACACCTCGGCAAACTCTACATAAGCCTCGGGTATCTTTTGCACGTCACACCTCAACCCATCACTCGCTGCACAAGATAAGGGTGTAACCCAATCCGTGGCGACTTTGTAACAACTCTGCAGACAATAGACCGAATCAAGGGTCACGGTCCTACGAAACCAATCAATCCGAGGATTGTGAGACTGCAACCAAGGAACCCCCAACACAATACCAAACGAAGGGGCATCAATTAGATCAAACCCAAGGTATTCAGAATGTCCGTTATCACAGATCATACACAAGGGTTCGGTCTGTTTAGTGATAGTACCAGAGGACAGCTCTGTTCCATCTATAGCCCTCACTGGTTCGGGTTGGTCCTTCAATAGCCAGGGCACCTTCAACTGTTCCGCCAACTTAAGATCCATGAAATTGCCCGTGGCCCCCGAATCCAATAAAGCCGAAACAGGAGTCCTATGGCTGTTGGAGATTACCAAACAGACAGTAATCATAAAATGTTTAGGGACTCTCTTGACCGTACCTGATATCTGATAAGAAAGATTGAGTTTCTCACCCATCAACAACTCCGCAGGAGGCTGCACACAAGCTACCACTTTTCTAGATGTCATGGAAGAAGGTTTAACAGAACAATCTCTGGCATAATGACCTCCCTGCCCACAATACAAACACAAGTTCTGGGTGCGTCTTCTACTCTTCTCTTCTGCAGTTAGGGGGCCCCGTACCCCTCCTATTTCCATAGGCTCTGGAGTGGCTCGACCCTCACTGGTGTTCTTCACCTCGCCTCTTGCAGGAACCACTCGGGATATCTGAAAACGGGATCTTTCCCCTTTCCTTTCCAATAGCCTATGGTTCAGCTTCACCACTAAATCAATGAATTCAACACAATCTTCAGGAGGATTCACCACCTGTGAGACCACATCCTTCAGGTCTTCTGACAACCCTTGATAGAACAAAGACGTTCGTTTATCCACAGGCCAATGGGTTTCAGATACCAACCGATTGAACGTGGACACATAGGTCAGTAAATCCTGTTTTCCCTGTCTCAGTTTCAATAATTCGGAATCGCTTGCTTGCATAAATGCATGTTTTGCAAAAAGACAACGCATTTGTTCTTTAAAGGCCCCATAATTATATAAAACTGGGTCATCATTGTCCACCAATGGCACCGCCCAAGACGCTGCAGTACCCGCCAAATAGGAAATAACAAACGCCACTTTTGACGAGTCGTTAGGAAATGAAGCAGGACGACACATAAAGTGTAAATGACATTGGTTCATAAACACGCTATATTTACTGGAATCTCCAGTGAATCTCTCAGGCACTGCCAAGGGGACCGGGGAGGGAGTGGTAACATTGACCGTCAAAGGGGGATTACTGGCGCTCGCACTTCTATCGAAATGAAAAGTAGCAGGCTGTAGTACAGAGGGCTTACCCATTCCCCACACTGGATCCTTAGCCTTCCCCGCACTCATCTCCTGACGCAACCCCTGGTTCTCATGTTGTAACTCCTGTACTTTGATCTGAAGGGCATTAACAGCCCCCATCAGTTCCTGCACTGTAGGGACCCTCTCTTCCCCTTCCTGCCCATCCTCATCCATTCTCGCTCGGGTGGTGATATTTTCGTGGGCTTGGTTTTCTGTTGGATCTTTCCACAACCCAGCTCACACCACGGAAGCGAGGATGGCCCCAGCCCTCTACCCTCACTCGAATCGCCACACGCACTCTTATACAGCGTGACCGCGACCCGAGCCAAGGGAGAGGGTAGGAAAATAATAAACCAAAGAAAGAGTAACGTCCAGGCTCTCTCTAAGATTCAGCTAGGCAGCCCTGCAAACAGTGTGTACCGGTCTTTTTTCCTGCAGTCAGAAGAGAAAAGAAAACACAGAAAAGAAACAGATCAATACCTCAATGCCCAGTGTTCTCTCCTCTGCATCCCTATCTCCAACCCTGAAAAATGCCCAACACACCCCAATTCCCTTCTTACTTGTATGTCCAGCTGATAATGCCAAAAGAGAGCGAGAGTCCAGCAATTCCAGAAATGATTGACTCCAGAATTTCAGACGTTATTCAAAGGAAGGGGAAAAAGTCATTCATCTGACACAAAAAACCCCTGACAGAAACGAGTATTCCAAACAACTACACTATTCTCAAAACAAAAAGCATTCTATCTGTGGCCACAGACTAACAGCGCTTTTACAGGGAAAACGTTTCAGACAAGGTAAAAGCACCCTTGAAAACTCTTCCCAGCGCTTATACAAAAACGTACCTCGGGTACTCAAATAACCCGGAAATCCGATCCTCAGAGGCTCCCTCTACATAGAGGAAAACCGTCGAGCCCAATAGTGTATAAAACACACAGTATTGTCCCCAGTTCGTGACCGCGCATATAGACTCGAAGGCTCCGCTTACGCGTCCCGTGAGGTAGACTCGAACGGGAAGGCGTCTGATGTTACACCCAGCCGGGCCGCCGATCCGAAGCCTCGTCCAGCGAAACGCCGCCTCAGGAAGGTCGCGTTGAGCAGCAGAGCTCCTTTCCAATGCGCACACGTTCAAAACACGTATCCCAATCCAGGCTCTGAACCAAGGAAAAACGCCAACCGGGTTAGAAACCAAGCACCGAGACAAGGTGCCGGGGTTTCTTTATCAACTTGAGAGGGAAGGGGGCGGAGCTACCAGAAACAAGGAAACAGAGGGAGGACACCGGGGATAGTCGGAAAAACGAAAACATAGGACAGGAAAGGCTGACTAAATCCTAACACTCATACATTGTCAGTTACTGATAACCTGAATAGCCAATTTATATTTGGTTAGTGTGCAATTCTAACGTGGTGTGTGGATAACAGATCATGGTCCACATATTATTAGAACATTACACTGTGTGCTTACTAAAAAATGCATTATCGTATATTAGAGAATATTGGCAATAATATATTCTTGGATAAACATTAGAAAGTCATATTATGCATACATTCTAGATGAGGTTCGTATGGTCAATGTATACATTCTTCATTCTCCCAGAAAGTATTGAGGCTCATGATCTGTGTTGAGACCCATTTTAAAACATCTCAAACAAAAATCCACATCGCCTCCTTTCTCCTTAGAATGAGTTCTCTGTTTCCCCCACAGGGGTCCATAGTCACCTGCTCTGTACGCTGAAATTCAAACAATCTGTGCTTATCTTGCATCTCACATGTTGCAATATGTGCAGCTATGGGGTATCTCATGTCATTTTGTTCGCTAATCCTGTCTTTAAGAGCTCTGATAGTGGTCCCCACATATTTACGTATGTATCTGCATTCTATCGCAGATATCACAAATCTAATACTGCAATTTATTTTTGATCTTATTTTAAATGTCTGATTATAACCATTCTCAAACTCTTTTTTTGTGTCATGAGCCGATTTGCATGCTCTGTAATGGACACAGTTATCCAGTGCTTTTGGGGACTTGACACTGGGTGGCTGGGGCTCAGTATATTCTTAGAACATCTCCCCTTACAAAGGTAATGTCTGGCTTTGGGGAGGTAAATTTCTCAATGGTCTTGTCAGCTTATAATATATCTGTTCCACTATCAGTCATTGCCTGATGGGGCTCGACAGGGGTTGAGAGGCCTCCCAGGGGAGGTGGGAAGGAATATGCCCTCCCTAAATAATTATTTTCTCAAAAAGATATCCCTCCTGGGACCTTGCAGGGTGTGGTTCCGTGGTTTGCAAACTGGGTTCGATGGTTCCGAACCCGTTCACTAAAGATTGTCGGAAATGGACGATTTTGGTGGCAGCAGACCGCAAATGGCGATTGTAGCGTGTCTGAGTGTTTTCGTATGAATCGATATAGGAGAACACTCTGTATTTGAGGATATAGTTTGAACCTTCGGGTTCCATTTTGTATACGGCAGCCATTTTGTGTGGTTGCCCTAACATAGGCCTGAAGACTGTGGCCGAACGAGTCCTTGAGACACGCATGCCTTAGTTGACTTCTGGGGGACCTGGCCGAACTGACTCCTTGCCCGAGGCCGACCTCGCTGAGCCAGTTCCTTGTTCAGCAGCTGGTCCGATAAAGATCAAAGAGCAGGACGTGCCCGAGTTTATGGTACACTGCTCCCACCTTTCTATCTCCTTTCTAATCTGTTTCTGCCTTTCCTTTACGACATGATCATTGATTTGGGTTGAAGGCTTTATGATGGGTTTGTCCGGCCTGATCGAACAGGAAACTTGGGAATGTGCGTGGTCATTTCTGATGGGCTGGACAACGGAAAATGGGATTGTCTGAGATTGTCGTCATACTCTACTTTCAAAATGTTACATTGTCATTGGTCAGTTTGTATGCACCGAATGCTAATTTGAAATGTTGCCTGAGGCTTGATTTTTGGCATAAAAGACCATGCTCCGCTTATTGAATTTGTGCAGTCTCTGACGAACCTCCCATGTGTGCTTCGTAGATCTCTGTTCCTGGTTGCAGCCAATAAACTTTGGTCTTTGACGTCATCAAGAAGTATCCCGTGTCTCTGTTTGCCAAGACAGGGAAACTCGAAGGTTTCAGGCGTTCTCCCTGACGCCGCTGGGTTCTAACACCCGGTCCTTCAAGAGTCCTCTGGTTTTGAAAAAGGGTAAGAAGAAAGGAAGAGGAGAACAACCGTCAATGTTGAGTGAGGGGGGTGTTCTGAAAACGAACAGACCACCTAGAAGAGCCTGCACCTTACTGAATCAGTAATGTCCCTGAGTTATAAAGTGGGAAGGGAGGGAGACCCTTTTGTCATCATAACCCTCACGCACTCTAATAGGGACATGCTTCATCATCGGGCTCACCCTGGCTCCTAAAGTCAGGGTGGGCTCAACCGTGTTTCAGGAAGGACTTGTGAAAATATATTGGTATGGGGTGTAACTTTAAAGATAACATTCCTCTCTCATTCCTAAAGTATCCTTTATTCGTTGCATGAGGGGAAAGGTTAAAAGAGACTATGGTAGGGTTGGGATATGATGGTCTCATGACCCGAACACCAACATGTTTCAGCCCCATCGCTGGCCTCTGTGTGGTCCTGGGCTTTCGTCAGGGTGGGATGCAAAGGGGTCACTTCCCACAGACATGTGAGTGCTGTGCGATCATGCAATTAACATGTAACACATAAAGAAATGATGGACATGTCTAGTACCTGTCACTGTTTTCTTCAAGGAAATATCTGAAAGAAAAAATTGAGAGAAACAGCTTGTAATATATGCCAGTGTTTTTCATTGCTTTGTACTAGTATATTGGAACTATTCAAATAGTCTTCGATCAAGTGAACTTTCTCCAACTTATCCTGGTTCTTTAATATCTGTCTCAAAGTATCTGATCTCTGCATTTTAGTAATCCAGTTTCTTTCTTTTGTTAGTGTGACTTTATCATACCCTCTCGTAATAAATCTGGTGTTCATGTCATTCACACACTTTGGAAACTCCAAGTCATGGCTGCAATTGCGCCTAGCACGTACTAGTTCCCCTTAGGGAATGGCCTTGATTTGGTGGCTAGGATGTGCACTTGTAGCATGTAAAATTGCATTGCAAGCTGTTGGTGTTTGTGCTATAGTCTACTATGATTTTTGTCATTATGTATATACAGTTCCACATCTAAAAATACTACTTTCTCCCTAATGTATTGATAGGTAAATATTATATTACTGTCATTATGGTTCAGATGGTCACAAAATGTGTGTAGTTTTTATGTCGTGCCTGCCCAAATCATAAAGCAATCGTCTATGTATAGGATAGAGTAACTCCATGGTTTATCTCTTGTGCCCCATATCCACTCCTCCTCCAGCTGACCCATGAACAGATTGGCATACGAAGGAGAGAAACTGGAGCCCATGGCACACCCTGTTTCTGTCTGTACCAATTGTTTTTTAATAGAAAAACGTATTCTCCAAGATAAGTTTCGTCATGTCCACCATTATTGTTGTGTTTTCCCATAAGCTTGCTGATCTTGTGCCCAATACTTGTTTTAGCGCCAGGATTCCCAGGTCATGTTTGATACTCGTATTTAAGGTTGTTGGATCAAATGTTACTAGTGTCGTATTTGTTTCCCATGTAACATCCATTAGTAAATTCAGGACAGTTTTAGTGTCCCTTATATGGAAAGGTAAGTTGGATACAAAATGTTACTACATACTCTGACAATCTTTCCATTGGGCCCCTGATATTTGATATTAGCGGACTCCCAGGTGGGATGGGAAAGTCTATATCCATTTTTCAAGGGTGTCTATACAAGGATGTTTAGGGCGATCAACTTCAAATATGTATATTCATCGTTAACGTTGAATGCAGATGCAAACGTAGGATGTGGGCATGAGCGCAGTGATACACACTGGCATGAGATACCCCACAGCTGCAAATATTGCAACGTGTGAGATGCCAGATAAGCACATATCTTTTGAATTTTACAGGGTAGATCAGGTGCCTAGGGACACCCATGGGGGAAATAGAGAACTCACCATAAGGAGAAAGGAGGCATTGTGTTGAAATGGGCCGGAGCACAGATCATGAGCTTCAATACCTTCTGGGAGAATTAGAAATGTTTACATTGATAGAATTAACCTCATCTAGGATGTATGCACAGTATGAGTTACGGATGTATACCCAAGAATATATTATTGCAAATGTTCCCAAATAAAGGATAATGCTTTTTTTTTAGTAAGAACGCAGTGTAATGCTACAATATTAGTAAAATCACAATGTAATGTTGTGATATTATGTGGACCATGATTTGTTATCCACACACCACGTTAGAATTGCACACTAACCAAATATAAATTGGCTATACATATTATGAGTAACTGACCGTGCAGTCCTCTACTAATAGGTAGAAACCAATAAAATAGTAATCGAGGTTTCATTTCATGATCAACTAATTAAATTTGATGTAATGATAATTTTAAACATGCGTCCATTTTAAACATGTAAACAAAAGACTGAAGGAATGATACACAGTCAGCCCAGACATATACTTAGTCCTCTTAATTGGAGATGAAGACACTGACTCTTGAGACAAGTAGAGGTGGAGAATGGCAAGAATAAGGTAATGAAGCATAAGATATTAACGCAGTTGCACACTCCAATATGGTGACCGCATTTCGGGCAGATTGATCATGATAGAATTTGCAACGGATCAAAATAACAAGGCTGGTCACCACCCATTCATATGCAAAGACCTGTATGTACTTTCTCATATTGCAGGAAGATAGGGAGTCTTAGCGTACTAATTATCTCACATCTTAAATGTGATTTTCTCTAAGAATTAGGTTATGCCGGGAAGGAAGACAGTCTAAGCAAGAACACGTTTGAGTCTTGAGAGCAGAGAACTACTATCACAGATATGCAGGCCGGGACTGAAGTTTAACTGGCAGGAAGGTAGGAAGTCTTGATATTAATATCTTGAGACATGTGAATGAGTATAGACTGGAATGGACGTACTAATAGAATACTTATGGATTTTCCCATTTCTCCCTTGTATTTTATAGACAGTACTTGACAAACCGAATTACACAATGATGACATGCACAAATATTTACAAACAAAAAGTGTTTTATTCAGCATAGTATTGAAATATCTGTTGTCACTTTATTTTGAGGCCCAGTTTGAAATGGCGATATTTCACAGCACCAAATTAACAATATTCAAATGAACTGCAATGAAATGCCAATGTACTATATAGGGATATACATATATGCAAGTCACTTAAAGATGATCTAATAATGAGAATGCTTATGGCAGCTTCACAAACACTCAAAACTATAAGTTTGCAGGCGCATATTACATGTTTGACTGTTCAAATCTATATCATAGAATTGTGCATAGGTTGCCACCATAAAGTTACCCGGAGAAACATAGTAATGGTAGTATAATGCACAAATACCCCTATTTTAGAAGCGCAAATTGCAAGAATAATAAAAGGACACTGAAAATGGTGTATATTTTATATTTATTTAAGCCTTGATGAAGTTGAGGATTTCATTCCCTGAGGCGACGAAACACGTGTTGACTAAAGACTTAAGAACCAATTAAAGAACGCAAGAACAAAAGAATCTGTGGACATTTGATACATTATTGTACCTATTGTATGGTGATATTTGTATGTGCTGGAGGATAAAAATCAATTGTATTGTTGAACTTGGTCACTTATTGGGGAGTGGGGTGATCTCCCTACCTCATAGCACTGGATTATACTACAGTATATAGCAATGAATTTGTATAATTCTTTAGAGCACCATATCCCTTCATTTTAGTCACCCCGGAAATCAATAAAACTTGATTACATTAGGAAGCAGTCATAAATAATGTGAAGGATGGCCACTCACTATTTTGCATTAAGGGGCGTACCATGGTTGGTACCTGGGCGTTCCTTGGCAAGCATCAATGATTTTTGACACAAACAATATCTACTAAAAAAGATAGGCAGAGCCGGTGTAAAAAATCTATGCCATTTCAGGGTAGTTGTAAAGTTGGAGAAAATCTTTCTTTTAACCAAATATTTCAAACTTTGCATATGTGCTGTACAGTACACATAAAAACTTTTTAAACTATGTATAAATATTTTGTATTGTTCTGGAAGGATGCACTTCTAGTTACAAAACCTACGCAAGAATCACACACACACCCTTGCGCTATGGTTAAGGGGTATTTGTTTGCACGAGGCTGCCTAAACAGTGCAGTGCAGGAGGAGTGAAAAACAGCGCCATATCTTAGCAGATATGTCACTATTCTGCTTTTATCGATAATGCAGTACAGTGCCTCAATGTTGGTTGCTGTACTGTGTTGCATCAAATATAAGTAATCTGCCTCATATTTTCTACAAATATATCACAATTGGTTTCCTTAATAAATTTTGAGTGTTGCTGTCACATAATGGGCATTGTCTGGTCTTATACTGTCTTGGTTGATTGGTAGGGTTAAGCCAATGAGCTGTTTGTTACCCATATCTGATAATGTTATAGCAAGAAAATTAGTTATCTTGAACAGTGTCAACGTTTGCGTCACATATAATACACATTGCTGGAATCTAGAACACACAAGCTTTATGCTTAACCCATTAAGGATGGTGGATTTCAGTGGCAGATGGAAAATGGGGGTGCGTTCCTTTGAGACCTAAAAGTTGAGGAAAGGGAAACATTGAAGCAGATTGAGGTAAATTGACTGCCTCAGATAGTAACATTTTATATTGGACAGAGGAACACCAGCGTGACTTTTTGGTTTGAATAACTTTAGGGGATTTTTACTGGTTACTAGGGATCATGTTTGTTAAACTCCTGCCCTAGCAGTCTATGAGGGAAAGGCGTTAGCCTCTGCTGTCTATGGATCAGAACTTTGGGGCGCTGAGAATATTAAAGCACTGGTGGTGGCAGAGAACAAGTTCATGAGAGACCTAGTCTCGCTCCCTGTCTCAACCCCTTTAAAACCTTTATTTGCTGATTTGGGTAAGAGATCTATTTCTGATATAGTCCAACTCCGACCACTACTATTTTGGGTGCGCCTCAGAAGGACCCCGGAATTAGCCAAATATGCTCTAGTGCTGGATGAACTAATTAACCTGAATGTTTCAAACAAAATAAAGTGGTTTAACAATCTAAAGAAGCTTGTGGTATCCTTGGGATTGAGCTATTCCTGGGCTTCTCAATCCCCCCACCAAAACAAACAGTGAAAAAACTATATTGGGAATGGATAGAGGCCAAGGTTTTGCTCAACCCAAATTGGGGTCCATTATCGGAGAATTTTTTCACACACAAGCTTGTTGTAAAGCTAGAACCCTTTTTGGATTTTATACAGACCCCTCGAGACAGAACTTTATTTCTGAAACTTAGATACGGCATTCTGTTATGTTATGTTATGTAATGTTATACATTTATTTTTATAGCGCACGGCTACTCCAAAGGAGTGTCCCGGCGCTTTATCGAGGCAGCTCAGAATAAAAAACATAACACCATACAGTGAACAACTGAAAAAAGAACAACATAAGTACTAAAGGTTAAAAAGCCAAGTCTTCAGGCTCTTCATAAAGTGAAGCAGATTAGTAGAGGACCGTAGGGCCAAAGGGAGGGTGTTCCACAACTGAGGGGCCCTCAGACTAAAGGAGCGCCCTCCAGTACGTGCCTTCCTAATTCGAGGAACCACAGCCAAGAACAGAGATTCGGATCGCAAAGATCTGGCAGGGCGGTAGAAGGCGAGCCTGCGTTGGAGGTATTTCGCGCCCACGCCAAAAAGCGCTTTATGCGCCAGCGTCAGAACTTTAAACATGATCCGCTTCCGGATGGGCAACCAATGTAGCAACTGCAACAAACCAGAAGCTCCAACTCGCCTATGGAGGCCAAAAATAGCGCGAGCTGCAGCGTTCTGCACAACCTGCAGCCGCTGAACAAGACAGTCCGGGAGACCACTGTACAGGACATTAGCGTAGTCCAATCTGGAACCAACCAAGGCCTGCACAGTGATCTTTCTGTGCTCTTCCGAGAGCAAAGGCAAAAACTTCCGGAGCATCTTGAGTAGCCCAAAGCAAGTGCCCGTTAGACCACGAACATGTGGCACCAGTGTCAGGCTGTTATCCATCTTTACACCCAGATTCTTTGCCACCAGCGATGCCAGGGCAGGGGGACACATATCCGTCGGCCACCAGGCCCGCCAACCAGGGTCGAGGGAGCAGCCAAAAAACAACACCTCCGATTTATCTGAATTGGCCTTAAGGCCATTCGACTGGAACCAGCTAAAGACCGACTCCAAGCAGCCCCGGATGTTCTCCCCATCAAAAGCCTGATCCTTCCCACACGTGAAAAGCAACTGCGTGTCATCAGTGTAGGAAATGATCTGGGCCCCAAAAGACTCCACCAGTGCCGCCAGAGGTGTCATAAAGATGTTAAAGAGAGTCTGGCTCAACACAGATCCCTGCGGAACACCGACTCCCAATGGCGGCATCTCGGCGGAGCTCGGAGAGGACCAGACCGTTTGTCGGCGGCCCTCCAGGAAAGATAAAAACCAATCCAACACCGTCCCCCTCAGACCGATGTCATAAAGTCTGGCGAGAAGCATCTCGTGGGGGACGGTGTCAAAGGCCGCCGAGAGATCGAGCATGACAAACATAGCGTGACCTCCAGAGTCCAGCGTCTCCCTAATGATCTCAGACACCTCCAACAGTGCCGTCTCCGTACTTAAATTAGGACGGAAACCGGACTGTGAAGGGTGTAGCAGATCACTGGACTCAAGAAAGCTGGAAAGAACACCGTGCACTTGCTTCTCCTTGATCTTGGCCAGCGCCGGAAGGAGGTAGATCGGCCTGTAATTGGCCAAAACCTCCGGGTCCAGCCCAGGCTTCTTGAGGAGGGGGATCACCATCGCCCTTTTCCAGGGCGATGGAACCTGCCCCTCCCTCAGAGACAAATTCACAAGTGGGTTAACCACAGGGTTGACCACAGTCGCCATCTTAGCCAAAAATTTAGCCGGGCAGGGATCTAATGGCGAACCCGACTTAAGATTGGCCAGAAGCGCCAAGGAAGCATCGGTGGAAATAGGTGGAAACTCTACGAGGACCACATCCTGTGAAGGCCGCCACACCGGTCCCACCATCACGCTCGCATGCACCACGGCTGAGCCCACTGCGAAGGAGTCCTGAATGGACTTAATCTTATCCGTGAAAAAACTGGCCAGGTCACAGACCCACAACTCAGATGGAGCCCCTTGGGGCAAGTTGGATCTGGGGGCCATAAACTCCCTAACTACCGCAAAGACCTCCTTGCATGAGTTTGAGGCAGCCTCAATCCTCCTGGCCAAGAAAACCATTTTTTCACGGAGAATATCACAGTGGTAGGCTTTAACCATTGACCTATAAGCCGCTCTGGCCTCCAGATCATAATGGAGGCGCCACGCCCTTTCTGCCACCTTGCGTTGGCGACGAGTGGCCAGCAGTGCCTCAGTGAACCAGGGGGCCGAGACCCTCTTGATCATATTTCTCGGGGCCATAACTGGGGCAAGATCATCCAACCTCTCCATCAGCCACCCCTGTAGGGACTCAACGTCCTGCTCCAAGTTGTCTCTTAAAAACTTCATGGCAGGATGGAAAGTTAGGAGGGATGAGGACTTGAAATGCCCAGGTTGCCCCTGCCCGGAAGAATCCCTAGGCCATTTCTTTTTTTCATGCAAAGCATATAAACAGGCCAGAGATAAATGGTTGAAGCCAGTCTGTAGGAAACTAGGAGTCAGGGATTATAAATCAGCCCTTCGAATCATTGTCTCCAACACTACTTGTATGGTTACTGTTTGTGGGGTCGCCAAGTTTTTGGCCAGCGCTTGGAACATTCGGTCAAGGCTGCTGTCACATCTGTCTACAGATCATGACTTAATATGAATTTTAATTATGTCATTCTCCCCTTAGTTTTAACTGTCTGTAAAGATGTAACGTCTTTTTTATCGACTGTAATGCTTGGAATTATTTATGTTTGTATTTTTATGTTTGTACTTTTATGATACATGTATCGAATAAAGTATTACAACAGTTAAACCCCAAACTCGGCAAAAAGCTTTGAATAGGATCATGACTTTTGGGGATCGTTGAGAACTTATTGGCAAGCTTCAATGTGCTTTTTGTTGCAAGTGTATTGGGTTCTTTAAAAATTAAATGGTACTCCATGTGGCTGGTCATTATCAAGCTCAGAACAATATAGCCATAGGCGCAAATGAATCTTGATCCTGCCACATAACACACTAAACAGAACAATGCACGCTCACTCAGCATAGCATAAAGATGCCATATAGTAGCACCACTCTATCCTCACAAAAGCCCCCCTTACCTAGGGGACTCTGCTGTACTCACAGCTGATTTGCCTCCAGCATGGCTGCAAAAGACGCAAAAGAAAAGGATTTTTGGTAGTGCATTGATCAATGACAATAGTGTTATTTGTGTGGAAAACATGTATATTTTTATATTTAGGTATTTTTAGAGCGCATGACTGCCCGAAGGCTTCCCAGCACTAAAGAGTACTGTTTACAAGCTCTATCCTTAAGGCATCTACAAGGGGAGCAGTAAAGTTTTGAGATGTTTCCTGAAAACGATTTCGTTGGGTTGGATTCCTATTTTATATGGGAGGGCTGATTCTGAGATGCTTGATCTTGGATGTGGTAAGAAGATAGGTAGGTATTTCATGACCTTTATGATTTGTCTGACTCAGTAGAATATATATTTACTTAGATAATAATTATTTTAGAATTCTATGAGAGTAATTGTAATTGCATTTATATAGCCCATACTACCCCTGATGAGGCATTTATGTAATTTGCGCCAGGCCACATGCTGCTCTGGATCTCTCGGTTGATGATTAATCCAGTTGTTATTGGTAGCTAGGATTAGTCTTGTCCTCTACAGAGACCATTTCATTCATTTACTCCAGTGTCTTTGTGGTGGATTATATTAGTAGGAGTGAGATGTGATCACTAGTGGGGGTGTATGTGAGTTTATGCTCAAGGTTGGTGGGATTCGTATATTAGTTAGGTATTGCTAGGTTGCAGGATATGACTTTCAAAGAGGGATAGGTTACATTATTTGAAGTTGTAACTTGCTGAAATACAAGAGAATACAGAAAGGCCAGATGTACGACCAGCAAAATTGCGCCTCGCAAATTGCGACTCATTTGCGATTCGCAATTTGCGAGGTGCAATTTGCCATGTAAAACAGTGTGTTTAACACTGTTTGCTATTCCCAATTGGGTTACAAATTGCGAGGCTCAATAATATTAATGAGCCTCTTGCAATTTGCGAGCCCATTGGGAATGACAAGCTCTCCCAAGTATGGTGGCATGCTGAGCTCAGCAGGCCACCATGTCTGGGACTGTTTTTAAATAAAGCAGCTATTTTTTTTAAATACATCCCGTTTTCCTTAAATTTAGAGACAGTCACAAAGTGGTGGAAGGGGGTCCCCTGGGGACCCATTTCAAATTGCGACTGCATTACCACCCTCTTGAAGAGAGTGGTAATTTGTGAGTGTTTTGCAACCACAATTGCGGTCACAAAACACTCATACATTGATTTGCAGATGCAATTAGGAAGGGAAAGCCAAAGCCCCTTTCTAATTGCAACTCGCAATTCCTAAATAGCGAGTTGCAAATAAGTTGTGACTCGCTATTTAGGATTTTTTGCATGCACAGACGGATCACAAACCTGTTTGCACATGCAATTTAGGGACGTACATCTGGCCCAAAATGTGCACATGACATTGAGTAACCTGTACTCGGAGAGAGATGGCATGCAAAGCAGAAAAAGTAAGGAGAAAGCCATCTAAATAAAACAGGCTCAGCAACAATTCAGATATCTTAGGTTTTTGTTCAAAAGAATCAGAGCGGGGCTCCGAACCCTTGTGGAAACAATTCTGGCTCTAAGATTTCTGACTGGCAGGATTAAAAAAGGAGAAACAGTCCCTTGTTTTAGCAACTGAGACCGGTAAAACAATGGACTTCTTTGCTTTATTCTGAGCCTTATACAACCTTTTCCTAGCTTTTTTTGTCAATGGGGAGCACCATTGAAACTATCTCCTGAACCAGTGGAATTGGCAACCTGACTTATCTTTATTTTAACATTGCTTTGTGAAACTGTACTTTCATCCCTGGCAGTAGCGAAACCCAAGCATACTTCGGGATCCCCAACTTCCCCTGTTGATGTCCATACACGCATCTTGCTGAGTCTGGTGGAACTTTATACTCACATTATCTACTCCTGGACCTTATTCGTTATGGTGAATTAGTAATTGATCTGTGTTTGTTTGAACAACTAACTTCTTAACTTCTTCAATAAGAGATCCTAAAATAGTCGGGAGGTCAGATACTTTATCTATAATATGTGAACACATACATCTGGTTAATTGATTGTTAATATTAGTCTGGGCTCTTACCATGAGGTTGGTTAAATTGTGTAATTGTTTATCTATACCTGCCACATAAACAGCTAAAGTATTTAACAGTTCCTCCTGCATGTCGAGCTTAATGGAGTGAAAATGTAACGTTGTTGTTATTGCATCCATTGTGTGCAACAAATTTTGCCATACTCCATTATTATCGACATATTGATGTTTACGGGCGCACTCATCCGCTAAGGTAGGTGCATCATATTGGTCTAAGAATGAGAGGTCTGCAGAGTTCAATGAGTTATCTATGTGAACTAGGGGGCATATTACCAAGCAATAGCGATAATTATCGCTATTGCTTGGTTAGAGACAAACATTTACCGCTAAGCTGCGGCGATTTTTATCGCAAATAAACCTTGGTATTACCAAGGTTTATCGCAAATGCGATAAAAATCGGCCGCAATGCATGAATATCGCTGAAAAGACAGCGATATTCATGCATTACCGAACTAAAGCTCTTAGCCATGTTATCCACCTCCCATTGGATAACATGGCTAAGAACTGCTCAGGGCAGGTGTTAGCTTTTGGAGATATTCGCGCTTAGCGCGAATATCTCCAAAAGTTGGTAATAGGAGATAGCGATGTTAGCGACTGTTTCCAGTCGCTAACATCTTGGCACGCCCACTTTGCATGTCATTAGTGATAAATATCACTGACATGCAAAGTGGGGCCCAAGATGGTCGCTATCTCCTACTAGCTGTCGCTAACTGCTGTTAGCAACAGCTAGGTAATAGGGAGATAATTTTATCTCCGCTTTCTTGGCTTTTAAAGCCAAAAAAGCGGAGATAAACCCCCTTGATAATATGCCCCTAAATTCTTTGGAACCTGGTCAAAACTGGTGGATTTAACTGTTTGCGGAGTTAGGGTTGTATGGGAATCAGGAACTTGGACACTATCACAGATACCTAGACTGAATGGATTCGCCTAGACTCTTGCAGACAGATCCATTCTTAGTCATAGATGTGGGAGATTTATGAAGACTATGATTAAGTTGAATATCGTCCAGACAAATAACAGAAGAATCACATTCACATTTGCTTAACATCTATTTACAGATGTTACAGTAAGTTGTGACCTGGGATATAACTTCCACCTGTATGGTGCAGGTCTTTTGTAGCAAAGGCGTGGTTTGGGCAGACAATTTGTTAGATAGAGTAACTTTAGGATATGCACATAATGAACTTTTGCTTTAGGAGCTGTTACTTGAGAGTTTCCCCTTTCATATGTTTTTTTTTTACAGTGAACTCAATTAAACGTAAAGGGGTAGTAACAGCACATTGTTGCAGCAATCATTAATTTCTTAACCCTGTGATAGAACACCAATGAGTACTGTCTGGGCTGTTGGAAATCACATATTTGCTAAGACAGGAGTGGATAAAGATATCACATCCTCACTTTGGGCTTTATTTGGTGGTTTAAAAAACTCCATTATACTGTGCTGTAGGAACTGTGTCCCACTAGCAGTAACTGAATTGGATACTTGGTTAACAATAGTTAGCCCATGATCTGTCGATTCCTCAGGTTCCATCTCATTACCATATAATGTCACCTTTTGGGAACGGGCTTGAACTCTCTTGGCCATCTTCCGCCGTTTTTGTGGTTGAGCTTGTAACAAAAGCTGAATTGAGCCCCTTGTGTGGCCTGATCTCGTAGTGATAAGGTTTTACCCCCAGGGCCAACTTGACTGCCTTGTCGAGCATGACACTCAGCCTTTGTTACTTAATTAAAATTAGGATGATGCTGCCTGGCCACCACCAGGTGGGATTTGCAGCAGTGTATTCTTCCACACACACAGATGAGAGGAGATTAAGAGGCAACAGTTGCTTCTATAAATGAGACCAAATACCCAAAGAAACAAATATGAAATCAGCTGGCTGTAAACTGGCCACTTCCTGGAACGAACGAACAGGCCAAAGACCGACTTTGCGAAGTGCCTTCTCTTCCCAGGCTTTTCTTCCACACCCTTACAAACTCCTTAGGGTCCCCTGTATAGGAGCGGTGGGTAGGAAAATAGCAGTAGGTACAGAAGCAGCCGTATTGGCCTGTGGGGTGTTTCTAAGGTAGGTCTCCAGTGCCTAAACTACCTGGGTATGCTAGGGTGGTAATTAAATCAGTAATTAAGGTGGTAATTGAGGCTGACATTGAGGGCAATGGACAGCGTGCAGCATAGAGCTGACAACGCATAGCCAAGGGAAAGGCCACTAGGGTGAATCTGGGGTGTGTCCCCAAAATGTCTGGATATCCTGGATGTACCAATATAGTAATTGAGGCAGAGATTAAGGGCTCTGAGCTATGGGCAGAGTGCAGCTGGCAGTAGGTAGCCGAGGGCAGGGCGGGCCACCCCATGGGAGCAAGCCGCACCAGACATCCACTGGTCACTTCCTCTCCAGCTGGTAGCCTCCACAGCTCTGATCCTCGTTGTCCACGGGACTCCCATGGGACACCGCTCCCACCACTTCTTTCATGTATCCTACCACCTCACCACCAGTGTTTTTGGCAATAACCATTCGATCCAGCCTCAGTTCAAGCTGCCGTTCAAGTCTCCATCCGAGCCCAGCCCTGCATGAGGAGCCAGGAGCTGGCAACTCAGTGGAGAGAGGAGCAACGGCGGCACAACAGGGAAGAGAGCTTGCAAGGAGGAACCCAGCAGATTCTCTGCGGCCTCGCAATCCCAGCTGCGCATTTGTCATCTGCGCTAATTGCAATTAATGACGGAGGATGTCAAATTCCAAAAGAAGTGGGCTGTGGCACCCCTGTCACGGCCTATATTGCTCCAGAAGCCAAGCTTGCTCCGGTCCCCTGCAGGAGGCCTCTCTGCTCAGCCTCAAGCTTTTAGTCCTCCTCATCATTGCGTCACACATCACGTTTGGAAGCACAATACCCAATACCCAGCAATCCCAGTAAATGGCTAAAAGGGGACGGTGTCAGGAAGCGGGACTGGAGACATTATTTAACTCTTAGCATGGCTTGAGTTTGGAGTAGCGGTACTCCAAACCCACCTTCTAAGTTTGGGGAAGCGGTACTCCAAACCCATCTTCTAAGTTTCTTTCAGATAAGAGAAGACTGGTAGTCATAATGGAGTATTAGAGCTGGCTGTACGGTTACTGTGCCTGTTCAAGAACACACCACTTGGCAACATGCAGTGTGTAGTGATAGAGGCCTCACAAATGGTAGTATGTGCAATTTAAGTGTATTAATTAATTCTAAGCAAAGCCATGAATTCTAATATATTCTGGAGAGGCAGGAATCATCTCGAAATATTGGGTAAAACTTAGCTCATGTTTCGTAGTGTCTTTGCTTAGTAATCGTCATACACTGTTTCTGCAGCTAGGACCTCTCAACATGAACATTAGATGTTCCTACCAAATCCTACAGTCTCCTAAGGGTTTGTGTTGCTGGAAATTGAGAATACAAAGAGGTATTCAGAAAAGTTGTGTTTTTCGAAAATTAACTTTTAACTATTTCTTAAAATCTTTCTGGAATTTTTGATGACTACAGTACAGTATGTTAAGGTATATTCTATGACGAAGCAGGAAAAATTCTTATACTTAGCTATGTTGTACATGTATATAATATGTATATATATATATGTGTGTGTTGTTTATGTATACACGATTGTTAGGCACAAACTATTAGTTATATTATGTACATTAAATTCCTAAGAATAGGGAATAAGATATTTTTAACTTTGTTGGTTAATTTTTAGTTCCCCAAATTTCAAGTAGAAGCTATATGCCATCTTTCATAAGATAGTTCATAGTGATGAAGATTGAAGAAGTTATTCAGACCAAAGAGAGAAATGTTAGTGATTATATTTATTTGTGATGCTCATTATTTGTGTGTTTAGTCTCCAGAAACCACCATTTTCAACGTACAGGGCATCTGTCAACAGAGGGATATTTCAAAAGTATATCCATTCACTAATACAGCTAAGCATAGAACGTTTATTGACAAGTTACTTAAGATAGCTTTTTGTCTTGTAGATAGCCACTACATTGTGTAGGCATCCTTGATCAACAAAAGTGAGGAATCAGAGTGGTGGCGTCCTTTGTCTCTGTTTTCTCTCATCCTTTTTCCCTTGCCTCCCTTCTGTCTCAAATCCTCCTATTCCTGAGTATATGGTCGGTGACAAAGGTGGTGAAATATGGAAGCACAGAGGTTAGTGCATCCTGACAGACAGCTCACCTGGGGCCATATGTATCATGCTAAATTGCGTTCGCAAACGCTTAAATTTCAGCGTTTGCGATCGCAATTTAGCTTTGAGTTATGTAGATAAGTTTAAACCTACTCACAAAATAAGGAATCGTAAAAAAATTGAGATTCCTTATTTTGTGTCAGCATTTAGAGAATCGCAATTTGCGATTCTCTAAATGCTATGCTAGAAGGCATCGAAAATTACGATATTCCCTTAAGGAATCGCAAATTACCTCCAACTTCAAGTTGGTGGTAATATGCGATTTCCTTTTAAAAGGCATTTTTTTGATTTTTTCAAGGTGCCATGTGGCACACATATATGCCCTTAGGGCATGTATATGCACCACATGTGTACACATGCACATTTCAGGGGTGCAACAGGGTGTCCTTTTGGCACCCTTGCAACCTTGAAATTGCATTCTCAATTTGCGATTCTCTAATTGCTAATCGCAAATTGAGAATTTCTTCCCAATAATTCCTATGGCCCTCCTAGCCCATAGGAATGAATGGGAAGGTATTCCTTATTTGCGGATCTCAGTTTGCGATTCGCAAATAAGAAATATGTAGGATTCTCAAAATTTTTTGCAAATCCTACATACATTGCATTTTGCGATTCTCTAATTGCGATACGCAAAAAATCGCAATTAGAGATTCACAAAATTCGTTTTTGATATATATGGCCCCTGGTTGAACAGGCTTGAATCACATCTTCTCAAGGTGACTTTCCAGGAACTTTTAGGAGTACTCACTCTTGCTTTCACAGGTACCAGCCCTGGCTTAGAAGCAACTGGTGAAAACTGGTGAAGAATATGTTTAGATATCACGCTGCTCTAGTACAATTGCTGCCTTCCACACCCTTTTCTGTATTCTGAGGAATTAGGTTACCTGATATATGGTACAAACATGCTCAGTTGACATTGCACTCCCTCTTTGGCAACAAAGTACACTTGGTCACACCCTGAAAACACAAGGGAAGATCTCTGAGAGATAGCATATTATCAAATATTGGTTTTGGACACTCTTTGTATTGTTAACACTAAAGACCGCCAGGTGCACTTCAGAGAACGTTTCTTGTAGTGAATGCACCATTCAAATGCAAATTCAGTAGGGAATGGACTCATTATAAATGGCTAAACAAAGGTATGCTGTAGTTTACCTAAAAGATTAGGACACTTGTGTCAAGTTTACACTGCTGTTGGTTCAATTGCAGATATTTTGACATTATCAGATTTGACTTTGATAGATTAACACCACTTGCCTGCGTTAAAAACTGCCCCACCACTACTTTTCATAAGTGTCAATTTACCTGCGAGGAAACACTCTGCAAGGTATGAATTTCCTTTTGGAATACTCATGAGTTCCCGGACTCCACTAGTAAGTGTGGTGAATAGCTATGCTGGAACACAGAGGAAGAGACAGAGTATAGCGCCTATAGACCACATATTTGGAAGGCTAATAATTGGGAAAAGTACCCTTGCATATTAGAAATGTTGTACACCCCTAGGTTTTTCTAGTGCACTAGTAGACATCTGTGGAGATATTCCCAATGATCTGTGTTGGACCTGGCCCTTTTTGCAGGTTTAGCCATAAATATTTTGCCTTTTGCCTCTTATTTGTCTAACCCTGTCTTGTTAGCTTCAGGACCCTGGGTACTTTACCGCTGCTGATCAGTGATAAAGTGCATATGCTCCCTGTATAAATTGTATTGGTGATTGATTCATCCATGATTGGCATATTTGATTTACTAGTAAGCCCCTAGTAAAGCGCAGTAGGTGTGCACAGAGCCTGTAAATCAAATGCTTCTACTGGGCCTACAGCACTGGTTGTGCCACGCACATGAGTAGCCCTTGAAACCTGTCTCAGGCCTGTCCTTGCAGTAAAGTGCACCCACTTGCCAGGCCCTAACATTCCAGCTTACTGCATGTAAGGCACCCCGAAGGTAGGCCCAAGGTACCCTTGTATTCAGGACGCAGTGTATTTGAAAGTTAGGATATGAACTTGTGTGTTTTATATGTCCTGATAGTGAAAGACTGGCAATTTTGTTTTCACTATTGCCAGGACTAAGTCTCCCATAGGCTATCATTAGAGCTGCCTTGTAATACTTTACAAATGTAACTTTCAATTGGGAAGAGCCAGAGATTTGGAGCCATATGTATGAAGGCAATTTTGTGATCGAAAACATCGAAATTCGACGTATTTTGGCGTATGCAATCGCAAATCAGCAGTGTCCAATGTATGACACAAAGCACCCATCACAAAATAAGGAATCACAATTGCAAATTTTGCGATTCCATATTTTGAGATTGCATTTAAGGAATCTTAAATTGCAATTCCTTAAATGCAATGTAAGAAGCACAATAAAAGTGCGATTTGGCCGTAAGGAATAGCAAATCACCACCAACTTCAAGTTGGTGGTAATTTGCGATTTCTTTGAAAAATTCATTTTTTTGCATTTTTCAAAGTGCCATGTGACTCACATACATGCCCGTAGGGCCTGTTTGTGCAATTACTATAGACAGTCACACAAAGGGAGCTTAGGTATGGCCTGCATATGCTGGTGGCCCATCACCAGCTAGAGTTGTGGGAGGAGCTGTCACCTGCACCTAAATAGGACTGTGCTTAGCCTCTCACAATGCTGTCTTCACCCTCCCTGGAGTGTGTCTGGAGCCAAGACCAAGCAAGACAAGAACTTGTAAACTACAAAGAATTCAAAGTTCAAAGAGTTATAAGTATTGGACCTAAAACTGCACGATTCCAGCGCACCATCTCTGAAGTCTGAGACCACCACACAGACTATGGCACAGGCCATGTTGTGCGACTGTCAAGATCGATGCATTATGGGACCACGGCTGAAGAAACCAATGCAGCACTTGTTTGCTGTTGCATCAATCTCCAGCGTGTGCCATATTTCCACGCATCGCACCTGTGCGCCACACATCTCTGACGCAGGACTCTCAGACCAGAACCGCCTTGGAATTGAAGCATCGCTTCCCTCTACAGTCTGGATTTGGCTCATCACTTCTCCAGCATGCTGCAGAACTGTTACATCGCCTTCCCAAAGACTCAGGAACTAACGTAACGCTGTGCTTTCCGACGCTTTCCTCCTCTGCCTCTATTTTGCCTTGTGGATTTTGACGCATTTAAGGTACTTTGCATAACAATTATGCATCCATAAAGGTCTATGGACAGAATTGCTTGACATTTTTAAAAAGTAATATTTTGTGTTTGTATATGTTGGATTTTTGTTGTTTTGGTCTTGTTTGGTTTGGATAAAGACACTTTATTTTTCTAAGTTGGTGTGGTGTTCATTTGTAGTCTTTTCACTGTGTTACTGTTTGTGTTATGTACACATAATTTACACATTACCTCTGAGATAAAACTGACTGCTTGTGATAAGCTACCAGGGGGATGAGCAGGGGTTGTCTCAACTGTGTAATGCCCTTACACGGACTAGAAGGAAGGGCCCCTTCTAGGACAGGTTGCAAACCATTGCCAACTAGAGATCCTAATTTCTAACAATCTGAGATGACCAATTTATAGCGCTGCCCCATTATGGGTATTTTCGACCTACGATAATCAACGAAGTTTTGGGGTATGTTTTCTGTTTATTTAACTGGTAATTTAACTCTCGTAATAATGTTTAATAGTAGCCTTTTGTTTCGAGGATCCCTGCCATAATTGGCTATAAAACCCTTCCCCATTTATCATGTGCGGATCTTGAGTTTATGAAGGTGATATGTGTGCCAAAATTGCTCTGTCAGTCTGCGGCGCGCACGAGCTCTGCACGCACCGCTGACTTCATACCGGTAAAACATCTTCAATTCAGCTGCCTCCCCGACAGAAAACACGCATTAGCCACAGGTCACGGAGTCAGCTTTGATGCAGGGTAAACATCCAGAAGAGGAAAATAAAAATTAAAATGTGAAGAAAAAAAAAAGCGGCTTTGACAAGAAATCCATAGAACAAAACAAATTACACATGCGGTCACACCGAGGCTTTGCCTGGAATACATTGTGAGAACCAGTGCACCTTGAGAGAAAAAAATGCTAAAGCGTGCCAGCATCAGAGCAACCTTGAAAAAAAAAACAGGAATGCTGACAGAAAGAAACGCTGCTACGGGAGCACTTCACATGTCAAGGAAACTGCACAAATACTAGGCACAGCGACAAATATTACATTTGAGAGTTGAGACGAGCAACTTGAATGCAGGGCAGCGAAACATGCAATTGCCTCGCACAATGAGGAGCCATTAGTGGCATTTTCCCAAGAACAAAACAATAAGAAATGCTTACACGCAAACCATCGTTCTTCGATTTTTGTGTTCTTAATTGCAGATTCGATTTAGTGCTTTGAGATGCGTGGGGAAGATGGCATTGAAAACGCAAAGTGTCTCTATTTCCATAGTCTGTGCAAAGTACTTCGACGTACAGTCAATTGCAACAAGTTTCTCGAATGACTCCTTCCAGAGTGTTTTATTTAATTTTATTTAATTTTATTTTACTTTGCAAGGGCCACTGTTAAATAAAATGAGCAGTTCAATGGTATTAACTATTTAATGTCTAGTACAATGCGATGTCTGATGGTGAATGTTGTGACCCAGAGAATAAAGAACGAAGCATCCCTCTGAATTCAGAACTCTTTATCAAAGCTTTGATTGTAGTGAAGGTGGCATAGGCGGAGTAAATGGATGGGAATCGTAACAGTATGTACACAATGCCCTGGTGAAAACAGAAAATATGGAGCCAAATTTATCAACACTTTGCATTGATGCAAAGTCATCAATAGTGTCGCAAGTGTTGATTTAAGATTTACTTTCGTAAAACTTGTTTTTCACTGGAAAGTTGTCGAAAAGTAAAGCAAAGTAGGGCTATGCACTACTTTGTGCTACTTTGCATCAATGAGGCGCCTTATCGGCAGTGGGTTAGTCCAAAATCGAGGTCTGGGATATAGGGTTTGCTCTTTGAGGGTGTTTGGTAGGGTCTATTCTGGACTAGTTGCATATTAAAAAAACACTGGGGCATATCTACAAGGACGGCGATAAATAGAAGCAAAGCGCGCTAAGCGCTTTTCTATTTATCGCCGACTATCGCTTGATTATATTGCCCTGTTAGCGCGTTATTTACAACGCGTTTCCCCAGGGCGATATAATTACCAGCGATAGCGGGGAGATCGCCGTTTTGCAGAGAACGTCGCTGGCTTTCCAGCGATGTTCCCTGCAAAATGGCGATAACCTTGCTGATACAGCCCACAGGGTCGCAGCAGCACAATTCACACCATAATAGGTATGTCTAAATCTGCATTTTAGCAGACGTTCGTTTTCCGGCGAAAACAGCGGTTTTCGGTAAAAACTAACGTCTGCTTAAATGCGTTGGAAGCCTTGTAAATATTGCGATGTGCACATCAGCGATATTTACAAGGTTGTCCTGCCCAGTGACGCCCACCTTGCATCTCATTAGAGATGTAAAGGGAAGCGTTGGGTAAAATAGTGCTAACATGCGCTAATGCATGTCAGCATCCTCTTGTTAATAGAGCAATAGTTTTCTCTCATCTTTTTTGGCTTTAAAAGCCAAAAAAGTGAAGATAAAGCCCTTGTAAATATGCTCCTTAGTCATTAAATTAACTTCTGAACATTGTAGCTTCCGGAGGAACATGGTAACTTGGACATGTTTAAGTTTGTGGCATTTCATACTTTCTTTAGCAGGGTTGTCAGCATTTAAGGCTGGAACAAGATAGAGAAACTTCCTGAACATTTCTATCCCTTTCAGTGTCCTTTCTAATATGACTCTTTGGGGCATATTATCAAGGGCCCTATCTCCACTTTTTTGGCATTAAAACATAGAAAAGCGAGATAATATTTTCCCCCTATTTACAAGGCGGTGCTATCATGCATTAGCGCATGTTAGCAGCCGTTCTCAAAACGCCTCACCTCGCATCGCTAAGCTAACTGCACTAGTCTGTATCAGCAAGCCGGTCCAGGACACCCATAGCGAAATAAAAAGCTGTGCTAACTGCGCTTATGGCTGTTAGCTAAGGTCTGCAAAATATCTGACTTTGCTATATTTATAAAGGGAGGTGGATTCTAAGGCTAAGTTCACATCTCCCTATTACCAAGAATTCCCTTATCGCTGCAGTTGTATTGCTGGATTTCCAGCAATGTTCCCTCATTTCGCTACTATAGCCCGATTTTATATCGCCGTGGAGATAAGCGTTGATAAGAACGCGCTATCTCTGCGATTAAGTCCAGCGAAAGCCGGCGATAAACAAAATTGCGCTAAGCGCGCTCTGCGATATTTATCGCAGTTTGTTGAAAATATGACCCATATTTCTCATTTAGAACACTTTGAAGCATTTTAGGTTCATGCTTTGCAGAATTTGTGGGGCTAACATATTTTTGTGTTATTTCCAGTTAGTTATGCCAATTTCCTTTGATTTACATCATGGCTATAAAATATTTTGTCTGTGCCAAAGAAGTTATCGAGTGAAAACATAAAAGACTTGGTTAAGAAGAGGCGAAGTGGGTTCTATAGCTATGGAAAACAGTTGAGAAACGTTTCATGAGTGTTTTGTATTGCTTCTGCCAGATACAGCTGATGTATACACAAATCAGCTCTTGTGTCATGATTTATTGATCGTTGGTGGCAATTTGTGCATGTTGCGTAGGATTGTTTCAATTATGATTTGCCTGTGAATACTACGAGATTTAAATGACCATAAATGTACAGCCAAATAGATCAAAAGTGCTCAATAGACCTTTTTCTGTTTTAGTAGGAAGGGGGCAGAAACTCAGTTAATCTCTACTGTTCCCTAATCTCTACCGTTCCCTACAGTTTCCTTAAACATTGAAGAATAACTGAATGTTGTGCAGAAGGGGGTTGTTTGCAAGACATTGCAACATATGGAATTGTCTACTAATACCTTACCAACACCCTTTTGGTACAAATTCCTTCTTTAGGTGAAAAACAATAACCTATCCCTGATCTTTGATGCATCCCCATAGTAGACAACACAGAGCTAATAGAAAACTAAGTTTTCATGTAAAAATTGATGGTTAACATTGAAACATAAGACAAAGATAAGGGAATCAAGTCTGTCTAAATATAAGAATCTGGGTCAGAAAAATAGCGTGGACTGATGCATCTCAAATACAACATTTACTGACAATAACCCAGGCATCTTTTTCAGGTCTAGGTAGCACATGTCTTATGCTAGTCTCCCTCAGCATGTTTGTGGTTCTCAGAAATACCCGCCACTAGTTGTGTAACAAGTCAAAAGTTACACTTTCAAAAATCTTCATCACATCTCCCATTGGCCACAAGTTCTAGAATGATGTTTGGGAACAAGATAAAATCAAGGACATTAATTTATGGACAAGTGCATTTCCATTACTTATGTACTAATATTTTAGATATCAGCTTTACATTAATTTGTAGTATATTTGAAGTTTGTGTGTACTGGTACTGGATCTGGAATTTTTCATCAATTTCCTTTACTTAATTTGTGCTTAGTTTAAGGCCACTTAGATAGGGGTGCACGATATTTGTATAATTTCCTTTTGCTTCAATTTGTGAACTGTCAGGAAAATTTATTACAATTTCATATAATTATGTGAAATGTGAATTGGGAATTTAGCACTATATTTTAGCATGATAAGGGCAACTCTGTCAATTTATGACATGAGAGCTCATTTTGTGCTAAACAATAGCTGCAAAAAGACATGTGCCATGAGCAACAGCAACTCATGTACTCAAATGTTGCTGAGAACAGCCATGTTATGGATATGGCTCGGAGTAATGGCAACCTTTCAGAAGTTTCTCACAACAAGCCCCAAGTGAAATTCACAAAATTTGATGAATTATGATGGTATGAATAACATTTCACCCAGGTCTACAAATAAAATAGTTTTGTTTTTAGAACTTCCATGGATTTAATAAAGGGATATTCAAATCAGAGTCAAGAGCTCATGATGTTCCTAGCTATCAGGCAATTGAACTACTCCATAATACAAGAATAGCGTAAAAGGAATTTCCTCCCAATTTATGGAAGTGGTCGAGAACTTCGCCCCAGCAAGTTTATGCATATTGCTGTGCGGTTTATTTAGAATTTCATAATATGTCAATTTGTATGTTCTTGTAGGAAAATGGGTTATTATTTGGAGTGAACAAGTGACTTACTCAATCCAGGATAAGACCACCACCTTTTAATGTCACACAAAATAAATTAAATAAACCTGTGCTCTATTCCTGGTAACAAGATACAAAGCAGCCAAGCTTAAATTGAAGGTAGCGCAAAAAATTTAGGCAGTGCATTAATAGTATAAAAAGGCACACAATTGTAAAAGAAAGAGAAAAATGTTAAAAGAAACAGAAAACTAAAACAACAAAAATCCAATAGGGGGAACATGAAATATATACTTTCGAAGAATTAAAGTGAAAAAGCATAAAAATGTTAGTCAATGGCTGTGGTAGACCTGGACTACGGTACAATTTCAGGCCAACCATGATGGAGCCCAGGTCAGATACACCTCGTGGATTGGTCCTGGTGAAAGTCTGTATGTCAAATAGTTCAAAAAAGGTTTTCAAGTCCTACTTCTGAATGGGACGCTGTCACTTTTTGAGAAGAGAATCCTTTCTGCAGAGGACTTTGCTGAAAATGTAGCCACTCCAGTGGAGCCAAAGCCCAAATACGTAAAGCAGGTTGGTCCCGCTAGCGCTCCGGAGTTCTTCTAATTTCTTGCAGAATTTTTTTTAAGTCCCAGTTCAGAATGGAACTTAGTAATTTTTGGGGAAGTGTGGAGCTCTTAACTCTGGATGATACTAAAATCCAGTCTGTCGCTGTGGAAATACTGGTCAGAAACATTTTCAGGCAGACCCAGTTGAAGCTCTTGAGCAAAAGTTTTCAAAAGTTTTTAACTTTTATCAGGTTCTCAAACAACTGTGCTTAGACCTGCAGGGTAAGCCCCAAGCCCATACACCCCCCCACACATTTTCTTATTTTTAAATTCAAAAAGGCAAAGTACACGCTCAGAAGCTTAGCAGAGTGTGTTTAAAATACTACTTCATCTGCTTTATGGTCTAAACTGCTGTTTTCTTCTACCTGTGACTGTTTGAATTTGTGTAATAGTTGCCCCTGTATTGTGCCGGGGCAAGCCCCAGCACATACACCCCACCCCCTGTTTTTTGTATTGTTTAGGTTAAAAAGGGGAAATACACCTTCAGAGACTAAGCAGAGAGTGTTTAAAAGACTGCTTCATCTGCGTTATGGTTTAAACTGCATCTGAAAAGTGTGTGTAGCACTCTTTTTTGTCAAAATAAAATGATTTGTTTAGGTGTGCAAAAAACAGTCTATGAAGTGACTTAGATTTGGACCTTACCTGTAGGGTTACAACCTAGACCTGCAAAATGTGGATTAAAACTGCCTGTCCCAAGGAGATTCTGGTCTTCAGCAGCAGCTTCCCTGGCCCAAGCCATCAGCCTGTGCATTCCTGATTGGTCCTCCAGCTCCCAATCAACCCTGAGCCCTCCACTCACACCTGCAGAAGCCCTGTAAGGTCTGTGCACGGAACCTCAAGACAGGCACATCCCTCTTGTAGCCCCAGTCCCCCTTGCCGTAAACAGCCCTGTGAACAAACAACAAAGTAGGTGGTAAGAACACAGACTTGTACTGTGAAGTTCTGAAACTTAAAAAACTGCTGTTTTTCTACTTGTGAGGGTTTAAATATAACTTTTGGTTTCAGTGCGATTTGTACTGTGAAAACTGCTGTTTTCTCTGCCCATGACTGTTTGAATTTGTGTCATAGTTTCTAGGCCCGGGTGGATTTCGGGAAATTTTACTCCGTGGAACTCTGAAGTGCCTGAAAAACTCTGATTCGCTCTGTGGAGTTCTGCCAGCTGCTGAGTCTCTTAAGTCGCGCTGCTCGCTCTGAATGTTAGTGCCAGGAGTTTGTCCTGTGCTGTAAAGTCAGCGCAAATAGCACTACATGTTGCGCCAGAGGGCGCTGATACTTTCTGCTGCATGAGTAGACAATCTACTTGAGCAGCAGCTTCCTGAACGCGAGTAGCAGATTTCTCGATGTGAGCGGTTGTGTGCTGCTGCCACAGCCTGTATTGAGAAATCTAGCCAAAAGGAGGTTTAGGGTGCGATTTTCTTTCTCACGAACGCTCACCAATGTAACATTGGTGAGCAGCTAGAGAGAAAAAACTTTCGGAGCCCAGTGCAGAGTGCGGATTTGGCAAAACTCTGCGAACTCTGCCGGCAGAGTGGAATTCTTTGCCCACCCATAATAGTTTTCCATGTACTGT
Organism: Lissotriton vulgaris; assembly: GCF_964263255.1. Classification (NCBI taxonomy): domain Eukaryota; kingdom Metazoa; phylum Chordata; class Amphibia; order Caudata; family Salamandridae; genus Lissotriton; species Lissotriton vulgaris. The sequence goes on from NC_141689.1 coordinate 1,998,098,726, forward strand.
GTTTTGGCCGGCAGGGGCAAGCCCATTTTTTATTTTTACAAAATTAAAAAGGCAAAGAACACCCTCAGAAGTTAAGTAGAGTGTGTTTAAACACTACTTCATCTGCTTTAAGTTTTAAATTGTGTTGTGAAAAACACTGTTTTTTTCCATCTATGACTGTTTGAATTTGTGTCCTACTTTCCCCTGTACTGTGGTTAGGCCGGCTGCAATCCCCTAGCCCATATTACACCCCATTTTTTTATTTTTAAAGTTAAAAAGACAAGCTACACCCTCAGAGGTTAACCAGAGTGTGTGTAAAAGACAGTTTTATCTGCTTTATGGTTTAAATTGTTTGGAAAATGTATGTAGCACTTGTTTCTGGCTAGATAAATGTAATTTGTTTAAGAGAGCAAAAAGCAATATATTAAGTGGCTTAGAGTTGGGTCTTACCTGCTGGGTTAAAACCTAGATCTGAAAAGTTTGGAATGTCTGTCTCTAAGTAGATCGAGGTTTTCAGGAGCAGCTTCCCTGCACCCGGGCGATCATCCTGTGTTTAAGGTCACATGCCCTTTAAATAAGTTTCCTATTGGGTGTTACATCTCTGCACAGATTGGTTCCTATATCTGGGGTTCCAATTGGACTAAGGGCTTACATTAGGGCTCAGACTGGCTGACAGGTTTGGGATTTTGGTTGGTTCCTGAGGCTGTTTTTTTTATTAGGGTTAGGGTTCTGATTTGCTGAAAGGTTTAGGATTCTGATTGGTTCCTTGGGCTAGGTTTTCTGTTGGACTTAGGGTTTAGGGTAAGGATTTTGATTGGTTGCTAGGGCTATGTCTGTGATTGGTTGTTAGGATCTGATCTCCTATTGGTCCTAGGGCTTGGGGCTAATGCTCTGATTGGTTAGGGTTAGGGTACACTTCCTATTGGCCGAAAGTGTCATCTGATTACTAGGGCTATTTAACCTTAGAGCTCAGGGCATCTCAGCCCGGGATTTTTTACAAAACACATCACCAACCCTTTACCATTCAACTTCCACTCACCAATACTACTTCCCATACAGATCCTTCTCAGAAAACCACTACTTCAGCATCTCCTCTCACTACTCCACAAAAACAATACACAACAAACACACACCAGCACAACAAAATAACACACACACAATTGCATAATACTTTCCATCACAAACTAGAAACATTACACATCCTAAACCATCTTTACAGCCAAACTGTTTGTTCTTCACCCACACCTAACACAAATACACCAGCATAACAATTCTCTTTCAAATGCATCTCATCCTTTGCTCATATCAGAGCCTTACTACATGACCCACAGGCTGCACCACCACCACAAACTCATTCACCTTCCACCCTAAACAGATGCAAACTAAATAAACAACATGCTACTCTTCACAACTTCACATCTCCATGTGTATTACACAACAACGCTACTCTACAAAAACAACACAGCTCACCAACTCACTCTCAAAAACTGTCTACTCCACCCACACATGCAGACCCATCAAAATGCCTTCTAGGACTACTGGACAAGGACAATGATATAGAAAAGCAGCACAATTGCTATTCTCATACAGCTAATATTAGCACTAATGACACTCCTGCTACAAGTAAAAAAAATACTGCTCACTCTTCTACAAAACAGTCACTCCATCACCAAAACACAATCTCCAAACTGCCTACTAATAAATGCTCAATCACTCTCTAGAAACAAACATTACATCTACAACCTACTCACTGACATAGAACCTGACGTACTCTTGATAAGTGAATCATGGTTAGGAGATGACATGGTTCCAGTGATGTATGAAGCCATTTCTCTAGGTATCAAACTATCACACAAAATTGGTGGGCTAGCTATCATATTCAAGCAAGGAGTACAGCTCACCAAAGCTGATGACGTTTCCGTACCAGATTGTAAGGCCTTCTTCACCAGATGCAACCCTATACAAACTTCCTCCTGTAATGTCCTTCTCCTTTACAGACCTCCACCTAGCAATGCAACATTCCCAGAAACATTTCTAGAAACAGTTTCAAACCAGATAACACTATACTCCAACCTATGCATTCTGGTTTGACAAACTCAGTCTTCCCCATCTAAAAAGCATAATCACTGGCTTTGAAACACTGATCCTACATCAGTTCATCCAAAAATCCACAAAAATTGCTGGCTCCTGCTAGATGTAATTTTTGCAAATCGGGGACAAGTTACCTTTCAAATGATTATTCCAGTCACATGGTCAGACCACCATCTTGCTAGCTTTCTAACATAAAACACTACAAAGCAACACAGCCAAAACCACCTTACATGCATCCACCTATTCACCAAGCAACAAACTCAATTTTGAACCCTTAAAAACACAACTAACAACCAACACAGATCTAGACACAAGAAATTCAGTTCAAAAACTGTATGAGTGCCTACAGGAAGCTTTTGAGGTCCTAATACCACTCAGAACAACAAAACAGGGCAAAAGAAAACAGGCACTTGGAGAAATACAGATGTAAAACAGCAAATTAGAAAGCTGCAATGCACCTGGCTCAAAACAAAGAGCGTTCAAGACAAACAAACCTATACAAACTTAACAGATTATACACAGCAGCATTCAAAAAAGCTAAAACAAAAGGTACTATTCAGACACAATTCAAAATGCAAAATGTGTATCAGGTTTCAATCTGGGAAGATGAATGTTGGAATGCGTCCTTCTCTCTGCTGGATGCGCAGGGGCAGCTGGACCCCAACAAACCCAAGAAATCATCTGACGAACACTGAACCAGAGACATCAGTGCTCATCCGATAATCTCAAGGGAAGGGGGTTTGGAAAGAAACAATAACCTAAAATAAATAGTTAAAATAAAAAGCTAAAATAAGGAAAGAAACAACTGGTGCAGGTTTGTGCCGGTGGAGAAGCAAACTCTAGGGTCACAAAACAATCTGGGACGTCTGCTCCTAAGCTAGGAATGAGTATGGAGACCAGCTCCTGCAGCAGTAGTAAAAGAAATCAAAAAGAACAGAAATAATCAATTACATAAATCCTGCATAAACTTCTGCATTGGGTCATGATACAAGAGGTCTGTTAGAATGATTAGAATAAATCAGAACTGCACTCACACCATATGGGGCCAAAAGTAAATGCACACTCACACAATATTGCGCTAAAGATAAATACACACTCTCACAATATTGTGCCAACGAAGATTACACATAAGCACACCATACATTCTTATTTCAATGAGATAAGACATATTCTGTATCCTTCAGCTGAAATATGTACAAGGCTTGAGAGTGTTACCAAGACCTTCTTTCAGCGAGAAAAAACAGAGACGTAACAGGGTAATTATAAATACTGCAATAATAATATACACTTCCATCAGAAAGAACTATGCATGAATTACATAAAGGATATATGGAGGAAATGACCAAAATCCAGGTAGCCTAAAGTAATCTGAGCGGATCAAGAGAGAACTGTGATATAGGAAACGAAGTCAGGAAGTCTCTGACTGTGAAAAGTTTCATTCGCAGTTACCCAAGCTCTCCCCGATAACCAGAAATGAGCCGGAAGTCAAAACAATGGAATTCCACTGAGGACAAGAGTAAAATGTAGCCCAAAAGGATTTAGATTTATCTGCGAGTAGCAGCAGCAAGGATGGAACAGGACATGTCCGACCAGCACCTGCAGAAAAGCGCCGTTACGCCGCAGGATCTTCAACAGGAAACTCAATGCAAGGCACTGAAGACAAGCCTAGGTGAGGGTTAAATACCTTTCGCCAGACTGATGAGTCATGGAGGCTGCTGAGCCGTGGAGGTGGCTGAGTCATGGAGGTTACTGAGTCATGGAGGTTGCTGAGTCGTGGAGGCTGCTGAGTCATGGATGTTTTTTGAGTCATGGAGGCTGCTGAGTCATGGGGGTTGCTGAGTCACAATGCATTCACAGAGAATGCTGAGACATGGAAGTTGCTGAGGTGAGCTCTGATGTAACTTGGGAAACAAAAGATAAGGAAAACACCACCACATACCAGAGCAGAGAAGTCAAGAAATATAAGTTAGCTTTTCTTCCTCAGGGATGTTGGGGAGTGAAACAGGGGAGGAGCTGAGGGCGTGAGGCATGTGTTGAGAACCTGTTAGGAGCCCCCACCCAACAGGCAGTCTTCCTTGGTAGGATGTAATTGAGTGAAATGCACCTAGCTCCCTGGGGTTGACCCTGATTAGTTTCCCCACTACTGCTGGAGTGCGAAAGGCGGTGGGCAGTCCGATGGATCCTGAGAGTGTGCAAATGAAGTATTTTACATAATTAGCACAGACATTTTTTAACCTAAATGTATTGAAAGAACTCATCCCATTCCTCAAGAATTCACAGACAAACTGGCAAATCATTACACAACCAAAAGCAGACATGTTGGAATCCTATTTTTAACAAAGAACAACCACCACTACTAAGCCATTTCCAGAAGTACCCCCCAAGAGTAGGCTAACCCAGCCTCTGTAATCCTTCAAACAAATATCAGAAAGTAAATTTATGGATATGGTCAAAGCGAACAGACCGGCAGGCAGCCATTCTGACCCTTGTCTACTACAAATATTCAAGAACATTCTTTTTGCTACCTTTGCTGTCACGCCAGTGAGAAGAATCATCAATAATTCTTTAATTAGGAATTACTTTCCAGAAGACCTAAAAAAGGCATACATATGCCCATTATTAAAGAAACCTAACCTCGACCAACTTAATCCCGTGAACTACAGACCATTTATAATTGGACCTTTCCTGGGCAAACTGATAGAAAGAGCAGCATTCACACAGATGTCACAGTTAATTGAAGATAACCCCATACTTTCTGATTTGCAAACAGGATTCCATCCAGGAAGGGGCATAGAATCTGCCCTCATTGCCATCTGGGATAACTGTAAAAGTACAGTAGACTGCAGCAGAGTTGCTGCACTGCTTCTCTTTGACCTCTCAGTTTCCTTTGACATGGTTGACCAAGACACTCTAATTTGAAGACTCTACAAAGCCGGCAAAAAGGGGACTGCCCTTGACTGAATCACATCCTACCTTCAAAAGAAATCAAATGTTAACCATTCTCCACCTTTCTCATCCAAACCGTACTTCACAAAAGCAGTGGCCCCTCAAAGCTTTATCATCTCACCCATGCTTTTCAATATCTACAGCTAGTCATTAACAGCAATCATTAATGAATTTCAGCTCACTTGCTGTAACTATGCAGATGACACACAAACACTCCTTAAACTGGAAAGACCCAAAGATATTTGAAACTCACAAATTACAGTTGCCTCATAGCCGTGGATTAGTGGATGCCATTCAAATTGAATACTTCCAAAACGGAAATACACATATGTGGCGACTGGAAAAAGTATGACCCACTTTGCGCCTGGACAGACGATTTGGGACCACCTCCTAAAAAATCTAAGGAAGTAATAAACCTTGAAATTACCAGGGACTCCAAGTTATCAGTGAATGCCCAAATGGATAAATTAGTAAGATCCTGTCATTACTAAAAAAAAAGTTGGAATACATCTTCCCCCCCCTACATTAGGTCCAAGCCACTATCTCTTTTGTACTGTCTAAACTTGATTATGCAAATGGTCTCTCCCATGGATCGTCTTTATCAACTATGAAAAGACAAGAACAGTTTCAGAAGTCTGCTGCCAGACTACTCCTACCTGAAAAACCATAAACCCAGATCTTCCTTACCTTGAGGGCCCTACATTGGTTACCGGTTGCTAGAAGATCCACATTCAAACTGCTTTGTATCACCCTCAAATCAATACATGGAACAGGACCACTGTTCATCAGGAATAAAATCACTATATATATTCAACACATCTTTCTCTGTTCGAGCAGCCAAATTGTGCAATCATTACCTCCACACGTAAGATCCACGGAGAACTATCTTGTCTTCAGAAGACTTCTTAAGAGTTAGCTCTTTCCTACATAATCGTTATATTCAAACACAAACGTACAGCATATCCCTGTGTATACAAACATTTAATTTGATTATATGTATGTACATAGATATGTGTATTTCTTGATATAACTATGTATAATAATATGTACTCATGTATCTATGAATTTATTACTTTACTACTACCGTTAAAAAAAAACTTTGACTAGCTCCAATGCACTACCCTATATTTCTCCCTATACTTCTCTTAATATAGCCTCTACCTTCACTGTCTGACTCATATCTAGCCTCATTCTACTACTATGATCTCCAAAATAACCCTTTCTGGACTCTTCCCTCCATTATCCCTCCTTGGATCACCCCAGACCTCATTTTAATACTATGATCTCCCAAACATCCCTTCTAAATTTTTCCCTCACCCATCTCTCCTTTGACTCATCCCAAAAAGCATTTGACTACTATGATCTCCCTTTCAATTTCTAGATTCTTCCCTCCTCCATATCTCCTTATACTCATCTCAAACCTCATATTACTAATATGATCGCCCAAAAACACGTTCTAGACTCTTCCCTCTTCTGTCCACCCATTATCCTTTTAAATCCAGCTAACAGACTCACTTGTCCACTGCTAAAATCACTCAAATTCCACTTTACTAATCCGCCACTAATCCTTTTTGGGTTCCGGAATAACATGCTACTCGCCAAATAGGGCTTTGAAGCCTCGACACAGGAAGTAAACGCTATAGAAATACAATAATAATTCTAAGGTCCCCAGGATCACCTAAGAAGGCACTTAGAGACTCTCATGATGTCAGGCAGAGGACAGCAGCCAAGCAAAGTGTAAATCCAGCTGTCCCTCTTCTCCAGGAATGTCCTGTTCAGTTTTTTTATGTTCCTAGAGCCCTCCAGAGAATTGACCAAATGATCCTTGTAGATCTTTTAGTCCTTGGATTTCAAGTGGAAGGGTCTCCAATATTTCAGGTCCTTTTCACAGATCACAGAAACCAAGTGCAGCAGGTTCAGTTCATCTGGTAAACTTTCACGCGTCCAGCAGAGTTTTGAGGAAGGCTGAGCGAGGGTCGAGCTTTGTAGAGTTCACTATCATGTGGTTGGGGGACACCCCATGGCTCTCCTAGCATGCTATGACCATGCAGTCAACCTGGGATTAAATGCTCCCAGGCCCTGACTTACCTACCTTTTCTGAAGTTCCTGTATTCCTTACTTCAAATAGGCCCAAAAAGCAATGAGTCACTGCAAATCCAAGATGGCCGAAGTCTTCAGCCAAACTGAACCTGGAGTCTGAGAGCTAGGAGTGTGTAGGGGAGTGTACTATAGAAATTACTAGTGTCCTAAAGTTTGAAGGAGACCCACGACTCACAACATAAAATGAGACAGTAGTGTCGTAAGACAAAGCAGGGTCCCTTAGTAACTAGACAAAGAGTACACACGAATTGTGATCTGGGCCTGTTTGATCCCTTTCAAATGTAAAAATGTTTCATATGTGCCTGAGACAGGCGTGTCAGGCATGATTTGGCACTGCTGTGCCTAGTGCTATGCAATCACATTTGAATTTAACTTATTTGAATTGATTGAACATAAGATTGAACAGGAGGGCAGCAGGCCCCTGCCTGAATATTCTCCTGAGCTCAAATGGCATTATCACTGCCCATTCAGGTCAACTTGCTTATCAGAGCAGTGTCTTGTGCAGTTATTAGAATGATTTTTACACTTCATTACAGGCAGGACAGGGTAAGGCTAGTCAGACGTTGCAGAATTAAGCCAGTTAACCTACAGTGACTCAGGGAAGGCAAATCACTTTTCTGAAATATGTATTTCCTAACTAGTTAAAAAAAATATGATTTTACCAATGAATTGGATATTTGAAAACACTTAAGAAAAATTATTGCACTTTTCATTAGCTGTTTCCTACTGGTTAATGCAGAAATAGTGACTTAATCTGTTTTACTGTTACTTCCTACGGGAACAGCTAAACCCAATATACTGAAAGTAGCTTTTAGTAATTTTTTTACTGTAGGTTCATGCTAACATTAATATAGGTATGTTCCAATTCTAAGCACTATCCAACCTACCTTATGGGCTATTTAGAGTCTAGAAGTGGTTTTTAAGCCTTTAAAAGTGTTTATTTTCACTGGTTTGTCTGCAAAACATGAGTGAATGTAGGCTGCAAGGTACCAGACATTTGTCAAGGCCTGTATCATGTTTTCAGGTTCACAAAATTTTACATTTAATTTTACATGCTAAAGGTGTACTTTTTTGACACCATGTACAATGGCCTTACAGTAAAATAAAATTAGCCAAATTGTGTTTTGAGACAATTTCAACTTGATTTAGGGACCAGACCACATACACTGGCCATTGGATAGCAGTGTCCAGTGTTACGAGTTCAAAATGATAAAAGATATCATAGACCATATGCAGGGCCCGTGCGGCCTACTATTCTAAAGAGTTTAAAAATAGCTCTAATCCGTCGAAATTGATCTTCAAAGTCCTCAAAGACCTGACCGCGAAAAGAGCTCCTACAGCTGAAATTTGTTCAGAGTCTCATTGTGAAGATCTAGCGGCCTTTTTCCTTGAAAAGGTTCAGGCTATTTATCGTTCCTTTCCTAGCTCTATCCCCTCGAGCGAGGCTCTGAGACCCAACCCCTCCACGAACGTGGTTCTTTCGACTCTTCCTTGCCTGTCGGAGGAGGTGTTTAATAGGTTGGCAACTGAAGTAAAATCTGGGTCTCCTGTTGACCCTCTTAGACCGGCGCAGTTCAGGGAACCACCTATTCTTTGTCTCCCTCCTGTGCGCCAGCTTATAACCTCTCCTTTTCCTCTGGTACTGGTCCAACTAAATGGAAACAGGCTTTTGTTTCCCCGATCTTAAAGAAACCCACGTTAGACCCCCTCAAACTGGAGAATTATCGACCAATCTCTTTGCTCCCATGGGTTGCGAAGGTCGCAGAGGCCCATGTCAATGGTATTCTGTCTCAACATCTACAAAGGGCCAAAATTCTGGATCCTTCCCAGAATGGCTTCCATACTGGCCACAGCACCGAGACCGCTTTACTCTCGATGACGGAACATCTGCGGTCCGTGCTTGATTCCGGTCAGACCTCGGCACTGGTGTTACTTGACCTCAGTGCCGCGTTTGACATGGTTTCACACTTGATTCTGCTGCAACGTCTGGAAGAGGCTGGTGTCTCTGGCACAGCATTGGACTGGTTTCGGTCTTTCTTGGCTGATCGCTCATTCAGGGTTGCAACCCCACCCTTTGAGTCTAAATCCCATCCGCTCGAACTGGGAGTGCCTCAGGGATCGGCACTGAGCCCCACATTGTTTAATCTTTATGTGCAGCCGCTGGCTGCGGTCACCAAGCAGTGGGACATGACTATGGTCTCCTATGCTGAAGACACGCAGCTGGCGGTGACACTGAGTGGGAGGTCCGACCTTGATGCCCCCAGGTTCCGGGACGGTCTCTTAGCAGTAGCAGGCTGGGTGACACCTAATTGTCTTCAGCTCAATGCTAAGAAGACGGAGGTCCTGATCGTGGGCAAGCAGAGCAACCTTTGGGGTGAAGAGTGGTGGCCTCGAGAGCTAGGTGTCACTCTTACTCCGGTTTCGGAGGTTAAATACTTAGGTGTCTGGCTAGACTCTGCCCTCAGTTTTTGCAGCCATACAAAAAATGTGGCAGCCACTTGTTTCGGGATCTTGCGAGGGCTTAGGCCCATCCTGAAATTTTTCGACGCCACCACCAGGCAGCTGATCATGCAAGCTACTATTTTATCACGGCTTGACTACGCCAGCTCGCTCCTGCTAGGGGCAAATCAGGCAGGAGTCGCCCGGATGCAGCGTGTTCAAAATGCTGCTGCCTGAGCCCTGGTGGGTTTACCGAGGTTCTGCTCCGTGAAAGAAACTATCTGGATGCTACACTGGCTGCCTATGGCGCAACAAATTGATTTTAAGACCTTATGTCTGTCTTTTAAGATCCTTAAATTGTCCTCTCCCCAGATCCTCGAGAACCTTCTCATTCCCTATGTCCCTTCTCGTTCCCTGAGGTCTGCTGGTCAAAACCTCACTGTGGTCCCGCGGTTCAAACTCTGCCGAGCCGGAGGACGATCCTTTCGTGTTTTAGCTGCTAAACTATGGAACTCACTCCCACCCCAAATTCGTCTACTGGATGAGTTGCTTGACTTCAGGAGGGCTATAAAAACCCATTTGTTCCCTTCTGTATTTTAGCGTCCTGCTTTCCCGCTTTTTGATTCTCTGATGTCTTTTGTGTTATGTTGCTTATGACTGTCCAAAGCGCCGGGACGCCCCTTTGCTGGGGCAGCTGTGCGCTATAAAAGTGCTGATAACATAACATAACAAAATTACCAGCAGCTGAGTGCAAAAAATAAGAAACTGGGGGTCACTGCCTAAAATGGGGTCACTTTGTAGCAGGTCCTCATATAGAGATTGGCAGAGAAGAAGTGCTGGTATATAATCGGCAGTTCACTTGCCACAGCAAAATTGCAGATTTCCTGTCTTTTTAGAAGTGGGTAAAGTGTCAGGTTTCCAATGGTGCAGCCTCACCTGCCAGCATTAACCAACATCTGTATCCCAGGGCTGTTGATCAATGCATGTAGGAAGAACTGCCCTATTTAGGGTGGTCTTTTTGGCGTACATTTTCCCTGTTTGCGACAACTAGGAAAAGCCTGGATAAATGTGGAAATTATGGAGGATATGTACAATAGAAGTGGCGGAGTGAGGCGTTAGCCGTCATGGCCTAATGCCTCACTACGCCACTTCTGAAACGCAAGGCTGCACCATATTTACAACGATATGGTGCAGCCTTGTGTTTCCCCCTGATATGTTGCTATACTTAGCAGTGTAGAGTCAACACAGGCACATTTCCACCATAGTGCAAGGATGTCTGCGTGCAGGGGAGATTGTTTATGTGTAGGAAGGTGTCCCTTCCTGCACATAAACAATCCTGAAATGCCATTTTGTCACTTTCATGTGTGCTGCTTAATGCAGCATACATGAAAGTCACAAAAGGGCATTTTTGTAAAAATTGTTTATGTACAGGAAGGGGGACCTTCCTGTACATAAACAATCCATGGCATTTTGCTTTTTCCATGTGTGCCGCACAAGGCAGCACACAACGAAAAAGCAAAATCGAGGAAAAATAATGCATTTCTCTTAGTTTTGCCAACTTTAGACCAGATTTTTTTTGGTCTTAATTTTGGCACTGCCTCCTATGTCCTCTTCCCTTGTACATAGGGGTCAAAGTCAAAATCAATGGGTGTTGCGGTAGAACGCCCTCATCACCCACTGCCCACCCCTTTCACGCTAACCATAGCGTGAAAGGGGGCCTTATTTAGAAGGCAGCGTAAAGCCACATTAAGTGGCTTAACGCTGCCTTGTAAATAAGGCTATCGCCACCACAATGTTGATAAAAGTGACATTGTGGTGGTGAGAGGGGCTTGTACGTATGCTGTCTTGTGTCCAATGTAGGTGTTCATGAATGAGTGGAAAGTGTGCAATTTCGATTGTTATAAAAACTTATATCAAAATGGTTTTCGTGCTCATGTTAATGGGTCTCTTTGATACAGCGCATATATTGAATAATCAGAAGGGTACTAAAATTTAGTGGCCATCAAAGAGTCATGGTATTAATTTTATTCAGAAATTCAACTAACGGAGAAGGAGGTAATGAATATGTGAGCATAATTGTCAAGGCGCAAAGATGCGAGTGGCAGAGCAAGCACCCCATTGGCTGCTCAATTGGTGGAGCAGGGACACAGAGCAGAGGCAGCATGTTTTGGCTGGAACCAGGAGTGTCAATGTGTAAGTAATATCTCTGTAGACACAATTGTTTACAAAACAGCAGGACTCCACAGATGATGAAATACTGAACGTTGACTAACTGGATGCATCAATAGCAAAGTCAGTCTGGATCAGTTCATTTGGAGGGTGTGAATGGTTATCTTACCGAGCGATTACTTTAAAATGAAATGAAGTGGTGTGGGTCCCGGGCACCCGGGTTGGCGATATTGATTATTAATCGCTGACAAGCTTTGCCTTGTAGTGGACATCTTTTCTACAATGCTATATGCTGGGAGTTAAGGGAGGCAGGAGCTTGAGAATGAGGGAGAGCACCCAGGAGACTCAAATGGGACATAATCTTCTTTGTTCTTGAAAAAAGTGTGAGGTGTTGAAAAAACAAATGTATATTATGAATTCTATGCCTGAGTCTTCTAAGTATTGAATGTATTTTCGGGCGCCCATCAGAGATGAAATTAAGAGCATTGCGATTGGCACAACAAATGAATCAGGTGAAAACCTCAAATCTACATTTGCCTAAAAAGCTTTGGAGTGATCTTTCATAATTACTTATCATAAGTCCTATTGAAATGCATTATGGCCTTTGTAGGTCTGTGTATTGCAGTACATGCTTAAATGTATCCTAGGCTTTGTAGATCATATGCCTATGGCCCATATGTATGAAAATAGAGTTTTGCGATTCTCAAATTGCGATTTTCAGCTAATCGTAATTTGAGAATCACAAAATGCAATGTATGTGGGATTTGCTAATAATTTTGCAAATCCCACATACTCCTTATTTGCGAATCGCAAATTGAGATTCGCAAATAAGGAATACCTTCCCATTAATTCCTATGGGTTAAGAGGTCCATAGAAATGAATGGGAAGGCATTCTCAATTTGCGATTAGCAAATAGAGAATCGCAAATTGAGAATGCAATTTCAAGGGTGCCAGTGTGTCAAAAGGACACCCTGTTGCATCCCTGAAATGTGCATGTGTGGGCATATCTGTGCACCACATGGCAGTTTGAAAAATGCAAAATAGTGCATTTTTAAGTGAAATCGCAAATTACCACCAACTTGAAGTTGGTGGTCATTTGCGATTCCTTAAGGCCAAATTGCACTTTCTTATATGCTTCTTACATTGCATTTAAGGAATCGGAATTTGCAATTCCTTTAATGCAATCACAAAATAGGGAATCGCAAAAATTTGCAATTCCTTATTTTTCTAGGGGGGTTTTGTGTGCTACATTGCACACTGCTAATTTGCGATTGCAAATGCTGAAATTCTGCGAATTTCAGAGTTTGTGATCGCAAATTGGCTTCATACATATGGCCCAAGTCCCTCCAGTTATTCAGAATGACTGAATTGCATGCACACCCCCACTTTGTTGTAAGGCCGGTGCAAAATGTCACCAAGCTGTTTCTTCCAAGACTGCGCTCAACAATGTGTATAACGCTGATGACAGACCTGTAGAGTTGTGTTTCCTCGTGGCAGTGTCTAGGTTTGGTTTCACCCAATGTAACAATATGGGGAAAGCAATTTACATATTAAAAGGCGTATATGAAGACAAAACATCTGTCCACCTTTCTAAGAGGTAGACGCAACGGACTGTGCTACCTGATGTTCATCATGTCAGTGGAACACCCGCTTTTTCTGACATTGATATACGACTATACGCCTCCTTTCACCACTCTTCTAAGGGTCGGCTTCAAGTCAAGACTCTCCTCGGAAAAATTACACAGCTGAATTAAAAGAATAACCTTCAAATTAGTATTTATTTTCTTGCTCCTCCTGCTGCTTGCTGCAATACATATTGCAGGCCTGTCCTGTATCTGCAATAGGCGTAGCTACATAGAATAGTGCCATTGTTTCTGGGGGGAAAAGAATGAGTTTGTGGTGTATGTGGTTGCAATATCTTCACGGTCCTCTGAAGACTCCCCTCAAAATATACCTAGAGACAGCACTTTTTTATTTTGGTAGGGAGAGTACTAGCACTTTTTAAGAGTGAAGTAATAAGTTTAATTGGAGATTACCAGCTCTTCTTAGAAACAAAGCATGCAATCTGGTTCAGAGTACCTGCACTTCTATTTTTCCACTTCAAGCACTGCCTAGAGAATAATAAAGCCACATATGAAGAGAAATATTACATTTTGATCAAACAAATTGGTTAGCAGACAGGTAAATCTTTGTTCAGTGAAGCCAGTGGTTTCTTGCCCTACAGGTAAATGCTCAAGAAACTATGGTACAATGTGCTTGTCCCTGTTGACACACACTGGGAGTGGGTTTTTCGTATTCATAAAGTTGCTTTCATCACGATACCTCCAGGAGTTCGGCTAAATTATATATTTCTGCGCATTTACTACCAGTTCACATTTTCGTTGCTTTAAGATTCATCATGTCTTTCCTTTTGGCATAATTGGGTTTATTCAACCATATCGAATAAAATAACATGCGATTGATTGCTAGTAGGATTCACCTTTAACCTGTGTCCAGTTCAGAAGTATTCTGAGTAAAAGTCACTTTTAAACTGAGACATACATGGCCTGTTAAAAAAGACACTGGGCCTGATTACGATCTTGACAGACGGGTTGCTCTATCACAACGCTGACTAGGATATAATAGAATTTATATTTCAGCAGACGGGATATCCATTGCGGTTGTGATGAAGTAACCCATCGGCCAGGAACTTATGGGATTTATATTTGGGCGGATGGGACATCCGTTACCGGTCCACCAAGGTCTTGATCATGCCCTTGAGTAAGATTTAACATTAACGTGAGAACATTTTGCAATTAGTGTAAGCCAGGTACACTTCTAGCGTGAGACACCTTAGGGAAACAGGAGTCCGATGCACTATCAACCTGGGACACATTTTGTAACTAGCCTAAATCAGATGAACTACTTACCTGAGGCACGTTGAATAAGAACGTGAGTCTGGTTTACTATTAACCTCGCCTCATGTTGCTACTAGCCTAGGTCAGATTCACTACTAACCTGAGGCACGTTAACTAAGAACGCGACTCAGAAATATTATTAACCTTCGACAAATTTGTCATTTAGCCTAGGCCAGATTAACTACTATCCCGACACATGGTAAATAGGAACGTGAGTCAGATTTATTATAAAGCTGGGTCGCATTTCTCATTTAGCCTAAACCTGATTAACTACTTACCTGGGACACGTTAAATATTAACGTGAGTCAGATTTACTATTATTCTGGGACATATTTCTCAGTTAGCCTACGTCAGATTCAAAACTAATCTGAGACACATTAAATAATACAGCAAGAATGATTGACTATTAACCTGGGACACAGTCACTACTAACCTGAGTTAGATTCACAACTGACTGGAGCTGATTGGTCGGGGTGATCAAGTCCAGTAGGGCTTATGTACAAGAATGACAACACTGAAAATCTAGCGTATTTCTTTTTAGCTTTTCCAGGACAGTAGATATCGCTACATTGCCAATGGACTTGCGCAACTGCTGGAGTCTACCTTGTCCACCTGGAAACGCACATTTCTAATGATTCTGCAATAAAACCTTGGATTATCACTTGTATGGTTTCTCTTTCGTTTCAGCGTATATTTTCCTTTACGTTTTTGCCTTTATCATTGACAAACATTCGCACGTGCATGCATTATTTATCTGTATATTCGTTATTTAGAACTTAAAGGAAGGTTTTAAACCATATTGGTTCATGTAAGGTAGTGCTAGAAAATAGACATGAATGCATTGGCTAGTGCGGGACTATCAGGAACAGGCGTCTCGCGAGCTGGGCGTCCCTTTGCTGGTTACGGTCTGATTCTCATTTTCCCTTTAAGCGGCTCCCGCTGGGTAAAGAACAATGTTTCTCATCGGAAGTTTAAAAGCTGCTCAGTGTGAGGAGACATCTTCCACGAATTGCTGAGACAGGGACTAATTTCAAGGAGAGTCCTAGCAAACAAGCGATGCTAAGCAGATGTATTGCTTTTTCAGGAGAAACCACGGGAACTTAAAATTCAAAAGTCTTCCTCTGCCTTGACATGCTCTCCTCAAAATTTGATTTTCTTTTATCGATGAGTCTTACAGTCATTGGTGGCAAATACTGCAGCCGATGAACAAACAGCAACAGCTGCTGCAAGGAGAATGATATTTAGGAGGCACTTCCTGCTTATACAATCCCTATAAAATGAAAATAAATTGAAGGTGAGACACTTGATGTTATGGAAACAATTTTGTGGGCTGTTGTACCTTATATGTCAAGCCTGCCAATTCAGGCGGGAGACTACCAATTTCAAGGCTAGTCTCCCGCTTTCCTCATACAACAACCTGATTCCTCGGTGAGCTGCAGCTTGTACTGGTCTAGTGAGACTGGTAGTTTTCACTACCATTAACCTGCTCCTGCAGGCCAGTGTGCAACATTTTTGCCATGCACTTTCTGCCTACACTTTCTCCGTGCTCTTGACAGGTAGAGGGAAAAACCATGCATCTGTGTTCCTGATATCCAGTCCTGCAGCAGCGCACTAAGGGCCAGATGTAGGTAGCTAAATACCGGTCGGTAACGGCCGAAAATCGGTGAATTTCCCATTACCGACTGGTATTTAATGTAGGAGGCTGGAAATAAGGATTCTGTAATTTACCAATTCCTTATTTTAAGGAATCGGTAAAATACCGATTCCATATTTAGAGGAATCGGTAAATTACCGAATCCTTAAAACCTAAGTAGGTAGCACTTAAGTGAGTGAATTTTTGCTTTAAGGATTCGTTATTTACTGCCAAAAAGTTAATAATAAAGTTAATATACAATACTAATGCAATATTTTACTACTAAACAGGCAGCCAAAAGTGTAGTTGCCTTGCAGACAAAAGGGTCATGATTTGAATGGTGCAGAAGGTGCAGTGACACTGGGACCAAATGCTCTAGGGACCCCACTAAACCCAGATTATTGCTAAAATGTAAAACTAAACAGTGAGTCATAAGTGTAGCTACCTTGCAGACCACAGAGTCATGATTTCAGTGGTGCAGCAGGTGCAATGACAACAAGACCAAAAGCTCTAGGCACCCCTCTAAATACCTAAAATTGCTATATTTTATGACTAAACTAGCAGTCACAAATGCAGTTACCTTTCAGAAAATAGAATCATGATTTGAATGGTGCAGCACGTGCAGTGACACCTGGCCCAAAAGTTGTCAAAACTCATCAAAACACCTGGAGGCCATATTATACATGCGGTGCACTCTCCTTCATTGCGTTTGGAGCACCTTTTAAAAGGTGCGCCCCCACAATGATGGAAAATGCGCTGTATTATGATGAATGTTCTGCCCCCAAGGCAGCTGCAAAATGCCGCTGCCCTGGGGGCAGCGCATTTATGTGAAAAATGGAGTGGCTGCTTTGAAGCCACTCTGTGTTTTCACAGTGCATGCAGCAACCTGCCTGCACTTAGAAGGGGGAATAGAGATCCCCTTGCAGACAGCTGCAGTGAGTGTTCGCACCTTCTGCATGGAGATTTCTGGGTCTAAATGGGACCACCTCCCCCCAGAGGGCTACCATCAGGGCAGCACTGACAGTGTGCCACCTTTGTAAGATGGCACACTGTCAATGCGCCACCTTGCACCACCTTTTTAGATGGCACATAGTCAGTGCACCTCCTGAGAGCTTCTTTGCATCTGCACCCGTGTCTGTAATACGGCACGGGTGCAGAGGCAAAAGGATTCCCTCATTTGCATGGGGCATGCCCCCATGCTAATGTGAGAACACCCTCTGAAGATAACACTGGAACTTTATGTGCGCTAGCGCTAACGGTATTAAAGACGGGGTTGCACAAGCGTCTGCTGCCCCTTCTGAAATACCAAAGTGTACTGGGGGGCACGCAAAATGGGTGCAAACTCCTGTTACACCCCAGGGGTACTTGCATAATACATCCCCTAATATTGCTATATTTTACTACTATACAGGCAGTCACAATTGCAGTTACCTTGCAGTTAAAAGGGCTTGATTTACATGGTGCAGCAGGTGTAGTGGCACCAGGGCCAAAAGTTGTCATAATCCACTAAACACCAAATATTGCTATATTTTACTGTTACACAGGTAGTCACAAGTGCAGTTAGCCCCCCGGCAACAGGGTCATTATTTGAATGTTGCAATATATTCAGTGGCACCGGGATCAAAAGTTGTTAGAACTCCTCCTAACACATAATCCATACTAATATTATAAAGAGAGAGCCCAAACCTTTGAAGTGGGTAAGCTCAGGGACTACAGCACCGTCGACACCCAATACAGCATTGCAAAACACAGTATCAGCAGATGGACATAGGCTATGCAGCAGCCCAACATATGCATTAGAAGGAGAAAAAAAAGTTTTGTGCAAAGTAGTACGTTGTGGGCGTGTGCGTTGTGCTGTAAAGCGATGGGCGCGGCATTCGGCAAAAGCATGCGGAATTATACCGCTTACAAGAAGCGTTCTATGTGGGACTAGCATTCCAATATGAGTGGGCGTGTCCTTTAGCATTGCTGTGGGCGTTGGACGTTGGTGCGATGTTGTGCGTCTAAGTGGCGTAGGCTGGAGCGGACAAACACATTCGGTGATGGAGCGAACACACACGTTCGCATATTGCAATGGCGTCGACTGGAGCGGACAAACACGTTCGCGGCTGGAGCGGACACAGTTCGCATATTGCAGTGGCGTCGGCTACAGCGGACAAACACGTTCGCGGCTGGAGCGTGTTAAGGTACATATTGCAGTGGCGTCGGCTACAGCGGACAATCACGTTCGCGGATGGAGCGTGTTAAGTTTTTAAAATAAATTATTATAACCTACTCGAACCATTCAAGACATTCTGTTTTTATGCCCGGATGATGTCAGGATGGGCTGCTAGTATTGCTATATTTGACTACTAAACAGGCTGTCCAATTGTAGGTAAAATGCAGTTAAAAGGGATTTGATTTGAATGGTGCAGCAGGTGTAGTGGCCCTGGGGCCAAAAGCTCTTGGGACCCCACTATTGCAAAATGTTACTACTAAACAAGACAGTCACAAGTGTATTTATCTAGCAGGCTATAGGATTAAGATTTGAATGATGCAGTAGCACCAGGACCAAAAGCTCTAGGCACTACACAAAACACTTATTATTGCTATATTTTTCTACTAAACATGCAGTCACAAGTGTAGTTAACTTGCAGACAACAGGGTCATGTTTTGAATGGTGCAGCCAGTGCCGTGGCACCAGACCCAAAGGTTGTCAGCACTCCTCTAAACATCTAATAATGCTATATTTTACTGTTATACAGGTAGACCCAATTGCAGTTAATAAAGACTTGATTTGAATGGTGCAGCAGATGCAGTAGCACCAGGGCCAAAATCTCTAGGTACCCTACTAAACGCAGAATATCGCTAACATTTACTACTAAATAAGCAGTCACAAGTGCAGGTTTAGCAGGCACTAGGACCATGATTTCAATAGTGCTGCAGGTGCTGTGGCAATGGGACCAGAAGTCATCAGAACTCCTCTTAACTCCAAATATTGCTATATTTATCTACTAAATAAGCAGTAAAAAGAGTAATTAAATTGCTGGCCCTAACGGTCTTGATTTCAATGGTGCAGCAGGTGCAGTGACATCGGGTCCTAAAGCTCTAGGAAACCCTCTAAGCACCACATATTGCAATATTTTACTACTAAACAGGCAGTCACAAGTGCAGTTACCTTACAGGCAATGTATGTATGTATGTGTGTTCTTATATAGCGCTCGACTTACCCTAGGGCATCTCGCGCTTGCCTTGGGAACCCGTCCTGGCTTTTCCCTGTGAGATAACCCGTACTGGGCATCCCCAAGGTGAAAGCCAGGCATCCCTCCACGGGGGGGGGGCGTTGTGGAGATTAAGCAAGCTAATGCCCAGAGTTGCAGAGTGCGAACCCGTGATTAGAGTGGACACCGAAGCGAGAATTATCGAGTCCGTGGACAATTGGGCTCACGACCCTACCGCGTCGGGAATTGAACCCTGGTCCCGGGTCTGTCCTCTGCTTCAGGGTATGCCTCCTCTAACCAGTGAGCCACACTTCTCCACGGGTCATGATTTAAATAGTGCAGCAGGTGCAATGGCATTGGGGCCAATAGTTGTCATAACTCCTCTAAACACCAAATATTTCTATATTTTCCTACTAAACAGGCAGTCACAAATACAGTTATCTTGCAGGCACAAGGGGCATGTTTTGAATGGTGCAGAACGTGCAGTAGCGCCAAGCCCAAAAATTACCAGAACTCCTCTAAACATATAATATTGCTACTACGTCAATCAATTTTATTATTCCCATCTTTCATTTAATTTTCCAAATGTTGCTATTACTTACCCACACTAAACGACTATTAACAGCAAAATATATTGCCTTTTTGTACATTACCAAGTCATAAAACCTTACAATTGCTGTAACAAATTGTACTAGTACTTAGTAAGTTACAACTTACAACAAAACCAGCTTACTATTAATCACAGAGGCAAAACCTAATGCATTTACCAATGCTTGTTTGACTAGTATCAGAAACACCTGTAAGAGATTATACTCCTTGTAGCCTCTTCATCGAAATAACTGCACCACTTCATTAAAGCCGGTTCCGCCCAAGTTTCTCCTTTAGGTTACTGGAGTGTGTCCTGAATCTCTGCTTTGTAATTAAACTGATGGCTTAATGGACTGATACATTCACTGCAGAGATCTGTTTGAAACCCTGGTCACAGGTTGAAATTTTGGTGGGCCAGTCAGCCTTTCATTCTATTGAGGTCAATAAAATGATTACAACTAAACTCTGTACAATGGTATTCAGCACGAAGGAAACCACAGGTGGATGTGTGCATAACAAATACATGTTATTTATTCAGGATCTTTATAAAACACTGTGTGTTATCTTTTCGAACATGTTATTCTTTTTACATGCAAAGCACTTCACAAAATTATGGTTTAATTGCAGATATCTGACTTACTGAGACATTTTTAAATGGGCTTGCTCATTTTTCAAGCTAGGTGCATAATTTACTTGTTGGCTCACTGGAAAATGCATACATTTCAATGTCATTACCTTTGCTACTTGAAAATCCATTCGACCATTTCCGTAAAGTTCAGCATATTGCACTCACTTATAAATTATCGGGACCTCATACATAAAAAGTGACGCATCGCTGCAAGACAGCAATGCGTCACTTTTCATTGCTCCCTCCTTGCGATACCAATGATGCATCATATTTACAGTATGACGCATCATGTCGCAAGGAGTTAGATACGTCAGTATTTCTGACATATCTGTAGGTGCAAAAATGACGCATTGCTGGAGTGTGTAACAAAAGTGACACAACTCCAGCAATGGGTCATTACACATGGGCAAGCCCCATGTAAAATGTGCCTGCATCAGTTTTACGCCTGCCATGAGGCAGGCGTAAGATATTAACGCATTTGAGTCTTAGAAGTGGCGCAGTGAAATCTCATAGATTTCACTGCATCACTTCTACAACATTTTCTTGCATAGGAACGCCCCCCTGCATACATTATACCTGGCGCAGGTATAATGTGGCGCAGGGTTTACAAAGTGACGCATCTACCTAGATGCGTCACTTTGTAAATATGGCGCAACATGGCACATTTGTTACACCGCTGGTGTGTCACAAACAGGGACAAACGGGTGGCGCAAAAGTGATAAAAGGGCCCATAAATAAGCCCCCTAATCTTTTGTCAACCTAACACCCATCTAACTCTTCCACAAAGTTTGTTTTCACATTCTCAAATGTAACCTACAATTGTATAGTGGATGTATGTCAGAATATCAAGCACAAATAAATCGTACTACAAAAATAATTGTAACTGTAAATATACATAAGAAGGTTAGATAGACACACTTCCCTATTCACCGCTGATCACCACCGTCCTCCAAATCAAAGGGGGGGTTTAAATAAAATGGAGCCAGCGAAACTCCCGAAATACTGCTGGAATCCCTCCTCATAGCCAATCAATCAATCAATCAATCATTTGTAAAGCGCACTACATACCCGCGAGTGTCTCAAGGCGCTGATGGCTGCTGACACTCTCAAATTATGCTAAATTCTGCATTTATTAGCTGCCCTCGATTTCATGCCTTGACAAGCTTTTGTTCTCATAGCCTTGTTCACTATATGGAGCTCCATACTGGAAATACAAGTGCTCTAGTGTACATACTACCTTTCCAACATAATAGACATAAAAAACATACTATTATTATGCCGGTATTTCTTCATCTACAAAAATACAGTTGCTGCATCAGGGGCATCGGACCCCCCAGGAGGGCCCATAGTCCCTGGAAGGGACCACCAGCCCCAGAGGCTTTCATGCTGGAGGCGCTGACAGACTGTGAAGAAAGGGGTAAGGCCTCCTGGCTCGAACACCCTTGATATATGGATAGATGTAGCCTGATTACTGTGTTAAGTTAGCATGAGTTTTTTATGAGTTTAAACGCCATTTTTCCTTTCTGCTGCTTTTTGCACACGACATACATCTGCTGCTTTAGCTTTGAGCCTAGTAAAATGTTTTTGGTTCATACGAGAATAATATGTTGTTACACTGATATCAGCCTTGCTTGGAGAGCTGTGTCTGTACAGGGAGTGCTGAAACCTACAAGGATATCTCAACACAGTAGTTGTTATGAGCACTGATCTTCGCACGTCCCTAGACATAACATACATGCAGCTGCAGCCAAGTTGTTGCTTTAGGTGCGTTTTATATTGCTTTACACAAGAGCATACCAACACACTTGATGGTGCTTGCATGCAGAGAGCTGGTTGCTGATGATGTGATCCCTAACCACTAGGATCTTGAGGTATGGAACCGCTCTGCTAAAACCTACAAGAGACCTTCTTAGATATATTATAATATACTAGCTAGGGAAGGTGAGAATTAGGTTTTGTTAAACCCTATTCATTTTAGCATAATACCATGCTTGCACCGTTTGTGTTCTATGGACTAGCGTCTATGCTGATTACTTTGTTTCTTATAATATGTTTGCTCGTATTAGCTAAGATACTGCGCTTGAGAACACAGCATTAGTGAATAAACATTTCAAATATGCATGTGTCCTCTTTTACTTGTTGCTCTGGACTGAAATGATTGTATAACAAAAGAGTATTCATGTGCTCCACGTTACCTGAGGTGTACTAAGGTAATGTTCTCGTTTGTCTAAGCATTGGGAGTTTATGATGACCAATGAGACACTGTAGCTAGTCTGGTAGGGGATTTTTGGGTACTAAGGTGAGTTTTGGGACATCCTAATTCACTGAGGTTCCAAGCCTCTATGCACAGTTCTGTCTGAGCACGGAATCCCTGCGACATGGAGGCCCCACATTGGGCGCCAGTCTGGCACATATGCCTGAGGAGGATGTTGCATGGGCAATTCCGGAACTCAAGGTCTCCCCTATTAAGAAATGGACTTTCGTAGCAATCCCAATTAATGCTCTCACTCGGAACCAGGGGATACAAGCCTGTAATAGCAGATTCTGTTTGGATAAATTAGGTAAGCACATGTACAAATGGCAAAAACATACCAGCTTAATAGAATATATATTGTTGGATGTCCAACTATGGTCACTTTTAATTGATACAATAGTGCTACCACCCTCCGATAGTGATCACAATGCCCTGAACCTTAAATTGTGTCTACCTACTAAAGAAGCTTCCTGTGTCCAAAGTGAGCCTTTCAACAGAAGGCTAAGACTCACAAGCAACAGGTGCAGGGTTAAATGGTGTACTATGAATTTTTCCCAAGAGTCTATCTGCCAGATTTACATGCTTATTATTAATGGTATGGAGGGACTGGTTTCCCTGGATTCATCAAGGGGTGTAGGGAGCCTCTAGAAGCGATTCTGGAGGTGAAAACTGTATGTTCAAAAATCTGAGAGACCTCTTTTTTTATAGAGGTTGAGTGAGTAGTGATGAGGAAGCATTTCTCATCCTGGTTTAACAAGACATGCAGAGACACCAAGACTAAGCTAGTTCTATCGATAAAGAGGCAAGATAGACCACTAGTGCAGGCGGCAAGGCGGTTTTGGTTGGACATCAGCACTGGATTTCTACTAAGGAAGTTCTGACCCCCCTTCCGGCTAGATTTAGAGCATGCACTAGTGCACACTAGCACAAGTGTTCCATTTACAGATGGTCTTCTGGAAGATAATGACCTTGAGTGAGTGTCAACTTGACATTTTTGTAAACCTTTGCTCAGCTTTTGATATAGTAACCAGAAGGACACTCTGGTGGGTGCTTGTTTGGATGGGGCGCCATGTTACCTGGTTGATATTATAGTGAGGTTTTACAATGGGAATTGTGCGGGGGTAAGGTGTGGCAATGATGACAAACTTACAGAACCCATTACCAGAGGAGACAGGCAGGGGTGTGTGCTTGCCCTTACACTATTTACATCATACATTAACTGCTGTGTCAAATACCTGGAACAATGCAATAGTGATACACCCAGATTTGCAAACATGCGGGTTTCCGCTATCATGTTTGCTGATTATACCTTTCTTCTTTCCAAGGGTGCACACTTTTGTGTATCTTGGCATGACATTAACAGAGCACATGGGTTGGAAGTTCACATTACACTGTGCAGGCTAAAGATGGAACAAATTACAGGTGAAATTATTATAATTCATCAAGCTTCCAGTTCCGCCCAGTACAACTTGCATTGCAGATTTATATGCACCAGGCACTAGGGGCAGCTTTGTATGGGGTAAAATTGTGGGGTCACCGAGGTGGGTCTGCGCTAACTGTGGTGGAAAATAGATTCATGCAGTAGCTGGTTGGTGTTCATATAAGTACCCCTTTGCTCCCCCTTAGATTGGAGTCTGGGCTAAGACCCCTTGATGTCATGGGGGGAGTGTGTCCCCTACTTTACTGGAGGAGATATGTTCTAAACAAGAGCCCGAGTCATGGTGGCTAGGTCATGAGGATATCCTCTCCTATGCCGGCTCCAGCAGTTTCCATGCAACAAGTTTGTGAAGTCTACCTTGCGGGAGATTGGGATAACCAGCTCAAAGTGTGCACCTGAAACAGTAGGGTTGTTTCCAAGGCCCACATTAAAACAGCTCATAGGGAGTACAGGGACACCCTCCCTCATTTGCTTGGGTGCCATGTTACCTTGACCGGTGCCTTCCCCTCGTTCAAAAATACCTAGTTGAAGGAGGATTTTCTGGAGGAGATTGAGCCACCCCTTAGCCAAGTGACTCTATGTGCAGTTTCTCTATGAAACCCTACCCTACCCCTTAGCACTGTGCTCTGAGGGGATCAGACAGGCAGTGCCTGTGTTTTGGCACTGCCAATGAAACCATAGAGCATGCCTTTGTTCTTCTGCCCAGTTTACATGAAGTGTAGGAGGCGTTTGATAATCTGCTTTGTCAGACTCTAGGAGTTAGGGAAAATACCGAGGCATTTAGGTTGCTGAAATCAGACATCAATAAATCGTTCGTTTTTGCACAGAACCAGTACTTGTAGGGAATGTGAAGAAAGAGGAAAAAAGTGTGTGTTGCCCCATCAACGAGGCTGGCGGTGACATTTGTTGCAATTGTTACTCTATTATAATCAACATATTGATGTGTGACTCTTGTATAAATGTTTTAACATTTTTTTTAAGTAGCAAGCTGTATGGAATTAGTTCCTGTGCCTTGATTTTAAAACACTTATGCTTGTAGATTGTAATTTCCATTTTTAGGAATAACTACATCTATTAATATTGATTGTAAGTATTATAGAGTGCCACTTTTATGTTTTTACTGTTTTATCTGTTTTGTGTGCTTTTATGGCCCAAGTGCTGAAACAAAGATTTTTTTAATGACTTGACATTATCAAATTACTACAATTCAATAATGTTGTCTAACATTTCCAATTATTTAACTGAAATTAATTTTTCCAGAGACTTGGTTCCTACAGAATCTTGCTCTAGTGAGTGCTTCATAAACACAAATATGACATCATTGAATTATAAAAATTCATTATACTAGCTATCATTTTCTCTTTTTAATGAAAAATTAATTTGGGTAATGTTGTCACTTTACTATCCCACCCCAGTGGGCATTATCAGCTTCTTTCCTCAGGAATACTTCCTCCTCTACTGTTCTCACACTGTGTCATTGTGTTTAAGCGTTTCAATGCACAGTCATTTAGCTTCACTCATAGTATTTCAGGCACTTGAAGAATATTTCATGTATGTATCTTCCTAGGTAGATGTATACTGAGTGCTCTGAACTACATTGCTCCTTCAAATTGAAAACTAAGGTATGATGTATCACAGATGTGTATGGTGGTCTTCTTCAGTATTCAGTCCCATTGGTAATTTTGTATTTAATTCTACTATTTATCTGGATTCTATTTTCCTCAATGTGTTTTCTGTCTTTAGCTCTGATGTGTTTTTCGTAATTGGGTCAATGGCAGAATATTGTAAACACCAGTTGTCAGTGTTGTAATTCTCCTCAAAATGTCATGCCACCTGTTAGGTCCTATCCCTGTTCTTTAGTGCACAGATATGCTGAAGTTTGCTCTTGTGGACCAATAATGTAGTGCTGCCCACATGTAGCACTTCACATCGCAGGGACAGAACAGAATATACATTATATGACCATTCTTTTTTATTTTATTTTTTTGTCCTCATATCAGCATGGCGACTGTGCTCTGGACCTTTTTTTTTTTTAAACACCGTCGGTTTGTGGAGTGGTGTGGCTCACTGGTTAGAGGCGGCAGACCCAGAAGCAGAGAACGGCCTGGGACCAGGGTTCAATTCCCGACGCGCAGGGTTGTGGACCAGGGTCAGCGGACTCGATAATTCCCGCCTCGGTGCCTACTCTAACCAGGGATCACACTCGGCAACTCTAGGCATTAGCTTGCCTCATCTCTACAACGGCCCCCCACATTCGCCGGGGATGCCTGGTTTCACCTTGGAGATACCCAGTAGGGACCATCTCACAGGGATAGCCAGGACGGGTTCCCCAGCGATCTACAGCGCCACGACGCCTCAGGGCAGCAGTGCGCTTTACAAGACACATACATTACATTACATTACATTTGTCTTGTGCTCCCTTGCAATTTCATGCCCTGAGCTTCCCCGGCTCTGGTCTTATCACAGGGGGTTAGCCCCACCCCTGAGTCTATGACCAGGTGTAATCATAGGACAATGTATCGATGTTTCCAGCCACCCTGGGAATTTTCATTAGCCCTGACCTGTCCACTTAAGAAAGTCCCCCCAAATTTCTCTTGACCGCCGTGAGTTGCAATTGATGCCTTTATTGCATGTCCACTTAACTACACTTAACCAGGCCTTAGGGTGTGGAGGAACAGGATCTAGCCAATGTTTACAAATCTCCCACCTGGCCAAGAGCAACAAGTAAAATACTAAACCCCTTTACCTACTGTTTAAGGAGTGTTGCTTAACACTATCTACCCCCAGAATCACCAGGGCCCCCGTCAAGACTACATGTTCTGCTAAGATATCTCTCATGGGAGCTTCCACAGTCTTCCAAAATTCTTTTATCACTGAGCATGTAAAGAAAACATGTACATCATTAGCACTTAAAAGATTACATCTCTTACATGTGGGGACTGGCTGTTTCACAAACTTAGCCTGAAATGGTAAAGTTAGCTGATGTAACTATAGCATATAATAATTTCAATGAATCTGTCCAAAGAGATTGTATCCACCCAGATCTCAAAAGGAGCCTTCAATTTCTCCTCCTCTGCCTCCAGGAATTGTCCATACCACTTTGCCACTTCTTTAACTTTCGGACTGACTTCTGGAGTGAAGCCTCAAAATCCCATGGCCACCCTACATCCTGTGAGACAGTTGAGAACTAAGAAGTAAGCTGCAAGTACTTGAACCTAGAAAGTCTGTTGCCAGTCTTAGCACTCAATACCTCCCAGAGTGCCATGCTTCCTGTTGATATCAAATCTCCCCACTTAGATATCCCAGACTGCTTTAAGGGCAAACTTAGTGCATCCTTCAGGCATTTCGGCATCCCGGGAGATTTCCAAATTGGAGCAAATTCTGTAAAATAGGCAATGTTTAGTAACCTCCTTACTGCAAACCAGAGACTCAATGCAGATTTTAAAACCTTTAACCTTACTTTTTAAAATAATTTTTGAGCTCCAAATGTATATAGGAAGGCTGCTAGACCAAACTCTTTAGTCATTTCCTCCAATATTAAACCCCAAGTGGAGCAAACAGGCTCCCCCACAAGCATACAGATGTTTTTAATTTAAAAAGCCATGCATTTAAGCCTAAGGTCCGGCAAAGCTAACCCCCCCTTCTTAAAACTACGTCTTAATTTTTTCCAGGAGAGCCATACCCCATGAGATGCCCAGATAAAGCAAGATATTTTCGCAAGTAATTTGTTGATTTCATCCTTGGGGAAATTGAGTGGAATGCAGTTGAAGAGGTATGTTAGCTTCAAAAAAATGGACATTTTTACTAAGTTAATCCTCCCGTAGATGGTCAGAGGTAAGTTCTCCCACCCGGCTAATGATCTATCGACCTCCTTCCCCATCCTCTTCAAATTACATTTAGAAATCTCATCAATTTTATAAACTATAACTATCTCTAGATATTTCAAATCTGTGCACACTCTGCCTCCCCAATCGTCCATATTCCAACACATTAATTATGTCCTTGATAAATTCACTGAGTATCCTGAAAAAGCCCCATATTCTTTTGTCAGCTATTCCACCCTAGTTAACGTTTAGGCTGGTCAGAGGTGCATATTATCAAAACATCAGCATACAAAGTGATTGAGCTGCTTGAAGAGAGATGAAGTATGGGGATAATATGATCATCATTTCTTAATATGTGCACCAGGGGTTCGATATAGATGTCGAAAAGGAGGGGAGACAGGGGACAACCCTGCCTCGTCCCTTTGTAGATATTAAAGATCTTTAACAGGGAGCCATTTAGGAGGATTTTAGCGTGGGACACTCAAATAATTTTCGGATTGCCTTGACAAAATCAGTACTGCAGCCCATTGTGCCCAAAACTGCCCAAAGAAATGCCCAACTGACGCGGTCAAAAACCTTGGCGGCGTCTATATTGATCACCGCAAACGGGATCTATCGGGCGACTATAGTCCCGATTATTGACAATGTAAGTTCTTGTATTTGTCTTTTTGGGATAAAACCTTTCTGATTAAAACCTTTCTGATTGATGTGTATCTTTTGGGGGGCCACCTTTGTCAATCTCCCTGCTAAAATACCAGCGTAAATTTTATGATCTACATTCAGCAATGAGATTGGCAGATATGAGTCAGTATTCCTCGGGTCCTTAGCTCGTTTTAAGATCAAAGTAATTGTGGCCTCTCTGCAAGAATTCAAGATCGACACTTCCCCCTTATAAGCTGAATTGAAGAGTGACTTCATTACAGCACTATTTCAGCTTGTAGACCTCAGCCGGTAAGGAGTCTGGACCTGCCGCCTTTCCATTGTTCCTATGCATAAGCTGCTCTCTTATTTCCACTACTGTAATAGGGACATATACACTATTCCTACCCTCTATTGTTACGGCGGGGAGGCCTACATTGTTTAACCAACACTTTAAGCTCTACTCATCAGAGCTCTCTTCTTCCGTATATAAATCAAAGAAGAGCGAAACCAAACTGGCCTGTATTTCCTCATCTTTGTTCATAATGTCACCTTCAGGGTTGATGACCAGCTCCTCGATATGGTTTCGCATCCTCTTGGCCCTCGACATCCAAGCTAACAGTGCTCCAGCTTTTTCGCCATATTCAAAGTGATGCATGCGTCACGTGGGCCACCTTTCCCTACATTTTGTCTCTAACTTGATCTTATAATTTATTCTGGCTTCCTCAAGCTGTTTTAGGACCTCATCTCTGTTTTGTATATTCTGTGTCCCTTGCTGCTTCATGACTTCTAAAGTCCCGATTTCCCCCTCCAATTTCCTCAACTCGGCTCTATCCACTGTGTTCTTATACAAGACCTGACTTTGTAGGACTCCCATTGCATAAGCCTTAAAAGTGTCCCAGATGACTCCGATTGAGGCAGGATAGGCATTATCCTGGAAAAACTCTGTAGTTGTTTTTTCAAAAGGACGGAGACATCATGATCTGATGAAATAGATCTTTTCAATGTCCATCTTAAAATATGCCTTGCGCTGATTCCATTAATGTAATACTGATTAAGGAGTGATCAGAAATATGCCCTGGTAATATATGAACCTCTTTTAATTTCCCGGCCCGTACTCTGTCCACTAACAAATAATTCAGTCTTAAAAAATGACTGTAGTTTTTCCTATGGAAAGTGTACCCTCACTTATCCTTCATTAAAAATCTCCAAGTGTCGACCAGTCCCATTTCATGTATCATTTGCTTGAGGGCCTGTCTAGTCTTTGGTGCTTGGGCGTGGGTTCCCCTCCTACTAGTAAACCTGTCCAATGTGGGAACTAAAAGAGTATTGAAATTGCCCCTATTGGATAGGCATGGTTACCACGGCTAATGTTAGTTGTAGATCTACAATATACTGGGGTCGTCCAAATTTGGACCATAAAAACCAGCACAGACACACTCTATATCAGAACATTTAAGAATTGCTAAAACCCACCTACCGGAGCTATCAGTTTTGGAAGGAATCAGCTCAACCACTGACCCCTTCCTAATAAGTATTGCAACACCCTTGCAATATTCTGATTGATCAAACGCTACGTAGCTCTCTAACCATCTTTGTTTTGCAAATAGCACCCTACTTTCACTCCCCGTTAGGTGGGTCTCTTGTAAAACCTGGACTTTTGAATCCTCTAAGTATTTCATCACCAGTCTCTGTATGTTTTTTGATCTTAAGCTATTTACAGTCCAGATTGAGATTTGTAGCCATTTGTCTTGAGATGAACCAACTTTATTAGACCTGGGGATCTCTGATTATCTGTTTTAAAAGTGGACCGAGAAAATATAACTGTTGAGGCTTATTTTTTTTCTCCTACTGCACCCCACCCAGTGCCCTTCCCTGCACCCATTTACCCCCTGCCCCTCTCATTGGAACCCTCCCTTGACTATCAAGCAAAGAGCCTGTTGGACCACGGGAGAGAGGGGGGAACATGGCGGCCGCGAGGTAAAAGGTTGCGGACTGCCGGGAGAGGGAGGTGAGCTGCTGAGGCTTTGAGCACCCCTGTCACCCCCACCCACTTCTGGAATGATGGATTATGAATAAAAATAAAAAAGGAATTCGTAAGCGGTTACCTGCTGCACAACGGATGCTGCCATGTCGGGTGGCCTCCGAGGCTGGGAGCGGCTTGGGCGATGTAAGAGAGGTTCTAGCATGGGAGAGGGCTGCAGAGCGGCTACGTTGTTTGCAAACAGTGCGAGCATTGAGGGGCAGAGTCAGCACAAGCTCAGTGGAGGAGTCTACAGAGGAAACGATCAATCGGAGAGGGGACTCTGCCAAATCTCGCGGGGCATTGGCCCCCAGCATGTTTAGGAAGGCAGGAATGGCAGGATAGAAGGTCGCTCAATGCTGAATTACCCCCCTATGGAGAAGGAGAGTTCCCAGCCTTTAGAGAAAACTGGTGCAATCCCTGATAGGATATCAAGGCGCACCCTACTCACTAGAAGCCTCTGTACTCTTGGGAAGTCGACTGGGGTAAGTCTGCACTTCAAATTACCTTCAGCCACGGTGGTCACCTGTGATTTAACCACTGGTAAAGTTGAAGGGAATGTTCCCTCAAAGGTTGTGTGGGTGGGGAAATCTGTAAGGCAGTCGGGGAAGAGCCCACATGGAAGAGGAAAAAAAATCTCACCCGTTCAAGTTAAGGTCACTCCATTTGTCAAATCATATTATAAAGTTTTGACCCACGTAATGGCATCTGGAGAGAAGGGTGGTAAAATAGCAGCCAAGCCCAGAAGTCACAGAAAGAGCCTGAGAGAGTGGGGGTTAACCTTATGATGCCTGAAATCAATGAAGGCCAGGAGGCTAAAAGAGGTCTGGAAGCAGAAAAAACTATGGAGTAGACAAGATACCTTTCCAAATATTAACGCAAAATAGTTTCAGTGTTTTGGCTTTTACCCAGAGAAAAAGAGGTGAGCGATGAGGCGTTGCAACACATTGAGGAAATCTGCAAAGCAAGGAACCACAATCTCCAACCAGAAGCCCTGTTGGCCCCCCTGAAACCTGCAGGCTCAATTAGAACCCCCCACCGGCCGCGCTTTCCAATCCAGAACCCCATTGGCCTCCATTCTTCTTGATCTTACGGAAGAATTGAGAAGTCGGTTTAAAACATCAGAAGTCAATCAAGCTGACATCCAAGCTTCCTGTACGGCACTTGCACAAAAACTAGATGACGTTGCATCACGGACAGGGATGCTAGAGGAGGAAGTAGGCTTGATGAGGAAAGATATCACAAAAAATACCGAAGGCTTAGATGCATTGGTTAAAGAAAACTCAGGCCTTAGGGATGATCTGGAAAGAATAGAACATCGTTCACGGAGAAACAATCTCAGGATCCTAAATATCCCAGAAGCGGAGGAGGGGAAGAATATCAAAGCTTTGGTAATTAAACTGCTAAAAGAGACGGTTCTGAAAGAGAGGCTGGACATCAATTTGGACCATAAAATACAGCGGGTGCATCGGGACCCCTTCAAGCTGAACCCACAGTGGCAGAAGCCAAGGGAAATATTGGTAAACATCCAGTTGTATACAGTTAAAGAAACTATCCTGTTGGCAGCATTGAGAAATGGTCCATATGCTGCCCAAAATGTTTTGTTTACTGTTAGGTTGGATGTATGCCGTGCAACAGACCAGAAGCAATGGGAACTGGCTAAAAGAATGGAGGAGTTAAATAATCTTAGTGCCAAGGCCCAATTAAAATTCCCTGTGATTCTCCGTGTCATGTGGAACAATCAGATGCGCAATATACGGTCAACAGAAGAAGCTGACAGTCTGATAAATAGTATAGGAAATGGCGGGTATCTTGAGCAAGAGTTCTTACTTGAATGTGAAATAAATAAATAATATATTTATATATAGGGATGGGGTCAAGGGGGGTGGAATGGGGGCGGCACGGTTTAATTTTTGGGGCTTGTGAGGATTAGGGGCCAGATGTAGGTAAGTAACATTTACCGAATCTTAATTACCGAAAATTACCGAATTTTACCGATTCGGTAATTAAGATTCGGTAAATGTGAGGGGTTGGTATGTAGGGAATCCAGATGTTCCCTTTTACCGAATCGGTAAAATTCGGTATTTACCGATTCGGTAAATACCGAATCGGTAAAGCCTATTGATTCCTATGGGCTTCAAAGCCCATAGGAATCAATAGGCTTTACCGATTCGGTTTTTACCGAATCGGTAAATACCGAATTTCACAAGGGTGCAGGGGGTGTCACTTTGACACCCCCTGGCACCCCCTAAACAGGCGTGGGTGCCATGTGGCAGGCATACATGCCCTAAGGGCAGGTCTGCCTGTCACATGGCATAGGTGTGCATGCACACATGTGCATGCACACCGGAATCGGTATTTTACCATGAGGTTTTATTTCATGGTAAAATACCGATTCTGTAAGGCCTCTGGGACTCAGAAGAGTCCCACCTACATATGTAAAATACCGAATCGGTATGAATACCGATTCGGTATTTTACAGATTCGGTAACTTTACCGATTCGGTAAATATACCGAATCGGTAAACAAGGCCCCCCTACATCTCATTGACCCATTTACCGGTCGGTAACGGCCGAAATCGGCCGTTACCGACCGGTAAAGGCCACCTACATCGGGCCCTAAGTGACCATTCTTACAATTAATGGCAATGGGGTAGGAGACGGTCATTAGGGTTGAGGAAAGATCCAGTAGTATGATGGCAGCAGTGTTTCCTCTAACCATAATCATCCGGATGTCATCCTTGGCAGTGATGATGGTGGTCTCTGTACTGTGGTAGATGGGCCTGAATCTGGATTGAATTATGTCATTGAGGTGGTTGTCAGTTAGGTGACTTTCTAGGGATTTGTATATCATATTTTCCATTCATTTTGCCCTGTCACTTAAAAGGAGAGGGGCTGGTATTTGACTAGCTTTTTTGGGTCTTTTGAGGGTTTCTTGAGGGGCGTAATGTGGCATGGTTCCAGGCATCCAGGTTGGTGGCTGTAATGAATGAGTCATTCAGGATTAGGCTGAGGGCTGCCCTAATGAGGTCCAATCCTTTGATGAAGATGTGGGCAGTGGCGGGTCCCTCCACTGCGCAATAGGAAAAATAAAATGACAATAAAGTATTGTTATTATCATTTTATTTTTCCTATTGCAGTCAGTGGCCTTGTTCAGTGTGGGGCGGGTGGGGTGGAGCTGACCAGAGTAGGGGAGGAGTGATTTGCACTCTCTAAGTGTGCATGTCTCATTGGCTGGCCCTCTTGGGCCGGCAAAATAGTTCATGCGCACTTTACATGTTTCCCACCAGGCTGCATTACACAGCCTGGTAGGGAACATGCACAGCAGTAAAAGCTCCTCAAGGGAGTGCTGCGGGGTGGTGGGGTGGGTGGGGGAAGCGAGGTTGGGGGGTAGTAAACTCCGGCATACGGACGAACAGAGGTAACTAAAGAAATAAATAAATAAAACGAATTACATTGTGCAAGTTGCAATGCCAAATGGTAATGCAGCGCGTGCAATGCAATTAATTTTATTTATTTATGTATTTACTTACCTCTGTTCGGCCGTATGCCGCAGTTTACTACCCCCTACCCTGCCCTTTCACCGACCCACCCCACCCCCTGCAGCACTCCCTTGAGGAGCCGCTACTGATGCACGGACTCCCTGTCCCCGTCTGAGTGCCAAACCACGACGCTCAAACCGATCACAATGCTGCAATGCTGCGTTATGATTGGTTTGGGGGGCCTGAAAGCCTAGGTGCTTCCTGCTGCTTCCTGCTGGCAGGGCTCGAGACAGGAAGTAGGAAGATGAAGAGGACGGGGAGAGGCGGTGACTGGCTGTTCCAAGGTAAGAGGTTTTTATTTTTAATCCCCCCACCACCACCGCCGGTTCAGTAGCAGCCGCTACTGGATGTGGGGAGAGCAGGGGTCCGAGGGAAACCCGGGATGTGTGGACTCCATGGTTGTTGCTGTTTCTTTAGTGGTGTAGTGTGCTAGGAAGTCAGGGTGGTCCTCTGAGTGTTAGTAGAGATGGGCAGGAGGGCTGCAAGGTTAGAAGTGTCTGATTGGAGCTCAAAGTTTCATATCCATACATTTTGAACCTTAATTTCGAGAAGCTACTGCATATTTTTATATCAAACCACAAAAGCAGCCTTTCTAGGCAAAGATCAGGCTTTCTGCCAAATTTGGCTCAAATCCGTTTAGCTGTACCATTGTTCAAAAACGTCCCTATGTAAATTGCATGGACAAATTGCATTTGCCCCCCACCCTCCTTTCTGGGGCCCCACTTGACAGATCACCCTAAAACTTTCCAAGAAGGAGCTGAGGTAAATGAACTTATTTTTGGAAAAATGTTGTGAAGATTTGTCAAAGGGCACCAAAGGTATTAGCAAAACAAAAAAATCAATGTCCTAACTATAAATGCACAATGGGAACCACCACTGAATGGTGCATTTACACACACACATACAGGCAAACACACCCACACAAACACATGAACACACACACACGCATATATATATACACACGTATATAAACACACCTATATGTACATATATACACATACACACACACACCCATATATATATATAAAAAATAAAAATACATATGGTTTTAGTCCCTGCCGGGATTTAGCAGGGAGCCCACCAGCAGCCCTAGGGTGTCAGGATATTCCTATCTGCCACCTTATGTTAATTGTTTACCTTTTAGGACTCATGACCAAGCCCTAAGATAGCTGCCACCACTTCCTGGTTGAGATAGTGGCAGCCAATCGGATCTCACTTTCAGATCTGTCAGCTCTGTGGATCCTCAGTAGCGTGAAATATAAAAAAAAATGTAAATTTAATTTCTCCAAACCTGCTGAATGGATTTACAGCAAAATACAAAAGGCACTCCTTGTGGCTCAAAATCTAGCATTTTGTCAAATTTGGTGTAAAAAATGGAAACAAATGGGGGAAATGTGTTTTGGAACCCCGTTTTTCTCAGCCCCTGCTTGACAGATTACTGCAAAACTTTCCATATGCAAACTAGTGAAAAAGTAGCACGTTTTTGGACAGTTTCATGGAGATCCATCAAACTGGGCTAACCTTATTAGCAACAGAAAAAATGAATTTCCTATGGAAACACAATCCTAAATATAACTACCAAGTGGCGACTGTCAGTAGATAGAATGACAAAAGAGACTGGAACAAATTCATAGCCATTTAAAACCTTTTGAGAAATACTTCAATGTTGAGCACAAATTTGCTTGTAAGTTTGATTAAGTTCAGAAAATTGCCCCAGTTAATTTGTTGCAAGGTGCCTATTGAGTGCTAGAACACACCTGGCAGAACTGCTGCTATAAACGTTAAGTTACAGAATTACAGTACACATGTACACTGGTTCGCGCTACGGAGGTCGGTAGAGTACGACTGGAGAAAGAAAACGTGGCCATCTTATTTCTGGCAGTCAGTCAGCATGTTGGGGCTGCCCGGCGGCCAGAGATCTGCAGGTGTTGTACTGTCGCGCAGGTCAATAAATGTGACTACAGATGGCATTACGAAAGGCCCTAAAAGAGCTGTATTGGGCTAACATAACCCAAAGGGAATTTCAGAAACATACTGACGCATCACTTACCAGGGCATTTCTGGAACATAAACATATCCCTGTATATGAGCGATATTGGGACCTAATCACCATCCCCAATGATAGGAAACTTTTCCATCAATACAGGGTAGGAACTCTTCCTATCAACACATTTACAAGTAAGTGGTCAACTAATAAAGATCACCATCAGTGTCCTTTCTGTATAGCCCAATCTGAAACTTTAGCTCATGTTTTGTTTATATGCCCAGTATATAAAGCCCCGCGCCACAAATGGATTAAACAGAAAGGCATCCATAGTGGCACTGTGGCACTTAGGATCTTAAAAACAGATCGCACTGACAGCATGGTCATTGCACTTGCAAAGTTTCTAAAATGGATGTGGATTATACGTAGAGATAAATTGAAACTAATATAGATTGCAGTATCTTAACCTGGCATTTTAGTAGAAATCATGTAACAACTTTTAAAATGGTTTATAAAAATTTTAAGATACAGTATATATTTTTTTTAATGATTGTGTTTGGATCACCCTGCTTAGAGCATTGATTGAATAGATTAATCCATGAGCCTTCTTTTGTGCATAGGGATTTCAGGATGTAACAAATGTGAAATGTTTTTTTTTTTTACTGTTTGTTGTTTTACTGTAATGTCTTTTATGACTTGTGTCGAAAGAAAGACTTATTGACGGACTGACTACAGATGGCGCATTCCCTCTCAGCTCAGAGCTGCGGCTCAGATGGAGGGGCACGTGACATAAACAAAGACTACGGGCCCATTTGATTTCAGTCATTTCAAGATGTGGAGATTATGCATGTTGTCGAGGAGATATCGGCGAAGCTTAGAAATGGCCCTCTGAAGTTTTACTGAAGTGAAATAATGGCTCGTTTTCTTTGATTGTTCTTTTGTGTTGTGCTGATTCACAAAGATACAAAAGCAATTTCATTTTGTTTATAATAACTTTGGAAATTCTTTGTCGTGTTTTACCTTTTTTAGTGGAAACTAATCTGCTTATTTATCTTCATTTAAATTAAAACAGGTAACATCAATTAAGCCAATTATAAAATTTCTCGGCTACTTTTCTTTGCCAGTAGATACATTCTAAAAAGGAACATTTCCACTGTGTTTGTAGAATTTAAAAAGCATCTGATCATGTGTTAGACAGCCTGTGATTCACAAAAACGTGAAGTCTGTCCAAACGCTAGGTTACTTTAGATGTGCCTTTGTATGAACATGACAGTTCTGAACTATAATGCACTTGTCAATTGCTATGTATGTTTGCTCTACATATAGACCTGTTTTAATCACCCCATCATTGGTTGAGATTTGAAGGTCAGATGAATGTCAGACCAACCACAATGAATGTTGTAGAACCTCAAGGTGCATTTATTGATTTAAAAATCATCATATCCCAACAATCCTTTCTAACATTAATTTGATCTTGATTCGTTGATTACTTGTAAAGATGTGTTTATTAAAAAGAAGAATGATTATTGAAAGGCGTCGTTTGTATCCTGTCGTAAATATGTTTCTTGTCTTTAACATGAGATAATTTGAAAAGCATAAGTCAGTTTACGTAATTCAGTAGATGGAATTTTAATGAATTTTCCGTTATTAAATTTACATTTATGCGGCATGTTTCATCTGTTGCAGATTGGTTGGGACTTGATACCCTGTTTAAGAGCAACGGCCAGCTGATTGCATCGAATATTTTGATTTTGTTCAAAATTCAAGGGTAGAGTAGTCATGGAGACTTATTGAAGTCAAATACTTCACCATAGGAAAAACATTCATATCTCTCTTTTTTCTCAAAACTCAATTTTTACCTTCCTCCTGACTAAATAGACTTTTTAGGTGATCATGGTCACATATTTTTGCTATTCAAATATTGAAATCTTTACATTTTTCACTATAATGTGAACGGAGATTCAAAGGGTAAAATGATGGAGAGATGACAAGTTTTCATCTGTATTTCATGTTCATCAATGAAGGTGAATATATGCGGTTGTCACTTTATTTACATAGGATGTTGCACAGCACAGCCTACATGTAGCTATGTGTGTTGTCTGTAAAGTATGAGTGAGTTGCTCTACTGCTGTTGCTATGGAACGCTGCAGAGTGACACGCTGCTGCTTGCAAGTCTTTGCATCTGTGCTGCATGTGTGGGGCTGATGCTTCGAGAGCTGCTTTGTACTAACTGTATTTGGTGCTGAAGTATGGAGTTAGCATAGAGCCTTGTCTCTTTACATTTTTCTTGGTGATATAGCATTTAGGGCCCGATGTAGGTAATTACATTTTACCACTTCTAAAATACCGAATGATACCGAATCGGTATTTAAGAAGTGGTAAAATAGAAGGGGGCGGGATGTAGGTAATACAGAATCGGTAAATACCGAATCGTTAAGATTCGGTATTTACCGATTCTGTAAATACCGATTCGGTAATGCCCATTGATTCCAATGGGCATTGAAGCCCATAGGAGTCAATGGGCATTACCGAATCGGTATTTACCGATTCAGTAAATACCGATTTCAGCAAGGGTGCAGGGGGTGTCACTTTAACACCCTCCAGCACCCCAAAAACAGGCATGTGTGCCATGTGGCACACAGACATGCCCTAAGGGCATGTCTGTGAGTCACATTGTACAGGTGTGCATGCACAGATGTGCATGCACACCTGAATTCGGTATTATACCACCCAATAGGGTTGGGTGGTAAAATAAACATTCTTAAGGGCCTGTGGCACTCCTAGGAGTGTCACCTACATGTGGATTTACCGAATCGGTATATTTACCGAATCGGTAAATATACCGATTCAGTATTTTACCGATTCTGTAAATTTACCGATTCGGTAAATTTACAGAATCGGTAAAATATAGTCCCCCTACATCTGAAAACCCATTACCCGTTATCGGCCGGTAAATGGCCACCTACATCGGGCTCTTATTGTTTATTTATTGCTGCAGAAGAACTATAATTGCCTTCACAGATGACTTTGGCCCTGAGGGGTGTCAGTTTATCTAGAGGTTCATCGGTTCTGACAGTGTTAGTTGAGACATGTTTTTGGTGGCATCAAATTCATGAACGCATTTAACTTGAGTCAACCAATTGATTACTGTTTGTAGGAAAGGACAGATGGGCACAGTCCTACGTGCTAGGTCACAGACACAAACTATAGCGTTTAATCGCTGAAACAGGCTGTAGACCATGCACATCTGAAGAGCAGCCTGTAAAGGCTTCTGATAGCATCAATGGCAGAGTAACAGATGTATTACACGAAGAGGTTCTTTCCAGCAGCTCCAGGGAGAAGTGTGGGTGTTTCCTGGTGATAAGTGGTGAAGGAAAATAGCTGAATGGGCAATCCAGTACATGCTGCTACACATTATAGGGACACCAGACTCTTTAGCACAGGCATACTGAAACTAGACCACTAACATTCATGCAAGTGCACCTAAACTGGTAATGATAGCTAAAGTCTTGGATTTCTTTGAATGTGACACTGGGGGCACTAACAATAGCATGTTGTTTTTGACAAGGGGATATTCACACTGACACTAGGATAGTGGCACAGATTCAGGCAGTGGCACAAGAGCATCAACTTTGTGGCAAAACTGAAATCAGACAGTAGCACTGGCATTAGTATGGAGATCCTGACACTGAGACACTCCAATCAGTTATGGCTGGTGCATGTAAGAGTGACGGGGTGAAGTAGTGGGGAGCCAACAGACTACTATGAGAATTTCTTTTTAAAAACTACCTTGCATTCGCTGCATCGCAGAGTCAGCTATGCTTCTAGCTCAAGGTAAGTGGTTTTCTGTTTTTTTTAAAGTTTTTCCCTCATTGTCGCCTGTTGACTCCCTCCAACCTCCCCAAAACTCTTACTTGCACTGGCCGCAACTGACTCCAAGTCATACTGTTATAGACAGCAACAAAGGGGCACAGATAATATGCATTAGAGGCTTTGGCTTTTCATTTGTCCTTTGGATATCACATGATCAAGACTGAGCAGAGCTCTGTAGAAAGAATTTGGTAAGTGTTTGACTACCTTAGGTTAGTCTTCCCCAAAACGTTATGCCTTCTCCCCACCTGTATTACTCAAAATCGTTTTTGTTGGCTTTAGGAGTCTGTGCACTTTACAACTGCGAACCAGTGCTAACGTCCTTGTCCTATCTCCTTAAACATGGACAAATTGGCTTAGACCCAATTAGCGCATTTAATTTACTTTTATGTCTCTAAGAAATTGGTATTGTTTGCATCCAGGACTTGTCAATTGTATGCCACCAGTGGGACTCCAGCATGTATTGTTCCACTCACTTAAATATACCTTTTATGACATGTCTGAAGCCTCCCATTGCAGCCTGTGTGCACTTTTAAACTGCCTTTTCGACCTGCCAAAGTAAATCTTTTGCCAGGCCTTAACCTTCCTTTTAATACATTTAAGTCAGCCCTAGAGCAATCAGGAAAAACCTGAGTGATGGTCATCTAATGTAAATCCCCACCACCCATCCATGCCATATTTATCTACCAGAGATTTCAAGGTATTACTGGCAGGTGAGCGAGAAACCCCCCATTAAAAACCTATTGAGGGCCCCAAACTAATCTCTCCAAGAGACAGACAATAGAAAAGAGAGAGAGGAAGAGAGAAGAAGGAGGAAATGGCAGAGATTAGAGTGTTAATCTTTAGCAGATAAAATTCTGATTAACTGTGCTCCTTTCTTGCCTTAATTTCCCCAAGAAATTCTTCTGCTTTAATTTCTGACAAAAAGGTGCGAGTAGACCCATTCAAAATAACTTTTAGTCTGGCCGGGTTCATTAGGAACACCTGGACGCCCTGCTGCTGGAAAGGGGCAATTAGCTGGCGAAGGCACCACCTCTGCTCCACTGGAGCGTGGCAAAAATCAGGCTTAGCGAAGAACAGCATCCCATCAGAGCCTTTCTGGGAGTTGGGACGGACCTGATCGTAGATCAGCTGTCTAAGCAAAAAGTTCTCAAAAACACCTGAAAGGCCCTGGTGGTTTCCCCACTGTAACTACTGCAGTTGTGCCATTTCTTTAAGTTGAAAGAGAAGCGTGTGCATGCTGGACCTCATGATCCCATTTCCAGTTTGGATATTCGGGAAAGGCATCTCGCTGAAGTTTC
This sequence comes from Lissotriton vulgaris, assembly GCF_964263255.1. Lineage (NCBI taxonomy): Eukaryota > Metazoa > Chordata > Amphibia > Caudata > Salamandridae > Lissotriton > Lissotriton vulgaris. Next base: position 1,998,140,270 of record NC_141689.1, read on the forward strand.
ACAACGAAACGCCGTGCCGTGCATCGTCCCCCTCCACCCCTTCCGGAATCCCTTGTAGGCTGAGGTTATTCCGGTGCTGTCTGTTCTCCTGCATGCTCTTCCATCTTTCCCATCAAATCTGTCAGGCAAGCAGCTTGGGAAGAACCTTGATCTTTTAGAGTGGTTACTTCGGTTTCCAAACATTCCGTTAGGCCTTCGACTATGGTGACCCGATCGCCAATGTCAGTGCAGATTTTGCTGAGCTTCCTCATGCCTCTTTGCAATTTTTTAGTGGCCCCTTTGGCGAGGCGACCATCAGAACAAACCTCTTCCTAAAATTGCTTTATAGAGGCAAATATGGATTCCGGTGTGGCCCCAGTGCTCTCCCAGTGCAAGACTTTTAAAGCTTCCTCGTCATGTGGAAATGAGAGCTTAGATTCTGAATAATCCCATTTAGGATGGCTGCGTCTTTTTGCCTTATTGCACAATTTTTTCTGACGCTGAACAGTTCCTGTGTCCTTGGAAGGATTACTATCATTGTTGTTAGAGAAGATGTCATCGTTTGAACTAGTCAAACAATCTTTTCTTGCAGAATCAGAACCATCTGACACTGAGAAAAAATGTTCGCCGGTAGATTCGGGAGTCTGTGGAGCCTGGGACCCCTGGTTGTTTTCCAAACTTTGAGCAGAGTTCTTAACTTCAGCTGTTGTAATTTTAGGTTCCAGTTTATTGACGCTAGAAGCAGGAGCAGAAGCAGAAGGCCCGGGGCAAGCACGGTTGTAAAGTTGGAGTTCCCGTTGATGGAAGCCAAAAGGGATCCTGTCGGTTTAGTGATATCAAAAGAGCCCTCTGCGCCAGGTAATTGTTCCCTAGGTGCTGCGATCCCCTCGGCCCCCTCGGTCTGAGCAGGAGCGTGATTTTCTCTTATAGATACCTCCGATTGTGACGGGTTACGTTTACCTTGATATACAAACATTGAGCCCTCTAAGAGTGGTGCAGTTTCATCTATAGGGACTGGCAGTTTAGCTTTAGAGAAGTGTTTAGCAATAGAGGGCTGAGAACGTATGCCATCTTTTGGAGCTCCACTTCCCCCAGCTCTCCCTGTTGTCTTTTTGGAGCCCCTGGTCTCCTGTTTACCTTTTGCAGTAGTGTCCAGTACCTCTGCATCTCCCTGGCCGGCATTGACAGGAGTAGCTTTGGGTTTGGGTCCTCTTGCTCCACGAGTCGACATGCTCCGTCCCCAGACTCTGCCTCTGCTTAAAGAGAGATTGAGCGTCAATGCGGACCGTGACCAAGAAGAGGGCAGCTGACCGATACACAAAAGTGTCCCGGGCGTCCCAAGACTATTTTTCCCAGTGTATGCCAGCAGCAGCCGTTTCTGGCATCCAAAGCGCCCACAGTAGTAGGGCTCAAAAATCGGGCTTCCTCTTGCAATACCCGCACCTGCCGAACCTGCCGAAACTGCGTCCCGGGGTCAGGCAGGATAGCCGACGGCCTATATTCTCCTGCTTGGCGTGGGCAGCTGAGTAGCGAAGGCTCACACAAATTTCATCTTGCTCCTCTGGGAACGGAGTACGAGGAGATTGGGGGGTTGTTGGTCAAGTATAGCAGCAGTGGGGGGACACTGGGTGTTTATTAGTCTGTTTTGTTTAGCGACTTTTAGGCTGAACCTTCAGGATAAATTGCAAAAAGGTAAAAAGAAATATTTGAGAAGGAAAAGGAGTTCCTTTTTTTGTTATTGTATATTGGATAATGATATTTTTCCGATTTGGAAGGAAGGGGTTGCTTTGGTTAGATCTTAGATCTGCTATGATTGTATTTCTTATTTAATCCGTTTGATGTTTGGAAACTTTATCATGTTAATAAATGAATAAGTTAACTATTCTTAGAATCATATCAGCAAACATCTGCAGATTGAATGATGCTCAAAAGAGACAGAAGGTGGCACAAGGGTTGCGTTTGCTAGGGGCTAACATTGTCAGCCTCCAGGAAACATATATTGAGGGATCGTAGATACATCTCTTAAAATCGTTATGGTACAGAGTAATTGGGGTGACATCTCAGGGTGCACGCTGAGTGGCAAAGGGATTATGGTCCAACGGAATCATCCACTTAAATCTGTTTGGTCAAGTCCGCCTCTATTGGAAGATGGGTTATAGTAGAATGTCGTCTATCGGCAGACTTCTCTTTTACTTTATGTTCCATATATGGGAACAATACTGATAATCCTGGGGTAATAAATTGTATCTCAGGAGAATTAGCCCGTTGGCCTCTTCTTGTCATCATTTGTGATGATCTTAACATCAATTTACCTGGTAATTGTAGAGTGAACAACCAATGGAATTATGTAGGCAAGAAGCCAAAAGTATATCAGGCCTTAATAAATTTAATGCACACTCATGGGCTCGGTGATGTGTGGGCTAAGTTAAAACTGAATCAACCAGGTTTCACATATTACTCAGCCCGCATCTTTTTCTAGCTAAGTTGTATTCTTTTTTGGCTTCATTTCTTTTATCCAGGATTGTGCTATTGATACCACACGCGATGTCTGTTGGACCACAATCCACTTATCTTAAATATATAGGGGTTGGGCTCCTGTAGGGAGACTTTGTCCTGGAACTTCAAAAGAGCACGCTTGTATAATGTCGATACCAGATGTACATGAAAAGCTGGATCAAAGAGTTCCTTGAGTTAAACATTGGGTCTGCCCCAGTCACAGTGGTATGGGACACACTGAAAGCATGTATCCAGGGGGAGACCATACGGTACTCCATAAGAAAAATTAAACAAGAAAAGACGCAGATTTTGAAGCTATAGGACAAGATGGCAAAGGCAGAAGAGAAATTAATTGGGGCAGTCAAGATGGGGATTGAAATCATAGCGGCACAACTTGAAGGCGCAGCCATTAAAGCCGAAATTGGGTCAATATTAGCTGAGAAGATTGCCGGAAAATGGGTCTCTAAAAACTTACGAGTGCAGCAAACTTATTGGCTATCAATTTTCCATCAGAACTAGGCAGCAGGTTACCTCTAATGAAATACTCTTGATACAGGTCTCTACAGGGAAGTTCACTAGTGACCCGATTAAAATTCAAGGGGCTTTTCAAGAGTTCTATAAGGGCATATATACAGAAGAGGATACCGGCTTACCGGATGCTCGAGGGGCAGAGATCACTAATTATCTTGATGCAGTCCAGCTGACTCAACTTAGCTCAGAAGATCATGACCAACCAGAAGACCCTCCATCTTGAGAAGAAATTGCTATAGCTTTAGCAAATCTACCAGATGGTAAACCTGCTGGTCCCGAATGTATCCCAGTGGAATTTTATAAGATTTTCTCTTCTCAAATAAAATAAGTTTTTACAATATTGGTAGTACCCCTCTTTAACGGTGCCCCCCCCCACCTGCTTCATGGTCATCAGTTAAGATCGTAATCTTTCCAAAGAAAGATAAGTCACTGCTAGAAATGGGTTCTTATCGGCCAATCACGCTCGTCAACTGTGATTCTAAAGTTCATTTAAAACTCTTTGCATCCAGATTATCCTCCAAAATTGAGCATCTTGTCTCTAAATGGCAGTGCGGATTCATCCCTTAAAAAGGTACCACAGACCATATTCTGCGGACCATCACCTTGTTTGACACTGCACAGATTACAGGAGACCCAATGTGTACTTGATGCTGTAAAAGCATTTGATCGGGTCTCCTGGCAATTCTCCTGGTGTGTCATGAGGAAGATGTATTTTGGGCCTAACACGAGTCAAGCTGTTCAAGCTTTATATCTAAACACTACAGCCAGGATCACAATAAATTAGGAAGTAACGGAGCAGATTGAAATCTCATGTGGGACTCGGCAGGGGTGCCCCTGTTCTCCACTGCTCTTTGCATATATATAGACCCTCTCATTAAGAAAATTTAAAATAATCAAGAAATCCTGGCTGTAAGTAGATTTGGTCTAGATACCAAAATCATGGCCTACGCCGAAGATCTTGCCTTGGTGACCCCGGATCCTGCGACAGCGATTCTATCCAGAGAACAAGAGTCTCTGGATATGCATTTAACAAAGGAAAGACACAGGTAATCCTAAATAAGGAAATCAAGTGGACAAATAGCAGGGTTGTCCACAAGGCTAAATATTAAGGGGTAACCAGAGTGGCCGGCATTGACTTAACCAAGGGAGCACCTAATCGGATCAACAATCTACACTTGACCATAGTAGGGCGATGTAATGTCCTTAAGATGATTTTCTTCCCCAAACTTCTTTACTTTTTTAGAGCTATCCCCCTTGAATTTAGAAAGGTAATGCTTCAGAGATTCGAACAGCTCTTCTCTTAATTTGTTTGGGCATACTCCCAGCCAAGGAGATCTTTTAAGCTTTATCCCTTCCTCGGGAAAGAGGGGGTTGGGCGCTCCCCAATCTAAGGCTTTAGTATAGGCCACGGTCCTGCGGAAATTTACTATATTGCTGCATGAACAACCACCTACTTGTAGATCAGGGCTCCCATCTCCCTTCGAACTTCCACTTGGGGCTGAGGCCAGGGGTTGCCTGTGACGACAACTTGAATATGGGTACTACAAGTGGGTCAGATTCTAGACCCTGCTGTGTGCCTTTAGGGTCTTCTCCAATCAGCACAAACTTTTAGGTTTAGGCAGATTGAATTTTTACACCCCTTTTAACAACAATGCTAACCTGCCCGATATCTTTGGGAGATTATATCTCCAAAACCGGTACAACGCGGCCATATTAAAACTGGAAGTCTTGTACTCTGCTGAAGGAATCCGGCCAATCAATGACCTAAGGACTCAATTCAATCTGAATCATAATGAGTCTTTTAAGTATTTTGCCATTAGGGACTTCTTGGCACGTAAGGCCGGTGGGCCCACGGGGTTTGTACAAAATGATCTTATCGACAAGCTAAATGATACTACCTCACCCCGCATTGGGTATATATATTCCGCAATAAATAGCCAAATGACTGATGATGTGGCTAAAATCGCAAGTCCAACATTATTTATTATCTAGCCTTGTGATCCGCCCAGAGTGACCTGTTATCCACCAAATTGCAGGCACAGTTTTACAAAACTTGCTTCTTCTTGTACATTACACCCAGTAGACTTGCAAAGTGGGGGATAGGCAAGGGAATGTTCTGCCCTTGATGTACGAAATTTAGTGCAGATTCTGTTCATATGTTTGCCACCTGCATAGAACTTGAGTCACTACTTAATAAAATACAGAACTTTTTAAGAGTAGTCCTATCACGTGATATCCAGCTAACCCCCATGACCATCTTGCTGGGTATATGATCAATAGGAGGTTGCTAAATTTTGTGGCTGTGACTATTCTCAGGATTTGGATAACTTCTGCCTGGATAGACCCAAGTCCCTCTCTATTTTCTCAGTGGTTGGCCCAATTGGTAGCGACATGCAATATTGAGGAAGCCATTTATGCAAAAAAAGGTATTCAGGCCAAAAAGAAGCGATTAGACATCTGGGAACCCCTATCTAGGTTGTTTAATCAGATGAATTCCTAACGATTCCTCATTTTATTAACTTATTGGATGTTTGTACTATAAATTGTTCTATTTCTACAGATTATGGTCATGCATTAACTCTGTATGTCGATGTACGTGTTGCGATCCTTGCACAGAGGCACGATTCACTTCATCATTCATGGATTCTTTCTCGTGGCACTATTATGCCTTACGGACTTAAAAAACCTATGCACAGGCACTTAAAGTGCTATGTGCTTTCTGTTTAAACAACTAGTATTATGATTGAAAACATCAATTTGTTCTTCTTTTTGAGGATTTAAAAAGTTGACAACTGCTCAAATGTAATTTGTTCTTCCTGCTTCGGTAAATATTTATCGCTCTAGTTTGGAGGGTGGGGGGGAGGACGCTGCACTGAATTATTTCTCTCTTTGACTTTTTGTACTGTACATTTATAAAAAGTAATTAAAAATTTTAAAACAATTAAGTCAGCCCTAGAATAGGCCTTAAACATCATCTAGGGCAGGATGTAGTGTATTTAAAAGTTGGACATGCACTTTTAAGTTTTACATGTCCTGTTAGTGAAAATCTCTTAAATTTGTTTTCCACTGAGGCCCAACTCTCCAGTAGAATAACAGGGGTTACCTTACTATATTTAATAAGTGATAACGTTTGTTTGGGGACATGTAGAAGTGTTATGTTTACACCCAAAGAAATTTAAATATGAACCCTTCTTTAATGATGAAGTTGTATTTTATATTTCAATTCTGAAAATACCACATTTAGAAATTTGACACCCCGTACAGACTTAGACCAGGGCAGGGAAGAAGGAGATTCCAGAACCATGTATAATAATAGGACCCTCAGACCCACTCTTCAGCGCACTCCTGCACCTGCAGATACTACAGAAGAAGGACTGTCCTGCTGCTAGAAAACTGTTCTACTGCTTGAGGCTGGCCCTACTCCCTGAGAAGAAAGACTGGACCTGCTCCCTTCATCTCAAGCAGAGTGACTCCAAGGGTCAGATGGCTGACCTCCTATACTGAGTTACAGTGAAAGAACAAGCTCCCGAGGCCCACTCTGTAGCTGCCCAGCTGACCTGCTAGGCTTTATCTGCCTGGACCTGCAACTGGACCTACCTGAGCCCTGCTGGCCTCTGCTGGGGTGAGTTCCTGATGATCCCCAAGTAGTGCCTCCCATGTCCTGGACTCTTGGTTTGCATTAGTTGAGCTCCTCCTCTGAAGAACAGGAAAATTCCTGAAGTTTTGGACTCTTTTCAACTGCGAATGGGCCTCTTTGCTCCGAGATCTTGCCACATGTGACGACCACCATCGTAAAGCTGCAGAGGACTCAATTTTTCGCACTAATGTGACAGCAAAAGATTACCAGTGAAGCGAGGTTTGCACTTAGTTCTACAGCCAATTGCCAACTCGAAGCTCCAGCAACTATTATCCATGATGCCTACCAGGATCTTCACACTACAGTGACAAACACCTATGATGCTCCCCCTGCTCTTCATAGCCTCTTCCACTGCAAACTGTACACTTGGTGTCGGACTTTGAAACTGTAATTTTGTCAGCCGGCCTAACATGGTCCCTTTATATGGCTGCGTTCCATTGCAGTCTGCCTGAACTTTTCATTTCCTCCCAGTCTAGTGTGGCCAGATGTATATCAGTGGCACTTTGTGCTTCTAGGCACTATACTACTTAAATGTTTGAAATTGCGTATTTCCGGTTTTATTGATTGGATTCTATGTCATTTTGGTGTCAAATAATTTATTATATTTTACTCTATTTTTCTAAAATTGTGTGGAATTTTTCATGTGTTGCGTTTTCACATAATTACTGTTTGTGTGGTGCATAAACAATTTACACATTGGCTCTAAGTAAAACCTGACTGGTTTTGTTCCAAGCTACTAGAGGGTTAAGCATTAATTAATTTAGTGACTTTTGTAGGTCACCCTGACAGGGACTGTAGTTGTTGCTTGAGAAGGGAAGTCTACTGTCAATCAAACACCCAAAAGGGGATGGGAAGAATGCTTTAAAATAGTCTAAACAGTGGTAATCGCTCAGGGAAACATGCCAAACTCTATTTTTTCACGCCATGCTAGACAGAGGCCAGCCAAATTCAAATCAGTAATGACCTGGTTCCTCATGGAAACTATCCATCCCGAATCTTGTTCGTCTCACTGCTCCACTCTGCAGCCCACTGCTTTTTTAGTTTGGAAATTTGAGATTCACAGCCCCGAATCTCCTTGACTAAGCTACACCCCTGAACAGGTTGGTTTAGATTCAATGCTTAATCAAGACAGCAGTCGAGTAGTCCAATTCAAACAATCTTCATCACTGCTCCTTGGGGTGTTTTCCTACTGGATCCCTGCAGATGAAAGGCACCGATAACATTTGCCAGACAAATTGAACCATCCAGTTCAATGCTGTCAAAGCAGCATCATCTGATATTATGTATAGAATGTTTTGAGGTGTATATTAAAATGCATTAATTCCAGATTTTCCAACTGCAAGATGTCCTTTTGTGTGCAGCAGCATGAATTCTGTGCCTTACTCATAAGTATATGGCAGAAACGAAAACTAAGTTCAGAGATATTTTCAATCACTTTTGTGGCAAAATGGTGGTAAAGAGGTTGAATGGTGGCTTCATGTTAGAGTTGGGTTTAATATCATATTCTGGACCACTTATACTTGAAAGAGATTCCAAATTTAAATATGTCAGGCAACAGCTCTGTTTCTCCTGCGCCTCAGATAGGAGCAGGAGTGTCTGAAAGGTTTAATTGGAGAATTCCAGTTCTGGAAGCTGGCTTACTGGAAGAGAAGGCCAAGATGATCCCTTCTTCACCCTCTAGAGATTATCACCAGCAGCATATCTACTACCTTTGCACAGTAGACGGCCTGCATCGTTTACAAAGTATGAGTAATGGACACCCCCAGGGTAATGTCAGTGAGAAATAAAGATACACTGTTAAGCAACATTTGCAACCTTCGGGCAGGGTCAAGAAAGAGGAACCCAAGGAGAACCATATCCCAGTATTGCCAGAGGCACCTATTTTTCAATTTACAATCACCCTGCATAATTAAGGCCTTCGAGTGGGTCAACGGGCTCTTTTTGGATTTGTGAAGCCCCCTATTATAAATCTTGCGATGGAAATGCATGGGTTGAGTTGCAGTTATACAATTCTGCCTCTATACTTGCATTGTTCTATAATGCTTTACATACGCACTGAAATGTAATCCTTTTATAGGCCACTCTTCCTCCTACAGCTAGATAAAAATGGAATGCCTTGCAGGCACTGCTCAGGCGCCTGGGGTTATATTAATGTCTTCTTTTTGTTAAGTACTGGAAGCCTGAGTACCATGGCAGGGATAATTATAAACAAAATGACCCAGATTCGCAAAAATATATTATCAGAAGTTTATGAATTTTAGTTTATACAATAAGGATTGCAGCATTTTTAATTTTCTGGTAGTTTACAAAACCCTTTGTGTGGAAATATAGGGAAATCATGGTTTCCCATCAGTACTCGCCCTCCTCTCCTCTTACTCTTGAGGAGACCTCCAACCCTGATAAGTGCAGCGGACTTATTTGCAAAACAAACCTTTTCTTTTTTCTTCATAGGAAAATATTATTCACCTGGGCGAACCCCTTTCACTAAACCCAAAAGAAATGTGGTCACGTTCTCTTCCCTGCCCTACCCTCGAAACAGGAGTAAACTAGTCTTTTTAAGGCTTGAAAAGTGGTTTTTCTAGAAAATGCCATGCAAAATGCTTGTGAATATTCCCAAACACACAAGTGTGCGAGTGCTCCATGTATTTTGTATGGTCACCAGCATGACTCATTGGTCCCCTACAGCTACATCATCTACTTGTTTCCTGTGGGCGGGCACTGAGGAGATGTATGACCTCTAATGCTGCAAAGTTCTACCGAACAAGTGTCCTAACGTACGTGGACTATTGAAGCTAAATTTCCAAGCAGCGCGGTTGGTGCTGGAGTTAAGCCATATGCAGGGCCACTGGAAGTATGCGATTGTGTGGCCATGGTTATCTTCTACGAGTTACAAATTTGCCGTATTTGCCATATAATCCACCATCTGCAGATTTTAACAAAATAAATTGTGTTTCTAGCCCAAACTATTCAAACGTTACTAAAAATACAGTGACGTGTGTTGCCTCTCAGTGGCAGGTCCACTGCAATGCTGGACTGGTCACCTTTCAGTTGCTGTTTGCTATATTTGGGTGCTAATGGTACGAATAAGGTACAACACATGCCCGGACTGTATTAATTAGTGTACAAAGGACAAAATAAGGAAGTAATACTGTTACAAAATTTGCCACATAATTTGCCTTTCCTGGCTGCATAATTTAATCAACCCTGCAGCAGAATTTGGCTCTCTCCTGCCGCATAATTCCAGTGGCCCTGGCCGTATGTGAACTTTTTGCCAAGGCAGGCAATGCAAGAAAAAACGAGAGAGTACTATGTTTAGTGTTGCACTTCTTGCTCCTTACCCCAATCAAACATGGCTCACGGCTCCGCTCTTTCAGTGGCTTGTGGCTACACTGACGGACAGGGAAGCCTCTATCTATAGTCATTATTTCCACACTGCCTGACAACAACAAATCTGGTATGGTCGTTGAGGGCTGAAGGATGACTGAAGAGGGCAAAGAGGCAGGGGCATGCTTATAATGGTGCTTTAGTATAACTGGCTTAGGAAGAGCACAGTTTACATTTAAGGAAAATGTCTGAAGTGTTGGAATATGGAAACTGGCTTATCACTGGTGCTTTATATACTGGAAAAAGGTGAAAAGTGATGGAAATGTTCTTTAAAGAGTGGATGAACTGGTTTTGAAATGGTGTTTTTCACATTTTCTCCTACTGTACAGCTCATAATTGTTAAGTGAATTTCCAAAATCCCTGATAATATGAGACACGCCATTGCTATTTCAGTTTATAGGGAATGTTTCAAACTCAGCCTTACTCCCCATACACAAATAAAGCTGAAAGCAGGATTTGGGGTCCGTTCAGAAATGGCCATACCATGAATGCCATCCAGCACCAAGAGATCAAAAGATTCCCATAAGCAAAGCCAACCCAGAATCAAATGGCAGAAAAATGAAGTCAGATCCCTCAGTCATTAAGGCTTACATTGCAGACCACACTATATGGGTACTAGTGGGCTGAGTCCAACCTCCTACTATTGGAGACAAATCTGAAAACAGAACTAAATAGGCAGGAATTCTTGTAATAATGGAGCACCTGATGGCAACGGACAAGAACCTTGGGGTATATTATCAAGGGGGTTTATCTCTGCTTTTTTGGCTTTAAAAGCCAAGAAAGCGGAGATAAAATTATCTCCCTATTACCAAGCTGTCGCTAACACCAGTTAGCGACAGCTAGTAGGAGATAGCGACCATCTCGGGCCCCACTTTGCATAGTGGGCGTGCCAAGATGTTAGCGACTGAAAACAGTCGCTAACATTGCTATCTCCTATTACCAACTTTTGGAGATATTCGCGCTAAGCGCGAATATCTCCAAAAGCTAACACCTGCCCTCAGCAGTTCTTAGCCATGTTATCCAATGGGAGGTGGATAACATGGCTAAGAGCATTAGCTCGGTAATGCATGAATATCGCTGACTTTTCAGCGATATTCATGCATTGCAGCGATTTTAATCGCATTTGCGATAAACCTTGGTAATACCAAGGTTTATTTGCGGTAAAAATCGCCGCAGCTCAGCGGTAAATATTTGTCTCTAACCAAGCAATAGCGATAATTATCGCTATTGCTTGGTAATATGCCCCCTTCTTCTTTAGGTTTGCAGACATTTACTAACACCATAGAAGGGCTCTTGGAGATTTTAGGACTGAAGCTTTTTGACTATCCTTTCCTATCAGATATACTTTACATTGCGTCATGAGAGCATAGCAGCAAAGGGCAGACCGAGTGGTTACATAGAAGGGGGGAATATAGTTTAACATAGATCACAAATATGCATATATATGGAGTGTGCATACACGTTTGATTATAATTGGAGCTAAAGAAATCGAAAATTCAGAGTTAGGGTTGTGTTGAATGTTGGCAGAGTGGTAATATTTATTTATTTATTTAATTGCTTATAGAGCGCCAGAATCGAACCCAAGGGTTATCTCCGCGCTATGGCCGCAAGCACAGGTGACTGAATAGCAACGGTACCAGAGAACTGAAAATGCGTAGTGGGGAAGAGGACGGCTTATAGAGCAGTGAACAGATTGGTCTTTAATGCTTTCCTGAATGTAAGGTGGTGGGAGATCTGTCTGAGGCTAAGGGGCAGATTGTTCCACAGAGTTGGCCCCACTGAGGAGAGGGCACGGCCACCTTGTCTGGTCTTTTTAATGAAAGGAGATTTAAGCAGGAGCTGATTGCAGGACCGAAGATCACGTTCCGGTCTGTAAGGATGAAATAGTTGAGCTAGGTAGCTAGGGCCATTTCCGAAAATGCATCTGTGTACAGTACAACAGATCTTGAATTTGATCCGTTGGCGTACCGGGAGCCAGTGAAGTTCCCTCAACAGGGGTCCAGAAGGAGTTCTAGGGGGGGCGTTCAGAATCAATCTGGCCGCCGTGTTCTGGACCACTTGCAGCCTATTGATGGCATCCTCATTGGCTAGTATCAAGAGCCCATTGCAATAGTCAAGACGACTTATTACAAGGGTCTGTACCAGTGTCTTCCTGTAGATGTCAGGTAAAAGAGGGAAGACACGTCTGAGTAAGCCAATGGTATGGAAACAGGCTCCAGCAATCACGTTCGCGTGATCCTTTAGGGTTAGGTTTTGATCCAGTTTCACTCCTAGGTTTTTTATAGTAGACTTTGGGGAAGGTACTGGTCCCAGGTCTTGGGGCCACCAGTCGGGGGACCAGAGCATGCTAGCTTTACCGAAGAGCATCACCTCTGTCTTCCCGACGTTGCACTGGAGGTAGTTGGCAGCCATCCAGTTAGAGATGGCCCTCATACCTTCCGCAAAGTTTTCCCTAACATTAGCATTGAGGGCATGGAAAGGGAAGAGGAGTTGGGTGTCGTCGGCATACGACACTGGTGTGAATCCGTACTTCCTCACAATCTCAGCAAGGGGGGCCACATACACATTGAACAATGTGGGGCTTAGGCATGAGCCCTGTGGCACCCCTTTGGTGAGCTCCCTAGTGATGGAATGATAGGGGCCCAAGCTGACAGATTGTGTACGCCCAGATAGAAAACTCTCCAACCATGCAAGCACCTGGCCTCTAATGCCCACTCCTTGAAGTCTGTTCAGCAGGATCTTATGTGACACAGTATCGAAAGCTGCAGACAGGTCTAACAGCACCAGAATCATTGATCCTCCTCTATCCTGTGACATCTTGATGTTGTCGGTCACGGAGAGGAGAGCAGATTCGGTGCTGTAGTTGGGCCTGAACCCAGATTGAGATTGGTCCAGGCCCCCTGTCGCTTCTATGAAGCTGGAAATCTGAGAGTTAGCAAATTTCTCAGCCAACTTAGTCAGGAGGGGCAGCAGAGAGATAGGGCGAAGGTTGGAGAGTTCCGTCCAGGGGGAGGTGGTGTTTTTGCGTATCGGATTCACAACTGCCTCTTTCCACTGTTGCGGGAGTTTGCCCTCTGTGAAAGAGAGATTGAGGATCTTCATGATGATAGGACATAGTAAGCTGCTCAGGTTATTAGTTACTCTGGCAGGAAGAAGATCACGAGGGGAACCAGATTTCACATTATTCAGAAGGGTAAGTATATCACTTTCTGTGACTTCTGGGAAGACTTCAAGGGTCTCGGTAGGAGTATCTTTGCACAGAGTGCCAGGGGCTTCCAAATTGTTAGGATGTTTGGTAAGAATTTTATTATAGATGGTGTCTATTTTGTCCTCGAAGAATGTGGAGATGTTGTTGCACAACTCTTGTGTGAAGGTGTCAGAACTTTCACAGGCCGGGGGGTTAGTGAAGGTCCTAAGAATTTTATACAGTTCCTTAGTTGAGTTGGCCGCTCCATCAAGCTGAGACAACAAGCAGGCTTTCCTTGCCTTTTTAATGTTTTTATGGTAGGAGGATAAAGCCTGCTGATAAAGTTCTTTGCTGGCAAGAGAGTGATTTCTCCTCCAGTGTTTTTCCAGCTTCCTACATTTTAGTTTCTCCAGTTTTAATGATTCAGAATACCATGGTTCTTTGTTGGTGAACAGAGGTTTTTTGACCGTCTTTTGAGGGGCTAGCTTGTTAGTAATATCCAGAAGGGTATTATCCAATTTGGATAGAGCCACTTCAACATTGTCAAAGTCGGAGATTGTTGGCTCTCTCCAGAGTTGTTTAAAGGAGTCCAGAGTAATTTTATGCCACGGCCTTATGGTAATATTCAGATTAGCGCAGTGGTCCGGGGGTTTCTCAGGTAGTGAAAAGGAGAATTCCAACAGGCTATGATCTGACCAACTGATGGCTTTGGGAGGGTGACAATGTATTAAAGGGTGATTGGTGAAGATTAAGTCCAATGTCCAATAGCCTGTGGATCTTTGGGGCGGTTCCTTTCCCAATGTTGTGCCAGGGGCACGTTGAAGAATTGAAATGTAAATATGGCATAGAGCAATTTAAGGGTTAACAAAAAGCTTAACACGCTTAATAACCAAGGTTTCATAAGGGTATTATGTGGCCAGTGCCTGTGATATGTTTGGAGGAGAGTTGCCCCATGAATGAATTTGCAGAATAAAATGAGTAACCCTTATATGGGCCAGTGGGTTATTGGCAACCCGCCAGCTGGGAGTTGGTAAGTGGAGAGGAGAGCCTGCCTAGGAAGATTAGACATCTAACTTTGTCTGGTGGACATTGCATTCAAAACACTATAAGGCTGTTATAGAGGCTGATCTTGGCAAGAAAACTGCAGAACATTCTGGCAGTATGACAAAGGAAGATGACGTCAGACTTTATCACTGCTAAGTTACTGGAGGCATGCAGTCGTGACTGCGATACATATGTATCAACCAAACCTCATGGGGAAATAAATAGCATGCAGGATTTCTAGTTACAGATTGTGGAGTAAGTGAAACCAGGGTGAAGTGTATGTGCCCACGTAAGAGTCAAGCACCAACTCTGCTGGGAGGAGATTATTTTGATTTAGGAGAGCTCGGCATGAGTTATATGAGCACAATACCAGGTCCAATTGGCATTTGATGTATGTAGATATGGGACAAGACAAACTATGTTACCTTACTTGACCCACCATGAATCCAGTTTCTGAGACTGATTAACAGATGCAAGAAAATACACAGGAAAGAGGACACTAATATAACCAACACTCCAGCCACTGAAGCCAATTGGAGAGTAGATGATATGATGACATTATGAAAAAACACTTTAATAAAGTAATACATCAATTCGAAATCTGATGCGTAGTCCTGCATGATTAGCAGTGCATGAGAAATTCGTACCTGCAGGAGACCTAGCACTCCGACACGGTCTATGCTATTGCAATATTTCATAAGTCCCTCTTTTGAACAGCAATGCTTCAAACCTCTTTTTAGTAATATTCTGGGAGGGTTATGCAAACACATGATGTGTACCATTTATCATAAAACGTTTTAGCGAAGAATACTCATTCCAAACCTTTTGGCTACATTTTAACGCTTATCCAGGTGATTCAAGGACCCACATCTGTAGCGATTGGTGAATTCGTTCAGATGTTATGGTAAGAAGCAGCGACTGACCAACTTCAAATTCACTATGCCCCCTTCAAAATTCTTATCTAAGGTGTATAATATATCCATTCTCTATGCATCACCCTAGCGTTCATTGAGTGACCATCTAGTGTTTTTTGTGTGGAATTTGATCAATCAATCAATCAATCATTAGGACTTAAGCTTTTTGACTATCCTTTCCTATCACCACTCGCCCACATCGCCCGACGGCACGACCTAAGCATCATCTCCTACGCTGACGACACTGAGCTGATCCTCTCGCTCACCAAGGACCCCCACACCGCCAAAACCAACCTCCAAGAAGCAATGAAGGCTGTCGCCGACTGGATGAGGAAGAGCTGACTGAAGCTGAACTCCGGCAAGACGTAGGTCCTTATCCTCGGCTCCACCCCCTTGGCGTGGGACGACTCCTGGTGGCCGTCAGCACTCGGAGCACCCCTACACCCACCCACCACGCACGGAATCTAGGGGTCATCCTCGGCTCCACACTGTCCATGTTGAAGCAGGTAAACGCCGTCTCCTCCTCCTGCTTCAACACCTTCTGCATGCTTCGCAGGATCTTCAAGTGGATCCCCACCAAAACTAGAAGGTCGGTCTCCCAGGCCCTTGTCAGCAGTAGACTGGACTACGGCAACAAACTCTACTCAGGAGCCCCAACCAAACTCCTGAAACGGCTCCAACCCATCCAGAACACCTCCCCATGCCTATTTCTCGACATCCCCGCCGCAGCCACATCACAGCCCACCTGAGAGACCTGCACTGGCTCCCCATCAACAAGAGGATAACCTTCAAGCTCCTCACCCATGCACACATGGCACTCCACGACACCAAACCAGCGTACCTCCACAGCCGACTCAGCCTCTACACCCCCACTCGCCAGCTCCGCTCCGCAGACCGCGCCCTCGCCACCGTCCCCCGCATCCGAAGAGTGACTGCCAGCAGCAGATCATTTTCCCACCTTGCCGCCAAGACGTGGAACACCCTCCCCATCCACCTACGGCAGACTGAAGACCTCCTAACCTTCAGGAGACTCCTCAAGACCTGGCTCTTCGAACAATAGCAGCGATCGCCCCCCATCCCCACGCGCCTTGAAACCCTCATAATCCAGGAGTTCTTGAGGATCTGTTGAGACTTGGAAGAGAAAAAATAGGTGTTAAAATAAAGGAAGGACTAGGTTTAAAGACAGAAAGAAAAGAGGAAATTAAATTTCTCCCCAGGAGATGAACACTGAAGGAGAAAGAGATGGTGTATGCGAAGAGAAGGAAAAAAGCTGTGTAAGAAGGGAAAGAGATGAAGAAGAGCAACTCGCACAAGCAGTGAGCCTCGACCCAGGAACTTTGAACCTGCAAAGAGAGAGGATATGACAGGCCAGAAGAGTGAGAGGAGTCTGCATGCTGAGCCACTGCGTTTCCTCCTCACTATGCAGACCGGGCTGCTATGCAACATCTTTAAAAATATTGTCAACTAGTCTTTTATAGTCAAAACCTATGGGTTTTGCCAATGTTTGTATTTATATAGAAACAAGGCTATGTGACTACACCAGATACTGTGATGGTATGAGAGGAAGGGAGAGGCAAACCAGGGGCGAGGACCGCACAGGGACCCCTGTAGCCGAGCTCCAAGACCAGTCAGACTCCTAATTTGTATTCATATATGCCCCCAATAGACTTGCAGTCACACTGTAACAGTGTGAATATATACAAGCACGCAAGATGCAGATTTCCATTTTAAACACACACATAGCCCAGAGGAACAAGTCTAGACCAAATTGTCTATTTTTACACCTCTGCCCCACACACGCACATATACACGCACACACATATATACAGAGACAGTAACAAGCTGTTGTCCTAAGGCCCAATTCAGATAATTAATGATAAATGTGGTGTCAAGGGCTGCAGCGCTATTAATGCTACCCACAGCAGCCATGTGTAACTTATTTAGAAGGAGCAGACCATTAGAGTCAAGGCCTCGGATGGCCAGTTCCTAAAACAAAAGCCACGGACTGTCAAAAGAAGCCAAAACAACATAACCACATTGTGACAGGATGTGGTGTAAGGGTCAGAGTTGCCGACTATGGAACTGAGGATTCAAACCCGAGTCGCAGCTCAACATCCTGTGATTCTGGGCAAAACACTTAATCTCTCTGTGCCTAAAAAAAATAAATGGATGTGTCCTTGTGTAATGTAACTGGTGCTCATGTAAAGTGCTCCAAAACCTTTAGGTCGTGTTTGAGAAATAAAAAACTGCATAATGCCAGAAACTGACTACAATAAGGAATTGACTGCAATGGGAATACTTTCAAAAGTTTCATAAAGAAAATGAAAAAGCCATGGTGCGAAACTCATGCTTTGCTGGAGGGGTGGAACAACAGGGAGCGGGAGGAGGGAAGGCGTGGCTTAAAAAAGAGAGCCAGCAATAAAGCAGCAGATGAAGCCTTCAAAAGGCATTATCTACTGAAAACACAAACACACAAAGAAAGATGTAGTGAGACATGAAATGACATGCATTATCCAATACAAAGCAAAGAAATTAGAGTGACAAGAAAGCCAAAAAATGGTAAGTAGCGGGTTGACTGTAAGTTCCTTTTAAGATTTATATTTTTAATTACAAGAGATTTTGCAATCGCTGTGCAGGCGAAACCTAAAAAGAAACCAACTTAAGCTGCAAAAGTGTCTCTAGACTATATTTTGCCTCTCTCTGCCTAATCCCTTCTTCTTAGTCGAAGACCATGCCATTTACAATGAAATATAGATGGAAGAGGAGGTCATTGTTGAGAACTATTCTCCCTTGAATAAATCAATGTGTTTTTCAAAAGGGAAGGGAGGATTAAAGAAGAACATTTATATAGGAAAGATCATATCATGTCAGAGCTGTCTAAAAGACTTGATGTATCAGTGACAGCATTCAACTTGGTAAGAGATGAATAGAAAAAGTCAAAAGTGACAAATATGCTGCAGTCATGTGGACAAGATGGGCCCGATTCACAAAGGTAAACTGATACAAAGTCGAACTTTACAACTTTCAGTATTCACTAATCCCGGGTGGAGACCTCACCCGCGGAGTATGCAGAGATTTGCCTCTCTCTGCATACGAAATGCACAGGCTCCCGCACATGCACAGTTTTCTCAAAGAATTACCCAGACAGCGAGGAAGAGGAGAAGGGCAGCCCGGGGATGCCACATGCCAGGTAAGTGGTTTTAATTTAGTTTTAAGTCATGTCAATTAATTGTTATTATAGAGGGGGTGAAGGTGGGTGGTGTAGCATAGAGGAGCAGAGGTCCACGGAGTTTGTTCACATCTCCATGGACCTCCACGTAGCCCTGCTACGCCCGGGGTTAGTATTCACAAAGGGTATTTACGAGTAGTAAAGTTAGAATTAGGGCATGTATGTGTGTCACATGTGCACACATGCACATTTCAGGGATGCAACAGGGTGTCCTTTTGACACCCTTGAAATTGCATTCTCAATTTGCGATTCTCTATTTGAGAATCGCAAATTGAGAATGTCTTCCCATTCATTCCAGTGGGCCTATAGGCCCATAGGAACGAATGGGGAGGTATTCCTTAATTGCGAATCACAATTAGCAATTCGTAATTAAGGAATATGTAGGATTCGAAAAATTATTTGCAAATCCTACATACATAGCGTTTTGAGATTCTCAAATAGTGATTCGCAAAAAATCGCTATTTGAGAATCGCAAAACCAAAGTTTCATACATATGGCCCTTAACTACTAGTAAATGCCCTTTGTGAATACCGAAAGTCGTAAAGTTATATTTTTGTCTTAGTTTACATTTGTGAGTTGGGCTCTACATGTATAAAAAACATAGATATGGTATAAGTAGAGTAGGAAGGCAAGTGCTGACATGGGAGGATTTGGATCACATCAATGAAGAAGGAGCGAACATATTTTCTGCTGTTTTTTTCTTTTCCCTGAATAGCACGGAGTGAGAGAGTTTCTATAGGATGCTTCTCTCACATCCACAGCTATCTCCACTATTCTCTCTTCTCTTTTACAATATATCTATCAAGCCCATTATCGCCTTTTTAGCGGCAGTTTCCTGATTTTTTATATATTTTCCTGCTGTATGTTTTTTGAAACGGCCGTGTGATTTCTACCTTTTATTTTTTTGTTTCTAATTACCTTATTTTGCAGTGAACCGATATCACTGCTCTGTAAGGACAGGTGTGAGGCTTTACTGCAATCTAATTGGGATATAAATATAATTGAGATCAAGCCATTCTTAGGAAATCTGAGGACAGGAGTGGGTGAACTCATCCTAGTGCACTCACCTAACTCTTATTGATGACTGATTTCACCTCTCTATTACAAATTGTGTATAGATAAGGGGGATCCTGAAGCAAACACTTATACTAGGTTTCTGTTTTCGTTGAAGTGTGAGTGCTTGTATTGTCAACGCTCCGTCCATCATTTCCTTTGGTTTTTCTTTGTTCACCATAAGTTGGCAGGGTATGCTCAGACGGGAGTCCCTTGCTCACTTTGCCACTGTATTCAAGCAAGCTGGGCTGAAGACGGCTGAAATGCCAGAAACCGGTCCTCGGTAGCTTGTTTCCGGTCCAGGGAAGGCATGGCTTGGCAGTTCGGGCTGGACTGTTCCCATGAGGCACAGGGTCAGACTGATTTGCATATGGCCATGTCTGAACTGGGGTGGCAGAATGGGCTAAAGAAAGGTGATGGATTAAACCCAGATTAGTTGACTGGGGGTGAGTGCTTGTATTGTCAACGCTCCGTCCATCATTTCCTTTGGTTTTTCTTTGTTCTTCAGCTTTACAATTGTTTGGGAAAATGACAAAAAGTTATGTACTGCTGGAAGCGCGGGCTATTTACATGTCCTCAGATCTGTTTTCATTTCATCTAATACAATCAGAACAAAGTCCCTCTGTTTTAAAGATGCCTCGTATAAAGGCAGGCAAAGATGATTAGGGCCGGTTTCGTTCTCTCAAGTATAAAGGATTGCACAGCACAATAGTCCCCTGAACCACACAGCATGTGTGTTTATGAACAGATGTCAGGCAACAGCCTTACCCAGACTTCCTAATTGCAGATCTTTTAACAGTATACCAAAGTCTGTGGCCCATATGCAGTAACACATGTTTGCAAAGACACAAATTCGGTAAAACCCTGTGAGACAACAGGCCATGAATTCTAGCAGGAAACTTCAAAATGGCCTGATTCTCAAACAGTGATAACAGTAATATATATATATATATTCACTGAAAAAACCATAGGTTTCACACCAGTTATAGTTAGGAATTAGCATTTAAAAAACCTATTAAATTCACTGACAAAACCATAGATTTCACACCAGTTATAGTTAGGAATTAGCATTTAAAAAACCTATTAAATTCACTGACAAAACCATAGATTTCACACCATTTATAGTTAGCTGGAAATTTTACTGACATAAAACCATTGAAATTCCCACGTTATAGTTAGTTGGACTCACTATAACTTGCGCGCCTGTAATGCACTGCTGATGACGTCACATATTACATCACTCATGACATGGTCAGTGACATCACTCATGACATCACTGATGACACCATCCAGTGAATGTGTGTCTTTCTGAAAAATAAATTTGTTTTATATATGTATTTGTAAAGGTCGATGGAAGAATAAATGTTTAAATAAGTGTGTAAATGGATGTTTTTTTAAAAAAAAATTGGTTGGGTAACTGGCTTATTACGTGTATCTTAGTGAATACATATATTAGCGAGTATTGTTTAAATATTTAAATGTTTGTATCAGTGTTTCTCTTTGTGTATAAGTGGCTGCAGGGGTTGGTGACTGACTCACTGTTTGCATGTGTTTTGAAGACAGCATATGTGCAGGACTGTATGGGTGGATGAGTGTGTATATGTGTGTGTTAGTGAGTGAATGACTGTCTCACTAGTGTCTTCATTAGTAACGACATATGTTTTAATCTAGTATATGTGAGTATTGATGTATATAAGTGAGTATAGTATATATAGTGAGAGATTGTAGGAGTTCCTGTTTAAATAAGTATGTGTTTCTATAAGTGATTGTTTAAGAGAGTAAGTATGGGTAAGTTTCCTTAGAAGTAAGGTGGTAGTGTGTGTATAAATGTATATGCAAATAAATGGATGTTCAATAGTTTATTTGCATGTGTGAGTATGTGTGTGAGTAACTTTTGGATGACTGCTGATATGTAACAGGATGTATAGGTGTATCACTACATATGATGAGTGAGTATATATATGAGTGACTATATAGAACTGTTGGTGAATGAGTGGATGTGTATATAGATGGTGGAATTACTGAATTGGTTGTTGTTACTGGTTTGGGTATCTCCATTTTTTTGAAAATGTTTGTTTCTATTTTTGAATATGTGTTTCAAGCGTTACATTACACTGAAATTAGGTCTGTCACTCTGTCACAAGGATGGTGTCATCAGTGATGTCATGAGTGATGTCACTGACCATGTCATGAGTGATGTAATATGTGACGTCATCAGCAGTGCATTACAGGCGCGCAAGTTATAGTGAGTCCAACTAACTATAACGTGGGAATTTCAATGGTTTTATGTCAGTAAAATTTCCAGCTAACTATAAATGGTGTGAAATCTATGGTTTTGTCAGTGAATTTAATAGGTTTTTTAAATGCTAATTCCTAACTATAACTGGTGTGAAATCTATGGTTTTGTCAGTGAATTTAATAGGTTTTTTAAATGCTAATTCCTAACTATAACTGGTGTGAAACCTATGGTTTTTTCAGTGAATTTCAAAGGTTTTTTAAATGCTAATTCCTAACTATAACTGGTGTGAAACCTATGGTTTTTTCAGTGAATTTCAAAGGTTTTTTTAATGCTAATTCCTAACTATATAAGACCTGAAAGCCCACCAGGAATCTCCAGTATGCGCCAGGGGACTGCATTGCAGAGAGGTGTAATGAAGCCACAACCCTTTTTACACCTCTCTGCAACGCAGCCCCTGTGCATGTTTGAAGAGGGGGAACTAATTCCCCTTGCATACTGGGGGCCCCTGGGGGCCAATTAGCCCACCTGGAACCTCCAGTATGCGCCAGGGGCTGCATTGCAGAGGTGTAATGAGACTATGCCCCTTGTTACACCTCTCTGCAACGCAGCCCACTGCCGCGTTTGCAGAGGGGGAACTAATTCCCCTTGCATACTGGGGGTCCCTGGGGTCAACTGGTCCACCAGGAGCCTCCAGTATGCGCGAGGGAGCTGCATTGCAGAGAAGTGTAATGAGGCCACACCCTTGTTACACCTCTCTGCAATGCAGGCCACTGGCGCGTTTGTAGAGGGGGGACTAATTCCCCTTGCATACTGGGGGTCCCTGGATCATATCTGCCCAAACACCGATATTCCGAACGATTGTAAATTACTTTTACTACTCTCTACTACTCACTCTACTATTCACTCTACTACTCTCTACTACTCACTCTCTGCTACTCTCTCTACTGCTCTCTACTACTCTCTACTACTCACTCTCTACTCTCTATTACTCACTCTCTACTCTCTACCTCTCTACCTCTCTCTTCTTCTCTCTCTACTAATCTCTACCTCTCTACCGCTACCTCTCTACCTCTCTACCTCTACACCTCTACCTCTCTACCTCTCTCTACACGCACACATATACACATATACACATATATGCATATATATATATATATGCATATGCATTTATATATATGTATGTGTATGTATAAAAAAAACAACAAAACATTTTTTTTTTAAACAGCTACTTTTAAAACTGTCATTCTTTTTCCCCATGGTACGCTCCCCGGTACGCTTACCGGTGCGCGTACCGGTGCGCGTACCGGGCGCACACCCCGCGAAAATCAATTTTTTTTTTTATTTTTTTTTGCTCCGCGGGGCCCTTTTATGGCCCCCACATCAAACCTAGGGGGTCAAGGGGGGTCTACTCTGCCCCCTTATGGTCATTTCCCTCTTTGTTTTGGCCACCTCTCGTGTCTCGATCCTACCGAGACACAAGATGGCGGCCGCTCCGGACTGTTTAGAATGTTTACAGACACCCCAGAGCCAATCAGCTTTCTGCGCGCAAGTCGCGGTAAGCGCCCGGTGCGCGTACCGGTGCGCGTACCGGAGCGCGGCTATAGATGTATATATTTTTTTGAACCTTAATTACTCAAAATCCACTGGAGCACATATCTTGAGACATAGCAAAGGCACATTGGGCTACCAGTCCCTACAATTTTGCCAAGTTTGGTGGAAATCCATTCAGCCGTTCGGGCTAAAAGTGAAATCGACCGCCCTATGGAAATTAACATGGGGAAAACGCGTTTTGGGACCCCCCTTTTATCTCGGCCCCCGCTTGACGAATCCCCCTCAAACTTTCAGGGAAGGACCGGAACGCCGCGAGGCCATTTTGAGGAAATTTTGAGGCAGATTCGTCAACCGGCGCCAAAGTTATTCCAAATAGAATTTTGAGATTTAACATTGAAAAAAATCCTAACTATAACTACCTACTGGCGACCGCCAGTAGGTAATATATATATATATATATATATATATATATATATATATATATAGGAACTTGCAGTTCTAACCTATGTGGATCACTGCAGGGGAGTAACAATCAATCGGAGGATTTACAGAGCTTTTTATGTGTAAGCATGGTGAATATATTGTTCTGAACACTGAATACTTCAAATTTGACCTCATTTGGTGTTTGGTGACACCAGCTTAACATTTCCTAATATGGGTGGCTGAATTTGTTGGGATCCGGAGGATTCTTGAGTAACTTTTTAGGTGTCTTGTGTGGAAGACTAAACACCACATAGAGCAGCACAGTGTTTGTCTTTTTTCAAATAAGCTTTGGGGGAGTGCAGTCACACACAGTGCATGGAATGTAATACTAGAAACACAGGGAAGTTATATGTTCATATGTCTGCTTTTATTTTAACCATTGCAATACGAACACTCCTCTCTGTTTTCAATGTCTGGTATAAATGCACTAAAATATGATGACAGCCGGTTTTGCTGTCTCATGTTAAAAGATAAATAGATAGAACAAAAATCTTCTGTACAGCCCCAAATGATAGGGTTTTGATACGTACCGTATTTTCAATATGTCCACCCAGTTGTAAAACTAGTCTTAAGAATTCGAGCTACAACTTTCATAATGTGCCTGATAATGAAAACACGTTGCCAATAAAAGAGGAAAGGACACTGAAGAGGGCAATTCCACTTTATTTGTAGCGTTGCCATGGAGCAAAATGTTAAACAAAAGATTTACAAGGGTTTGTGGGTGTAGTGTAGGAAGAACAACACATAGTACCTGTTAGAAATGGGGGTCTCTACTTGGCAGAGTTATGCATCTTGTCCTAGTAGGGACCCTTGCTTCTAGTCAGGATAAGAGAGTTACACACTTAAGATGACCCCTGCTCACCCCCTTAGTTGCTTGGCACGAGCCGACAGCATTATTCCAAAGGTAATGTGTAAAGTATTTGTACACAGACACACAGTAACATTGTGAAAACAGTACACAAATGGACACCACACCAGCTCAGAAAAGTACAGTATCTTTATCTAAACCAAACTAGACCAAAATGATAAAAATCCAACATTAACAATTAAAAATATGACTTTTAAATGGTTTCAAGTAACACTGTCCATAGAAGTCTACCGATGCATGATTTTTACACAAAGTATCTCAAATGTCTCACAATCCACAAGGCCAAACAGCTGCAGAGAAGGCAAGCATTGAAAAACACAGTGATGCGTCAGTTCTTGAGTCCTTGGGGAGGAGAAACAACAGTTCTGCTGCACGTAGGAGTAGTGAAACATAGAATCTGGACAGTAGGGGGAAGTGATGTGTCGATTCCAAGACGGTCTGGCCTGTGGGTGATGCATCGGAAAAGTTGCCGCACAGGTGCGATGAATGGAAGTACGGGACGTGCTGGAGGTCAATGTGGTGGCTGCCAGAGTCCCACGATGCATTGGTTCTTTCAACTGCACAGCAGGGTCTGCATCAGAGTCGGGGCAGTGATCTCCGACTTCGGAGGTCAATGCACTAGACTCAATGTGCGGCAGATTTTTGAGCCGCTGACAGACGCTGCGTCCATTCTTTAGCTGCATGGTGGCAGTGCATGGAAATTCTCACACAGAGGGGCTGCATAAGAAAAACAGGGTCTGGAAGGGCGATGCATTGCTTTTCTTAATTTCTTCAAGGTTTTTCAGCTCAAGGCAACAGAAACAACCTCCAGAGGCCCTGAACTGGAACAGGCACTTCCTGGCTGGACAGAATTACCAGCAGCGGAGTTCAAGGAAGCCGGTGGTGAAGCCTTTGTGTCCCTGAAACTTCAGAACAGGAGGCAAGGACACACACACACACCCTTGGAGATTCTTTACAAGCAGGGTCACAGCCAAGTTCCAATCTTTGCCCATTGCCCAGAGACAGAAGCAGCAACCTCAGTCCAACCCAGCAAAGCAACACACAGCAAAGAAGCAGTGCTCCTAGCAGCTCTTCATCTCTTCTTCTTGACAGGGTCCCTCTTGATTCCAGAAGTAATCTAAAGTTTTGTGGCTTTAGGTCTAATATGTTTACCCCATTTTCTCTTTGTAGTCTTTGTTGCAAGAGTCTCTGAGATCAGTAAGAAATAGTTCTGTCCTTCCTGGTCCAGCTTTACTACAGGAGGTGGAGACAGTATTTTGAAGAACTGACACAGCCTATTCAGGTACTAGTGAAAACTAAATGCAGAAATGTATATTCAGCATGGCTATGAGGCAACCAAGAAAGGCTGGACACACCTCAAGCCCCCCTTGTGACTGTCTAGAGTGAATGCACAGCTCCTCTCACTCCAAAACCAGATGGTGAATACACAAACAAGCAAAGACATGCATGATGGTTATACAAGAAAATGCCCACTTTCTAAAAGGTGCACTGAACAAATGGGTTGGGCTCCTAAAGTCAGTAAGGCGGAGCCACCAAAAAGTTATACCAAACAAACAATGCCAAGACTGACTAATCCTTTTCAATTCCAAATCATTTGTGGCTGCTTTAATCAATAAGATCAGTCACCATTTTTTCTTTTTACTTTTTATACAAGCATCGTACAAAATGTTGTTGTTTTTGTCACACACAAAAGATCTAATCAAAATCATTCATACTGCCCACTGACATAAATATAAACACAACAGTGGATATAAACACAATTTAAATTAAAACTACAGAAATTATTACAAATAACATGAAAACAATACAAATTGTCAGTTCACATTTTTTGAAAACCAAAACAAGAGCTTGAAAATAGTGACATATATTTTTTGGGGAATGACACTTCAAATTGCATTCAACTGCTCTCATATAAATGGACTGTTAGAAATGGGGGTCCCTGCTGCCACAAATGTTAAAAATGGGGGTCTCTAGTTTGGAGAGGTAGGTATCATTATTCAAATAGGGACCCATGATTCTAATCAGGATAAGTGGGATTCACACTTTAGATAACCCATGTGCACCCCCTTGGTAGCTTGTCATGAGCAGACAGGCTTATCCCAAAGCAAATGTGTAAAGTATTTGTACCAACACTCACAGTAACACAGTGAAAACACCACAAATGGACACCGCACCAGTTTAGAAAAAATAAAATATCTTTATCTAAACTTAAGACAAAAATGACAAAAATCTAACATACACGATTAAAAATATGACGTTCAAAAGGTTTCAAGAACTTGTACCATAGAAAACTATGGGTGCGTGACTTTTACACAAAGTACCTGTAGTTGCGTCAAAATTCACTAGGCCAAAACAGCTGTAGAGTTGGAAACAAAGAGATGCATCAACTTCTGAGACCTTGAGGAGGCGTTGCAACAGTCCCACTGCAGGCAGAGGAATGGTTGCTTTGAATTCAGTCTCTATGGGGAGTGATGCTGCAATTCTTCGTGATGGTTCCGGTCCACAGGTAATGTGTCAGGAAAACTTGTCGCACAGGTGTGATGCACGGAAATCAGGGATGCTTTGGAGATCGATGTGGCGGCGTTGAGCTGCGCTGCATCGGTTTTCTTCAGCTGCGATCTCTCAATGTGTCTATTCTTGCAGCGGGGACAGGCACTGTATCGGTTTTCGCAGAGGCATGGTGATGCGTGGATATTCTTCTCGAACTGTGGAGATGCGTCACAAAAACAGCCGCAAGAAGAGCGATGCATCGATTTTTGTAGTTCTTCAAGTTTCTTCTTTCTTCCAGCTCTCAAACAGCAGCAACAACCTCCCTGATACCAAAACTGGCAAGGGCACTTCTTGGCAGGACAGAACTCACAGCAGCAGAGTTTAGGGGAGCTGGGGTGAAGTATTTGTGTCCCTGAGATTTTTGAACAGGAGCCCAGCATGCACAGGCTCTTAGAGATCTCTTTCAAGCAGGAGACACAGCAAAGTCCTTTTCATTTCCATGGCAGAAAGAGCAACTGAGGCCAACTACACACAGCACACAACAAAGGGGCAGTACTTCTCCTCAGTCTCTCCAGCTCATTAGCAAAGGGTCCTCTTGAATTCCAGGGATGATCTAAAGTTCTGGGGTCTGGTCCGTTTACAGCAAATTCCTGTGCTCTCTGGTGACAGAGAAGCTCTGTGTCCAGTGAAACCCAGTTCTGTCCTCTATGATGCAGCTTCCTGGCAGGAGGTGGAGACAGCATTGTGGAAGGCAGACCAGTCCCATTCAGGTGAAAGGAAATCTCCTCCCCTACTCCAAATGTAGTCCAGGCCTATTCACCTCAGCCCTGACTCATCCAGACTCTCTGGAGCCATTGCACATCCCCAGCCTCTGTCACTCAAAAGTCAGGCAGTCAATACACATTCTTGCAGAGGCACACTGGATGGCTGAGCAAGAAAATTCCTATTTTCTAAAAGTGGTATTTTCAAACACAGAATGTAACAATTACCCTTACTAAAAGATGCATTTGAACATTCTGAGTTCAGACACACTAAACCGTATTTTCATACTTTGTTCCCAGGGGTAGTTATGCTTACCAGATGCTGTAAGCAAATTCCCCAATCTATTCTATGGGAACAGATAGCCTTGCAATAGCGAAATACAAAATTAGCAGTATTCCACATACACCAGGGCATGTCCTACCTTTCAAATGCACTGCACCCTGCCCACAGACACAGGTACCTTGGGCCTACCTAAGGGGTGACTAACTTGTAAGAAAAGGGAAGGTTAGGGCCTGGCAAGTGGGTGCACATGCCAGGTCGACATGACAGTTTATAACTGCATGCAAACACTGCAGTGGCAGGCCTTAGATACCATTTCAGGGCTGCTCTTGTGGGTGGCACAATCAGTGAGGCAGGCCCACTAGTAGTATTTAACTTATAGGCCCTGGCACACGTAGTGCACATTACTTAGGGCTTACCAGTAAATCAAATATGGAGGAACCAATCATAATAAAAGTTTTCATAGGGAACACTTACACTTTGACACTGATCAGCAGTGGCAAAGTGCCCAAAGCATCTAAGCCAGCAAAAACAAAACACAAGACAGCATCAAAAATACAGGAGGTAGAGGCAAAAAGTAAGGGGAAAACACACAAAGGATGCCAGGTGTAACAAGGACCCTTTCTAAAAGTGGCATTTTTAAACACACAACTTAAAAAACACCTTTACTAAAAGGTGTGTTATTAAATTCTGAGTTCAGAGAGCCTGAAACTCCAAATCTCTAGCTGTTCCCAATTGAGCGTTACACATGTAAAATGATACAGTGGAGCTCCAATGATAGCCTAAGGGACAAACAGCCTTTCAATAGTGAAAAACGAAATACATAGTATTTCACTATTAGGACATGTAAAACGCACTAGTACATGTCCTACATTTCACCAAAATTGTACCTTGCCCATGGGGGTACCTTGGTCCTACCTTGGGGGTGCTTTATATGTAAGAAAAGGGAAGGTTAGGGCCTGGCAAGTGGGTGCACTTCCCAGGTTTCACATGGCAGTTGAAAACTGCATGCGCAGACACTGCAGTGGCAGGTCTGTGATACATTCAGCGGGCTACTCAGGTGGGTAGTACAACCAGTGCTGCAAGCCAACTAGTAGCATTTGATTTACAGGCCCTGGGCACACACGCTCCACTTTCTAGGACTTACCAATAAATCAAATATGCCAATCATGGATGACCAATTATAATCAAAATTTACACAGGGAGCGCTTGCACTTTGACACTGATCAGTAGTGACAACGTGCCCAAAGCATCTAAGCCATAAAAATTACATCCAGTACACAGTCAAAAAATGCAGGAGGTAGAGGGAAAAAGTCAGGGGACCCCAAATCATTTAGCGAAACACATTTAACATTTCCCAAGGTTTGTCTTAAGGGGCAAGATGGTGGCACGTTACTGATCTCCCTACTGTCACATAGCTCCATATTTTCCTGTTCACTGATCTTCACTGCTGGTCATGCGAGAGGATTAAAGTTGGAACTTGTCCAGCTTTGTCAAATTGCAGGCACGTTACTGAGACCCATAAACGTGAGACCTAGTACAACTACATCCATCTTGGCAGCACTCAGATAGCTGAGGCTGGCTACTGGAATGGTGGCATTTTCTTTCTGAAGGTCTGTCCTTGGTCACTCTTTTCCATGTGCGCTGGTCAGTTTTGGAGTCATGTAGGAAGATGTGGAGGGTGCCGAGCACAGTTTTTGTGGAGGTGTAGAGCACAGTCTTTGCTTGCCACCATGGCAGAGAGGCAAGGAAGCGGGATTGCTGGATGACGGGTGACCCTGCTGCTTAGCAATCAAGTGGGGGGCAGAGTGACGCCTGACACAGCAGCTTCTTTCACGGAGAGATCTGTGGGCCAGCCTGTGGACTCTGGGGATCGTGGGCATCAGGCTGTGCAGAATGTGCAAGGAGCTCGTATGAAGGGTGCTGATATTTCCCAGAGGTGGGGGAGCCCCAGGTGCCTCTGGAATCTACAATATTGGGCAGGCAGAAGAAACTTAACGTGCCCAAGGAGCCCAAACAGCACACAGAGGCCAAAACGCTCAAAGAGCCAGAGGCATTGAAGGAGTTCAGGTCGGTTGCTGTGGTTGATGTGTAGAATGGTGCAGAAGAGGCTGGACTAGACAGAGATAAGCTCAGCTCCTTCTAATGTTATATGGGCTGATGTTTCACTGTCTGACATTTCTTTGTCCGTGCAGCTCCAGTCACAAGCATCGAACCTAGCATTTCTCAGCCTCAGCAATTTGCAAGTGGGGCACACTCCATACAAAATACTTCCGCTAGTCCTCTGGGTAGGTCCATTGCTGCTTCTGTGCTCATACAAAACAAACTCTTCCAGACTTTTCGAAACTATCTGGTTGGGGTGACAAGTTTGCTCAGACATCGCAATTTCATGTGTTGAAGTACACCACCTTTGCAGGAGTTGAGTCTGGGCCTTATGCTAAGGTATCTTTTGTGTGCTCTGTGTGGGATGTATGCTTACCCAGACATGTCTAGCATCCCTTCTGGGTTTTCTAGTGACAAAAATCTAGAGAAGGAGATGGACACGAGACCAAGAAAGCTGAGCAGATTGATAGCTGCCCCAGCTTCTCGGGACACTAGTTTGGCTTCCTCTTCTGATGTCTCTGTTTCTGATTCTTGCTCTGCTTGTGTCTCTGTCTCTGATTCTTGCTCTGCTTGGAGTGATGATTCTGTTTCTAAGACTTACGCGAACTTGGTGCCAATTATAGATTTAGTTTAAGGCCACAAATAACAGGAAGAAGCAGGCCAATGAGAGGTCTGGTCATCTCCACCACAAAAATGATGGGTGTTCGTTCAAAAGAACTTTGCTGGGAACAGGGCAAGCTACTAAAATGCCCCTAAAGCTGGGTTCGATCAGAATGATAGTAGTGGCTCTATCAGTAATGTTGAAGTACCAGATGTCACCTTACCTGCTGTATCCTTACTACATAATATCAACTCAGAGGCCAGTGGTAAAATGGACACTCTGAGAACCTAACCCCACTCAGAGTGGGGATTCTTCCTTCCCACCACCCACTCTGGCTACAATCTATGAGCTGCTGTGGGTCCATAGATTAGAATAGAGGAAGGACTCTCTCCCCTTAAAAACTGTGCATTTTATGACAAGATAGTTATCAGCTCACTATGTAAAATGGCAAAGAGCATTCTTCAGAGCAGGTTGAAGGATAGGGAAAACTGCTCAACTCAGCTGCAATCGATAGTAGAGCAAACCCAAAGCCAGGTGGGTGAGCATGAGACAAAGCTCAAGAGTGTTGCATATAAGATGGAGGGCATGGAAAATTGCATGCACCACAACAACCTATGGGTGCTTGGTATACATGAAAGCCAAGAGGGCGATGACTCCAAGGGGTATATAGTCCATTAATTTAGGCAAGTAATCCTGCTACATAATTATTCAGACATTGAAAGCCAGGTGCAAAAGGGCACCAATTTCTCCTTTGAAAGCCATTGGAGGGTAGACTGCCACAATGTTCTCAGGCAATTCTGATTTATGTGGACAACTATATTTTTCGACAACTGATTTGCCCCAACAGCCCAATTAAATCCTGTGGGTGGGCTGGAGTTGTTTGTGGGTTTAGATTTCTGTCTTGATACAGTGGAGCACCGATGGAAGCTCTGAGAAGAGATTTCTTCTTTTATTCAGTTCTCTTATCAGGGACAAGCATACCTTTTCCAGGATCCTGTGAAACCTCAAGATCTAGTGAAATCTTGGGGCATTGGCACCACAATGTTATATTGACAAAAGGTGAGTTAGAATCCTCTTGATAAAACCACTTTATTCTATCCGTTATTTGTATGCTGGTTCTATCCATGAGCATTCTTAATCTGCTTTATTTATGGCTTGTTTATTGGTATGGGTGTCAATGGTATATGGTGCCTGCTGTTTTGGTTTCTCCCTTTGCTGTTAATTTACACTTTTGCATTTCTTCTTTTATTTCTTATTTCCCTATTTTTCATATGTAGGCTTTAGTGTTATCAGGAGAAGGTCAGGATCTAAGGACTTGTCGGCGGATGGTCTGCCGATCAACGGTTATCCAAAATCTTCTTGCCATTGCAGGTTGGGTTGGCATAGCGGTGGATGGGGGGGGGGGTCGAGATCCTTATTTACTTTGGGAAATTGGCATAGGTGTGGGTCTCTGGGAGGCTTTTTGCTGTGGAGGGTGGGTGAGGTGTGGCTGCAGTAGATGAGAGGGTTTTTGGGGGGAAATTGTTCACAATATTTGGTTTAGCTCGGGTTTCGCGAATATTACAAAACGGGAAAGTATCAAATGTTGGTGATAAATATTTTTTCATACGTAGAGTTCTTATTTTCTGTAATGGCAGAAAAGAGTAGATTGGGTAGCCAGAACATTCATATTCTCAGCTGAAATTCAATGGTTCGAGAGCTCACTCAAAGCTTAGATATGTCAAGGAACAGCTGATTACTCTCAAACCACAGCCCTTATGGTTCCAAGTGGCACATTTAAGTGTGCAGGAGGCCATGAAATTGGAGAGTCAGGGCTACAAGATGCTTGCTGCCTCCAGCTATGTAGGGTCACAGAGAGGGGTAGTATTGTTAGCAACTACAGGTGAGTGGTCAGCAACTAAAATCAAAATTGGCAAAGAGGGTTGCTTGCATATAGCTTATATCATGAAAGACAGTTATCAGCTCACTATCTGTGGGCTGTAAACTCCTAACCGGGATGACCCTCAATTTTTTACTTTCTTCGTTTAGAATTGAGTCAATGGGTGGACAGGGTCCATTATCTATGGGATAGATATCACATCATGGACAGAGTCAGAATGTAGTTGCATGAGGAACTCAAGGCTGGCGCATAAACAAGTTATGGACTCATATGCTCATCAGGATGTGTGGCAGGCTTGTCAAGGGATTGACTAACCCTGGGCAGAGCTTGCGGAGTGCAACCACTCAGAGGTCCACAGATTTGGGGGGAAACTTCATGGAATTCCGCTCTGCCTCCGCCACCCACCTCCACCATGCCTAAATTAAAATACTGTTGACAACATAATTTAAAAAGAATAAAAGTCACCTTCCTTATTGTGGCGTCCCCGGGCTGCCCTTCTCCTCCTCGCTATACATCAAGCCCAAACTGCGCATGGATGGGTCAGGGTGTGTCTGGTATAGCTGAGATTTTGGGCATATTTAATGAATTTTTACAGCTTTGTATCTAGGGGATAAACAGACGCTATCAGCAGGGTTGGCTGAGTATTTGCGGGTGGTGAGACGTTGACCGCCGTCCAGTGGGAAGTACTGGGTACATCAATTACATTAGGAGAAACTAGGAAAGCTGTAATCCGATTGGCATCTGTAAAGCGCCTGGTTTCTCATTCCTTCTTTTCTTTGGTGCCTTCATCTTGGGGAGAATCACATTTTGTGCCATTTTTACAAAAGGGCATAATGCCTCTTAATTATGGCTGGTCTCGATTACTCATTATTGTACTCAGATGAGTGCTTGCTAATCGACTCTCATCTGTTAATTCTACCTCGGTGGACCCAGCACAGCATGGGTTTATTGCTTTATACAACACTTTCGACTATATTAATCCAGATATATCTGCCCTAGAGTTTGGGGAATAATTGCATAAGCCTGCTGGAATAATCCTGTTGGATGCTGAGAAAGTGTTTGACATCCTCTCCTAGAACTTTTTGCTGGCAGTGATGAACCAGATGGGGTTGGGTGGGACTTTGTATCACTGTTAAGTACCTTTTACCACTCATTGATGGCTCATATCGTGTATATGGGGGTCTGTCTGACATGATTA
This sequence comes from Lissotriton vulgaris, assembly GCF_964263255.1. Classification (NCBI taxonomy): domain Eukaryota; kingdom Metazoa; phylum Chordata; class Amphibia; order Caudata; family Salamandridae; genus Lissotriton; species Lissotriton vulgaris. Next base: position 1,998,174,177 of record NC_141689.1, read on the forward strand.
TCATTAATAGGGGTATGAGACAGGGTTGTCCTCTGTCTCTCCTGCTTTTTTCCCTATATTTAGTACCATACATTCAAACACTTAAAGATGCAGATTGCATATCCCCTTTCAAGCTTAATATGTTCAGCGCCAAAGTCCTTAAATATGCTGATGACATTGCTATTCTGACTTCTCCGTCTAAGACCCTCCCCAACATTGAAAGCATTTTGTGGATGTTCGGCAAGGTGCCTGGTTATAAGTTGAATGTAGGTAAAACACGGGTCACCACAAGCCTTAAAGTAGATCCCCTGGACTCTCAATATGTTCAAATGGCTACATACCTAAGGGGCCTGGTTACTTCTGTCATTCGGGATGCTGTGAGCCTTATTTATGAAACACTGTTCTAAGAATTCTTAGCCATGCTCTGGAAATGGGATCGGCTCCATATAGGGATTGTTCAATCTGGCACTTTCTGCAAGGTCATTCCCAAAGTTTTGCCTTTACCCTCCTCTTTTCAGAACACATTTTTGTTCGCTTTTAGGACTCTGCACACTTTTACCTGCAAACCATCACGAAAATGCTTATGCTCTCTCCTTTAAACATGTTAGAATTGGCTTACACTCCATTGACCTATTTAATTTACCAGTAAGTCCCCAATAAAGTGGTACTACAAATGCCTAGGGCCTGCAAATTAAACTGCAGTGGAGTTTTAAACTGCCATGTTGACCTGGCCAAATAAACCTTTTCCTAGGCTCAAGTCTTCCTTTTTAGTACATATAAGCCACCTGAGTGTAGGGTGCCGTGTATTTAAATAGTTGGACATGTAATTTTAAGTTTTACATGTCATGGTAGTGAAAGAACACTACATTTGTTTTTCACTACTGCAAGGCCAACCTCTCCCTTAGGATAACATTAGAGTTTCCTATTAAATGTAATAGGCTGCAACTTCCAATTGGGAGTAGGAAGATGGGCCGAGCTTGGTGCCTCAAGAATTGGAATTCAAAAGCATCTTTAATACTAACAGCAGATTTTTATTCACAATAATGAACATTTTTAGAAAGTTGGCATTTTCGTGTCCTAACCATTTGGTGGCTGCAGTCTGATCCTGGGTCACATGACTAGGTTCAGCTGGCAGTTGTACTTTGTATATTTCTACCAGACATTGCGACAAAGTGGAGATAGGTGTTAGCAAGATGGGCCACTCTGAGTTAACGAGGGGGGGGGAGTTGTCATATACCTTACTTGCACATCACAAAGGCCCTGCCTGGGCACACTCACAAAAGGGTTTAACACTAGTTCATTATGACCTCAGACAAGCTGGGATCACAGTATGGAGGAAGGAGATGCCTGACACTTCACGGTGGAAATTTCTAGAAGCTTCCTCCACTTCAAAGTGGGCACTAGGAAAAAGGATTGGAACTCAGACCCCCACTCTTCGGTACATTTCTGGACCTGTGGACTCTGCCAGGAAGAAGGACTGCTGTACTGCTAAAAGGACTGTCACTCTGCTGGACTACCCTACTGAAAGACTGCTGTTGTCTGCTGTGCTGACCTACTGTCTGCTGCCCTCTTACCTTGGGTGAGAAGGACTGGACCTGAATCTGTTGGACCCAGGACTACAGAGTGACTCCAAGGGCTAGTTGGATGGCCTCTTGACTAGATCCTCTGGGACAGGAGCCTCCAATAATCTTGATACCAGCACCTGGGCTCTGTTGTCTGTGATTTATACTGTGTCAAGTGGTGCCACCCCAGTCCTAGACCCTAGGAAGTGGGACTGAAAGTGCTCTGCCAGCAGATTTAAAGATCCACCAGAACCAACACATCTCCTCTCCTTTGTAACCTAACCCGAGCAGATTTGACGCATCACCTCTGCTGTGTGAACTTTCCTGGCACAAGGACTTTGTATTTCAATCTGCTACACCATCGGAACCTGTGATACGCCACACATCCAGACGCAGGCCCTCACGCAGCAAACCTTTCCTTGGCTGCAGCAACCATGTTGACAAGCCTTTATGTCGACGGTCACCTTGACAATGATGCAGGACCTTGCATTGCAGCATCGCAGCTCCTTGGAGCTGAAACTGCATGCCGAATTTCTGACCCAGACCTCACATTGCCTCGGCTGTGACACATACTCAATTTGGGATCCTGTAACTCTTTGCTACAAGGATTTAAGGTACTCTTGTTCAGCGGGCCCTGTAGCCTCCCGCACTCTCTCACGGTTGGCCTGACTCAGTGACTTCATCAAGGTCTAGCGCAATCAGATAGCAACAGTTGGCACTTTCTACTTTTTGGTGCTGTTTTCACTTAAATCTTAGAAATGTAATTTCTCCGGTTCTACTCATTGGATTTTTGTCATTTTGGTCTTAATTTATTTGCTAAAATGTACTCTTTTTTTAAATGGTGTGGAATCTTTCTTGTGTTGTGTTTTCAGTTTATGACTATTTGAAGTGCTGCATTAATACTTGACTCCTTGCCTCTTAGTTAAGCCTGAGTACTCTGTACCAAGCTACAACATGACAATTGTTGTTGTTGGTGCTTGAGTAGGGTTTCACCTACTCTCAACCAGTAACCCAATTTCATTCAGGGATTACAGGGTTATAGGAAGATGAAGCCTCATTAAATTGTTTATTGTGAAATAGTTTTCTTTATCTATTTCGAACTATCCAATTGTTTCTCCCAAAAGCATATTTCGAAAAGGTTGCTAGCAGCAATTGATATGGTGCTGTATTGAACTTTGTGGTGCAATTTGTTGCTTTCAGCTTCCCTGTGATACGGGCGGTATAGCACTCCCATTGCTTTAGCTGTATTTGTTATCTTCCTTTGTATTTTGTCTCTTAGCTGTAATGGATTTACATGAGTGACAACAGTTGCATCTTTACCCGGACTATGTTCTATCTCAGCATTTGCGTCTGCCCTTGCAAGGGATTATCAACACTATTTAATTCAAGCTTGCAAGATTTAAAACTCTAGCCTTCTTTAACACAGTCTGGTCGCACATTCGCATCTGCTTTAGAATTTCCAGGTTTAATGGTTTTACAGCTTTAGGAGGCCACTTCAATTTTCCACTGATTATTCACAATGGTTACACCCAGCTCTGGTGGCATGTGGGTGTGGAAAGTCTTCCCCAGATATTCTGCTAGGGTACTCTCATCTCATTTGAGGAGCTTCAGAGATCATTTGGTGGACATAGATGGGAAATGTTCTTCTATCTTCAGCTTAGAGACCATCTAATGAGTCCTCCACGGAGCAGAACCCATTTTGCAGTGTTTTTGCAGAGGTACTTCTATCAGATTCTTTTGAATATAGACCATATGAGCAATACTTTGATCAAATGGCATTTTAGTGGTTGCAAAAGCTGGTGCTTCACATCTCCTTGGAAGGTATTAGGCTCAATTGTCTCAGATGTTTCTCAATGTATCTCATGTAAAAATTCACTAATTTAAATGTCTCTGTTATATATGAGAAACCCTCTCACTTATTTAAAATGGGCAGTAGTGAGACATCTAACTGGTTTCGGTGCAAGGATTCAGGTCCTGATACCACAAATGATTTTGCTCTGGATCAGCTCTAGCGTGAAGGTGAAGGAGCGTCGCCCCATTGAAAAAAAATACATTCCATGGATAGAAAAATAAAATGGTACTAAGTTACAATTTTATTTTTCAAAACCCTGTCATGAGTCGAGCGTCAGGATGGGGGCAGGGCTTTCTGCTGCTGACAATCAGACAGCAGCAGAAAAAAGTGACGGACAGACAGGTCACTTAGATTTAAGGTGCTCATTTCTTTTTGGCCGGCCATCTTTTGACGGACAACCAGACATGTGCAATTTAATCCTTCTTAGAAAGCTGGGTTAGATACAGCAGGGTGCCCGATGGCCCATGGGAGTGGTGAGAGAGGTCACTGCCCCCAATTCTGGCACTGCTTTCATAGTCCATGAAAGCAGTGCCAGGAGTGGTTACTGCAAGCTTCCTGGTCCCGCATTGGAGCCTGCTTACCTAGAGAACAGAAGACCCAAATGAGGAGTATGTTGCACCAGGATTGAAGGTAAGTATAATTTTTTCTGTTAAATGTATTTATAACTTATATTTTACCCCCGCCCTACCACCCTTCTTACATGCCAGCCCCACTGTTTTTGCTACCTGTCATGTTATGTCGTCATTCTGGCAGGCTTTGTCAATAAATTGAACAACTTAAGGCAGGTAGTTGTTAGTTGGGACCCAAAACTAATTGTGCTGTGCCACTGTCACGATGTACCTTCCAATCCTGCAGTTTTCTACTTTTTCTCCATTACAGTCACAAGGCTGTGCATCGCTTTCGCATAGCTTCAATCTGAAATACCATAGCCTAAAGCTTGTTGGCAGGACTTTATCTTTGCTTGTGTTCTGGGCTTTACTATTATTTAAAACCACCCAAACAGACATTAAATTCATCAGCTGTGCAACCAATCAAGAAAGAGCTTTCTACTCTAATGCCAGGCTTACCAGATCACATTTTATGAATTTCATACCTCTGTCTTAGCTTTTGCTTTACGTTGGAATATTCATGTTTGTTTGAGAAGTATGACACAATAATTTCTTGTGTTTCTTGAGACATGCATGTAATTTGGCATTTTTATACATCTATTGATACTTTACAATAAAAAAAAACAAACAATGTTCGCGTCAAGTTTGTTGAGGATATGGGCTCTATTTTTCTAAAACTTTTGCAATGCTTACTTGGAACTGCTAAACAGGGCTATGTTGTCTTGGTATTTCTTTAATGCCATGCAGAGAATCACAAAGACTCTCACCCATAGGCATAACAGCTTCTCTACAACATATGTATATAGTATTGAGGCTGCTATTAGCTTGCAATAAGTTTTTTTTCATGTTAGCACTGCTCACTGAATTATAGGCACAGAGCATAGACTAGGTACTCCTATGTAATTACACGGGAAAATGATCATACCCAACCTACATTTTAGGAAGTGTCAACTTGTGGTTTTTGCATTATAAAGTCCAGGTCGGTGTTGGTCATATTATCAGCAACAAATTCTACTATTTTGGGATGACTTTTTTCCTTCAGGGAAAGGGCAGACTAGTGGTAATCATTCACCGCTAACAGTAAGTGTTGCCACTGGCACCAAGTTCTCAAACTGAATATAACCTCTGGTAGAATTACATTACCTTCTCTGTTGTATTGATGTAGCCAGTGTGTCATGGGCCCGAATGCAAGGAAGAAAATGCCCGCCCACTATTTAAACTGTAAAATACAGTGGACCCCTCAGCCCTTTCTCCCCAGTGCCACAGAGCATGCTGTACCAATGGAAGCTACACCCCCTGCTCTGTTGATGGTATTTTTCTGTCAGTGTTTGACACCAGATACTGCTGGCAACATTTCTATCACCCTTTCTATATTTTCCTCAAAGGTATCTTGACATCAAATATGCTCAAGTGAGACATATTTTTGTTTCTGTATTCCCCTGTGAAGTGAAGTGCTACCCAACTATTTTTTACTGTAAACTTTCCTTTCAGATTTCCACTACTTAAGTTTCAATTCCCAAAGAGCTTTTGGGAATTGCCGTCTCTTCGTCATGCTTCAACACCCTGTGTATGCTCCGAAAGATCTTCTGGTGGATCCCCACCGAAACCTGGAAGACGGTCACCCAGGCACTCGTCACCAGCCGACTGGACTACGGAAACACCCTCTACGCCGGAACCACAGCCAAACCTCAGAAAAGACTCCAACGCATCCAGAACGCCTCCACACGACTCATCCTGGACCTCCCTCGACACAGCCACATCTCCGGACACCTGAAAGACATGCACTGGCTCCCCGTTAGCAAGAGGATCACATTCAGACTCCTTACCCACGCACACAAGGCTCTCCACGACCTGGGCCCCAGGTACCTCAACAACCGCCTGACCTTCTACATTCCCACCCGCCAGCTACGATCCGCCAGCCTTGCCCTCGCCGCCGTTCCTCGCATCCGCAGAGCTACCACCAGAGGAAGATCCTTCTCCTACCTGGCAGCCAAGACATGGAACTCCCTCCCCATCCACCTTCGGCTGACCCAGGACCACCTCTCCTTCAGGAAGCAACTCAAGACCTGGCTCTTCGAACAGTAGCAGACCCCCCCACCCCCCAGCGCCTTGAGACCCTTCCGGGTGAGTAGCGGGCTATACAAATGCTATGATTGATTAATTGATTGAGTGTAAGTCTGACTTGCTGTACTCTGGAAAAAATCCTTAACATTTAATTTACCCCTGATTTACAAAGAATGACACAGACGTAAATGCATGCCAGAGAGGGCTGCACGCTATATCCACTTGTGGGTAGAATTTGTAGTGCTAGGACTCATTCCTCAAAGCATTTTACATGTGTAAATTCGGGGTAGGTGCAGAAAAAAAGCCATTATCAGGAGTAAATTCCCAGTCCAAGATGGCGCTTGTCAGGTTGGATGAATCATTGCCACAGTGTGAGAATGGAGCTGGGACAAAACACAGGTCATGCATATATCTTCGACTGCCAGATCCTTAATATCCAGTCAATGATAAGAGGTTAAAGAAGTTCCAAAAACCTTTCTTTATCTTAAGGATTTAGTAGAGTTGATCTTTATTCAAATTAATTAGGTTTATAGAAATATTGAGTAAAAGTGTGATAAGTGACAGCATAAATTCAATACAAGGTGTTCCATAAAGGAAATTGTCACTGAACTAGCTAAACAACCTAATCTACCCTATGGTAGGAACCATTAGGAGTCCCTTGTTGAAAAGAGCAAGATTTTTAGAGCACAGATAACGCTTCCCATAAAGAGTTGTTCTGGAAACTCGGCAGAGTTCTCCAAAGCTGCAGTAGCAACCATTGGAATATCAGTGATAGAGGAATAATTGTTGATCAAAGAAATTAGAATAAGTAATAAAGTCACCTTTAGCAATAGCTGTTGGTAACAAAAGGACAAGGATATAAATAGCTACTCTCCCATTGCAGAGTCATAAAGGGTCATTTTCTCCTTCTGCACTACTCCACTCTACTCTCTACTCAAACTTGGAACACATACTTTAATATAGAAAATCACAAAATAATGTAACGAAAATTTGTAGGACTCTGAGTCTCTTGACTAATGGAAACTGCTCATCCAATGGTGTCTTCAGCATATGTAGCTTCTCTTTCCGATTCCCACGGTAAACACACATGCCGGTACATAGTAAAACAGTGTTGTAAGTACTGGAAACATGGAGGAACGTTCTCATGAGAGCCTTCTTACCTAAGCTGAAACGATGCAGTGAAACAAATCTATCAATAATGTTCTAGTTAAGCATACATAAAATATATCTAAATTAGTATTCATTCTAGTAGTTCATTTCTTATGAATTCAAAGTTCATTGCTAATATGAATGATCAAACATTGTACAATGAAGCAAAAAGAACATAATCTTGAAGTCAGCACATTATTTAGCAAGTTACTGGTGCTAGGCGAAATGTCCTAAATAAACTCCTATTAGACATGAGCAGGAGTCAAAGAGAAGCTTGACCGAGTACCAGGGGCATATTAAGAATGATAGCTTTGTACAACATTTTTACTTCATGTTATTTTCATATACATTTAAAGGAAGCACATTTTCACTATTTTTGATTTACTATGTATTCTTTAAGCAGAATTACAATGCATTCTAAAGGAGTCCTCCACGTTCTAATTCAAGCACATTTTTCCTCCATTTTAGTTTTCTATGTGAAAACATTTCGAAACAGTTTAAACGCATTCTAAAGTGAAATTCTAACATGGTTTGCAAGTCAAAATTTGTTTTTAAAATTCATTCTTTACAGTTGGACAACAGCAACAAATCTGCAAGTTTCAAAGCATTCACAACACAAAAGCACATACAAATACACTTCATTTATGAGATAAAGTAAATATCTATCCAGTCTGTGGTTGGTGAGGCATCATCCCTATATTTAATAGGGGATCAGAGAATAGGCTTTGTCATAGGGAAATATGCTCCCTGGGAAGAAACAAAAAAGAGTGAAATGCTGTGATTAACATTATATTTACACGTTCAGAATTTTCCACCTTCTGACAATTCATTTCACACACATTTCACACACCAAAGTTCTCAAAAAATCTGCAGTCATAATTTGCTGTATGCGCTTCTCAGATTATTTGTCACTTCCAGAAAGATAGAAACTTTCTCAAGCTGTTCTTTGTGACTTCCATAAAAAAACTGAAAATCGCACAAATATATGATTAATCCTACAGGTACTTATTTACTGTTTCTAAACTCCCATGTTTTTGAATCAGGCTGGTATTTTGCAACATAAGTGGCACACATGAGCAATCCATTCTCTGCCAGAGAAGTGGCCAATGATATCTCATTAAAATGTTTGCAGTTTTCAGCACATCTAAGTTACATCTCAAAGATCTGTTGCTGGAATGGGGGATGTGCACTTTTGGAATTGATCATCTTCTGAGTGGCATTGCTCAGATTTGTGCCTACACTGTTTTGCCTAATGAAGAACTCTGCACTTTACCCATGTAAATGCTAAAACGCCAGCGCTCTCTGTTCCTACAAGATGAATTAGCATACCATCCACTAGGTGACATATTTAACTTACCCGTAAGTCCATAGCCAAAGGTGCAAAGTGTACCCAGGGCCTGTAGGTTAAATATCACAAGTGAACTGCAGCACCCATTGTGCCAATCACTATAGTGACAGTGTAAACATGATTGCAGGCCTACCCTTTGTAGCCTGGCTGTACAATTTTAAACTGAAAATTCGACTTGTCAAGTAATAATAATAAAGGTATTTGTTGAGAGTGCAGCTACCCCAAACGGGGTGTCCCGGCGCTATCAGAAGGCAGGGGGAGGAGTTGCGCAGAAATTAGTCATTCCAACTAAAGAGCCAGGTTTTCAGAGACTTGCGGAATTCCTGTTCAGACTGTATTATGTGTAGATAGGGGGGGGGAGTTGTTCAAACATTTGGTGGTGGCCACCTCAAATGTTCTGCCACCCATTCTAGCTTTTGTAAACTGAGGAGTGATGAGGAAGTGTTTGTTGTTAGACCTTAAAGATCTAGATTGTTGATAGGTTCGGAGTCTCCTCCGTAAATATGCCGGCTTCTTTCTTTGTCTGCACGCTAAGCAAATGCAAGGGCCTTGAATTCAGTCCATTTGGCTATTGGCAGTCAATGAAGTTGTCAAAGGTATGGGGAGATGCAGTCTCGAAGAGGAACACCGCAGGCGCTTGGGATGATCTGAAGTCTATGGATCAGGCCAAGCGGATGACCCATGTATAGTCCATTCGCATAATGAAGGTGAGAGGTTATCAAGGCATGGACCATGGTTTTACGAGTTACATTAGGCAGATAGTTGATGGATTTCCTTATAATTGCAATTTTGCCAATTCAGGTGGCCAAGACCGTTTGAACATACGCTGAGAGGGACAAATCTTTGTCCCATCTCACTCCCAAAATATTTACCAAGTCCTTAGGTGTGGGAGCATTACCCAGTTCAAAAGGCCACCATACGTTAGAAGTGGGGGAGGGTTGGTTAAAAAACAAGACATCAGTCTCATCCGCATTAAGTTTTAGAAAATTGCGGTTCATCTAGGCGGCGATGTTCTTGAGGCATTCTTTCAGCGGGTCAAAGGTGGAGGCTGATACATCACTAAAGGTGAACAGTAACTGGGTATCATCCGTATATGATGTTACTTTGATCCAAATTTTGGAGATAAGCTCTGCCAGGGGGGTAGATAGACATTGAAGAGGAGCGGGCTTAGGGCCGAGCCCTGGGGGACTCCCCACTTGAGAGGTTTGGCAGGTGAAGTGAAGGGGTGAGTCCGTACCTGTTGCTTACGGCCATGTAAAAAGGGTGATAGCCAGTTCAACACGGTTCCCTGGATGCCTATGTCCTTTAGGCAATTTAAAAGGATGGGGTGTGAGACTGTGTCGAATGCTGCAGATAAATCTAACAGCACCAACATAGCCTTAGAACCTCCTTCCACGGCCCATCATATGGAGTCAGCCATTTCAATTAATACTGATTCCGTGCTGACACCAGGACAGAAACCAGATTGGGATTCATGGAGAAGGCTGTTAGTCTCAATAAACTCAGCCAATTGCTGGTTGTTAGATTTGGGGGTCTCTAGTTGGCACAGGCAGGTACCTGTGACGAATAGGGACCCTCTCCTCTAGTCAGGATAAGGGGATTACACTCCTAAAATTACCCCTGCTCACCCCTTGGTAGCTTGGCATGAGCAGAATGGCTTTACTTCAGAGGCATTGCGAGTTAAGCAGTTGTGACCACATACAGTAACCCAGTGACAACACTACAAATGGACACCACACAGGATTTATATGAAAAATAAATAGACTTTCTATAGAGTTACCACAAGACCATAAACGACAAAAATACACACTATGCTTACTTTAAGATGGTAGATTTAAGCTTAGTTCAGTTCAGTTCTTAGATGCAACACTCTGCGTCAATGTACCTTAAGTTGCGTTGCGCTTCCACGACAAGCATTGTTGCAGCGATGGGAAATGCGGCAAAGTTCAGATACAAAGAAATAAAGGTGTGAAGATCTTCCAGATGCGGCACACTTCTCAGGGATGTGAGAAGCTCTCGGTTTGATGCGTGGACTGCAGCGGCGACACCCTTACGATGCGATGACAACAGCTCCAGCGGCGACGCTCTTCTCCCATGATGCGTGAAGATTCCGCTCGATGCGACAACTACAGCGTCGACATCCAAGATGCAAAAATGCGATGGCAGCAGCTCCGATGGCGGCGCGTTTCTCGGAGATGCGAGGTGCTCTTGGTTGATGCGGTGCAATGTGACAGTTCCAGTGGCGACACCCTCCTTCCGAGTTGCGATGGCAGGCACAGCGACGGCGACACGCTCTAACCTTGTTGTGAGATTCTTCTCCTGATGCAGTGCAGTGCGACAACTACAGCGGTGACACCCTCCTTTGGAGTTGCGATGGCAGCAGCAGAGACGACGACACATTTCTTCTCGTTGAGTCGTGCTTCCAGCTCCTTGCGACAGGCAGTTCTTTAGAAGGCCCAAACGAGCAGCAGGTACAAAAGGGGGTGGTGATGGACGGAGCATCTGAATCAATCAAACACTCACACCCAGTCAAAAGATCTGGGTTTAATCCATCACCGTTATTCAGCCCACTCTGCCACCCCAGTTCAGACAAGGCTATATGCAAATCAGTCTGACCCTGTGCCTCATGGGAACAGTCCAGCCCGAACTGTCAAGCCATGTCTTCCCTGGACCGGAAACAAGCTTCCGAGGACCGGTTTCTGGCATTCCAGCCGTCTTCAGCCCGGCTTGCTTGAATCCAGTGACAAAGTGAGCAAGGGACTCACGTCTGAGCATACCCTGCCACACTTATGGCGGCCAAAAGCGGTTCAAAAGGGGGTGGTGATGGACGGAGCATCTGAATCAATCAAACACTCACACCCAGTCAAAAGATCTGGGTTTAATCCATCACCGTTCTTTAGCCCACTCTGCCACCCCAGTTCAGACATGGCTATATGCAAATCAGTCTGACCCTGTGCCTCATGGGAACAGTCCTGGAATGCCAGAAACCGGTCCTCGGAAGCTTGTTTCCGGTCCAGGGAAGACATGGCTTGGCAGTTCGGGCTGGACTGTTCCCATGAGGCAAAGGGTCAGACTGATTTGCATATACCCATGTCTGAACTGGGGTGGCCTCAAATAAACATATGTTGCAATGTCCTGATGAGCATACTGAAAATCCTCCTTTGATCATTAGACAGGAACATCTTTCTAGAGATGAAATGTATAATATTTCATCTGCTGATCATTTCACAGAAAGAATTTGGGGAGAATTGAAAAAAAAGGTTGTTTGCTTGAAATAAATTGGAAAAACTCGTTATAAAGTGCTTTGGATTAAAATCTATAAAAGCTGCTTTTTGGTTGTCTTACTCATTCCCTATTTCAGGATCTCTATAATTAGCTTGAACTTGAAGCCTGGAATGAATTTAAATGTTGTTTTTGAAACACGGTGTTATAACCGCTTGTATACGAGCTCAGAGGAGCCTGGGGCTAACAAACATTCTAAGATAAAGTCATTTAGTCCATAAAAAGAAAAGGATATGCATTATGATATCGAATCATGTGACACAATCACCGAGCTTATTGTCAATCTGGGTGAAACAGATGTTCTTCCTTATACTACTTCAGTCCAGTATGCCATCTGCCGTCTGGGGCGTAATGCTAGGAAACAAAGCCAAGCTACTCTCCTAATCAAATCTAATCATGCTGCCCTCTGAGGATTCAGAGGCCATAATGAGCTCACAGTCTCTAAACGTGGACACTGTCTCAAGGGCCATGTCCTTACTCCGCTGAACTTGTCCCTGCATTGGGTTGTGTGTCCATAATATGTGGATTGATTTCAAATAGGGGCGCAACTGTATGCCAAGTGTACGTTCTTGGGCATTTGGGCAGGCTCTGGGAGACGGATCCTGGTAGTGAGGTTGGATCCATGACCTCGATCCACTCCTCCACGTCTTCAGGGCTCTCGAAGAAATACGTCTTTGGGTTGTGAATAATTTTTAGCCATGCAGGGAACAAGAGTGCGTCCAAATACAGCGAAATTCTGCAATTTTCAAAACATATTTGGGAATGCTCTTGCGCTTTCTGGAGCAACACATCAACGTCCCTGTAGTTTAGGATCCTGGCTATTAGTGGGCGGGGCAGGGCACCCGCCTTGGGTCTTCTTGTGGGTATCCTGTGCGTTCTCCCATGCAGAAGTAGTCTGATAGTCCATCAGAGGCCACATGGTCTCGGAACCATTGTTCCATGTAACTTGCAGCGTTAAGGCCTTCACTGCATTCCAGAAGTCCAATAACTCACACATTGTTACGGCTGGCCCTTCCCTCTGCATCCTCCATTCAGTCCTGAAGGCCGGTGGCCTGTTTCCGTAGTTGGATTTGAAACGCTGGCTCCTTGTGTTGGGGCAGGACCTCGTCCAGCACTAGGCCATGAGCTTTCACCATGTCCGCCAGTTTATTGTGGTCCGCCTTGAGCAGCGTGAATCCCGTTGTGGATTCCCTGACCTCTCGCAGTATCAGATCGAGTTTGTCCAAGGGGGTCTCCCCATTTTTAGGTGGTATACAAGTAGTAATGGGCTCGTAGCGTGATCTGGGTCCTCCGTGTGTTGTGTAGTATTGGTGGTCGCTTTCTGTATCTTCTCATTGGGGCACCCCATGTTGCTTCAGTGTATTCCTGTCTCCCACAGAGGGATAATAGGGCAACCTTGGCTGTTTCGAGATTTCAGTGTTGGGCGGGTGACTCTGCCATGTTAATGTAAGCGATTTGTCCGTGCTCGTCAGGTGGCGTACAGCACTCTGTGTATTCCTGTTGCCCCTTTTAAGCTGTGTATGCACTAATTTGTAGCAATGCAAGATTGCGCTTTAGCATCAGGCGCTGTGCTCTTAGTTTCAGCCATGCAGCACTTGGACTCCATCCTGCACACTCTCTGCGAACAGGCCAGTAGTGATGAGTAGAGTGTTCTCCAGAGCTACCAAGGGGGGAGGGGCAACAGGTTCATGCGGGGTCTCGGCAGTAAGTCAAGTATGTTGTTTTATTCCTTGGCACCAAAGAAGCCAGCTCCCACCGCTAAGATTATAGATGTTCTGTAAAATGCTGTGTGAATGTTTCCACATGGTGGGAATTAGGATAGGCCTCAGCATCCTCCCATTAGGCACAGTCTAGTTTTGTGGTGCTCCGCCGCACTATGGTCCTGGGTAGATTGGCATTCTGTGCCCCCAAAGCTCGAATTCTAGTGGGTATTCTTATTCCAGGGCTGGTGCACTGGAGGCAGCCGTACTTAAACCTGCTCCGATTGTTGGCTTCATGATCCCTGCCCCAGGCCCGTGGGACATGCCGCCCCCCAAATAGGTCAGGGGGGCCTGCAATGGGTGCTGGAGTTGTTCGGTGGCTGCGCTCCCCCTCCGGAAGTTCTCATCTGGAGTGTAGCACCATACCTTCGTAAGACAGGCTCCCAAGTCGCGGTCAGGAAAGCAGGCCTCAGCGGGGTTGCACTTGGCACCCCCCTTCTCCACCCCTGGGGCGAGCTCGCTCACGCCGCTCTCCGCCGGTGTTGCGCTCAGTTTGTGTCACGCCTCTACGTAGGCATCACAGGCTCAATGTGAGGCCCCGTATTGCAGCAGGGCCCAGGGTCAGCCCCCAATTAGGGCCACGAGGGCCTGTTTGCCAGGCGGTCCCCCAGGCATCCACGGGACATCGCACTTTCCCCAGCAGCTGTCACAGGTCATGGGCAGACATCTGGGGTTTTGCATCCCCCTGTGTGCTCGTTAAAGGCCTATCATGTACGTTTCGGTCCTGTTCGGCCTTGTGTGGTAGATTCCAGCTGTCTCCGTCTCTAGCACAATGCGGCCATAGAGTAGGGCTTGCCGCATGGGTCTTTCTCCATGGCAGTGGCAGCTGTAGTACAATCAGCTCTCCCATCTAGCCAACGTTCTGCCCCCTCGAGCGGGCTCAGAGGGGCTGCTGTGGGTGGCAGAATTACAGGATATTTCTGCCTGGGTTTGGCGCTCATCTAAATGGTGTCCGCCATGTTCGGCGGCTAACCACCCCACCCCTACCCTCCCCCCTTGGCTGTCAACATTGTTACACAGAAATGTTCATCTGTCAGTGGGGCCTACTACCACGATTTCAAAAAGTAGCAACATGCAAACTATTAAAAAAATCATTAAAATAAAATAATTTTATAATTAAAAGATCTTTATAATGTTACACACTTATACTGATATTTTCAATTATATAGCACATTGCATATATGAATTGCACCATTGTTGAGTTTGTTTTGGCTCTTTACAGTTAAGTAAATAGAAAGGCCATGTTTCATTATTAATTTTCATGACATCTTTGTTAAGAATAAAAGGTAATCAGGTACTGAACATCTTAAATTCATTATTTGATTAATCCTACTCTTTTTACCTAGTCAAGCACACTCTCAAGAACCTGGTACTTCAACTGTTCTCAGTTTCAGTGCTGTTTTTCTAGACGTGTGCAAAGTGCACATTTGTGTTTTATTCATCAAGATTGGTTCATGTGTTGTGTAAAGAATTATCAGCTTTTATACTGCATCACCTACGTCCCACTCCCCCCCACCCAACCTCGACCCTGTTGGCATCAATATGGCCCTCAGTTACTTCACAGACCAAACTGTGTGGCTCCTGGGAAAATGTTTGCAAGTACCCATGATCTACAATTTATTCCTGATTCTCTATTTGGTAAGTCTTTGAGGCCCATGTAATGGTGTAAAAACCGGCACTATTTTCACACGGCCACACATTTGAGCTGAATGCAAAATGCATATGCTCGCATTTTGCACTCATAGATATCACTAGCATGTTACTGGTGGTATTGCCAAATGCAAAAGAAGCGCAATGGGCTAATAATACATGTGAAATTGATCACAAGTTTTTCTCACAGCATTTCCCTGATAGGTTAGTTGTGCACGATGCGTAATTTGAGCCGGTTGTTACCAATGGGGGCCACCACACATATTTTGGATGAACAGAACTTATTTTTCTGCACCAGACATTTACAAGAGCAAGAGTGGGAAAACACACATACAAACTAGAGAGAACGATGAAGAGAAAGACACAAAAACTGTCAGACAGAGAAAGCAGAAACCTTCAAGAGTGAGATAAAGGAGCAGGGCGTGTCTGGTAGTGGTTTAAAGAGGCATGAGGGTGATTTAGGAGTAGGCAACTTTGGTATTCGGCACGCTGAAAGCCAGCAGCCGGATTTTGAACAGTGCCCTGGGTACCGCCACTCACCTATTTACAAGTTAATCACTAGTTGTACACACAGAAGGACTTTTGGAATTTGGGACTTGGCTGTCTGCACTTTAAATTCCTAATGACACCTTTTGCATCGTTGAATACAGTGTCTGCATTTTACTGCGCAGAGTTACCACGGTCTTCTCAACATGAGGCATTCAGGACATCTGCTCTTGACTGTGTTTTTAGATGCTTAGAAATGCGTCCCGAATACATTGGTTCAGTTGAAGTGTTGGATAAATATAAGAAAATCTTTCACACAGACGTGTGCACGCTCAAGCACTAGGCAGTGTCTCAAGAGTTCAGTTTCTATCTGTTTTGCCAGCAGAACGAGTCGACGCACAATCTGGCGTTCTGTCGCGTTTTCTTCATAGCTTTGTCGGTGCCAGTTACTAAGCTGCAGAAGTCCCTTTTTGATACATTCATCTTTATTCAGAATATTGAACTTTCTTGTCGGCTGACATAATATTAACAGACTGATATAGAAGCAGGAGTGGCAATGCCAAAGGGTAATGTTTTTAAAACGCATCTTATCTTTATCAATTAACTTACCTGTGCCTGTACATTATTTGCCTTCTCCTGTTCGCAGTTCAGTTTGTATTAGGATCGAACACTACTCTCTGAAATGTTTGCTATTAGTGCTCTGCATTCTGGTTTGCATGCTGCACTCTCCCCTTTGCAGTTTTGAAAGAAATCTGAAACAAAGACTCGTGCTCAGTGGCATGCAGTTCACTTAATTTATACCGATGTTTTCCGGTGCTCGCCACCGGCACTTACTTGCTAACACTGGCACTTATGAGTTATGACAGACTATCAAATGTAGAGACGGGATGCACACCTTTTCCTTTTCACTTTCAAAACTTTTTCTCTGTTTACTTTTCTTTGTGGGCAGACTGGGCAGTACAGTGCCCAAAAAGCACTCTTCGAACATAACACCATTTCAATGGGGCGACATCTCACCCCAACCAGTCGCACAGCTTCATTCTGCCTCCCTCGGCAACTTATTCAAAAACATGCTCCTTTTGAATTCCAACTTTATACTTCTTAGTCTTACTCATTCTTCATTTCAACCTGCTTGAATTCCACAAGCGGAGTGATCATGCAATTTCCATAAGTTTCTGATGTTCCCACCGTGCCCATCCGGACCTCTCTGTAAGAACACGACTTAAGCATACTTCATTCAGGGCAGTGTTTATTCTTTAAAACCCAGTGCATTTCGTGCAAAAAAAGCACTTCTTCAGGGGTCACTACAATCAATAAAAACAGTCATCAGTTAATAAAATCACTGTTAATGCACGTATTCTAATTAATTCTCAGCTATTTCAGTACGTTGTGCGCAAAGCAATGGGGCATATTATCAAGGACAGGCGATACATTATCGCCGCTTTTATAGGCAGGGAACTGCCGAAAAAGCGGCGATAATGGTCTTGATAATATGCTCTATGAATTCCAATTGAAGTCCATGTTAGATGTCCTTCACATTTAACATGAGCTTCGATTAGAATTCATAGAGCATATTATCAAGGCCATTATCGCCGCTTTATCAGCAGTTTCCTGCCGATAAAAGCAGCGATAATGTATCGCCTGTCCTTGATAATATGCCCCACTATTTTTATTTAAATAAAAGCAACCCATTCTTTCTACCGAACCAGCCACAGCTGATGAGATGCCGCCCCATTGAAATGGACTTATGACAGACTGCCACATGTTGGGGCTGTTTCTTTTATTTAGAGATGAGCAAAGCAACAGCTGCTTATTCATTCATTATACCTTAAAAGTAACTAAGACCTGCCACTCAGGCGTTCTTACAGCTTTAGGGACCTGTCACACTTCTAGGAGTGTGGTGGTTACTAGGTGTGTTTGTACTGTCATCGGCAGCACTGCCAGGGAAAATGGTGGTGCAACCTGCAGTGGCCTCCTGACGAGAGCCCTGGCACTTATTGTTTTACAAATTAAGCACTGGCTATTAATGGCGAACGAGAACGCATCTACTATGAAAAAGGAGACAAGAGGAATTCCGATTGCAAACGTGATCCACAGGCTCGTTCAATATAAATACATTCACTGTAGCACCTAAATGAACATAGTTGGAGTCAGATTAAAAAACCTGCAGGAAGGATCAATCTTTATTTTTTTTAATCTAATCATGTGCAATTATTTGAAGATTTGCGTACGTGTTATATTTGATTGTGGTGAATCCGTTGTCGGATTTCCTTAAGACACCTTTCATTGGGCAAATGTTTGAGAAGGCAGAGGCTAACTAGTAACCTCAAAAGATGAATGCACAGTCATACTTTTTCTGACACGCCTGTGTACTTTGCATTGCCCCAGTTTTGCTCCAACAACACCAGGGTAGGGAAGGGGGGGTTGTGTTTTATATTAGTTAATCTGTTGTTTAGGAGAGCTCTTCATAGGAATGTTAACCAGTCACAGAACTGCTTTTTAGCCCTATTGATGTCAAGAGGATTGTGCTAGACCTAACTCAAGGTGCAACTGGACTCTCGTTAGTTGTTGGGTCTGACCCTGGGATTCACACACCCCTCTGTATCTGGAATGTAGCTTTACAATGATGCAAAAAAGTTCTGTGTAACAAACAAAATGGTGTACCCCCATATATGCAAGAAAGACCATGTACAGGGTCGCAGATGATACATGTCTTTTGCATGCTAAGGACAAACTTGCGGATCCCTTGACAGCCTCTGAACTCACTATTTAGCTACTTGTAAGCGACATCCGAAGGTTTATGAACATTGTCTTATCATGCTTGGTTTATGTTACTATGCAAAAAAAATTTATAAAAAAAAGTTTGAAAAAAAAAAGATAGATGCAAAATTCGCATCCTGAGTTTCACGACAGACCCCACTGGTATGCAGAGACACCACCATCAAACTTGTAGATGACATTTACTGATAATAGTCAGGGCCCCTGGACTTATGCAGCAGGAGGGCTTCATTATTCAGATTTGACTCAATTATGTGGCAAAAAGGCAAATTAGGCAGTGTAATGCGGCACATGTTGTGATAGTATAGCATTCTTATTTTTACATGTTTACACTTGTTACACTTCCTGGGCATTGCTTGCACCTCATGAGTACAAGTATAACATCCAAATATATCAATAAGCAACAGAGAGGTGACCAGTCAACCTTTGAACAGGGCCTTTCACTGCACAGCAACAAATGTTGCTGTATGTTTAGTAACTTTTGAACCATTTGAACTAGAAACAAAATGTATTTTTGTTAAAATCTGCAGTTTACTCAGCAGATGGTGGATTATGTGGCAAATGCGACAACTCTATAATTATGCAAAAAACGCAGAAGCTGCATAATTACATAATTCCTGTGGCCTTGATAATAGTGGTCCATTCCTTTTATGATTGCTTGACATAAAATGATGAGGAAAGTGCTACTAAGGAAGATTTTAAGGTTCCAAATTAGAAATTGCATGTTATTGAAAAAACAGCTTTCATAGGGGGTTTTGCATGCAGTGTTTTTTTATTATGAACTTTCACAGTAACATAAATTATATATTCTTCAATTGTTGGCGTGCGTTTAGTTTTCTAGTTGCACAGTTTTTTCCTAAGCGTGACTTAGGTACTTGATATGTGTGTGTTGAGAATCAGTTTGTTTAATTTACTGATGCAGTGACAATGCAAGGATGCAGTACGATGTTGGTGCTGATCACAAGAATCATTAGTCCTGATATGAGGTGCCCAAAAATTTTAATGTTGTAACAGTTTATGAATAAGTGATGACAGGAGATAATTTGTAGTGACAATGTAGCATAGATCATTTGGCAGAGATTTGGGAGCATGAAATTTCATTGGTGTCCTGTACATTGGATGAAGTCTTTTAAAGTGCATAGTCCCACTTTTAGATTCAGAAATGAAAAGGCCATATTCATGACTGACCAAACCATCTCTTTTTGTGTCTTGCCAAAATTCGGACATGCAGGGTCTCTACTGAGATGTATTGTTTTCTTACAATGGGTCTAAAGGTTGCCCATTGCTTACCATTGGTTAACTTCAATGTCACTCTAATTTGCTTGCCTCTTATTGGTTAGCTGCAGTAGTCTTTCTTTAACTTTGTGTGTTTGTCCCTCCCTTTGGAGCATGGATATATTTATTGGATTCTTCCACTGCTCATTGTTTAGGTGCTACTGTTTTCTTTGTGTTTAAGCACTCTTTGGTTGTCTGTGTTGCTTGCTCTGACCTGCCCTTCCTCCTTCTGTTGTGCTGTTGCTTGCCTCACCAGCACTCCTTCCTTCTGCTCTCAGTGTTGCTTTCCCTCACCTCAACTAACCCTTCCTCTGGTGTCTGTTTTACTTGGGTCTACCTGCTTTAACTCCTTCCGCTGTCTTTGTTGCTTCGCCCTATCTACCCTCCATCATTCCCATGTCTGTGTTGCATGTCGCACCTGCCCTCCCTCCTTCCATTGTCAATGTTGCTTGCGTCCAACTGCCCTTCTTCTTCCCATGTCTGTGTTGCTTGCCCCAAGCCACCCACCCTCCTTTCGTTGTCTCTGTTGCTTGCCCAGATCTGCCCTCCCTACTTCTGTTGGCTGTGTTGCTTGTCCCCCACCTGCCCTCCTCTTATTGTCCATGTTGCTACACCCACTGCTCTCCAAACATCCATTTTCCATGTTGCGCCTTCCTTTCTCCATTGTCTGTGTTTCCCCTTCCCCACTTTGAGCTATGACGCAGACACCGCTTGCCTTGTCATAGTGCTTGTTTTTCCCTACTTTCTCCATTGCCCACATTGACGACTCATCTGCTATCCCTATTGCCTCCTCTCTCTGTGTTGCCTTGGAATTTGCAATCCATGTTTTCCCATACCCTCTGTTATCCTCCCCGCACCGTCCTCCCTCCTTGCCTACCTCAAGCAATGACAAACACGCTGTGACCTGGAAAGCCCTGGCGGCATCGTGACACCTTTTTTTAAACATTCAGCCATGCTAAAAAACATTAACAAAGCCAATTCATCATGTAGGCAAGACCTGTTGAATTTGCCAGTGCTTATTATGCTAAGCCGGCATCAATATCGTTCTTATTGTGCCATGATATGAGACGGGGTTGATTTTACTCCAGGTCGCATTCACGACATCATTGAGGCTCCTTCTTGGACATTTGCGTTTGTTCAGCTTGGCGGGGTTTTACGTTTTCTACATATAATCGTTCTCTGGCATTGCTATTTGAAAGAGTTTTTTATTCTAGAAGTGCGTCTTTGATGTAGTCCATACTGCAGCTGAATGAAGACACATACTTTCCATTTTCCATCAGATGTGTAATGTGTTTACTGTTTTAAGTTTATTGGGAGAGAAATATCCTCCATTCAGTAGATAATGTAAATATCTTAAAATAAAAGCCATTTAACACTTTGAAGAATTCGGATTACAGAGTGCAAAGTCCTCCTTTCCCTTCCGTTAACTTTCTTTATGTAAATAAATGTTCTCTATGAGTAGATACTTTGCGTCTGAATGTGGCAATCACGAGCAAGCCACTTTTTTGGGCACTTGCATCAAGCTAGTTTGCAGCTATGTGTACAAGTAACAATGCTGCACTGGGCGCTTTTGCTGCTAAACGAACGGCAATGACTAACAGATTTGTTTTGCTTAAGAGAAGCTCTCAAAGAACATGACAAAATGAAGTGCATAGGACCATATGAAGTGCATCCAAGTATAACCATGCGATTCTTAATAAAAGTTCGAACTTTTGGGGTTCATTTTTTCACTTTCTTGGAATAGAATTTCAAGAGGACTCTTGTGGTACTGCAACTTTTGCGGCCTCCCTGTCCAAACTTTGAAAAGCGAATTATCTTTTCTCAGCGTGATAAAGGCATTGGCAAAAGACTTACGAATGCCCATACATTTGTAGGTGACTCTATCCTGAAATGCCCACAACCCCACTTACACTCTGCAATTACTCATGTGGACTGATAATCGGCATGAGAAAACAACAGATTTGTGCATTATTTACAGAAACATTGTTATCCCTGCCAGTGGTGGCCAGCACATGTAAGAGCAGTGGGGCCGGGTGGAGTGGGTGGGGGACGGGGGGGGGGGGGGGGGTGGAAGTCGACAAATGACAGGATAGATAATTAGGTAATATCACATACATTTTTTTTAAAGCCGCTTACCTTGCGCTTGCCGCATCAGCAATGCGGCGAGCGCAAGGTAAGAGTTTTTTTTAAGTTACATGTTCATAATGGGGTTCTCTAGTTGGCAGAGGTAGGCACCTTTATCCAAATAGGGACCCTTCTTCCTTTGTCAGGCTAAAGGGGATTGGGGATACACTTCTAAAATTACCCCTGTTCACCCCCTTGGTAGCTTGGCACGAGTAGACATGCTTTTCTCAGAGGCAGTGTGAAAGTATTTATGCATGCATACAGTAACACAGTGAAAACACTACAAATGGACACCACCTCAGTTTAGAAAAAAATGCAAAACTTTATCTAAACCAACAAGGCCAAAAATGAAAAAAAAAATTACATCCGACATGCAAGACTCTAAAAACAAATAAGTACTGTGCAAAAGAACCTTTAAATTGCAGGAATAATGTTAAAACACAGTTCCTCTAACTCAGTAGCTCCTTTTTTTTTTTAAGTTTGAAGTTTATTGAAATATAAAGAAACAAAGACAGAAAATGAAGAAACAATCAAGGGCTATGAGAAAATGAGAGTAATCCTACATATGAACGCAGTACAATTTGGAAACTGAAGCATAAAATATGAATAAATAAGCAATGAGAATGAGGAACATAGGAGGGTGAGGAGACATCTTTAAAAATATGAAAATAGATTAAAAATATGATAAAACATTTGCTGTAAATAACAATATGATAATCGAATAAATTAAGGTAATGCATTTATGGAGGTTTACAAACTTCAACCGTACGTATTGGAAGTGGAGGAGGAGGTTTAGCAACTGAGGATAGATAGTCAGTGAGGGGAAGCCATAAGAGATCACGTTTGATTGCTAAGGAGATAGGAGAGACAAAATTAGTGTCAAGTCGGTGATTAAAGCACACTGCATTCCACCATGCAGTAAAAGAAACATCCCTAGCTTGTTTCCAATGCGATGTGATATGGTGGAAAGCAATGGCTATGCATAAGTCAAGTAATTTGTGGTTGGAGTTGGACTCAACAAAGGTGGGGGATAGGGAACCTAAGAAAATGTGTGAAATGGAGAATGAAACCGTAAATTTAAAAATTTTTTGTAGCTGGGACCAAACTAAGTGCCAGAAACGTAATATAGGGGGACATTCAAATAGCATGTGTTTCAAATCAGCTGAAATGGACGTGCAGGACCAACAAGTAGATGGAGTGTCTGGGGAAAAGGAAGACAGGAGCAACGGGGTGAATAATAAACGATTATAAATAAAGAATAAGGTTTGTGTGGTATTTGCAGCCCTGGATGTACTGTGAATCTTGGACCAAATTTTGTCCCATAAAATGGTGGACCACGTGTGAGAGAAATCTTCTTCCCAAGCCAACTCAACCTTAGATTTTGAACGATCAACAGAGGATTGTAGAGATTTATAAATAAATGATGCAGAAAGAGATTGATCAATAGCATTAGAAATCGATAGATAAGTGGTAGGGATAGAGTTAGAGGTTGGGAGAGAAGAAAGATATTGAGTAAGGGATGGGAGTATCGATAAATATTGTTTACGGGATGAGGCAGGTAACGAGAATCGAGTTTGAAGATCTTGGAAAGAAAGAGGCTGATTATCTGAGAGAAGTTGTGAGATCCATTTTAGACCAAGGGAATGCCAGGATTTCCAATATAAGGAACGGTTGCGAATTTTGAGGAATTTATTATGCCAGATAGGTTGAGCGTGGGTGGAGGAGGCAGATGGGTAGGTGGATACTAAGTATGGACGAAGAAGAGAGCAAGAGTGAGAAATGATGGGGGAACATAAGGATGACACCTTAGAGGTAAAGGATAGGACTTCTCGAAAATCGTAAGGATGCAGAAGAGAAGATTCTAATGTGAGCCAAAGGGGAGGAATGCGAGGAAGATCTGAAGAGAGCCATCTCATAGATTGTTTTAATGAAAATGCGTTATGATATGACTTAAAGTGGGGGAACTTGACACCACCAAGGGATTTGTCTTTTTTCAGGGAAGAGAGTGCAATCCGAGATTTTTTGCCTTTCCATAAAAATTTTAATAGAAGGGAGTCTATCGATTTGAAGTAATGATCTGGAATACGGATGGGAATCATGGAAACAGAATAGAGGACTAGGGGTGCTAACATCATTTTGATGGAATCTAGCCGGCCCCACCAAGAAAGGAACAGAGGATTCCAACGTGTTATTGATGTATTGATTTTGTGAGAAAGAGATTCGAAATTAAATTTAATAGTGTCTGGAATACGGGGGGCAAACCAGATACCCAAGTATTTAATCTTTGTGGGTTGCCATGAAAAACCAGAAGAATCAAAGAGATGTTTTTGGCAAAGGGGGTTTAAAGGCAAAATTTCACATTTATCAATGTTAAGACGATATCCTGATACTGTAGAAAAAGAAGAAACTTGGCCAAGGAAGGAAGGTAGAGTTGTTTGAGGATTTGAGCAGTAAAATAAAATGTCGTCAGCGTATACAGACAGTTTAGCTTGTTGTTGAGTACCATATTGGAAACCAGTAATCGTGTCATCAAGTCTAATCTTAGTTAGAAAGGGTTCTAGGGCTATAATAAATAATAAAGGAGACAGTGGACATCCTTGACGAACCCCTCTTTGGAGAGGAAAGTAATCGGAAATCATACCATTTGCGAAGATTGAAGCATGGGGGCTGGAGTATAGTAGAGAAATTAGAGAAATAAATTTAGGGGGGAAGCCAAACCAATGGAGAGCTTGGAACATAAAGTCCCATCCAATTCTATCGAATGCTTTTTCAGCGTCAAGGGAGATAGCCGCAAGGGGGGAGGAAAGGGATGGAGCTTTACTCAGGATATTAAAAAAGACACGAGAATTATCTGATGATAGGCGACCCTTGACGAAGCCGGATTGTTCAGGACCTATAAGATCAGGTAATAAGGGGTCAAGTCGGAGAGCCATAATTTTGGCGAAAATTTTATAATCAGTGTTTACTAGTGATATGGGGCGGTAATTCTTACAAAGGGTATGATCTTTATCTGGTTTAGGTATTAAACAAATCAATGCTTCTTGGAAAGTTCCTTGAGAGGATCCGGAGGCCGCAAAGGATTGGAATAGGGAATGCAATTTTGGGAGAAGAAGAGAGGAGAAATGGTTATAAAATTCAATGGTAAAACCATCGGGCCCTGGGGCTTTACCTCGACGGAGAATAGAAATTGCATGAGAAATTTCCGATTTGGTGATGTCCAGGTCCAATGAGTGAAAGTCAAGATGGGAAGATTCTGGAGGAGGGATGTTTTGAAAATACGAAGTAAGATCTTGAGGGTCAGGAATAGATTCTGGGGTATATAGATTCTGGTAAAAGGAAACAAATTGAGCAAGTATGTCTTTATCTTTGAAGAAAGATACTCCATTTGGGTTTTGCAAGGATTCAATTTTTGTACGTTCTTTACGTATTTTAAGGTAGTTAGCTAGAAGTTTGCCCATCTTGTTTTGTCCGCCGTAGTAGCGGGAATTGCATTTTAGAAGAGAGTTAGAGGCGGCGTTGGTGGTGAATTTATTGAATTCAAATTTGGCTGCGATTAATTCACGTAAAGAAGCTTCAGAGTTTGAGTTATAGTATGCATACTCCAATTTCTTAATTTTATCCAAGAGTTGAGTTGACTTAGAGATTGATTGTTTTTTCTTTTGGGAAACGAAATTAATAATAAAACCTCGTGCAGCTGCTTTGTACGAGTCCCAAATCATGACAAAGGGGGAATCAGGAAGATGGTTATGTGTAAAAAATTCAGTGGAAAACTGTTTAAATTGGGTGCAAAACTTAGAATCAAGAAGTAGGGAATTATTAAATCTCCAACGGCCTGAATGAGGGGAGTAGGGAAGAAGATCAATGTCTACAAAAACGGGGGCATGGTCGGAAATTAGGATGGAGCCTATATCTGAATGAAGGGCGAGTTGGGCCAGTGGTTTGCTAAGAAAAAGATAATCAATACGTGATTGGGAGTGATGTGTGGGGGAATAAAAAGAATATTCTCTGAGGTCAGGGTTACAAAGCCTCCAAATGTCAACTAATGCATTATTCTGTATAGATGAGATAAACTGGGTGTGCATCTTGGAAGGAACAAATTTAACTTTTGAATTTCTATCAATAAAGGGGTCAAAAACTTGGTTACAGTCACCACCAAGAATAACGTATTGGTCATTGAGGGTAACAAGTTTGTCCGAAATAGCAGGCCAGAACATTTTAACAACACCAGTTGGGGCATAAACATTGAAAATAACTAGAGGTATTTTATCTATAAGAAGATTAACAATTACCCAACGACCATCATCGTCACACTCTTGAGATACAATTGAAACATTTAACTTTTTGTGACAGAGTATAACAGTACCATTTTTCTTACCTACAGCAGGTGAATAGAGAACATGACCCACCCAACATCTTTTAAGTTTAGTAGCCTCTGAATCTGTGAGGTGGGACTCTTGAAGAAGGGCTACATCTGTTTTAAGTCTGGTTAAATGCGTTAAAACTCGTTGACGTTTAATGGGGTTATTTAACCCCTTAACATTCCAGGTGACTACGCGGAATGTAGATTAGCATGAGAATGATATAAAGGAAAAGATAAGGTAGGATAAAAAGGTAGATGAGAAGTGTTGAGGAAAATAGTAAGATTACAAGAACAGATGTACGAGAGAGATAGAGAGAAAAGGTGAGAGCAAGAAAAATATGAGAGATAGAAAAGAGTATAAAAGAAGAGAAGAGAGCAAGGCAAGAGAGGAGACATTACAACAAATACAAATGAGAACTGGGGTGTGACGACGCCAGAAGAGGACGACATCAACAACAGAAACTCACGTCATCGAACACCGGAGGAACCAGCTTAGGATCAATTGAAGGAAGCAGAAAACTACACCGGGATGGGGAACAAAAGGAGAAAATCTGTGATGAGACAAAAAATGGAGGAGAGACGTTAGGAATACATAAGCACGCTAACTGTAGGGACTACGCAACATTATAACATAATAAACAAGGAAAATATGTGAACAATAGGATATGGGAAATCGATACTAGGCACAGTAGGGAAACAAAAGGATAAATACTCAATCAATCAAGAAGACTCATGAATTATTAAACTGGTCTGGCAGTGTCCATGTTGATGGTTTCATGATGACGAAGGAATTCTTCAAGGACTTGTGGATCTTCAAAAGTCGTCGTCTTTTCTTTATACGTAACCTTGAAGAGGCAAGGATGTAGGAGACCGAATCTGGCACCAAGGTCGCGCAGTCGTGGTCGCAGATCAAGAAATTGTTTCCTTCGGTCAGCTGTCACTTTGGCTACATCTTGAGATAAATACAGACGATGACCTTCCCAAATAATCTGTTTCTTTGCCTTGGCTGCCGAAAGAACTTGAAGTAAATCGGTATATTGTAGGAAGAGCATGATGACTCCACGTGGTTTGGAGGAAACTCTCGGACCCAGTCTATGTGCACGTTGAATATTAAGAGTGACAGAAGATGGAAGGTCTAGAATTTTCGGTAAAAAGGTTTGGAAGAAGGAGGTTGGATTAGACCCTTCGGTGAGCTCTGGAAGATTGTAAAGGCGTAGGTTATTGCGACGATTTCTATTTTCCAACTCTTCTGTCTGTCGCCTTAAGAGAGAGACATCCTTCTCCAAAGTAGAAATTCTAGAACAAGAAGATTGAAGAGCCTCCGTTGATTGTTCCACTAACAGGACTCTGGATTCGAGAGTGGACCATTTATCGTGAAGAAATTGCAATGTTTTGGTTGTTTCAGCCATAAAGGGTTTAAGAGCTCGGAGTTCTTCCAGAATGAGATCCATGGATGCGGAAGATGGGTCAGAACCTGGAGATGGAGGATCTTTCTTGTGACGCTTCGTGGAGCCAGGTTGTGGAAGTTTACTGGTGACAGTAGCCTTAGGTATTGCCCCACGAGTGATATCCGTTTTAGAAGGAATAGTATCCTCCATGACGGGTGACGCTGAGTCAGAGTCAGAGGAAAGAGGCAATTTGGTTTTGGAAGCCGTGAGCTTGAGAGTGCGCAGTTTCCCCATAAATGATATGGGAAATAATAATAATGTGCCTGTGGACTGCGTAGAAATAGGTTATGTGAAGACGGCGCTCTTAAACTGAGAAAATAGCAGTGTTTGGAAGGTAGAGCTCAAAGACAGTGATGTCAGGGCCGTGTACACATGTGAAGAAAAATGCGTCACACAAGGACATCAATAAAATAAAATAACACAGCTGGAATTACACTGCATATGGTGCATAATACAGGGGAAACCGTTTGCATCATGTAGAAGAGTTGATAGAAATTATTGGGGGTAGCCAGAAACAAACGGTGTCCTGTTTAATGACTGTCATTGAAGAGCGGCGTCCAAATGAGGAAAAAAGCTTGAAAATAGCATTAGTGTGGAGAAATCCTGAAGAAAAGAATGTATCAAAGGCTGAAAAGCGCCAACATGAAGAATTAGCCACTGAGGAGCAGGAACAGCATAAATTTCATCATTGCTGTTTTGAGCGCGTTTCACCTGTAGAGCGTCGCACTTTGGCGCTGGTTTTCCGCTGACAGAATCAAAGACGTGGCAGAGTCGATAGAAAATGGCGGCCGCTGGGAAGCGCGCCGCGTTATTCACGCAGAAATTGCATTTAAGCGGAGCAGAGGGTCGCAGGCGGTATCAGTCTGCTCACCTCATGCTCCGACGTGTGGAAATGCAGTCGGCGTCCAGAATGGTGCAGCAGGAGAGGAGAGAGCCGCTGGTGTTGGCGCTCGACGTCCGGAGCTCCGCAGTTAAGCCGCCATCTTGTGCGGCGCTCAAGCCACGCCCCCTGTCCCTCAGTAGCTCCTTTTGGGGCTACCGTGATACAGAACACGACAGAGTTTAACAATTCCAGCCAGCCGCCTTGGCACGGGTCAGCTAAAGCGTCGACAGACTCAGAGACATTACCTTGCTTGTTGCGGCCAAAACGAGGGCACGAGCCAGTCAGGGGCAACCGTCGCAGTTGTGATGTTAGATGGAAGAGTTGCAACATGCGGCGTCCTCACAGCTCGATGCAGGCAGTGGCTCGTTGATGAAGTCGGTGATACCAAGGCTTGTGTTGCAGGGTGAGACGGTGCTCGATTCGGTGCTGGCAGGTCACGATGCGGTGACAGAGCTGGTTGATGTTTGAGTCTGGCAGCGACGGAGTGAGTCTGTGCTCCGTGCTCTAACATTTCCTTCAACATATGCCTCTAAGCATTTTAATGTGGTGAACAGGACAGAAGTGTCCAGAAGTCAAGAGCGGCCCTTGCAGGTAAGAGTAGTGGGTTGGGGTGGGGGGAGTTGACAGATGATGATGATGAGGGAAAAATAAATATTTATTTAATTTTCCCTTGTCGTTGCCTGTCTCCCCCCCCCCCCCCCCACACCCCTCCACCCCACTGCTCTTACCTGCATGGGCTGCTCCTGCCAGAGGTCAAAATAAGCCAGCAAAGCCATCCATAAAAATGGAGAAAAAAACATACTAATACCACACGAAAAAGCTGAATCCTATGCACATCAAACACAATGTAGGCTGTGTCATATATTGTACAATGACTATGTGATATAACTGTAACGGTAATGCAACCTGTAACTTTGAAACAAGAACTCTGGATCACATTTGTGTGCTTGAGAAATGGGGTTTGAAATACTAAGGTCAATGCTTCTAAGATTGTCATGAAAGGAATCATGAGAATTTGAAAGACTTTAGTGTGTTCAGACTTGTGTTTCATCCAAAAAGTGGACTTAAAAGGGAATGCAGAAGCACGTTATCTCTGGTTAGCAGGAGTAAAGTGAGCAAAGTCCTATGGAAGTCAAATACTATTTTAGGAAAAATGGCAGAGAAATTTGTGAGACTATCACACAAGAGTATTATTATCCACTCATAAGGCCTGCCCAGACCAAAACCAATTCAAGTGTCAGCTCTACGACAGGCTTGTATAGAGGAGAAGAAACCAAATATCAGAGTTGCCTTCAGAATGGATTCATCCTCCTATTTTGGTTTACCAACACACAAAATGGGAGGAGTAACCACACAAAATAGAAGAAGGAACCCTAAAAAAAGTGTTTGTCGCTTTGGGATTTTTAGTGCTATTTTCACTGGAAACTTAAAAAAATCCTAACTGTGATTCTACTGATTGGAACTTTGTCATTGTGGTGTCATGTCATTTACTTGAAGTTTGTTTGGGATTTTACATGTGTTGTATTTTCACTTCGTTACTTTGAGTTCTGCATAAACACTTTACACATTGCCTTTACATGAAGCCAGACAAAACACTTTGCCTCTATGTTAAGCCTGACTGCTTTTGTGCCAAGCTACCAGAGGATTAAGCATAGGTTTATTTAGTGACTTTTGTTATTCAACCTGATAAGGATTGGGTTTATTACTGGCGTGGAGCTCTCACACCCCTAAACTAATAACCCAATGTCTTACAATTTGTTACAACAGGAACACAGATTTTGCAACTTCTGTGTTTTAACTAGAGATGGTGACAGGCTTGGTGTGTGATTTGTTTCAGGCTTTTGACCTCTCACCATCTCACTGTATACTCTGTGCAAACCTAGGCTTCTTTTTCATTTAATGATTAACATGGCCCACACATTTGGTGTAGTTTGTAACTTCTGACTCATTTACCTCTGCTCTTATATAGAATAGAACATACTCTTACTGCACTCTTACCTGTGCCACACTAGGCAGACATAGATATACAAACAGAATGGGTAAGAGCAGTGACTGCTTTCAGTAAGATAGTCCCAGAGATGCTGTCTGTACATTTTAGTTTTCATTCTTGAATAAGGAGTCTGCGGCTTTGACATACCTTCTCATTTTTTAAGGAGGGAAAGATTTATCACTTCTTAATAAGCCATTAGAAGGCTAGGGAATATCAAGGCTACATGCATATCTAATTACAAAGCGGTGAAAAGTTACTCTCTGAAATATGACAGAGGAATTCCAGTTCTCCATGAGAAAGAGAAATAAATATTGGCTCCAAAATTAGTTTTTTTCAAGTGTTTTTGAATCCTTATTGTTGTTTTTATTTCCATGATCTTTTTTTGGAATGGTAAGTTGAAGATCAGACACTTTGTCACTACTAGAAATTCGCATATTCATTTAGGAGGTGGGGCACAAGCAGTAGGCAAGTCCTAGAGAAGTGTGTGCTAGTTCAAGCAATACCAACAACTTTAACCCCTTCGATGCTC
This sequence comes from Lissotriton vulgaris, assembly GCF_964263255.1. Classification (NCBI taxonomy): domain Eukaryota; kingdom Metazoa; phylum Chordata; class Amphibia; order Caudata; family Salamandridae; genus Lissotriton; species Lissotriton vulgaris. Next base: position 1,998,205,304 of record NC_141689.1, read on the forward strand.
ATGACGGAACGGTTCCGTCATGAGGCACGGTTGAGCTGTGCTGATGACAGAACCGTTCCGTCATGAGTAATGATGTATTCAATAAATCAGCACAGGAGAAAAATCTCCATAGCAGCGATGAGGTTACAGAAAAAACAAAACAAAATAAAAATTCTGTATCAATTTAAGGATATAAATAACAATTTAAAAAGCAAAATCCCCAAATCCATTAAAAAGGGGACACATAGATAATAATATTTAACGTTTTAAACCAAAAGGCACCCAGAAAAAGTAAAGCATCATTGGAAAACATCAGTTCACAGTTGATGAGGATCTGGGTGTGTCTTACTGCTAACCAGGATGGAACAGAGGTTGAATACTCCAGAGTTTTTTTCTTCATCTTTAGTGTGGTAATTGAAGTCATAATCCTTCAGGGAAGCAAGGTTGAGAATGGTGTAGGTCCCTCTTAGATAGATATGATGTGGTTGGGTACCCAATAAAGCTATTGGGTTTAGCACCTAAAGTTCAGAGTGGGGCAAAGTTGGGGTTTCATAGCACTGAGGTTGCTTAGTGGGCCACAATTTAAGTTTTTATCTTCAGACTTAGTTACTTGTTGGTTCTGAAAAATCCTCCACCAGGGCAATTTTGTAAGCTGTAGTCGGGCTGGACTCCACAAGTCTTAATATATTTACCACTAGATCCCACTTAATCTATTTTCATTGCAGCAAAAATCTCATATTGGGGTAAACCTATCACCTTGTCCTTTTCCTGTGGAGGTAGAAAACATGACTATATTCCACCTTTCTCAACTGATGGGAATGTTCATGCTAGTCAGTCCTACATCTCCTAGCTCCTCTGGGCAGGCATTTCAACAGCAGGTCTCTTTCCTTATAAGTCTCCTGCAGAGTATAGTCCTCTGTAGTCTGTCGGGCCTCCCGGAGTTAGGGGGCATTCTCATTTTTGTCTCCCTGGATCAGGGAAACAGGAGGCCACTTACTTGAAGAACTGTTCTTGTTTCCAGTTTTTGTAGGGTGGGAAAGCAGGTCCTCCCTCCCACCTTTACCAGTGCTGAATACTGCAGCTCGTATTGAGCCCCTGCTCCTACACTTGCCCAGCGATGGCTCACCAGGTAATTTTCTTGTAATAGGAGCTTACCTATTGAGATTAAGAAAAATAAAATAAAAAACCCAAAATTCTTTCATCAAATAAGTAACAAACATGCTTAGGTCTAGATATTAATAATTACTAACAACTGAGAATGTTGTTGAATGACTTTTGTTTTTATCTGCTTGTTTAGCATTATACTGACAGAAGTGCAATCTACCTTACTGTGAGTACATGATTTGAGAAGTAGTATTTTTGGGGGTGGATGTGGTGTATGGGAATGTGAGTGGGTTCGGGAGTGGTTCTGTGGATGATTTATTCAGTGATGTTATTGGAGATGTCATCAGTGATGTCATCAGTGATGTTACTAACCATATCACAAGTGATGTACTATGTGAGGTCATAGGCAGTGCATTGCGGGGGTGTAAGCTAAAGTTAGCTCATATAACTATAACTGCTGAATTTCAATGGTCTTGTAGGAGTTAAATCTGAGCCGAACTATAAAATCCCTTTAACCTTTTTTTAGGGAATTTTTAAGGTTTAGATAATTCCATTTCCTAACCCTGTAACTTTTGTGTTTTTCATAGCATTTCTAATTCCTTTCAAATTGTAGTTTCTAACTGTAACCTGTAAACTTTGGGAGAAGGTATGTGAGTGACTGTGTAGGTCGGTGAGTGGGTGTATGAGTGGCTGTATGTGTGTGTGAGGGCTCTTAGTGGGTGCGTGTTCCTATGTGGGTCTGTGAGTGGGTGTGCAAGTGCTTTTGTGGGTCTGTGACTGGGTCTGTCTGGGCCTTTGAGGGTCTCTGACTGGGTCAGTGAGTGGTACTATGGGTCTGTGAGTAAATGTGTGATTGGCTGCGTGGGCTATGAATGTGTGTGTGTGTGCCTATGTGTGTCTGTGAGTGGGTGTGTGAGTGGTGCTATAGATTTTGGGAATTTTACTAGAGTATTTTAAAGGGAAAACCATGGACTCTGCTCTCACCAGAAGATGACAAGAAAAAAACACTCATCACAGTCACTATAGTTCAGATTGCACTCCATTTGATCAATAATGCATTTACTTCCATTAAGCATTTCAGATAGTTTTTTCAACGTGGATCACAAAAGGAAACCCATTTGATTTGCCTTCACCAAGCCCAAGAATTTATGATCGTTTGTGCTTTACTGAAGTGGAGCTTCAACTGGGGCACCTGCAATGTTTATATTTGTTAGTGCTTCCTGTTGAGGTTTAATTTCTGTCAAATGCACCTAGAAGAGTCACCTGTTTTTCCAAAAATGTCTATCGAACTGGATTACTGTCATCTGGTTAATTAGTAAGTGCTACCTTGTTGGGTAAATGACTCATGCATATTTTTGCACTACAGCTGCGCAAAGGACCACAAGTTAATATTTTCAGTGAGCTTTTTTGCATTTAATTTTGACAATATGATTATTTTGCGAGTCAGAGCTTCTGGACCAGGCCAAACGCCGTCCCGTGCATTTGGCGTTGCAGCAGGCTGGGGGACAGAGCCCAGGGTAAGGGTGTCTGCCTTTGGGCCTGGCGGGACACCAGGCCGGATCGGAGCTCCTGGGTCCAGCCACACCAGAGAAGCCTCCCTGGGCCTAGGGAGCCCAAACCTGGGGCCGTTTGAGGCCCTAGGACCCAGTTGGAGCTCTGGGGTCTGGCCACACAGTGAGAGCCTCCACTTGGCCCACTGGACCTCACCCTAAGTGCTTTGCCATGCGTCAGGCCCAAGGATGGGACCCAGGACATGCTTCTGAATGAGTACAAGTAGGGCAACCCTCCCTGGGGGTTAGTACCCCTGTCCTAGGCCTTTGGCAATACAACAAGCCAGAGGATGGAGTCCAAGGTGGGAGGACCCTCCAGATGGCCCCCCAGAGCCCGGGGGCCAAGGCAGAGCTCCTGGGCACTACCATGCAGGGGAGGCATCCCCATACCCGCAGTACTCTGTCCCGGTGCTTTGCCACACGGCAACCCAAGGACAAGACTAAGGACTGGGGGCTCCCATCCTGGAGCCCAGCAGGGCCCCGCTTATGAACCCAGCCGAGCAGGGGAAGCCTCCTCAGGCCCGATGGATCTCCTGTCCCTGGCAGTGCGGCAGGCAGGATGCTGGAGTCCATGGTGGGAAATCCCACCCTAAAGCCCAGAGGGGCACCGGGAACAGGTCAGAGCTTCTGGACCCAGCAGCGCCTGTGGAAGTCTGTACTAGGGGCTTGGCCATGTGGTGGGCAAGAAGACAGAGCCCAGGATGGGGGGCACCCAAACCGGGGCCCGCCAGTCTCCCAGTCAGAGCTTCAGGACCAAGGCAAACAGGGGAGCTTCCCCGGCTCTGATGGACCATCGTTCCAGGCCCTTGGTAATGGGGCAGGCTGGAGGACAGAGCCCAGGGTGGGAGCGTCCACCCGGGGCCTGCTGGGCCCAGGTCGGAGGTCCTGAACCTGGCCACACAAGGGTGGGCTTCCCGGGCCCACGGGACCCGGCCCGGAACTCTGCCACACAGTAGGCCTGAGGATGGAGATCAGAATAGGGGAGCCCCCATCCCAGGGCCCACTGGGGCCCCAGTCCTGCACCATCTGGTCAATGGCTGAGAACCGCCACAGAACAAGTGTGTGCAAGGTAGGCTATCACTATTATTCCAGAGGAAGGCTGCCCTCCTTTCTTGTTTATCCGTGTGCCGGGGTGACAGAGGGGACCAAAGACATGCATGCATGCACCAACCTCTTGGAGCCCTGGCTGTGCACAAGGAAGCAAATGAGCCCTGATCGGGACTTCCAAGGCCGCCTGGCCATTTGGTCACCCAAGTGGGAAGCATGGTGTTCGACCAAATGGCCAGGCTCAAGGGACCCTGTGGCCTGGGTGCTCGAAGCCCCAACTGGGCCTTATGGACAGGGCTGCTAGGAAGACCCTGTCGGAGCTCCAACCCAGGACCCACATCACTGTATCAAGCAGTTGAAGCAGGGGAAACCTCCCTGGGCCTGCTGGCACCCTGTCCTGGTCCATTAGCGGTGCGGCAGGACAGAGAATGGAGCCCAGGGAGGGGCCTCCTGGCAGGGCTCTTGGGCCCGGTCAGAGCTCCTGGACCCAGCCATGCAGGTGAAGGCACCCTGGGCCTGGAAAATTTATAAGAGCACTAATTCTACCATTTTGTTCCCTTAGACCTTGGACCCTAGCTCAGCCTGCATCCAGGGAAACCTAGCCAAGCTAGAGTGATCCAGGGTGGGCTGACTCGCGTTGCTCTCACCACGTTTCTGTACACATAATCCCTTGCAAACCTCAAACTTTGACTATAAAAAACAAATTTTCCTCACATTTCTATGATGGAATGTTCTGGAATCTACAGGGAGCCACTAACTTCCTTCCACCCTACATTCCCCCAGGTCTCCTGATGCAAATGGTAAGGGAAGCACTTCCCCTGCTCCAGAGGTTGGAAAAAAAAGAAGTCCCTCTACCATAAACAGCAGAGAGATTTCCTGAACGTCTGGAGAGGACAGAACGGTTACGTCCTCCACACACGGACACTGTGGCAGATGTTGTGATGGTTAGGTGTTTGGCACAGAAAGGGTTAACTGGTTTAATGAAAAGGCTAAAACGTTCAAACAGGATACATATTTGAAAATATTGATTGTCTCCCCTTTATAGTTTTGTGCATCGCTTACGCATTTAGGGCAGTAGGCCATTGTGATGGGTATTATTGTAACCTGTTTTGCATTTTGTCTTAGTTTAAGTCGGTGTTATTGTAAAATGTGGCCTTTTCTTTTCATCTAAACCAGCTCTCCATTGTACCATATTTGACTGAATTGATTGCTTCTCTTCAGTCTTTTCTTAACACCAAGGACAGTTTCTCCAGTAAAGTTTCTATGAAATTTTCGTAGGACGCCCTTTGTGTAAAAATAACATGAAGATCCACTTCCACTGCTTGGTCTATTGCAACAACGTATCCTCTGTAATTTTGCCGATGTGTTCTTCTTTAAATGAATTGTGCTTTGAGCCCTGATACCCCGGAGGAACTGGAAGTATAATGTCCAAAAATATCCAAAATAAATCAATCAATAAATGCATACAGAAACAACAGATTTTTTTCTGTTCACTAACAGCTCTAACAGAAATACAATTTCAAACCCACGCAACCAAGCTGTCGTCTTATTTTAAAATGTATAAATACAGTACCTTACTGGTGACGTCTAAAAATTCAAACAAACACTGAATGCCAATTTTTATTAATTGAATTGCACACCAGCAGACCTGGTTTTAATATAAATGTTGGTAAACGTTATTTTTTATGGCTCAACATGTTTCTGAAAAATGACAATGCCATATGCTCCTCAGAAGATTGCTTTCAAATCAGGTGTCAGAAAATTGTTTTATCCACAGCATGTCTCTCACAGTCTTTTAAAACCATCTGTGGGTAAGTATGTTTATTATTGTACCACTATTCTTTGAATCTGCAGTTCTGAACAATGCAGTTCTGGGGTTTCAGCATTCGCACACTGACTTCAATTAAGTAATACTGTGTTAAATAGCAATACTGTTTTTGTAGCTATCATACCGCTATGGGAACTAAGCAGGTGCTATCCTGAACTTGCCCCTTTGTATCCGTGACACTTCGCCTGACGTCAGGTGTCATGGAGGCAGTGACGTAGTTAGGACGTAAACAGAGTTCTAACAGCCCTGTTCATTTGTTGTAGTTTTCACTCAGGAGCAAACTGAGGCCATTTAGGGGTAAAGGGAGGGTGAAAAGGCAAAACCTGTATTTTCATCTGGACAAATGGTGAGCGATCTCCCAACTGATGAATGTGTCATTTTTGTGAAGCATCGACCATGGATATTAAATTTGTGAAATAAAGTGAAAAAGACAGGCATTTAACCAAAATATCAGGTGCGCTGCTTAAGATTCAAACATATTATTTTCTTGACACTTTCCACTTCGTTATTAGTGCATGACATATATCTCTGTCCTAGCAGACACTGGTAATGCTGTTTAGAATGGCAGGCAGAGCAGTGATTAGCCTCTCATGTGAAATAGTGCACATTTGCACGAGCCACACAGCAGTCTAAATAGGCCTGTTCCCTACAAGATGCTCCTCGGCATTTCTGCAAAAGGTTGACAGGAATACAGGAGAAAAGGATACCCATGCAGATTCCTTCCTCCTCATTGGTTAGCTCAGAAACCCCAGAATCCAGCCAGAGGGTACCTATACGATCTCGCTTTCTAAAAGTGGCTACAAGTCGACAGATGCTTTGGACCCCTCTGAGTATTTCTGCCCCTACCTGAACTATCAAGATAATGCTGCCTAAATCATGTCACATAAGTTATCAATGATAGTCTAGAAACTATTTGAATTTCCTTCCCAATACCGTTGTAATTTTATGAAAGAGAGACCGTCTAAAGGCTACTGAGACTGAAGCTATCCTTGAACCCTGGAATAATTTTTATATGCAGGCCACTCAGTATCTAGCTGTGCATGCTACAGGATTGCTCTCATCCTTTGAGATGACACATGTCACCACCCTTCACCTACTGTGGTCCGAGCTTTGCAGTAAACTACATTATCGCACAGAGCAAGCCCCTAGTGGTCCTGTGGCAAGCCCAGGGCCAGATGATACACTTATTGTTGCCCTGGGCCAATGATCACCTGTACAGCGAGCCCCCCTCCATACTCTATATAAAACATATGATGCTTACCAGACTTTTTCTGTGCTGCTGTGGCATTCAGAAGGGCTGTGGATCCATTCGAAGGTTAGCATGCATGCCTACACCTCACAAAAAGTAAGCACTAAAAGTCCCAATTTAGGAAAGCTTGCTGACACGTTTTTTGACTGACTGGTGTCTTAAATATTTGAACTCAAGCAGCAGTATTTTACCACAATAGCTAGTACTAAATAGTTTTTGCCACTGGAACTTTAAAGGAACGTGGTGCTTTTGACGGCAAAGGTAGCATCACTTGGAAATGCCTCTAAAGTAAGCAACAGAACAAAGCATAATGAAATGATAAAAATAACAACACATCTAAAGGATAACAGGGCACAACACAACATTGAGAATAGAATACAACACAAAAACACAGTGCCATAATGCAGAACAAAAATATCACAGCACAAAAAACACAAAAAACACCACCACATCAAAATGCAAGTCAGCAAATATTAACACATTTTCCTGCACACAATACCACCTCCAGAAATCTACTTTATTAGTACAGTGTTTGCACCAAGCCCTCCATTTTTTTTCCATACAGACATTTAATAGTACCAGTCCAAAATATTTGCGGTCTGCCTTGTGTGCTTTTTCCTAGACTGCCTCACTCTAAAGCTTCCATGGCTTTCACGGGAAAGGTGTGATGGGCTCACATGCTACTTCATTTTCTAAGAGAATATGCTCATATCCGTAATTGCTAATACTTTGAAGTTAGATGCATGAGTCTTTATTATATCTCGGTCTAAAAGATGAGCCATCATAAATCTACAAAAACCTTGATGAATGAGCTAAACAAGATTGATGTTCTCTGTTAGTTCATACCCATCACAAATGCCCAAGTAAATGAGATACTAAGAATTATCTCCTTCATATGTATGAAGTGCCTCAGTGACTACATTGAGTTCTGCAGTCCTTGTACCACTAGTCACCTTCATCATTTCTTAATATGAGAGGAGGTGACTCCCCAAAACACACATGGCATATTTACAATTATCCTGCAGAACGCAAGTAACCAAGGACTAGATTTTCTAATTGGATTATGGTTGCAAACCATGAAATTTGTTTATAGGCTTTGCAACTGCTAAATCACCTATTTATATGTACAAAGGTAATTTTATGAGTTAGAAAATGTTTCTAACACATAAAATGGACTATATGACTCATATTGAACCACAATTTGAAAGTGGCATTTAATAAAGTTTCCTTCTAAATTGTGATTCAGTATGATAAGTATCAGTGGTTTGCAACTGCATTCTACTCACATACCATTGTTTTTTTACTTACTACCAAGATGGGGTGATTACTAATTTACAAAGAAATCAGAGTAATCTTTGGACCCCTTCCTCTTTAATAATCAGGGTGGCAGTTTCGGGGGTCCAGATCCACTGCCTACTGTCACTGAAGTTCTCCAAAATGGAAAACCTTTTTTTTTATTAAACCCGGTACCTGTAAGAAACCTGTAAGAAACTTTGGCAGCTTTACAATGCAAGCAATGGGAAACTCAGTCGGTCTGGCCTTTCAAATAGCTACATTGCATCAAGCAATTAGTAGATGTCCTTCTCGAATGTAAAACAACTCCTTCACATATCTATCATGAAGTTGCAATTACTCTTATGATACTAAATGTTCCCCTTGATGCAGATGCATGTGTTTCAAATGTCCCTCACAAAGTTGAGGGGGTGCGTCTTTAGGATCAATAGGCACATATACGCTTTTGCTACGCTTATCGATTGTGCTTCTTTTCTATAGGATAAGTAAGTATGCCAATGACAGTAAATGCTGATTAACCAATATTGCAAGGTTCAATAAATGTCTTGATTACCATGAAATACACTTGAAGACAACCTAGCATATATAGGTGCTAGCAGTCATTGGTTAAGTCAGGTGCCTTCAAATGCATTCTTAGCAAGCTGGTGTTTGAGCGGCACAAGAGTTTTTTTCAGAAGCGCTGTACAGTTTTAGATCAGGCCTGGACACCATAGAGCAGAGCCTTAATGTACATCTTTTTGATTGCGAAGTTGTTGTGAAAGGGGGGTTCACTGCATTTGGCTTCTACAGACTGCAGTCAATAGGGCGAAATTGTGGTTTGTCCATACTTTTCAAAATGGGTGTGGACCTGGGCATTTAAACTATTCTGCAATGTTTGCATAGCAATTTCAATAATAAGGTTTGTTATAATACGAAGGGTGATTATACCACTTTGTTTAAACTGGCCAGTGGAGTTAGAAAAGGCTGTGTGCTGACTACAATTTTTTTCATTTGATATATTATTGATTTGGAATCCCCTTTATCCACTGTTTACAAGGGCGATACACATATCATTCTACTACTCTCTCCGATGCACTAGACTATTTCTGACCCTATGCTTCTCTCAATATATCCTCTACCTCTAACTCCAGTCTTACTCATCTCAAACCTCATTCTGCTACTATTTCCAATGTACTACCCTATTTCTCACCCTGTGCCTCTCTTAATATATCCTCTACCTCCATTCTCTCTCACCTAAACCCATTTTTCTATTACGATCCCTAAAATAACCCTTTCTAGATTCTTACCTCCTCTACTGCATCATCTCATACCTATTCTACTATTCAGATCTCCCAAATAAGCCTTTCTAAACTATTCCCTCTGACTCTTCCCCCTAAACCTCCCCTTTACTCATCCCAAACCTCCTCCTACTGCTATGAGCACCACAAAAAACCCTCTTCTATCCCTTCACTCTCCTTTTCAATCCAAATAACAGACTAACATGTCCCCCGCTCAAATTAATTTCTTATTTCCCTATACTAATTCCCCACTAATCCTGCTTAGGTTCCGGAGTAGTGTACTTCCCCAGGGACCGCCACTTCACCAGGGCACACATATTTCCTTTAAAGAAATGCAGAATGTGGGGGAGGCCTACGGCCGTATATATCTACATATATTTATAGATTTTATTAGGAGTTATCATAATCATGAGTATTAATATATAAACAGATTAGATTAATTTGACGCAAATGCCATTAAAAGTAAAGGAATATTCACTGAAAAATTTAGCACTCTATGATTTCATAAATTAATTTGTATTTGACTATGATTCTATAAACCTTTACATTACTATGAACATGAATAGTGTTAAGCAGATAGCCACAGAAACAAAAAATCGTGAATGGTATTGCTGAGCATTCGGTTGTTTATTGTTATGAACTCCTCATCCAATGAATTCACGTATGTATGTTTGAAATTTGCGTGTTTTTCACTGAGCACCGTACATTGAAAAAGACACACGCCTGAAACACATTTGCTTGCTTTCTTAGAAGAAAAGAACTTTCTGAACCCCGTGAGTGCCGGGCGAGCCCTTGGAGGGCATTATCATACCTTGCCAACCTCGGACTCAAGCAACTGGTCAACACCCCCACCCACTATGCCGGCCACACGCTCGACCCCATCTTCTCCTCCAGCAACCACATCTCCTTCAGCCACGCCACCGAACTTCACTGGACCGATCACAGCTGTGTCCACTTCAACTTCAGGAAAACCACGACCCACCACCGCCCGCAACAAGCCCCCTGAAGATGCTGGAGCAAGATCACCACCGACCAGCTCACCACCTCCCTGAGCCAAAACCCACCCACCAACACTACGGACCCCAACAAAGCAGCCCGCAACCTCACACAGTGGATCACCGTCTGCGCCGATGCCCTTGCACCAATGAAGAACCCTCCAAACAACCCCGACAGCAAGAAAGTCTCATGGTTCACCAACGACCTCAAAGACTCCAAGAAATCCTGCTGTGCCCTCGAGAAAGCCTGGTGCCACGACCAGTCAACGGAAAACATGACAGCCTTCTAGAACGCCATCCGCAAACACCATCAGCTGATCCGCACCACCAAAAGGTCATCTTTCAGAGAACGACTGGACAACAACACCCACAACAGCAAGGAACTCTTCAGCATCGTTAAAGAGCTCTCCAACCCCAACGCCAGCAACAACGACATCACGCTATCGCAAGACCTCTGTGACTCACTCGCCACGTTCTTCCACCGCAAGATCGCCGATATACACGACAGCTTCGGCGCTCAGACCACATACCTAACCACCAAGCCAGCGCCCCCCACCACCACCCTCTGCACCTGGACCCCCATCAGCATGGAAGACACAACCCTCATGATGAACACCATCCACTCAGGCTCCCCAACCGACCCCTGCCCACACCACATCTTCAACAAAGCTGACTCCATCATCGCACCCCAACTCCGGGACATCATTAACAATTCCTTCACATCCGCCACCTTCCCGGAGAGCTGGAAGCATGCAGGGATCAGCGCCCTCCTGAAGAAACCCACCGCAGACCCCACAGACCTGGAGAACTTCCGCCCCATCTCGCTCCTCCCCTTCCCCGCAAAAGTCATCGAGAAAACCGTCAACATTCAGCTGACCGCCTTCCTAGAGACGAACGGCTCCCTCGACCCATCACAGTCCGGATTTCGAGCGAACCACAGCACCGAGACCGCCCTCATCGCAGCCACCGACGACATCAGGACCCTGCTTGACAACGGGGAAACTGCTGCCCTCATCCTCCTCGACCTATCGGCTGCTTTCGACACGGTCTGCCACCGCACCCTGTCAACCCGCCTCCACCATGCCGGGATCCATGGAAAGGCCCTGGAATGGATCACCTCCTTCCTCTCCGACAGAACCCCAAGAGTCAGTCTCCCGCCCTTCCGCGCAGCGGCCACCAAGATCATCTGCGGCATACCCCAAGGCTCTTCGCTCAGCCCCACCCTCTTCAATGTCTACATGAGCCCCCTCGCAGCCATCGCACGCAAGCACAACCTCAACATCATCTCCTATGCCAACGACACCCAACTGATCCTCTCCCTCACCAACGACCCCGCCACCGTCAAAGCCAGCTTCCAGGAAGGAATGAAAGACGTTGCGGAATGGATGAAGCTCAGCCGTCTGAAACTGAACTCAGACAAGACGGAAGTCCTCATCCTTGGCCCATCCACCTTCACCTGGGATGACTCCTGATGGCCACCTGCACTGGGCACCGCCCCCAAGCCCACGGACCATGCACGCAACCTGGGATTCATCCTTGACTCCTCCCTCACGATGACCAGGCAAGTCAACACCGTTACATCTTCCTGCTTCAACACCCTCCGCATGCTCTGTAAGATTTTCCGTTGGATCCCCACTGGAACCAGGAAGACGGTCACCCAGGCCCTCGTCACCAGCCGACTAGACTACGGGAACGCCCTATATGCTGGGACCACTGCCAAACTACAGAAAATACTCCAGAGCATACAGAACGCATCTGCATGACTCGTCCTGGATATCCCCCGACACAGCCACATCTCTGCCCACCTGAGAGAACTGCACTGGCTTCCCGTCAGCAAGAAGATCACGTTCAGACTCCTCACCCATGCACACAAGGCTCTCCACGACATGGGCCCCGAATACCTCAACAACCGCCTCACGTTCTACACACCTTCCCGCCAGCTCCGCTCTGCCAGCCTCGCACTCGCCACCGTCCCACGGATCCGCAGAACCACCACCGGAGGAAGATCTTTCACCTACCTGGCGGCCAAGATGTGGAACACCCTCCCCACCCACCTACGACTGACCCAGGACCATCTCTCCTTCAGGAAGCAGCACAAGGCAACCCCCTCCCAGCGCCTTGAGACCCTCGCGGGTGAGTAGCGCGCTCTATAAGTGTTCCTGATTGATTGATTGATTGATTGATTGATTGACATGAGCTCACCCTCACAAGCCTGGGTACCTGCCTGTGTATATATATATATATATCTGCTCCACACGTTTGCCTTTGAATATGGACAGACACTCGAATTTGCTCACAAACACGATTTATTGGCAAGAAAACGACGGTAAAACGTTTCAACAGCCGCAGCTCCCTTTGTCAAAACCTTTGTGGTTGCCATCTTAATTTCTTTAAATACATGATCCTGAGCTGTTCACAAGCCTTAAATTGACAGTGCAAATCCAACACATAAAGTGACATAGTGTCTATTCCATTGAAAGTGACATGTGCAAATCGCCAGTTGCCAGTCGGTAGTCATAGTTAGGACCTGGTTTCCAGAGGAAGAGCGTTTTTATATTTGCTAATAACTTTGCCGTCATTTGACGAATCCTTGTGAAATTTTCAAAACTTATACGCCAGTCTCTTCAGCTCCTGTCTTGCAAATTTAGGGGTGATAATCAAGCAAGGGCCAAGAAAAAGGGCGGGTCCCAAAACGCTTTTTACTCATGTTAATTTCCATAGGAAACTTTAGACAGCTACAGAGCGAACTGCTGAACAGAATTACACCACATTTGGCAGAAAGGTAGCTCTTGGTACAGAAAACACTCTTCTTTTTAAATGGTGTAAATCTGTTGATCTGACTGAGTTTAACTAAGCCACAAGCAAAAACATTAAACAAAAGAAAAGGATGTAGAGTCGAAACCCCCTAGGCCTGTTCCATGGCAAAAAAGCATTTTTAAAAAATATTTTGGCAGGAGTCATGTTGGATTATTGAATCTCGCTGAAAAGTTTTTAAAAATGAAGCAAGGGCTCTTGCACTTTGTTTAATTTAGGCCCCTGGGAGGGCCAGGTCAAGGGGCTATAAAAAATTCAATGCAGGGGTCCCCCTGCAGCCCCAGGGACACCACCTCCCGAGGACTATATTTAAATAAAATGCGTGGGAGGGCTCCAGCCCCCCCCACGCAGCCCAGGGGACTGCCACCTCCCTGGGCTATTTTAAAGATGGTAGGGGGCCCCACTCCGGCAGCCGTAAATGCTCTGGGGACAACCATCACCTAGGGCCGGCTCCAGGAATGTCCATGGGAGCTTACCCCCAGGATATTGCATTCTGCTATGGCTTGATAGGAGCACTGCTTCAGCCAAGCCATAGCAAACTGTGCTCCGCTTCATGGAAGCGAGAGCAGTAAAAATGTTCTTGCTTCCATGAAGCAGAGCAGAATTGCTTTTGGACAGAGGGAGTTGCATGTTTGCAGCTCTCTCTGTCCAAAAGCGATGCCGGCTACCGCAGAAGAGGGCGAGTTGGCAGGGACCGTGGGGGCCTTGAGGCTTCCACCTCAGTTCCCAACAAGAGGCTATGCCACGGGGATGGGGTCTGCATGGCATTATTGGCCCGGGGAGGAGGGGCCACACTGGCCCCCATCCCTATTATTTATTAAAAGGTGAAGGCCTGGCCCGATAGATTGGGCCCAAGGGGCTGAAATGGGCCTGTGAAATGGGGACTATGCGGGCCCCTTTCTTTAAAAATAATAATAAAGGACAAGTCCCGGGGGGTGGGGTCCACAGGGCCAAAATTGGCCCAGGGACAGGGGGCAAACAGCTCCCTTCCTTTATTTTTTTGTTTTAAAAAAAAGGAAAAGGCTGAGCTCAGGGGAATGGGGTCCATCGTGTCATAATCATCCCGGGGAGGGAGGCTGCATGGCCCCTCTCCCAAATTAAAACAAAAGGCTGGGACCCCGGAGATGGGGTTCCCTTGCCCGAAATCGGCTGAGGGAGGGGGGCTAAGCAGCCCACTTTTCTAAAAAAATATTTAAAAAAAACCTCTAGCAAGTTGCTGGAGACCACACCCTGCAAACACGCCTCCTGGCGCAGTTGGGGAATTAAATTACCTTGAATGCTGAAGGTCTTTGGGGGCCAACAAGCCATCTTGTTACCTCTAGTAAGTCCCAGATAGAGGAATTGCTGGGAAGACTTAAAGGCCATGCCCCTTTTCTCTACCACTCTGAAATGCAACGACTCCTGGCGCGCTTCTTGTTGGGGAATGAATTCCACTTTACTCCTTAGGGACTCAGAACTAAAGTCGCCAATTTCCCCCAACCAGTAGCCTGCCAGGAGGTCTGTTTGCAGAGTGGTGGAGAAATGGGGTGTGACCTCTGACCACCTTTCAGCAATCCATCTATGTGGGCCTTACTGGAGGTAACAGGAGGGCTAGTTGACCCCCAAGGACCTTCAAGAGCCAAAGGGACTTCATCCCCCTGATAGTAGTGCACCAGGAGGCGCGTTTGGAGAATGGAAGAGAAATAGGGCATGGCAACGAAAATCCTCCCAGAGAACCCACTGTGTGGGACTTGCTGAAGGTGACAGAAGGGAAAGTTGGTCCCCAAGGACCCTCAATAGCCAAGTGAACTTCATCCCCCTACTAGTACTGCATCTGGTGGTGTGTTTGCAGAGTGGTGGAGAAAAGGGCATGACCTGTTATCAGATCTGATCTCAGCAATCCTGCTGTATGGAGTTACTTGAGGTATTAGGAGGGGTAGTTGGCCCCCAAGGACGTCCTTGGGGGCAAACTACCCCACCTGTTACCTCCAGTAAGTCCCACACAGCAGGATTGCTGAGAAGTTGTCAGAGGCCATGCCCTCTTTCTCCACCACTCAGCAAATGTGCCTCCTGGCGCACTGCTAGTTGGGGGATAAAGTCCCCTTGGCTCCAGAGGGATCTTGGGGGCCAAGAGGCCCTCCTGGTACCTCCTGTAAGTCCTACACAGCGAAATTCCTGAGAGCTGGTCAGAGGCCCAGCCCCCTTTCTCCACCACTCTGCAAATGTGGCTGCTATTTAAAAAACCATGGAAATTCACCAAAGAAAACAAAGGTTACAGTGACATTATATTTAGGAATTAGCATTTAAAAAAACCTTAGAAATTCACCCAAAAAACAAAGGTTACAGGGACGTTATAGTTAGGGTCAGATTTTACTAATACAAAACCAGACATTCAGCATGATAGTTACCTGAGTTAACTGCAACTCGCGCCGTAATGCACTGCTTATGACCTCACACACTATATCACTCATGATATGTTCAGTGACATCACTCATGACATTACTAATGACATCTCAAACTGCATCACTGATAACATCAGTGATGACATCATCCAGTGACTGTTTTAAAAAAGTTTATGAGTGTTCAATATATATACACTAAGGTGTATTGGTGAATCAGTGGGTGTATGAGTGTCTATATAGATGTCTCAGTGGGTGCATGAGTGACTGTATAAGTGAGTGAGTAGGTGTCTCAGTGAATGTATAGAGGCTTGACTGGTTGTGTAAATGAGTGTATCTGTCTGTCAGTTGGTGTCTAAGTGTGTGTATAGGTTGGTGAGTGGGTACGTAAGAGGCTCTATGGGTGATTGATTGTTTGTCTAAGTACCTATATGGGGTAATAAGAGTCTGTGTGGGTGAGTGAGGGGGTGTGTGACTGCCTGTAAGGATGAGTAAGTGGGTGAGTCAGAGGCTGTATGGGTGAATTAGTAAATGTGTGTGTGAGGGGCTGTATGGGAGAGTGAGTATGTGTATGGCCATATCAATGAGTGAGTGGATGTGTCAGTGGTATATGGGTGAGTAACTGGGTATGTGAAAGGTAGTATAGTGATTAACTGTATGGTTGAGTGACTGAACATGAGAGTGTCTGTATGGGTGAGTTTGTGCTTGTGTCAGTGACTGTGTAGATGAGTGACTACATGTTAGTATCTGTAAGAGTAAGTGAGTGTGTGTGTGTAAGTGTGTCAGTAACTAGATATGTGATTAACTGTATGGGTGAGGGAGTAAGTGTGTAAGTAACTCTATGGCTGTCTGACTCAGTGTGTGAGTGATGTAGGGGTGTATCAATGGATATGCCAGTGGGTGTATTAGTGAGTGTGTGGGTGTATGAGTGGCTGTATGGGTGAGTGAGTGGATGTGAGTGTTGATCTATGAATCAGTGAGTTGATGTGTAAGTATTGGTACTGGTGTGTGAATGGGTTTGAGAATGGTAGTGTGGAAGTTGGAGTGGGTGTATGAATATGAACAGTTATATTGGGGTGTGAGCTGGTGCATCAGATATGGCCTTGTTAATTTTTTTGAGTAGTAATATAGGAGGGGGGGCGAGTTTACCCCTTCCCTGGGCCACTATTGGCCCCAGGGACCACATCACCTGGGGCCTGGCCTTGTTCTTTTCTTTTTTTTTATTACGGGAGGCGGTCACTGCCGGCTTCCCGCCTCCTCCGTGAGCCGGCATTGCTTTTGGACAAGGGAAGCTGCTCACAAGCAGCTACCCTTGTCCAAAAGCAAACTGCTCCCACGAAGCAAAGCAGTGTTTGCAATGACAGGGTGGGTGCCATGCTCTCAACTCTGTCATTGCAAACTGCAATGTCTTGTGGGTAGGAACCCTGGGACATTGCTGTAGCCGCCCCTTGGGGGGGGTGGTCCCCAGGGCCATCTAGGGCTCCAGGGGGGGGGGGCATGTGGCCCCCTCCCAACATCTACATAGCCCCGGGGAGGCGGCGGTCCACGGGGCCGGGGGGGGCGAAAGGACCCCAGCATTAGCATAATTAGTGCACTGAGGAGGTGGTGGTCCCCGGGGCAATGTGGGGAGGGGCAGGAGCCCCACTCTAATTTATTTAAATTGAAGCCAAAGGGAGGTGGCAGTCCCCAGGGCATGGGTGTGCCCGCAAGGCCCTGTGCCTCATATAAATTGAAGCCCCCTGGAGATGGCAGTCCCTGGGGCTGTGGGGAGGACTCACACGGCCCCTGCATATATTTTACACATTGCCCAGGGACCTGGCCCGCCCGGGGAATTAATAAGAAGAAGCACGGGAGCCCACACTTCATTTTTTTTTTGCAGCCGGATTCGTGCACCCAGCGTGAATCCGGCCGATTATTATTTAAATAAAAAATGCTTTTTTGGGCACTGGGGTCCCTGTGGATCCCTCTGAGCAAGCATAGGGGTTCAGGGTGTTTCTGTCCACCCCCTTTTCTATTTGTAACCTGAAATGGCAAGGTGAGCAAAAAACAATTTATTTAGGCCCAGATCTCTGTACTGGGGTGAATGTATGACATTGTTCTGCATTCTGTCCATCAATTGTTCTTTTTGCATAACAAAGTACAGCAGCTGCACCAGCAGAAGTCGGTGGCATTTTGGAACACACTGCTCATGTCGTTGATGGGCAAACTGGCTGTTTCAGATATGGTATTTCTACCGCAATTGTAACAACAAAACTTGTGTTTGGGATCCTAGTGAATCAAATTTTATAGACCAGCGAGGAGAAAATTCCCCAAAGACAATATGAACTACAACCTATCTCCTCTGGTCTTATCAATGCACTTAGAGCCTACATAGACCTTAAAGAAGTGTGTGATCTACATCAAAAACCTCTCATTCAGCAAACTAGTGTGTTCACAAACTGTAAGAATCTTTTTAGTCATAATGGGAATTAATCCCTTAAGGACTATAATCCTCACTCACCCATGGGTGACATGATTCATCATTTGGGTTCATCCTTACCAGTAGGAAAACCTGGTCCTACTGGGAGCTTCGACTTCTAGACTTTAATGAAGGAGCTCAGAGATGTTTTGTTTAGTATGTTGTTAAAGAGGGAGGATACTAAATCCAAAATGTGAGCTTGTGGAGGTTTTTTTTTTGTTGGTTTTTTTCCACTGACAAAAGAGGGATAGTTCCATCTATTGTACCATCAGTTTCAGAATAAGGCACACAGAGAAAATACTGGTGTTAGAAGAGTCTATGCTAACTATTTAACAACGTTTGTGTGGACTACAGTACTGTTCAAATCAGAACATAAGATTTATGGCAGTACTCTTGAGTTAAAATAGCCTGTCTAGAGATAGATAGATTTAACCTCCATGACCTAACTATAAGTTTTACAATGCATGATACTTGGGCATTTTTGAGTATGCAGAAGTATTTTAATTAGACTATTAAAATCCGTAAGGTCTAATAGAGGGTTTCTTTCCTCAAATATTATTTTCTACAGAGCAGAGCCTCCTTCCCTGAGCTGCCTGCCAGGTTGTGGTGAGGTTTAATATCCTACTTTCGAGGGTAAGTCCAGCACTATCTATGAAACATTCATATGATTATTTGATGATAGTTGATCACATCTGATCCAGAGCACTTTAAAAGGATCTGTGTGTATTCTTTTCCTCTTTTCTCTCATTACGCCGCAGGAATACCGGTTTTGTATCACTTTTTATTTGTACACAATATATCAGCAGCAGCATATAATACACCTTTTCTATGTAGGTCCTGAAGAAAGCCACCAATACTAGCTTTTGATCATATGGCTGAAACATGTTGACCTTGTAAGATAAGTAGTTTTAAATCAATACTACTTGTTTGCTTTTCTTTTTAATCCTGTTCACTTGAGCACATGAATAAAATCGTGGTTGTACATCAACCTAAACAGTTTTATTACACTTAGCCTTATACATTAGTTTATCACTTTTTCTTTGCACTGCACCCTTGCTACTCTACAAGCTCACATTTGGAATTTAGTATCCTCTCTCTTTAACAACTTACTAAACAAAACATCTCTGAGCTCCTTCATTAAAGTCTAGAAGTCGAAGCTCCCAGTAGGACCAGGCTTACCTACTGGTAAGGAGGAACCCAAATGATGAAGCATGTCACCCATGGGTGAGTGAGGGCTCTAGTCCTTAAGAGATGAATTCCCATTATGACTAAAAAGATTCTTACAGTTTGTGAACACACTAGTTTGTTGAATGAGAGTTTTTTGATATAGATCACACACTTCTTTAAGGTCCTATGTAGGCTCTAAGTGCATTGATAAGACCCGAGGAGATAGGTTGTTGTTTCTACCGCAATGCCTATAAACACTGCTAATTTTTCCATGTCCTATCCCTAAGACAGTATTTAAACAACTGAAATCAATACTCACCTCCTTATTATGGGCAGGTCGTCGCAGAAGGGTGGCCTTGAACATCTCAACCCAAAGTTACGAAGAGGGTGGTTTGGAAGTGCCCAATCTTGAGATGTACTATTATGCTGCACACTTGCAACATGCAGCCAGATGGCTGGATGTGGGAGATAACTGGGAAAAGCACCTACTGCCCGGATTAGTGCAGCAGATCAGTTATCGGAGGTGAGATGGAGGGTGCTGCGATGGCCAGGGTTCTACCCTATATTGCTCAACAAACAGCGTATATGTGGCAACGCTATGTGGACGTTTTCCTGAAACATACCCCTTCCACCAAAAACTCTCGGTCTGGATACTAGCACCAGTGTGGCAGCGGATAGTTAATATGTCTTTTTAAGCATGAAGGGATGGTTGCTGTGCACTCTTGGGGGACTTGTGCTCCGGGAAATATTTTTATAACATTTCAACAAGCTTGCAAGGCTTTTGCATTGGGGCAGGGGCCTTTTTTACAACAAGCACGACTGACAAGGATTCGCCAAATTGGCATGGCCCACATTTCCTGTTGCGCCACCTTTCGTGTATTACTGACATGCAGCCTGGGTTGTCATTTGATTACACTACTTTATTGGGCCATGAGAATGGGTGTGGCGAATGCACCGGTCAGGGCACGTGCAGCATGGGACAAGGATCTGGACACAGATTAGAGGACAGAACATGGATGGCTGTTAGTGAACGCACAAACACACCGTGTCCTGCAATGGATGCTCCAAGCTAGTGCACTATAATTTCCTCCACTGGACATATATGACACCAAAAAGCCTCCATCGCATATCCCTCACATGGCCCAACCGTTGCCCATGAAGTAATGATAGTGGGGCAGACTTCCTACAGCTGGCATGGCGCTGCCAGTTGGTGCAAGACTTTTTGGCACAGGTTTTGATTGGTCTAGGGAGGACTACATGCTTATGAATAGACTGCACACCATTACACTGTTTGTTGGGATATGTCTGCAGGCCTAAACAGCATAAAACTGCCTACAAAATATTTGCAATTGGCACTGGCCCTCGCTAAGAGCCGAGTGGCTATCAACTGGATGGTTCAACGAGCCCCAGATCTAGAGCAATGGTATAGAGACATACAGGAGTGGTTGAGGAGGTACACATGAAACTGAACAGGCAACCTGAAAAACTGGGGGATGATATCAAGGCATGGAGGGAGGTGTGTGATTTGTTCATAGACCCACAGGCGAGAAGGGCATCAGAAGACAGTGATAATACGGAGAACAGTGTGGATGAGGATGTTGATCAGGATGTGGGAGACCGCTGTTCCTAGTTGTAAGAGGTCTGTGCAATGGCGTGGGCTTGGTGTGTCACTAGGTGAGAGGGAGTGCTGGGGGTCTTGCAATCGAATGCTGATTGGCTACCTGTTTGTGCAACTTATCAAGCTTCATCGTGTGTTATAATGTTTCCTAACATCACTGCTGCTATGTATTGTGAAAAATAGAAAAATAAACATTAAAAAAACGAATTGCAAAGTCATAACTGGTGATCATAGTTACCAGACCTAACAGTTGTACAAAAACTAAACACTCCGTTATTCATGGCATGACAGATGTATTGCAATAAAATGAACTAGTTATGAAAGCTACTCAATAAAATGTATGTCAACGTCACTCTAAATATCCGTTAAAAAGTTGCAATTTGTGACATGAATGCTTTGTGCCTACCTCAAAGTGTTTGACAAATCTAAAGAAGACACATGAAATATCTTTCTTCATACAAATATTAATCAAACCCTGGCATGCCCCAATCCCGACTTTTAAACACAGTCCAAAGCTAATGCCTTTGTGATAAAATGAGCCTTAAATTTCCATTCCCTCCTGAAGATATGGCACTATTTAATGTTTGTGGAAAGCCTTCTGTCCTATCAGGGTGGATGAAGTCGTATT
The DNA here is from genome assembly GCF_964263255.1 of Lissotriton vulgaris. Taxonomy (NCBI): domain Eukaryota; kingdom Metazoa; phylum Chordata; class Amphibia; order Caudata; family Salamandridae; genus Lissotriton; species Lissotriton vulgaris. The sequence goes on from NC_141689.1 coordinate 1,998,226,689, forward strand.
TTTGGCCACTCTGGTGATGGGCATCTGCCATATTTTGAGATTTTCCCCTGTCTTGCAGAGAATTCAGCCAACAGGGCGACTCCTATGGGGGCAATGTAGCTTGCTTGACCAGCTACCATTTTCTATTCTAAGTTTTTTTGATTCTCAAAAACATACCTATACAATAGGTTTGTTTTGGGGAATTTTCTTCTAGCGTGTGGGGATATTTTTTTTTCTTGCTCGTAATCACCAGGTTCTTTCTGGCATTCTCAAAGATGAAAGAATTTTGTTGGATTGCAAGGCCTACATATGGTAGACAGTCTGACATCAAATGGCACAATAGCTGATGGGCTGTCAGTCAGTGGTTTCCAATGTTGGATCCAGCTGAGGCTGTGCCAGTGCAAGCGTGGACTTCGCTTGACTCAAAATAGAGTGAGCAAACCTGACCAGACATTTAGGCAAACAGGGTACTCTACTACATTTGTGCTGAATTACCCTTTCTGTTAAAATCTAAATAAAACCAAAAGTTTACAGTTCATTCTTCCATTTCATGGACAATGGTAAAACTCATGAATTCAGTGACAGGGATTAGAATGAAGCAAGACTGAGTTATTCAGTGTAGTGTTGGGTTATATTTGTCTTGATAACCCTTCTGTATTTGTGGCCTATAAAACTGAATTATGTCTGTAGCAGATTTCCTTTAATGATATTCAAGGTATTCAGATAACCTTGAACATATAAACTGGAAGACTTAAACTGTCAGACAGGAAATATAATGGTCCAGGTATCCTTGCGTTCAAGCTGTGTAAAAGCCAACCTTAGATATTTGGCTCAGGGGATTGAAGCTACATGACCACTGTAGTGTCTGTGCCTCCAACAAGTTCCTGGACTAAACTAGCAGTCTCCTTCTGTATATGTTGACATTGTTTTATATGGGCAGTCATTCGCACTAGATTCTAAAAGGCCTAATTTTAATATCAATTGTGCTTGACGATAGCAGTAGAGAAAAATATGTAATACTTATTTCCATACTCTGTATTACAAAGTATAGGGATTTTTTTATATAACTTAAAAATAAATAAAAACATATTTTATTGAATATTAGTGTAAATTAATTTCATATATTTATTTTAAATAAGCAAATTATAAAATTGCTACAGCAATACTCATTTAATTTTAAATTCAAACTTTAATAAAAGGGCATGCATATAGAAAAAGGCAGCAAATGGGACAAACACATAAGTATGGCTGCCCTAAAACACCGTCAAGTTTCAGGGGTTCTGAACACAGGAAGTCATCAACCAAGCCAATTAAGGCAGTGCTCCAGGTCTATGAAGCAAAAGCTCTGAGCTCAGCACTTTACGGTGCGGAGCTGTGGGACTTCGAAAAATTGACTCCGCTGTCTCTTTCTGAAAGCAGATTTTTGAGAAATGTTACTGGCCTCCCACAGAGTACTCCCTTGAACCCTTTAAGGTACGATCTGGGAAGAAGGGCTGTTGCAGATATAACGAGGCTACCTCCTGTTCTGTACTGGCGAAGAATTTGGACCACGCCAGAGCTCTCACACTATGCCGAAGGTCTCATGGTCATCATTAAACTGGATGCTTTCCACAAGATTGGCTGGCTAAAAAATACTTTGTGAGACCTTGACGGGAATGGGTATGCAAATGCCTTGGGAATACCCGGTGGCAGCACTGTTCCCATCAAAACAGACATTAAAAGAGATCTACTGGGAACAGGTGGCGTTCCGTATTTGGAGTAACGCAGATTCCTCCAGAATGACAGGGTGTTTTTTAGAGGCAAAGGCCATTCCTAAATTAGAACCATACTGGGACTTCATCACCAAACCCGGAGACAGGAAGCTTTACTTCCAGCTTAGAGCTGGATCATTGCCACCTTAATCCTTTACTGGAAGGTGGGCTGGGGCAAGCGAGGACACTTGCCCGGCTTGCAAGAGACATCCGGAAACAACTGGCCATTTTCTGTTCTTTTGCCCTGCCTATGAAGGTCCTAGACGAGTCTGGCTAACCCCAATGTGTAGAACAATGGGTACAAAAAGTAGTGCAGTAGCACAAAGAATAATTTGCACCAGCATTTTGCCATTAGTTTCGACGGCGGCAGCCAAATATCTTGGGTGGGCTTGGACTCTAAGGCAGAAGCTCATGTTATGATTATTCTGTATGTTGTATGCCAAACAAAAAGCTGGAAATGGGCTCCAAGGGTGAATCTTACATTAATGCACTTTATCTATACTGTGACAGATTTAACATTTGTAATATGCTCAAAGTCTTTTACCATGTTTTTTTTAGAATGTATATACTAAATAGTTTTAACATTTATTATTGTGAAGTCCAGGAGACAATTGTTCTTTTATTACTGTGTGCTTTTATGATTGGAACTCGAAATAAAGCTGTATTTGACTTGACTTTCAAAAGGAAATATATCAAATTAAATGAAAATTATTTTTAAAGTTTAAATAAAAATGTAATTTGCATGCAAAGAATTAATACTTCTCTATATACTTTTTTTAATATGCAATAATAATAAAAGAGATGTATAGAATTAATTTGAAATTAAAGGACTTATAAATGACAAACAATAAAATTATTGTTTTAATATTTTTCAATTAAAAATGGGGTATTAAATAATCAATATGTATTAATTATATACACCGTTGACCACTAAATTATCTTTATTTATATATTTAACTATTTCTAATAATTTAATTTTACATAACTTTATTTGTGTATCTAGTTTTATTTTAATTCTCTACCTACCTTATTTTCTGTGGAAAGGTGTTGCAGTAATTGTGGTTGGTCATGTGTTCTGCTGGCCCTACTCAAAAGTGTAAATGTAACAAAAGTGTAGGTTACCTTTGCGAATTAGGCTATTTGTGAGTAGCCAAAAGTAGTAAAGTTACTCAAAATAGTAAGTTATATTTGAGAATCAGGCCCATCTATCCAAGTGCCAAAATATCGTGGTCAAAATGTCAGCTACCCGAATATCATGCAGGTATGTCTAGTGTAATAATCCAATGCTTGCCTATATATACAGCAAAAGACACAAGATGATGGACGGAATGTTGCACAATGGCAAAACATTCACCCCCAGTCACAGATCTGGGTTTAATCCATTGTTATTTTGCTCCCCAAGCCACCCCAGTTCAGACATGGCCATATGCAAATCAGTCTTGACCCTGTGCCTCATGGGAACAGTCCAGCTCGAACTGCCAAGCCATGCCTTCCGTGGACCAGAATCATGCATCCTAGGACCAGTTTCTGGTTATCAGCCGTCTTCAGCCAGGATAGCTTGACTCCAGTGGCTTTGTGAGCATGGGACCCACGTCTGGGCATACCCTTCCCACATAGGGTGAATAGCAAAAGACACAAGATGATGGACGGAATGGTGCACAATGGCAAAACATTCACCCCCAGTCACAGATCTGTGTTTAATTCATCGTCATTTTGCTCACAAAGCCACCCGAGTTCTGACATGGCCATACGCAAATCAGTCTTGACCCTGTGCCTCATGGAACAGTCCAGCCCGAACTGCCAAGCCATGTCATCCGTGGACCGGAATCAAGCATCCTGGGACCGGTTTCTGTCTATCAGCCATCTACAGCCAGGATAGCTTGACCCCAGTGGCTTAGTGAGCACGGGACCCACGTCTGGGCATACCCTTTCCACATAGGGTGAACAGCAAAAGACACAAGATGATGGACGGAATGTTGCACAATCGCAAAACATTCACCCCCAGTCATGGATCTGGGTTTAATCCATCGTTATTTTGCTCACCAAGCCACCCCAGTTCAGACATGGCCATATGCAAATTAGTCTTGACCCTGTGCCTCATGGAAACAGTCCAGCCTGAACTGTCAAGCCATGTCTTCTGTGGACCGGAATCAAGCTATCAGCCATCTTCAGCCAGGATATCTTGACTCCAGTGGCTTAGTGAGCACGGGACCCACGTCTGGGCAAACCCTTCCCTGAGTGGGACGGGTATGCTCAGACGTGAGTCCCGTGCTCTCCATGCCACTGGAATCAAGCTATTCAGGCTGATGTGGGCTGAAAGCCCGAAACCAGTCCTTGGATTCTTGTTTCCAGTCCAGGGAGGACCTGGCTTGGCAGTTCGGGCTGGACTGTTCCTATGGGGCACAGGGTGAAGACTGATTTGCATATGGCTGGGTTCAAACTGGAATGGCATGGTGAGCAAAAAAATTATGGATTTAGGCCCAGATCTCTGTACTGGGGTGAATGTATGACATTGTTCTGCATTCTGTCCATCACCTGTTGTTTTTGCATTTGTCACCCCGAGTGGGACGGGTATGCTCAGAAGTGAGTCCTGTGCTCTCCATGCCATTGGAATCAAGCTATCCAGGCTGATGAGGGCTGAAAGCCCGAAAACGGTCCTTGGATGCTTGTTTCCAGTCCATGGAGGATCCAGCTTGGCAGTTCGAGCTGGACTGTTCCCATGGGGCACAGGGTCAAGACTGATTTGCATATGGCTGGGTTCAAACTCGAATGGCATGGTGAGCAAAAAAACGATGGATTTAGGCCCAGATCTCTGTACTGGGATGAATGTATGACATTGTTCTGCATTCTGTCATTCACCTGTTGTTTTTGCATTTGTCACCCCAAGTGGGACGGGTATGCTCAGACATGAGTCCCGTATTCTCCATGCCACTGGAATTAATCTATCCAGGCTGATGAGAGCTGAAATCCTGAAACCGGTCCTTGGATGCTTGTTTCCAGTCCAGGGAGGACCTGACTTGGCAGTTCGGGCTGGACTGTTCCCATGGGGCACAGGGTCAAGACTGATTTGTATAAGCTGGGTTCAAACTGGAATGGCATGGTGAGTAAAAAAACGATGGATTTAGGCCCAGATCTCTGTACTGGGGTGAATGTATGACATTGTTCTGCATTCTGTCCATCACCTGTTGTTCTTGCATTTGCCTATATATACATGCATTACCAATATTTCTATATCTTATGGTGCAAATATTTTGACAGGTTGATATTTAAGTGCTGATATTCCGTTTGTGAACCCAGTAACGTTTTACAACATACTTAACATTCAAACTGCATATATTATATATATTAAATCCACAATCCTGGTCTTGATCTATGTCTCAATCTCCCAAACAGGTACGGACCACAAATGTAGAGGTTTAAAACTTCTTTATTTGGTGCAGATTTTCGGCCTTTAGTGCGCTCGGTCTCTGCTCTGTCTCCCTCTACACATCTGTACAGGGCCGGGACACTCTGCCCGAGTAGCCGTGCGCTATATAAATCACAAATAACATAACATAACATTTAAAAGTGCAAGTGCAGTTTAATTCTGTAGCAAGTGCCCAGCCTGACGCGCTTTGACTGCAAAACGTCAGTCTTATATATATTATCCATATAAATATGGTTATTACTAGGCAACAATTATCCTCTTGTAAAATGTTCCTTGCTCTTACTACTACAGCTGTGCAGCGCAGCTTACACTCAAAATGCCCTTTCCACTCTTATTGTCTATGCAGTGTTCCATCTATATAACATTATGGAGGTGAATATAATATTACATTTTACTTAACCAAAGAGGCTGGGGTGCATTGCGAAAAAAAGGGAGCGAGCAGGAAAGTGCATTATCTAATAAGATTTGGCTCCGATGTTTTCTTTCTAAGTGCTGATGTACTATTTGTCTACATTGTGTGACTCGCAAGCATTTGCATCATAGTGCAAAGGTGTCTGAGTGAGTGTGGCATAGTTTTCATACTGGAAGAGTACCTTTCCAGTACAAACTACTATGCTTAGACTTAATTTTAAACTTTTTCCACTTTGTGTGTACACTGTACAGTACTGGAATGGGTAGAGAGTGCCTCCAAGGGAGTTTATTCAAAGAGGTATTCTGATATTTTGAAAATTATTTATTACTGTAGGATACTTAATAATCCTGGTTGAGTTTAGATCAGACAATCATATATATATGCTACTGACTTTGAACACATAAATACAATAAACATTTAACATTGAACAGAAACAACAACAAACAAGTGTATAGGCAAAATATTGTTTTTTATCAAAAAATCACAAGGGTTATAAAATACAAATATATAGACAGGAATACAGGAAAAGTACAATGGATTGAAGTTAATTTCTCTGTAAAACCTGTAGACACCTATCCAAAACATAAATGTTTTAAATTCTTATTGGATAAGGGTAATGGTCGACGTTTCGGTCTCTTATGGATGATTCCTTGAGACCATCATCAGGATTGCTCAATAGATATTTGTAAAGCCCTATTGTAAAATGAAATAGAAAGTATTTACTATTACAATTGGACCGAATCAAACAATTTCATTAAGCACTATACACATAGATTTAACATTAAAACTAGATCGCAGACTAAACAAAACATATTGTAATTAAATGACAAATTGACCTTTGGACTAAACAAAACATACATTGATAACCATATAAATACACAACACTTTATTAGGTTTCAACTATTTAGAGTGTCATTGTTTGTGACCCTAAATCTGATCTTCTGTTATACGAAGTTTGTATAACATCATTGCAGCCCTTTGGTCAGCATACTCATATAGGTAAGGTCTGTTGGAGAAACCTAGATCAATATATGACATCATTTGTGACCACACAACAGTTAATTTTTTCTAGAAAGCAGTCTTTATACCTACAATTACAGCCTTTGTGTTAGTATAATCATATAGGTAAGGGTCTTATAGGGAACTCTAATCAGTATGCGAAAAAGTAACGATTTGTTCGAATGATTTACATCGTTGAGTTGTACTTTCATATTCGTTTATACAGCGCAAATTGAATGGACATAATGGGCATTGAATCTTTCCAGAAATTAGTACCTTGTTATCGATCCACGAGGTGGTGGCAAGGTACTTGGTAAAGGGTGGTTGAACTGTCGCCCGCAGTTCTGTAGGGATAGAGTTAAAACAAGGTCTCTGTAGGGGCTTAAACAGTCAGGGCTATTGAATTATAAAGCCAATATTAGTCAAAGGTCATACCTATACACAGGGTCCTTTTGCCGACAAGAAGGAAATGGTTTGAGACATCAAGGGTATATTCGCCTAAGCATCTGCAATAGCACGTTTATGGTATTAGACACTAGTAAAAATAAAATGTTTGAATTCCAACAGAATCATTGGATAGGGCAAGTTATTGTATATTGTTACCTTATCAAAAGTCCACTGGTCATAGAATATCGATGTTGACAATGCCTCCAAATCGGGATAGTGTGAAGCTTAAAATCAAAAGATTTGGAGATCTGTAGGGTATGGAATAATGTACCATGAGCTTGATATTCAGTGAGCAGCTTACACTCAAAATGCCCTTTCCACTCTTATTGTCTATGCAGTGTTCCATCTATATAACATTATGGAGGTGAATATACTATTACATTTTACTTAACCAAAGAGGCTGGTGTGCATTGCGAAAAAAAGGGAGCGAGCAGGAAAGTGCATTATCTAGTAAGATTTAGCTCTGATGTTTTCTTTCTAAGTGCTGATGTACTATTTGTCTACCTTGTGTGACTCGCAAGCGTTTGCATCATAGTGCAAAGGTGTCTGAGTGAGTGTGCCATAGTTTTCATACTGGAAGAGTACCTTTCCAGTACAAACTACTATGCTTAGACTTAATTGTAAACTTTTTCCACTTTTTGTGTACACTGTACAGTACAGCACAATCACACAGGTTTTAGGAAAGAAACCTTTTCTCCTACTTTGCGCTTTCCTCAAAGGCGTGTATTTTCTTGGTATACAACCCTGACTACAAACGTTAGTAGATAGGGCTTTGCATAATAAAGCTATGGAACTCCCAACTTGATAAAAAATAGTGTGTTGCATACTTTGTGTTACTTTTAGGCACCTTTTTTTAAAGCAAAACAAGTTTAGCGCTGGAAAGTAAATTCCAAGTCAAGACCTTGTCCCAGTGCAAACCACTTTTGGTAACATTACACTGGCGCAAAGTGTTGATAAGGCTGGTCCTCCATCCTTATGCTGCATTCTATATACTTTATGATCACAAATCTACACAGCACTCTGAAATGTAGTAAAACCATGATCATGCTTTATGAAACCAGTTTAAGAACAATTAATAAGAAAAACAGCAAAACCCGAGAACCTTTACTCCACACCGAGACCAGAGCGTCACCTGTTTATTTTTCCTACTAGATGCGTTTGCAGGGTTTAGAAATGATTCTATTACTCCCCACATCAAAAACCATCAACGGGTTGTAGGTAATGTGATTTTAACTGTTTTTGACAGGCTGCACACTTCTGAGGAATTTCTGTCATCACACACCAACATCATATCAAGGGCCAAAAGAATTCTTATCAATGCCATTCTTCAGTGACGAGTTGTTTTTGCTCATGTTTTACTGAAAATGATCGTACTGGTTAGGTTATGCATTTTTATTGGCGTTGTCCTACTATGTAATTAAAAACAGTTCTGTGACACTAAAGGTATCTTTACTCCTGTCAGTTACTTGAACGCAACAGGTTTCAGCACTCTTAACGGCATCAGGGTCTGTTCCTTTCACGAGGACAAACAACTCTCACAGGTGCCCCATTATGGAGTTTCACTTAGCAAAACTGTTGCTTTGAATGCTCAAATTTCTTAGATTGGAAGTACATGTATTTAAGGTCTACACATCTAAGGAATAACCACAGACTTTCCCGCCTTTTTAAATAGATCATACGCTTAATTTATGTGTTTCATGCTTTTGCCAAAAAGGATTCTACCGGAATGATAACGAGATGGACAGTACTATTAGGTTGCAAAATCCCTATCTGCAAACACCAGTAATTTGCAGAAGGACACTGTTAGTACCATGCAATTAAGAGTTAATCCTCACAGAATAGGTTACTAATATTCTTACCCAGTTTTTCCGCATCAAATTGCACATTGAATTCTCAATTTTATGGGGATTAACCCTCCAATTTGCTCCCTTGACCCTTTGCATGTATTGCATTATTACATGCACATCTGGCATCTTTGACTCCCATTTTTGACTGAAATCACTAGAACTACCAACTTTATGCAGATAATGTGCACATTTACAGTACTGGGGGACTAGAGCGTGGCACTATACACATGACTGTCTAATGGTATTCTCATCTGGGTCGCTGTTCAGTTTTTTGTGTCTCAACACATCAAAGAAAGAGTTCCTGGAGCTTGGACTAGTAAATCTCTTGCCCCTCCTTTTCAGCTGTCCACCATAAATTGGTACCAAAAAAGAAGGTCCACAATCTGGGAGTCATCTTAAAATCATACTTTTCCTTTGAGTCTCGTCACTGTTGTCATTAATGAAACATTACATATTCCGAGAGAACTCTTTTTTTGCTGCATCGAAAACCTGAAACCAGACCACCTAATTAAGAAGGCCATCCTGGATTATTGCAGTAATTTATACTTAATCCTCACTGAAAACTCCTGCAACACTCCAAAGTGATCAAAATATTACAGTTCAGATGGTCATTTGGATAAAGTTCTTAGAACCAATTCACACAACTATAAGAAAATATTCGGTGTGGCTTCCAATAAAGGATCATGTTGACTTCAAACACCTCTTTCTCTCACAAGTTAATACAGGGTCTTCTTCTTAACCTAGTTACTAAAGTGTTCTAGGTGGACCTACCTTAAACTGCTACCTCAATGCAAAATGAGTTATAAGCAGTATGATTAGCTAATAATTACATACAAAATGTGCTACCAGCTAAACTTTACTGTCACAACCGCTCTGATTAGAAACCTTAATCTATATATAGGATCCTATTCGGTGTAGATTTATGAGTTTTTGGAATTCGCATACATACCCAGCAGTATTTCTGAAAAGCTGCACCATTCACAACTCACTATGGGGTATATTCACAAGACGTTTGCTAAACATCACCAAAAAATGCTAATGCACCATTACACATCGCAGACCATCACTGGAAAATAACCCTGTGTCAACGTGGAATTCACAACAAGGCGGTAGCATGCGATAGTCTGCCGAAACTGCGGCCAATGTCCGTGATACAACTAATTCAACAGAGATAAAAACACAAACCACAACACCAAAAAACGTGCGAAGAGCCATTTGCGATGAGGAAAACAGGGATAAACACCACCAGGCCCGCGACACACACAGCAGGAGTGAATAAGCACAAAAAAAGCCTGAAAAAAAAGAGACAATCCAAACAGAAAACAACAGCCAAGCACAATGGAGGCAACCCAAGCCGGCATACAACCCTACAGGCTCCATTGGCAACAAAACATTGTACATGGCAGGACATCTTGGACAAGGGGAATGCAGCCGGAGAGCGGAGTTGGACAATGGAAGAAAACCAGAACATCTGAACTGATGCGAAATGCACAAACAATCAGAAACAAGCAGACAACAAGAAGGCAGCAATGCACACCGGAGGTGGGATGCCAGCTCCACAACAGGAGCTGGATGACATGGTGGAAATCAGAGCTGACGGGACATCTCACACACAATGCAGCACACACACATAGGAAGCAGAGCACCCCAACATCGAACACAATGTGGCACAAACAATAACACCGGGCGTAGTTCGCGTAGTAGCACTATGCGTAGCTAAGCAAAGTGCACTACGCATAGCTACGCGCACTGCGTAGTGCAGTAGGGAAATTATGTTCGCAATGATTGGACAGTGCCGGATGCTTGTCCGCACTGTGCAATCATTGCGAACGGCATCATGCACAGTGCAAGCGGTCATTTTCTGCCGCTCGAGTAGATTTGTACTTGAGCGGCAACTTTCTCATCGGGAGCATACGCGACCACTCCCAATGAGAAACCTGACCTCCCCATGTTGAGAATCTTGCTGGGAGGTTTATCTTCCATGCTTGCGATCGGCAACTTGATGTTGCCGATCGCAAACAAGGAAAAAGTCTTGCCGGGATGTTGATTTTGCTCGCTCGTGGTTGCAAACTTGACGTTGAGGATCGCGAGTGAGCAAGAAATGCCCGCTAGGCTATGTGTTTTTGTACTGTGCTACGTGCGATTCACGTAGCGCGTAGTTGCGCAAACTCCGCAAGTGTAGTGTAGTTTTCTGCCCCGGGTTAATGATTCGCGACTAAGTGCTGGATGTGGGACCGACTGGTCCGCAAGGTAGACCGGAGCCCTCATCATGTGTGGCCGGCTGGCGTTAAACAGGGTTAGTGGCACCTCGTGTCACCGGCTGGCATTGAACAGGGTTAGTGGCACCTCGTGTGGCTGGCTTGCGTTGAACGGGGTTAGTGGCACCTTGTGTGGCTGGCTGGCATTGAACAGGGTTAGTGGCAACTCATTTGGCAAGCCTGCCATCAGGAATTATGCCTCACTGATCGAAGGGGATCTGGTGCTGTGGCCACTTGCACGGACTTGGGGTCACTGCCATTCAAGACACAGGACACAGTTCCTCATGTGGGACCTCACGGGCCGAAACAGAGGTCGCGGGACTGGTGCTTGGAGCTTGCACCGGCATGTGGTGGTCCCTCTCTTACACATGCCGGTGTAGACAGGCGAGCGGAGCCTCGTTGGTGCACTGGGGCAGGCACGAGGGTCCTGGGGACCAGCGGCCCGGGGTGCAGCAGGTGCTCAGGGACGCAGGCCCCGTCGTGCTCAGCGCAGGACTCGTGGCTGGCTGAGAGGAGCCACCCTGGCTGTCGCGTGGTGCATTCCAAATGAGATCCAAGTCCAGTGCAACTGTTTTTTTGTTAACACCCGTATGCAGGCCTGGCATACTCAGGTCTAGCCTACTACGCACGCGCATGCAAGGGGGGGCGTAACCTGCGACATTTCCGCATTCTGCCCCACAGCTTGTGGGGACATGGTAGCATCCACTCACCACTACACTCCATGCACCAGCAGTTGTTCGCCACATGGCCATTTCCGTGGTTTGCACTCTGTGGTCTGTCCGGCACTGCCACACCTGGCATTGGGTAGGTTCACATTCCTTAGTGACTTGCCACTCTCACACATGCGTGCTCCATGCCTCTCCTGCTATTGTGTGTCTGTGGTGCCATGGCGTGGCTGGGCTGTGGGCATGGCAAGGCCGGATTCCCAATAGAGTCATGTTCTCGGGTCTGGTCGGTTGGCATGTTGTGTGTCATGTTGATGTAGTTGTGCTGCATGCCCATTAGCAATGTCGTGAGTTGCATGACTGTGGGCAGCAGGTGCGTTTCAGGTGGGTCCGCTGTCTTTGTGTAAACTGCCTCTGTGGTGTTCCTGGGGGAGATGGGATGGGTCCTGGTGGTGGTGGTGGTGGCCTGGGGTGGTTGTGGTGGATGTTGTGGCCCTCATTGGTATCCGTCGTGCATGGTCATTGTCTCTATGGCATCTGTGGGTCTTCAGGTTTGGCTCTTGGCTGTGCTCCCTTTTATACTGCAGGTTGTCCTCCTGCTTTACACCAGCAATGAGCAGGTGTTATTTCCCTGCTGCTACCGCGGCTTATTGCCTGTTTTTGTTTTGCATCGCAGATCTGGCAGTTTGTTATGAAATTGGTGTTGTGTTTTTTTTTCATGTGTTTTTGCACATTTCATTAGGGTTAGTTGGTGGTGTCCACTGTGGAAATACATTTTGGGGCAGTTATCGCAGGAATGCAGGCAATGTCTGCAGTTTGCACCAGCTTGTGAATGCGGTGTTACATCTATCTCCATGTTTGATCTGTTACAGTGGGGATAATTTGGAGTTGAGTCTTTGTGAATATCCCCCTCTGAGTGATACTAGGAATGTAATGCAACATTTTCTATTTCCACAATGCATCACACTACTCCAAGTTGGGGAATGTCCTCGCCTGTGCAAATGCTCATTTTGTTCCTTTATCAAAAAAAACCATTTTCTTTGTAGAGGAATTTGCAGGTCCCCATGTTACCTGGGCAAACTGTAGAAATGTAGGAAAATAATCTGTGCTACATAAAAATTCGATTATTTTGGAATGAAAGTGCTGTTGCTATACCATCTGAGAGATTGAGGTCCATAAGAATATTTAAATCCTGCAGTCCTATTTAGGAAGGAAGAAATATTGAGGTTTGAAATAAAGTTCAAGTTCAAAAATTTGTATAGCGCACTACTCACCCAGAGGGTTTCAAGGCGCTTGAGGGAGGGAGGTGAATTTACTTATCGAATATCCAGGTTTTTAGTTGCTTTCTGAAAGAGAGGTGGTTCTGAGTGAGGCGGAGGTGGGTGGGGAGAGAATTCCATGTTTTAGCCGCTAAGTAGGAGAAGGATCTTCCCCCCATGGTGGATCTGTGGATGCGCGGGATTGCGGCGAGGGCTTGATTGGACGATCGTAGTTGGCGGGAAAGAGGTGTAGAAGGATAAACGCGTGTTGAGGCATTCGGGTCCTAGGTCGTAGAGGGCTTTGTGTGCGTGGGTTAGGAGACGGAACGTTATTCTCTTCTTGACAGGGGGCCAATGGAGGTCTTTCAGGTGGTTGGAAATGTGAGCTTGCCGAGGGATGTCCAAAATGAGCCTGGCTGAGGCGTTTTGGATGCGTTGGAGTTTTTTCTGTAGTTTGGCTGTGGTCCCGGCGTAAAGGGTGTTGCCGTAATCCAATCGGCTTGTGACCAGTGCGTGGGTGACTGTCTTTCTTGTTTCGGTGGGGATCCACCGGAAGATTTTTTGGAGCATTCGTAGGATGTTGAAGCAAGATGATGAGACGGCGTTGACTTGTCTGGTCATCGAGAGGGAGAAGTCTAGGATGAAGCCCAGGTTACGTGCGTGGTCCGTAGGTATGGGTGCGGTTCCTAGGGCCGGTGGCCACCATGAGTTGTCCCAGGCAGAGGGGGGTGTTCCTAAGATGAGGACTTCTGTTTTGTCCGAGTTTAGTTTTAAACGGCTGTTCTTTATCCACTCGGCTACTTCTTTCATTCCTTCGTGTAGGTAGGTTTTGGCGGTGTTTGGGTCTTTTGTGAGGGAGAGGATCAGCTAGGTGTCGTCTGCGTAGGAGATGATGTTGAGGTTGTGTTGGCACGCGATGGAAGCGAGGGGACTCATGTATACGTTGAAGAGGGTGGGGCTGAGTGATGATCCTTGTGGTACGCCGCAGATGACTTCGGTGGACTCTGATTTGAAAGGGGGGAGGCGGACTCTCTGGGTTCTTCCGGTGAGGAACGATATGATCCAGTCCAATGCCTTTCCTTGTACTCCGATGTTGCTGAGGCGTTGTATGAGGGTGCTATGACAGACTGTGTCGAAGGCTGCGGAGAGGTCAAGTAAGATGAGAGCAACTGTTTCTCAGTTGTCCAGTAGTGTTCGGCTGTCATCTGTTGCTGCGATGAGGGCGGTTTTGGTGCTGTGTTTGGCTCGGAAGCCTGATTGAGAGGAGTCGAGGGATTTGTTGGATTCGAGGAAGGCGGCGAGCTGACTGTTGACGGCTTTCTAGATGACTTTGGCGGGGAATGGGAGGAGCGAGATGGGGCGGTAGTTCTTAAGTTCGGTTGGGTCAGCCGTGGGTTTCTTCAGAAAGGCGCTGAGTTCGGCATGTTTCCAGTTTTCTGGAAAGGTGGCGGAGTTGAGGGAGCAGTTGATGACGTCTTGGAGATGGGGTGCGATGATGGAGTCTGCTTTGTTGAAGATGTGGTAGGGACAAGGGTCGGTTGGCAATCCTGAGTGGATGGAATTCATCAGGCGGATGGTGTCTTCAGTGGTGATTGGGTTCCAGGCGCAAAGGTTGTTAGAGGGGGGTTTTGGTTCGGGGGTTGGTGGAGTGGGCTGGTCTTCGGACTGGTTTTGAAAGCTGTTGTGTATTTCGGCGATTTTGTTGTGGAAGAATGATGATAGAGAGTCGCAGAGGTCTTGGGAGGGGGTGACGTCGTTAGTGCCTGCGGAGGGGTTAGTGAATTCTTTGACGATGTTGAATAGTTCCTTGCTGTTTTGGGCATTGTTGTCAATTCGATCCTTAATTGCTGATTTCTTGGTGGATCGGATGAGTTGGTGGTGTTTGCGGGTGGCGTTCTTGAAGGAGGCCAGGTTTTTAGTGGTAGGGTTTTTTCTCCAGGTTTTCTCTAGTGTCCAACAGAACGTCTTGGATTTCTTAAGGTCATCGTTGAGGCAATAAGTTTCCTTAAGAGATAAACAAAGTATTTAGAAGGGAACTAATGTATTTGCTGCCAATTAAGGAACAGGCTAGTTTGTCTACTAGTGTTTGTGGCGTTGCTGATAAAATGAAGCGGAAGTGTTAAACATTTGTTTCCAAATTTGCCTGTGTATTACTGTGCTTCTTCACCAACAAGAAGTTTAGATGGGAGATTTTACACACAGCAAAGCTCAGTTCAGAAGTGTGTTTTTTTTAACTCTGTGAGTACTGTGTCTGTAGGAATTGCCTTATTTTGGCAGTGGTGCTGGAACAATTTTCTGAGTGAGGGTACTGGCCTTTGGTGACACCACATAAATATCACAAAAATATCAAGGGAATTAGCAATGCCGATATCACTTAGCAAGTGAGTAAAGCGGGTTACTTAAGGCTTTCTAGGGGGCTTGGGTTGAGAAATCCTTGAAAAAATAGGGTCAAATTGTCCAGAACATGTTTCTAAATATATTGTTTAACATGCTACATGTTATATTGTTCTGCACGAAGCACCTAATTGAATCCAAATCATCAACACCTTCTGTTCCTGTAGTGATAGTGATGGTGCGAGATTACCAGTTCAGGACTTAAACATTCACATCTTGAACCAGTAATCCACTTTTTCCTACCTGTCTATCAGAAATGTATTCACCTTAGGACTTATCCCTGTACACCATGACTTACCAAACCCTTGTCATTTGTGCCCTAATTCCTAAATCTAATGGATCAAATGAGTTACAATAAAAGGTAGAACATTTACTTATGAAACTAACCACAGACTCAGTAAAGTTTTAAACACTTTATCTATGTAATATTGTTTAAGTCAGATGCCATAACAGTGAAATTAAGGATTTGAAAGTAAGAAAATAACTATAAAAACTTAAATCTTGCAAGACTTTAAGAAAATACCTTTAGACATTGGTACCTTAGTAAATAAAAAACATGTAGATTAATAAGTTACATGTTATTTCGAGAGGATTGAATACAAGCAAGTTTCTTTACGTATGAAACCTTGCTCCATCAATAATGTCATGGACCTGCTGCGTTTTGAACTCTGTAGTTGGTTAATGATGTAGGTAGGGGCACCTACATACAAGCTATTAGCGTAGTCCAGGTGGGTGGTGATGAGGGCATGGACTACTGTTTTTCGAGAGTCCAGCGGTAGAAAGGGGATGATTTTTTTTAACATTCGTAGCTTCCCGAAACAGGCTGAGGTGACTTTGTTGACTTGGGTTTTGCAGGAGAGGGAGGTGATGAATTGGAAGCCTAGGTTACGGGCGGCTTGGACTGGTTCTGGAGGAGGGTTGAGTTCAGACGGCCACCAGAGATTGGAGGGTAAGGGAGATTTCTGATTGAAGAATAAGACTTCCGTCTTGTCTATATTGAGTTTTAAATTATTCGCAGACATCCAGGAGGCGATATTCAGCATGTAGTGGCGAAAGTTGTCGAATGATTTTTCAGAGTGGTCTTTGAAAGAGAACACCAGTTGGGCGTCGTCAGCGTAGAAGGTTACTTTGACACCCCAAGATTCCACCACTTTTGCCAGAGGTATGAGGTACACATTGAAGAGGAGCGGGCTGAGGGCGTAGCCCTGCGGGACGCCCCAAATCAGTGATTTTTTGGAAGAAAGAAAGGGTCCCAGCATCACTTGTTGGGTTCTGTTCGTGAGAAAAGATTTTACCCATGAGAGGGGAGGCCCGCCGATACCTATCTCTTGAAGGCGAGTCAGTAGTTTGTCATGAGAGATGGTATCAAATGCCGAGGATAGGTCGAGGAGGACCAACATGGCCTCCTCTCCCCTATCCGTGCATTCTCGGATCGACTCGGATACCTCGAGTAGTGCCGACTCAGTACTGTAGTCCGGTCTGAAATCCGATTGGGTAACGTGGAACAAAGAGTTTGATTCTAAGTAGTGTGATAGTTGTTTTTGAACAGCTTTCTCCAGTACTTTGGCGGGTTTGGGTAAAAGTGAGATCGGCTGGTAGTTGTTTAGGCAGGAAGGATCTAAGCCTGTTTTTTATTGGATAGGGATTAGTAATGCATGTTTCCAGACAGAGGGCATAGCACCAGTGATTAAAGAGGAGTTCCAGATTTCGAGAAGGGGATTGATGATTAGGGGGGCAATTTCATTCATGATTAATGCTGGGGCTGGGTCCAGGGGAGAGCCTGATTTACATTCCATAAAAAACTTCAGGGCAAGTTCCTTAGCTAGTGGTTGGAATGCTGTGAATGCATGATTGCATTGTGGTCCTGAAGCTATTTATCAATTCTACCAGTGCTATGCACTGGTTTTCATTAATGATGCAACTTCTCATTGGGCTAAAGGTATTCAGCTGACAAGAACATTAATTGTTTAGTATGTGCTCTCATCAGAACAAATAACATTTTAGTCTCCCTTCACACTGTTGCTTCATCCTCAGTTCAGAGCTGCAGAGAAACCCACTGGCTGTGGACTGACAGCAGCTACACTAGTTTGATTGGGAGAAAAGTGAAGATTTTCTGTTTAAGAAATGTGGAACAAAA
Organism: Lissotriton vulgaris; assembly: GCF_964263255.1. Classification (NCBI taxonomy): domain Eukaryota; kingdom Metazoa; phylum Chordata; class Amphibia; order Caudata; family Salamandridae; genus Lissotriton; species Lissotriton vulgaris. Next base: position 1,998,244,264 of record NC_141689.1, read on the forward strand.
TAGAGGGGGTGCTGGAGCACCTCCAGCTCCCCCTCTATTTTGTTACAAATTTCTTGTCTTTTGAATCATGCTATTTTTGGAGTTAATAACTACTCCTTTTTCCCTATTTGGAGACATATGTTTTGAATACAGAACTATATGTATGAATTGATTTAAACCCAGCAGCAGCTATTGACTCGTTATTCAGTGAACAGACTTATTTATACTGATCACTCACAATTTAGTGCCTTACTATCATTAACAATATTGGAAATGTGTTACTTAAATGTAGCTATTTTTCACATGTGAGGTTCAATTTATTGTTGGCTATGAAGTAATAGCTACATTGCTTTAGGAACGTTCTGGTTGAATCTATATATTTTCACAGTATTCAAGAAGTAAATAGTTACTATGTTAAGTCTTTTGCTTATTCGTAAACATATTCATTGTAGCTGGGCAGAGAAGCCACACATGATTACAATCTTTTCTTTCTTCTGTTTAATATTAGTATGAAAACAAGAAGACATACAATTAAGAAGTAACTTAAACGCAGGGAGGTATGTTCAGAGTGTAGTTTCAGAATACTTCTTTGATCACAAGAACCAGTACTCATGTCCTGTATTTATCTATTATGATATAGTTGTAAGAAGAATGTAGACATCTTGTATAATAGATCCAGCTCTTCTGTATCGCCCCAAAGATTAATTTCCCTTACAATTAAATAGTTGCTAGTTATTATGTCTGGGTGGCAAGTGAGTATCATTCTTATACTCCTGGGGATAAAACCTTTTCAGTCTAACACCCATGAAATTTGGCCATGTTTTGTTCCCCTTCCCGCCTTGAGAGTAAGGTTATTCCAGCCGTTTGCCTCAGTAAATCTTCCCACTTTAGGGTGGGAAAGAGTTGTTTGTGAACGCCAAAAGCTCATATGTTTGTGGGCATTCACAAATCCTCAAGACAAACCATTTCTTCGTCCTTCCACTCCCGACCCCTGACATTGAGTTTACTACTGTGTAATTGTACATGAATTTAGCAAAGCTAGTCACTCCTGCCAGGTGTTATTTGTGAATAACTGTTGGGCATAACCAGAGTAATTTGTGGCCACAGATACGTTTGCGAACAAGCTCATACAGTTCAGAAGGACATTGAAATTCCAGTCTCCATATGAATCATAGTTATATGGTAAAGGCTTTGCCGTGAGGCCTCTAAGGAACCATCCTACAGACTCAATCCCATCCTCGTTTCCCATCCTCTTTTACTCTTGCACTGTAATGAGGTCTCACAGTGCTGAGGGCAGTTTACAAATTGCTCAAATAAAAGCCAACAAATACTGCCTGTGCTTTGTCCTACCTGGTGCTCTCTGCCATTTCTTCTTTCTTGTGTTTTAACATAAATCAAAATGGGGCGCCTTTATCCAAGTGCCTTTCCTTACTTTCATTACATTTGCATGAGGTGTATTCAATATAAGTGTATTATCTTTTTGTGTACTTTTGTTTAACTGCCACTCACAGTAAAATCACTCAAGTTTTACCTTTTGTGTATTTTTTGCTTGGTTGAATCCTGTTAACTGAAAGGTTTTGAACCAATATCACGAAGGTTCTGTGTTGCATGCAACGGCATTTGATGCGTTGTAAGATCCTTAGAAAGTAAGCATGTCTGTTGTGATCTCATTAGTGGGATAGTGATCGGTAAGAATAACAATTTCTGCTCCAGTGTCCAAATCATTTTGTTAGTAAATACTATGGTCAAGTTCCATTCAGCAGGTATGTCACAAGTCTTAAAAAGACAGAAATACATGTTTTTATTCAGTTGCTTCCATTGACACTGACTTCACTGACAATGAGGTCAGTGTTAATTTAGAAAGTTTAAACTACAGGTAAATAAGACATTTGTGAAACACACAAGCTTACGTCTGTGTTGAACAAGGGCAACTCAAGCTGCTCGGCTAAGGGCGTGGACCACTCCATCTCCCTGTGAATCGAAGTAGCCACACTAGGCAGCAACACAGGTCCTTCTGTTGAATATTGGGACATGTGGTGCTGCCTGGTAGGAGTGCAAAAACAACAAGTGATGGACCGAATGTGGATCAATGTCACATTCCCCCAGTCAAAAGATCTGGGCCCAAATTCATCGTTTTTTTGCACTCCACACCACCCTGGGTTAGACAATGGCGATATGCAAATCAGCTCTGACCCTGTTGCCCCATGGGAACAGTTCAGTCCAAACTACAAAAGCCATGTCCTTCCCAGAACGGAATCAAGCATCCGAGGACCGGACCGGTTTCGAGGTAACACCTCTCATCAGCCCGGCTAGCTTGACTCCAAGTGGTGTGGAGTGCCTGGGACCCACGTCTGGGCATCCCCAGCGCACTTAGGGCGGCAATTGCAAAAACAACAAGTGATGGACCGAATGTGGATCAATGTCACACATTCCCCCAGTCAAAAGATCTGGGCCCAAATCCATCGTTTTTTTGCACTCCACACCACCCTGGGTTAGACAATGGCGATATGCAAATCAGCTCTGACCCTGTTGCCCCATGGGAACAGTCCAGTCCGAACTACAAAAGCCATGTCCTTCCCAGAACGGAATCAAGCATCCGAGGACCGGACCGGTTTCGAGGTAACACCTCTCATCAGCCCGGCTAGCTTGACTCCAAGTGGTGTGGAGTGCCTGGACCCACGTCTGGGCATCCCCAGCGCACTTAGGGCGGCAATTGCAAAAACAACAAGTGATGGACCGAATGTGGATCAATGTCACACATTCCCCCAGTCAAAAGATCTGGGCCCAAATCCATCGCTTTTTTGCACTCCACACCACCCTGGGTTAGACAATGGCGATATGCAAATCAGCTCTGACCCTGTTGCCCCATGGGAACAGTCCAGTCCGAACTACAAAAGCCATGTCCTTCCCAGAACGGAATCAAGCATCCGAGGACCGGACCGGTTTCGAGGTAACACCTCTCATCAGCCCGGCTAGCTTGACTCCAAGTGGTGTGGAGTGCCTGGGACCCACGTCTGGGCATCCCCAGCGCACTTAGGGCGGCAATTGCAAAAACAACAAGTGATGGACCGAATGTGGATCAATGTCACACATTCCCCCAGTCAAAAGATCTGGGCCCAAATCCATCATTTTTTTGCACTCCACACCACCCTGGGTTAGACAATGGCGATATGCAAATCAGCTCTGACCCTGTTGCCCCATGGGAACAGTCCAGTCCGAACTACAAAAGCCATGTCCTTCCCAGAACGGAATCAAGCATCCGAGGACCGGACCGGTTTCGAGGTAACACCTCTCATCAGCCCGGCTAGCTTGACTCTAAGTGGTGTGGAGTGCCTGGGACCCACGTCTGGGCATCCCCAGCGCACTTAGGGCGGCAATTGCAAAAACAACAAGTGATGGACCGAATGTGGATCAATGTCACACATTCCCCCAGTCAAAAGATCTGGGCCCAAATCCATCGTTTTTTTGCACTCCACACCACCCTGGGTTAGACAATGGCGATATGCAAATCAGCTCTGACCCTGTTGCCCCATGGGAACAGTCCAGTCCGAACTACAAAAGCCATGTCCTTCCCAGAACGGAATCAAGCATCCGAGGACCGGACCGGTTTCGAGGTAACACCTCTCATCAGCCCGGCTAGCTTGACTCCAAGTGGTGTGGAGTGCCTGGGACCCACGTCTGGGCATCCCCAGCGCACTTAGGGCGGCAATTGCAAAAACAACAAGTGATGGACCGAATGTGGATCAATGTCACACATTTCCCCAGTCAAAAGATCTGGGCCTAAATCCATCGCTTTTTTGCACTCCACACCACCCTGGGTTAGACAATGGCGATATGCAAATCAGCTCTGACCATGTTGCCCCATGGGAACAGTCCAGTCCGAACTACAAAAGCCATGTCCTTCCCAGAACGGAATCAAGCATCCGAGGACCGGACCGGTTTCGAGGTAACACCTCTCATCAGGCCGGCTAGCTTGACTCCAAGTGGTGTGGAGTGCCTGGGACCCACGTCTGGGCATCCCCAGCGCACTTAGGGCGGCAATTGCAAAAACAACAAGTGATGGACCGAATGTGGATCAATGTCACACATTCCTCCAGTCAAAAGATCTGGGCCCAAATCCATCGTTTTTTTGCACTCCACACCACCCTGGGTTAGACAATGGCGATATGCAAATCAGCTCTGACCCTTTTGCCCCATGGGAAAAGTCCAGTCCGAACTACAAAAGCCATGTCCTTCCCAGAACGGAATCAAGCATCCGAGGACCTGACCGGTTTCGAGGTAACACCTCTCATCAGCCCGGCTAGCTTGACTCCAAGTGGTGTGGAGTGCCTGGGACCCACGTCTGGGCATCCCCAGCGCACTTAGGGCGGCAATTGCAAAAACAACAAGTGATGGACCGAATGTGGATCAATGTCACACATTCCCCCAGTCAAAAGATCTGGGCCAAAATCCATCGTTTTTTTGCACTCCACACCACCCTGGGTTAGACAATGGCGATATGCAAATCAGCTCTGACCCTGTTGCCCCATGGGAACAGTCCAGTCCGAGCTACAAAAGCCATGTCCTTCCCAGAACGGAATCAAGCATCCGAGGACCGGACCGGTTTCGAGGTAACACCTCTCATCAGCCCGGCTAGCTTGACTCCAAGTGGTGTGGAGTGCCTGGGACCCACGTCTGGGCATCCCCAGCGCACTTAGGGTGGCAATTGCAAAAACAACCACTCCATCTCCCTGTGAATCGAAGTAGCCACACTAGGCAGCAGCACAGGTCCTTCTGTTGAATATTGGGACATGTGGTGCTGCCTGGTAGGAGTGGACAACTTCTGTTTCTTGGTGGAAGGTGCACATTCCGTCCCTGGTGTTGAAAAACGATCCCATGGTTGTGTAGCAGTGTAAATATTGATTATACTTTACACGACATACATACTAGATTTTACACAGAAATCCTGAAGTGCCATTTACAGACGAAAACACCACAGAAACAGGGAAAACATTAAATTATCAGCACCGTGAAAAAGTGCTTAATTAGCTAGAAACAATAGGATTAATCAAATAATAATGATAAGATGTTTAGTAACTATTTACCTTACCCTAATAACAAAGGTGTCATGAACACTAATGACAAGTTTAGCATTTCTATTGATTTTATTGGAGCAAACTCAACATTGGTGCAAAATAATGTTGAAAGCACTTTGTGTTCCAAGTGGGTAACTAGAACCATCCCTGTGGGCACACCATCTTTTATGTTGTTGACGCCTTGGGACGTGGGGCTTTACCTGTGTGGCACCTAAAAACTTTAAAAAAAATACTAACCCAGAGATACTGAAATTATTATAGCGTTTATTGCAAAATAATGTTGCTAAGAATTACATGTTTGAAACTTTCAGAATAAGTACTTATCATAATAAAAAATGTATAATAACGAAAACAATGTAGTTTTTTATTGATTTTAGAATTAGTTTACATGTTGCTACTTTTTGAAAATCGTATCAGTAGGCCATATTTAGGATTGTTAATTTGTATCTAATAATCACTTACAATACTATTATTATTTCTTAGTATCAAATGTTTGATTTACTTTGTTATATTTTCAACATAAATAATGAATTGATTCACTAAAATGAAAAGATGATTTTAAATGCATTGAAATTCTCTTGTTTAGAATGCTTTATTTCATGGCATGGTGAAATGAACTTTGACATGTTTCCTTCAAATGTTGCTTTAACTGTTCCTGCCTATTATAATAATTCAACTATGAATGAAGCCTTATTCCTTGTGTGTGTATAAATTGGTGGGAACAAATCCTTGAACTTTACCCATGAATCAACAGCAGATAAATGTTGCTTTTGTAACTAACCTGTGAGGATGGCAAAGACTCTAGTTTCTCATAACTTGCTTGGGAAACAATGCTGGAGTAGCAAATTGTACCTGACAAACAGAAGATGACTGCACAATGGACAGACCACTGTGGTCCAATCACTGATATTACAACTGCATCATCTATACTATAAAGGCAAGCTCCACAAAGGAGGGTATGGAAGAACTGTCTTACTTTTTGGCACTGTTGCTTGACGAATTGAAATGCATTTGCAGCTGCTGCTGTAATTGCAGATCTATTTGAACTCCTTTATTGCCGACAACCTTAGATTAATTATTTGATTTTCCTTTTGTTATATTTTCAACATTAATAATGAATTGATTCACTAAAATGAAAAGATGATTTTAAATGCATTGAAATTCTCTTGTTTAGACTGCTTTATTTCATGGCATGGTGAAATGAACTTTGACATGTTTCCTTCAAATGTTGCTTTAACTATTCCTGCCTATTATAACAATTCAAATATGAATAAAGCCTTATTCCTTGTGTGTGTGTAAATTGGTGGAAACAAATCCTTGAACTTTACCCATGAATCAACAGCAGATAAATGTTGCTTTTGTAACTAACCTGTGAGGATGGCAAAGACTGTAGTTTCTCATAACTGGCTTGGGGAACAATGCTGGAGTAGCAAATTGTACCTGACAAACAGAAGATGACTGCACAATGGACAGACCACTGTGGTCCAATCACTGATGTTACAACTGCATCATCTTTACTATAAAGGCAAGCTCCACAAAGGAGGGTAGAGAAGAACTGTCTTACTTTTTGGCACTGTTGCTTGACAAATTGAAATGCATTTGCAGCTGCTGCTGTAATTGCAGATCTATTTGAACTCCTTTCTTGCCGAAAGCCTTAGATTAATGATTTGATTTTCCTTTTGAAATGGGCATGCTTACTGAACTCTTTTGGACTGTCTGATAAGATAGTAGACCTTATCTTTGCTGATTTTGCTCAATTATCCCCTTTCCCCGTGTGTGGACATTTCCCTAGTGGATTTTAACCTGACCCCTTGCCCCTTTACTGAATTAGATTTTCTCCTTTCAGACCATCCTCCTACCTTCTTTGGTAGTGGGAATCTTCAATGTTCAATCATCCTCTTTAAAAAGCTTTGATTAAATGTGTGGTTTTATACTATGTGTTACTGGCATTTTAACTGACCTACTGAAATGTTGCTTGTACGCATTGATTTTGGATCATTAATACGATAACTGAACTTTCTAAATTGCCTGAATCTGTTATTGTGTCTTGGTTTTCTTTCTTTAACCCCTTCCGTGCTCATGACGAGCTCAGCTCGTCATGAGGCACGGTGCTCGTGTGCTCATGACGAGCTGAGCTCGTCATGACCACACCCATTTATATTGGTCCTCAGCACAGAAGAAAAATATGTCAAACAGTGATGGTGTTAAATTGTGCTAATAGTTTGCTTCTAAATGTGTATTAGAGATAGTCATAGATTATTTTCAGAACATCAAGTCTTACTGCTTTTATTTTGCATGGCAAAAGCAGAACTATTAATTTGTATGATTTTGGTTAGACTAAACTTCTTCAGGAGGTTGGGTTTTCGAATTGCAATACTTTATTTCCACAATATGGTTCTGGTAGTAGTGTACTCGAACCTTACTTCGAACTTGCGAGCTAGCCACTAACTAATGGCACTCATTGGGCGGCTAACATATTTAGACATCCTAAAGTCTCACCCCTCACTACAACAGAAAAAGATTCATCTGAGGATCAATGCCTCTGTGGGATTTGATCAGTAGAAATTCAGTTGAAAAAGGATTATACATTTCTTATGGACCCACTGTGGAAGCTGAAGTAAGTGAAGTGAGAGAAAAAGCTTCCTCTGCATCCGGTGGAGACAAGCACTTTAGTACACTCGTAGCACAGTGCTAAAAGAAATGACCTCAGGTGCACCTGACAGCTCTCTAGTTTGCATTAAGCACGACCTATGAGCGTCTTTTTGTTTCTACAGAATATTCAGTGAAACATCACTATTTTTTTTGCTGTTTTGGTGCTGTGGTTTTCACCTCACCTGAAACTGGGCCATAATCATCTAAACAAAATGGTGGCAATAAAGCTGTAGACCTCATGGCACTCTATGCACGCATTATTGCCACATTCCTCTTCTTCGGGGAAATTGGTTTAATGATGTGCTACTTTATAGGAAATTGAATCAGCGCCTACACAGCCGCGGTCAGTAGTAGGAGTTCCTGCAGGGCGGTGATGTGGGGAGGGGGAGGGGCAGGTTGGGTAGTAGTAATGTATGGATTATGGAGTTTAACAGGGAAGTAAACATATAAATAAAACGAATTTTGTTGCGCGCACTGCATCGCATTTTGTAATCCATACATTACTACCCCCCACCCTCCCCCTCCCCCTCCCCACGTCACCACCCTGCAGGAACTCCTACTAATGACCGCGGCTGGGCCTACATTAAATAAGGATTAACTCCACGTGTTTCAGGTGCTAAATATCAGATGTATACCCCATGTCAATATGTAAGGTAAATTGTATTCAAAGATATTACATGAAATTACTCTCAATTTACCTCTCAAGAAATAGACTTTGGCAAAATGTATAAAATATCTTATTTTATAATATGACTGTTCTTTCTCTCTACCTTATGTTACCTTCATTTAAATGTATGATGTCAGACGAGTTGAGAATCTACTTCGAGCACTTCCAGTGTGCTGTAGGACTATACATCCTTCTTACGTGGCCAATGAGGCAAAAAAAACAAATAATAATCGTCTTCAGAAACAAGGGAAATGTTGTGGCTGTAGTTGCATGACTCGTCAACTTTAATTGCAATTGGTTTTCATTGAGCATACAAAGCCAGATGGCAGGTTTTATCTGCTGTTTTTGATCATCCGCTGCATTAAATGCGCCTTCCAGATGAGATGCAACCGAATGAAATTAAGAAAAGGTCTTGGAGTTCTTTAAATGACTGACTCCTACCCTCATTAAATAATTTACTTGGTGCAGAGTGCCTCTGCCCTTTAAAACAGACGACATCATTTTAGACAATGGACACGAAAACAAATTGAAAAGGCAATAATGGATGTTCTGTCCCATTAGCGAGCGACTGGGATTACTAATGCACAAATAGCACTGATTAAGTAAGCATAATGAATATCTCATCATTTAATCATGCAAATTAGGCTAAAAGCGAAGACCCTGACTAACAAACAAACAAAAATCTAAATTATATTTGTCTAAAGAACTGAAAGTTTCTTAGCACTTCTTTTATTACTTACATGACTTACAAGAAATATTCATTCTTTTTTGTGAGCCCGATTTACATATTTTGTTATGAGGTGATGTGACTTACTCTTGTAGTGTTCCTGGTTTACTAATGATTTCCAGGAAATCTTTTGTAAATTGGCCCATTGTTTTAGGATTGTGAGAAAATATATGGTTATTCTTATTTTGAGCATAGCTATTTTAGTAGTGATGCTGGATTAGTAAAACTCACTGCAGAGTTAATGTTAACTGTTTTTCTGTCTCACAAATGTAAATATCCCGACTTTGTAACAAGTGTGCCAAAAGCAATTTCCTGCCTTTAGTTGGACACCTTGTCCACCCCGTGTGTGAGTTCAAAGGAAGAAGTAGATACTTCAAAAGGCATTATTGGGCTGCCTCACTTGGCAGAAATGATTATAGTGCCGAATGGGCTCCCTTTTTGTAGGGAGTACTTTTGTGATTGGCTCGGGGGTGTGGTGATAGTGTGGGATCCGAAATATTAAACTAAAAATGTTCACTGGTGTCTTAAGTGGCTTCTTTAATACTAGAGGACCGAAGAGATGATTAAAAAGTGGAGTCAGGACGCCTAGGAGCGTTATTCCTCTTACATGAATTATATGCCTCAACGTTTTGGATTCTTTCTCAAAAGTAAAAGTGGGCATCACCAGCATAAAACTGCACCTAAAGAACTTTTCTCTCAGTAGAAAAAAAATGTGTCACGTATGCTTGAAAAGGTCCATAGATCGTGATGACCCTTGGGGTACCACAGAGTTTACAATCCAGAACTCCAGGCAGCAGCCCTGTTCTCTGATAATTGCAACAAACTGCAAACCACTAACTTAAACCAATGTAACGAATCATTGTCTATCCTTGCCATGATGTATGGTTTTGACGCAAAAGGTCCATGATCTACTGAGTCAAAAACTGTCTACCAGACCCAGTCGACCGCCGTGAACCCACCATTTTAACTTTCAAAATTGCAGTCTGCATGTTATGTTAACGGAATTTGTAGACCACATAACGAATCACACCAATGGGGTCTCTCGATGCATTGGTGCATGAACAAGTAGACTGAGAAGAGGGAGGTAAACAATGTTTTAACTGGCTAAGTTAGAGCAGGATCAAATGTGAAAAGGCATCATGTTCCAGTGATGGCGCGCAGGATCACCCAGCATATCTAGTTGCGCTTATGCGACGTAGCAGGAGTTGCCCTATGGACACGAGTTTACGAGTGAGCAGGTATGGCTGCAGTTTCCTTTGACGGTAGAGAGGGTCCTTGCCTAACAGAATTTTGTGCACCAGGCAAAGGAGCTTAAACAGAGAACGTTTTTAACTGCGGCAGCCAGTGTAGGGATTTTAAAGTAGGTTTGGAAGGACTGCGAGGAGGAAGATTACAGACCAGGAGGGCAGCCGTTTTTTGATTCACCTGAAGCTTGGACAGAGGTGTCTCATTCGCAGGAACCAGGAGGGTGTGGCCATAGTCTAAGCGACTTACAATAAGTGCCTGAATGAGGGATTTCCTGGTTTGCAGTGGCATCCCTTGGAATGCCTACCTGAGTAGACTTGTGATCCCAAAGCAGGCGTCACAGGTCGAGCTTACCTGCTGTCTCAAGAGAGATTTTCATCTATCAGGATGCCCAGATTTTTCACTACCTTTATGGGGTGGTGGGCCTTGCCCAATTCCAGAGACCGCCATTCATCTGACCAGTGTTCATGGGACTTACCAAATAGCAGAATCTCTATCATATTGCCGTTTAGTTGTAGGCAGTTTAACGCCATCCACAATGCAATTTTCTTCATAAAAATAATAAATCTGCCTTTAGCAGATTCAGAGTTGGGTACCATAGAGATGATTAATTTAGTGCCATCTGTATAAGAGATGACTTCAGATCCACAGCATCTTACCACTTGAGCCAGGAGGGTCAAGTAGATATTAAAGAGTATAGGGCTCAATAAGGAGCCCTAGGGTACCCCCTTGTCTAGGGACATGGTATGGGATTTGAAGGATTCTAGAATCACAGTTTAAGTCTGGCTACTATGGAAAATGTTATGCCATCCTAAAGCTTTTCTCCAACATCGATCTCTAGGAGTCTCTGGATCAGGATACAGTGTGAGATGGTGTCAAATGTGGTGGATAATTTAAGTAGTACTGCCACTTTCTTTGAGAGCATCACCCACACTGGCGGGGTTCAAAAAAGGGCTCAAAACCCACTTATTCAATCTCAGCATCTAATCTCCCCCCTTGACTGATGTCTCTGGTCAATCTCACATATCGCGCCAGGATACTTTGCAGTAGCAGAGCGCGCTACAAAACATTTTATAACATAACATAACATAACATGACTGGAAAACCTTCATCAAGGGAGAGTCTGATGGTACCTAATACCCCCACCAGTGCGGTTTCCGTGCGGTAGGAGGCTCACAAAACCTGACTGAGAAGGAAGGAAGGGAATGGGCCTTCATGAAAGATAACAATTGCTAATTCACTCAAGTCTCAATGATTTCACTAAGATATGGAAGCAAGAATATGAGCTTGTAGTTGGAAAGCTCAAGGAGGTCCACATTCGGTTTCAAGATTGGCATGACCTCAGCTGCTTTCCAGCTCAGAGTAAGGGTTTCAGAGGTAAGAGAGAGATTGAACAAACACGTGATGGCTGGAAGAAGTCCAGAAGCTAAGGTCAACATAATGTAGGGGGAGAAGTATCTGAAGGTGAGCCTGATTTAGTTTTGATCATATGGACAGTGGCTTGCTTTGAGGAGATAGGTTCAAACTCCTCCAGGGAGGCAAAGTGGCTGCTGGCTGAGGAGACATAGGAGGATATTTCTGTCTGTGTAGTGCAACTAGATAAGTTGAGGTACATTTTAGAGATTTTTTCCTAAAAGTAATCTGCGAGGGCATCACACATACACTGGGATAGACGATGCGTAGGAAGTAGGTTTAGTAAACACTTTTAGATCCTTATATAAGTCCTTGTCAAGTTCACAGCACTATCAATCCTCTAGACTATGTGGGACCTACGAACTTCTCTGATATTTTTATGGTAGGTCCTAATGCCGATTTATAGGCAATTTTATTGGAGCAGGATTTTGTAGTATGCCATTTCTTCTCAAGTTTTCTACATGCTAATCTTTCCATTTTGAGATCCTCCGAGTATCAAGGAGAGTGAGTTTTACTTGATTTAGAGAGGCTAAGTTTAGAAGGAGCAATAGTATATAAAGCCTGTGAGAAGGAACTTTGGGAATCTTCCAGGGCAATGTTAATGTCTAAGGTCATTATAGAGCGTTGAGTGGGGAAGAAAGGCATGAAAAAGGAAAGCAAGACCTTCCTCCAAGCCTAGTCATTCTAGGGCCTGCCATCTTGTGGCCAGTTAGTTCTCCTTTTATATGAATCTGTAAGTTAATAGAGAAATGATCCGTCCAGAGCGATGGGCTTTCGGAGTCCACTTGAAGGATAGAAGAATTTTTAAACACGAGATCCAAAGTATGGCTGACTATATGAGTGTGGCCAAATACTTATTGATGCAGACCTAATGACTCAAGATCTAGGAGTAAGGGTTCTGGATCAGAGTCCAGACCAGAACTATAGTCAAAATCGCCTACCACCGTAAAATTGTCAGAAGCAAGTATGTGCGGCACTAGATGTGCTATCAACTTGTTGCTGAATTCACTTTTAGATCCCAGAGGGCTGAATACTGGGGTATCTTTTCAGACAGCTCCAGGTGGCGACCCAATATTAATAAACCAAGCTCCACATAATCAGTGAGAAGGGAATCCAATAATGTGATTTTTGCAGGTTCACGAAAAGCGATGGCACTCTGCCTCCTGTTTTAGTCTCCCTATCCAGTCTAATCAACCTGTAGTCATGGGGAAATGGTATAGAGATACTGGAAGGTGCGGAGCAGTGGAGCCATGTTTCAGAGATAAAACAGATATCAGGTTGATTAGTGGAAAGAAGGTCCAATTGTTCAATGGCATGTTTTAGGGATAGAGCGTGCATTACAGTAGAGGCCGTGTAGCAGAAGCTGGTCAGTTATGCCATTCAAAAAGAAGCCCACTACTAAGCCAGGGAGGGAAATGCCATCCATGCACTCTGTCTGGACTGGGGTTGGAATCACACAGGATTGTGCAGACCTCCTGAGTGGTACACAGAGACCACACAAAGTTGCAGGATCTACAAGCATGGAGGCCCTCTGATTCCAAAGGCAAAAGGGAGGTACAAAGTACAGTAGGGGTTCCGTGAAGGACTGCCGTATCCCTAATATCTACTATTTCATCGCTGGTATAACATAAAAAAGGCATTTAATTTACCTTGATAAAAAAAAGAGCAGGTCTCTTGGCTGCGTTCGGGTGAGGCGGGTGCAGAAGGGCTTGCCTTTGATACACACCTTCGGTGCACCAGCAGGGTTGTCCACACCAGGATGCGGCTAAATAGCCCTCAGGATTGGAAGACAAGCCTAAACGTTGTATCATAAAATGGTGGTCACAGTAGTCCGGGACGTTTCCTACTGGTCCCCTCTGCTCATATGGCGGAAACAGTGTGGGCAGGGAAACTGTGGCCTAGTGAGTGAGCAATTAGGCCAAAACAATGTGCAAAACAAGCAGGTAGAAGTTTTAAAACTGTTTTTAAAAGACATTCAAATATTTAGTAGTTAAGTTAGTTTCATGCATTTCAGCATATCTGTAATTAAACAACCTGTTAGCACTGCGCGTTCGTGCCAGGGTGTGGATGAAACAGCCCTCAGGGCTTGAAGACTAGACCGCCAACTGCATACAAAAAGGGCAGTTGCAGTAGTCTAGGAAGTTTCCTGGGTGCAGCTGTGACGCCCGGCTGAAGTAACTGCTGCTGCACCTGCTGGGGGCCAGAACGTAGCAATTACGATTGCCTGCCAAGGAGCTGCGTACCTTTTTCTGTTACTAAGGGCCGCGCATATTGTGCCTCTGGCTCCCATCTTTGGAGGACCCCACACTGTGACCCTATGAACTGAGGTGGAGAGAGGTTGTGGCCTAACTACTGCTGCGGGCCCCTTGACTTTTTTGGGGGGGACTTGCTTTGGGTGGGCAGGTGCCTGGATCCCACCCTCCCCGGAGCTGCTATGCCCTGAACTTTTTGCCTGGAGGGCACCAGAGTATGCCCCCTTGAAGTGTTTGGTGCCTCTGGTCCTGGCAAAGGCAAAAACCACAGTTGATGGCCAGAATGCAGAACAATGTCATACATTCACCCCAGTACAGAGATCTGGGCCTAAATCCATCGTTTTTTTGCACTCCACACCACCCCAGTTCAGACATGGCCATATGCAAATCAGTCTGACCCTGTGCCTCATGGGAACAGTCCAGCCCGAACTGCCATGCCATGCCTTCCCTGGACCGGAAACAAGCTTCTGAGGACCGGTTTCTGGCATTTCAGCCATATTCAGCCCGGCTTGCTTAAATCCAGTGGTGTGGAGAGCATGGGACTCACGTCTGAGCATACCCATCCCACTCGGGGTGACAAATGCAAAAACCACAGTTGATGGACAGAATGCAGAACAATGTCATACTTTCACCCCAGTACAGAGATCTGGGCCTAAATCCATCGTTATTTTGCACTCCACACCACCCCAGTTCAGACATGGCCATGTGCAAATTAGTCTGACCCTGTGCCTCATGGGAACAGTCCAGCCTGAACTGCTGAGGTTCCGTGACAATTGTAAGTGGTGTTTTCGCCTCGCACGAATATGGTCGAGTCTGGTATCTACGAACCGCAAATGACGAGTTTAGTAAGTGTGCGCAGTTTCGCTGTGCTAACTTAAACCGTTTGTTTGTTACGTGGGTTTCTCATCTGTACCCACGGGTTCCATCTTAGATACGGCATCCATTTTGTCTCTTGCCCTCAAGTAGCCAGCGAACGGACGTTGTCCGCTTCGCGACCCTGGGGCTCCCAAGATATTTGCGGAAGGCACATGTCCTTCGTAAGTGTCTTTATGATGAGGGGGATGATACTGTAAGGCAGATGGCCCCGCTTGAGGCTCATCTCGCCGTGCCGGTTTATTGTCTCAGCCGTGCATCTCATTAGGCACGTCCCTTTGATGCCTGTAGCTCGTGTTTCCCGATACCTCCCCTTTTACACCCTTTCCAATCTCCCCACTGTTTCCATCTTCCTCCACACCTGTTCTTGTTCCTTCTTCGATCTGTTTTACTGCTGATTGGAATGTACTAATGGTGGGAAGATGGGTTTTTACAGTTGGGAACCGCCAAATGTTTCCGCACTTATGTTCCGGACCTTGTGAGTATCAAAGTGACCAAAGCGACCCCTCTGGGGGATGATTATGGGAACCGGGTTGTAAACCTTTGTATGCTATGCAAACCTATGGGAGAATTCTGTATAAAAGGAGCGATCCACAGAACCAATTTGAAGCAGTCTCCCCGAACTACACTCGTTGTACTTCCTGTGACTTCTGTGTTTCCCTGCAGTAAATAAACCTTGAATCTTTGACGCCGAAGGAAGTGTCCCGTGTCTCTGTCATTCGTACGCCGGAGCAGGTTACCCACGAAGGTTTCAGGTGTTGTCCCCTGTCACCGCTGGGTCTTAAAGAACCCAGTCCTTCAGTTGGCGCCCAACGTGGGGCTGCATCAGTGGTACCGGTCCAAGCCCGACGATCGTGAGGAACTTCGTGTGAAATCTCCAAGGGAAGGTGCACTCCGCTTCATCGATCCTGTTGTCGACACAAGTGGCCCGAAGACTTTTCCCGCGAAGATTCCCGCCTCCTGACGGCTGCGACGGACTGCTGCCCTGACTGTAGACCTGTTTTGGCGCCTGGCGTAGACCTTGGTAGAGCGAGACGACTGACGGGCCTTCCTGGTGACGCCATCGATCTTTGAGTTAAGTATTTGTGGGTCGCTCCCAGAGTTCTTGGTTGTGGTTGCTTAGTGGTTGCATGGTTCCATTGCATTTGTGGTTCTTGGTACTTTGTTGTGTTGTTTGACGACTGCAGCCGCCAAAACCGAGGGTTTTTGCTTTTTGCAGGGACTTGGTAAATCCCGTAACCCTTGACGATTGTGAAACTCGGCTAGTGTGCAAGATGCCTGGTCGCAGTACTTTGTTTAGTTGTTTCGGACGTTGTGGTGCGGATTCCCGACTGGAGGACTCGTGTCCGATACCTCCGGTTGGAACTCCGACTTATGAACTGTACAGCAAACATGGGCTAGGCCCGATTACTTTTAATGATTATTGGATTCGCTATACTAAGAAGGACGGTGTCCTTAGTTGGCCACCTCATGGTAGCTTTGAGACCCCGATCTTAGATAATTTAGAGGCTAAATTGTTCGAGAAAAAGTCAAGGCCGGCCATGTTTGATGCCTTTCGGTTGTGGCGTAAAGAAGCCCGACAGAAAGAAATCAGACAGACTAAACAAAACCAGAGAGATGGTGTTGCTACCATTGTAAAGAAAGCAGAGCAGTTTCAGCGTGATAAGGAGGTTAAGGAAAAGGAAGTGTTTGATAGACTACAGCGCATGACTATAGATTAATGCTATCCTGCTTTGCCTACGGAGTCGGAAAAGAAGGAAGAAGCAGTTGAGGATCCTTTAATGTCCTATCTTATGAAGTCGCCACCTCCGTATGTACAGGGTACCGCAGCTCCTGTGGTTCCCCCTGTACCTATTCTTCCACCTATTCTTCCTCCGCCTGTTCCTCAACCTGCACCCGTTCTTCCGACTGTTCCTGCTCCTTTGCCTGTTGCTATCCCTACTGCTCCTCCACTTCCACATACTCCTGCTCCCGCTACTGCTCCTGCTCTGTTAACTCCTGCTGTTGTTTCTGTTTCTACTCCTTTGCTTGTTAGTCCTGTGTCCTATACTTCTCCCTCTACTCCTAGTCGTACTTCTCCTCTTGCGGCTAGCTTCTTTCATTCTCTTGGACCTGTTCTTGGGTCCGCTGGTTCAGATGGTCCTCAGAGACGTAGTCAGCTTCCCGGTAACAGGAAACGTGCTTCGCTATACAATATGGCGATGGGTTGGATGACACACCCTTTTAGAAATCCACCACCTGTTGTACTCGATACGTTCTGTCAATTCAATATACCAACCCAAAGATTCGTGTTCGAAGAAATGTGTAAGGTCCTTCGCGATCAGATATCGGCCGATGCACCTGACGAGGTGCTGACCGCTTTGTCTGACCTACAGCTTCAGTTCTCGACTGGACTGATAGTGGATACCAACGTTCGACGTGCTGTCGAGCGGTTGCTATCTTTCCGTCCCACTCCTATACCTCAAGCCTTGTTTGTTGAGGATGTTGAAAGACAGCCAGATGAGTCTGGTCAGTTTCCTATGCGAGAAGTTCCACCAGTGTGGATGCCAGGTAATCCTGGGGCAAACCCCCCGATCTTGCCGTTTTTTCAGAGGGTATGGATACATCTCCCATGGAAACGCTCTGAAGGGCTACAGGTGAAGCAATCTCTGCCTGACCCTCGCAAAAATCCTGCTGGGTATTATAAAGAATTATCGCAGCTCGTAGATGCTACGGGAATGAATCTTGCTGATATTGACATGCTGTTTGGCAATGTTGTACCGCAACCGGTATGGGCTAAGATTCGTCAGGAAAATCACGCAAATGAACTAGGTGGTGATTGGGCTGCCATTATAGCGGCGGATGGTCGACAAACTGGTGGTGCTAAACCCGAGCAGTTGATTGCTGCTCTTCCTCAAAGAATAATCACGCTAATGAAAACTCTGATGCCAGCTATGAGGGTGAATTGGGACAAATTGTCAGCTTGTAGACAGAAGAAGGACGAGAGTGTCTCCGAATTCTTTACGAGGTTCGAGGAGGCATTCATTGATCACAGTGGTCAGGATATGGGCGCTGAGGGTGGTCAGCGGTTGTTCGTAGACAAATTTGTTTCGAACTTATTGCCCGATTTGAGCAATAAATTGAAGAATTCTGAGAGTGTGTGGGCCGTTTCTACCTCAGCTCAGATACTGGCCACAGCACAATATTATGAGAACAGAGAAAAAGAGGAGAACGACCGCGCCGATAAAAAGACGAAAGAACTCAAAACTAAAGTGTTGTTACAGCAGGCCTATCCCCCGCGCTCGAATCAGAATACTTCGCAACAAAATAGACCGCAGTCGCAATCAAATAGGTCACAACCTCGAAATGACTCCCCTTCTCAAAGATCTTCGTTGGGGTACAATCAATGTGCCTATTGTAGACAGGAGGGTCATTTAAAATTCAATTGTCCTGTTCTAAATGATCGTAACAGTGGTAACTCATCTAGAGGAGGTCGTGGTGGTTCACAGCAGGCACCACGTGGTAGAGGTCGTGGTGCTCAAAATGACCGTTCAGATAACTCATCAAATTCCGATAATTGTTTTGATCAACGTGGATCGTCGCAAGGACGATCTGCGCAGTACAATGTAGACGATTATTACGTCGATCAGGGAACTGACGACAATAATTACTAGGACAGCCATAGACAAGGAGAGGGAGTGGTATCAGTTCCGGTTGATCAGAGAGGACCTTACGTCGCAGTTGCTACATCGGGCGTCGTTGAGCCTTTTCTGTTGGACACTGGTGCAGCGAAAAGTTCCATGAAGCATTCGAAACTCCCTGGCGCACCTTTGTCTGGCTTAACAAATGTTTCCGTTGGATTCTCTGGCGCCCCCGTTAGCAATCCAGTTTCGCGCCCTTTGCCCCTTACAATTGGGCCTCGTGAGCTAGAAGCTCCGTTGATTTTGACTACGGGTTGTGGTGAAAATCTTTTGGGCCTGGATTTGCTAAAACGCTTGTATGCAACTCTGTATTGTTCTCCTGCGGGTGTAAAGCTTACTTTAGGAGAGAGGGTTGTCTCTCCTATGTACTTGTCTCTCGATAAGCTTCCACCGGAATTGAGTTCTCTTCCTGCATCTTTGTGGGCAACAGGCCCCAATGACGTGGGCCTACTTGACATCTCCCCTTATGTTGTGCAGTTGAAATCTAATGTGCGGTTGCCACGTATTCCCCAGTATCGTATCTCTCTTGATGGTGAACGAGCATTGTTCGCGATCATCTATGATTTGATCGAGAAAGACGTAATTGAAGAAACACGGGGAAACGTGTGCAACAGTCCTGTACTGCCCATTCTAAAACGTACTGATCCTTCGAAACCACCTGTTTATCGTTTTGTTATCGATTTACGGGAGGTGAATAAAATTGTGATTCCTCAGTTCCCTGTTGTGCCTGACATCACGGCGCTACTGACTCTGATTCCAGCTTCTGCATCGTGGTTTTCGGTGATCGATTTGAAGAATGCGTTCTTCAGCATTCCCATTGCAGAAGAGAGCAGAGACCTTTTCGGTTTCTCTCTTGGTGGACGCAGCTTCCGGTTCAAACGCGCTCCTCAGGGCTACTGTGAAAGTCCATCGATTTACAGTCAAGCCTTGAAGGGTCAACTGGATGCGTTTACGTTGCCGGCTGGCGCGGCCTTAATCCAATACGTTGATGACTTATTGGTAGCTGCAGATTCTCAGGACATTTGCAAAATTGCTACGGTGTCGCTGCTGCAACATCTCTGCGAGTTAAATCACAAGGTGTCACCTTCTAAACTCCAATATTGTTGTCAAGAAGTAACCTATCTAGGTCACTTATTGTCAAAGGAGGGAAGGCGGTTGACCCCAGAGAGAATTGCAGCTATTGCGCGAATGGCTGTGCCAACAACCCAAAGAGATGTGCGTGCCTTTCTAGGTATCACGTCGTACTGCAGGCAATGGATTCCAAATTTTTCATTGCTAGCGAAACCATTGGTGGCTCTTACGTGCAAGGATGTTTCAACTCCTTTACCATGGACGGAAGAATGTCAGAAAAGTTTTTCTGAACTGCGTGATTCATTGTGTTCGGCTCCTGTGTTAGGTACTCCTGACTACAGTAAGCCGTTTACATTATATGTTCACGAGAGAGAAGGTTGTGCTTTGAGTGTCTTAACGCAACCTTTTGGTGGTAAGCAGCGTCCATGTGCATATTTTTCCTCGACCTTGGACCCGGTAGCTAGAGCATTGCCGAGTTGTTTGAGAGCAACGGCGGCAGCTGCGGTGTCCATCCGACAATCAGCAGGATTGGTCATGGATAATATGCTTACGGTGATGGTTCCGCATGCAGTCGATACTCTTTTGAATCGTACGAAAACCCAGCACTTGACGAGTGCGAGATTGTCTGGGTACGAGCTGACGCTGCTGGCAAGTCATATTCAGATAAAACGTTGCAATGTTCTGAATCCGGCGACTTTGTTACCAATTAGCTCAGAGTCAGATGAAATAACAGAACACGACTGTTATTTGAGAACGGAAGAGGAAACAAAAGGTCGAGTGGACCTTAAAAACACTCCTTTGGAAGATCCAGATGGAACGCTGTATGTGGATGGTTCATGTTTTAAACTGCCGAATGGCGATGTGACTACTGCGTATGCTGTCGTAACATTGAATACTGTTGTTGAGACTGCACGATTAAATCAGAATTCTGCCCAAGCTGCAGAACTGATCGCTCTCACTAGAGCGTGTGTGTTAGCGAAAGGGAAACGTGTGAATGTGTTTACCGACAGCCAATATGCATTTGGCGTCGCCCATAGCTTTGGACGGTTGTGGAGAGAGAGAGGTTTTCTGACATCGCATGGTACGAAGATTCAGCATGGCCAGCTTGTGAATGATCTTTTGGATGCACTTACGTTGCCTAAGCAGGTAGCGATTGTTAAATGTAGTGCGCATCGTAAGGTGACGGATGATGTTGGTCGTGGTAATGCGTTTGCGGATGAGACTGCTAAGGAGACTGCCCGGAACCTTAGCACTCGAATGTATGTGACGAGTTCGGTTAGGTGGCCCACAGAATCGAGTATGTGTGAGGACACTATAGAGAGTGTGAAAGCAATTCAGAATGAGGTCACTGAGACTGAAAAGACGAAGTGGAAAGAAAATACGGGAAAGTTGGATGCGAATGGTTGTTGGATTGATTTGTCGGAACAAAAGAGATGGATGTTACCGGATGCGTATGTGCTGGCTGTTGTGACAATGGCACATGGGTTAGCACATATTAGCGTAAAAGGTATTTGTAAGTTGTTGTCTCCTGTGTGGAAGAATGATGGTATCACGAAATGTGCTGAACGCTTGCTTAAGAATTGTATGGTATGTATGTTGTACAATCCTGGTAAGGGAACCCCAACTCCTCCTGGTAGTTTTGCTCCCCCTTCATGTCCCTTTGAGGTGATCCAACTAGACTTCATCCATATGGAGAGATGCAATAACTTGAAGTACGTTTTAGTTGTGGTTTGCGTATTCTCCTGATGGATTGAAGCCTATCCCCTCAAGGACAACACTGCTTTGTCCACTGCGAAAATCCTACTGAAGGAATATTTTCCTCGGTATGGAATGCCTCGGATTGTATGGTCGGATAACGGAAGTGAGTTTGTGGGGAGTGTGATGAAGAGTGTGTGTAAGGGCCTTGGAATTAATCAAAAATTCCACAGCGCCAATCATCCCCAGTCAGCTGGTTTGGTTGAAGGGTACAATGGCACCCTTAAACTGAAGCTAGCAAAGATTCAGGCTACGACTGGTCTCTCGTGGCCTGACGCTTTACCCTTAGCATTACTGTCAACAAGGGCAACCGTACACTCCCGAGTAGGGCTCAGTCCCTATGAAATAGTGTTCGGTCGTCCTGCAAATGTTTGGGGGGTCCCTAGGCCGGGTGTGTTCTGTGATCTTGAGTACCCAATGTTGATTGATTATCTTCATGACTTGACTGCTAAACTGAGGTTAATTCACCAACAGGTTTACGAAGCATTGCCGACGCAGACGGAGGGTCCAGGCCACCAGCTCCAGCCCGGAGACTGGGTGGTGACGCGCAATTTTATGCGCAAGAAGAATTTGGAGCCCAGATTCACTGGACCCTACCAGGTCCTCCTTGCCACGAGAACTGCTGTTCGTCTGGAGGGTCGGAAAAACTGGGTGCATGCCACCCATACGAAAAAAGTCCCTATTCCGTTGCCGGCAGACTCGTGGGTGAGGAGAGGCATTGCATCAACTGAAACCGAAGGATTGCCGGCGTTTGTACCTTTTAGCGACGCACAACCTGTCGGAGAATCCTCAGTGCAGCAGAAAGACACTGTTGAACATTTATCATCTAAAGACTCAAGACCAGAACATTCAACTGATCAACAGGACGCTGTCCCTTTGACGGATCCTTTGTTTGACGAACAGACACGTCCTGGGAAAAAGCAATACTTTTTGCGATCTAGCACTAAAGACTAATAAAAGATCCTGTTTTGTCCCTTGACAATTGCATTATCCCGTTTTCCACGACCAGTTTGAACACTCGTACTTTTGTAATTATTCTTGTATATATACATTGAGTTTCGTTCCTCATATTTTTGCTTCCACAGCTGAGAGACATTTTGCATACACATAATTGTGAATAAAGGCCGTAGGGCCGCGCGTGTACTTCCTTCTGGTTAGTAGATCTTGACACTAGGTTAAAGACTGTCGGTTCCTGGGAACTCCTAGGGATTGGCTACTGCTACACAGAACGAAGTGAGTCAAGAAACGTTGCGGACGGTCGTAGGGGATGGCATTTTCGAAGCTGATGGACTTGGAAGAAGCTCAGGCGCAAAGGTTCAAGTTGAAACAACTTAGTCGTACCAAATGTTTTATGTTTCAAATCTTCGTATTGCTTTTGACTGTTTCTGCACTATTGGCGGGTGGGGTGTATTACATGATGTCTTGTTTCTTGTCTCCTGCCATACCTACTCCTACCCCTGACCCTAAACTTACCACCATTGCATCTCCCCATTCTTTTCATATCTTACCCGAACACGAGCAGGCTAGACATGCAGAATTCCGCAACAATTCCTTTATTCAGCTCCTTCACCAGCACCAGTTAGTGGTTAACACTACTAATTGTTGGGTGTGTGGGTTGATGCCACATACTACGGATAAGGGAATTCCATATCTGGTGTTACCGTATAGTTCCCAAGGGTCTGCTCGAGCATTTCAAACAATGTTTCGAAGCACACTAGATTCTCACCCCAGTCGAGAGCCACGTTCTCCCTACCTTGGCCCTGGCTCGTACTATAAGCCTTTGTCTATAGCGATTGAAGACTTAGATAGAGATATCTATGAGCCATCGCTCATTCCAGTGGAAGAGGTACAAGCCTATAGGGTCCTGAGTAAGGTCGAGCATAGTGTGCTCACGAGTGATAAACAGCTTAAAAGCTCGCCTCCGATATGGGTCGTACCCCACATTGGTAATTTTTGTCTAATGGGTCGTCGCCGAAGATCGAAAGCCCGACTTGGAGAGAGTGCTTGCACTGAAAATTACATGCTGCCGATGATCTCGTCTCCTGTGTTTCTGGCTGCCAAGGGTACCTACTTTGTCTGTCATGATCGTGCGTATGCATGGTTGCCCTCTGACTTCATGGGCTCATGTTTTATCGCAAACTTGTTGCCTCCGACGTTCACTGTAGATGCAGATTATCACAAGACTAGAGTTGTGAGAGGCGTAATTAGCGAAGAGGATACTGCCGGTCAAGAGGCAGGAGACTTTTTCAAGGGTTTCCTCCCGTTTTGGGGACCTATGGTTAATAGTAGGAACCTGAGACAGTTGACTCGAGTGGTAGAATCGCAGCTAATATTACTGCCAGTGCCCTTGGTAATATCACCACAGAACTTCAGGCGGATAGACTTATGACGTTACAAAACCGTATGGTTTTAGACGTGATCTTAGCAGATCGAGGTGGGGTATGTAAGGTGATCCATTCGAGCTGCTGTATTTTCATTCCTGATAACGCTCCGACTGTCTATCAAGCCATCTCAAAGTTGCATAAGATCTCTGAATCCATACACGTGGATGTAGGGGATTGGACGCTACTTGGGTGGTTTTGGGGCCTGATGTCGACTTGGGGTTGGAAGATTCTGATGATCATCGGAGTTGTTGTGGCGTTCCTGTTCACGTGTTGCCTTTGTGTGCAGTGCGGTCCTGCCTTATGTGGCCTCTGTGCTACAACGTGTATGAGACAGCCGCCTGTTACCAATGGAACTCGGTTGGACAGAGCTATGCTACAGCAACATCTAGATGGTCTGATGAATATCGAGTATGATTCCGACTAGTGCTTGCCTACATGAGGGCAAAAGGAGCGTCTGAGGTTCCGTGACAATTGTAAGTGGTGTTTTCGACTCGCACGAATATGGTCGAGTCTGGTATCTACGAACCGCAAATGACGAGTTTAGTAAGTGTGCGCAGTTTCGCTGTGCTAACTTAAACCGTTCGTTTGTTACGTGGGTTTCTCATCTGTACCCACAGGTTCCATCTTAGATACGGCATCCATTTTGTCTCTTGCCCTCAAGTAGCCAGCGAACGGACGTTGTCCGCTTCGCGACCCTGGGGCTCCCAAGATATTTGCGGAAGGCACATGTCCTTCGTAAGTGTCTTTATGATGAGGGGGATGATACTGTAAGGCAGATGGCCCCGCTTGAGGCTCATCTCGCCGTGCCGGTTTATTGTCTCAGCCGTGCATCTCATTAGGCACGTCCCTTTGATGCCTGTAGCTCGTGTTTCCCGATACCTCCCCTTTTACACCCTTTCCAATCTCCCCACTGTTTCCATCTTCCTCCACACCTGTTCTTGTTCCTTCTTCGATCTGTTTTACTGCTGATTGGAATGTACTAATGGTGGGAAGATGGGTTTTTACAGTTAGGAACCGCCAAATGTTTCCGCACTTATGTTCCGGACCTTGTGAGTATCAAAGTGACCAAAGCAACCCCTCTGGGGGATGATTATGGGAACCGGGTTGTAAACCTTTGTATGCTATGCAAACCTATGGGAGAATTCTGTATAAAAGGAGCGATCCACAGAACCAATTTGAAGCAATCTCCCCGAACTACACTCGTTGTACTTCCTGTGACTTCTGTGTTTCCCTGCAGTAAATAAACCTTGAATCTTTGACGCCGAAGGAAGTGTCCCGTGTCTCTGTCATTCGTACGCCGGAGCAGGTTACCCACGAAGGTTTCAGGTGTTGTCCCCTGGCACCGCTGGGTCTTAAAGAACCCAGTCCTTCACTGCCAAGCCATACCTTCCCTGGACCGGAAACAAGCTTCCGATGACCGGTTTCTGGCATTTCAGCCATCTTCAGCCCGGATTGCTTGAATCCAGTGGTGTGGAGAGCATGGGACTCATGTCTGAGCATACCCATCCCACTCGGGGTGACAAATGCAAAAACCACAGTTGATGGACAGAATGCAGAACAATGTCCTACATTCACCCCAGTACAGAGATCTGGGCCTAAATCCATTGTTTTTTTGCACTCCACACCACCCCAGTTCAGACATGGCCATATGCAAATCAGTCTGACCCTGTGCCTCATGGGAACAGTTCAGCCCGAACTGCCAAGCCATGCCTTCCCTGGACCGGAAACAGGCTTCCGAGGACCGGTTTCTGCATTTCAGCCATCTTCAGCCTGGTTTGCTTGAATCCAGTGATGTGGAGAGCATGGGACTCACGTCTGAGCATACCCATCCCACTCGGGGTGACAAATGCAAAAACCCCAGTTGATGGACAGAATGCAGAACAATGTCATACATTCACCCCAGTACAGAGATCTGGGCCTAAATCCATCGTTTTTTTTGCACTCCACACCACCCCAGTTCAGACATGGCCATATGCAAATCAGTCTGACCCTGTGCCTCATGGGAACAGTCCAGCCCGGACTGCCAAGCCATGCCTTCCCTGGACCGGTAACAAGCTTCCGAGGACCGGTTTCTGGCAGTTCAGCCATCTTCAGCCCGGCTTCCTTGAATCCAGTGGTGTGGAGAGCATGGGACTCATGTTGAGGCTGACAGGGAGGAGCGGCTGCGGGGAGCGCAACCTGGTGCAGTCTTTGTCGGAGTGGGGGCTCCCGTGCAGCGGCCGGGCCCTTGGACGCCTCCCTGCGACCCTGGAAACTGTGTTTGGGATGCTGGCCCACGTTGCTGCTGGGGCCTTGTTTCTATATGGGACATCAGTGGGGGCCCTTACCCTGACATAAAGCCCTGAAGCTATTTGCTGCCGCAGGATAGTGTATATTGCGGCCTGCACCATTTTGTGGCTGTTGAGGCGGACGGAGCTCCATCGGTGTGGCGCTGTTGGAGCACCTGGCCCCATCATTCGGGAGTTGCTACGGGGACTCCCGGGGCAGACTGAGGCTGACGACTGGGTGCAGCTGTGACGCCCTGCTGAAGTCACTGCTGGTGCACCTGCTGGGGGCCAGAACGTAGCAATTGGGATTGCCTGCCAAGGAGCTGCGTACCCTTTTCTGTTACTAACAACCACGCATATCGTGCCTCTGGCTCCCATCTTTGGAGGACCCACACTGTGACCCTATGAACTGAGGTGGAGAGTGGTTGTGACCTAACTACTGCTGCGGTCCCCTTGACTCCTTTGGGGGGGACTTGCTTTGGGTGGGGAGGTGCCCGGATCCTACCCTCCCCGGAGCTGCTATGCCCTGAACTTTTTTCCTGGAGGGTACTAGAGTATGCCCCCTTGAAGTGTTTGGTGCCTCTGGTCCTGGACCTACTCTTGGGGACTTGGCCACTGAGATCTGGCCCTGGTGTGCCGCGCCAGCAATAAGCAGTGGTGAGGACTGGGCAGTGTGCTCGCTCTAGTGTGGGGCATTGTCAATCGCATCCACTCCGAGCTCAGCGCTGGTGGGCACCACTGCCCCTTGGCATCTGGCTGAGGACGTGATACTACTGGAGACATGGGAAAGCCCAGGGGCAAGCAGGTGGGGGTTCCCCAGGACCCGGATGAATCAGCATCGGAACAGAGAGGGCGGTAGTCACTGGAACCCTCTACTGACAGTTAGGTTCAGCAACAGTTGGCCCAAATATTGCAGGCCATTGCCGACACTAAGGATACCCTGCATCAAGGTATTTATAATGTGGCGGTGGGGCTGGGGCTCCTGCAGGCAGAGCACATCATGTTGGCGGGCCGAGTGAAGCAGACGGAGGCCTCCCTGGTGGACATAGTGCCAGTGCAGCAATCCCTCTCCGCTCAGATGGGGGATATCTCAAAAAAGAGTTCAGCTGCTGGAGAAGAGAGCTGAAGATGCTGAGGGGCGCAATCCGGTGCTGGGCCTACCTGAGGGAGTAGAAAGGTACTAACATGATTGATTATCTGGAGGGCTGGCTCCGAGATGTGGTGGCACCTGCTGGTTTGACCCAGTTCTACAAGTTGGAGGGCCCACCGGGTCCCTGCCCACCCTCCGGCGCCGGGGAGGCCTCCCTGCCCAGTGGTCTCTCATCTCCTTCATTATAAAGACAGAGATTTCCTACTGCAGAAAGCACGCTCCTCAGGGCCCTACACAGTGGACAACTGCAAAATTTTGATTTTCCCTGACTATATGTGGAGGTCCAGCGCAGCTGCACGTCGTTTCTGGCGGTCAAGATGGCCTTGAGTGACAAAGGGCTTCAGTACTCCTTGATGTTTCTGGCGCATATGGGGACAGTTTCGGATGACAAGGCTATTTTTTAAAGGACGGAAAGAGGTTTTTGCCTGCGCACTCCCTTTGTGATACAGGTGTTCAATTATTCAAATTGTTTGCACAATGTGTGTGTGCTGTTTGGTTGAAAGGCAGCCAGCCCAAAACAACAATCAACCGCTGGTGGAAAACTCCACTAGTTTACCAAACGCACTCCAATGTATTTAAAGTATAACAAATGTAAATAACTATTATCTGAACTTTTAAATTAATCACACAAAGATATTTCTTATTCAAAAACCATGTATTTTTAGAATTTTTTGAAATTTTTCCATACGAATATTATTGCTTCAACATTTCAGTCTTAAACTGTATATTGCAAAATTAAAGTCATAAACTCTGTGTCATCAAAACACAATGTTGCTACTATAATTCCAGTGTAGAAACATTTTTAGATTGATACATAAACAATAGTTGAGGAAAAGGCCCAATGCATTTCGGGGGTTCCCTTCTTCAGGGGCACTGAAAAAATAAAACAATGTATTACCATTATGCTAGACATTGATAACACATCAACAGAAAACTAATTGAATTTCTCTTATATGCGAAGGCAGTTCGTAATAATGTCACCATCTGGTACATATATATGAATAAAGGCTGAACAATTATGAGCTTCTCATTAGGGTCAAAACGTAGAAGATGAGAAAACCAGATATAAGTGGTGGAATAAGAAATAGAAATACCGCCACCACAAGAAAAAAAAAAATTTTGAGTGAGCAATGGAGACACCGTCACCACAAGTGAAAAAATGTTACTGTAAATGATACTGCAAAGTTTGTTCCCAAGGAGGCTTGGGACTGGATTGAAACCTACAGAACTGGCCGTGGACCGACGGAAGGAAGAAGTGCCCAAACCAAGGGGGTGCAGCGCCAGCAAAGGACTCAGCGAGCAGGGCTTTGATGCTATTTCATGCGGACACCCAGTACCTCCCAGATGGAGAGGTAGAGGACGGACGCACTGAGGGTGGTGTCAGAACTATTGCAGGATCCTAAAACCAACTTCTGGAGCGGACACGGGGTCAGAGAAGGTGTCGGAGGTCAGTGTTACGGTGCCACACATTACCCCTGGGACTGCTGATGACATTATTTGAATTCTCTGTCACCTTTTTCTAATTCTACCTCACTCTTTTTCTTCTCTCTTCTTTTTTCTCATGCTTGTTCACCTCTCTGGCCTATTGGCACTGCATTGCCTTTTCATGCGCTGGCAGGTCGTTGGGCTGGTGGGGGAACTTTGAGACAGTTGTAATGCGCCCTCGGGATAAGGGCAATGTGTACTGCTAGTGGCATGGTGCTGCTGTGATTGTTCGCTAGATAGGAAGACAGCGTCGAGTCGCAGACGCCTTCCCCTTTGATCCTCTGTAGTTACTAGAGGATACCAAATGTGTAGTTAGTTTGGATGAAAACTATTGTTGTAGTGACTATGGAGGGGGTGTTGTTTTTTTCTTATGTGTAATGGGATGTTACTAGGGCCTCAGCGTGTCACGATAAGAAGTCATTTAAGGAAATGTACACAGCTTTATCATGGGTTTGTTCCTTGACTTGAAATGTATATCATGGAATGTAAGGAGCATGCATACTATGGTGCGCCGCCACAAGGTACATGCTTACTTAGTGCTCAGGGGGATTCAAATGGCCTTTCTCCAGGAGACACATATCACACGCTATGAGGGTCTCGCTCTGCAGCGTAGATGGAGGGGTCAGATTTTCTACACCACTAATTCTGCCTTTGCACAGGAGTATTAATATGGGTTAGGGTGGAGGTGCCTTTCCACCCTGTGCAACAGCTAACAGATCCAGAGGAGAGATATATGATGGTTGCGGGTCGGCTCAATAGTAAGGATGTGGTGCTGGTCAGTATATATGCGCCCAGCACAGAACAACCGGACTTCTTCACTCAATTGTCCGGGAAACTAGCGTCATATCTGACTGGATTATGGGCGGGCACTTTAACTCCATCCCTGATGTCTCCTTGGATAGATCACACCCACCTCTCCCTGACGCACCTATTCAAAAGATCTCTAAGGCCAAAAAGGATTGGCAGCTCATATGGGGGATGGTTGACATGTGGCGGGCGCATCACTCGGGAGAGCATGATTATTCCTTCTGCTCAGCGCTACATGAGCTCCATGTTCGGCGATACTGTGCTCCTCAGATATGGATCACTGAAATAATATCGATTGCCAAAATATTGAGTTGCAATAATATCGTTGACAAAATATAGACTGTCAAAATATCGAGTTTCTATGTACTAACAGGTAAGTACAAAAATATTGAGTTTTAAATATCGTTTACAAAAATATAAATGTAAGAAATATCGACTTTAATAAAAACAATGTTAAATTACATTAATATTAATAATTAATTACTAAAATATATTTAAAAATACTTACATCAATTTATAATAATTAAATAATTAATGAAAGTCAAAATAAATATTTTTTAATCATATTTCTTAAAACATATATATA
This sequence comes from Lissotriton vulgaris, assembly GCF_964263255.1. Classification (NCBI taxonomy): domain Eukaryota; kingdom Metazoa; phylum Chordata; class Amphibia; order Caudata; family Salamandridae; genus Lissotriton; species Lissotriton vulgaris. The sequence continues at coordinate 1,998,274,332 of NC_141689.1, forward strand.
GAGTAACAAAATATAATTAAGTAATAGCGAATATTTTATTAACGTACAATAACAAAAGTGTAAAAATTACTATTCACACTGCAAAGAATGCAAGCATAGGGTAAGCGTTGGATAGTGTAGGGGTTAAAATTACTATTCCCACTCCAGTGGGTGCAACAGTAGGGAAAGCGTTGGATAGCGTAGGGGTAAAAATTACTATTCCCACTCCAAGGAGTGCAACAGTAGGGAAAGCGTTGGATAGCGTAGGGGTTAAAATTACTATTTCCACTCCAGTGAGTGCAACAGTAGGGAAAGCGTTGGATAGCGTAAGGGTATAAATTACTATTCCCACTCCAAAGAGTGCAACAGTAGGGAAATCGTTGGATAGCGTAGGGGTTAAAATTACTATTCCCACTCCAGTGTGTGCAACAGTAGGGAAAGCGTTGGATAGCGTAAGGGTAAAAATTACTATTCCCACTCCAAAGAGTGCTACAGTAGGGAAAGCATTGGATAGCGTAGGGGTTAAAATTACTATTCCCACTCCAGTGGGTGCAACAGTAGAGAAAGCATTGGATAGCGTAGGGGTAAAAATTACTATTCCCACTCCAGTGGGTGCAACAGTAGGGAAAGTGTTGGATAGCGTAGGGGTTAAAATTACTATTCTCACTCCAGTGTGTGCAACAGTAGGGAAAGCGTTGGATAGGGTAGGGGTAAAAATGACTATTCCCACTCCAGAGAATACAACATTAGGGAAAGTAAATATTTCATATATTATTCAAAAACCTAACAATGAATATCTATTAATAATTAATAAAAAGTAAATAAAAATGTTATCTAATAGAATAAATAATATTTTAAAATTACTATTTAACAATAATTATTGTAATTAATCACCTATTAATACAAATTAATTATACATTAACAATTATTTTTTTATACTAAATAACGTTCTATTAATTTTATTATTTAATTAATTATTAAAAAATTACTTTGCACCCTATGCACCTATAAACCCACAACCCGCTACAGAAAATAAATTAGTAACATTTACATAATTACCAATTAATCAATTAATATAAATAAAGTATTAATTATAATTAAATTAATAAACTAATATCAATTAATTAACAATAAATTACTAATTAATATCCATAAATAAATTTACATATTCATGTAATTATAATTAATTTACTTCCCACCCTATTCCCCTATAAACCCACAACCCGCTACAGAAATAAATTAGTAAAATTTACATAATTATCAATTAATCAATTAATATAAATGATTTGAAAATTCTAATTAAATTAATTAACAAATATTAATTAAGTAACAATTAATTACTAATTACTATCAATAAATACATTTACATATTTAATTAATTATAATTAAATTACTTCCCACCCTATTCCCCTATAAACCCACAACCCGCTACAGAATTACATTACGCAATATTCATTAAAAAAAATTTCATTTAATAACATTATTTATAACATAAATACACACTTTTCACACATATTATAACATAAAAATACACTATAAAATATTATATATTATTAAAAAATCGATATTTTTAACTATCTATATTATATATTTTGATATTTTAACTATCTATATTTTTTACAGTCGATATTACTTCACTTACCTTAAAAACAATATTTTTGTTGTCTATATTCTGTCCTGTCGATATTTTGTCCAGTCTATATTAAATACTCGATATTTTGTCCAAACGATATTTTGGACTCGATATTATGTCTGTGCACCCTCAGATATACATGCGATGGTCACACATAGCAAATACCTTACCAGGACACTCTCAGATCATAAACCACTGCTCCTACCGATACACTGGCCCTGCAATCCCAACTTGGCAATTAAATCCAGAGCTCCTGGAAGATCAGGTCTTTCAGGTGGTAGTGATAGCTGGTGTTACCCAATATTTTCTTGAAAACACGGGCACGGCGTCCTCATCAACTGTGGAGTGGGATGCCTTTAAGGTTGTGATGAGGAGGCACTGTATTGCCAACATGTTGGGGGTGTGTAAGACCCTACTGCAAGATATAGAGACTGGAGATCAGCGATTGCGGGAGGTGGAACGTGACCGACCTGAGCACTCTAACAGACAGCAAGACTTATTAGAGGCAAGGGAGGAGGTTGCCGTGCTGGTTGAGAGACTGTGCTGTTGGGAATATAAAAAATGTATAGAACACGCTCATGCAGAGCGTTATATATCGGGTGCGTTGTTGGCTTGGTTAACCAACCCCGCTAGATGGGGGACGGTCATCTTAGAATTGTGTAACCCAACAGGGGAAATTTGTTATGCCCAAAAGGGGATTAATGATCAATTTCACGCATATTACACAGATCTCTATCAGAGCAAGGTGACGTTGAATGATGATGTTCTCGGGGAGTTTTTGGCCACAGCGGACCTTCCAAAACTTGATGAGACGCAGGCAGAGTTGCTAGGCCATGATGTAACAGTAGGGGAAGTTAAGGGGTCGATCAAACATATGGTGAAGAAAAGGACCCCTGGGGTGGATGGCCTACCGATTGAGTTCTATCTGCCTTATATTGACCTTTTGGCCCATAAGCTAATGACTCTTCATTATGAGGCGAAGAGCATGGGATAACTACCCGTCACTACCCGTGAGGTTATTATTATTCCACTGCTGAATCCAGAGGAATCACCCTCTGATAGGACCGCTGTCCATATTTACTACTGATTATAAGATTCTGAGTTGGATCCTGGCGACCGACTGTTCCCACACATGGTCCACTTGGTGCACAGGGATCATGCAGGATTCACCCCAACAAGGAACACCAGCATTAATGTGAGGCGACTGTGTCGCATATCGCATCTTATCCGAGGGCATCTGCTGCCATTTTATCGGTCGATATCGAAAAAGCTTTTGACAGTCTAGGATGGGCTTACTTATTTCAGGTCACGCGCAGCTTCGGCTTGGGCGATACTTTTGTGGCTTGGACGGCATTGTTATACAAATATTCCACTGCTCGGGTTAAAACGGGAGGATTGATCCTGGATGCCTGTGCAGTGAGCCGCAGGATGCGGCAGGGCTGCCCACTCTCCCCTCTGTTCTTTGCCCTGGCCATGGAGCCTCTAGCAGCCCAGGGCCGGACGGGGCAGCTGTATCCGGTACTCTGTGTACGTGGCCTTACTCATTACATCGCACTCTATGCCGACGACCTACTCATGTTCCTAGTGAATACGGCTGATGCCCTCGTTGGTGCGAAGTACTTACTTCAGGATATCGAGGGTGTTGCGGGACTCAAAGTGAATTGGGCAAAGTCCTGCCTGTTCCCCACCGCCCCGTAAAATGAGGGCCCTATAATTGCGGATGTGGTGCAGTGGGAATACCGTTGCTTGACGTATCTGGGGACCCGTATTTACGATACGCAGGCTGACCTATTGGAGAGTAATGTGAGTGGAGCCATCTGGGGCCTTAAAAGTAACCTGGAATTTTGAGGGACCTTACCCCTCTTGGTGGCCGGCCGAGTGGCCCTTCTTAAAATGGTAGCCCTCCATAGGCTTTTGTATTAATTTTGAACCCTACCAATCTGGATACCTGCGTCAATTTTTAAACAGCTTCAATCAATAATCACAGGTTTTCTCTGGGCTAATGGCAGGCGAAGGGTGGTGCTGAAAACTCAAATGAGACCGAAAGCTGATGGTGGCCTGGCGGTGCCTGACTTTGAGACGTATTATTTAGCGGCCCAATTACAGTGGCTTACCCCAGCAGTAGCGCTGGAGTTTCGGCAGCCAGACGAGAATGGGAATGAGCAGGTCCCTGGGCAGGTATTGTCTCGTATTATTTTGCAGTTGCCATTGTGGCGCAAAGCACTCACTGGCGAGCTACGGACTTTTCAGTTGTGTTGGAACAGGAGTCACCGGAGAGCGCAGATTGAGCAGGCGTACGTACCTGAGATCTCTTTGGCCATGTGCACTGCTCTACTGCACGAGGGCAACTGGGCTGTGCTGCCCTGCCTGGCGGGAGAGGGGTCTGTCTACATTAGGGAACCTGCATGAGAATGGCACCCTCCTCCCCTTCGATGCATTGCAGGATAGGTATTACCTGCCTCACTGGGACTTTCTGCTTCACTTGGCCCTCGTCGCAGCCATCCAAAAACACTGGAGAGAAGGGCTGTCTGAGCCGCAGACCTCCATGGCTTAACAGTACATAGTGCTAGTGGCAGGCACCTTCAAGGCAGTTACTTATGTTTATAAGCGTATGATGCATGAGGCACTGACTCCGTTGTTGGTACTGCGACAGAAGTGGGAGGAGGACTTAGGCAAAGAGATCCCTGAGAAGGTGTGGGCTTAGCTGGTTGAACGGGCGTGGAAAAGCTCTAGGAATGCCTGATTCCAGCTCGTGCTTTTTTTAAATATTACATAGAGTTTACCTCACCCCAAACAAGATTAACACATACTTCAGCAAGAATACAGCGCTGTGCCCACGATGCAACATAGAGGCTGCGGATTTCTGCCACATGATGTGGGATTGCCCCCAGCTTGGGACATATTTTTAGGAGGTGGTTACGCTATTGTATGACATTACCAAGAGAGAGATAGAACCCGCTGTAGGCCCTGGTCTGCTGCACTGGCTCCCACACGCATCCAAAAACAAGATCACTAGCAAACTTTTGGATTTGTGCCTTTTATTTGCCAAAAGAAATACTACAGCACATTGGAAATCCAAGCGGGAATTCAGAGGTAGAAAGCTGACCTCCTTAAGTGGGTGGAGTGTGAGGGCACCATTAGGCTATAGCTTGCTAGCCGCGCAAAAAGCGAAAAAGCATTGGCGGTTGGGAGGGGTTGGGAGGCATTGGTAGTTTTATAGAAAGCCCCGGATGCTGATCTAGATGTGGACTCCAAGGCTGGGGACCCAGCTGTTTTGGCCTGATGAATGCATGTTCCCATACCTGGCTATCTATACCTATTGTATCCCTGATTGTAACTGCATTTGTCACTGCAGAACTTCCTGATATACATTGTATGATACTTGTATTGTGAACTGTTGTGCTACACCTTGATGTTAGTGTAAATTTTTGCTCTGTGTGACACTCCAGGGAGGGGTAAGAGGGCGGGGGGTTTTGGTTCGCCTTGTTTTCTTACAGGAGTGCAGCTCAGGTACCGCTCCTATGTGTCTTATAGCTAACTAGCCATTAATACTATGTTTAATTCTCAACAGTCTGAGTGCCCATTGGTGCTATTATTTTGAGTGACGGTACACAAGAACTGTTGCCTGCGGATAGGTAATTTGTATTTGGGCATGACCAGAGTATATTATTGATAGATGAGCACCTGTTAAACTTTGTATCCTGATTATGTTTGACTACGTTTATTCTGGAACTAATGAAAATATATAAAAAAATTATATTTATCTGAAACTGATAAAGGGCCTATACATTACTGTGTCACTAATATACAGATTTCAGTGGGGCTGGATGAGTACTCCCATTCAATGAGTATTTAACAATTTAAAAAATAATTTCCATCAAACATACTGCATGTATAAGTAACATCCAGCCTTGTATGACCAACCTAACTTCCTATTCGAAAGTCCTGGAAAAGTGTGTCCTCAACCAACTCTGTCAATACATTGAAAAATGTAATCTGCTTGAAAACCTCCGATCTAGTTTCAGGCTGGGCTGCAGTCTGAGCTGCAGAAATTGTCATCTTACACATCATAGACAATGCCCTCAAAATCTTGGACCAAAACAGCTCCTGCCTTCTCCTATTCCTCAATCTCTCCCTGACTTTTGACACTATTATCCATGTAACCCATCTATGGAATGGGGTTTGCAGGATGTATGCTTAACTGGTTCTCCTCATCTCAATAAACGCTCACAGCTAATTAAACTGGATGGCTCCCTTTCTAACCCATCCTTGGTTAGGCTAGGAGTCCCCAAAAGCTCAACTTTCACTCCCACAATCTTTAACTTGACTGCGATTTTTATTCACTCTAATTTGCGTACCACGTGTATGCAGATGACATTTACCCATATTCAAAAATATCCTCTATGGCTGACACTATCCATCTCAAAGAATGTTCTGGCAAAGGTACAAACCAGACAATTTTCTGAACCACCTCAAACTGACTTCCATGAAGACTACATTCTTCTTCATCTGATCCCCTTGTACAGGAGTTGTTCAAATGCAAATCTGTAATTATTGACAGCACTTAATCCCTAGAGATCATACTATATATGCAAGGCTACATTAGTGCTTCCACACGCAGTGATCTATTTCAACGTGGTCTCCTCAAGAAGGTCAAACCATTCATCCTGCTACACAATTTCATAAATGAAGTGCAAGCTCTGGTCTTATCCAGATTGGACAAATGAATTACTACTCTAAAAGGAACACCAAAAACTCACCTTGCTCTTTTCAAGGTAACCATCTTTGCCGCAGTGATGCTGGTAACAGACACTTCCATTGAAGTCAGATGCATGCTCATACCCCTTTATACCTAGGACTTCCTTACCTACTCTTGCATCTTCTGTGGATCAGCCCCCAGAATCTGAAACTTCCTTCCACTTGAGCTTCATATTAATCCATCTGCTGCTACGCTCCAGAAAAGGATAAAGCCATGTACATAAACAGATTTTTCCTCACTTTGAAACGTAGTCTCCTTAGCAGTCCTTCGACGTCCTCCCTATCTGCTGGTGGTCCTAGTATTTCCATACTCCCAAAGAAATTACTATTGATACTTTTAACTCCTCCCCTCAGGTAGTCAGTAGGATAGGCGTATGCTTGGTGGTCAAACCAAGTCCAATATTAGTCAGTTTCTAGATTTCTCAATTGTCTGTCTTTCCTTCTGCATCAACTTTCTCTGTGTTAACTTAAAATTCTGTCAGTAGCTACATTTTCTGTCATATATTCTGTTATCATTGCTCTACTTTATCTTACTATTGTAGTATTACTATTTTCATATATCGATCAATCAATCAGGGAATTTTAAAGCATGCTACTCACCCATGCGTGTCTCAGGGTGCGGGGGAGCAGCTCCGGTCAGTTGAAGAGCCAGTTCTTGAGTGTCTTCCTGAGGCCGTGCTGGGTGGGGGCGTGTCAGATGTCGATCAGGAGCTCGTTCCAGGTCTTGGCCGCGATGTAGAAGAAGGTTCTTCCACCCATTGTTGCTCTGCAGATGCGAGGGGGTTCAGAGAGTACGGGGTCTGCAGATCGGAGGTTTCCCTTGGGTACGTGGAGGGAGATTCTATTGTTGAGATATTGTGGTCCTGTGTTGTGGAGGCATTTTTAGGTGTGGGCGAGTATCTTGAAAGTTACCTTCTTCTCGAAGGGGGATCCAGTGGAAGTTTCACAGGTGTTGGGTGATGTGCACATGTAGAGGGATGCCGAGGATGAGTCTGGCGGCAGTGTTCTGAATGGTCTGGAGTTTGCGGAGCAGAGGCTTGTTGATCCCTGTGTAGAGGGCCTTTCCGTAGTCCAGTCTGCTAGACATGAGTGTGTGGGGGATGGTCTTCTTTGAATTGGGGCGATCCATTTGAAGGTCTTCGGGAGGATGTGGAGGGTGTTGAAGCAGTTGGAAGGGATGGCGTTGACCAGCCGGGTCATGGAGAGGGAGGAGTCAAGTATGATGCCGAGGTTCCTCGAGCAGTGGGCCACCAGGTGTTGTCCCATGCAGAGGGGTAGGGTCTGAGGACAAGGACCTCTGTCTTTTCCGAGTTAAGCTTCAGGCACCAGCTGCTCATCCAGGATGTGACGTCCTTCATTCCTTCCTGGAAGCTGAGTCTGGTGATGATGGGGTTCTTGGTGAGGGAGAGAATGAGCTGGGTGTCGTTGGTGTAGGATACTATGCTGAGTCTGTGATGTCTGACGAGGGTGGTTAGGGGGCCATGTACATGTTGAAGAGTGTGGGGCTGAGCAATGATCCTTGGGGTACTCTGTAGGTGATCTCTGTGGGTTTGGAGAGGAAGGGTGGAAGTCTGATTCTTTGGTTTCTGCCGGTGAGGAAGGAGCGGAGCAAGTCGAGGTTGGTTCCCTGTTTGCCGTTGTCGTGAAGTCTAGTGGTGAGCATACAGTGGGAGACGGTGTCGAAGGCTGCAGAGAGGACGAGTAGGATAAGGGCTGTGATGTGTCCTAGGTTAAGGAGGGTGGGGATGTTATCTGTAGTGGCAAATAAAGCGGTCTCATTGCTGTGGTTTCTGCACAATCCGGATTGGAAGGGGTCGAGATAGGAGTCTCGTCGATGAATTTTGTTAGTTGGACATTGACAGTATTCTCGTTAACCTTGGCTGCTAAGGGGAGGAGGGAGATGGGTCGGTAGTTCTTGAGGTCCGTAGGGTCTGGTGAGAAGGGGCCTTGCTTCTGCATGTTTCCAGTCATCGTGGAATGTGTCGGTTTAGAAGGCTGTGAAGAAAAGGAGTCTAGTCCTGGGACGGAGGGGTAGCTGGACCTTTTTGTAATAAACTAAAAAGAATTTTTGCTAGCCCTCACTCTGATTTCTTGTCTCAAAATTTAAGAACAAACAAACAAAGAAATTATCTTCTGTTTGTGGGGGTTATTTTATTTGAACCCTTTTGAAGTTTATCAAATCTTTTATATATTTTCATGAGTGAGAAAAACACTTATACAAAACATTTATACATATATACAAAACTACTGCACAACATACAAATATACAAATATAAACAATTTATGCAAAATCTTCTTTTCAAATGTAGTGGTTTTGTGTCCACAAATAATTAATCTTTGCGAAATCTCTCTCCACTACAATAACCACAAAGTGAAATAGCAGCAAAAAACGGCAACAAATAATTTTTCTTTAGGAAAGATCAAAACCAACTTTGAAAACAAAATCAAAGTGATTAACAATGAATTCTTGTTATCTTTCTTTTATTATATGCCAGTGCCGACGCGTTTTGAATCTGGAGTTAAGTTTCAGATTCTCATCAGGGCTCTTTCATTGTGGATAATCTTCAATGATGGGCGACGCGGTCCCGCGGGTCCAATTATTCTAACGAAGCTAGTATAATCCCCAGTCTTTTGGTGCAATGGTAGACCTATTTTAGTGTAGTCTGCATTTGAGGGATTTCTGTTGTTTATGTCACACACTTCGAACAAGTGTGGAGGCTCTTGGTGGGGCTCCAAACTAATCTGTATTTGATTGCATCTGCGCCGGAGATCGCGTTTGGGCTTCTCCGTGTCTTTGGTTCAAACGTACAGCGGGAGAAAATGTCATTCGGGTTCCTCCGCGGCGTTAGTGACAGCATGTCAAAGTCGCGCTGGGGGCCTTCCTCTTGATGTGGCTGATCCGAGAGGCGAACCTTCTCACACTCGGTTTAAAAGGCGGCATTGATGGTGCATCGTAGTTCTGCTGCGATGGCGGCACTGGCTCTGTGGAAGATGTGTGGAAGGCATGAATCCATGGGGGCTCATAAGTGAATTCCTTTCATGGTCTTTGGTGGTGATTGGAGTCCAGGAGGAGATGGTGGGCTGGTGGACATTCCCAGAGGGGGGAGTGGTTTTGGTGTCTGGTCGTTGAAGTCATCGTAGAGGCACTTGATTTTCAGATGGAAGTAGGAGCAGAGTTTGTTTAAGAGGCCCTGGGTGGGGCTGAGGTCTGTGGTTTCACTGGGGGGGTTTGGTGAATTCCTGGATGATGCTGAAGAGTTCCTTTGAGTTGCTGGAGTTGGCAAGGATCTTGTTTCGGATGAAGGTCCTGTTGGTAGATCTGATTTGTTGGTGGTAGTCTGTCATGGCGTTCTTGTAGGTGGTGTGGTCTTCAAAATATTTGCTGTTTCCCCAGTTCTTCTCAAGATGTCTACAGGTGTGTCTGGATTCTGGAGGTCGACAGTAAATCAGGTGGCTTTTCTGGGGTGCTGGGTTATGTAGGGGTGCTAGCTCGTCTGGGCAGCTTGTGACCCATCTGGGAGTTCTTTGGCTGCGATGTTGGCATTAGTCGAGGTGGAGGGGGCATTGCGGTTGAGGGTGGAGTTATGCTGCTCCTCGGTTACCTTGCTCCAGTTCCTTTGTGGAGGGCAGGGTACCCGTTTGGGGGGAGTGGGTTTGTCAATGTGGAAGTGTACGCAGTGGTGGTCTATCCAGGGGAGTTGCATGGTGTGGCTGAAATGGATATTGTTACCTCCTGCGAAGTTGCGGTTGAGGGTGTATCCTGCCTTGTAAGTGAGGGTGGTGATGAGATGCTTCAGTCTGAGGTTGGTGAGGTTGTGCAGGAGGGTGGTGGAGTTTGTGTCACTGAGGTTGAAGTTGTCAGGGTTTCGGGGGTGCTGATGTCCGGTGTGGGGGCAGCGGCCGTGGGGGTGCGGAGGGTAGTGAAGGTTTGGTGGCAGTGACAGCAGGAGATTTGGCCGTGGAGTGCGAGGAAGCCCGCTGAGTCGTAGCAGTGGGTGGTCGGAGATCAAAGGTCTCTGGCGCTGGCCTCAGTCAAGTCATGGACGGGCGCAGACGGGCTAGCTGCGGGGAGCAGAGGCAGGAAAAAAGTGGCAAAAACAGGCAAGGAGGACAAGATAAGGGCAGAAGGATAACAACAAGCAAAAAAAGAGGAAAAATAAGCAGAGTCACAGAATCACAAACACCAGTCACAACTAGGGGTGGGCGGAATCTGCGTAATCGCGTTAAGCAAATCTCTGCGAAACGGTAAAAAATCTCCACGAACACACAGAAATTCTGCGAACACACGGAATTGCTTGTTCGCAATGCTTTTTTACTGTTCGCAATCGCTGTTTGCATGCTCAGGGGGAAATATCTTGCAAATACGCCATTGAGAACGTGAATAAGCAAAAAATTTCGCGAAGTCGCGGAACTCAGAATTTTGGCCAATTTCCCATTCTCTGCAGATCGCAAAATTACCCAAATTCTGCAAATTCCACGAACGGAATTTACCACTGAGGCCTAGTCACAACAATACAAAACAGAGAAAAAAAAAGATAAAAATGGGCAGAACTCGCAGACAGACAATAGCAGGAAAGCAAGCCTCACACACCTACCAGGAGAGAGGTGTTGGGGCAGCGGCAATGGATGTAACAGCGGAGCAGCTGGGTCGGACAGCGGAACTTTGGCCGGGAGGTCAGAGGTCCTGCTCAGACACCCGAGCAGCGGCCGCCCTTAAATAGGGAAGGGGAGGGAAGCACAGCTGGGAGGTGGGGAGCGGGAACACCAGGAGGAGGGGTAACGAGGACCAGCGGCAGGAAAAGGGCAGCAAAAGCGGGCACAGACAACATAACAAGGGCACAGGCACAACAACAAGCCAAAAAGGGCACAAATAAACAGTCGCACTATCACAAACACCAGCCACAGCAATACAAAAGACAGACAAAAAAGACAAAACATGCACAATGTGCAGACAGACAAGAGCGGGACAGCATGCCTTGAACACCTACCAGGAGAGAGGTTTTTAGGGCAGCGGCAGGCAACGTAACAGCGGAGCTGCAGGGGCAGAGAGCGGGACTCTGGTCAGGAGATCACGTAATGTGTAATGTTGTGCCTTGTACAACACTCTGATAACCTTGGGTCATGTTTTTTCCTTAGTAACTTTTTAAATAAATAAAAATAAACAGTATGGGGTTCACAGAGGATGATAAACCTTACCCTTTTTATTAAGATAAATTCAGTGGGACGACTTGTAAAGTACTGATCAATTCCTGTTGTTCCTCTAATGATAATAATAACCTTCACTGGCATTTCCAAAGAGCTTAGGCCCAGATTCATCAAACTAAAATCTGCTCGCAAAGGGGCAGATTCTCAGAATCTGCCCCTTTGCGAGCAGTATTTTTGCATTTGGTATGCATCATCCCAAATGCAAAAATCGCAATTTTAGAAGTCGCTAAATTGCGATTAATTGAATTTAAGGAACCTCAAATTGAGATTCCTTAAATGCAATGCATGAAAGTTTTTAAAATAGCAAAATCGCTAATAGGGCACGCAAATTACCATGAAGTACAACTTCATGGTAATTTGCAAAAACATTGAAAAATGCACTAAAGTGCATTTTTCAAAGTTTCATGTTGTGCACACACATGCCCTAAGGGTATGTGTGTACGCAACATATCTGCACATTTCATTTTCAGGGGTGCAACAGAGTTTCCTTTGGACACCCCTGCACCCTTGAAATCGCAATCCCAATTTGCGAATTGCTAATTGCGATTCGCAAATTGAGATGGTTTTCTCATTCATTACTATGGGCCTCTAGGCCCATAGGAATGAATTGGGAGGTATTCCTTAATTGCGACTCGCATTTTGCGAGTTGCAGTTAAGGAATTCTAAGAAATCGCTATTTTTTAAGTGATTTCTTCATGCATTCCATTTTGCAATTCCTTAATAGCGAATCGGTATTTTTCGCTATTAAGGAATCGCAAATTGGGTTGTTGATGCATCCGGGGGATAGTTTCAAGCTGTGGTATCACAAGGGGGTGTGCCTCTGCACATTGACTACTCTCAATCCTTACTAATCATAAATTTACAGAGGCAGAGCATAGTCTGGACAGGGCATGAAAGCGGCACTCAATTTATTGTTCACCTTGATTAAATCCCTGTTTTAACTTGTTTGATAACTATAGTGATGTTGCTTTCCCGCTACTGATAATCCATCACACTGATGTACCATTACACAGGGGCCACTGCATCAAAATTATAATTACTGAGAATACCATAACAATAAATGAATTAAGTACAAGAGTAGGTGTGAAAAGGAGGGTTAGGGATATTGTTACGGCTCACTTAGGTATAGGGTATGTTAATGAATAGTAGTAGGTTTACAGTAAGAGTATTTTTAGGGTTTGGATTAAGTGTGCGGTAAGGGAAGGGGGTAAGTGGTGCCTTTGTTTTAGAGTTAGAGTAAGGGTGAGGCTTTGGATTTTGGGTACATTTAGCCTTATGGTTATGACTACACTTTCTGCTTTGGTTAAGATGAAGGTTCCTGTGGTATAGTACTAGTATAACAAAAACTCTGTTTTTTGCTTAATAGCAGATTCTGAAGACACAGAAAGGGCTGACAGGGATGTCAAAAAGAATTGCACAAACAATTTTAAATAAATCTCAACAATGTTTATATTTCAAAATACTAGTTGCATAATTATGCAATGATATTCAATTTGTCACATAGTCATTTGAAGACAAAAAACAAAAAGAGTGCACAGTGTCCCAAGTGTACATGTGAAACCAAAAAACAATTCAGACGACATAAAATATACACAAACACAGCGGTTTCTCGTAGGATAACCAAAAGGAAGGAAAATGACCGAAGTATTAATTAATAATTCTATTTAGTGTCCATATATGATCCTAGGCACTAATTGTAGGTTCAATTCCTTGTGGCGTCACTAATTGCTCAGGTTTCTCCTATGCTCTTGTTTTTGATTGAATATTAGCTAATTAGTAGGAGGTTAGTTTTCTTTTTTTCAATTCCTTGAATATAGAACAGATGGAATTAGAATTGCCTATTTATGTAACAAAGGAATTATAGAGAAAATTGTCCTGTGGTCAGAAAAATGAGATAAATGTAAAATAGAGGTCTAAAAATGTACAATACTTTGGCATATAATGTCCATTGTGTGCTTTTAAAGGTGGGTAAAGAATTTCACTTTTTGGGTAAGAACAAACTGTTGAGTCTCATATGCTCTCCTGTCCTCTCCTCCCGCATCCTCCCTCTATTTTATGACTCTCCTTTTCTCCTCTTGCAATGTATTGAGACTGAACTATTTTGTCTGATGCCCAATGTAGCTACCTGGTTTAGCTATAGGGGAGATGGGCCATGGATTCTCTCCTTGGTCGTCACCTACCCAGTCGGTCTTTAGGCAGACTTCTTTTCATCTCTCCCTATTGTCTCTTCCTTTATCCTCACTTTCTCACCCCTTACCCGCCACTACTTTTCTCTCTCCTTTCTCTCCTCTCCTAATGTATTGTTGATTGCTTTATGTAATGTTTAATTGCTTGTTCTTTTTCCAATATATTGCTAAACCCCATTGTTCCCCTTCTTCTTGTCTCTCCTGTCTTCTCCTCCCTCATCCTTCCTCTATTTTATGTCTCTCCTTCTCTCCTCTCTCAATGTTTTGAGACTGAAATATTTTGTCTGATCCCCGATGGAGCTACCTGGTTTAGCTATAGGGGAGATGGGCTGTGGATTCCCTCCTTGGTCGTCACCTACCCAGTCGGTCTTTAGACAGACTTCTTTTTGTCTCTCCTTATTGTCTCTTCCCTTAACATCACTCTCACACCTCCCCTACCCCCACTACTTTTCTCTCTCCTTTCTCTCCTCTCCCAATGTATTGCTGATTGTTTGATGTAATGTGTAATTGTTGATCTTTTTCTGTTATATTGATGAACCACATTGTTCCACTTCCTTTCATCTCTCCTGTCCTTTCTTCCCTCATCCTCCCTCTATTTTATGTCTGTCCTTCTCTCTCCTCTCAGTGTACTGAGATTTATTTTGTCTAACGCCCGATGGAGCTACCTGGTTTAGCAATAGAGGAGATGGGCCTTGGATTCTCTCAATGGTCGTCACCTACCCAGTCGGTCTTTAGACAGACTTCTTTTTGTCTCTCCTGATTGTCTCTTCCCTTATCCTCCCTTCCTCACCTCCTCTGCCCCCTCCACTACTTCACTCTGTCCTTTCCCTCCCCTACTAATTGTATTGCTTATGTTTTTGATGTACTGTGTAATTTGTTGAATTTGTTCTGTTACATTGTTGATTCTCATGTAAAGCGCTCTGATACCTTCGGGTCTAGCCAGCGCTATATAAAACTCTTTAAATAAATAAATAAATAAAATAAATTCAGACCAGACTTCCCAGTTTGAAATAATCCCAAAGTGGTATATATTAAAAACCTACTATAGGCAGCCTATCTTTGATGCTGTATAAGGCATCAGAATAAGGAGTTTTATTATCCTTCAGCTTGCTCTTGTGGATCCTGAGTATTTATAGTTGTGGCATAGTCTTGTTAATTGCGGACAATATATACATTGAATTTTTTAAGTAGATATATGTAAAGCTTAAAAGTACATGTCCTACCTTTTAAATACACTGCACCCTACCCTGTGGGCTGTTTGGGGCCTACCCTAGGACTGACCTGTTTGTATTCAAAAGGAAGGATTCAATCTGGAAAAATGTTTATTTTGCCTGGTCAAAATTGCAGTTAAAAACTGCACAGACAAGCTGCAATAGGAGACCTGAGGCATGTTTAAAAGCCTACTTAAGACCCATTAGTATAATTTAATTTACAGGCCCTGAGCACATGTAGTACCACTTTCATAGTGCCTTATTACTAGATTAAATAAGCCAATTGGGTGTATCCAATTCTATCATCTTTTAAGGAAAGAGCATTGCCTATATTGCCCACAACAGCGCTTTAGAGATCTCATATCTGAATAGATGAAGCGAGGGCTGCTACCTCTCTCAGTATTCTTACTGCTCAGTTTCCCAAGATGCCATCTTATGGTGGCAGGCTAGTGTGCTAAGAGGAAAGGAAACAAAAGTGAGGACCCACTCCCACCTAGGTGAACTCCAACTGTAGGATTAATCGAAGTATTATCGATCACAGGCAACAAGATTGAAAGAAAACATTGAGTGAGTTAGTGGATTATATTATTATATCATAACTTTAGATAGACTGAAACAAAACTACCACTATGACACAACAAAGAAGACAGGATATGATAAATACTAACAGTAGTAACTTTTTTATGAACAATGGGAAGCTAGTATTTAATTAAAACTAAACTTATGAAATCCCAGAGTCAGGAGGAGTGGAGTCAGAGTTAGGAGTGGACAAGGTTAAGCGTTTACGCAACACATCACAAGGCCTGAATAATGATGTTGATGAATGATGTTCCTTTGTATCTAAAGTATGGATCACTTTTATTCATGGGTGAGTAAATGGGGTCAATGTGCGCTTTTGCTCAGGTACTAGAAGATCCTGGCATGAGTTGGCGTCGCTTTCATCACATCCACTACACCAAGTATATGATCCATTTATGGTGTAAATTAATTCACACCTCAATAAATCACACAGTTCGGGAGAATGGGGTTAAGGGTTTGATGATTGGATGGGAAAGGGGATTTTGGGAAAGGTGTCACACTGAAACACTGCACAATGACAATATTCATGTGGGCGATGCAAAGCACAGCATCCTCATTCTGCTGTGGAACGAAATGAAGAAATGAGTATAACACAGTACAGTTAAATGAATTGCAAACAGTCATTTAACCACAGAGACTTAAGTTATTTAGTTATATATCGTTATATATCTAAATGTTCTGTCATCTAGATTTGAAAAATTCAAATTATGGAGGAGTAACGTGAACCCACACCGTTCTCTAAAGTGTTTCTTAAAAGAAAAATTATACTTCATTGCCAAATTGGGTGATGCATTGGCATTATTCAATCTTTGGTACCTGGCTGAAGTGGTTTGGTAAGGTAAACAGGAGTGTAATGGAGCTTTTGCCTTTTTGTGCAAGGAAAGAGAAGGCCTGTAAAACAGAAACGATATTGATGTGTCAAGGAGAAAGACAGAAGGTCAGCTACATGAGGAGTGTACCAAGAAGACTCAGAGGCAGAGCAAGAGCATAGTTTGTTGCCATCATTCATTTTATGACTCATGTGTGATCAATTAACTGAGAAGTGAGAGCATATTACAACCAATCACAGTCAAGTGACTGTATGAACTCCCGGGCTGATTAATTTCACAACTTTTATAATAACATGTTGCCAAGCATGTGCATAATATGATGATGTGACTTCATGTGTTTGTGTCTAGTAAATTACAACAACAGGTGCTTCACCTGACCAAACAATCACATAATGTATTTATCTATAAAGTTTTATATAGCACGAATATGGCCCATGTGGGTTTCAAAGTTCTTTACAACTGGTCATGTAGAAAACATAATTAAAGAAACAACACCAATTCGAAGATGATATAGGATGCAGCAGCTCGTAGCCTGTGGGGAGTTGCAATCAAAATGCCCAAGGTGACAGATATACATTGAAGATAGTACCCGTTAGGGGCGTGGCTTAGCCAGCGACCGGGATGGCCACGCTGGGCTGAAGCTCTCCAGCAATATGTAATCATCTGGCATTTCCAGTACATTTAGGTGGCCAAAAATAATTTCCATAACGACGTCGGACCAGCGCGACACCAGCTGGCACAATCCTGCTCTAGAATCCGGCCCGGATGGAGTAGATATCTGAGTGTGAGGACCAGAGAAGCGCATGAACGAGGCGTACACGATGGAGGCCGGGTAGGCGGTTCAGGAGTAGCCTCCCAGCAGCCGGCTCTCGGATCGGCGGTGCAGAAAGAAGCGGTACACACCATACGCTCGCCTCGCCCGTGCCCCTACACAACGGGAGGTATCTTGCGGCTCCGGCGACCATCGGACCTCTGCCAGACTGCCGCTTTGCTGCCTGGGTGCCGTTCGGTGACGCGGCTGAGGGGAAGGGGAGCCCGCAGAGGAGCACCGTCCACACCACCGAAATGGCAATATACGGTGAGCCACAACTTATCCTACGGGCCCCCGGGACACTTTGGGCGCAGCTGCACTCGGTGGATGGCTCCCTCCCATTACTAACTGCCGCATGCGCCGTCTGCATTGCGCTATCTGCCTGGACTGCATGAACTGTGGGCCCGCCACATCATGGGCAGATTAACGCTGCCTCTAGAGTACACTGTGCGCAGTACGCCAAACAGCAGGTGAGCTACCCTACGCAGCGCTAGCCATCCTCATGGTAGACAATACTTCTATTGCATAACTGAGAATGCAACCAGGCGGGGTATCCAACTTACCAGCGCAGACCATTCCCTCCACGCAGGCCACTACCACCCAAGCCACTGTCAGACAACGATTCTAAATTCTGCATTCCTGCAGAAAATGACCAATACACAGCTCCAGGCACTCTCCCCCTGCATAGCCTGCCCCCGAATGTTGCGGCATAGGCCTCAAGGATCTGAAGCAAAGCCAGCTCTCATTTGAGAAGCCAGTGGACGCAAACAAGAACCCACCAACCAACATGGCGGCGGGCGGCCAAGCCCCGCCCACATCAGCAGAAGACACTGGCCAGCTGGGCTTCTTACTACAGGAGATGCAGGCGGGATTCAAGGCGCTAGACGTCCGCTTTGACGCCTTAGATAAGCATATAGCAGACCTTGGGGCCAAAATCCAAGTACACGACAGGCGCCTGGATGTGGCGGAGTCTCGCACATCAGACCTGGAAGACGGCATGGCTCATTCCCATAAGAGGATCGATAGGATGGAGAGAATACTGAAGGAAGTGGCAATCAAAAACGAGGATTTAGAGGCCAGGAGTCGACGCAACAACATCCGCCTCGTAGGCGTGCCGGAATCCACAGCGACTGGACGAATGGACAATCTGGTGGAAACCATCCTGGTGGATCTTTTTGGTAGAGAGGCGTTCACCCCCAGTTTTGTGGTGGAGCGCGCCACAGATCGCTCAGCCCCAGACCTAACCCCGGCCTTCCTCCAAGACCCATCATCGCCAGGATAATAAACTTTAGAGACAGAAACACTGCATTGTGGATGGCCAGAGAAAAGGGGGAACTTTCCTGGCAAGGCTCCAAATTATCATTGTACCCTGAATTTACCACTATGGTACAAGATGCTAGGAGGAAATTCCAAGGGGTTAAGGCTACTCTCAGGAATCTAGGATTGAAATATGGCATTTTATATCCCGCCAGGTTAAGAGTAGAAGTTAATGGTCGCTCTCGTATATTTGAAACCCCAACGGAGGTGCAGGAATTCTGCCACACCTACAAACTTAATAACAAAGGCTCGCCCGACGCAGTCACCTCCTCCGCCTCTCAGAGTGGGTCTGATACCAGTGCGGACCTGTTTTCTACATCAGGCCTCGGCTGAATGTCCGATCTATGTACTTTCCCGCCTCAAAGGACCCTTCATAGCATCCTATGATAAGTAGTATTATTTGTTCTTGATTACTAGATTGCTGGATAGCGAACGTCTCCCTATTTGGTGTACACCTATAGATTGTGTTTATAACGTTACCATGTACCCTATAAGAGTAGTTTTACAAAAATGTCAAATGTTTCGGGTACTGTGGAATAATGCTGATAAATGGGTATTGCCTTTCCTATTGGGCGGGGAGGCTAGGTGGGGGGAGGTGGGAAGGGAATTAATGTTTTTGCATAGTTCCTGATTTGTTTCCTTGCAGGCAAGTTTGTTAGATGCAGGTATTAGCTATTCTTCCTTTTTACAAAAATTATGCAGATATGGCGTAGATAGGTCGCAACACAGGCCCATCCAGCATTACCCTGGTCACATGGAACGCTAGGGGTTTGAATGATACCCGTAAGAGACAACAGGTTATACATTACTTGATTTGACACAAAGTAGACATTGCATTGATATAGAAGAATCTTCCTCCTCAGGACCAGTCCCGCTTTGCGTCCTCATGGGGTCCAAACTGCTACTTCGCCAATTATAGCAATTATGCTAGGGTACAGCCATCCTTATACATAAGCGACTCCCCTTCAAATGTCATTCTGTTGTCCACGACGACTCCTGTAGATTTGTCATTGTAGAGGGCACACGTTTCCATTATAAAATTGCGCTGGGATGTGTTTATGGCCCCAATACTGATTCTCCCGATTTCTTCCATACTCTCCATGCGAAGTTGCTACAACTGGGCATCACACCTCTGTTGGTGGGAGGGGACTTTAAAGTTCAGTTCGATCCTATCGTGGACAGCACATCACTAGCCCCAGACCCGAAACCAAAAGCGCGCAAGGCCCTGCATTCTATGTGCGACCGCCTCACACTGATGGACCTGGGTAGCATCCGTGATCCAAACCACACCACTCACACGCATTACACTGGCGCAAGCAATACCTAGATGCGACTTGACTACTGGCTGGCCACCCCCGAGCTCTCCAGATGGTTCCACAACATACACACATTACCCAGATCTTACCCTGATCACTCCCCAGTACTATTGGGGCCGCTTATCCCCCGCCCGGTAGGGTATGAAAGACAGTGAAGGTTCCCGAATTGGGCACTAGACGATGAACTAATAAGACAGGAAAGGTCTACGGCCACAGAGGACTACTTTGACATAAATACGGGTTCAGTAGATTCTGAAGCGACACTATGGGAGGGCTTTAAGGCTTACATGAGGGGAATATGTATTTCAAAAAGTGCTGGGGTACTCCATGACTTACGCAACACACTCTCCCGATTGGAAACTGAACTAACTACACTAGATGCAACACAGAGGACGACTACAGACCCGGGGTATGATATGAAGAGGGCAGCCCTACTCCTGGAATATAGGACAGTAGCAGATAGGGAAATTTTATACATGGGAAAATACCTTAGTGCCAAGCTTTATGGAGAAGGGGATAGCCCAGGCAGGATCTTAGCCCAGATGCTCAAAACCCCCTACGTGAAATCCAATGTTACAGAATTGCACTCCGCTTCAGGAAACAAACTTACGGACCCCCTGTTGATTCAGGAGAAGTTTCTATCCTATTTCAAAACACTATACACCACCAAGCTGGGACCTGACCACACTGAACAAGAGGAATACCTCTCAGAAATAGCGTTAGTTTACCTAGAGAAATTTATGCAAGATTTCTTGGCAGAACCCATAACAGCTGACAGCATACATGAGACCATTAATACCCTGAACACGTCTACAGCCCCCGGATTGGATGGGTTCACGACCAAATTTTATAAACCCTACAGGGACTTGTTGACCCCACACTTGCTAGATGTGTAAGCCGAAGTCCTAGAGACACAAAGACTCCCCCCCACCTTGAGAGAAGCCGTTATTATATTGCTTCCAAAGCCTGGCAAGGACCCCCTTTCAATGTAGCTCATATCGCCCTCTATCATTGTTGAATTTAGACTACAAAATTCTTGCGAAGGCTGTGGCAAGTCACCTCTCCTTACTCATGGAATCTATAATCTCCCCTGCCCAGTCGGGAGTCATCCCACACCGCTCCACCGCTTTCAATCTCCGAACTTTGTTTAATACCCTGCACAGAATAGACCCGGAGGTGCCTGCAGCAGCGTTCCTACTAGATACCGAAAAAGCCTCTGATTCCCAAGAATGGCCCTTCTTCCTCTCCATAATGCGGCGCATGGGAATGCCTCAGGAATTTATAGCTACTACGACCTTACTATATACACAGCCCACGGCACCCTCTCCGCCCCCTTCGCCTTATCACGCGGCACGCGTCAGGGATGCCCTTTCTCCACCTTATTGTTTATATTAGCGATGGACCCCTTGATTAGACAATTCCAAGAGAAACACCTCCACAGGGGTTTGGTATTTAGAACAGGTCCATTATTATTCTCCCTATATGCAGATGACACCATTCTATATGTCCACGACCCCCAAACGAATCTTGACCCACTACCCAGAGAGATCCTCCGATTTGGTACTTTCTCTGGCCTGTGGATCAATTGGCGAAAATCAGTTATCTTTCCTCTCACAACAGGGACATCCCGCTAGACCCTGGAATACCCATTAGATTGGAGCGCTGACTCAGTGAAGTACTTAGGGATCCATATTCATCGCTATACCGAACAGATAGTGCACCGCAACTACGGGGTAGCAATATCACAGTTGGAGACACGAAACACTCCTGGCTCAAACTTCCACTCTTCATGGCAGGACGCGTAGCCTTGATAAAAATGATAGTACTTCCCAAATTTCTATATTTATTTCATAACATTCCAATCCCTCTCACCAACAAGTTCTTCAGTACTCTACGGTCCCTATTGATCAAGCTGGTTTGGGGTAACAGAACACCCAGGGTGAAATAGCATTAGCAAGTGATGACTCTTCCCTACGACCTGGCTGGATTTGGGGTCCCTGATTTACACTTCTATTATCTGGCAGCACAGTGTAGTTTCGCACATGCATGGTACCATTCTGACTCTAGGATCACCTACCTCCGTCCTGAATCCGACTTCGTCCTCACTGCTACACTCGCCTCCATTTTACCCACTGGTATCCCTAGAGACCCGAGAGATATACAACCTGTTTACACTACCAGTTGGGCTTGGCTCAAGCTGAGCAGAATCACCCACACACAATCACTATATTCCTCCTCCCTTCCCCTTCCAAATGCCCACCTGTTACCTATAACAGGTGAAATATTATTGCAAAGAACCTGCGCCAAACTCAACATCCACAAGCTGGGAGATCTCTTCCCCGCAGGCCATGTTTTTGATTTGGAGGATATGTCCAGGTTTGCAGAGGCTATGTTCATGGACAAATTTGTCCTGGCCAGACTGCGCGCAGCATTACAAAGCAAATTTCTAGACTGGAACCCCCTTCATTTCCACCCCTTACATTGGTGATAGACAGCAACAAAGGGTTCCACCTTATATCCCAGTTATATAGGGCTGATGTAGTGCCAGTGGACGACGCTAGGGTGCTCTCTGCTTGGGAGGTGGACCTGGGCAGTTCAATCACAGACGAGCAGTGGCTGGACTGCTGCAAGGTTACTAGAACGGTGTCGTTTAATAGCAAACACAAACTGCTACACTTTAAATTCCTACTTAGACTTTATGCTACCCCTGCCCACATACACAGGATAGACCCCTCCAGACCACACTCCTGCCAACGTTGCCAGGCTCCACAGGCAGACTTCATGCATCTGGCCTGGAGTTGTCCACGAATCCACGATTTCTGGGTGGAAGTCCATAGGCTTCTAAGCAAAATGATTCAAATCCCGATGGACCCTTTGCCCGAGATAGCACTGCTGGGGTATGTGGCACAAATTCCCCTGAAGGTTCGCAGATTTGCTGCCATCTCCCTACTCCTAGCTAAGAGGGAGGTCGCAATATGCTGGGGGTTGCAAGAGAGCGCCAAAGACAACTGGATGGCTCCAAAGGTTAGCGATCTGTTCCACAAAAAGTGATATGTATGCCAACACTGTACCGACGTCTCCTAGGCCAAAAAATATATGGGGACCGCTCCGAGATTTCCTAGCTACACAGCAGTAAGCCCCTCCTACGCAGCAGGGACAGGGTCTGGAACCGACGGGGGTGGGCTGAGGGGAACACTGTATTCATAATGTACTTGTGTATACTCTACATAGTATGATAAAAGAAACTAAAGATATGATTGGAGCAGAACGGGCGGATGATGGAGGGGATACCTTCGATTGTACTTCTACCACGCCAACTACTGGGGTTTTAGATTGCATTCATTTTCCTGTGATCACTGTTGCGCTGACAAGTCGTGCCTTGCTGATTATACTGGAATAACCATGTCGGAGTGTAATTTCTATGTACTGCAATTGAACTCTTTTTCATAGCTGATAAGATTTTAGTGTGCTTTATGTTTGAGATTTGTACCTTTTTCATGTACCATTAAAATGCCTTACACGTGATAGTAGTACACAACAATGTCTATATAATAATAAAACAAGCATTGGAAATGCAAAAAAGATAGTGACCGTCAAGTGAGAGCATGGATGATAATATTGCATTGAAACAGTGTTCAGGTAGTACAGTCCTTTATATTCAACATAGGAGATTTGTCCATCAAGAACATTTTAACTTCTCTTTTAAAAGATGTAGTTGAAGGTTTCAGTCAGATTGCAGGGGGAAAGGAGTTTCAAATTTGCAGGCAATATCTGAGAAGGTTCAGTTGTAGAAATTATTTTTATGAAATTTCTGTGGTTTCAACAATAAAGTGCTGGTGCTTCTAGAGGATCTGCAGCCACCTGAAAGCTCCAGTGTTTGTGCAAGATATCTCGGGTGTTGAAATGCAGTGCTTTATTGATCATGCATACAATTTTTTATTGCATCCTTGCATCATATGGGAGCCACTATAGCGATTTCAGGAGAGAATTGATTGCTTCTTTTAGATCTGGTGATGAGTCTTGCATCAGAGTTAAAATAAGCTTTTAATGGAGGCAGCTTAGATCTGGGTAATATGCAGATGGTTGCATTTCCATAATCCAGGCTGGAAATCACTAGAGTTTCAACAGCAGAGTTAAATTAGAGCCAGCACAAACACTAAGCTGCATTGCATTTCCCAAACCCCACTCTCCAGTCTTGAGATCCGAGTAGACCTCTTAGAGTCATCATCATGTTGGTTTCCTTGAAGTTGATAGCTTTCATCTTTTCTCTGTTGTTTTCCAGTCCTTCCATCATCCTCCTGACTCCAAGTAATGAATCTGTCCAACTCTGTTCTGACTCCCCCCTAAATGACAGATTGACCTGTAGTTTACTGCTGTTGATGATGAACAAGAACAGAAGCATTGAGTAATTTTTTTGTGTAGATTTGTGTTTGCTAACTAAACACACTGGTCTGGTCTTTGAACAGTGTGAACAAAAAAAGTGGATTTAGGAAGAAAATCTCGCTAAGTATCAAAGGGGAAGTGCTAATCACCTTCAGGAAAAATATTCACCCATCAGGCCAAAAACATTGCAAATCATCACAATCAAGCTTACATGTTATAGGTGAGCGCCATCCCTCACTGTCTGCCACTGCATGAATCATCACTCAAAATGACTCAACAATGTATCACTCATTGGTGTAATATATTTACCTGTTCTAATCCAAGCACAATGATGCACAGTTGTCGATACTCTGATTCGAATAAGAAGCAGAACTTATGTTTGCCAACATGTTTACTTGCTGATGTGTTTTTAATAGATTGAAATTGATGAGGAACGAATTGATGATTTTACAGAAATGGGTTGCAGAATTTGTTTTGCCTTAATGAAGTCTCTGCAAGGGATGAAATACATCGGCTGGTCCTGAAAAAAGATATTGAAAACTGGATTGTAATAAAGAACATTCTGAAAATAAATCAAAAGCTTGTAGAGTAATTATCAACAGAAGGAAAGGCTACTTTGATCTTTGGATCTAAAGTGATTTCATATATGTACACAAATCATGGATATATGAATAAATGAGCAGATAGTATGTTGCCCTCCTACCAAACGAGTTTCGATTTACTGTTGAGTTTTGTGGACAGTGAAAACTCTAGGAGTAGTGTTAGAAATGGAAGGCTAGGGCATGTGCCAAAGCCAGCAGAAACCACCACTATAGTCAGGATAAGGGAGTTACACTCCTATAATAACCACTGCTCACCCCCTTGGTAGCTTGGCATGAGCACTCAGGCTTATCTTAGAGGCAGCGGGTAAAGCATTTGCACATAACCAGTAGTAATAAAGTGTAAGCACTACAAAAGAACACCACACCAGGTTAAAACAATATCCAATATTTTCATATACTTAAGAGAAGACCAAAAACGATAAAAATTACACAATACACTACTTATAAATCCACAGTTATCAAAATACACTTTAAAAACAGTTCCTTGATGTCGATAACTCCATCCGGTGCTATCACAGCGTCGTAAGCAAACAAATCCAAACAGTTCTGCCTGACCAGCTACGGTGTTGGAAAGACCCGCAAACAGTACCTTTTAGAAATGCATGGCCTTGGCGACCTCTCGTAGAGGTTCCGAAAACCCGGCGTCCACAGGTGTCGGTTCTGGAGGTCGTGCAGACGTTGGGGCCCTTGAAGTCACACGCGTTGCAGGTCGATATCCTCTCTGTTCAATTCAGGAGCTCTTGCGTTGGCAGGTGCTGTGTACTGCGGTGTGAAATGCAGCAGGGTGGCATGCGGTGGCCTCAGGTCGCGGTGCGAGCAGCAGCTCGGTGGTGGCGTCCGATGGCATCATCGGTGAGACCAGGGTCACGGACGGTGCGTAATGAAGGCGGGCTTGTTGCGGTGCTGGCAGGTCACGGTGCAAACAGCAGTGTCGTCGGCTAATGAACTGGAGTCGATGGCGCCGGTGTCGGTAGGCCAAGGCTGCGGTACGGGATGACGGCAGTGCGTCATGTAACTTTACAAGCAGTGCCCTCGAACAACAGTGCAAGCAGCAGCATCGATATCAGCGTGGATCATTGTTGTCTGGGAGGCCAAAGCGTATTCATGAAGTGAGGCAGTGCGGAGTACGGTGCCCACGGGTCACGGTGTGAGCAGCGGCTCCGTGGAGGCTCCAGCAGGCGGCGGTGAGACCAGGGTCACGGTCCGGCGGTACCCTCTGCGGTGCCAAGGCGTTGCCGTGAAGCAAGGCGGTGCAGTGTGCGGTGCCCGGAGGTCACAGTGCGAGCAGCGGCTCGGTGGTAGCATCAGCAGGTATCATCAGTGAGACCAGGGTCGCTGTGCGGTGCCCTCTGCCTTGCCTTCAGGACATGGAGTCGGCAGGGACGTCAGACGTCATTGGGTTGCTTTTTTTCTGTTGCAGCAGAAAACACACAGTCCCCCAGCATAAGAGCTTGTAGTCTTTGCGGTTCCTGGGACTTCTTGAACAGGGGGCAAGCTCTACCTCAAGCCCTTGGAGAAACTCACAAAAGTAGATTGCAGAAAGTTCAGTTCAGTCTTTTCACTGCCCAAGGTAGAAGCAGCCACTGCAGGCCAACGGAGCAAAGCACACAGCAAAGTGGTAGTACCTCCTCACAGCTTCACCAGCTCTTCTTCTTGGCAGTCTTCTTGATCGAAAAGAGTTCTAAAGTTCAGGGGCCTGGGCCCCAATATTTATTTCCCAAAATCCTTTGATCTCTTAGGCAGAGAGTGTCTGTTCCCAGCCAGAACCAGTTCTGCCTTCTCTGGTGTGAATTCCTGGCAGGAGGTGGAGACAGCAATGTCAGAGGTAGACCAGGCCCTTTGAGGTGCAAGGAAATCTCCTCCCCCTTCCCCCATTCCAGTCCAAGTCTTTTCAGCCCTTTCCTGACCCTACCTAGACAATCTGGAGCCACTCCTGCTCCACAGCCTTCTGTCATCCAAAACCCAGACAGGCAATCCACATTCCAGCTGAGCCACATGGGATGACTGAGGAAGAAAATACCTACTTTCTAAAAGTGGTATTTTCAAACGCAGAATGTAAAAGTCACCTTCGCTAAAAGATGCATCTTTCGATTCTGAGTTCAGGCATACTAAACTTTATTTTCCTCTTAGTTCCCAGAGCCTGTTTTGTTTATAAGTTGTTATAAACAAACTTCCCCTTCTGTCCTATGGGGAACAGGTAGCCTTGCAATTGTGAAAAAATGAAATGGGCTGTAATATACTATCAGGACATGCCACACACACCAGGGCATGTCCTACCTTTCACATACACTGCACCCTGCCCACAGGGGTACCTTGGGCCTTCCTTAGGGATGCCTAACCTGTAAGAAAAGGGAAGGTTAGGGACTGGTAAGCGTGCACTGGCCAAGTCAACAAGACAGTTACAAACTGTGCACAGACTCTGCAATTGCAGATCTGAGTTACCTTTTTCGGGCTACTCACGTGGGTGGTACAATCAGTGCTACAGGCCCACTGATAGCAATTGATTTACAGGCCCTGGCACACTCACTGACCTTTACTAGGGACTAACAAGTAAATCAAATATCCAATAATGGAAACACCAATCCATAGCACAATTTACACAGAGAGCATATGCACGTTAGCACTGATTAACAATAGTAAAGTGCCCAGAGTCCTAAAACCAACACAAACAAGTCAGGAAAGAAGAGGAGGAAGAAGCAAAAAGTTTGGGCATAACCTTGCAAAAAGGGCCATTTCCAACAAGTAGACATAAGACACATAGGAATTTTGGCACAGTGGTCGGTGCAGTTTGAAGAATCACTACTGTCATTATTATGAATCTCGGTCCTCTTTGATGCATGCAAAACACATTAGGCAGTCTTTTAAATCAAATGTTCTGGAGCAGTCCTACTAGGGGATAATAAAAGAATAGGCATGGGATGGAGCCAGGCATTATCTCTCCAATGTCCTTAAAGGCAATGGGGGGAGGTTTCTTCATTGCACAGTGGTCCAACTCCATTCCTGGCACACATGTTCCTAAACTGTGGGGCTGCATAGGTTAGTCAGAAACAACGAAACAAAACATATTATTTTCCGCTAGCTATATCCTTTTCTTATGACAGCAGTTTCCTGATAATGTTCTATGGTGGCCTGCACAGTCAGGGAAGTGGAGTTTGTCCTCTCACTCAGGTGGTTCACTCAGAAGTTGGTCAGCATATCACCATGTGACCTTAGTCTGACCAATCACCCTCCTCCTCCTCCTGTGGTATTTCAGGTATGGTGTAAAGTGTTGGTTCATTTTAATCATGGTTAATCTCTTCATATTTTGAGGCAAGAAACTGATACTTCGCACTGTGACAGCTGTACTAGTATCATGTAGCAAGATGTATACCCACAATTCCTAACCTCTGTAGAATTATACAGAGATAAAAACTAGCAAGTAACCTCTGTAACACCCCAGGTCTACTGCGATATTAACATCCCACCTGGACTAACTGTAACCTTAACTAATGAAACTTTCCTTTTACACAACAAATAAAACCCTTCAAAATGACTACTAATCTTTACCATACCTCATAACCTTGCAAGTCTTGGGAATAGTGATACATCGGGGTTGGACCTTTGGATGTGGCTCAAACTTCCCGTGTCCGTGCGAATTCACCTACCCATCACCGCCGAGCTCGAATAGGTTATCCTATTCGAGCTCGGCGGTGATGGGTAGGTGAATTCGCACGGACACGGGAAGTTTGAACCACATCCAAAGGTCCAACCCCGATGTACCGACCCGCCGAACACTCATGTGGCATTTAATCCCTGACCATTAGGCATAGGATTAACCACAGAGGTAAACTATACCCACACTACACACATGACACCAGCATGTTGTTTATTTTATTTTACATAGTTTTCACCATTACCTGGTCCTGATGAATCGCGGGTAAACAACCCAACGCGAGAAACATGTCGACCAATCCTTCTTCTAGTCTCCTCTAGGGTCACTCTACCTAACTTGTCGATACCTAGCGAGCTAGTTTCACGCTTTTAATTGCAAAAAAGTCAAAATGTATGTTTATTATGACCGTAGTCTTTAAACAAGGCAGTGAGCATAACGCGAAAAGGGGTGTATACAATAGATACCTATACTTATTTTTTTAAATGTTATTCTTTAAAAAGCGATTCTGCATTTCATTTCAAAAATACAAAGTCCAAACTATAAAATACTATTCACCATAAAAAATTACAAATACCTTAAAACATGTTATAAAAGTTAAATACCTATTCACTTTTCTTACCATCGTAACAGTTTCTGTCAATAAAACTCCATACAGTACTACATTTTTCCCTTGGTTCTCAGTGCACTCTGGGTCACCTTTAAGAATTTCCCTAGGGCAATTGCAACATCAATGAAGGGTATTTCTGTTAGGAGGCTGGCTGCCTGCATCCTTGTTTTTATTCCATATTTTAGGAGAACCGGGCGCAGCCATAGTTTTCTCTGCTCTAGGAGAAACAGGCAGTCCAACAGAATATGTGGCCAGTCTCCCTTCGTTCTCAACTTACACTTGCAACAACCTTCTTGGTCTAATATTTTAGCTTTAAGCTCTTTGTTTATTATCCACGGGTTAATCCCAATTCGACACCTCAGGATCTCTTGCCTGAACCCGCGGTAGTCTATCAAGGTAGGGGAACCAGTTTTCGTTGGGCCAAGAATTTAGCATATGCGCCACTGATTTTTTATTTGTTAGATAGCCTATATCAATCGCTTTAGAAACTTCCTTCCCCCTTTGTTTCAGCTCCCCTTTGGTACTAAGGACCTGAAGTGTTTCCTGGTCCCAATCGATCTCTAATGAGTTGCAAATTCCTTTCAGTTTGTCCCTACAGAGTTTTGCCCATTTTAGCTCGCTTCTCAGTATTTCATTACGACACCAATATGCTACTTTTTGGCCTTCGGGGTCTTCCAATCTCTTCCAGAATCTAATCACAGCCATCTGGGTTTGTATTTTCCAGGATTTTGTGGCTATTTCTATCCTGATGGCTTGTATCATCGAAGATTGAGGAAGGGATAAGAGTCTTTTTAAGCAATTCCCCTCTATCACGTCCCAGGATCCTTTACCGCTCAAATAAAGGATCTCAACGCCATATAAAACTTGAGAAGGTATCATTGCTTCGAAAGCTCTCAGCATAGGTCGGTGTGACATCTCTCCATATACCCCATTAAACCTTTTTAGACCACATATGGAAGAGAGTGCCTTAGCTTTTTGGGTATCCAGGTGCGAGTTCCAATTTAAAGCTCTATCGAACCACAAACCCAGATATCGATATTCATTAACTGTCTCCAGTTTGAGATCACCTATATACCAAGTAAATTTGCTTATCTTTTTCCCGAAGCATAGGGTTTTAGTTTTATCTAAATTGATTGTTAAAAATTTACTGGCACAGTATGTATTGAATGCGTTAAGCTTCCTTTGGAGGCCCCTCTCGGTCTGGTCTACTATCACCAGATCGTCTGCGTACAATAGGCAGGGTATTTTATTGCCGTCCATTTTAGGGCTGGCACTGCCCTCCACCTCTAGATGTGCCGGACGATCTGACAGGAAGATAGAGCTGTGGGGCCAACACACAGCCTTGTCTTAATCCATTTGCTATGGGTATTTTTGGTGTTAAAGAACCCACCTTATCCTTGATTACTTGCCCCCAGTTTTCCCTGTGGAGTTCTTTTATTATAGTGAGTAGATCCTTGGGAATCTTCAGCCTCTCTAATAGCTCCCATAGGCAGGCCCGATCCACCGAATCAAAGGCTGCTCTGAAGTCGACAAAACAGCAGCATAACTTGCCGTTCTGTTCCGTCGACTTCATCGCCATCGCCCATAACGCAAATCCGTGGTCTATTGTAGAGTGGCCTGCTCTAAATCCACCCTGTTCTGTGGGTATTATTTGACACTCATCAACCCATGCATTCAATTGTTTCAGCACAATTTTAGAGAACACTTTCTCGTCTATATCTAGCAGATTGATTAGCCGGTAGTTTTGTGGCTCTTCTTTGCTCCCTTTCTTGTGAATTGGCCTAATTATGGCCTCCTTCCAGGTTGGTGGCATTACCCCTTCTTTTAAGACTACCTGGAACATCTTGGCAAGAAATCTTGCCCACCATTTTACCTCTGATTTCAAAATTATAGCAGGAAGATTGTCCGGACCTGCTGCCCGAGTTAGCTTGAGTTCTCTTATTGTGAGCTCAACATAATCTTCATTGAATTGAATTAATAGGTCATCTGAGATTTCTTGCCATACTTTAGACTCCACCTCCTCTCTAGGAGTCCTTACCCCGTACAGATCCCTTATGTACCCTTCCCATGCAGCCTCACTCACCACACAGTTCAATTCTCCATCTGGTGTTCCCGCTACAGACCTTACTAATCTCCAAAATTGCCTTAGATTTTTATTCTCTATGGCTTCTAATAATTCTAACCAGCATTTTTCTTTATATACCCTTTTTGCATTGGTTATCATTATCTTGAATTCTTTTTTCAGCTTGGCTAGCTGGTCCTGACTCTCTAATGTAAAGTTCTTTTTTTGTCTTCTTTGTATTGCACGTATCTCCTTTTTCTTATTTTGGCACACCACAGAAAACCCTTTACCTCGATTTGTTTGTTTAACCATTGTGAGTTGGTTCCCTTTTAACTTTAACTTTAGGCATTGGACCACCTCTTCTAATTTCCCTATGAACCATTCCAGTTTTTTATTCTCACAATTTTCCGGTAATATTTTTATTTGCATGGCATTCAATTTTTCCATATATTTCTCGGTGAGACGTGTCGTCACCCGTTTGGGATACTCGACCTCCTGGGTGATCACCCTTTCTCTCTGTAGTTCCCTTCCCCCTGCTATTGTTATATACAGGAGTTTGTGATCACTCACTTCTTTTTGTTCTAACCTAAAGTCCCTGATCTGGGTGAAATTCCAGGCCTGTAAGAATATATAATCAATTGAGCATTTCTGTTGCCCTTGGATGAATGTCTTTCCTGCTGGGGAGTCTGTCTCTATTCTCCCATTTACGCAGTGAAAGCCCCTACCTCCTAGGGTGTGTACTAAACCAAGGTCTTGTTTCGAGATTTCCCCAACAGGGAACTTTGCCGGGTTTATTCCATACACCTCTAACTGTTCCCTATTCCATAGGTCAGCTTTTTTTGGATTTAGTTTATGGTTAAAATCCCCCATTATTATTATTGTCTCTGCGGGGTATTTTTCTAGAGTACTGTCAACATCCTCTTTAAAATACTTCATTTCCCTTTCATACTCCTCCCCGTTATCCCACTGCATGTATACATTTATTAAAATCATCATTTTATATTTCTGTTCCACCTTCATAAGTTCAATTCTGCATGCTTGTACCCATTTGCATTTTGTATTCAACATTTCAATATCTCTCATAACTTTTGTTGATATCAAAGTCAGCAGTCCCCCCGAGGGCCGTCCATGGTTTTTCTTTCTGGCTGGCAGCTGTATCTGGGCGTATCCGTCAAATATAGGGGTATTGTCGCATAACCAGGTCTCTTGCAGGCAGGCAATGTCCCCTTTATTTATAACTTCCTTTATGTACTCACGTTTTTACTCATTGCCTAACCCGTTTATATTCCAAGTTAAGAGACCTAAATCTTGCGACCCCCCTCCATCCTATTCAACGTCACTCAAAACGCCTACTTCCTCCATATCCAGCAAATTACTTAAGTTACCTTCTCCCATTGGATTACTATGTAACGACCAGTTGCCCCATGAGGAGTCGTTCCTTGTGTTATCTATTACGACGTTCAGGCGGCTTGAATCCTTTTCCGTTTCTCTACAGAGAATCACTTGTCTCTTCTGAAGCCCGGCATGATGGTTTAAGAAGTTGTTCCCGTTGGAGGATTTTATTTCCCTCTCTGGGATAATCCTTATTCCCTGTTGAGATATCTCATTTGAAACTTTCTGGATTGCCCTTTTTACCAGGTCTGAGTGAAGGGTAATTTTTGTTATCTCCTTTCCATACCTGTTTTCTACAAAGCCAACATGCTGTAGATCTTTAGTACCGATCCCTCTCAGGCTGCCGCATTTTTCAAATGCGGTCAAAACCAGTGCCCTATTTAGGGGTCTAGGATTTCCTGTCTGCTTCTCTTTCCTCACAGCTGGTACTAGGTCCAGAAATAGCCAATTGTTCTTATCTCTCTCAGAAAGATTCGTGTTTGTTACCAGCGCCTGTTGATAGGCGATTGATCTCCCTGTTTGCCGTCCGTTCTTTCTCATAGTGGGCTCTTCATGTACCTGAGGTCTTACTGTCCTTTGTTCCTTAACACGTTCGTCCCTTTGCCTTACTTTCTGTTTCGTCATACAGACGGAAGGGGGGATCTCAATTGCCTCCTTGCATCTCTTCATTTTCCTTGGTACTCACGGGGTCCTTGGGGTCTTTGGGGCTTTTGCCTTTACATGCGTGGGTCTAATTGTTGTAAAGGTCGGTGCTGATGCATTCAAGCCTGACTGTATCACCCCCGTCTCTGTTTCCTTCCCTTTTTTCTTCCCTACTTGTTTCAGTTGCCTGTTTTTTCCAGTCCTGATCGTGGCCCCACGTGTGACATACCCCCCGCGCCTTTTTATCAGCATTGGTCTTCTTGATATATATACATTATCTGCAGACTCTTCTGCCTCTTTTGCTGTTTGTTTTGCGGGTTGGGGATCTCTTTCCAGAGATATTCTACTTTCTTCCTCTAGTATTACCATGTCACTTTTCTCCCTTGAGGGGGTTGAATCCATTGTCATTTCCTTGATTGGCATTTTGCTCTTTATTTCTCCTAGTTCTTCTTCTATTTTCTTTAGATGTTGTTTCTGAGCTTTCATCAATCCGTTATTTGAGAGGCTCACTTCCAGGATTCCTTGTAATGCCTTCTGGAGTAACAAGATTACCTCTATCAGCGAAGATGTAGGCGTTTCAGAGATCACCGAGTCCTGTATTGTGTTTCTGACAGGGTTTACTGGGTTGCCAGACCTTATGCTCTCTTGATGCATTGGTGTTTTTTGCAGTTGATAGGGCGGCTGGAATTGATCTGGCGCGCCTCCCCAGATAACACTCTGGTTCTGATCTTCATTTCCCCTATGATCTTCGTTGCCTGGTGACAACTGTGAGAACAGTTTGGGAGATGATGATAGTCTAGGCGCTGAGATTTGGTGATTTTGGCTTTGAAGGGTCAGATTTATAGTATTATGGTTCTCCCCCTCCTCTTTGCTATCCGGGCTGACTTCTTCGTGGTTTCCTCCCTTTTCTAACCGTCTTTGACTTTCGCACGGCTTGCCTGGGTTTTCATCAATTTCTCCGCTAATTTCCACTATTTCTTCATCTATCTCCGATGTTATCGCTGGATTCAATGATTTATAGTGTTTACCCACAAACTCCTTTATGGACTTTTTCACTCCCGTGTTCTCTTTCTGTTTAGAAGTCGTTTGATTGCCACCTCTTTTTGCCTTCTGTGCGTTCTTCGCTGCTTTTTTAACTTTCCTTTTCTTTCTTTTACCCTTACTATTGTCCATGGATGATACTTGACTTTCTTGGCTCTCTTCCAGAGATTTTGAGCCCTCCATTAATTTGCTCCTCCCTTGTTCATCCCCTGTACGTAGGTTTGTCCCTTTTTTGGGAACCATTTCTGGGTACAAGAGCTGTTGTGCAAATTTAGGTGTAACACTTAGTTATTAATTTTTATTACTAGTTAATCACTTACCTCTGTTCTACCTTAGGTGCCTTCCGCCAGCCACAAGTGCCCTTTCTGTCGTATTTTGGTAGATCGCCTGCTTCACAGTAGATCCAAGGCTTCTTTGGACTTGTGCTTTTGATTACTATGCTCTTCCTTGATGCCTTTTGGCGCCTCCCTTACGATATTGTGGTCTTCTGTTTCCCTATTTCCCCTGCAGACTCTGCTGGTTGCTGCTCCAGCTAATTGCTGCTCCAGCTAAATGTCCGAGTCTGCCTAGGGGCTAATGGAGGCTAAATAGTGCTGGATGGCTGGCGCTGAAATGGTAGCTGGCGCTGAATTATTGCTGGCTGGGAGGGGCTCGCGGACGTTGGTCTCCTCCACTGCTACGTCTCTTAAGCCCCTCTTGTGTCTATTGTGACTCTTGGCGGTTCTCCGGCTCGCGCTTCCTCCCCCCCGCGAGCTCCGCTATGATCCCAGGCGGGGGACGGGCGGGGGACGAGGATTGCGATGGTACGCTCCTTTCCCGCTTCCCGCCTACCGCTTACCGCTAATGGATAAAAGCGGTCGTCCGGCGGTTGTCCAGCAAACACAGACGTGGCACTCTCTCCGCAGCTCTCCCGCTCGGCTCCTGCTTCCTGCTCGAGTTCTTCGTGCTCGCTGCTCTCGGTCTGGCGTGGGCGTGGCGTGGCGTGGCTCAGGCACGGCTAGGCAAACAGAGAGAGTGAGAATACAAAAAGCTATTTCCTGTGTTTATTTTCCCTTCCCCCTTTTAATTGCAGTAGGGGGACCCCTAGAATAAAGTGGTTTCCGGCACCCCCTGCTACATTTTAAATCACTCCTCCAGGCAACTTGCTACCCCACCCACACACCCGCACTTCACCATAAGGCAGTTGGATACAAAAGATCTCCGCCAAAGAGCCCCTCTCCGAGGTGAGCCCGTCAGGGATTGCACCGCCTCCCCGACGAGGAGCAACACCTATGATGAAGCATGACACCCTTTTTGGGTGTGTGAGGCAAATACATCCAACAAAATGGATGCCCTAAGGTGTTACATGTACACCTCCGGTCACGCCAGTCATACCTAATTCCTCCCTTTCCATAGGAACAGTTCAGCAACCCTCTGTTTGCTTTAATTATGCAATTCCAACCCTATGCATTTCGAGGCCTAGTCTCTTCATCAGGGGTCAATCTGAAAAAACTAACGAAAACAAAATCAAGCTTTGACCAAAATTCATTTGATGCATCACGTTCATGTTAATGTTAGTAGCACATACATAACACTATTCAACTCCACAATTGTGCAAATGACACCATCACCATAGTGATTGAACATGGAAAGTAAACTTACGTGGAATCACAGCAGAAATTGCTGAAACTTCACTAAAAGAATCAGAATTAAACTCGCATTAGGTAATAATCTACTAAAAAGTTCAATGAAACTCAATTCAAGGCGTAGCTAACGAAGTACCTTGTGTTGTAGATCCTTTAAAGTAATGTTTGAAGTAACATCACATCGCTTCGGAAAGAAGTGTCCACTATCGAAAATGGGAACTCACAAGTCTAAAAGAGAATTTTGCAAGACTTAGATTCTATACCGACAAATTTCAATATCTGATCGTAGAAACTTGAGTCACTGACTAATACTTGATATGCTGACAGAGGAACACACTATTAAATGTGTGATAATCAGCGTAAATACGCGTTTAGAAAACATCATGCAAATCCTTTCAAGAGCCTAAGTGCACGCGAATCTTAGGTTGATATGAATTAAGAGACAAAAATACTTCTGGCCTATTCTTTATCATGTGACAGTAGGTAATCATACCGTAGTGACTGGACTTTTATTCAGGTGTTCAAAGTACTTTATCTTCTGGTAATAACCAGTCTCAATACGAAAGAATCTGTTAAAACAAGATGCCAATAAAAAAAGATTCCTGTTTCTAATTTCGCTTAATTAAACAGTCAATTTATGCAATTTATCATATCATTACCAGTGTCCTATGAATGTTCTCAAAAGGCACGTTAAACATGGGTCGTCCAACTCCCGTCTGAGTCCGCTCCTTTCATCTATAAAAGTGGCGTGAAGTCAGTATAGAAATTCCAAACTATCTATTAAGTCAAAGAAAGCCTAAGAATCCATAATATCTCTTACCGAAAACGCTGTGGCTTCACTTTTTTTATTCAAACCCATTGTTCACTGGCACTTCCGTGGAGCAGAACTGTCTCCACTTGCTGGGGCCTGATTCATACTCTCCGTAGGGTCAGGAAATTTCTTTCCCTACAGGCAAGAAAACAAATAGCGGTCGCTCTCATCGGCTCGCGTTTGGACTATTGCAATGCGCTGTATGCAGGACTCAATAAAGGACAGCTGCAGCGCTTGCAGGTGGTCCAAAACGCCGTAGCCAGATTTGTCCTGGATATCCCTAGACGTTCTTCAGCCACTGCAGCCAGGAAAACTCTGCACTGGCTGCCGATAGAACAGCGTATTCGGTTCAAGGTCTTGTGTATGACCTATAGAGCCATCGCCAAGAAGAGCGACACGGGAATTGGTTCCATCATCTCCCACTATGTTCCCCCTAGAAACCTGCGCTCCTCTGGGAAACTGCTCCTTGCAGTTCCCCGTGTACGGAAAGCCAGGTGGGGTGGCAGAGCCTTTTCCACTCTGGCTCCTAAATGGTGGAATGAACTTCCCCTGGATCTTAGATCCCTTCCATCTCTACAGATTTTTCGCACTACCTTAAAGACCTTTCTCTTTAAGCAAGCCTACGTCTGAGACTCTAATGTTTCCTCTCTTGGTCCCTCTTGACCTTTGGCTAGGCGCCTTGATGCCTTCGGGCTATTGTTCTGCGCAATACAAATTATTTTTCATTCATTTTCATTCATTCATTCAATGCCGGAACACCGGGAGTAAAGTTTCCTGCTTACGTATCACATGATAAGTCAAGCGCATAGAAAGAAGACTATCTTTAAGTATCGCTGGAAGTCTACCGTAGCAAACGAATAATATATTCACTTAGAAAAAGTGTCAATTTATATACAGGTAAATTGAAAAAACACCCGAGATCTTATGGAAGAAAGAAACTAATCAGTATAATGAAGAACCGCGATGTGATGTAAAATTCACGCATGTACTAAATATTATAAATGGCTTCCGTTAGGAACCTGCACAATAAGTGTCATAATCTTCTTTGTCAACATCTGATAAAGTCATGCTTATTTCTCATCAGAGTTGCATACTACCTTATTATCTTTCCTGCTATTTATTGCAGCAGAAAATGGACCAATGTAGTCCTGGCTATATCTTTGCCATGGCTTATAACATTCAAAGACACATTTTATACTATTACTTGTTTGCCTGAACATATAGTGACACAAAAAATTGTTGTAACAAATCAATAGCACATAATCACAAGACAATACAGTTAATAAAGTTTGACAATGAGTACAATGATCGCAGACTTCAAGATAATATAATGGGTACACTAATCAAAAACTTCAACATAGTATTACACCAATGGCTTGTCAAATCAGTAATCAAATTAACTTTTTTTATAATTATTTCCTTTTCTTTTTGTGAGTTCCCTTGTCCGTGGGGTTAAGCTCGAGGCATGATGGGATATGAAGTTAAATTGATCTCCCTATCATGCCAGTATTGCTATCTTGCATTAATCACCCTCATGGAGTTATATTGAAAGGTGCCGATGCTTTTCTAATCCCTGTAAGTATCAGTGGATGTTCTTCAGGGCAAATGATGTGGTGTAATCTGAAGAATTATAAAAATGAAAATCAAACACTAGGAATTAAAGCCTTCTCAGAAATTTACACTATTTTTTAGCACAACTAAGTTTTTGTTTGAAAACTTTTTATACCTGAACTATTAATTGTTGTTGCGTCTCAGGATTTCATCAATTTGCATTTCAAGTACTGTAGGAAAAAAGTGCTTTTGAGTTTACTAAAATGTAATTATTAAGGGCTATAACAAGTGCACACATTGCTGTAGATGCTTACTCTTAAGTCGACAGCTGCATGGGCTTTGTTTTGCTTTATGTTCGTGTTGCTCGCTTCACGTATTTCAAGCGGCACTCGGTTTATTCCTTTGTGACTTAATTCTTATGAGTATTCAAAAAGAAAGAGTTGAAAGAGCTACTTAATTGCCAAGTTTGTTTATGGAAGAACTTCTTATTATTGACATTGTATCTGACAAGCTTACTGCTATCAGACTTTTCGGAGTTCTGTTGTTTCCATAGGTCGTCAAGAGAAAAAAAGGCGGGGGTCGAATCACCCCCCCCCCACGTATGGCAAGGCACCGGCCCCCTATTCCCTTGTATTATCAGCCCATGGTGAGGTGCGCCTAGCCACGTCATACTGACACGTTAAGCGACCCTCACTATTGATTGGTGCAGAGCCTCCTCCCTTCCCCGCAGTTGACCCTGAAGCAATTGGATCACTTCCGGGTCAAAGGTGGGAGCGGAGGTCAGACCAGTTAGAACTGGTCTGACCAGATGAGGGTTTATAAGGCTGGGGAGCTCGGGAGGCGTCCTCTTGTTCCCGCGCTCCCCAGACCTGCCCTTTGCCCCCCAGCCTCCTAGGAGGCTGTCATCTTTTTCTCTCTCTGTTTTTACAGTTGTTGAAGTTGTATATTTGCAGGGCGTCGGCGAGTTCCTTTCCCGGCTGTTTTTCCCCTCTTTTGCAGGACGTATTGGAAGGAGCGGGCAGGAGCATTCAGCTAGTTTCCCGACAGTGACGTGGACATCAGGAGCAGGCGAACTTTGGCGGGAGCGGGAGACGGCGTTACCGGTACCTGCGAAGTGGTTTGCACAGCGGTAGACCGGGCGACGTGGTAAGGCTCACACGCCCTGGGAGGTGCCAGAGGGTGTGTAAGCAGGGTCCCAGTAATGGACAGGGTGCTCGGAGACAATTTCTAGTGGGTGTGAGCTTGGGTTTTTGTGCCTCGCACAGGTGGATCGAGCTCTTCTGAGCGATCCGGGTAGCGGGGGGTCTTCTGTGGAATCAGGCATTTTGTTGTGTTTCCTTCGGCAGATGGGTGCGAGCTGGTTTTTTTGTGCCCCGCACGGGTGGATCGAGCTCTTCTGAGGGATCCGGGTAGCGGGATGGAGGGCCTCTGTGACATCTGGAATTTTTTGTGATTCCTTCGGCAAACAATAGGGCCAAGATTGATCAGACAATAATATTTGTTGACACAATTTATAGGATTATATAATTCAGTTGTAGTATATGGTGTAATCAAACCAATGGATCAGGCTCAAGGCTGGTGGTAATAGCAAGAGGCCTTGAGCTTACAGAACTCTGAATAAGACTGTGCTTGAACGCTTGTGTGGTTTAACTGATGATTGTGTAAAGTGCTGTGATACCTACTTTTAGAGGTTGTTCCGGCTTGAATTTAGTACGGCATACTCCCTTTTGATTTAAGTGAACTGATTCTTAAAAACATACCTAAAAGTTTGAAGTAGTTTAGCGCTTGTGTGTCAGGACTATATGCTAACCTGGTTTCTCATCATAGGATCATATTAAGGGGGCCTCTGTTGCTGGGACGACCGGGAGTGAAGCTGGGGACAACGTTGTCAGGGAACACAGGCAGGTCTGCACTTCACTGCTTCTGAGGGCCGCCGGGCTAGAGTGCGCTCGCCTAACACCCAGGCTAGCTGGAGTGGCACTGTCCCTGTTGGGTGGTGCTTACGGTCGGTGTACCTCCAACTTCAGCAGGTAAAAGTGGTGCTTGGTCCGTGAGGACGGTGCTATTACAGGTCAGGGCGTAGGGTACGTTCCAGTAGTTAATAGAAAGAGGATGGCCAGTAGACGCAGAGCAAAGCGGTCCCGCATGGAGCAC
Source organism: Lissotriton vulgaris (assembly GCF_964263255.1). NCBI lineage: Eukaryota > Metazoa > Chordata > Amphibia > Caudata > Salamandridae > Lissotriton > Lissotriton vulgaris. The sequence continues at coordinate 1,998,314,679 of NC_141689.1, forward strand.
ATGCTGGAAGGGATGATGCAGAGTATGGCGACAATGGATAGGAGAGGGGAAAGGTGGACCAGTTAGGAAAAAGCGTGGCGGAGCTCAGGCAGAGATTGGATGAGCAGGCCGGCCAACTGGCAGGCCCAAGCGAACAATAGTGCCCCCGAAACATAGGGGGGAAATCGGACCCACTCCCTAAGCAGGCTAGAGGGGGGGAAGGTTCAGGTACCAAAGCCTGTGGGTGAGGGTCCTTCAGGGGAGGGATCTCAGAGAGCCTAGAGCCACCAGTGTCCCCCACACCTATTCCCCAGATTCCGGTTGGCATACCTTCAATCCCGACACCAGCTACGCCAGTGCCAACACCGGATCCATTACCTCCACTGGTACCAGTAATTATCCCAGTGGTGCCCACGTCTAGCCATACGCCATCCCCAGGGACCCCTATCCTGAACCCAGGGGCCTCCACCCCAGTTCTGCCACCAGCGGTGGTTTGTCAGGTCCCGCCGGAGCTAGCGGCTCAGATAGCAGCAGTTCTTCCGTGGCTAGGAAGGGGGGGATGTTACCGCATTCGGTAGGCGCCAAAGAAGTGGGGGATGATTCTTTAGCGGAGGCACATAAGATGGTGGCAAAGATTATGGTGACCCCAAGCGCCGTGGGGCCAAGTACTCCTAACCCACCCCAAGCAGCGCAACCAGAGGGCAGCACTGGAAAAGAGAAGACGGTAGAGCCAGCAGGCGCTGGGGAAATAGGTAAGGAGATGCCATTACCATCGCTAGGCGCAGGTACACTACCCTCTAGAAAGGTGCATTAGGCAAGGCATGTGAAACAAGAGGTGAAGGAATTCATTTGAGTTGGTTCATATGTCAATTTATTTTCTTTGCTTGTAGATAACAGAGAAATGGAGTATGCTAGGAAACAAAGATTGGATGTTGCCTAGCGAGTGGCGTGTTGAAATTGCGAGGGTCTGAGTAGGAGAGGCTTTGACCAATTGGATTAGGGCTTTCTCTATATTTATGGCTATTATAGCTGAGCGTTCGCCTAATTTGCAAGCTGAAATGGCAGAGCAGGGTTACAATGTTGCATGATAATTATGGGGGCGTGGCATGGGAAGATTATTATATGAATTATAGCAAAGCTAAAGAATTTGACTCTTCACCTACCTGGGACCAGGTTGACTCAATATCATGGTTTAACCATTTCACTGCAAGCCAGCAGAGTAATCCAGGCCAAGGCTGGTACAAAGGTTTTACCCCCAAATCACCTCAGCCCTTTCGTCCAGCGCAGGCCGCAGGCATGGCCCCTAGTGCAGGGAGCAGTGGGGGGCAAAAAGGGGTCGGTTGGGATTTTAATAAACGATCATGCACCAGGGCGCAAGGCATTTGTAAATTTAGACATGCATGCTCCATATGTAGCCAACCTTCCCACCCTGAAACAGCATGCTGCAAAAAAAGGTAACACATCCTCTGGAAATAGGGGCAGAAAGAAATAGGAATGATAAAAATGTACAGCTGGCGCCACATTCCCCCATTGATGTGCTGGCTATGACTCCTTGGCTGAACAAGTACCTAGATCATACTACTACTATGATGTTACAGGAAGGTTTTTTGTATAGTTTTAGGATCCCAGCTGTAGATTGCCAACCCAGATGTGGTAGTGGCCAAGATTGCAAAAGAATTGTATTTGGGCACAATAGCGGGCCCTTTTGATCACATCCCTGTCCAGAATTTTGTGTGCTCACCACTGGGCATGGTTCCAAAGAAAAAGGAGGGCGAGTTCAGGCTAATTCATAATCTGTCAGCACCTAGGGGTGCATCGCTGAATGACGCCATCAATGAAGAAATCTGTAGTGTGAAATATGCCTCCTTTGACCACGCAGGGGGTATGTTAAGGGCTCTGAGACCAGGGGCGTTGTTGGCAAAGTCAGATATTGAATCCACCTTCCGGCTATTACTGGTTCATCCTTTGGATCACCATCTGCTAGGTTTCTCATTTCAAGGAAAATTCTATATGGATATTGTATGCCCATGGGTTGTTCGGTTTCATGCACCTACTTAGAGAAATTCAGTTTCTTTTTAGAGAGGGTCTTTAGACGGACGACTGGGCACCAACATGTCATGCATTATCTGGGTGACTTTCTTTTTCTCGGGTCAGCGGGTTCTCAGGAGTGTGCGTGGGCATTGTAGGAATATTGTGTGCTCATGCGGGATTTCGGGGTCCTGCTGGCACCAGGAAAGATGGTAGGTCCAGCAACAACAATAGAATTCTTGGGCATCGAATTGGGCTCGGTGGAAGGTTGTTTTAGGTTACCTAATGACAAAATCACGAAATTTAGAGCAGCACTGCAGCAATGTTTGGCCAAGGACAAAGTGACACTTCATCAGCTACAGCAGATTGTGGGTCAGCTGAACTTCGCATTGAGGGTGATACCCATGGCTCGACCATTCTCCCGCTCAATCTCAGAGACCATGACAGGTCTGCGGGAGAAGCACCATCACACGAGACTGCCGGCAGAGGTAAGCCAGGACATGCGGATTTGGATCGCATTTCTGGAGGGCTTCAACAGCAGGGCAGTGTGGCTCGGTCCTCCCACTACCTCTGCAGAGTTAGGTTTGTGGACTGACGCTGCGGGCAGTGTGGGATTTGGTGCCATTCTTGGAGACAAGTGGGTGGCATGCCAGTGGCCGGCATGGTGGGAAGAGAGCTGTCTGACAACTAATATAGGTTTCTTAGAACTATTCCCAATCTGGGTTGCACTGACAGTTTGGCCTCAGCAGTTGTGTAATCAATCTGTGATTTTCTGGTCTGATAACATGACAGTGGTTGAATATATTAACCAGCAGGCGGCCCGATGTAAGATGATACTCCACCTACTGAAAGAGATAGTGCTGGTGTGCATGAAACCGAACATACAGTTAAGGGCTAAACATGTTTCAGGGGTATTTAATATTGCAGCTGATGCACTCTCTCACTCCAAGATACAGGTTTTCAGAGAACACCTACCGCCCGCAGAGGCGATGCCAACTCACTTTCCGGAATCACTCTGGCAGATTGGTGCCCCCAGCTACAGAACCTCGTGGCAGCTAGTCTTGCGCTCAGGACCAGAACAGCTTATGAAAGGGTGTTCCTGTCTTACTGTGCTTTTTTGGGGCAGGGTTGGGCGGAAAGATGGGATGAGTCAGGGAGCTTCATCCAATACATAGACACATTGCACAGGGAGGGGCGCTCTGCGGCGACAGCAGTCGGCACGTGGCGGCGGTTTCTTTCTTTGCGCAGATCAAAGGGAACAAGGACCCCCACGAATAGTTTCATTGTAAAATAGGCTCTGAGGGGGTGGTGACGCCTACAGGGGAACACCACTGACACAAGACAACCGATAGGTTTAGAGCACTGGCATTACTATTAAATGCCCTAGGTGGCATTTGTAGTTCAGCGGGGGAAGTGCTATTGTTTAGAGCTGCTTTTTCACTGGCTTTCTATGGGGCATTCAGAATAGGAGAGCTGGTGGCTAGCAATAAGCAGGATCTGCTAGGTGGACTCCAGCTTGAGCACGCACAGATATTAGGTGATGCACTGTTAATTACTATCAAGAAATTGAAAACAGATCAAGAAGCCCGTGGTGATGGGCTGGTACTTCATCGGGCACGAAGTAACCCATGCTGCCCAGTGATACACATGGAGGCATTCCTCCGCCAGAGGGTAGGTGCAGTAGGGGGGACACTCTTAATGGACGCAGATGATACCCCACTTACCAAGTTCCAATTCAAAAGGGTGTTGGCTATGACAATTGACAGGACTGGGTTGAATCCAAAGCAGTTTGGGACACATTCATTCCGATTAGGGGCTGCCACAGAGACGACTGCTAGAGGGTTGCACAATGGCAGTGTGAAAAGAATAGGGAGATTGTCTTCTGAATGTTACAAGCGTTATGTGCGGCTGCACATGTTGTGAGGGTGGCAGAAGAATTGGACTGATGCTTGTCTTGTCAGTCTGCTTATATTTCAGTTTCTCGAACCTGTCACGCAGGCGGGAAACTGCCATCGGCACACCACCAGCAAGTATCTTCACCACGGCGGACACAAGCACAGGACAAGGAAGCACATGTTGTATGGGTTATTGGTCATTCTTATGTAAAGCGTGTCAAATTTGTTTTTCTTGCAGGTAATTATAGACAGAAGGCTGAACAGGGAGGCTTCAGGGTGTCCTTTCATGGGAGATGGGGTCTCTGCCTCAGTCAGTTTAGGGGGTTTGTTACAGAGCTGCTGAACAGACTCACCCCACCTCCCACCGTAGTTATCGTACACTTGGGCGGAAATGATCTGGTGAAATTGAGGAGGGACCTGATCGAGGAGATAATCTCTGAGGTAGGCTGGTTGGCCAGGACATGCACGGGCTGCACCATAGTTTGGTCCCGGATGATACCTAGATTCACATGGGGGTGGCGGAGGTGGGGAGAGTCTGTCAAGGTGTTGAATCACTCGGTAAAGAGGATCAACAATAAAATAGAGAAGTTATTTAGGTCACCTCCATTGCAAAACATAGCACAGGGGTGTGTAAGGGGGGAGCAGTGTTTCTTAAAGGACGGGGTTCACCTGACTAGTGTGGGCAATGACATATTTTTAGAGAACATCATGGCTTGGCTAGTGGGTTTTAGGTCAGGGCATGACCTTTCAGTGTAGGAGGATAGGGGGTGGCCAGCTAGTCGGGCAACTACGCTGGCCTGTGGCGGTAAGGTAATGATTGGTGAGCAGTCAATTTAAGGTTCTTAGGGGGAGGCGCAATTCTTGAATGGGGTCGCCCAGGGGAGGAACAAGTGGTCTCTCCTAGAACTCCAGGGGTGGTACATCCGGTTGGATGGATGGGTGCGGGGAGGGGGGGTCACGCTTTCTCTAGGCTGGTTGGCCACCCTGCATGTGCACTAGGACGTCACTAAACGGAGCAGAGTGCAAGGGCCCCCTTTTTGTTAATGGAGTTCATGGAACATACGGTGATAACCGGAGGGTGGCCCTCTGCGCATGTGCACTCATACGTGAGGGCGTGGCTGATTGATAAGGATCTGACACCGGTTAGCGACTTTACTGTAGGCCCAAATAGGATGTGCAGAAAAAGTAGTAACGTGTGATTATGATTCTAAATATTAGTTTCGGATAGTAATACTTTGTATAAGAAGTATGTTAAGGTTAGCCCTTTGATACCTGTCTACATGAATTGTAATCTAATGTCAACTACGTTTTCTGCATAAATAATTGTGTAAATATTGTTTCCTTAAAACATTTTTATTTTGTTTTCATGTTTTAATAAATACGGCTGGGGGGTTGTAAGACCCCCTGCCTTCCAAAGATAAATCCCCTTGAGTTCAATTTTTATAACTGTGGGCGAAACACAAGGCAAGGGAGGGGGATGGTCGGTAGTCCCCGACGATAAGAAAAGGCGGGTGCCGCATCGGCCCCCCCCACACGTATGGCGGGGCACCCCCTCCCCTTGTGTCATCAGCCCATGGTGAGGCGTGCCTTGCGCGTCATCCTAACGATTTAAGCGCGCCTCACTGTTAATTGGTGCAGAGCCCCCTCCTTCCCCGCAGTTGACCTGGAAGCGATTGGGTCACTTCCTTGTCAAAGGATGTGAGAGGAGGTCAGACCAGTTAGAAATGGTCTGACCAGGTGAGGGTTTATAAGGCTGGGGAGCGCGGACGGCGTCTTCTTGTTCCTGCGCTCCCCAGGCCTGCCTTTTGCCCCCCAGCCTCCTAGGAGGCTGTCATCTTTTTCCCCACCCACCATCCCCTGAAGCCGATAGTCATTCTTGAGTGATAATGTAATATGTATAAGTTTTGGTTTGCTGTTCCAAAGTACCAGTTGTGGTGTTAATTTTATCCTTAGAATTTTTTCCCGTTTGAAGGTCGGCAATCGTCGTATTTATTGATATTCTTGGTCAGGCGGTAAGGTCATGATTGGTGAGCAGTCAATTTATGGTCCTTAGGGGGCGGAGCCATTCTTGAATGGGGTCGCCCGGGGGAGGGAGGGGGGGGACAAGTGTTCTTTCCTAGAACTCCAGGGGCGGTACATCCGGTTGGATGGATGGGTGCGGGGAGGGAGGATTCACGCTTTCTCTAGGCTGGTTGGCCAACCCGCTCGTGCACTAGGACGTCACTAAAAGGCGCAGAGTGCAAGGGCCCCCCTTTTGTTAATGGAGTTCATGGAGCATACAGGGGTTACCGGGGGGAGGGGGAGTACCCTCTCGGTAAACGGGCCCTCTGCGCATGAGCACTCATACGTGAGGTCGTGGCTGATTGATAAGGGTCTGACACTGGTTAGCGGCCTTGCCGTAGGCCCAAATAAGATATGCAGAAAAAGTAATAATGTGTGATTATGATTCAAAATATTAGTTTCGGATAGGAATACTTTGTATTAGAAGTATGTTAAGGTTAGCCCTTTGATTACTGTCTACACGAATTGTAATCTAATGTCAACTACGTTTCCTGCATAAATAATTGTTTACATATTGTTTATTTAAAACATTTTTATTGGCCTTCATGTTTTAAAAAATACGGCCGTGGGGTTGTAAGACCCCCCCCCCGCCTTTTAAAGATAAATCCTCTTGTGTTCAATTTTTATAACTGTGGGCGAAACACAAGGCCGGTAGTCCCTGACCATAATATTCCATGAATTCCTAAGTCTGAAGCACAAAAGGAGGAAAAAGAAATTGCATTTGTTGTAGGCTACTGCGCTCATTTACAAACCTTTTACGGTGTGTACATTTTGAAAACTCACTTTATACCGAAGTTGAGACCCACATTTCCTTTAAGAGGCAGTATGTTTTTATTGCGATTTCTTATATTTATTTTGTCTGAAACAGAAAAAACCTTATGAATTCTTTTAACTTAAACACTGTTTGTAAATCGTAGTCCGTTTTTAGCTAAAGATCGGCTAACACAACTTACTTCAGGGGCGGCCTTAGGCATGTGCAAGCTGTGCACCTGCACAGGGCCACCAAACCCAGGGGCCACCACTCCATTTTATATCCTTAATATAATAATCCTCTGAGGATGGATACATATTTGTGTGGCAGCCCCTGGCAGGGATGTGGCGGCCTCCGGCTCTGTCCCACTTCCAAACACCCTGACCCTCCCCTTTTCACTGACCTCCGCGCTCCGCCCCGCCCGGACCTCCTCTTCCAGGGCCCCCTACCTACGCTCCCTACCCAGGGCCCTTATGAGCCTAGAGCCGACCCTGAATACTTGCGTAATGGCGTGACGATTCTTGCCAATCATGCTCTTTTGAATCAATGAGCAGTTTCTATCGGTTCAGGTTTCAATTTCTGCAACAGAGAAACTGTAAAAATTATTTCTGAATTATCTCTCGCTGTGACCGGCTGCAAAACAACTTATGGACGTGCTGACGTAGCTGGTCTTGCCAGTTGAGCGCTTATGAATCAACGAACTGTTAGAGCTTCTAAGTGAGGCAAAAGCACAAGCCCTATGAATTTTATGTGGCCCGTAAGTTATGGAATACACACTCTGATGCTTTCATTAAACTTACTTGTTGAAACATTGTTACAGCACGAGGGCGTGGTGAATTGTTGCTGTTTGCGGACTGTAGTGAAGTCGATTTCTATGAAGATCTAGGGTCATGGAAACACAAACAGTTTAAGACACAAACCTTTTTCTGAATAGTGTTGATGCGGGATACAGTTTAGGAGAGAGCGTACTTTAAAAATGATGCAGCGGCTCGGGCTTATGAATCAGTCATCTCCTGGCTTGCCATCCGATGAATTCCATTCTTTTTCCAGTTCCTGTCGTTCTTTTTTGAAACGATCTTACAGGGTTTCTGGGAGTTGTGAGAATTCTGGATCTTGTAGTTGTTCGTAATGTGTTTTTTGTTGAATTGCTTTCATCTTTTGGAGAGGAACTTCTTCCAATTTGGAGGTATCATGCCCCGAATTTCCTGTGTTTTTCGTGTTTGTGGCCTTTCAAAATTGACATTTGTGGATCGATCATGGGTCTGATCCCTGGAGATGAATTCTGGTTATTGAAGTTTGCTGAACATTTGTGCTGTTTTTCTTGTTTAGAAACTAATATATTTTGCGATATTAATGCAGCTTAAATTTTTCTTATTTCCGTCATCTCATTCAGGTCCGTTTGGGTGCTGTGAAATTTTAAAATAAGGTAAGTCAAGTTTCAATATTTCCTCCTCTTGGTAATTGTTTGAGTGCTAATAACACGGTCCAGGTGAAGTCTTTTTCAGTGAATTTTCTCTAAGAAATGAGATACCATTGGGGCTGCTAAAACCAGTTGTTTTTTTATTCTGGATCGGTTTTGCACGATTCTTTGATTTACTTGTGTTGTTTTTCCAATATATTGTTTGGGGCAAGGACAACAGATAGCATAGATGGCATTCATTGTTTTGCAATTCATAAATTCTTTATGTGTCCATTTAATTGTGTCATGGATGAATTCTGTTCCTTCAATTGCGCTTGAACTGACGGAAAAGTTACCACCTTTATGGTGTACTTCTATGGGTGTCATGTTCCACTTGGTTTGTAAGTCCTTGTGAGGCCATATCGGCTAACATGATATTTTGGCCAATGAGTCTTCCTTTCTTCATAGCGAATAAGGGTCTGTCTAATGAACATTCAAGGTAATGGCATGCATTGTATGGTATGCATGGTAAACGTAGCTGCATTGTAATGGATTCATTGTAAAGGCACTTCTTAATGCCAGCATAGTAATGGTCGTTTCCCCAAACACACACACACACTGGCCAGACACAAGAGGGAATTGTGACACTGAAGAAAACACTACCAATTCAATTCAGTTAGTCTTTATTCGATCTATTTCAATAATAAAAGACACATAAAATACATACAAATGATAAAATGGAATAAAATATTACAAAAACAGGGTCAATAAGATCAAAATATGAGCATGATAGTTTCCATATGGATTCTATACCATGAAAGTATTAAAATAGACGCAATTTTAGTAAGAGAAGAGAGGATTTGATCAACAATTTAAATCCATTATGGCACAATGTTATAACAATATCTCTATTGTTTTTTGGTTTTTTATGCAATTTACACTCATTCGCCAAGAGAAAGAAACAACACATGGTATAAAACAGGTTACTTGCACATAACAGAACCTACATTTGATTACAAGCTTTCTCTTCTAAGGGCCCAGGTCCAGCTCAAAAATTTAGCCATAGCTATGACTACGACTTCACTAGTATCTGTCTTTAAGATTTACAAAGCTGTTTGGCCTGATCTTATACCAATTTTTGGACAGATCGGCTTGAGCCACTTTTGACGTGGGCCCCTGTAGGCAGGGCACACAATCAAGACATGGGTTAAGTACTCTTCCTGGGATGAACCCCTATGGCATTTTGAATCTAAGTCATCACACCACTTTGCCTTATATGATTTTAAAGGGAGGGAACCCACTCTAAATTGGTGGAAAGCTTCCTGTCACCAGGATTCGTAATGATATTCCAATAGGTCTCCATCCTGTATTCATATTTCTGGTCTAGAAATAGACCAGTTAGGGAGGTACTATTCACTAGTGACAGGGATTTCTTGCAGACCATATCCCTATATAAAGTTTTAAGATCTTTTTCGATGGAAATGGGCTCCCTTCTGGGTCCTCCCACAAATGGCCGAGCCCCATATCAATTAGTGTGCTCTTGATCTTTTGCAACCATGTAATTTTTGAGGACATATCAGCTTCTCTAATATGCTTTAGAGCTTTGGCATAGGGTGATAACTCTGGGGTAGTCCATAGTCTACGCCAATAGGCAAGAGGTCTCAAACTTGCAGCCTCCTCAAAAGGAATACATCCCAGATCTACAAGTAGGGGTTTTAAGAGGACACGATTTTGGGAGACCAATCAATGCTCTCAGAAACCTATTATGTGCTAGGACTAATGGACCTAGATTTTCAAATCCCCAGAGTTCCGCACCATAGATTATTGAAGCCCTAACTTTCCCTTGATAAATAGTAAGTGCCGGCCAACTGGTTTGGTATAGGATAACCGCTGTACTTTTAAAAGGCTAGCTGATTATGCCTTAAGACTAATACCTCTATCTGTGGCTTCCAATTCATTATTTTACCCATAGTGACGCCCATGTACGTGAAGGAATCAGTTTGTTCCAAAGACACACCGTTCATTTGTACTCTAGCTTTCACTGTTTTTGTTTATGCAACACCATGAACTTATTCTTGTCAACATTGACAACTAAATCATGGTTGTTGCAAAATAAAGTGAATCTGTCAAGGGCTCGTTGCAAACCAGATTGTGTTTTAGACAAAATTAAAGTATTGTTCGCAAACATTAAAATCGGAACCCTAGAACCAGCTGGAGTGGGGGCATCCGTCGGATATTCAGTATAATATGAGACAACATTATTTATGAACAATGAGAAAAGGGTAGGGGCCAAAACAAACCCCAAACCGAACTCCCTTGTCCACCGAAAAATGATCAGTTACCTCATCCTGTTGTCCCCACCTAACCTGGGCATAAGAAGACTCATGGAGCTTAATATTAAATTTTAAAATCCCTGGGGGCATCCTAGCTTCCTTCAATGTGTCCCAGAACTTAAGGCGGGGCACTAAGTTGAATGCAGATTTAAGATCTATAAATGCTGCATAGAGAGTCCCCCAGCTAAAACCACTGTATTCCAATAAATCATCATGAATCTAAAAATGTGGCTGTTGGACCTGGCCCTTTTGGCAGGTTCACTTCAAGACTTTTTGCTTTTTCCTAGCCTGTTTCTGTGACCTGGTGTTGGTGATTTTAGGCCTCTGCGCACTTTTTCACTGTGGTACAGTGTAAAGTGCTTGAGCTCTCTGTGTATGTGTGGTGAGTGACCTGCCCTCCCATAGGAATGAATGGGGAATATGTATGCCCATGGTAGTTCCTGATGTGTGGGGAGTGCAGGGTCGAGTTTGATATGTACGAACTCGTGAGATTGAATGCTGCGTAATGATATATGCGGCATGACTGTGTCTAGTCTAGAAGTGCCACTTTTAGAAGTTGGCATATTTGTGTAATTTGTGTCTGGCGTGTGATTGGCTGGTGAGCCTGGTCCAGGAGTGCCTGGGCCTGCTTGTGGATTGACTGTCTGGTTTGAGGGTGACAGGTGCTGGGGAGCCCCAGGTGGTTGTCTGAGTCAGCCCGTGGATGAAAGGCTGCATCTGCTGCCAGGGAAGTGGGAGGAGATGGCACCTGGGAGTGACTAGGGCTGTGCCTACCTGACCACAATGCTGGCTCCACCTCTCGCTGAGCAACTGTCACCTCTGTCCCTGACACTGAAGAGAGTTCCCTATAACCAGTTCTAGCTGGTTCTCACACTGCCTGCACAAAGACTTCAAAGACTTTCCTCTGTATAAGAAGGGGCTGTGTCCCCTTCCAATTTGTTCTTGTTTTCTGACTTGAATCCTGCCAGGGGCATGCTGCTGCTTGGGCCCAGGGGAATCCCTGGGCCCTGCCCAGCCCCTGGACACCTGATGGACTTTGCTAGATGCCTGGAGGACTTCTGGGGGACCCCTCTGCCTTGCCTGGGCTGATTGGGGGACTTTGCTTTGCCCCCCTGGGAATCCCTGGGACCTTTGGCAGCATGGAGAAGCTGCATTTTTCTGCAGAGCGCTTGATTTGTGTTTCTAGCGCCTGGAAGCGCTGTGCTTCCCCCTGAGCGCCTGGGAGCGCTCTGCCTGTTTTCTGGCGCTAGGAGTGCTTTACTTTGCCCAAGCGCTTAGTAGCACTTTTATTTTCATATTTAATTGAGGCCAGTGCCCACCCGGCATTGCCCCGCGTTGAATTCCCCGCCGCTGCTGGGGACGAAGCACGGAAGGGGTCGCGCTGGGATTGGGCCGCTGTTTGGGGCTCGTCCCGGTGGGCCACGCTGCCATTGGTTGAAGGGCCTGAGATTCCTTGAGGACGTCTCCCCGGGCCGCGCCGTGATTGGCTGCCGGCCGAGGATAGAAGAGAAGATGAGCGAGGCGGCCATTGTGGGGCTCCCGGGAGCCGGGGAGAGCCCTGCTGGTGCCATGGACAATGTTGCCAGTCTCCCGTGATTGTGAGGGAGACCAGGGAAGAAGGAAGCCGCCTGCCATGTCCGCCCCGGGGCCCCTGAGTGAAGGGAGAGCCCCGGGAGAGAGAGAAGACCGTCCGCCCGAGCCGCGAGGCCTCCGTACTGTGAGGAGAGCCCTGCAGCAGGACCGTGAGCAGTCGGTGAGTCTGGGCTGGGCCGGGCAGAGTGGGGCAGAAGAGAAGGGAGGGGCGCTGGGACACATTGTCGGTGTCCGCCCCCCCCCCCCCCCCCAGTAGCGCGAGCTCGTGCTAATTGTCAGTATGAAGCCACAAGGGCTTCAAGGGTGGCCCCGGTTGGCAAAGGGTCGCCCCAATGTGGAGGTAGAGCCTCGAGAGGCTCAGAGGGGGCATTTCTTTGTGTAGAGCCCCGCGGCTCCCTGCTCATATTTTGTTTTAGAGCCCCGAGAGGCTCCCTGAGGGAAGGTGAGTTTCCCGAGCCCAGATGGCTCCAACGATGGGCCATAATTGTTTAAGAGTCTGTGTGGCTCCAACGTGTGTTTTCAGAGCCTGTGTGGCTTCAGCGTGGGCGCAGTTTGCGCCTAAGGGTCAGTGAGGACCCTGTCGCAGTTTGAAGTTCACAGCTGCCCAGCAATTAGTGGGCAGCTGCACCGTTTAGGCCTTTTTGTGATTGCTTACAGCTGCCCAGCACTTTGTGGGCAGCTGCCACGTTTAGGCTTTTACTTTGGACTGGCGCTGCCTGGCAGCGTGCCCTGACATTCTGGACACAGGGCGTCTTAGCCCCAACAAGGCCAGTTGGCCTAGGGACTGCCACAGGTGGTGGCTTATGTAAGTTTTGTGCAATTGTATGGTTATTGCACCTCTGAATGTGTTTTCTTGCATCATGTGTTATTCCTGCACCTCTGAATGTTTTTAGGCATCATGTGATTTTTGCGCTATTGTATTGTTCTGGCACCTCTGAATGTTTTTAGGCATCGTGTGTCTTCCTTTTCCCTGCGCTGCACCTCTGAATATTTTAGGCATCATGTGTCTTCTTGCGCTGCACCTTTGAATGCATTTTATTGCATCATGTGCTTTGTTCTTAACACCGCTGAATGTGTAGGGTTATGCATCATGTGTTTCTCTTTCCTACTCCTCTGAATGTATATTTATGCATCATGGGTAATGTGTTCTTTCCTAGACCCCTAGACGCTGTGTAATACTTAGGTGGTTGTCCATACACCTCTGAATGTTTTTAGGCATCATGTGTTTTCCTTTATTACTCCTCTGAATGTGTTTCATGCATCATGGGTAATGTGATCTTGTTTATACCCCTAGGTGCTGTGTGATACTTAGGTGGTTGTTCTTTTTAGTACAGGTGGTCCTAGTGAGGTCCTGGTTCCTGTTACCAGTGGTTACTGGTTGTGTGCCATAGTTGCTAATTTGTGCTACTATGATATTTATTCTTTATTATTCTTTATTCTAGAAGTGCTATTTCTGATTCTGACAGTGGCCCACGTGGCCCTGTCTCCTGTAAATAATCCCTTGTGAATATTGCCCGTGCCAGTTGGCACCATGTATTTTGTGTGATACTATCTGATGTGTTTTTACAATACAAAAGTTATTTTATAATAATCTTGTGTGGAGTTCCTTTTGTGGTGTGCCTGGGATGTTGTTGCTGTTGTGTGCTGGCGCAAATGCTTTACACATTGCCTCGGAGTTTAGCCTTACTGCTCGTGCCAAGCTACCAAGGGGATGAGCAGGGGTTATCTTGGCGTGTGACTCCCTTGCCCTGACTAGAATGGTGGTTTCTGCCTGGCTTTGGCGCCAGCCCTAGCCTACCAGAAATAGCCAGTTCTAACAGTGGCCAATAGTGCTAACGTGGGAGCGAAATTCTGCTTGATAGGTGGATAGAATTTCATTATCATGAATCCACCTGTTTACCCAATCAATAATCTAGCCACAATCTTTTGCAGAGTCTCTATAAGGCTTATAGGCCTATAATTAGTTGGGCTGGCACGGTCCCCTTTTTTGTAAATGTCTGCCCCGTGCCAGGATTCTGGTATGGGGCACCTCTAGCCAAACCATTGGCTAGAATAAGAATGTATTTAACCCAGTTCTGCCAATCGGCTTTAAATATATCCGCCGGAATACAGTCCGGGCCCGGGGCCCTACCTGCTACAACACCGTCCAAAGCTCTCCCAATTTCCCCTAGGTTGAAGGTTAGGACTGAATCAGAGATTACTCGAGGGTAATGTCTTGAACTATCTGTTAAAGATGAAAACTGAGTCTGATAGTGCGTGACCTATGCTTCTGGTGGGACATTATTAACTGGTACCAGCCTTGCGTCACCACTACCTCATTTGATTATTTACCAAAACTGACACCAGTTTTTCCCATTGCTTGCATGTAGCACGTCCTTCCATCTTTTTTCATCAAAGGTCTTTTTAGCCCTTAGTTGAGTTTCCTTATATTAAAACCTAGCTTTCCTAACCTCTTGTGCTACTCCTGACCTAATGGCTTGAGAGAGGTGCTTAAAAGCTATCTTACAAGCACCATCATACCATTTTACAGATTTTTGAATAGGCTACTTATAGAATCTTTTTTTGTTTGCTGTAAAAAAAGCTTTCAGCTTTGCAAACAGGTCCTCATGGACCGTTGTAAGGGCAGGGAGAGTGGCCTCATTAATTTTAAAATGAGAGAGGGCTAAAAGAGTGTCTTCAAGAGTTGACTTTATCAAGATCATAGTGCCCTTTTCTTCTGAGACCCGTGCCCATTTTAATCTTATGCAGTCATGAGACATAATTACATCTGCCGTTGCGGTTTCCATTCCTACCCTCACTGATAGATTTTGCCTCTAGTGTCAATATCAAGGGATCATGGTCACTCTCAGTTCTTTGATGAACCTCCATATCCCTTAACCTTGTCCATAATTCTAAATTAATGAAGAAGTAGTCAATCCTACTACTTCTTGACCCATTATTAAAACTATGGGAGCCTTCACTATCAGATTTCGACCTCCTGTTAACAGTCCTTAGGCCCCTCTGCAAGGATAGACTTTTTATTGGAGAACTGCCTCTGTCCATTTATTAATTGGGGGAATGTCAGAGATGGTATTCCCCAAATCACATCCTCATCACTGGTAAGGCTTCCATCATCTGAGCCAAGTGGCTCAAACGTACAGTTGAAGTTGCCAGTGATAACCCGATGACCTGTACCTTTTAAAGATTTAATAAAGGAGTCCAGGCTAGAAATGGTTGATGAAGATTTCCCTCCCACCATCTCTCTTGTGTAGACATTGACCAATATAAGCTCTGGGTGATAATTAGAATGTATTTTAATAGCCAGAATATCTGGATTGTCAATTACTAACTCTGCAACCCGGTAGCCCGCCCTCTGTCTAACCCAGATAGTCAAACCCCCAGATTGTCTCCCTTTAGATCTTGCAATGGCCGATTTGCCAAAGGCCAGATACCTGGGCAAAAAATCATGCTCAGTGACCAAGCCTCCTGAAAGGCGATGATATCATAATTCTCTATGAAAATTGACCAGTCAGAAGAGATGGTCTTTGGTTGAAGGCCAGCGATGTTCCATGATATAATACTGATAGAGTCAGAAGCTATACCGCCTCCCCCTTCTATCAATAGTACATTCCCATTATTCTCCATTCGAGTAGATGCTGCTAATTGGGGGCTTCGATCAATCTGGTTACAAAGAGCAAGCTAGGTAAGGGAATTCTCTATCTCAGGTGGGGCTTCAGATGGTAGTCAGGAACATGCATCTTGCCCGGTCAGGGGAGCAAATCTATTAACTAAATTTAGGTCAAAGGGTCTATGTGAAGATGTAAATGGTACATATTGGACGCCCCCCCCCCCCAGATGGAAGGAAATTATGGGGTCTATAAAAGAACCCTAAAGGCAAAAGGGACATTTTCCCAGGATAATCCCCTTCATTTCTACTACCTAGATGGGCCAGGGGAAATCTGACAACTTGCTCATTGTTGAAATTAGCAACTATGCAATCACCCACCCCATGCTTCATAGAATGCCCTATCCATGCAGAGTGTCTAGACATTATCAGCTGGTTACAAATATCCCAATCCCATACCCCAGCTTCCTTCAGTTGTGTGGTGATCCAGTGCATGCTTTTTGCCATTAACTGGTCAGTGGATTCAGTGTGCCCAGCCTGAAGGGCAGAACATTCCTCCAGACCACCACCAAGGGGGCGGGGCCAGTGGAAGTTGAAGGGCTTGTTGGGCTTCTGGATCTAATTTATGTGACAATCCTGCATGCATAGCAGAGAGATCTCAGCCAGTTGGCCCAGATACAGAACCGGCCTGAATGGCTAAGTTAAGGGTGGTAGGAGGTTGTGCAGTGTCACTTACTATTCTTATGCATGGTCTACTACCCTCCCTCCTTGGGGAGCTGGGGATAAACTGAGCAAATTCACCAGACATATTCCCTGTTTCGCCCATATTTCCACCCAATACCTCAACATTAGGAGCAGGAGCTACCCTGCCATCCCTCATAGGTGATGGGGGGGATGGCCTTATTGTAGGAGGATTGCCGGGTGTAGGCTTGGGTATTGCAAGATTAAAGGGCTCATTTGTTGGTGAAATTACAGGAGACCAATTCGTTGTTGCCAAAGAACCCTCGATGGAACAATAATTGGACATAACTTCCAGTTCAAAAATTGTTAGTCTTTCCTCAATCAATGTCAGTCTGTCCAAAATTGGGGATAAACATGTTGAGATTAAGTTCCCCAGTTTATTCCACAAGGCCTCATGTCCTTCTGGGGTGAGAGCACATACTAAATCTAAATTCGGACCACCAGAGGAAGCCATCGGAGGCTCTGCTATAGGTGATGGTAGTAACGATGCAGCTCCTCCATTCTTGTTTGTCCTTTGCAATTTTGTGTTTTTCTGCCTCTAGGGGCCTCCTTCCCGCTTTCTTTTCATAGATAAGTCCGGGATTGAATCAGGGGTTTGATGCTTAGATTGGGGCACAGAACTTGTGGAAATACATGGGGATCGAGCTACTTGCTGTTCCTTTTTGTGCCATCTCAGTAGTCAATTGGATGATAGGGGGTTCTGGTACAATAGAAACATCTAGTGTCACATTCGGGGACTGTCTAGCATCTCCTACCAGCCCAGAGTGGGTGTCTGTGACCAAACAGCATTCGGGGGAAGATCGTTTAGAGTGGAGGGGATCAAGGGATAGGTGGTGCTCAGTTAATGAGATCTCGTGGGTCGAGGACCGAACTAGCTCTGAATAGAAATTGGTCTAGCGTCCCCGCCACACTTCCTCCAGATGTTGTACCTCTTCCCCTACCCTCTCGCTTATTCATCCTGGGCTGAGTACAATGACACCAAAATGCCAAAATGTGGATGCCCTCAAGGAGATAAACAATGAACTGTTGCAAACTGACCTTGATTTGTTGATTGTTGAGGGATTTAGAGGGGGGCCCAGCCCAGCCTCTTCCGGTCTCTAACGTGCTGAAACAGGCCTGCCCTTGGCCCGGGCTTTGCCCGGCTTGCACCGGCACACGTCCCACAAAGCGGGTGCCACAAACAGCTTGAGGACTTCTCCCAAGGGCGCTCAGGTTTGGTGAAGCAGGGCGTCCTGGTACTAGCAGTCCACTCTTGCAGAATGCGGCTGAGTGCTTCCAAATCCAACGAAGCAGCTTGGTTGAACACAAGAGATGAATGTTTAAAATTCACCTTTATGGCAGACAGAAAAAAACTAGATTTCCGGGATATAACTTTATACATAGAAGACAACAGGATCTAGACAAAAACGTATCACAAGGCCACTGCCAAAAATAGCTTATTTTCATACAAGAGCTTCCATCCAAGACCATTAAGGGACAGTTTGCCTTACAGTCAATTCCTGCGGCTCAAACGAAACTGCAGTAAACTTGAAGATTACAAAATACAAGCAAATGATCTGATGGAAAAATTGGTGAAAAGAGATTACCCAAAGAAGACCACCCACAATTGTCACAAAAAAACCAGACATAAACCGAGGGAATGCCTTCTAGAAACAACACCAAAAGAGCCAACAGAAAATTTAATCATGTGCATAACAACTTACAATACAGCTACAAACTCAGTGAAAAAGATAATTAACAAGAATTGGAAAATCATTACATTAGGGAAACTGGATTGGCCAAAACCAAAATTTGCAAACCGCAGAACAAAAAATGTAAAAGATCTATTGGTTCACACCCGTCCGCGACAAAGAATGGGAACAGAAAATATAATGACAGCCTGGAATATGAATCCAGTTACAGGACACTACCTATGTGGATCCTGTGTAGTGTGCAAGCTAACCTTGGCCACTAAAACCTTGACACTGTCTGAAAATTTGATCTAGACACAACGCCAACATACCAACTGTAATTCAACTCACGTGATCTATATGATCACGTGTCCATGTGGGTTGAAATATATTGGCATGACTTGTCGCAAACCCAAATTGAGAATTAGTGAACAAAAGAGAAACATTAAGACTAAAAAAGTGACCACTAAAATGAGTAAACATTTAATTGATTTTAACCATAAAGCTGAAGAAATAAAACGGACAATCATTGAAATGTTATTAACAAAAAATAACAATGCTGAGCGGATTTTCTTTGAAAAAGAGCAAAGATGAGTTAATCAATTCAAAACAAACATCCAGGGACTAATGACGATGTACCTTGGCATCAACTTTATTGATCATATCTGTGCTTTGATTATGACTGTAAAATGGGACATTCAGATACTAAATAATTTAGAATTAATATATTTGCTCAGATCCCTCAAGACACCTGAAAACTGACAAATCAAACTCCTGCTCATGAAGACATATTAATTGCCGGGTGAGACACCTGCAGCACCTAATGCCCAAAGAGCAAGCCTTAAAACCCTTGGAACCAACACAAAATAGGGATCATTAAAAGTTAATATCGTGACCCTTTTTTTAAAAAAAGAAAAAGAACGCCCCATCACTGGTCCCTTCTATTGAATTCACTCACCACAATTGATAATGCTAATTATGCACAAATATGATCAGGCGGAACCACACAATAGTAAAACATTAGTAAATTGCACAATAAACACAAACACTTTCCCTTTTAATATAACTTAATTTTTATAGGCACTTTATTTAAACACAACACTGACATGAGAATTGAACTTGTTACTTTGTAACAAGAACACCACTTCCATATAACCGATAGGAAGAGGATCACGCAGTCTGTCGTCCATCTTCGTTATGGTGAAGATAAAAAATGGGCGTTACCATACCAAACTCCGACTTCCGGGGACAGAGTAAGCACAAGCAGGGAATACCTACATACCGGTAAGGAAAGAGAAACGAAGGGAACCTCCAACCGTCATTTCAAGTAAAATATTTTTATTAATACTGAGCTCTTTGTCAAAGAATAACCGAGACACTTTCTCAGCTTCTCAGAGGAAATAAATAACTTCTCAAACAAAGGTAACTAAATGCATGTCAAATCCCCGGTGACACGCCTTTGAAAAGATTGCATGAACAACTTTAAATTGGCCCTGAAGAAAGCCCCACAGACCCGGCTGGGCACAGTGGGGCTGAAACATGTCGACCTAAGTTTTAATGCTGTGCAGACGATCCAGTAACAAGATCCACAACTGCACACCGATTCGTTTATTTTCTTGAATCACTTTTCTTTTTTCCAATAAAAATACGCATCTCAAAGATGATTCAAAGAATTTTAACTCACTATTTTTTAGCACTAGATTTTCTCTGGACACTACTACAAATCCAGTTGTTATCTCCGGGTGGAGATTAGCATACAAGAAAACAAAAACCCTATGATGATGCACTAATGCAACATGCGCGTATGAGGGTCATTAAGTACCATTAGAAACCCTGGCTACGTAGTTACAAGTGGTCCATTCTCCCCCAATTGATCTTTGATCAAATATTACCTCACATATACACATTTTGCATACACAAAAAATGTGCAATACAAAAAAAACATTTTGTTTTTAATCCAATGCCATCCCAGCCCTAAACGATGTTTTAAAACAAAACATACCCCAGAAACAGTTATTTCATGCTCCAATGACTAGTAGTGGCCTGGGACTACTGACTGGATGGCCCGTTGTCAGACTAGAACACATAGTAAAATAATGACTTAACAAACATGGGGAAAATTTACTGACTTGTACAACATAGTTCAATTACAAAAGAAGAAAAATGTAATGCAAAATAAAACTAGGCCCCTACTGAAACTGAAGGTCACCCACCACAATCCGCATCGTAACCCCTACAGTTGAAACGACGTCCATAGGAATTACGGGCCAGTCGGAATCCAGCCAGAATGACCAGCTGGTTTCAATTACTCCCACCTAGATTTTAATTAAAAGACACACAGATGATGGACGGAATGCAGAGCAAATCAAACATTCTCCCCCAGTCAATAGATCTAGGTTAAATCCATTGTTCTTTTGCTCACCATGCAATCCCAGTTTAGACCCACCCATATGCAAATCAGTCTTGACCCTTTGTCTCATGGGAACAGTCCAGACCGAACTGCCAAGCCACGTCCTCCCTGGACCAGAAACAAGAATCCTGGGACTGGTTTTGGGTCAATACCCCATCTCAGACAGGCCAGCTTGAATCCAGTGGCACAGTGAGTCTGGGACCCATGTCTGGGCATACCAGGATCACTTAGGGCGGGAAAGCAGAAGACACACAGATGATGCACGGAATGCAGAGCAAATCAAACATTCTCCCCTGTCAATAGATCTCGGTTAAATCCATCATCCTTTTGCTCACCATGCCACCCCAGTTTGGACCCAGCCATATGCAAATCAGTCTTGACCCTGTGCCTCATGGGAACAGTTCAGACCGAACTGCCAGTCCAAGTACACCCTAGACTGGAAACATGCATCCTGGGACAAGTTTTGGGGTAATTTAACAGCAGCAGAAAGGCAAGCCCTCTAAGCCCTACAACAAGATGATTCAATCAAAATCAAAATGGCTGACAAAGGGGAAACATAATTGTCATGGAAAAGTAAGATTACATAAATGAAGCCCTTTCCCAACTGGAAAATAAGTTCTATTATGAGAGATTAAAGAGGAAACCTACAGCACAATACAAAACTGAATTAGACAACCACTTGAAGAAATGGACAGAAATTGAGTTACTGGATGACGATGAATGCAAATACCTCATGATTGCGCATCCTGTTTTATCCACAATATATTTCTTACCCAAGGTCCATAAACACCCTACAAGACCTCCGGGGAAACCAATCATTTCGGGAAAGGGGTCTCTATTTGAATCAGTGGCCAATTACATTGATTTTGTCCTATTTCCTTTTGAGCAAGTCCTTAACTGACTGACTGACTGACTGACTGAGATGCTTATAAAGCGCACTATTGCCGAGGCGTCTTGGCGCTGAGGTGAGCGAGAGCCAACCAGGTAGTTGACGGATCTTCAGGCATTAGGAAGAGCCAGGTCTTTATTAATTTCCTGAAAAGGGTCCTATTTGATTGCAATCTGATTTTCAAGGGGAGAGAGTTCCATGGGATGGAAGCTTGATATGAAAAACCCTTTTCTCCCCATCTTTCTTTCTTTATTTTCAGAACCTGAACCAATCCGGCATTGGCAGACCTAAAACAGCTTTGCGGTTGGTATAAAGAAAATAGGGTTTGAATGTCTGCAGCTCCACCTCCGTACAGAGCCTTATGGACTAGACTGCCTTGAAATTCACTCTCTGACGGACTCGGAGCCAATGGAGCTGCTTGATGGCCGTAGAGGTGGGGTGATGTTTGGCTAAATCATGCAGAACCCTGGCCGCGGAGTTCTGAAGTAACTTAAGTTTAGCAATCTGTCCTTTGTCAGCTCCTAATTACAGGGCGTTACAATAGTCAACTCTGGAAAGGACCAGGGCACCGACAACTGTTTTCCTGAGTGATAAAGATATAAATGGCAGGTTTTCACGCAAGATTTTTAATGTAAAGAAATACACCTAATGCACTTGGTTTATCTGTGCAGCAAGTTTCAGATCCTTGTCAAACATGACACCAAGGTTCCTGGCCTTGGACACAGGGACTGGACAGTTACCTGCCTTCGGAGCCACCATGCTTGACTCCATACAGACATTCTTTGACCAAACTCAATAACCTCAGTTTTTTTCGGTGTTGAGCCTCAAGAAATTCAAGTTCATCAGGCCATCACATCCGTGAGGCAATTACGAAAACTGTCAGCTGTAAGCTCCACACTTTGTGTCACTGCCACCACTAGATGGGTTTCGTCAGCATACAACACCAACATGAGTTCATGTTCTTTAATTACTCGTGCCAGTGGTCTAACATATAAGTTAAACAGTGTTGTAGACATGGCTGATCCCTGTGGGACTCCACAAGGGAGGTGGAATTTTCCTGATTGAAGGCCATCCCAGTGGATCAGTTGTTCCATTGAAGCTAGGAATGGTGTGAGTAAAGTTAGCGCCACATCTTAAAAGCCTGCTGCCTTCAATCGATGCAGCAGAACTGCATGATTCACGCTTTCGAAAGTGGCGGTCAGATTGAGCAGGATGAGAGCAGCTGTACCCCCTCCATCCATTACTTTGCGGATCTTGTTCGTGGCCATGATTAGGGCTGATTCAGTGAAATGCAGGAGTCTAAAGCCATGTTGGGTGTAGTCAAGGATGTTGTTGTCTAGATAATCTGTCAATTCTCTAGAATTTTTGAAGGGAATGAAAGGCAGGATATAGGGCGGACATGCTTGGCCTCTGTGGGGTCTAGGGAAGCCTTTTTTAGGATGGGTCTGATGCATGCCTTTTTCCAGATATCTGGAATGATCCTTGAGCTGATGATCTCATTTAGTAAAGGGGTCAAAAAGGTATTAACTTGTTCGGGAACCAACTGCAACATATGCGGAGGGCAGGGGTCCAAAGGTGAACCAGACTTGATTTGTAGCAGCAGATTTGCTATATGATCTTCTGTTAAAGCAGAAAAACGAGACAGAGTATGCATCATTATAGAGTCCTCTGTTAAATCTGTACTATTTCTCTCATGTTCACTTGATGAGATCTCTAGTGCATTATAGACCATTTGAGGGATACAAGTGACTTTTTAAGACATCTGCAAGAGATTCCTTGGTAGGAAACTTTTAAATTAATACCAATGGATGACATTTCCACCTATACGAACATTGACAATGACATTGGAATGAAAGAATGTTAATACTTTCAAAAAAAACTAAACATACAGTTTGCCAGACACAAGAAAATGCTGCTAACCATGATCCATCTTTGTTTAACCCAAAATGTTCTTTTGTTTGGAAAAGATCTGTTTAGGCAAGGGAAAGGAACCGCAATGGTTTTTTCTTTTAGTCCGAGCTATGCCTGATAACAATGGGATGGTGGGAGCAACAGATGGCCTGACAACCACATTGTGATCAATACGTGAACAAGACAATCATCTGGCTGAGGTATATTTGTGACCACTTTATGATTTGGGATGGAACAGAGGAAGAATTTGGTGAATATTTTAAAATCTTAAATTCAACCAACACAAACTTAAGGTCCACCTATACCATTAGCCATTCAAATGCAGTCTTTCTGGACACTGAGGTATACATTAAGGACAACAAAATCCAAATGACTTTACAATGGAAAGAGAATGCAACTAATACAATTTTTTTTCATGCTCAAAGTTTTCACCAAGCATCAACAATAAACAGAATACCTTATGGGGAATTTCTGAGAATCAGAAGTATCTGTTCACAGGAAGATGACTGGAAAAAACAAAGTCAGGCAAGCTTTCAAAGATTAAAAAACTGTGATATACACAGGAAGTAATAATATCTTGCCTCCACAAAACAATTAAAATACGAAGAACAGAATTACTTAGAAAGAAAACACAGAAAGTTAAAGTTAAAGTTAAGGGTTTTGTAGAGCTCTCGTAGTCCAAACTGTTTCTTGGCACTAAAGACGGACGTACCAGGGGACACAGGGAGGCAGACTACTCGGCCAAAGCTCGCTGGAGACCCAGGTTTTCAGCGCCCTGCGGATATCCATATAGGAAGCAGATATCTTGATGGTGAAGGGCAAAGAGTTCCAAAAGGACAGGGCCAGAAAAGAAAAGCTCATACCACCATGTTTCTTCCTTCTGCAGCGAGGGATGCACAGAAGGTGTTTGGAAGAGGACCGAAGGTCACGGGATGGAATGTAAGCCTTGAGTTTAGCGGCTGTGAAAGCAGGGGCAATGCCGGCTAAAGCTCTGAAAATCAAACAGCCAAGTTTAAAGAAAGAACATTCAGAGAGAGGCAACCAATGTAGCACTTTTAAAAGAGGGGTGACATGATGGTGTTTAGGGAGTTTATAAACTAGCCTAGAAGCCTGGTTCTGGATTAGTTGAAGACGGCGAAGCTCGTACGCCGGAATATCGACGTACAGAGCAGTTCCGTAATCAAGACGAGATGTGACGATGGCAGACAAGATTAGTTTCAATGCCACATTAGAAAAAAAATGAGAGATTTTACGTATGATGCGTAAATTGAGAAAGCAAGATGAGACCACCGCACTAACTTGAGAGTGCATGGAGAGATCACTGTTAACTCGGATGCCAAGGCTTTTAACAGAAACTGAGTGAGAGGGAGAAGGTCCAAGAGAGGAAGGCCAGAAGGAAGAGGACCAGGGACTGGAGGCACCCCTAGTAAGCACTAATTCGGTCTTATCAGGATTGAGCTTAAGGTGGTTAGCAATCATCCAGTCACTGATAAAGGTCATAACTGATTGAAAGTTAAGGACAGAAGAAGAAGAGGAAGAAATATTGAAAACGAGTTGGAAGTCATCGGCGTAATTAACACTGTGACGTCTAATTTTTGAAGAGCGGAGATGAGAGGAAGAATATACAAATCAAAGAGAAGAGGAGAGAGAGAAGACCCTTGGGGAACACCGCAGGTGATCGGACAGGCAACAGCAGAGAAACCAGCCAGCTGGACAGCCTGCTGGCGGTTCTCCAAGAACGAAGTGATCCAGGCCAGGGAAGAGCCCCGCAGGCCAGCGCCCTTGACACAGTCGATCAAGATAATATGATCGACCGTGTCAAAGGCAGCTGACAAGTCCAAGAGGATCAAGGCCTGGAAAGAGTTGACATCAGCACCGCATCTAAGTTCATCCAACACAGAGAGGATGACAGACTCTGTGGAATGCGCAGGGTGAAAGCCTGCCTGATGTGGTCTAGGAAGTGCGTGTTCTCAATGAAGGAGCTAAGGCAGGCTGTCATGTGACTCTCCAGGATTTTTCCCAAAAAAGGGAGCAGAGAGATGGGACGAAAATTACAAGGAGAGGATGGATCAGCTCCTACCTTCTTCAGAATGGGAATGATTTTAGCCGATTTGAAGAAGTCAAGGACCGTCCCCAGTGAAAGAGAGTTGTTAAGAAGTGATAGAGGGGGTCCAGACAGGCAGAGAAAACCTCTTTTAGTATATGGTCGGGACAGCTATCAGAGGGGGAGACAGATTTGACCTACGTAAGTCAGAAAGCAAGATTTCCCTAGATATGTGGGGGAACTTTTCCAAACAACAAAAATTAGAGGGGAGATCCGGGCAGAGGAAATCAGGAGAGGGAAGGGGAATATTGGCTTTGATTCTGCTGATTTTGTCAATAAAGTACTGATTAAGGGAATTACAGAGGGCTTGGGAGGGAAACGGCTTAAGGGTAGCTCTTACAGAAGTAGACAAATCGTGGACAATCAAGAAAATATCTTTAGGCTTATTAGCTGAGGATAGGATTTTTGAAGTAAAATAGTAGATTTGGCCTGGAGGATGGATTTTTTATAGTCCTGTAGAAACGTGAGGTACAATGATTTTAAGATGGGACAGTACCTAAGCCTCCAGTGGCATTCAGCGTGCCTGAGAGCCAATTTTTGAGATTTTAACTCGGAGGTGAACCATCTGTTGGCATCGTGGAGGCGGCGAGTCCTGAGACGTTTTAAAGGGGCCAATTGATCACAGGCTGAAGAAAGCCAGCAGTTGATTGCGGTAGCCTGAGAGTGGAGAGAAAGACGAAGTAAGTTAGGGCATGAGGATGAAAGGGAGGAGCACAGAGAAGGTATATCCACTTGTCCCCAATTTCAGGCCCAGGTGTTAGAGGGGAGCGATAGTTTGCTAGCCTCCGCAAGATTGAAGAAAAAACTGAAATAAAGAAATGATCGGACCAAGGACATGGACTAATAGTAGGGGTAGCAATATGCAAATTGCCTGACCAATCCTGGTCCAAGATGTGACCATGAATATGAGTTGGGGAATGCAAGTGCTGGGAAAGATTCCTGTTATAGAGCAGATCAGTAAATTCTTTAGAATGAGGATCCTCCCGAGGTTTGGAGGGACAGAAGTTGAAGTCGCCCAACACCAATAAACGAGAATTATTGACAACCAGCATAGCCAGCAGTTCCTCCACTGCCTGAAGGAGCAGAGGCATGGACTGCGGTGGGCGATAGAAAAGCGCACACGTCAGAGGAGCAGTGGTGGAGGTGGAGCAGACAACAAGAAAATCCACAGCCGCAATAGCGGGGGAAGGACATAGGCAACAACTGAAATTTATAATGGATAATTATTGCACTGCCACCTCCAGCTTTCCCAAATGGACGGTCAGAGCATAGAATGTAATAAGGCTCAGGAATTGCCGCTAATACATCCCGAGAAGAGTCAGATGAAAAACACGTTTCAGTAAGAAACAGCATATCAGGCATAAGAGTATCCAGAAAAGTGAAAAGTTCAAGCTGGTGTTTAACTGGCGAACGAGTATTGAGAAGATAAGCTGACACTGTCGTGGGAGGGGGCAGGGCCAATGAGGGCTGAGAGGATACAGAGGCCATAACATGGGGCAAAGGGTGAGCTGACTGGACCATGTGAGGTGGAAGAGAGGCAATGGGGCTGGGATTTAAAACACTAATACCTTTAATGCGTGAAAGAACGTGGGCAGGAAGAGTCCAGTTGCCATGAAGTGCGACTAATTCTTGGGCGGTGTATGCAGTAAAACTGGCATAGTGCTTGGCCCCTGGCCCCGACCGGCCACGGATGGGCACAGACGGGCTTGCCTTTGGCGCGCCGCCGGTGCGCACACTGCGCGTGTCCGCTACGGGTGCGCGTGAGCATCAGATTTAATAGGTCCAAATGCACACAGACTGGAGCGCTGACCTAACAGGAAGTGAGTCTGACCTCCCCGGAAGCCCTCCGAACAATCAGCACGCAGCCGCATTGGACTGGGGGTAGGGGGTGAGTAAATGAGCACAAGTTTAAAAATCATGTTAAAAGTCAATTCCTCCCAAAATAATATGCAAGAAACAATTACACACAGCCACACGAGCAGCTAGCGTCAGCCCACTGCCACGGGTACTGATTGCGTCAGCCGCGCGTGTGCACTAGCATCGGATTAAGTTGGTCACAGAAAGTGAGTCTGACCTCCCAGTAAGCCCTCCGAACAATCGGCACGCAGCCGCGTCGGACCGGGGCTAGGGGTTGAGTAAATGAGCACAAGTTTAAAAATAATGTTAAAAGTCAATTCCTCCCAAAATAATATGCAAGAAGCAATTACACACAGCCGCACGAGCAGCTAGCGTCAGCCCACTACCACCGGGTACTGATCGCTTCAGAAAAGAAGCAGAAATAAACCCAATCGAATAGACCCCATTAGTTTAATCACAATATACCCAGCAGGAGCAAAAACCATCAAAAGCATTTTAAGAAAAAAATTGAATATTTTACTGCTGGATCAAACAGTGGAAAAATCATGGGGGATCACCAGATTTTAACATTAAGATGGCAAAAGAACTTAAAGGATAAACTTGCGCACAGTCACTTTTACAAAGAAAAAAAGGAGACCTCGAGTTGGCTACAAACATCTGGCTTTTATAAGTACAACCATTGCAAAGTGTGTGAGATTACCAAATCGCAGAACAAATCACATTAGCAAATAACACAATCTTTAAGATTGATCAACCCATCACTTGCAAAAGTCAGTTCGTGGTGTACATAATTGAATGCCCATGTGAGTTGAAATACATGAGAAGTACTGTGTGTGAGCTGAAAAAGCGTATATTGGAAAATGTGAGGGCAACAATAAATAAAGAGCGCAGCAATGCGGTGGCCAGACACATGGAAACGCATCACGCCAGTGACTGAGAGCAACTAAAATGTTATGTGATCGAACAAGTGAAATGTCATGAACTGATTGTGAAAGAAAATTAAGACAACGAGAATCACTACACATTCTTAACATACGGACTATCACTCCACATGGGCTTAACCAAAATGAGGAAAAAGTACATACACATATAATGAACTAGAAATAAATACACCTTTCTCCCTTTATAAAATGTCATAACTTTTTATCACCATTTTATATAATGAATATTTATAATTTGGTACACGCAACCATAACTTTGTTGTACTGAATTTACACGACTGGAAATGGATTTCTGAATTGTAAATTACTTATGACTAGGCAATTAAATTTGAAACCAATGAATATGTTCAAAGGGTATTAGTACTAGGATATTGTGCAGACCAATGAAAAAGTTACAAGATAGGGTAGTTTTGAATAAGTTGTATTGTATTGTATTGTATGGCACATATATAGAGCTCAACTGTCACCCCACGGGTATCCTGGCGCTGTGATCCTCAATGGCCTGAGCACGATATTATAGTGGCAGCTGTAATTACAATGTCCTTGGGAAAAGATGAGTTTTTAGTCCCTTTTTAAAAGAGGATAATTCACCCATACTTCTAAGAGACAATGGCAGCGCGTTCCACAGCCTTGATGCCGTATAGCTAAAAGAACGACCACCCACTCGCATCCTCAGGATCTTAGGAACTACCACCAGGTAGGCTGAGGCAGAACGAAGTGATCTAGTAGGGGTGTACCAGGAGAACAGCTCCTGAAGGGAGATCGGCCCCTGACCGTGGAGGGCCCGAAAGACCAAGCAAAGGGCTTTAAAGTCGACACGTTGGGAGACTGGCAACCAATGAAGATCCGTAAGTGCTGCCGAGGAAGAATCATAGCGCCGACGAGAGAGTACCAGCTTGGCGGCAGAATTCTGCACCCGCTGCAGTTTGCCCAACAAGGTTATGGGTGCCCCCAGAAGTAGTGCGTTGCAGTAGTCAAGTCTGCTTAAGATGATACTAAGATGATAGTTTGTGCTGACAAAATGAGACACCCGTTTTGTGAATTAAATTTAAGACATGAAAAGATGAAATGATCGTAAGATTAGGGCTAATGGTACCCTGATTGACAATAGCCTGACAAGCAAAGCTAAAATCTGGTGGGTTAAAAATACCAAAAGTAACACATAACCCACGTCAGTCATTGTATTGATTTGTTTAAATGTATGATAACATCAAATTTCAATTTTAATGAATTTGAATTGGTTTTTTAAATTGCCAGGAATTTTACCAATGATTAGTAATTTCAGATACCTGAATTAGAGCTGTGTTGAGTTTGAAATTTTAGCGCACTTTTATTAGATTTATGTACTACATATACCACAATGCCATGGGGCAAGATGCTAGGAAGTGATATCATCAGGTTGTACAATTTAAACTGTGGTTTGAACGTGTGGCAATTTAGCCATGAGAAAGGTCAATTTGAGACCGAAACGCGTAGGGCAATCCATCTAAGCCCTGTAAATATGGTCCTATTTATTGTGGAAAATGAATAAAAATCTACAGCTGAATCTTACCTGTGAGTGCGGACAAAACTTGGTTGAGAGGATTGGGAGCCAATTTGCAGCATGACTCTGCCATTTTTCTTGTCTCGCACCACCGCAGAATCGCAGTGAGTTATAGTGCAAAGAGAATTATTCTGGGGATATATATATATACATTCATATATATTAAAAAAATTATATATATATACTCCAGCACATAAGAGCAATCAACAACAGGGACCAAGCTTACCCAGTAGCTGGGCATTTTGAGGAGTGTCATGACAGTAACCCTGTGCACTTACAATCTTTTGACATTGACACAATCCCTCCCCTGAGAAGTGGAGGAAACCGTGAAGCCAAACTGCGCCTCTTGGAAACGGGATACATAATTGAGCTCGATACTAAAAATCCGTCAGTGTTATATGCCAGCGAGGACTTTTTTACATGCTTATAATGAGTAACCGTAGATATTAGGAAATATATATATATTTATATATATAGTTAAACTAGTTCCATCTTGCTTAACTATCAGTAAGAGAATACATTTATTAAACATTTCAACCCCTCCTTGCTAAGTAAAAACATTTGTAAATATTCATTTTGCACTTTGCACTTCTCTGCACTAACAGTGGTTCAGTAGGGTGATACTTATATACTTTTGGAATAGAGAGCTGGATGACTACAACTGTAATAGCACTGCCATAGCCCACTTGGGCTTTATTTTGAGAATCAACTATAGCAACAAAGAGTGTTACATCATGACACCCAGATTTTTTACCATTTATGTTTAAATACATTTTTTTACATAATGTTCTTAAATTATAGTTACAAGTGATGGCATTTCTAGCTTTTACAAATCCAATTATGGAATGTTTTAATAGATTTTAAATGCCACACTATAGTACCATTGCTTTTACCTTCTATGCATTTTTATCATTATTTATATACATTAATGCATTTATTATGCTGTTTATTTATATGCATATTTGCACAGAGTGAACCTTTAGTTGAGTAGTTTACAGTACCTCTACCATGTCTATTCATTGGTCACCTGTTTGTCTTGCACATGTCACAATTTGCATGAGCACTTCAAATTCTGGTCAGTATCAAAGAAAAGCATCATGTGATCAAGGCCCGAGTGGGGCCTGAAACGCGTAATGGCAGATATGCTGGACTGAAGTTGCTGTGGTGAATCCTGTGAGATATATATATATATATATATATATATATATATATATATATATATATATATATATATATATATATATATATATATATATATATATATATATATATATATATTCTGTCCACAAGGTTGCCCTTTAAGGATTCGCCGCACAAGCAGGGGTTACTGCACTCGGCGCCACAGGAGTAAAAGTAGCAGCATGTCTCCCAGCCTTTAATCACTGCGATACGCGTTTCGAGCTATGGAAAACTCTTGATCACTGGCTCAATGAATGTCGAAAACAGGTAAGTTTGGAACACTCTTTATTCAATTTGAAGTCCCGCCCATGTGGGCGTTCCGTTAGGCATTCTGGATATCGTAGTCCTGGAGTATGCCTGATGACTTTGAATAAGCTCCTCTATGCCTGTGCACTGTTTCCGCAAACACAGTTCAAATATGCAACCCGGTTGGGTAAAAGACATCAGAGGCCACACTGGTTACTTCCCCAAATGTTACCTGTGGCTCAGGCCCCCTGCCTTCCTCAGCGTTGCCTTCTGCGTTCTGCGGATTCAGAGTGCTCGTAACAGTATGGGCAACGCTGAGGAAGGCAGGGGGCTGAATGGATTTCCACAAAACTTCGCAAAATTGCAGGGACTGGTAGCCCGATGTGCCTTTGCTATGTCTCAAGATATATGCTCCAGTGGTTTTTACGAAAATTAACTTTGAAAAATATATATTGGGCTACATTGGGCTATATATATGTTAGAGCCCAAATGTAGCCCAATGTAGCCCAATGTAGCCCAAAGATGGCCACCAGAGACAAAAAAAAACAAATGTAGCCCAAATATCAGTCAGATGTAGCCCAACTATAGCCCAGTGACAGAACGTCCCAGAGTGTTCTAAAGAACAACTAGAGCGCTAACAGTCATACTTATGACAAAAGTATGGCACACCTGAAGTCATCTTGATTGGAATAAAGTGTTAACACTTAAAACATTTAATTTGCAAAGGAACAAAATGAGGGGTTTCATTTTGCCATAGAAATGTTATATATATATATATATATATATATTACCTACTGGCGGTCGCCAGTAGGTATATATAGTAAGGATTTTTTTGAATAGGAATTTCTGAAAATTCTATGTTGAATAACTTTGGCGTTGATGGACGGAATTGGCTGAAAGTTTCAGGAAAATGGCACATTTTGTTTTTGAGCGTCCCCTTAAAGTTTGGGGGGGTTTCGTCAAACGGGGGCCGAGAAAAAAGGGGGGTCCCAAAACGTGTTTTTAACATTGAGTTTTCCATAGGGCGGTTGGACTCACTTTTAGCTCGAACGGCTGAATGGATTTCTATGAAACTTGGCAAAATTGTAGAGACTGTTTGCCCGATGTGCCTTTGCTAGGTCTCAAGATATGTGCTCCAGTGGATTTTGAGAAATTAACTTTCAAAAAAATATATATATTTGTGACAGCGTCCCGGTTAGCGCCCCGGTTCGCGTACCAGACACGTAATGGAGCTTCGCGAGGAGAAGCGGATTGGCTCTCCGGTGACTCTCAACATTCTAAACAGTCCGGAGCGGCCGCCATCTTGTCTCTCGGTAGGATCGAGAGACAAGAGGTGGAAATAAACAAAGGGGGAAATTAATGAAAGGGGCAACGGAAGACCCCTCCTGACCCCCTATGATTGTGGGGGCTATTAAAGGGCCCCGCGGGGCAAAAAAATAAAATACTTTTTTTTTTTTTTTTTGCGGTGGAAGCGCTACCCGGTACGCGAACCGGGTAGCTCACCGGTAGCATAACGGGAGTCCGCCATCTTGTGTTTCAGACGAATTTAGACACAAGATGAAGAATAAACAATGTTGGGAATGGGTATAAGGGGGCACGGGAGACATATCCTGACCCCCTAGGTTTTCTGATGGTGGCTGAGGAGGCCCATATATGTAAAAAAAAAAAACCTTTTTTTTTCAAATTTTCGCACGGTTAGCGCCTGGTCCGCGCATCGGGTAGCGTTCCGGAAAGCGTAACAAGGGGAAAACCAAGGGAAATAGTAAAATAATATTTTAGAGTGCTTTGAGGTAGGGTAGCTCTGAATAGAGCTGTTGTGTTGTGTGGGTGATGTAAGTACCAACATGTAGGTACCAATGAAGAGTCTAAAATTCAATGGACACCGTCTCCTCTGTAGATATTTTGTATGTTCTAATATGGGTTATTTAAATGTAAATGTGTGGAAAAGCACTTCATGCTTTAAAGCAATTGTATTTTTGAACTGATTGTTCTTTCCTCTTAGTCCTCCTCTTTTTTTTTCCCCCACACTCTTCTTCAGCATGATAGTTGATAAATTCGTTCCCTCAAAAAATTTATATACATAAAAAAATTATATTAAATACATATAAAATATATTTTTCCTTTAAAAGAAGAATACATTTTACAGCTTTTGATATTTGCTATTAAAAAACCATTGAAATTCACTGAAAAAAACCATAGGTTATAGACCATATATAGTTAGGAATTAGCATTTACAAAACCTTGAAAATTCACTGAAAAAACCATAGGTTATAGACCATATATAGTTAGGAATTAGCATTTACAAAACCTTATTTTACTCACACAAAACCGAAATTCGCATATATAGTTAGTTGCACTAACTATATATCGCGCACGCGCAATCCACTGCTGATCATGTCACATATTACATCATGTCATTTGAGATGTCATCAGTGATGTCATCAGTGATGTCACTGACCATGTCATGAATGATGTAATATGTGACATGATCAGCAGTGGATTGCGTGTGCGCGATATATAGTTAGTGCAACTAACTATATATGCGAATTTCAATGGTTTTGTGTGAGTAAAATAAGGTTTTGTAAATGCTAATTCCTAACTATATATGGTCTATAACCTATGGTTTTTTCAGTGAATATATATATACAGTCGCCAGTAGGTAGTTATAGTTAGGATTGTTTTCCATAGGAAATCCGCAACATTCTATTGGGAATAACTTTGGCGCCGGTTGAGGAATCTGCCTGTAATTTTCCTTAAATTTGCCTCGCTGCGCTCCGCTCCTTACCTGAAAGTTTGGGGGGGATTCGTCAAGCGGGGGCTGAGATAAAAGGGGGGTCCCAAAACGTGTTTTCCCCATGTTAATTTCCATAGGGCGGTTGGACTCACTTTTAGCCCGAACGGCTGAATGGTTTTCCACCAAACTTGGCAAAATTGTAGGGACTGGTAGCCCGATGTGCCACTGCTATGTCTTAAGATATGTGCTCCAGTGGATTTTGAGTAATTTAGGTTAAAAAAAAAATATATCTATAAGCACCCCCCGGTACACGCACCGTGGCGCGCTCCAGCGCGCTACGCGAGTTTGCGAGCGGAAATCTGATTGGCTCTCGGGTGTCTGTCAACATTCCGAACACTCCAGAGCGGCCGCCATCTAGTGTCTCGGTAGGATCGAGACACAAGAGGTGGCAAAAACAAAGGGGGAAATGACCAAAAGGGGGCAGGGTAGACCCCCCCTAACCCCCTTTTTCCGATTTGCGCGGGGGATTGCCCGGTACGCGCACCGGGGAGCGTACCGGGTAGCGTACCATGGGGAAAAAAGAATTAAAGAGTTTTAAAAAAGGTAGCATTTTTTTATAAATTGGAAGTAGTTCTAAAAAGAACTGTTTTTGTTATTCTTTTTGTTGTTTTACATTTTTTTATTGTTTTTTGGATTTTTTTTACTTTTTTTGGCTTTTATGAACAATTTTATATTTTTTTTGTAATTTTTATGGGGACAAACAAAAAACAGGGAATTGTAAAGGCTCAACTTGAGCAAAAAAAAACCAGGAAACAATTAAGGTTTGTTTTTGCACTTGTGGTTGTCTCCAGCACGGTTAATCAATTTAATACTCTGCTCTCCATAGCAAATTGTCCTTCCACAAAATTTGCAAACGATTTTGATCTCCAAACTGGGTTTGGATGTTTGGGACCATCTCACTTGTCTCTGGACCCGATGGAGTGGGGTTGCTTACTTTGGGAGGTGCTGGGAGAAGATTGGGGAGGGATCTGGTCAGTTCTCTGACCTCTGCCGCAGCATAGTTGTTTGGGTACCGGCGTTGCATGTGGCGAATCATGGTGTTGTTGCCAAAAGAATAATTTTTGGCAGGGTTCCCCCTGGAAAGTACAGTGCCACAGATCAGACAAGTAACCTTTAGCGCATTAACTTTCTTGAGGCCCCTTGGATTTTTAAAAAACTCCCAGACAATGTTGTCCTTTGGCTTATAGGTGATAGTATCTTCAGGCAGGTACCTCCTCTCCTCCTCCTCCTCCTCTTCCTCTTCTCCACCACTGTGGTGTTGTGGTGGTCCTTGTGGTGGTGGTGGTGGTTGTTGAGATGCTCCTGCTGCTACTGTAGCCATTTCTCAGTAGAAATAAGTACAAATAGGTCTGCAAACAGGTCTTCCTCAGTCAAGTACAAAGTGAGAATGAGGAAAAAAGGTGGGGGCTTTCATCATTTGGAAAACAAAACTGTCCTGAATCAATGAAAAGTGTTATTTTCAGGTCACATGACCCGGGATTTCATCATTTGGAATCCAAAACTGTCTTGAACCAATGAAAAGTGTTATTTTCAGGTCACATGACCCGACGCGCTTACGCTACACGCCCCGGGGCGCTTACGTAGTGCGATCGTATGCGGTCGAGTGCTTCCGGGTGCGCTTATGCCGTGCGTATCACGCGGACGCGGCTACGCGATACGTCACGATGATGTTTTCGTTCGTGGCAATAGCGCTAACGGGACGCTCACCGGTACGCGCACAGGGGCGCAAGGCAAGACTGCGCTTACCGGTGCGCTCACCGGTACGCGCACCGGGAGCTCCATGGCAAAAAAATAAAAAACCATGAACAATATACATAAAAAAATAGTATTACATAAATATACAATATAGGATTCATTATAAAAAATATTATATTTCATAGCTATAGAAATTTGCTATTAAAAAACCTTTGAAATTCACTGAAAAAAACATAGGTTTGAGGCCCTATAAATAGT
Organism: Lissotriton vulgaris; assembly: GCF_964263255.1. Lineage (NCBI taxonomy): Eukaryota > Metazoa > Chordata > Amphibia > Caudata > Salamandridae > Lissotriton > Lissotriton vulgaris. The sequence goes on from NC_141689.1 coordinate 1,998,350,560, forward strand.
TAGGAATTAGCATTTAAAAAACCTATGAAATTCACTGAAAAAACCATAGGTTTCACACCAGTTATAGTTAGGAATTAGCATTTATAAAACCTATTAAATTCACTGAAAAAACCATAGGTTTGACACCAGTTATAGTTAGCTGGAAATTTTACTGATATAAAACCATTGAAATTCCCACGTTATAGTTAGTTGGACTCACTATAACTTGCGCGCCTGCAATGCACTGCTGATGACGTCACATATTACAGCACAGACCTCCTTTCAGTGAACTGTAACCCTTGAAAAACATATTCAAAAATAGAAACTAACATTTTCAAAAAATGGAGATACCCATATCAGTTACAACAACCAATTCAGTAATTCCACCATCTATATACACATCCACTCATTCACCAACAGTTCTATATAGTCACTCATACATATACTCACTCATCATATGTAGTGATACACCTATACATCCTGTTACACACCGACAGTCATCCTAAAGTTACTCACACACATACTCACACATGCAAATAAACTATTTAACATCCATTTATTTGCATATACAGCTATGCACACACTACCACCTTACTTCTAAGGAAACTTACACATACTTACTCTCTTAAACAATCACTTATAGAAACACATACTTATTTAAACAGGAACTCTTACAATCTCTCACTCTCACATGTACTCACTTATATACATAAATACTCACATATACTAGATTAAAACATATGTTGTTACTGATAAAGACACTAGTGAGACAGTCATTCACTCACTAACACACACATATACACACTCATCCACCCATACAGTCCTGCACATATGCTGTCTTCAAAACACATACAAACAGTGAGTCAGTCATTGATGCATCTATGTGCTAAGTAATACCCCCACCAAACCATACAGACACTCATACTGATACTAAAAAACATCTAATAACCATATACACACACATGTAGCTACTCACCAACCCATGCAGCCATTTATATACAAAGTGAAACACTGATACATATATTTAAATATTTAAACATAACTCGCTAATATATGTATTCACTAAGATACACCTAATGAGCCAGTTAACCAATCAATTAAAAAAAATCCATTTAGACACTTATTTAAACATTTATTCTTCCATCGACCTTTACATATACATATATAAAACACATTTATTTTTCAGAAAGACACACATTCACTGGATGGTGTCATCAGTGATGTCATGAGTGATGTCACTGACCATGTCATGAGTGATGTAATATGTGACGTCACCAGCAGTGCATTGCAGGCGCGCAAGTTATAGTGAGTCCAACTAACTATAATGTGGGAATTTCAATGGTTTTATGTCAGTAAAATTTCCAGCTAACTATAACTGGTGTCAAACCTATGTTTTTTTCAGTGAATATATATATATAACCAAAACAAGAGTAGCCCTCCTCAAGGAAGGAAGCCAGCAAGCAGTTTGGTAAGTTCACTTTATTCAGCATAATTAGGCTAGCAGGCAGCCAAGGGATAGAAGCATAGAAGCATCCCATCATCACTCAGCCAGACGCGTTTCGGGAACTCGGGATTCCCTTCATCAATGGCATGATTTCTGCATTAGAACAGGACAACGGACACTGCATAATTTAAGTTCCAGGATACGGCCCCAGTGGGCGTGGCAAACACCGTTGCACTCTGGTTCCTGTAGTGCAGTGTTGTAATCTCTAGTGCGTTCGTCACTGTTACAGCAGGTAATACAAACTTAAAACCCAGTGGGTCGATACAAAAAGTCCTCTGTACCACCAGCACTGCTTCACAAAAGATGCTTGGAACACGCTCCCGCAGCGCTGACCCCAGCTTGGCGTCAGCACGGGCCCGCCCCGGGCGGTGGGCTTCACCTCCGCGGCTGGGCTCTGCCGCTAATAAATCCAAAACAAGAGTAGCCCTCAAGGAAGGAAGCCAGCAAGCAGTTCGGTAAGTTCACCTTATTCAGCATGATTAGGCCAGCAGGCAGCCGAGGGTTAGAAGCATCCCATCATCACTCAGCCAGATGCGTTTCGGGAACTCCGGTTGCCTTCATCAATGGCATGATTTCTGCTTTAGAATAGGACAATGGACACTGCGCAATTTAAGTTCCAGGATACGGCCCCAGTGGGTGTGGCAAACACCGTTGCACTCTGGTTCCTGTAGTGCAGTGTTGTAATCTCTAGTGAGTCAGTCACTGTTACAGCAGGTAATACAAACTTAAAACACCAGTGGGTCAATGCAAAAAGTCCTCTGCGCCACCAGCACTGCTTCACAAAAGATGCTTGGAACACTGCTCCCGCAGCGCTGACCCCAGCTTGTATATATATTACCTACTGGAGGTTGCCAGTAGGTAGTTATAGTTAAGACCTATTTTCCATAGGAAATCCGCAACATTCTATTTGGATAACTTTAGCGCCGGTTAACGAATCTTCGCAAAATTTTCAAAACTACTGGGGCGCTTCGGTCCGCTCCTATCCTGAAAGTCTTGGGGTGATTCATGAAGAAGGGGCTGAGAAAAAAGGGGGTCCTAAAATGTGTTTTCCCCATGCAATTTTCCATAGGTACCCGTCATCACGGCTACAGCCCGAATGGCTAAACGGAATTACACCAAATTTGGTAAAGTTGTATTCCTTGGTTCAGACTCGTGCCTTTTGCTTATATGGTGTAAATCTGTTCAGTCGTTCCTAGGAAAATTACAATTAAAAGTACATATATATCTATGGCCTCAGTGGATGCGCGGATTATAAGTGCAACGTCCCGATCATGCGCAGAATGCTGATTGGTTGTCAACATTCGAACCAGGAAGAGCTGGCAGCCATTTTGTGTCTCTGTAGAAGCGAGGATCTAGAAATTAGTGGAACACGTGTTTAAAACATATAAAGGGGCAGGTAAGAAATATTTTTACCCTCTAGACCTGCTCAGGGGGTCCCTCAAGGATCCCGGGGGCCCCCCAAATTAATTTTTTATTTTTTTTAAACTGAGAAATGTGCGCTGGGTGAATGGATCCTCCATAAAAAATAAAAACGAAGCGCGAGCTCCTGTGCTTTTTTAAAAATTAGCTACCTGGGAAGGACCAATCCAGTGGTTGAAAATATTGCATTTGAAGCGGGGCAGAGAAAAAAGGGGGGTCCCAAAACTTGTTTTCCCCATGCAATATTCCATAGGAACCGTTTATTGCGGCTACAGCCCGAACGGTTGAACAGAATTATGCCTATTTTGGCAAAGAGGTAGTCCTCAGTTCAGACTCGTGCCTTTTGCTTAAATGATGTAAATACGTTCAGTATATGTATAAAACTTTATTTGGTTATTACAACCATCAAAGTTTCAACCCACAGCTCAAACATTAAAATAACAATAAAACAATAACAATACACACACATATATATACAATAGTAGCAGCAATACATCCATGTTTAAATTGCAGAATGCTTCAGAATCAGATACAATAATAGCAGCAAATGTATAATATCTACTCTCATCAGTGAAAAAACCCTGATGTAAAATGCTGAGTGTTTTAAAACTCTATATAAAACTAGGCTGCAAACAATACCATGAAATCACACCAAATAGAACAGTACAAGAAGTAAAAACAGTTCATTGATATAGTTAAACTGTAAACTGCAACTCATGATCTTTATACTGGTCTAATTTTTTCAGAATTACATTGTGCTTGTACCAAACTACCTCTAAAAATTTAATAACACCTTCAACAGTTCTAGGGGAGAGGTCAGTTTTTAGAATCCTTTAGAATACATTCAGTAGTTTCTGAGAAAATTACAAATAAAAGTACATGCAAATCTATGGCCTCGGTGGATGCGCGTATCTTGCGCACACACTAAGCGCTATATCCCGATCACGCTCTGAATGCTAATTGGTTGTCAAGTGGTTGTCAACATTCGAAACCAGGAAGTGTTGGCAGCCATTTTGTGCCTCTGTAGAAGTGAGGGTCTAGGAATTAGTGGAACAAGTGTTCAAAATGTATAAAGGGGGCAGGTAAGAAATATTTTGATCCTCTAGACCTGCTCATGGGGTCCCACAGGGATCTCAGAGGCCCCCCAAAAAGTTTTTTTTTTTTTTTTAGAAACGGAGAAATGTGCGTTGGGTGCATGAATCCTTCGTAATAAAAATAAAAATGAAGCGCGGGCTCGTGTGCTTGTTTAAAAATTAGCGTCCTGGGAGGGCCAAATCCCGGGGTGTAGAATATTACATTTGATGGGGGTTCAGAGGGGCCCTGTAGCCCGGGGACCGCCATTCCTTGGTGCTACAAAATAAATGGGTGAGGGAGCTCAAAGGTGCATCCAAGCCCCGGGGATTACTACCCTCCAGAGCTTTTTATATTTTGAGAGGGGGGCCGCTTGGTCTGCATTTTGGAGCAGTCAAAAGCCTTGGGGAACACCACCCCCCAGGAGCGGCTCCCGCTGTTTCTCTGGGTGTCCACTCCGGGATGCTGCTGTTTGGTATGGCAGGGCGGGATTCGAGGTTCCCGCTCTGTCATAGGAAACTTAAGGGTATATTAACAAGTGCCATTTAGCCGTAATTTTTTTTAAAAAGCCAAAAATGCGGTGAAAATTATATCGCTCTATTTATTAGGTGACACTAAGTTGCATTAATGCATGTTAGCAGCCCATTTGCTAAGGGCTCGCCCCCCATCTCCAATGAGTTGCGCTGTAGATGTTCTCAGTGGCAAGGTAGGTGTTTCTATGAGAATATAAAAAGGAAGAGGAAGGTATGATAATAGGGTTGTATTTACAAGGCGGCCCTGTATTTGAGGGCCGATAGGAAAACTCTTGCTAATTGCGGCTTATGTCGGATCCTAACATCTGTTCTGAAGTAGACTTAAGCATATTTAATATGCGATATGGCAGATTTACAAATTCCTTGCATCACTATTGCATCACTTTTAGCATGGGAAAAGTGAAGCAAATGTGGTGTAAGGGGCTTGTAAATCTGCTACACGGTGTTCAGCCTTAGTTTGCTTTCCTTTCTGCAATGTAGAGGATCCTGGGTAAATATAACGGTTTCTATACAGCCAGTACCTTTCAACCCTACCCCCAAACTGCTTACTGCCTGTTACCATAGTAACAGTTCATGGAATACTTAAGTGAGCACACAGGTTAAAGTTCACCACACAATGTTGCTTATCCAAAAAGTTACTGTGCTGGAGTTTTTCAAATTTTCCATAGGAACCGTTAATCCCAGGTAAAGACTTTGATAAAGAGCTGGTAAAGAGTTAGCCTCAGGATTATACTTCTAGTTATAAACATTATTTTATTTTAATTGTTAAATGTTTTGTAAGCATATGATTATCACACTAAATAAGAGTGAAATGTTGTCAGAAAAAGAAGACATATATACTTTTTTTAATTAACTTTTATTAAAACAACAATAAATAACTAGCAACGTTACTTTGAAATAACAATATAATAAATAACTAGAAACATAACTTTAACATAGCAATACAATAAACAAAATACTCCATGGACTCCAATGCAAGAAAGGTAGGTAATCTGCAAAACAAAAATGAAAATAAGTGTTAAAAATTAGATCGATGTGACTGAATGAGGTCAACGATCAAAAATTATGGTAGCACTTGGCAATACTTGTTGATTTGCATGCCTGTAGAGTGCCTGATACATTCCACCACTCTTATAGCCCACGTTGAAGAGGTGTCTGTACGGAAGTGCCTACTCCGTCAAATTTACAGTATGGATCAACAGGTCTTTAAAATGATTCAGAGATGAGACAGAATTAGGTGAGAGATCACGTCATTATGCAGGACAATATTCTTTAATTTGGAACGCATTTATTCGGAGCCATTGTGCATCTAGGCCGCTCTGCTTACCTTGTGTGAACACTGTGGCGAACAGAGTTCATAACTTCAACTCAGCTTTGGTTCTACACTGCAGACTGTATTAAATTCAGCCTTGATTTTTTTATCGGCAGAGTGGACAGGAGCATCCATAACTTTAAAAGAGAAAGAGAAACAATGTGAGAGAGAGTGAGAGAGAGAAAAAGAGAAAAAACAACATTAAAAGTGTGAGAGATAGAAAGTAATAGATGGAGCAGTTAATACTGGAGAATATCTTTGTAGCTCACCATTTTGCCTTCATTGTGTGTTCAAGCACATGCCGGTTCATAGTGCACCCTCCAGTTTAGTGATCTGAAAGATAGTATAGAGTTAGTAATAGCATAGTACATACAACTGCATGAGTATATTTTTGATTTATATCTTAGTACACTAAGGATTTTGTATTTCATCAACTTCCACTGCAAGGAGGTGTTTGTGCAATGTTTTTCTTCCAAAGTACTATACCCCATGCACACCCACTGCATAGAGGTGAGTTCTCATTACTGCGTACGCGGACTGTTGCATCCCATTGATTCCCAGAGTTCGGAGGTGAGTGCTTCATTTTGTGCAGTCAGGGGCAGATTTATAAGCTCCTTGCGCCACTTTTGTGTCGCTTTTCCCATGTTAAAAGTGATGCAAAAGTAGCACAAGGGGCTTGTAAATCTGCCCCTCAGACCATTTGCAACCTATCCACTCCCAGTGCCCGGTGGTAATTGTACATTCGTACGCAGTCAAACTGCTGCACACTACCCACTCTCTCCACACACAGGTGACCTTGTTGCTTCGGAAACAAGTTTCTTTGCTCACCTTGTGTTATTGGCATGATACAAAGAGGGTGCACCATGTGTCGAAGCAGCCTTCTCAGATGTTATTACGATGGCCACGCATCATCGCAGAATCTTTGAACTTTGAGCTTTGGAGGTGTTGGGGGGACGCCAATTTGTGAAACACAACCTGTAATATAAAAAGGAAGTTAATATTGTGCATCATTTCTTTATCAAACGAGAGAGAAGTGAAAGAGTGACTGAAAAGAATATTTGCAGTTCACCTTTCTGTCACCGGTGTATCTTTCACAACGTGCCGGGACATAATGCACCCTGAAGCTTTACATCTAAAAGATAGTAAAAGAAAGATGTTATGATTGGTAATTGTTACTATCTTAATGTGGAGTAGAATTACATTGTCCTTTCACACACCTTCCCTCCCACATTTAAAAAACAACTATTTGTACAGATCCAACTTGTTTAATAGGCTTCGATTTTTGTAAAATTACTATAGTAGTAAAGTTTTTTATCCAGTTGTGAAAGCAAGTGGTGCACAGTGATACACGTGCTTTTGATCATCACAAGCGACGGACATTTGATCAATCATAAAAGATTTCCTACTATTGGAAAAAAATACAAATGCAATAAGATACGGTATATATGACTGCGTACGCCTAAATCGTAGCATCTCCTTTTTGTATCCAGTCTGCTGTACCCCATCTACCCCCTCTGCTGTGCACTCAGGCTTGACTGCTCACCTTTTCGTGGACAGGGCACCTTCTTCATCATGCAGTCCCAGTCTGCAACCAAGAAGTGTAACATATGGTGTTGAGTTTTGATATCGCTATGTCTAACGACATACTCGTGCTCCCATCATCATCGCAGGTTCATCACCCGGTTAATCCTTGTGGTACCACTAACTCAGTGACCAAAGAGGCCACAGACGTAGTGGTGGGCCCCCCTGCTCTGCGGTTCGGGCCTACATGAGGCATCGGAACCACTAGGACGGGCCATCAGAGCGCTTGCGATGGGAGCAACTCTAAAATGGCATAGAGCACGTGCGCCCCGTCTTTTTTATTGGTAGGGGCACGTGTGTAGTGACTCATGTGCTGGATGGATGTGGTGTGGGTGTATACTAGCCATGAGGGAGTGTGTTTGTGTGTGCTGCTCTGACAACTAGACCTGGAATTAAGAAATCACTTCAATGGAAATCTGGGCCATGTGGCGTTGTTGTGTGGGCTGGACTGACGTATGCCAGTGCTGCGCGAGGCTTTGAACGATGACTCCGGAGCTATGGGCGTTGTTTTGTCGTGAGTTATATGAAAAATCTACTGATTGTCACCCGGGTCTTACGCGCAAATGTGTCATTATGTCTGTAAAGTTCTACAATAGGGCTAACATGGAAGGTACGGGGTATCACTGACCCTATATTCATCCATAGATGCACACATAAATGATGGTGGACATGACGTATTTCTGTGAATATGAATGTTTGTTGTACATTCAGTGGAGTGTTGCAGCTGTAGTAATACAGGGCTGTGAGAAGTTTAGATTGCAGTTTTTAGCACATGAAGGACAGATAATATATATACGTATGTGGTCATTCAGGTATACTGTCAAACCTGGTGCTGGAAATCATTGCTCGGAGTCGCATCCACATCCTGTTATTGTACAGTAATGACTTAATCAATGCGTGCCTGAAAATGTACTGTAAATACGGTACTCAAGTAAATTGCTGATATAGTCTTGGGTCGACTTTGCTCTATATAAATATGCTAAAAAAAAGAAATAGTACACAAATAAATTGACTATACAGTTTCTTTACAGTATTGTCATGATCCACTTTGTAGGTTCGTATTTGTAGAATGAGTGAGAGAAGGTTATATAATCAAAGTTTTTGTTATTGTCAGAGGAAAGATGGTTGTATACGCTATATACAGCACAATATAGTGTACAGGAGCAGCATATTACAAATATAATAAGTAAACAGACACAGATAGATAGTTGAAGTGGGTACGGGCACGTGTGCTCGAGTCCATTTTATTATGTTGCTGTTGGTAACAAAAAGAATAGTCATCATAATATCATACACAGATATTCAATCATAAACGGTTTATGACTTCTGCTGTACAAAGGGAGGAGCACTGTTTGTGAAAATATACACAGAAGATTCTATCGTAAAGGGTTCATGAGTTGTGGTACACTGAGGTAAGGGCAGTTTATGTAGAGCCTGTGATGATGCGTGGTTCAAGCAGACCGCACTGGTAAGAATGTCTTTTGGCAACTGAACTTTGCCTTAATAAGGCCATGTGGCGATTATTTGTGGCGCACTGAGTAAGTGGTATGTCTGGTGCTCAGTGTGTACTCACCCTGCGATGATGCGTGGTTCTAGCGGTCTGTACTCAAAGCTTTGAGTGTTGTATACTAGACTGCATGAACTTTGAGGGGGAAAAAACTACTATCAATGGCTATCAATTGCTCTGCAAACTAGGTCTAGTAATTGCTTCTCATAACAAATTAAACGATTGCATTTCACGCAGTGCATTCTAACTTTCTCAAAATGGGGACGTATGTCTGGTGGCGATGTTGAAGGTGATGCCCTAGAGGTACTTGGTATTGCCTGTGGAGGAGGTACATTTAGACTCAGTCTTCTACATTCTTTGTGAGCATAGTTCCCAGGCTGCAGGGTTTAAAGGTGCTTGTGCATACTAGCAGTGCCTTAGGAGTATTTTTTGCTTGCGCCTTAAATAAATCAAGGCTAAATTCCTTACTGTCTGTTGTGTAGATAGAAAGCTGAATTCAAGTTGTGAATCCTACTGTCCGCAGTGTATATCGAAGCCACTAGTCAGCACAGTTATAGAAGAATGCTTTTTTTTTACTTATTTAAACAAAATCTGAATACATACAATATAATTGTCTCTGCATTAAGTAAATCAAGGCTGAATTTTCTACTGTCTATAGTGTAGATCCAAAGCTGAATTCAAGTTGTAAACCCTGCTGTCTGCAATGTAGATGTTAGGGTGGACTGCATCATCTGCAATCTTGATTGAAATAAAAGATAGAACGTGTATAGAATACATTATTAAAATATGTATGTTTCAGGGACATTTAAAAAGGACATTATGTCTCACCATGACATAAAACTGTTCAGTCTTCTTTGCGATGATTTATGGTGAACTGAGTTATTACTATCTTTGGCGCTGAGCTTGTACGTATCCTGCGAAAATGCGTAGTGCAGGAAGGCTGCACTGAGAGCAATGTTTTTTGCCTAGTGAATTCTTAATAAGGCTACGGGGAGATGACTTGTGGTGCAGTGAGTTAGTGGTACCAAAAGAACTCAGCGTGTGCTCACTCTGCAATGATTCGTGGTTCGGAGGGGTCGCAGTGGTATAATGTCTCTTGTCTACTGGAATGCGTCATGTACAATCGCCATTCTACCTGGATAATGAGCCCTCACAATGTAGATCGAAGGCAGTCATCACTGACATCATGACATTCTTTTTGTCGTATCTTTTAACAAATCTGAGGACATAAAGTACAATTATCTCTACCTTAAACAATCAAGGCTAAATGCTGTTGGTAGTATAGATTCAAAGCTGAATTCAAGTGGTGAACCCTGCTGTCTGCACTGTAGATCAAAGGCAGTAGTCAGCAGAAATATCAACAAATTATTTTTTTCACTTATTTTCACTAATTCTGAACACATACAGTACAATTGTCTCTGCCATACATAAATCAAGGCTAACTTGAATGCTGTTGGTACTGTAGATGGAAAGCTGAATTCAAGTTGTGAACCTTGTTGTCCGCAGTGTAGATCGAAGGCAGTAGTTGAAACAGACATCGATGAATGCTTTTTTGTCACAGTTAACAAAATCTGCGGTCACAGTACAATTGTCTCTGACTTAAGTAAATCGAGAATTAATTCAATGCTGTATATAGTGCTGATGCGCTTCTGGTATCAAATGGTGAACTCTGTTGATCGCAGTGTACATTTGAAAGCAGTACTCAATACAGACATTGAAGAATGTTTTTTGTCGCATCATTTAACAAAATGTCTCTGCCGTACATAAATGAAATCAAACTTGAATGCTGTCCGTAGTGTAGATGGAAAGCTGAATTGAAGTTGTGAACACTGCTGCCCCCAATGTAGATCGAAGGCAGTAGTTAACACAGACATGGAGGAATGCTTTTTGTCACTTATTTAAACAAAATCTGAAGACATATAGTAGAATTGTCTCTGCATTAAGTAAATGAAGGCTGAATTTCCTACTGTTCATACTTTAACAAAATCTGAGGACATAGTACAATTGTCTCTGCTCTAAATGAATTGAGACTGAATTCAATCTTCTCTGTAGTGCTGATGCGCCACTGGTATCAAGTTGTAAACTCTACTGACCGCACTGTAAATCGAAGCCAGTAGTCAGCACAGATACCGACGAATAATTTTTATCACTTACTTTAACAAAGGCTGAGGACATAGAGTAGAATTGTTTCTGCCTTACATAAATGAAGGATAACTTCAATGCTGTGGGTAGTGTAGATCCAAAGCTGAATTCAATGTGTGAACCCTGCTGTCTGCAGTGTAGATCAAAGGCAGTAGTCGATACAGACATAAGTCTGCGGTGCTGTGCTGCTGAGTTCCAGTCGGCCTGTATCAAGAAGGCACGTGGTCATGGCGGCAGCCATGTGGAAGGGTGAGGAACTTCGCTGTGGCAGAGTTTTTTCTCTTTGCAGAAGTGAACCACGTCCAAGGTGTAGCCTAATTATTTATAGTCTTACGCTGACATTGCGTACGTTGATCAGCCAACTCCACTTCTGCTTTAAGGGGGGGGAGACAACATAGCAACATGACCGAGATATTCCCCAGAGTTTGAGATAATATGGTTGCGTCCACTGTGCAGTACACACGTATCAATGGTATATCTACACACGGAAACGTTTTTGGTTTCTATAGTGAGTTGTGTATAGCATTTCACCAGTAGTCCTGGCAATGTGTAAATTATTGTTGATGTGCGAGTTCCTTTCCTTATACATAGTTGGTTGTCACATCTCTGAACATTGAGCTACTGAGGGGATATATAATTTTGGGAAGGCCCGTTGTCCTGTTCTGCGCTGCCTCTGAGGTAGTAGAGGGGGAGGGTTCAGGAGGGGTAGTTGTAGTGGTGGTGGCGCTGGGTATTGTGATTTTGTTGGGTGTCGGAAGTGTATAATTAGTACCTCTATCAAATATTGCTCTTTGAATATGGGTGTGAGTTGGATGTAATTCACACAGTACATAGTCGACGTCTTTACACTAGTTAAATGTTGATGTTAATTTGTTAGTGGTAAGTGGAACTATTGCCGTTTTTTTAAGGTAGCATTGCAGATTTGGTTTCTTGTTGAAGATTTGGGGAAGGGGGCAACATTATAATTAGGAATGATCATTTAAAAAGCCTTTTAAATTCACTGAAAACCCCATAGGTTTCAAGCAGGTTATAGTTAGGAATTTTAATTTAAAAAACCTTTGAAACTCACTGAAAAAAGCACAGGTTTCAGGGGTGTTATAGTTAGCTGGACATTGAACCATTGAAATTCTTCCGTTATAGTTAGTTGTACTAACTGTAACTCTCGCACCCGCAATCCACTGGTGATGATGTCACATATTACATCATTCATGACATGGTCAGTGACATCACCTTTGACATCACTGATGACATCTCAAATGACATCACTGATGACATCACTGATAACATCATCCACGTGACAATCCGATACACCTCATCATACACTAGTATAACCTTTCATCACTCACTGTAAAACACAGAGTACCATATTTGAATCCATTAAAATGCGAATTCCTAACTATATAAGGCCTGAAACCTATGGTTTTTCAAGTGAATTTGCAAGGTTTTTTAAATGCGAATTCCTAACTATATAAGGCCTGAAACCTATGTTTTTTTAAGTGAATTTGCAAGGTTTTTTTAAATGCTAATTCCTAACTCTATAAGGCTTGAAACCTATGTTTTTTTTCAGTGAATTTGCAAGGTTTTTTAAATGCTAATTCCTAACTATATCAGGCGTGAAACCTATATTTTTTTTTAAAAAATTCAAAGGTTTTGAAAATGCTAATTCTAATAGCGGATAACGTTTATATATGTTATTATCCTTCTGGGACCACCTGAGCAGCCATCTTGTTTCTCAGGAGAAGTGAGGCACAAGAGAGCACAAAACAAGAGTGGAAAATTTGAAAAGGGGGCAGGGTTGAGACCCCTGACTCCCTATCCCTTCTCAGGGGGTCCCAGAAGGACCACCAAGTGCAAAAAAACATTTTTTTTTTAAATCGCGGGGTACGTGCATGGTACGGGTACCGTACACGCACGGTGCACGTACACCGCAAATTATCTTTTTTTTTTTTTTGCCCTTGGTCCTTTTGGGACACCCTGAGAAGGGCTAGTGGGTTCGGGGGTCTCTACGCTGCCCCCTTTTCGTGTTTTCCACTCTTGTTTTGGGCTCTCTTGTGCCTCAGTTCTCCTCAAAAACAAGATGCGGCCAACACTTCCTGGTTTGGACAGTTTGGAATGTTGACAGTCGACTGCCAGCCAATCAGAAACTCGCTCGCGCACGTAAGGGTACGCACACGTACGCGTACTGTGAGCGCATATAGATATATAATTTGCTCAAATTCAATTTTCTCAACAACTACTGGAGGAATTTTCACCAAATATAGAAAAGGCACTACTGCACACCTGTCCCTACCATTTTGCCAAGTTTGGTGTAATTCCGTTAAGCCTTTCGGGCTGTAGCTGTGTCTAAAGGTCCCATAGAAAATGCCATTTGAAAAATTTCAAATTCTATTTTCTCAAGAACTACTGGAGGGATTTTCACCAAACATAGCAAAGGCAAATCTGCATACCAGGCCCTACCATTTTGCCAAGTTTGGTGTAATTCCATTCAGCTGTTCGGGCTGTAGCCGTGTCTAAAGGTCCCTATGGAAATTAACATGGGGAAAACACGTTTTGGGACCCCCTTTTCGGCCCCCGCTTGACGAATCCCCCCAGAGCTTTCAGGGAAAGAGCGGAGCAGAGCTGGCCAAAATTCTGGAAAATTACACACAGATTCCTCAATCGGCACCAAAGTTATTCCCAATAGAATGTTGAGCGCATATAGATATATAATTTGCTCAAATTCAAATTCTCAACAACTACTGGAGGGATTTTCACCAAATATAGAAAAGGCACTACTGCATACCTGTCCCTACCATTTTGCCAAGTTTGGTGTAATTCCGTTCAGCTGTTCGGGCTGTAGCCGTGTCTAAAGGTCCCATAGAAAATGCAATTTGAAAAATTTCAAATTCAATTTTCTCAAGAGCTACTGGAGGTATTTACACCGAACATACAAAAGGCACTGCTGCATACCAGTCCCTACCATTTCGCCAAATATGGTGTAATTCCGTTCAGCCGTTCGAGCTGTAGCCTTGTCAGAATGTCTCTATGGAAATTAACATGGGGAAAACATGTTTTGGGACCCACTTTTTTCTCTGCCCCCCCTTGACGAATCCCCCCGAAACTTTCAGGGAGGGAGCGGAGCGCAGCGAGGCAAATTTAAGGAAAATAACAGGCAGATCCCTCAATCGGCGCCAAAGTTATTCCCAATAGAATGTTGTTGATTTCCTATGGTAACTAGGTCCTAACTATATATACCTACTGGCGACCGCCAGTAGGTAATATATATATATATATATATATATATATATATATATATATATATATATATATATATATATATATATATATATATATATATATATATATATATATATATATATATATATATATATATATATATATATATAATGAGAAGGGTGCTATACTTACGGCTTTATTACAAGTTTGGTGGTCCGATCGCTGTAGGCATTGTGTTGGATGCACATATATGCATGATATATTTGGGACAATACCATATACCCAATACTGGGGCTCAGCCCTTACGTGGGCAGTCCTGGCAAAGGGTAAATGTTACGAAAAGGACTCACCTGTAGATTGCCCCACACAGGATCGTAATCCTCAGTGTGAAGATCCTGCTGTGAACGAGGGGACCGGGAGAAAGGGAACCACATTAGAATCTGCCTGGAAGAAGAAGAAAGAGATGAGTATGCATACCAAATCCTTCGTCACCGCCAAATTGAAGCAGGCAGTCAGAACGCCGTGGTCCACTCAGGAAACAGTCAACTCATAATATGCATTGCAATGCAGCTCGCCTGAACCACCCTATGGTGGCTGCCTTCCCTGATCGTGAACTCAGTGGTCTGCAGTCTGCTGGTGGTCTTGGCAGTCCAGCAGCTGTCTTTGCAAAGCTGATCCACCTAACCTGTAATCTGGTGGACAGACCACTGAGCGCACTGCACTTGGACCGCCACAGCCGAAATGGCAGTCCATGGGTCTGCCACACTCGTAGTAACGATTCAGAAAAGGGGGTGGTGATGAACAGAGTGTCTGAATTAAGCAGACCACTCTTACCCAGTCCAAAGATCAGGGCTTGATCCATCACCGTTTTTTAGCTCACTGCACCATCCCAGCTCAGAACCTGGCTACATGCAAATTAGTCTGACCCTGGCCCAGTGCATCATGGGAACAGGGCAGACCAAACTATCAAGCCAATTCTTATACTGGGAAGGAAACAAGCTTCCGGGGACCGGTTTCTGGCATTTCAGCCATCTTCGGCCCGGCTTGCTTAAATCCTGATGGTGCAATGAGCAAGGGACTCACATCTGAGTATACCCTTCCACGCTTATGGTGGACAAAAACGATTCAGAAAAGGGGGTGGTGATGAACAGAGTGTCTGAATTAAGCAGACCACTCTTACCCAGTCCAAAGATCAGGGCTTGATCCATCACTGTTTTTTTAGCTCACTGCACCATCCCAGCTCAGAACCTGGCTACATGCAAATTAGTCTGACCCTGGACCAGTGCATCATGGGAACAGGGCAGACCAAACTACCAAGCCAATTCTTATACTGGGAAGGAAACAAGCTTCCGGGGACCGGTTTCTGGCATTTCAGCCGTCTTCGGCCCGGCTTGCTTAAATCCTGATGGTGCAATGAGCAAGGGACTCACATCTGAGTATACCCTTCCACGCTTATGGTGGACAAAAACGATTCAGAAAAGGGGGTGGTGATGAACAGAGTGTCTGAATTAAGCAGACCACTCTTACCCAGTCCATACATCAGGGCTTGATCCATCACCGTTTTTTAGCTCACTGCACCATCCCAGCTCAGAACCTGGCTACATGCAAATTAGTCTGACCCTGGACCAGTGCATCATGGGAACAGGGCAGACCAAACTACCAAGCCAATTCTTATACTGGGAAGGAAACAAGCTTCCGGGGACCGGTTTCTGGCATTTCAGCCGTCTTCGGCCCGGCTTGCTTAAATCCTGATGGTGCAATGAGCAAGGGACTCACATCTGAGTATACCCTTCCACGCTTATGGTGGACAAAAACGATTCAGAAAAGGGGGTGGTGATGAACAGAGTGTCTGAATTAAGCAGACCACTCTTACCCAGTCCAAAGATCAGGGCTTGATCCATCACCATTTTTAGCTCACTGCACCATCCCAGCTCAGAACCTGGCTACATGCAAATTAGTCTGACCCTGGCCCAGTGCATCATGGGAACAGGGCAGACCAAACTACCAAGCCAATTCTTATACTGGGAAGGAAACAAGCTTCCGGGGACCGGTTTCTGGCATTTCAGCCGTCTGCGGCCCGGCTTGCTTACATCCTGATGGTGCAATGAGCAAGGGACTCACATCTGAGTATCCCTTCGACGCTTATGGTGGACAAAAACAATTCAGAAAAGGGGGTGGTGATGAACAGAGTGTCTGAATTAAGCAGACCACTCTTACCCAGTCCAAAGATCAGGGCTTGATCCATCACCGTTTTTTAGCTCACTGCACCATTCCAGCTCAGAACCTGGCTACATGCAAATTAGTCTGACCCTGGCCCAGTGCATCATGGGAACAGGGCAGACTAAACTACCAAGCCAATTCTTCACCAGAAAGGAGACAAGCTTCCGGGGACCGGTTTCTGGCATTTCAGCCGTCGTCGGCCCGGCTTGCTTGAATCCTGATGGTGCAGTGAGCAAGGGACTCATGTCTGAGTATACCCTGCCACACCTATAGTGGCCAAAAGCGGAAGGTGTTAAACTGCTCCCGCTTGCTGGAAGCGTAGTTTTCATCTGTTTCCCTACCTGCTTTCATGTGGGTAGGTAAAGAGATGAAAGTATTGCTCTTGCATGCAAGGAGCCGCATTTACAACAGCTCACTGTTTGTAAGAGCAATGCAGGCTCCCACAGGGAGGGACCTTGAGGCTTCCTCCGCAGTCCCCAATATGTACCTAGGGAGATAGGGTCAATGGAGCTGAAATTGGCCTGGGGAACAGGGCCGCATGGCCCCATACCTGTCTTACTTAGCAGTATTTAAAGGTCTTCCCACCTTTTCCCAGAATGGTAGACAGCACATTTCAGCCAATTTTGGTGACGCTTTATTGATGCATACAAGGACATTTCCACCAAATGAAGAACCACTTACTTCATTTATTCAAGAAGAAGTACCACTGTTTGGTTGAGATTCACCTCTTATTAGTCTTCTCAACTTCTCTTAAGAGGATTCCCATTATCACAAGTTCATGGATGATGACTGAGGAATAATCACATTATCAAAATTATATGCACACGGGGTCACTGGAGAAATTACCCATGGTCCTTTATGAAGCTGTAGTCCAGAATATACATGAGACATTCACCCACTGAGGTAGCACTTACTTATTAACCAGAAGAAAGTAATCCATTTGGATAGACATTTTTGGCAAAACTGGTGACTCTTCAGGGAAAAAATGAGGTTCCAGTCTGGTCCTGTGCATATTTCACAAAAATTAAACCTCAACGGAAAGCACTTACAAATAAAAACATAGCAAATGCCCCAGTTGAATCTCCACTTCAGTAAAGCACAAACATTAATAACTTCTTGGGCTTGGCGAAGGCAAACCAAATGTGTTTTTACTTGTATTGCATGTTGAAAAAAAATCTGAAATCCTTAATGGAGGTGAATGCATTATTGATTTAATGGAGCGCAATCTGATCCATAGTGACTGTGATGAGTTATTTCTATCATGTTATCTCCTGGTGAGAGTAGAATCCATGGTTCTCCCTTTTAAATAACCTAAGTATGTAAATACTCAAAATCCATAGTTCTAATCACACGCCCACTCACAGAAACAAACAGGCACTCACACACCCTTTCACAGACCTACAAAGCCACTCACACGCCCACTCACTGACCCATAAAACCATTCACAAACTCAGTCACAGACCCACACAGGCACTCCCACACCCACTCACAGACCTACACACACACTCTAACACCCACTCACAGACCCATACAGCTACTCGCACATCTGCTCACAGACCCATGCAGCCACTCATACATCCACTCACTGACCACTACAGCCACTCACACACATATTCTCAGTGTTTACAGCTTACAGTTAGGAAATAATATTTAAAAAAACTGAGAAATTCACTGAAATAAAACAAACTTTACAGGGGAGTTATAATTAGGAAATAGTATTAAAAATGCCTTACAAATTCACTTAAAACACCAAAGGTTACAGGGATGTTATAGTTAGGAAATAGAATTTAAAAAGCCTTAGACATTCCTACAAAAAAACAAAGCTTATAGGGACTTTAAAGAAAGGAAATAGCAGTAAATAAATCATAGAAATTCACTGAAAAAAAGCAAAGGTTAAAGGGATGTTATAGTTAGCTTCACAATTCACTCGTACAAAACCATTCAAATTCAGCAGTTATAGTTAACTGAGCTCACTATAACTTACTCCTGCACAATGCATTGTTTCTGCCCTCACAAATTACATAACTCGTGACATGGTCAGTGACATCACTGATGACATTTTAAATAATATCACTGATGACATCATCCACAGAACCATTCACACACCCACTCACACACCCTTAGAACACCTCATACACCTACTCCCAACCCTACACAATCACTCACATGCCCATACACGCACCCACACCAGCACCCTAACATACACTCACTTATCCATAGAGCTACTCACATACCCACTCATTCATAGAATACTAACACACCCATACAGCCACTTATGCATCAACTAACTCACCCATAGAGCCACTCACACACTTAGTAAGTCACTGACACAGTCACTCACTCACCCCTACAGTTACTCATGCACCTTCTCACTTTTACATATACTAACACATACTCTCTCACCTATATAGTTACAAACACAAGCACACACACACCTATACATGTACTGTCACATTTACTCATTCACCTAAAGAGTCACTCACTCACAAACACAACACTTATGCATCCATGTACACATTCATACAGCTACTCACACACCCATCACTCATCTATACAGCCTTTCACACACCCACTCACTCACCCAAACACCACTGACACAATCAATCACCCACCCAAACAGCCACACACACACAGTCACACACTTACTCATGCAGCCACTGACACACCCACTCACACACCAATACAGCCACTCACTCACCCATAACACCATTCACACACCAATAGAGCCACTTAGACACTGGCTTACACTTAGATATACACAGTCACAAAGCCACTCATTAATATGTGTTACAAATAGTATCCCTCATTATTAGTACACAAAGTTTACTAATTTAACATTTGAAGTATGTTACTATATTTCTTTAACAATTAAAAACCTTTAGAAACTACTCACAATCACTGGATGATGTAATCAGTGATGTCACGAATGATGTAATTTGAGATCTCACTAGTGACTGTGTGTTTCTGTAAAGTTTAAGTATGTTTAATATATATAGGGAAAGGCATATTGAAGAATGAATGGGTGTATACATATCTAAATGGATGATGTAGTAGGTGCGTGACTGACTATAAGTGAGTGATTAAACGTATCTTACTGAATGCATGGGTTAGTGACTAAAATGTGTGAATGTCTATGCCCGTCTGTCTGTTGGTGTGTAAGCGGCTGCATGTGTTTGTAAATAGCTACATGAGTGTCTATATGGGTTATTGATTGGTTGTCTGAATATCTATGTGGGTGCCTGAGTGTTTGTGTGGGTGGGGTGTGTGTGACTGTGCATAGATGTGTGAGTGAGTGATTAACTGGGTGCATGGTTTCAAGAGTGCATCTGTGATGGACTGTATGGATATGTGAGTGTGTGTATGGGTGTGTTAGTGAGTGAATGTATATCTCAGTGGTACATGTGTGAGTAACTACATATGTGAAAGGCAGTATATATGTGAGTTGGAGTATATAAATGGCTATAAGTGAGAGTGTGTGATTGTGAGAGTGACTGTATGGATGAGTGTGTGCTTGTATCAGTGATTGTATAGGAGCGTAAGAATGTGCTAGTATTTGTATGAGTAAGTGAGCTAGTGTATGCATAACTGCATAGTTGAGTAAATGGCAGTGTGAATAATTATTTGCATGACTGACTAGGTGTGCGAGTACCTCTATGGATGTGTGGAGATGTGTGAGTGTACATATAGGTGTATGAGTGCATATGATAGTCCTGTACTGAGTGACCATATGTATGAGAGACTGGATGGGTGACTGAGTGGATGTATGTGTAAACCTAAGAATTAGTGAGTGGGTATGTAGTTATTGATGTTGGAGTGTCTATGGTTTTGAGGATGGCAGTCTGTAATTTAGAGTGGGTGTATCAAAGGTTATATTAGGCTGTGAGAAGATGCATCAAATTATCACATGGATAATGTCATCAGTAATATCATTTGAGATGTCAGCAGTAATGTCACTGACCATGTCATGAATGATGTAATATGTAACGTCATGAGCAGTGCATTGCGGGGGGGCGAGTTATTGTCAGCTGAACTAACTATAAAAGCGGAATTTCTCTGGTTTTGTGTGAGGGAAATGTCCAACTAACTATAACTTTCCCTAAAACCTATGTTTTTTCTGTGAATTTCTAAGGTTTTTTAAATGCTAATTTCTAACTATAACGTGCTTGAAACCTATGGTTTTTTCAGTGAATTCCAAAGTTTTTTTATATGCTCATTTCTAACTATAACGTGCCTGAAACCTAGGGTTTTTTCAGTGAAGTTCAAAGGTTTTTTAAATGCTAGTTTCTAACTATGCCTACAGAGGTAGGACATGTGATGAAAGAAGAAATAATGCACAGAAAGAAGCAAAGGAAATGCAGAAAGAAGCAACAGAAGTCCACAAAGACTAAGAAAAGTGCAGGAGGAAGCAAGACATGTGCAGAAAGAACCAACACACGAGCAGAAAGAGGCACTGTTGCAAAATCATCCTGTGCCTACAACTTTTTCAGATGGGTACTGGTGGTAACTGACTCTGACTAACCAGGCCTAGAGCCAGTGCTATGGTAAAAGACACTTAGAATACAGTGAAAGCACCTATATACAATAGGGAACACTATGCGTTGGGGTACACCTGTGATTAGCATGACCTCCTCTGTAAGGCCCTAGTACATAATAGGGCAAGGGGATTAAACATATCTCTAAGTCAGAGGTGCAGAAATATGCTACTTTATCTAGTAGTCGCGTTTGCAGAGTGGTGGAGAAAGGGTGCTGGGCGTCAAACCAACGCTCAGGAATTCCGCTGCTTAGGACTTACAGGAGGTATCAGGAGGGATTCTTGGCCCCCAAACCCCCTCAGGACTAAATTGGACTTCATCCTCCATCCACTAGTCTGCCACGAGGCACGTTTGCAGAGTGGTAGAGAAAGCTGGCCATGGCCTCCAAAGACGTCTTAGCAATTTCACTCTGTGGGACTTACTGGAGGTAAAAAGAGGGGTAGTTCACCCCCAAGGACATCCTTGCGGGCTAACTTCCCAAACTATTACCTCCAGTCAGTCCCACACAGCAGCATTGCTAAGTACTCGTACTAGGCCACGCCCACTTTGCCCACCACTCTACAAATGCACTCCCTGGCACGCTCTTGGATGGGGATTGAAGTCCCCTTCACTGCTGGGGGTCCGTTAGGGGCCCACTAGACAACCTTTTACCCAAAGTAAGCCCCACACAGTGGGATTGGTGAGAGTTAGACAAAGGCCATGCCTCCTTTCTCCACCACTCTGCAAACGCGCCCCCTGGCGCGTTGTAAGTTGGGGGATTATGTCCCCTTGAATCCTGAGAGCCACAGAGCTGCATTGCAGAGAGTTGTAAAAAGGGGCGTGCCCTGGACCACCTGTCTGCAACGCAGTGCAGTAGCGCTTACTGGAAGCACCTGGTGGGCTAGTTGGCCCCCAGGGGCCTTCAGGATTGAAAGGAAATTAATTCCCAACTTAAAACGTGCCACAGGGTGTGTTTGCACACATGTCACCTCAGGCCCCGTCCTCCCCCTTGACCACTATACAAACGTGCCCCGTGGCACGTTTTAAGTTGGGGGATTAAGGGCCCGATGTAGGTAAACGCGATTTTCCGATTTCAAAATACCGAGGCGGGCCGAATCGGTATTCTGAAATCGGAAAACGAGATGTAGGAAAAAAATACCGAATGAATACCGATTCGGTCGGCATCGGTAATGAGATTCAGTACGTTCCGATTCTGCTCGGTCCGAATCGGAAATTACCGAATCGGCCAACAACGAATCGGAAATCACCGAATCGGCTACCACCGATTCGGATATTTCCGATTCGGCGAATACCGATTCGGTAAAAGCCGAATCGGTAAAAACCGAATCGGCAATCATAGACCCATGGCGAAAAAGCCCATAGGAATGCATTGAATGAACCGATTCGGCTTTTACCGAATCGGATAATACCGAATCGGATTTTACCGAATCGGATATTACCGAATCGGTAAAAGCCGATTCGGCAATAGGCGATTCAGCCAATGAGGTGGCTCCCCCTCCCCCACCCAAACAGGGAGTGGCAACCCTGGCAGGTGCAGCTAATTAAGAAGTTTCTAGAAGTTTCTGGAAAGCCTGCCTGAGCCCAACACACACAGTTAGCAGCAGTGGGAGAAGGAGGTTGCAAACTGAGCAGGAGAAAATGGCAGATCAGGCAGGAAGCCAGAAGTCCTCCCAAAAGAGGAAGCCCAAGTTCACCACCACCGAACTTCAGGTGCTGGTTGAGGAGGTGGTGAGGGTGCACCGCCAGCTCTTTGGCAAGCTGTCCCTCAACGTGCCAGACAGCACCAAGAGGAGATTGTGGGCCGACATCGCCCAGAAGGTCAATGCTGCTGGTGTCACCCCCAGGTCCATTGAGGAACTGAAGAAAAGGTTTTACGACCTCCGCAGCCTCACGAAGAGGAAGCTGGCTGACCTTCAAAGGCAGGCTGGACACACCGGAGGAGGCAAGAACCCGGCGCCACCCCTCACCGAGCTGGAGGAAATTGTCTCCAGCACCATCGAGAGGGAGAGCATCGTAGGAATCGGGACCCTGGACAGCACTGCGAGAGCCACAGCTACAGGTAAGAAGCATGCGCATCATGACACACCCTACCAGACACCTCCCCATTAGACACAATGCATAGGCAAACACCAGCACTGTACTGTCACCAACATACAAGAGACAAGCATCATGGTACATGTAGTCAGCAGAAGTTAGCCAAATATGTCAGTGCAGAATCACAAGACAGGAAACAGTGTGACACGGTGTAAGGAGATGCAAGGACATGTGGAATGCCATAATTGTACTGACTGTAATACATCGGCACTCAGTTTACAAATGCTTCTTTGTACCTAGGGGCACCATCAGGCGGCACCACTGTGACAGCAGAGGGAGCATCAACGTCAAACACTGCAGTCGCAGGGCCGAGCACCAGCCAGGCTGGCCAGGAGGAGGAGGATGAGGATGAGGAAGGAGACACCCCAGGGCTTGGAATGGAGGGAGTCCTGGTGATTGATTTCCAAGCAGTGCACTCCCCAGTACTGTCCAGCACACCCCCCTTGCAATTCTCACCAGAAAACTCCCCTACAAGGCAGATCATTCCGCCTACACCAGCTCCTGCCACAATCGTGGCCTTGCCACCTGTCCAACCAGTCCTGGGAGCAGGGGCTCAGGGACCTGCCAGCACCACACCCCCACCAGTGGCACCCCAGCCCAGTCAGCAGGCCGGAAGCAGCAGTGCCCGACGCCGTGCCACCACCACCACCACTGCTGCACCAGCACGGGAGGGCAGTGTGTTCCTGGGCCTGGAGGGACAAATGGTTAAAATCCAGCGCCAACAGGCCAGATCCACCATGGCCTGCCAACGCCAGCTCCTGCAGCACAACATGCAGATGGGGGAGTTGGTGAAGGGTTTCCAGGCTGTTGTGGACAGCAACAAGGAGGTGGCAGCAGGGTTGGGCAGGCTGACCACTGCCATCACCCACTCATCTGCCAGGCAGGAGGAGCATGAGGTTGCGCGCAGGAGGGATGCCCGGGTGCTCAACCGGGCCATGGCCCGCCTTGCAGCGGCGACCGCACAGCTGTGCCATCGCAGCTCAAATCAAGAATCTGTGCTCAGTCAGCATACGGCTGAGCTGACTAGGGGGATGGCCAGGATCACCACGGCCATGGAGGCCATGTTAATATCAAACGCCGCCTCCAATCCTGCCCTGGACCTGGGTGATGCTGGAGACAGCAGCAGCCGCAGCAGCCCGGCCAGCGCTGCATCAGAGCCACGGAGGAGCACCAGGCGATCCGCTGATGCTGCTGGGCATTCGGAGGGGGCCGAGGGACACCCCAGTGGGTCTGGAAAGCGGGCCAAAAAATAGCCTGGCAAGGGGGGATGAGCAAACCAGAACCCTGGACTTTATTTGAGTTTACAATCTCCATTTTTTGATGCACATCAGTGCTGTAACTGTGGTGCATCACTATTAAAAATTTTATTTTCCAAGCAACATTTAGCTGTCTTTGCATCTGTACTCAGTCAGAAATAGTTCTCAGTGATCTCCTCACGTCTGTATCTGCCATCACTTGGCGTACACACCCCAGCTGGCTGTGTCAGTGGCACAGCTTCGTCGTCGTCATAGTCCTCGTAGTCAGACAACTCCACCTCAGTGCCCTTCTTGACCGCAAGGTTGTGTAACATTGCACATACAGCTATGATCTTGCAGCAGGTGATGGGGGTATACTGCCTTGCACCTCCACTCTTGTGCAGGCATCTGAATCTACTTTTCCAGATGCCAAAGGTCCATTCAACAACATTCCTGGTGCGTATGTGGGCCCGGTTATACCTCCTTTGGCTGGGTGTGGAGGGGTTGAGGTAGGGGGTGAGTATGAATGAGCGGAGGGCATATGCACTGTCGCCTGGAAGAGAAAGGGGTCACATTAGACACATGCATACATGTATTACACCTACCTACTATGTGTTATGGGGGTCTGATGATGTGGCTCACCTAGGAGGTATCCTTCTCCAAAATCGCCAGCCATCAGCCGTGCATATATGCCGCTCTGTTGGAATATATAGGAGTCATGGGTACTTCCTGGAAATTTTGCTACCAGGTCTGTGATGGTGCACTTGGCATTGCAGATCACCTGCACGTTGATGGTGTGTGTAGATTTCCGATTGCGGTATATGTATTCGGTGTCCGCTGGTGGGCAAATCGGAATATGCGTGCCATCTATGCAACCGATGATTTGGGGAAATTGTGCCATCTGGTAGAAGTCCGCTTTGGTTTGTAGCAGTTCTGCGTGGGTTGCAGGGAATGAGATGTATTGGTCCATCCTGTCTATCATGGCGTCAAGGAATATGTGGAAGAACCTTGACAGGCTGCTCTGGCTCACCCCTCCTGCTGCTGCTACTCCACTTTGATAGCTGCCAGACGCTACCAGGTGTAGGCTGCATAGCACC
The DNA here is from genome assembly GCF_964263255.1 of Lissotriton vulgaris. Classification (NCBI taxonomy): domain Eukaryota; kingdom Metazoa; phylum Chordata; class Amphibia; order Caudata; family Salamandridae; genus Lissotriton; species Lissotriton vulgaris. Next base: position 1,998,376,002 of record NC_141689.1, read on the forward strand.
TGGACGTGCGCAGGGATGGCGTGTGCCCTTGGGGTGTGGTGGTCCAAGTATGGCTTAAGGTCCCTGATGAGCTCAAGTATGGTGTCAGAGTCCAGCCTGTATCTCTGTAGGATCTCAGCCTCAGTGAGCATGAACAGGGTTATCCTCTGTCTGTAGACCTGTTCATTTCTTAGCCATTCCCTCTGTTCTTCCTGCTGTAGCCGTAGCCGCCTCGCAATGACATAGAAAGCTGCCATCCTGCAAGTTGCAATGCATTTTGGGACTGTTTATATGGGTTGGAGTTGGTTACCACCTGATTGCAATCCATGGTAAATACCGAGTGAATTCTACCGATTTTGAGCCGATTTCGGTGTTTCTGTGCCTCCCTACATCTCCCCAACTGTCGGAATCGGGGAATTTCCCGATCGGAGATTCATACGAATCGGCATGTTTTCCGATTCGGCTCATGTCCGATTCGGTATTTTTTCCGATTCGGTACATGGACCGAATCGGTGATTTTCCGATTCGGTGTCACTAACGATTCGGTTCTTGGACCGAATCGGTGATTTTCCGATTCGGTGTCACTAACGATTCGGTTCTTGGACCGAATCGGTGATTTTCCGATTCGGTGTCACTAACGAATCGGTACAAGGACCGAATCGGTGATTTTCCGATTCGGTGTCACTAACGAATCGGTACAAGGACCGATTCGGTCTTTGTAACCGATTCGGTGTTTTTCCGATTCGTTACAAATCCGATTTTCGGTATGTACGTATCGGATTCTTTCCCATTCGGTACTCATTCCGAATCGGTTTTCTATCCGATTCGTTCTGTTTTTGGTTCCCTACATCTCGATGGCTGTTTACCGATCGGTAAGGGCCAAAAATCGGTATTTTCGGCCAATACCGATCGGTAAAGCCCTACCTACATCGGGCCCAAAGTCCCTGTGAATCCTGAGGGTCCCTGACATCCAACTAGCCCACCAGGTACCTCTACACCGCTAGCAACACACACAACCAAACCTCGATCCAAGGCTTATGTAACCAATGTTAGCAACCCAAAAGTGAATGTATCTAAGCAAATGCCTGCATAACCTGTACTAGCTCACAAAGATACCGCTGTCCTGAGGGTCAAAGAAACTAGGGTCCATCAATCTAATCAACAGGGGATCCAAACAGAGAACCAATGGAGGGTTTTATAGACCTACCACCAGATGCCAGGCCGTATGTAGTAGTGTTAACAGGGGTACCGGAAATAGGCAATCACTATCAGGAAACCTTTTGGTCACTGAAGAATAAAGTAACACATTGGCTGAATGAAAACAGGCCCTTACCTAACCATATAAAAAGCAAAATCTTAATGGTGCGAAGGGTGCCATGGATAGGTCCCTCATATAAATCCATCCCAGGTGATTGTATTGTTGTTTCATTTGAAGAACCAAACAAGGTACACCACATATGCTCATGGAACACCTATGGTGGGAACTCATCTATTGAAGCTAGACCACTCACTTTTTTCTATCCCCCGCAGACACATTCTAATTATGAAGGGAACTGGTCAATGGTCAGACACTATGCTCGGGGAGGTACAGTAATTGGCAGGCAGGGCAACCATAGTTGGTGGAATGGGGCCCCAACCTACAACAGGTTCAGTTGTCTAGAAGGAGTAGATTGACCCACCCCAAAGAGAGGCTGCACAATTAGCTACAATGGTATACCGTCTATACCCTGCACTGTGCCTATGATGATGAGATGTAACAAAGAAGAAAGCAACCTAGAAGTAAGTATATGAATAATTACATGAGAAAGGAGCTGCCAACTGTTTAGGTATTGATGTAATTCCTAAGTTCCCACAAGATGAGAGATGCCTGGTAGTACCAGCTGAACAGGGAGTGAAGGGACATGCCCTACAAAGGGAGGAGTATGAAGCATGTAGATTGTCCCAAGACATGTTGACTCTTCTGGTGTCACCATTACTGGATGTAGTTATTCCAAATGTAGGACTTTCTAGGAGCAGTAACAACTCACCACTGACGTTAATCTCATGGAACATAGCGGCTGTAACTAAGAATTTAAGGGATCCCGAGTGGGCGGAGTATATTGACTCCAGTGACCTCTGTCTATTACAGGAATCATGGGCAATTGACACACCACATAGGGTTGGCTATAAAACATATGGCATTGGAGCAGTTCCTTCAGTTAGGGGTAGGCCCTCTGGGGGCCAAATTATCTGAGTTAAGGTAACCCTGAAGATTAGGATAGAAGTTATGGATACTAGCTCGCCAGACATCTTGGCCCTTAAACTTAAATCTGTGGATGGGAGACTGTGTTATTTAATTAATGTCTATAATAGGCCATTACCCCACACTAAGGAATCGGTTATTCTAGCTAAACTAGACTCATTCATGGGAAGGGTGGTTGGCAAAAAAGCAGCTATAATAGGTGGTGATTTAAACTGCAATTTTGAACCTGTCCCAGGACTTATTGATGTCTTCAAGGATGAAGACTTTGTAAATAACATCCCGCGGTTGGACAACACTAAGTTTGTGAAATGTTCCACCTTAGCAGTATAAATAGTGAAGTTGATGGCTGACCACGGTCTTAGGGCATGTAATGGCCGCCTTACCTCAGATGTTTTAAAAAAAGCCTACTTTCTCAAAATCTGCCATTAAAAGTAACCTAGACTTTGTGATTGTTTCATTATCCATCTGGCAGTATATGGTTGACCTTGAGGTGAAGGATAGGTCAGAGAGTGACCACTACCCTATGGAATTAACTATAGATGCACTTTTACTTAAGAAGTCTAGTGATGCATTGTCTCTGGAGGCACACAATACTGTCCCATGTGATGAAACATTGGTCAGCAACAATAGACGAGCCTTAAAGTGGCCTCATGTGCTAGAACATGGTGACACTCTCATGGCAATATGCACATTGTCTGAGACGACCTTTGCACCCCTGTCAGGGCAAGATACCACTACTGAACAATTTATGGTATTGCACAAGGAGTTTTTTAAGACATTGAAAACATTATTAACAAAAATGCCAAAGAAGAGGCAGCAAAATGTAAGGAACTTGTCCCATGGCAAAGCATGGTACGACAAGTCCTATAGGCTAGCCAAGGGGGAGCTTACGATCGCCATAAAAAAGCAAAAGTCAAAATGATGTTAAACTAGCCAGGGAGGCGTACAAGCGCATTCAGATGACCTCAAAGAAGGCCTGGGAGGAGGCTAGCTGGGCAGAAATGTTGGTTGCCGCCAAAGCGAAGGACACTGTAGGGTTCTGGAGGCTAGTTGCCAATGGGAGCCATGCAGGTAGAATAGTGAAAGATGTATATCTCGATGAATCCACATGGGTGAATCACTCCACGACTCTATATCAAAAATTTGATAGTGGTATAGACAAGTGTAGTAAGATAGCATCGTGGGCCCCTCCCCAGATTGAGTGCCTAGACTTCTCTATTGATGAAACAGAAATGGCAATTAGTGCATTGAAAAATGGCAAAGCCCTGGGTCTTGATAAAATACCCGGGGACTTGTATAAACACGACAGAAAGGTCTGGGCTCCCTATGTAAACTACTTATTTAATGTCTTATCTAGTAATTGTAACTTTCCAGACAGCTGGCGGGGTGCCGAGATTGTCCTAATTTTTAAAAAGGGCAACCGGTCTGAGCCCTCTAACTATAGACCGATTAGCCTAATGGACATTCTGCAGAAATTATATTCAAGGCACATACTAACCCGTATAAACTATTGGCTAGAGGAGAAAAGGGTACTTACAAAATTGCAAGCTGGGTTCAGGAGTAGGGTCAGTACCATCGATCAGGTTTTTAGGTTTTGCTGCCTCTACTGGAAATACGTACTAATCAGGAACGGGCATTTATATGTCGCTTTCGTAGATTTGAGAGCGGCATTTGATCTAGTGCCACGGGATCTCCTTTGGAGAGCCCTTGACGAGGCTGGGATGCCAGGATGCCTTCTGGCTCAAATAATTCAGCTGCACACCAGGAATTTCGCTAAAGTGAGATGGGGGGCTAATGGTGAACTGACCCAAAATATACCAATAGAGTGTGGCGTTCACCAAGGATGTGTCCTGGCCCCAACCCTATTTTCACTTTTTGTGAACGACATCCCTGCTCATCTGGAGGGCTGCACGAATGATTCGCCCCAACTTAAAGGAGAAAGGGTGCCTGTGTTACTTTTCGCGGACGATACCATCTGGATTTCGCAAACCAAGAAAGGTCTCCAGGCGCTGCTTAACTCCTTTAGTGAATACTGCGACAAGAAAGGGCTGGAAATTAATGTGAATAAAACAAAGTGCATGGCCCAAAATCCAAGTAGGCCGGATAAAGGGTGCTTAACCTTAGATGGTCAGGATTTGGAAGGAGTTGACCAAATTTTGAAAAGTAAGGTGATATTTGCCCAAAATATTACACCAATTATTGGTAAGTTTAACGTAAGTACAAGTAAGGCAGTGACACCTGTTATGGAACTCTTTAAATTTAAAGTTCAACCTGCAGCACTTTACGGGGCTGAGATCTGGGGGCCATCGGCAAAGGATACCTTTTCCACCATGGACAATAAATGTATGCGAAGTATTGTAAGGGTTCCTACAAGCACCCCCTTAGTGCCTCTTCAACTGGATCTGAACTTTAAGAGGACAGATCATTACACCACTCTCAGGCCTTTAATGTTCTGGGTAAGATTGTGGCTGACACCAGAATTGGACGATTATAGGAAAGGGTTACAAGAAATAATGGGCTTAGACTCACTGAACTCTATTCTCTGGCTCAAACATATTAAAACATGGTTTTCCATCTTAGGCCTTTCACAGTTATGGGAGTATCCCGAAAGGCTACCACATAACACAAAAATCATGGTGAAAAATGTCTTTTGGTCCTTCATAAATAACCAATTAGTCAATGGGAACAGATGTGGGACTCTAGTGAATAACTTTTTAACCTTTAAGGACGAACCCCTTTTTGAGGTCTTCCTCAATGAAGTTGAGCCCCCCCCTTGCAAAGACCCTATTTATGAAGTTTAGGTATGGAAACCTTATAACCAACTATATAAAGGAATACTGGTCTAGGAAAAATAAAGATGAAACTCATGTAGCAAGTGGAAATTGCTTAATGTGTGAAGGAAATTACAAGGAGGATGTGGTTCATATATTGTTTTTCTGTCAAGCATATTCCAAAGCCAGGAAAAAATGGATCAAGCCCTTATGCAACATATTGGGAATTAGGTCATGTAATCTGGCATATAGAATAATTAAGTCTGATACTTCTCAGATCATTGTTTTTAGTGTCAGCAGATTCCTTCATTTTGTTTATATTGCCAGGAGCAAAATAGGTCTTAAATTGTAACTAAAAATGCATTACCATTTACTTGCACGATGCAACGGTAGCATATCCAACCATGCAGGCATGTGTTATTATTTATTTTATCCATTGTGTTAAATTTTAAACGATTGTTCATTAGTCAAACTGGCATGTTCTCTTGTTTTATTTTTTTGTATGTATGTATGTATTGTGCAATCTTTTATGGCAAAACTGCCGAAATAAAGAAATAATGATAATGATAAATAGCAAAACAAGAGCTTCCTAAAGAAGACAGGGGCGTTGTAGTACTGAAACATTTCTCTTGGAAGGTGGGAAGGTGGGCACGACAGCATTTGAAGATGCCAATTTGTTTTGGGAAGTCTGTTTTAAAGCAACCTGACTTGTGTGTTTTCATTCACTTCTCTTGTGTCCAGAAGATTTAAAAAATATGTCCTTGTGAAGCCGGATGGAAACAAATTTTACCATGTTGGTTTATCCCCGGGACACAGTCAGGCACAGAGCCTGCTTTGAAAACAATAATGTAATGCCTTTATAAGCCATGCTTTGTAAATGATGTATGGTACCCTTTCAGGCCTGGCATAAGTATCCCGATAATTTCAGGCTTCTACCAAGAAGCTTCATTAAAGCGAATAAATCAGGGCCACTGTCAGAGATGGCATTAAGTATTCAATAAGAGCAGACTTAATGCAATTAATAGCAATTAAAATTATACTTTTATGATGTCAGCCACCAACATTGTAAAGACATAATGGCCTGTAAGGACTTTTGCACCATATTTAGCCTCTAAAACTGTCCAATTTATATGAAAAATGCGAAAAACATATCCCATATGGGTATCATTATCTTCTATGTTTTTTCAAAGTCGTCTGTCTTCTCCAACGTATGCATATTAGACTAATTTGCTTTAATTGGGTTTTTCTCATTTTGTTAATCGGCATATTGATGTTAAGTTTTTATTTCAGAGGGACGTATGCTAAACTTCTGATTATTAAATTCCATTTAAAATGTCTGTATAGATTTCTGTAGCCATGGTAGGTGGATGTAGCAAACTACGATGTACTCTCCTTTCAAGCACTGAGTATAAGGCCCATTGAACAGCAATAACTATGCAATTATAGCACACTTATTGGACAACCTTTTTACTTCAGCAAATTAATTAGCAGCTGAACGGTGAAGCAAAACACTGCTGATTCGGCTGTTGTAAGAGATTATTGTCTGAGCATCACGGAGTTCCGATACGCTCTTTCAAACAAAAGCTGAGCTGGATATGTACCTATGTCAGACCTTTCAAACAAAATCCAGTTACCACCATTCTTAGGTCTCGCCTGCAGACAGAATTTAGCTGTCTGTGGTCGAAAGATGTGGTGTAAAAGACCAATACTTGCAGTAGAGTTTAGATCATAACATTGCAAATCATTGGTTGGCTTTATTTAAGTACAACGTTTTTACAATCTTTTTGCTTGCATTTAGGGAACTACTTTTTTACTTTTGCTTTCAGCACTCCATGGGAGTGAATGTATTTTCTTGCTCACTATTTTTTTGCTTGACCCCTTAAATCCCAATCCTACCTCCAGTAGCAGTCAGTGGTGGGAGTAGCTGCCGGGCGGTGACATGGGGAGGGGTAGGGTGGGGTAGTAATCTGTGGATTACGGTGGATTACAGGTAAGTAAACATATAAATAAATACAACGAATTTTGTTGCGTGCATTGCATCGCATTTGGGGATGCAGTGCGAGCAACCAAATTCATCTTATTTATTTATATGTTAATTTACCTGTAATCCTCCGTAATCCATAGAATATTACCCGCCACCCTGCCCCTCCCCCTCCCTAAATCAGCGCCTGACAGCTACTCTCACCACCGACCGCTACTGCCTACCTCTCGAGGCTCTCACCACCGACCGCTACTGCCTACCTTTCGAGGCTCTCTGTGTAGCTTTGCTCCTGCCCACTTCAGCTCATCAACTGCTTCCCTGTCCCTTCCCATATCACCTGGCTTTTCTCATTTCTTTGAATTCGCCCCTCTCTTCTCATTGCTACTCCGAGCAGCTTAGAGAAGTTACGTTGCTTCCCACCTCCCATCTGCTCCTCCTCGGTTGCGCTGCCATCCCTCAATGTCGCATTCCATTTTCTATTTCAGTTTTTTCAGAGGGCCACACACCTGCAATTTAATGCTATGTGTTTCTATTCTTGAAAATGAGTGTTCTCACACTCAACTTTTGATTTTTCAAGTTAACACTCAACGATGGGCATCAGCCATCTTTCAACAGTTAAATGAAAAAATAAAAAAAGGTGACCACAGCTCTGTCATGATGCACACTTGCACACACGTGATGATTGCTGCACATTTACATGGCATCATGGTGAGACCACCCATACTGTAAAAAAGTATGCTGCTGCAGCATGATGATTCATACATTCACATGTGTTGACAAAGTCACATTGGCACTGGTCAGTTTTTGGTGTAGGAGGTTTCTTTCATGCTGTTGTGCATCAGCAATTTTTTCCCTTTTTGGTGATGCTGAATAGCCTGGTAATAAGTATTGGCAAAGTGAAATGTTCGGCTAACGCCTTTCAAAGGTGAGACCTAATGGCTTTGCCAATGCGTGTTAGTGGACGAGTCAGGTACTTTATTCCAGAGATTATTCAAGCTCTGATAGTGACTATGCCACACCTGCAGTTGATATGAGTAAAGCCACATTACTTTCCTATGACATGACCTAAACAACAGCCATGATGATGTCCAATGTGATAGCGTCACTTACGCATCTGTAATTGTTTATGCAGTTTAGAGATAGCAAAAGCTACTGAAAGAAATGTTTAAACTTGTGTGGCACAGACTTTGCCATCAATACCAATGCAAGTCTAAGTGTATTCATTTATCCATCCATGTGTGTATTTAATATAGTCCACTGCGATAGAACTTCTTCACTTTTCGAACAGACTGCAGGGAGGAGCGCACTCATACAGACACACTCAAACGGTAAATGAACCTTGTCAGCTAATCAACAGACCATGCAATTGGAGCAATTTGAGAGCTAAAAAAATGGACTGCGAGCGAATCCTTAACAAAAGAAAAATACATTTGCACAAGCTTTTGCTTGCCATTGTGATATGATTTCTTTTTCAGAAAGTGTTTAATTCATTTTTGACAGTAATATTTTCCAGGGCTTTGGTCCACAGTAGTTGAGCGTTTTCTCCTAGACGTTAGGCTATATAGTTTTGTTATTAAAAAAAAAATGATTGACTGAAGAACATGCGTCGGAATAAAATATTATAAATAGCAAGCATTTGAAAGGTCAATATTTTTTTCTGCAAACATATGCAATAGGCATTGTATTAGTAAAAGTAACAACAAGTGTTTAAATAATGCTGTGGTATAAAGGTGGCTGAACTCCATTTGGAATAAAGATAAATAAAAAATGACCCATCCCAAAACTATATAAAAACATATTCTGAACAAACATAAATGGAGAGCTTGGCTTATGTTGCCTAGCACAGAAGCATATTACTTTTTAGGCAGATGTCAATCACTCTATCACTCACAGTGGAGAGAGACAATGACTGAAGTACACTGAACTATTGCCACTTGCTATATGTTGTTTTGGGCGGTTGTAAAATGGGAATTACACTTGGAAAACTGAATGGATGAAGATGGCTTACTAAAAGCCCATCACTGCTTGTCTGTGTGTGTGTGTGTGTGCGCGCGTGTATGTGGGTGTGTGTGTACACAAACACACATATATATTCACTGGAAAAAATCAAAGGTTACAGGGACATTATAGTTAGGCTCAGATTTCACTCATTCAACACCATTGAAATTCAACAGCTAACTGAACTAACTATAACATACAGCCCCGCAATGCACTGCTTATCACCTTGTATATTACATCACCCATGACAAGGTCAGTGACATCACTGATGAAATCATTGATGACATTATTGATGACATCACTGATGACATCATCCAGTGAGTGTGTTTTGTAAGACTTTGTGAGAGTTAAATATATATACTAAGCTACTGCATAAGTTAAATTACTATTCATTTTGTACTACTAATAAGTGGTATTGTTTCCAATATATGTCATCTGAGTGGCACTGTGACTGTTCGTATCAGTGTGGGAGTGCGTGTCTGAGTGGATGTGTGAGTGTCTTTATAGGTGAATAAGTGGGTTTGTGAGTAGCTGTATGGATGATTGATTGACAGTGTGAGTAAGTGAGCATGTGTGTGAGTGGCTGTATCAGTGACTGTGGTGGCTGCCTGAGTGGCTCCATGGGTGGATGAGTGTGTTTGTGAGTGGCTGCATGGATGACTAAGAAGCTGTATGAATGGCTCTATGGGAGAGTGACTGGGTGTGTAAGTAGATGTGTGGGTAAGTGAGTGGCTGTTTGACTGGGTGTATGGGTAAGTGAATAGGCATGTGAGTGGCTGTTTTCTACAGTAGGTATATGTGTGAGTGGCTGTATAGTGAGTGAGTCGGTATATGAGTGAGTGAGTGGATTGATGTGTGAATGGGTATGTGAGTAGTTTTGTGGATGAATAAATGAGTGAGAGGATGCATAGATGAGTGAGTAGTTCTATTAGTAGCTGTATGGTTGAGTGAGTGGCTGTGTGAGTGGCTGTATGGATAGGTTAGTGGTTTTGTGAGTGGCTGTGTGGGTCTGTAAGTGTATGTGCCAGTAGTTGTAAGGGTATGTGAATGGTTATTTGAGTGAGTATGTGAATGGGTATATGAGAGGATATATGAGGGGGTGAGCGGGTCTGTGGTCAATGTCAACAGTGATGTAATTTGAGATGTAATCAATGATATCAGTGATGTTGTTTACCATGTCATCAGTGATGTAATATGTGGGGTCAGTTGTTTCGCAGTGAATATATATATATATATATATATATATATATATATATATATATATATATATATATATATATATATATATATATATATATATATATATATATATTCCAAGGATAATCCGGCTGCAAGGCAGGCTCAGCTCGTCCTGAAAACACGGACACGGACCCAAGTTTTGTGCAAGGTGGTTTATTTGGTGTTGGTGCTCCCAGCCATCATGACGCGTTTCGCGCTACACAGAGCGCTTGATCACATGACACAGGTAAGTTTTTGGCATTGGTTTAAATACATTGCTGACGTTACAGGTATTGGCCTACAGGTTACACAAACATAGAAGAAATCCTGGTTTGTGAACTACAAAATCTTTTTCTTTTATCAGTTCATTTTGAATACCAAAGATACTATGTATGTAAGTTTGGCCACTGAAAATAAATGCAAGCCTGTGTACTAGTATAAAAACATACAATGCCTGATTTTGGTGAAGGTGAGAAAAAGTAAATAAACGTGAATAAAATAAATAAATTCATTATTGTTAAATCTCAGTGCGGCTTAAATCCTGATAATTGTACTAAATCAATAGACTTAGAATATAGCAGCATATTTTCATTAAATCCCTGGGTGTATTTTTGGGTGGATCAGTATGGAGCCCCATACGCTTGAAATGTCCAATAATTACAGGTCCCAAAGGGATGGAGATAAAGTGCAAACGGGCATAAAAGTTAATCGCCGAAAGAGCCACTTATAATGTGAAAGGATGTAGTGCCATTGAAATACCATAGTGGTAAAAGACTGGCCACAATTTATGTGCAAAACAATGCATATCATATATGGATCTAGAAATTCATATCTATAAATGAATTTCAATCTGTACATTATAGACCATCAACAGCAAAATATACACAAGCAAATCAATTAATTATTACACCCATAAAAACCTAAATGGTATATAAAGGCTAAAATTGATTTATAATTTAAGTATATCTAAAATGACCATCACAGTAAATTTCATTGCTAAAAGATGGTGTTACAAAACAGATAAAAAAAATCTTCATCAGAATAAATATGTATCTAAAATCCATAAAATATGCTAAATGATAGTGCAAATGAAGTAAATCCTATGCCTCTAGTGCCTCAGGTTTACCCACTATAAACATGTGTAAAGATCTTCGGTAATGTTAAGACCTGAAGGATGCTTGGTATTAAGCGCAAGTATATAATGGGTCTCAAGGCGGCGAAGTTTGGCCTCTCGGTTGCCACCTCGTCTACTTGCTGGTACGCAGTCTATTGCATAGTACCTGAGTTTGTTGCTCTTAGAGTCATGCTTGGCTTTAAAATGTCTCGCGACAGGATAGGTATTGTCTTGATTGTCAATTGCTCTTAGATGTTGAAGGATTCTTTTATGTACGGGATGTTTGGTACTCCCGACATAGAGCAGTTCACAAGGACATATCAGGACATAGACGGCGTATTCGGTTTTACAAGTTAACACCTTGTCTATTTTGTGTTCCCTCCTGTCAAATGGCGAGAGGTAGCAAGATTTGTTGACTGCTTGTTGGCAAGCCTTGCATACCTTGCAATTAAAAAAGCCTGTATGTGTTTGGTACCATACTGTTGACTCTAAGACTTCTGGGCTGGTTTTTACCAGCTCGTCCCTCATAGACTGCCCCCTGCTGTAGGTAATAGAAGGTCTTTTTGGGAGATCACTCCCTATCACTGGGTCACTGAGGACTAGTGGCCAATTCTTGCTGATGATAGATTGGATTTGTTTAAATTGTGCGCTGTACTGCACAATTATTCTGAATTCAGGTGGCCTGGTGACTATGGCTTCCCCTTCGAGCGGTAACCTGGTGTGTCCTGACAACAGTTCGGATCTGTCTCTTTGTGCAGTTTTTTGTATAGCTGCATCTATGATTTTATTAGAATACCCTCTCTGTAAAAATCTGTTTTTGCTCTCTCTTTGGGCGTCCTTCAGGTCACTCTCCCTACTATGGATCCTCTTAAGCCTTAGCATCTCCCCATAAGGGATGCTGTTCACTAGGTGTTTGATATGTGAACTTCTGGCGTGTAAGGTAGAGTTCCCGGCGGTGGATTTGCGATGCAATCTGGTCTCTAGTTTGTTGTGTTCAACAAAGACTTCTGTGTCTAAAAATGTAATGGATGTATCGCTTATAGTGGCAGTAAATTGGAGGTTCAAGTTGTTGTTATTGATGTTTGTTATAAATGTTTCTGCAGTTGTAAGGGTATGTGAATGGTTATTTGAGTGAGTATGTGAATGGGTATATGAGAGGATATATGAGGGGGTGAGCGGGTCTGTGGTCAATGTCAACAGTGATGTAATTTGAGATGTAATCAATGATATCAGTGATGTTGTTTACCATGTCATCAGTGATGTAATATGTGGGGTCAGTTGTTTCGCAGTGAAATATATATATATATATATATATATATATATATATATATATATATATATATATATATATATATATATATATATATATATATATATATATATATATATATATTACCTACTGGCGATAGCCAGTAGGTATATATAGTTAGGATTTTTTCTCTATGGAACTTTTGAAAATTCTATGCCTAATAACTTTGGCGTTTGTGGACGGAATTGGCTGAAATTTTCAGGAAAATGGCACAGTTTGTTTCTGAGCAGCTCCTGTAAATTTGGGGGGGGGTCGTCAAGGGGGGGCAGAGAAAAAAGGGGGGTCCCAAAACGCGTTTTTCCCATGTTAATTTCCATAGGGTGGTTGGCCTCACTTTTAGCCCGAACGGCTGAATGGATTTCCACGAAACTTGGCAAAATTGTAGGGACTGTTAGCCCGATGTGCCTTTGCTAGGTCTCAATATATGTGCTTCAGTGAATTTTGAGAAATTAACGTTTAAAACAAGATATATATCTGTAACAGCGGTCCGGGCAGCTCTCCGGTTCGCGAACTTTTCGCGTATCGGAACTTTGCGAAGCGAAGCTGATTAGCTCTCCGGTGTCTGTCAACATTCTAAACAGTCCGGAGCGGCCGCCATCTTGTCTCTCGGTAGGATCGAGAGAGACAAGAGGAGGCCAAAACAAAGGGGGAAATGAAGGAAAGGGGGCAAGGTAGACCCCTTCTGACCCCCTAGGATTGATGAGGGGGATATTATAGAGCCACGCCGGGCCCAAAAAAAAAAAAAAAAATTCCGATTTTTTCGCCGTAGAGACGCGTCTTGGTACGCAAACCGGGCAGCTAACCGGGCAGCTAACCGGGAAGCTAACCGGCAGTGTAACGGGAGTCTGAGGAGTAGCTGATTGGCTATCAACATTGTAAACAGTCCGGAGCAGCCGCCATCTTGTCTCTCGGTAGGATCGAGAGACAAGAGGAGGCCAAAACAAAGGGGGAAATGAAGGAAAGAGGGCAAGGTACACCCCTTCTGACCCCCTAGGATTGATGAGGGGGATATTATAAAGCCACGCGGGGCCCAAAAAAAAAAATCTGATTTTTTCGCCGTAGAGACGCGTCTTGGTACGCGAACCGGGCAGCTAACCGGGCAGCTAACCGGGAAGCTAACCGGCAGTGTAACGGGAGTCTGAGGAGAAGCTGATTGGCTGTTATCATTGTAAACAGTCTGGAGCGGCCGCCATCTTGTCTCTCTGTGGGATCGAGAGACAAAAGGTGGAAAAAAAAAAGGTGTAAATGAATGAAAGGGGTAAGGCAGACCCCTCCTGAACCCCTAGGATTGATGAGGGGGCTATTAAAGTTCCCTGGGGGGTGAAAAAAAAAAATTGCGATTTTTCGCGGTAAAGGTGCTTCCTGGTACGTTAACCGGGCAGCTAACCGGCAGCGTAACGGGAGTCCGACATATTGTGTTTTTTGAGCGTTTGTGATATGTGCACGTGTGGATTTTGTCTAATTAAGGTTAAAAAAATATATATATATCTTTAAGCGTGTTCTGGCGCGCTTACGTTTTGGGTTTGGTTTGCGCTGCAGAGACGATACGTCACGGTTATGCGATGCATCATGAGGCGTCTCACGGGCTACGTGATACGTCACTTAATAAAGAATATATTTTACAGCTATAGATATTAGCTTTTCAAAAACCAATGAAATTCACAGAAAAAACCATAGGTTATAGACCATATATAGTTAGGAATTTGCATTTACAAAACCTTGAAAATTCACTGAAAAAACCATAGGTTATAGACCATATATAGTTAGGGATTAGCATTTAAAAAACCTTATTTTATTTGCACAAAACCATTGAAATTCCATATATAGTTAGTTGCACTAACTATATATCGCGGACCCGCAATCCACTGCTAATGATGTCACATATTACATCATTCATGACATGGTCAGTGACATCACTGATGACATCACTGATGACATCTCAAATGACATCACTGATGACATCACTGATGACATCTCAAATGACATCATGATGACATCACTGACATCTCATTTTACATTACTGATTACATCACTGATGATATCATTTATGTGATAATACATCTTCAGACTCTAATATAACCTTAGATACACTCAGTGTAAACAGGCACTCACAGACCGTCACACATCCATGGAGTTACTCACACACCTAGTCAGTCATGCAAAGAATCAATCACACCTCCATTTCCTCAACTATACAGTTATACACACCTTACTTATTCAAACATATACTAACACATATTTACTCTCTTATACAATCCTTGATACAAGTTCACAATGATTCATACAGCCACTCTCACATTCACTGGCTCTTATGTTCAGTTATTTATATATGTCAACTCTCACATGGAGTGTGTTTTACATATGTACTTACTTTGACATGTAGAACTGAGATATCCATTCACTCACCAATATACTCATGCACACAGTCAACTGTCCATACAGCTGTTTCTACATGCACTTTTGAACCCATACACCTAGGGAATCAACTGCTCACACATCTATGCACAGAGTTATACACCTCCCAGCCACCCACACACATACTCAGTCTCCCATACAAATACTTGGGCAACCATTCAATAACCCATATAGTTACTGATATAGCTACTGATTTAAACATGCAGCAGTTTACAGAAGAACATAAATATTGATTGCCAAATTAAGACACTTTAATCACTAACCCATGCACTCAGTGAGACACATTTAATCATTCTCTCATACAGTCAGTCATGCACCTACTAAATCCTTCATCCAGACACTTATACATCCACTCATTCTTCAATATGTAAGACATATTTTAACTTTACAGAAACATACAGTCACTGGGTGTTGTCATCAGTGATGTCATCAGTGATGTCATTTGAGATGTCATCAGTGATGTCATCAGTGATGTCACTGACCATGTCATGAATGATGTAATATGTGACATCATTAGCAGTGGATTGCGGGTCCGCGATATATAGGTACTGCAACTAACTATATATGGAATTTCAATGGTTTTGTGCAAATAAAATAAGGTTTTTTAAATGCTAATCCCTAACTATATATGGTCTATAACCTAAGGTTTTTTCAGTGAATTTTCAAGGTTTTGTAAATGCAAATTCCTAACTATATATGGTCTATAACCTATGGTTTTTTCTGTGAATATATATATATATATATATATATATATATATATATATATATATATATATATATATATATATATATATTATATATATATTTCCAAAAGAAAAGCCCCCGAGCTTTAAAGATGCACTCCACTGGAAAATGTTCAACAGAACCTTTATTTCACAAGAAACTGCATTTCAAGCCCAATCAATCATTGTCCCTGACGCGTTTCGGTGCTGACATGCACCTTCATCATAGGGCGGGCACGTTGAAAACAGCAGGGGTGGACTGCCACATATATTACCCATGAGACATGTGCTCTCCAGTGAGCAGCATGCTGGGAGTAGTAGTCCTGATTGTTCCTCTTCGGTGAGGTCCGTTTCTCAACATTTGATAATTCTGCCCAATTTCATTTCAGCATTTAAACAGCCCTCCAGTGGGCCTCAGGTCTGGAATGCCACTTCCCTTTGCTCATTTCTCGTGCTGGTACAGGCTGTACTGAATTCCACAGCCACACAGACCTTCTACCGGTGTCACAGGCGGTGCAATCTTTCACGGCCGGAGTTGCCGTGTGTCAACATCCAAAAGAAAAGCCCCCGAGCTTTAAAGATGCACTCCACGGGAAAATGTTCAACAGAACCTTTATTTCACAAGAAACGGCATTTCAAGCCCAATTAATCATTGTCCCTGACGGGTTTCGGTGCTGACAAGCACCTTCATCATAGGGCGGGCACGTTGAAAACAGCAGGGTTGGACTGCCACATATATTACCCATGAGGCATGTGCTCTCCAATGAGCAGCATGCTGGGAGTAGTAGTACTGATTGCTCCTCTTCGGTGAGGTCCGTTTCTCAACATTCGATAATTCTGCCCAATTTCATTTCAGCATATAAACAGCCCTCCAGTGGGCCTCAGGTCTGGAATGCTGCTTCCCTTTATATATCCTCCAGACAAACGGTCCTTCCGGACACCCGGAAACCCGTGGGAGATGGCGTGTTTCCGGCGGAGCCACGGTAATTCAATCCAAAAGAAGAAATGCGTACTCGGTGCACTCTCAAGGAAACAATCCACAAGGTTAGCGGTATCAAAAAGAAGGATTTATTCCATCATAAATCCACACACAACGTGACGCGTTTCAACCGTCAAAGCGGTCTTGCTCACGCAAAGTGCAAAGTGATCGTCCTAAGTAAACATACAAAATAAAGGTAGGACTGTTAGTACAGTTTCAAATCCTAGAAATGAAATGAAAAGAGGACTCAGGTCAGATAGAAAAACAAGTGCCATTTGTAGTGGTGATTACCATAAATATGCTGAGAAATGTCACAAAGTAAATACATTGCTACATTACATGACTGCACAGATGGTACTGACTGCGTAATGAGAAAAAGCAAGGCATTTGGAAAATTGGAGACACGGGCAATAAACATAAATAAATAATGTTTAAAACGCAAATATCAGTTGTCTCCATATAAAATAAAATAACTTGTAAGACTATTCATTCCCCAAGTGCGGTGGTGACAAAACTCAGATTGCAAGGCAAATCGATCATAATATCATCGCAAAATGCAATAAATTACTGCTGAGCCAATATTTCATGATATTTCCTCTCTAAGTAAATGGATACAAGCCCCATAGTGGGTTAATTGTCATAAATGAACTTATGACTGATCATAAACTAGTGTGTATAACATAACAAAATATAAAAAGATTAGTGAAGATGAAATCCTTATCTGAGAGACCGTGGGCATCTAAAGAAAGAATCAACCAGAAGAGAAGGTTAGGGAACCCGGGAGGTCCCAAGTTGTATCCAAGGGCCCATTCCTTTTCTCCTGTAAAAAAACAAGGCACAGCACGATTGTCAGAAAAAACTCAACACCACATTGTAAAATAAACTAAATAGCTGTACATGAGAAATCAGATGTGAACCACAGAGTAAGACATAATCAAATAGCTGAATCTTTACAAGCTGTGCAGGAGTATTGCCAGTTCCTTATCATTGTTGTGTCCACCTGGCTGTTTCGTTCCTAAGTCAATTATGTGTCTAGACTCACATTGTCTGAGAATGAATTCTTTATTGCCCCTCTGACACCCACATTGACTTGTTCTACCACAACAAGTCAAATGATAGAACAAGTCAAGTGGTAGAACAAGTAAATGTGGGCGTCAGAGGGGGCAATAGAGAATTAATTCTCAGACAACTTGAGTCTAGATACATAAAGTAAACCTAAAGATTTACGGTTTAAACAATTTGAAGTCCCATGTTCCTAAAATCTGTTAAGATATTTTCAAATTCCACAGGGACCAGAACTAAGCCCCTTGACTCATATTTTGCCGCCTAAGAGATAATAACCAGATTGCATCTACTCTGCACTCAACAGCACAGCACTCTGCACTCAAAAGCACACAGCACTCTGCACTCAAAAGCACACAGCACTCTGCACTCACTACTCTGCACTCACTACTCTGCACTCTGCACTCACTACTCTGCACTCTGCACTCACTACTCTGCACTCACTACTCTGCACTCACTACTCGGCACTCGGCACTCACTACTCTGCACTCACTACTCGGCACTGCACTCACTACTCGGCACTGCACTCACTACTCTGCACTGCACTCACTACTCTGCACTTGCATTTACATTGCCAATACACAGCACTCTGCACTCAACAGCACACAGCACTCTGCACTCAACAGCACACAGCACTCTGCACTCAACAGCACACAGCACTCTGCGCTTAACAGCACACAGCACTCTGCACTCAATAGCACACAGCACTCTGCACTCAACAGCACACAGCACTCTGCACTCAACAGCACACAGCACTCTGCACTCAAAAGCACACAGCACTCTGCACTCAAAAGCACACAGCACTCTGCACTCACTACTCTGCACTCTGCACTCACTACTCTGCACTCACTACTCTGCACTCTGCACTCACTACTCTGCACTCACTACTCTGCACTCACTACTCGGCACTCGGTACTCACTACTCTGCACTCACTACTCGGCACTGCACTCACTACTCGGCACTGCACTCACTACTCTGCACTGCACTCACTACTCTGCACTGCACTCACTACTCTGCACTGCACTCACTACTCTGCACTCACTACTGCACTCACTACTCACCACTGCACCCACTACTCACCACTGCACTCACTACTCTGCACTTACTACTCTGCACTCACTACTCTGCACTGCACTCACTACTCTGCACTCACTACTGCACTCACTACTGCACTCACTACTCACCACTGCACTCACTACTCACCACTGCACTCACTACTCTGCACTGCACTCACTACTCTGCACTGCACTCACTACTCTGCACTCACTACTCTGCACTCACTACTCTGCACTCGCACTCTACACTCACACTCTGCCAAGAAGCGACGTGGCCGCCCCCCACGTGGGATGCCGAGGCCATGGCAGCCTCCTCTGGCGTTGGTAGGACGATCAAGGCACCCCACGGGCCAGGTATTTCACAGCCCAAGACGGGAGGTCGGCAGCTCTTTGCACACACACCTGGGAAATGGAGTTTCCTCGTTCAATAGGCAGAGATACAGAACTCCACGGGGTGAAACATGTTAAATAAGTCTGAAAGTGCTCGCTCATACACACAAGAAACAGGAGTTAAGTACCACATAATCTCCGAGGAATCGGTGCAAGAACTTACTGGATGCCGTTCAAAACCCTCTAAATGATGTCGGCGTCCTTTCCCCCCTCCCTCCCTCCCCATTTTCAATAAAGACACGGATAGGGTCAAGAAAAAACACCCTCTGAGATGGAGACGTACACAAACACCAGCCGGATAACAAATTCAATTTTATAACACTATAGTAAAGTTCCCGCCTGCACGGCTACTTCAGTGGCGGAGTTCCGAGAACTTAACACTGGGGAAATCCATTTTTGCGAAAATAATGGCACGTTAGAAACTGCCCCACAACAATAGGTAGATAAAAAACACGGATGAACAAAAATGCAACCTAATAATCAAGCGTATACTCATGCGCCCTCCATCCCTCCCTAAATATACATCCCTTTAAGCGCGTGGAAAAATAACGTCGGGCACATAAACAGTAACATCCTGGACATAACTGCCGGTATGCTCTTCTCACGGCGCTGTTCTGCGCTGTTCTGCGCTGCTCAGCCCACGATGGTCTCAGGTGCGAGCTTTGAGCATGGGCTTGTGGGTGAAGTTTTGCGCTTTGGAATGCGAAGGATTTCTCTCCCTTCGGATATTCTGCTCCTCCCTGGTGTTGCCTCTGTCTCTGCCTCCACTCAGGGGGAGGGGCGTCTCGGCGCCTCGCAGGGGGCGCTCTCTGTGTGCCGGGAAGAAGCAGAAAACCAAAGCACAACGTTGGTGAGGTCTGCGTCCTGACTCCCACTGCTCCTGGGTGCGTGGGGCGCAGATGGGCAGCGGTGGACGTCCCCTTCGATTTGCGGTGGGCAGCAGAAAACGAGAGGCGCGATGTGTACTCTTGGGCACACAGAGACTGCCAGGTGGAGGAGGCTTCGACTTCTTGGGGCGGCTGTTGTTGTGAAATGGCCTAAAGAAAAGCGCCGCAATTTTCAGATTCGGGGGCGTGTTTTTTGCGCCCTGAGTGACAGACGACGTCACAGGGCTAAAGAATGCAAAAAATCACGCCCCCGAATCCGAAAAAGACGGAGCTTCTTTGGAGGGACGGCTCTCTCCTCCAATGGCTGGCCTCCATTTAGGAAGCCAGCCAATGGTGGAGAGACAGGGCAGGGAGGCTGGTTCTGAAGCCCCACTAGATGACATTAATTCTCCGGACCGGAAGCTGCTTCGCAGCTTAACGGTCCCTCGACCTAAAAAGGGTCCTACTGGGAGCAAAATGTATGGAAAGGAGTTAAAGAGTACACAGAGAGCAGGTTGAAACTCCACAGGCGCATATAGGATGGTTCAAGATATTAACCTTTTGAGAAGAATGACACACTTATTTCAAAACTAAGAAAATGTTGTACAATGAAAATAAATAGATAGAGAATTGCAAACAGGAAGCTCAATAGACTTAGCAGCACCCACTGGTTCAATTACATTTTTACTTCTTCTTCAGTCTCTTGCTTTGTTTGCTGACTCTGCCCACTTACATCCACCTCCCCCCTCCATGCTCTACTTTTCTCTTCATCTCTCACCCAGCCTACTACCTACTCTTACTGGTTAAGCTCCTTATATAGCCACTTCACCCCTGCATTATCTCCTCTTTACCTGTAATTTCTCTCCAGGCATCTTATCTTGTCTCAATGATTCTACCACTCTGGCATTCATCTTTTCTATCTAGGGCTTGAGTACGATGTCGGGTGGACTGTCTCGGTCCTGGGACCAACTGAACTCTTGGCAGTGGTCCTGACCAGCTAATTACAATGCAACCAAACACTATCAGAATGGGAGCTCATGTTAGGGCCGTATTCCGACTGTAACACAAGCTCCCATTGAGAACTGGGATGTGTTGTTTATTTTCCTGCACCTGTGGCGGAGAGCTCAAGGTGCCTACCACAAGGTGCAGGGATCAAATGAGAGGGCATCATAGGTGCCCCCCAGTTCCCCAACTGGAGGCTGCAGCACAAGGGGTCCCTGCTGGGGACCCCAAACACACTTTCCGACATGCCGGACAGGCCTACATAGAAACCATGTCGGAAAAAGTGCATCGTAATCCCAAGGACCGAAAGGCCTACCCGTTGGGATTACAAACCAGCTCCGACTGGCAGATGGGCTCCTTGCGTCCGACGGAAGCCAGCCAGAATAACCGGCCAGTTTAGTTTCTGACCGATAGCATTATAATGCGGCGGTCGGAAAGTAAACCGAGCGGCCGATTAAAATGCAGCCCAGAAGACTCCGACCATCGGTCGGAGCCTTACCGGGCTACATTGTAATCGGCCCCTATGTCTTTAACTCTCATCCTTCCCTGTCTCAATTGCATCCATGTCTTCCTTCCCTGTCCTACTCTTCACCTCTCAAATCTCCACAAGCCTTTTACCTTCTCTGCTGGTTTTGCTATGCTAAATCCACCTATTCCTTTTCCTTTGTCCTTTTCCTCCTATCTTCTTTTGCTGGTTATGCTCTTGTTACATAGAGCTCTCCCCTTACTCCTTTCCTCGCTCCTCTTACCTTCTCTTGCTGATTCAATCTCTTACTTCAACCTCTACTTCCTTAATCTACTCTTCATCCTACACCTAGTCATTAACTTTCTCTTGCTTTTTCTGCCCATCTAAGATATACCTTGCTCCTCCTCCCTCCCTCTCCTCACCAACTTCTTACCATCCCTTGATTGTTCTGCCCTCTTCCATCCACATCTCACGACTGACTCTATCATCTGCTTATGTGTTTCATGCTGGTTCTGTCTCTTACACCTATGCCTGTTTTCCATGCACTACCTTTACCTTTCATTGTTTCCCAAGCCTCTTAGCTTTTCATTGGTTTTGTCACATTTAAATCAATTTCTCCAGTTTCAACCTCCAAAACCTTCTGAAAATTTCTCACTGATTCTACCCCTCTAACACGCATCTCTTCTTTTCATCTCTCCCTGACCTGCAAGCTTATCTTGTAGATAATGCACCTCTTACAGCCATCTCTCTCTCTCTATCCTAGCTTTGTTCCTTACCTTTCTAATTATTTCTCTCTTATATCCACCTCTCCTCCACGGTGTATGCTGTGGTTCACTGACAAAATATCCCCCCTGAAAATATCCACACACCAAAATATTGTGACCAAAATATAAGCATCCTATTTTATAATGGTAAGTACAAATATTTCGGGGAAAATTATTGTCATTAATATTGTTGTATTAAATATTGTTTTTCAAATATAAATATAAATAAATATGAAATATATTAAATAGTAACATACATTTAATAAAAATAAAATACATGTAATATGTATTTCAACACATATAACAAAAAACTTTTAATTTAAAGATAAAGAATCTTATACACAAATATATCTTTATCTATATATATATATATATATTTACATATATTTAATTAAAATCTATTATTAAACTAATAATTTAAATTTATAATACAATTTCAATCTTTTTTATTAATCTGATACTATAACAAAAACGTATATTTGTATATAAATATACCAATAACATAAAATATTAGAATAAACAAACCAATTTATTAAATACATACATCCAATTCTTACAATTTTATAAAAATATTTTCCACCTTATAAACATCAATAATTATAAATATTATAATGTTATATAAAAAAACACATAATATAAATTATGTCAATATAAAATTCATTATATAATTTTACATTTAATAGTTATGCTATTCCTACTACAATTTTATGAAAGTAGACAAAGAGGCCGATTCCGATCCTGGATAAAAAACGTCTGTGCGATTTTCATCCGGAGCCATCGCCGTACGATTCATACCCGTCCGTCCGAGTTGCGTAGTACGATCCGTATTCTGTCAATCCATCTGAATCATCGCAATCCGTACGTATTGCAAGGCTGAAATAGTGTACCGTACGACTCGTACACATGCCGTACGACCTGACGAGTACCATCTGGACCTGGGTATGAGGACGCGTTTCGTACGGTCCAGGTCAGGTAAGGGGGATTCGTACGGAAAAGCACACAATCACTTACACCGTACGGTGCGTACACCCCATGATAGCAGGGGTACGGCGTGTACCCCTGTGATCTTGGGTTGTACGCACCATACCCCGTGATCGCAGGGTGTACGCACCGTACACCCAGTGAACATGGGGTATGGTGCGAACACCCCAAGATCGTGGGGTACGGTCCGTACACCTCAAGATCGCAGTGGTACGCACCATACCCCTGCGATCATGGGTTGTACGCGCCATACCGGCCATTCTGTATCTGTTTCATGGCGGAACTCTGCTTTACGGCTGTTTTCAGCTCCCGTAGAAAAAGGGTTGTATGGTGCGTAACCGACACGAATCGTACTTGCAGGGTCGGAAAAATCAGCCGCAAACCGTACAGATGTCGCGTACACCGGGTTCCGAGGGAGAAACGTACGGGGATTTGATTCGTACGGTCTCTGTACGATTCGTACGGAGTCCAGCTCCTGATACAAATCATACTTCGTGGTACGTACGGGGGACGTTGCAGGGTACGATTCATATGGGAAAAACGCTCCAAACGGCTATTCGGATCAGTTTTTCCCGTTTCGGAATAGACCCCAAAGTGTTCTACTAAAGATGTATATAATGCACCACTCCCACTTCAAGCAATGCAACAGTAGGACATTTGTTACATCACACAGGGATGAAATGTACTATCCTCCCTCCAGTCAATATAGCAGTAGAGAAAATGTTGAATTGTATAGAGCTTAAATTCACTATTCCCAATTCAGTCAGTGCAACACTAAGGAAAATTTTGGATTGTGGAGGGGTAACATTTATTTCTCCAACTCCAGTAAGTGCAATAGTAGGGAAAGTGTTGGGTTGTGAAGGGGTATAATGTACTATTCTCACTCCAATAAGTGCAACAGTAGGGCCAGTGTTGTATTGCAGAGGGAAAAAGTTTACTATTCTCACTCCAGTCTGTGCAACATTAGAAACAAACAAATTCTTTCAACATAATAAAATAATTGCAAAAACATAGCAAACAAATAAAATATAAATGTTAAAAAACAAATATAATTTATATTTAGGCTGTGGGGGTTTAGGTTTAAACCTATAATAACTGATAAAACCCCACTGAAAGAAAAATAGCCCTCACCAGTGAAAACATATAAACACTGAAAAAACACCTGAACAACCACAAACTAAATGCCATTCAAAGAAAGGAAAAAGAGAGTGAAAGTGTGATTTTTTTTCCTGAAGGGGTCAATACAATGTAACTTTGTTATACAAGCTAGCAGTAAGAAAGACTGGCTAACATTATTCTGCTTGAGTTTTGTTCTTTAGGGATGCCACTAAAATATTGTTTCTTATTCCTTTTACTTTTTTCGGTTTTTTGGCCTTTGGTCTAAAGATGCAGAGTTTAGTTTCATGTTTTAGGTCTAGTTTAATCATTTTATAAACTATAGAGAATCAGGAAATATCAAACTCATATTTGATATTTTGGCTGCATTTGATTCTTTCACTGATAGGTAAAATGGCTGGCTTCATAAAAATCTTTCCTGATATGTGTCATCACATTTACCCACAGAGAATGGGTAAAAACCTTTAACACATCAGACTATAGCTTTTAATGGGTCAGTATTGATAGTAGGTGAATTGCCAACACCTCAGGCTTTAAACATTCAATGCAAGGTATAGTGACAAGTATATATATCACCAAGCATCTGGGATAGTGGTAAAAACATGACACCAGACTTTTGGAAAACATACAACGCATTGTCACTTGTAATGCTCTGCATAAAAGGTTCTTTCCAAGTTTAACATAGATTGGAGTGATATTGTTTGTATTTGCAGTTTGTATATAAAAAAGTTGTGTGATGACCTGTCAGAATTGATATCCGAGCTGAAGACATTCCCTGTAGGAGATCCTTGCCACTTGTTAGATGGTATGCTGAAAGCATCTTTACAGCCTTCAGAGTTAATGAGGGATGCTATTGACTTTTTAGTCTATTTTGATGCACTGTTTTCTTATGCACAGGAACTAAAACACAAATATTTATCATTTTGTGCTTTATGTGGCATCAAAGAAAGAGTCATTCCAAATGTGTCCCTTAGCTGATGGTTCTCAGCCCAAGGGGGTATGGATGCTGAGAGGGCCTTTTCACAGAAGTTTACATAGGAAGGAAAGGGTGAGCGCACATGACCCAAAGACTCACTGAAAAAGTATTGTATGGTGTACTACAATAAGATTAATTTGCAAAAACATATTCAGACCTCAAATACACTATAAGTACACTGTCTATATACCATGTTCTTTCAGTGCAATAAGCAAGCAATAATAAAAGCAAAACGTTCCATAAACACCAGAAAAACACTTTTTCTGTTGCTTTTATTGGCGCGAAAATA
Organism: Lissotriton vulgaris; assembly: GCF_964263255.1. Lineage (NCBI taxonomy): Eukaryota > Metazoa > Chordata > Amphibia > Caudata > Salamandridae > Lissotriton > Lissotriton vulgaris. The sequence continues at coordinate 1,998,401,698 of NC_141689.1, forward strand.
TGTAACCACTGATAACAACTGTTTTTTAAGATATTGAAAACACCCCACCAGAATTGACCAAAAATAGAAACTGAAAACAGGAAAGCCTATTTATATTACAAAAATAAATCTAATAAATACACATCCTAAATAACTAAAATTATTATTATCATTTTAAAAAATCTATCTTTTTCATTTAATCAAATAATTTTATTTCAAAATAATGTATTAATAAAAATATAATATTTAAAAATTAATTAATACTTAATTATAATTAATTTACTTCCCACAATATGCCCCCACAAAACACACAACACACTTCTAAAATCAAACTAAACACAAATGTATTTACACACTTAACATAAGTTATGTATTAATTTAAGAATTAACATCAATTAAAAAAGGTATTATAACTTAATTCAAATTAATTTACTCCCCAACCTGTCCCACTACAAAACCCATAACCCACATCTAAAATTTGTACTGCCCAATTAACGTAATTAGTTATCAATTTAATAATGTTTTATTACTTCAAAACTAAATAATAATTACTTATAATTAATTTACTTCCCACCATGTACCAGTATAAACCCCACAACCTGCAACTAAAATAAAACATAAAAAAGATCAATTACACAATTCACATAATGTATTATCAATTAAATCATTAATAATATTAAACAACTATTATTATTAATTTATTAGAATTAATTTACTTCCCACCCTGTAACCTAGAAACCCCACACCTAAATATTTAAAACAAAATACACAATTACCATAATTAATCATCAATTAAATTAATAACATTAATTAACAACTAGGTATTATTGAATTAAAATTATATTATTTCCACTCTTTACCTGATAAACCCTACATCCCACAGCTCAAATTAAAATAAAAAATGCATAATTAACATAATTAACTACCAATTAAATACATAATTAGTAATTAAAAATGAATTTTTAATTTATAATTATTAAATTACTTCCAGCCCTGTACCCCTTTAAACCCACAACCCGCTACGATGCTAAAAATCCTTTAAAAAAAACATAACTGCCAAAAATGTAACACCTATGTTAAAAAACATAACGAATAATTAAAAAAAAAACTATTCACATCATATAAATTTAAAATATATATTAAAATACATAATGATAATAAAAAAATTTGGGGCCCGATTCACAGAACTAACTTAAGACAAAATCCTAAACTTACTACCATTTTGGTATTCACAGACGGCACTTACTCATTTTGGTATTCACAGAAGGCACTTACTCATTTCGGTATTCGCAGAAGTTAGGAGTCCTAACTTTAGGACTCCTAAATGCCTTCTGTGAATACCGAAAGTCTTAAAGTTAGGATTTTTCTTAATTTAGTAGTAGTAAAGTTAAGACTCCTAACTTAAGGACTCCTAAATGCCTTCTGTGAATACCGAAAGTCTTAAAATTAGGATTTTTCTAAATTTAGTAGTAGTAAAGTTAGGACTCCTAACTTTCGGACTCCTAAATGCCTTCTGTCAATACCGAAAGTCTTAAAATTAGGATTTTTCTCAGTTTAGTGGTAGTAAAGTTAGGACTCCTAACTTTAGAACTCCTAAATGCCTTCTGAGAATACCCAAAGTCTTAAAATTAGGATTTTTCTCAATTTAGTAGTAGTAAAGTTAGGACTCCTAAATGCATCTGTGAATACCAAAAGTCTTAAAATTAGGATTTTTCTCAACTTTACTACTACTAAACTGAGTAAAATCCTAATTTTAAGACATTCGGTATTCACAGAAGGCATTTAGGAGTCCTAAAGTTAGGAGTCCTAACTTTACTACTACTAAATTGAGAAAAATCTAAATTTTAAGACTTTCGGTATTCACAGAAGGCATTTAGGAGTCCTAAAGTTAGGACTCCTAACTTCTGCGAATACCGAAATGAGTAAGTGCCTTCTGTGAATACCAAAATGAGTAAGTGCCTTCTGTGAATACGAAAATGGAAGTAAGTTTAGGATTTTGTCTTAAGTTAGTTCTGTGAATCGGGCCCATTATAAACAACCATATTCTTGTAAAAGATATTAATGACCGATATTTTAAAAATGTACTTACCTTAAAATCGATATTCTTGACAATGATATTCTTGAAGACAATATTTCCATTCCACAATATTTCGTAGATGATATTTTGGTATGACAATATTTTAATTTTTATATTTTGTCTAAATATCGTACGCTTCACCTCATCTCTCCCCTTACATCTTACCATTCTCACAGGCTCCGTCCCTCTACATACACATCTCCACATCTTCACTTCTCATTATTCTCTCTATGCCCTCCTCATAAGTTCTCCTGCTGGTTCTGCCTCCCTTACATCTTCATCTTCTGTCCATGTACTACCCTTAACTTGTCATACCTCCCTCCAGTCTCCTAACCTTTGTTTGCTGGTCTCCTCTTATATCCACCTTTCTATTTTACATAGTCTCTTATCTTGTCTTAATGTTTCTGCTTCACTTATACCCTCCTCTTCCTTCCATGCTCTACACCACATCTCTACCAGGTATTTTACCTTCACACTGATTATAACAGCCTGTCACCTGCCATGTGTACACGTCATCACTCCTCTCTCTCCAGCCTCTAACTGCCTCTCGCTCGTTCTACACCTCTAACATTTTTTTCTCCACTTCCTTTCCTCCTCAGCCTTTTACCTACTCATTGTGGTCGTGCCTTCTTATACCTACCTCTGATCATTCCCTCTCCCACTACTTAAGTTCTCCAGATGGTTCTTGCACTCTTATATCTACCTTGTATAAACATGCACTACCTCTTAGCTTTCATCTTTCCCTCCAGTCTCAACTTTTGTTGCTGTTTCTGCCCACTTTACATCAACCACTCCCTTCTCCTCAGCTTCTTCTTGCTGGGTTCCGTCCCTCTTATATCCACCACACCATGTTCTACTGTACATGTTTCATCTTTCTCCTGATACTGTGTTTCAGCTGTTCTCTTCCAATATATCCACCTATCCACTGCCTTTCTCTGAAAGCATCTGAAAAACTTAGATTCTGCATCTCTTAATATTCCTCTGGAGCTGTCTCAGCTCAAGGTCCTCTGGGAACCTCGAGCCCAAAACGAGCCAACATTTGACACAGGGTGATGTGGTTTATAGGCTACATCTTCCCACCATTCACTATAGGGAGCCAGGCTCCAATCCTGGTCTCTGCTCAGCATCCTGTGAATCCAGGCAAATCTCTCTGGGCTGAAAAAAATAAACATTGAATGTAGTCTGTCGCTGTTGTGAATTACCATGTAAAAAATGTGGGCTATGTAAAACTGCCAACAAGGAAATGTGGACCATGTCTGTCACCTACCCTCTCATCTCATCCTCCAAGAATTAAAGATGAAGCATTAAGTTTGAATGTCATAAGGAGAAACTGAAAGATTAAGGATCAAATGCGGCTTTCCTGCTTGACCACATTGTGTGATCCTACGCAAATGATTTATTTCACAGAGCCTTTATTTTGTTCAAGCCATGTCTTCCCTGGACCAGAATCAAGCATCGTAGGACCGGTTTCTGGCTACCAGCCGTCATCAGCCACGATAGCTTGACTCAAGTGGTGTGGAGAGCACGAAACTCATATCTGAGCATACCCGTCCCACTCTGGGTGACAAATGCAAAAACAACAATTGAATGACAAAAAAAAACAATGGATTTAGGCCCAGATCTCTGTACTGGGGTGAATGTATGACATTGTTCTGCATTCTGTCCATCAATTGTTGTTTTTGCATTTGTCACCCCGAGTGGGACGGGTATGCTCAGGCATGAGTCCCGTGCGCTCCATACCACTGGAGTCAAGCTATCGTGGCTGATGACGGCTGATAGCCAGAAACTGGTCCTACGATGCTTGATTCCAGTCCAGGGAAGACATGGCTTGGCAGTTCGGGCTGGACTGTTCCCATGAGGCACAGGGTCATGGCTGATTTGCATATGGCCATGTCTGAACTGGGGTGGTGTGGTGAGCAAAGAACCGATGGATAAAGGCCCAGATCTCTGTACTGGGGTGAATGTATGCCATTGTTCTGCTTTCTGTCCATCAATTGTTGTTTTTGCACTAATACATATTAGGACAGGAGAATTAAAACAATCTCTAAGTCAGAGGTGCAGCAAGAAGCAAGAGCAGTGCAGAAAGAACCAACAAAGGAGCAGAAAGAGGCGAGAGGCATACAGAAAGAGGCAAGAAAAGTACAGAAAGAAGCAAAAGAGATGCAGAAAGAGGCAAGAGAACTGCAGAAAAAGGCAAGAGATGTGCAGGAAGAGGCAGAAGAGGTGCACAAAGAGATAAAAGGGGTACAGAAAGAGACAAGAGGGGTGCAGAAAGAAGCAACAGAAGTGCAGAAAGAAGCACAGAGGTGCTTAAAGAGGCAAGAAAAGTACAAGAATAAGCAACAGAGATGCCAAAAGATGCAAGAGAGGTACATAAACATGCAATAAAGGTACAGAAAGAGGGAACAGGGTTGCAGAAAGAGGTAAGAGGGATACAGAAATATGCAATAGAGGTACAGAAAGAATCAAGAGCAGTGCAGAAATAACTAACAGAGGTGCAAAAAGAGGGAAGAGGGATGCAGAAAGAGGTAGAAGAGATGCACAGATTGGCAAGAGAGGTATAGAAAGAGTCAGGAGGGGTAAAGAAAGAGGCAAGTGACATACAGAAAGAGGTAAGAGAGGTGCTGAAAATAAAAAGAAAACAGCAGAAAGAGGCAAGAGGGATGCAAAAAAGGGAAGAAGGGTGCAGAAAGAAGCAAGAGCGGTACAGAAAGAAGCAAGAGAAGTACAGAAAGAAGCAAGAGAGGTACAGAAAGAAGCAAGAGAGGTACAGAAAGAGGAAAGATGAGTGTAGAAAGAGACAACAGGGGTGTAGAAAGAGACAACAGGGGTACAGAAAGAAGCAAGCAAAATAGGCAATAGAAGAGCAGAAAGAGGCACGTGAGATACAGAAGCAGGCAAAAGAACTGCAGAAAGAGGCACGAGAGTTGCAGAAATAGGTAAAAGGGGTACAGAAAGAAGGAACAGTTGTGCAGACAGAAGCAAAAGAGGTATAGAAAGAGGAAAGAGGGGTACAGAAAGAGGCAAGAGGGATGCAGACATTTGGAAAAGAGGTACATAAAGAAGCAAGAGCAGTGCAGAAAGAACAAACAGTGGTGCAAAAAGAGGCAAGAGAGGTACAGAAATAGGTAGGGGAGGTACACAAAGAGGCAAGACAAGTACAGAAAAAAGGCAGGAGGGGTGCAGAAATAAGGAAGAGAAGTGCAGAAAGAAGCAACAGAGGTGCTGAAAGAGACGTCAAGGGTGCAGAAAGAGCAATAAAAGTACAGAAAGAAGGCAGAGAGATACAGAAAGAGACAAGAGAGGCGCAGAATCAGGTAGGAAATTTGTAGACAGGGAACAAGGATGTAAAAAGAGGTGCAGAAAGAGGGAAAAGGGTGCAGAAAGAGGCAAGGGGGTACAGAAAGAAGCAAGTGAGCTGCAGAAAGAGGCAACAGAGGTGCAGAAAGATACACGAGAAGTGCAGAAAGAAGCAAGAGAGGTGCAGAGAGAGATAATAGAATTACAGAAAGGAGCAAGTGGGGTGCAGGAGGAGGCAAGAGAACTGCAGAAAGAGGCAAAACAGTTGCAGAAACTGGCAAAAGGGTGCAGAAAGAATGAACAGGTGTGGAGAAAGAGGCAAGAGAGGTGCAGAAAGAGGGAAGAGGGGTACAGAAAGAGGCAAGAGGGATAAAGAAATTTGCAAAAGAGGTACAGAAAGAAGCAAGAGAGGTGCAGACAGAACCAACAAAGTTGTAGAACGAGGCAAGAAGGGTGTAGGGAAAGGTAGGAGAGGTACAAAAAGAGGCATGAGGGGTACAGAAAGAGGCAAGAGGGGTACAAAAAGAAGGAAGAGAAGTGCAGAAAGTAGCAACAGAGGTGCTAAAACAGACAAGTTGGCTGCAGAAAGAGGCAAGAGAAGTGCAGAAAGAGGCAAGAGAGGTGCAGAACGAAGAGAGTGAGGTTCAGAAAGAGGCAAAGAAGAGCAGAAAGTGGCAAGTGAGATGCAGAAAGAGGCAAGAGAGGTATAGAAAGAGGCAAGATAAGTGTGGAAAGAGGCAAGAGAAGTACTGAAAGAGGCACTTGAGATGCAGAAAGAGGCAAGAGAGGTATAGAAAGAGGCTCGATAACTGCAGAAAGAGGCAAGAGAAGGGCAGAAAGAGGCAAGAGAGGTGTAGAAGGAAGAGAGTGAGATGCAGAAAGAGCCAAGTGAGGTACAGAAACAGGCAAGGGAACTGCAGAAAAGGCAATAGAAATGCACAAAGAGGCAAGAGAGGTGTAGAAAGAAGCAAGAGAAGTACAGAAAGAGGCAATAAAAGTGCAGAAAGAGGCACTTGAGGTGCAGAAAGAGGCAAGAGAGGTACAGAAAGAGGCTCAAGAAGTGCATAAAGAAGGGAGGGAGGTGCATAAAGAGGCAAGTGAGATACAGAAAGAGGCAAGAGAGATACAGAAAGAGGCAAGAGAGGTATATAAAGAGGCAAGAGATCTGCAGAAAAAAGCAACAGTGGTGCTGAAAGAGGCAGGTGAGGTACAGAAAGAGCAAGAGAAGTGCAGAAAGAGGCAAGTGAAGTGCAGAAAAAAGACAGTGAGATGCAGAAAGAGGAAGAATGGTACAGAAAGAAACAAGAGAGATTCAGAAAGAGGCAAGAGAGGCACAGAAAGAAGAGAGGTTTGTGCACCATTAGTACCAGTTTAACACTCACATTATGCAATAAGTAACATGTGACCATTCCAGCTTTGCAAAGGGCCTTCCACCATGCTTTAACACATGGCACTGCATTTTTGGGAACATTTGAGCCTTATGAGCTAAAAACAAGGCTTTTTGTATTCAAACTGCAGATTGGGCAGCAGATGGTGGAATATTTGGCAAATGCGGAAAAATGTTTAATTATGTGAACATTGGTGCAGCCGAACAGTCACATAATTCCAGTGGCCCTGGTCCTACGTCCGACTCGGTCCAGAAGGGCTCCTCATTGAGTTTATAGTTTAGCTTCTGTGGAAACAAGGAACACTAAACCTGAGGTCACCACTCCACAACACAATCTACAATACCACATAATTACCCCCAAAAACGCATAATTCCACTTCACATAATTCCTATACACTAAATACCACATACTTTCTATTGACATAATATCACTGCACAGCTAACCACATAATTCCACCACTAACAACATACATCCACTCTACACCAAGAAATATTACTAAAACACTTTTACATTTACAACACCAATAGCTCTACCTCTCACAAATGTAAAACTATTACATTGCAAATGCTTCTTAAACTAGTAGTCGCGTTTGCAGAGTGGTGGAGAAAGGGTGCTGAGCCTCTGACCAGCGCTCAGGAACTCCACTGCGTAGGACTTACAGGAGGTCTTCTTGGCCCCCAAAGTCCCTCAGGAGTAAAGTGGACTTCATCCCCTTCCCATAATCTGCCAGCAGGCTTGTTTGCTGAGTGGTGGCGAAAGAGGGCTTGGCCTCTGAAGACCTCTTAGCAATCCCACAGTGTGGGACGTACTGGAGGTAACAAGAGAGGTAGTTGGGCTCCAAGGACATCCTTGGGGGACGACTACCCCTCCTATTACCTCTACTATGTCCCACACAGCAGGATTGCTAAGTTCTCATAGCAGGCCACGTCCCATTTGACCACCACTAGGCAAACGGGCTCCCTGGTGCACTCTTGGATGGCATTGAAGTCACCTTCGCTGACGGGGGTCCTCGAGGGTGAACTAACCTACCTCTTACCTCCAGTAAGACCCACACAGTGGGATTGCTGAGAGGTGGACACAGGCCATGTCCCCTTTCTCCACCACTCTACACACGTGCCATCTGGTGTGCTCTTTGTGGGGGATGATGTCCGATTGCCTTTTGAGGGTCTCTGGGGAACAAATAGCCGACTGGATACCTCCAGTAAGCCCCACACAGCTGGATTGCTGAGTGGTGTGAAGCCATGCCCCCTTTTACAACCACTCTGCAAATGCGCCGCCTGGCACACTTCTGCTCAGGGGAAGAAGTTCACTTGTCTCCTGAGGTCGTCAGGACACAAGAGGACCTCATCGCCCCACCCACAGTGAGCCAAGAGGTGCATTTGCAAAGTGGTATAAAAAGGGTTGTGGCATCGGACCACCTCTCTGCAATCCAGCTGTGTGGTGCTTACTGGAGGTACCTGGTGGGTGAGTTAGCACCTAGGGACCCCCAGTAATCAACAGGACTTAAATCCCCAACTAGAACACATCAGAGGGTGCATTTGCAGATTGGTGCAGGGAGGGGCGTGGCCTCCTGCGAGATGCCGGCTTTTCTTTTTTTAAATATTTATAGAAGGGGGGCTGTGTGGCCCCCCTTCTTTCAGTATTTTTTGGCTCTTAGGGACCCCATCCCCAGGGCCTGAGCATTTTATAAAAAAAATTTTAACGAGAAGGGGGCGTGTGGCCTTTGTTCCCTGGGCACTATTGGCCTCGATCGGGGACCTCATCCCCCGGGGCCTGGCTAGCAAATTTTTACAATTTTTATTTTGGCGGGAGGCCATGTGGCCCCACCTCCTGAAGCACATAATGGCCCCGGAGACCCATCCCCCGGGGCATTGCTTTGTTTTTATGTTTTTTTTTAAATAAAATAATACAGAAGTGGGCCGTGCCCCCCCCTCCTCATTTGGCAATGTCTGGCCCCAGGGACACCATCCCCCGGGGCCTGGCCAGCCTCTTTTGTTTTTTAAGGAGGGGCATAGCGGGCAGCAAGAAGGCAAGAAGGCAATGCAAGGCTGAAGGAACTTCGACTTCAATAGCAGCCACAACAATACCGAAGCAGAGAGTCCATTCAAAAGTCCAATCTCAAGTTCACGATTTATATCCACAGTTTTCTCCAATGGCATCATACTGCATGGATTGTGGAGTTGTAGTGAGTGCTGGAGAGCAGTCCATAACGTCTCCTCGTAATGCTGCAAAGAACAACAAATGTTAATGCTTTTTTATTTTTGACCCTTCATAGTTTTTCTACATTAACAGGCATTTTCCTGTCTTACAAAATGGGTATCGAGGTGTTGTTCATTTTATTATCTTCTAATTTATTGTAACATTATGTAAACATAACTTGCCTTATAGATAAGTCAACCCATTCCTCTACAAATAAATACACAGCCAGATTTTGCCAGTTATCATTATTTACTTTTTCACTTTTCTAAATAAAAGTCATGTCTGTGTTTACATCTTCTAGTAAGTGCATTAAGAACATAAACAAACATACTCTGGTTTTTTAGACAACACTGTGTTAAATTTTGTAATCTCTTCCTTAAAACAATCAACTGTAATATATGTGTCCTGTTCTGCAACCACTCATCTCTCTATTCATTTCTTCTAAACATAAAACAGGAGTTTCACATAGTACAGCCTCTTAACTAAAGTTCACCTTGTTGAGTGGTATAACTTATTTTGTGTTTTAAACCTAGCCTTGGAAAGATACGTATGAATTTTCTTAGTATATCAATGGATTGCTGTATAATACTATAAACACTACTAATTTCCAGGAGTATTGGGTGACTTCAGTAAAGAACTTCCCGACATTGCTGCTAACTGTGCTAGTTTATCTTCAAATTTTTCTATTTTAGGTGATTTTAATATACATTTTGATGATTTGAATTCTACCATCACGCAGGATCTTATTGACGGCCTGGAAACATTTCAATTTAAGCAAAGAGTGTACAGTCCCACCCATAACTTAGGGAATTTACTTGACCCTCTATTCACTAATCTTCAGCACCTTACAATGGCTGAGTCCACTCCGGTTCTTTGGTCAGACCACTTTTTACTCTCATTTACCTGGACTCCTCAAGATTCTCTACGGCCTATTATTAGAACGAACAAATGTGGTTGTAGTTGGTCCAAACTTTGGGGCCGACTAGGATGGCGGACGGACTTTGCCCGTCCGCCATCCCTGTGAAAAACGGGACCGTCTGTGACGTGAGCGGCGGTCCCGGCATGCCAAATATGATGCGCCTGCCAAACTGGCGGGCGCATCATGCATTTTTAACTTTGCTGTGGGTGGTTCAGCACCACCTGCCGCAATGTTAAAAATGCAGGCATGCATTTGTATACACAAAGCGGCAGGCACCGCGTGTGCCTGCCACTTTGCGTATGCAAATGCAGGGGGGTACCACAGGTACCCCCCATGTCCAACCCCCCTCTCGCCTTCACCATGGGGGCCCGCAGGGGGCCCCCAAAGTAAAGACTGCATACCTTTCTGTGGCGGCATTGCCGCAATGGAAAGGCATCTGCGTGAGGCCATGGTAATATGGCTGGCGGTGTCTAGAAAACACCGCCAGCCATATGAACCCTTTTCCGCCCCGGCCGCAAGGCGACCCGGGGGATAAGCGGCGGACAGTATTTCCGTCCGCGGCGGTCCCCCCCGCCATTGTAATATGGCGAGGGAAATGTCGGGCGGTGGTGATCCGCCCAACATCCTAATGGGCCCCAATCTGCTGAAAGTTGGGCAACTAAGTTAAAAAGTTCTATTCTCCTACCTCACCCCAATCCTACAGTCGCTAATGATTATTTTATTAGTTGGCTGAACTCCTCCTTGGATCTAGTCCTCCTGAGGGACACATTTTGTCATCGACTGGGACCTAACAAACAACTCTGGTATTCCCAGAAACGTAGGCAGCTTCAACAAGCATGTAAACAATACGAAAGGAAATGGAGGAAAGATTTAGCAAACTTAGTTACAGAGAATCACTTAAACTTTATAAAAATGAAATAAAAGTTGCTCAAACTAGTTTTTATCATGAAAAGATCCTGTCGTCATCTAATTCCCCTCTGGAAATTTTTTCAATTGCAAAAATCCTTACTACACCTCCTAGCCCTCCTCTGGATCCTGATAGTGCCCAACGGCGATGTGATGAAATAGCAAATTTCTTTTCCGTCAAGGTTCACAACATCTATGAGGCCTTTTCGCAAACCAGTTCTGCTATTGATCTTACCCCTTGTAAACAGCAAGCCGTGCTGGAAGAGTTCCCCCTGACACTCCCTCTTTTCAGGGACTTCTCAGACAACTAAAACCTGGCTCTCCTGTTGATCCCGCTGCCCCTGCCGTTCTTTATATGATCTCAGAAATAGTCTCTCCAGTCATTCAGGATGTGATAAACTCTTCTCTTCTAATGGGGCATGTTCCTCTGTTATGGAAACAGGCAAGAGTGAAAGCTCTTTTGAAAAATACAAAACTTGATCCGGAGGAATGGGCTAATTATCGGCCCATTTCCTTGCTGCCAGAAATAAGCAAACTTGCTGAAAAGTACATTAACTCTGTATTGGCAGTTGTTTGGGAGGGAAACAACTGTCTTCATCCTACTCAGACAGGTTTTAGACGCCAACAGACTGCTTTACTTGCTGTGATTGAAGAATCTAGGAAAATCTTGGACAATGGAGGCTGCACTGTTTTTATTTTGTTAGATCTCAGCACAGCCTTTGATACTGTTAACCATCAACTTATGGTCCAAAGACTCAGTGAAGTAGGGGTGAGAGGAGTCGCCATGAGGTGGCTGCAGTCCTTTCTCGAAGACAGATCTTTTTCTTTCTACGAGGGGGATGCCGTATCAGAGCAGATACCTCTGCAGTGTGGAGTCCCCCAGGGATCTTCTTTAAGTCCCACCATGTTTAACATCTACATGAGATCTCTGGCAGATGTGGTGATTCCGTGAGGGATCCACATTGTCACCTTTGCAGACAACACTCAGCTGGCGGTCTCCCTCAGTCAGCAAGATAAATTCGTGCCTGCCTTAACTTCATGCCTTGTGAAGGTATATGAGTGGATGGACAAATCATTCCTAAGCAGAACTTATGCTCCTGGGTTACTCTGCCCCTGCGAACATAGACCTTTTGTGGCCCAGCTGCTTAGGTTCCCCTCCTGTCCCTAAGAAACAAATTAAGGGCCTGGGAGTTTGGTTCAACTGCAATTTGGATTTCAAAATATAGGTTCGCAAAGTCGCAGCAAATTGCTATGTACTACTAAGGATGTTAAGGAAGATTCTTCCCCTTCTTCCTTTTGATGCCAGACGTATTTTGTTCCAGGGACACATAATATCTCGCCTTGACTATGCAAATGCAGTCTATTTGGGTGCATCACTAGGAACCACTAAAATACTGCAAATTGTTCAGAATTGTGCAGCCCGCCTTCTAATGAATATGTCCAAACGTGTCTCAGCCAGACCTGCTCTTGGTCAGCTGCATTGGCTCCCTATCCAGGAAAGAACTAGGTTTAAGGCTATGTGTATTGTCCATAAATCTATTTCTGGAAAAGGTTCTCCACTGTTTCAGTCAATGCTGTAATTATACCACCCTTACAGAACTCTTAGATCCAATAACAAATGACTACTTGTAGTTCCTTTGATCAAGCGGTCACGAACTGTGGGTCTGCGGTTTTCCTATAATGCAGCCAAGTTCTGGAACCAGCTTCCAGAGGATCTATGACTGGAATCTAGCTATCTTAGATTTAGGAAGAAGCTTAAAACCTTCCTTTTTCCTCTTTCCGCTTAAAATCTTCCTCTTTCCATGATCAGATTAGGTGTACAAGGTGTCACGATAAGCGCTGGGATACCTTTGGGTAGCCATGTAGAAAGTCCTCCAGTTGAATAGAAGTATTGCACAAAACGGTGGCATCTTCGCGGATAACTATGCAGGGCAGGATTCATTCTGGCACGAGGACACTGTCACAAAAATTAAACCTCAACAAGAAACACTTACAGATATAAATAAAGCAGGTTCCCGAGTTGAAGCTCAAATTCAGTAACGTTTTAATCAGCCCCAAAACATTAGTGAGCACGGTCAAGGCTGGGCAAGTGTGCTTTAACCCCATATCTGCCGTCGAAAATTATCTGTAATTCCCGAGAGAGGTCTTTGCATTCCTGAGTTTCTCGAGCACAATCCCCGTTCCTGTGACCAGGAGGATGCTTTCTCCTGACCTGCTGCCCTGCTCGCTCTCTGACCTTATTCACAAGAGGCATGTTGACACGCATAAAAGCCCCGCACCACACACTAACGGTATCAAACGTCTTCCCGCCCTTTCCCAACTATGATGGACAGCTCACTCAAGGGACCTTGGCTCCTTATGGCGCTGTGGCAAAGTTACAGGCACACATGGTCAGTAGAGACAAATCTTCTGGCCCCACGCAGCTGCAGTGTAGGAAACTGTGAAAGGTTAATAGTGCCTACAAGGGGATTTATTTCAAAACATTGCTTTCCAGTTTAGGATTCAGTATTACAATTCTTTTATAATCCTTTCTGATTAATCAGAAACTGTAACAATTTCTTTTCAAGGTCAATATAGTCAAAAGCAAACGACTATTTCAAACGTATGAATAATCAGAAAAACAGATAAGGGAGACACGAAGTAGTAAATCTTCTGATTAAAAGTTCATTAGTTTATATATTGCTTCATAAAGTCAAAATAGGGTACAAATCAACAATTACTGGTGAAGACACAGTATTGAACAAATGAAATAAAGAATTGTGTAATCAAGCTATACTTCATTTGTAGAGAGGCCAGTCCATAAATAATCCGAAAAGATGACCACTATCACATCATAATAGAAAAATCATCAATGTAAATTAATCAAATGAAAAGGGAGAGGGACTCTATGGTCGACGTTTCGGTCTTCAGTAGAGTAAATCCGTAAGACCTTCCTCAGGACAGTACAGTAAATCAATAGTTGTGACCCTTCACAGAGAAGTCCAAGTGTGCATTTGTTGGTCTCACCCTGTGTAGAGGTAAGTTTCTATAATGGTTCCTGGTGTTTCTGTTTTTAAATATCCAGACTATTTTAAGGATGATTGCGCTTTGTTCAATCGTCGTAAGATAATGTTTGATTCTTCAAAGTTCCAAAACAGTTAACCACCGCAGTCACCGCAGTCAAAGTCAGGACTTCACAGCAGTCGGCATCAAGGATCACTATTAACCTTTAACTGTTAATACAAGCCCGAGCCTGCAAGGATATATTGGGTCTTCCCACTCTCTGTTCTTCTAGCAGTGTAGAAAAAGCACTATCATTTACCAAACGAGGTAGCACTTACTGGATTAGCCAGTAGAAAGTACTCCAGTTGAGTAGCGGTATTGCACAAAACTGTGGCATCTTCGTGGATAGCTTTGCAGGGCAGGATTCATTCTAGCAAGAGGATCCTGTCACAAAAATTAAACCTCAACAGGAAGCTCTTACAAATATAAATAAAGCAGGAGCCCGAGTTGAAGCTCAAATTCAGTAAAGTTTTAATCAGCCCAAAACATTAGTGAGCACGGTCGAGGCTGGGCAAGTGTGCTTTAACCCCATATCTGCCGTCGAAAATTAGCTGTAATACCCGAGGGAGGTCTTTGCATCCCTGAGTTTCTCGAGCGCAATCCCCGTTCCTGTTACCAGGAGGCTCCTTTCTCCCCACCTGCTGCCCTGCTCGCTCTCTGACCCTTTATTCACAAGAGGCATGTGAACACGCATAGAAGCCCCGCACCACACACTAGCGGTATCAAACGTCTTCAAGCCCTTTCCGAACTATGATGGACAGCTCACTCAAGGAACCTCGGCGCCTTTTGGCGCTGTGGCAAAGTTACAGGCACACATGGTCAATGGAGACAAATCTTCTGGCCCTACGCAGCTGCAGTGTAGGAAAAGCACTATCATTTAACCAACGAGGTAGCACTTACTGTTATGAAGCTGTGACTGCCATTCCCATCGCTCTGTGGGCTCAGCGCCGCCTCAGCGCTGACAGCCGATTTCTGGGAAGGTAACTCGGCGCCATTGCCGGCGTGCGACTTAGCCACGCCCCCTTGGTGGCCACGCCCCCCCCACGGTGTACTTAAAGCTGAAATCCTAGCTTTACCCGCCAGAATCTTTGATACTCCTGAGGCGAAAAGCCGGGAGCCGCTTGCTGCATTGTTTTAATCTTTGTGTGTCACCTTTTGGATAAATTGCCGATTTTATGTGCACTTTTACCTCTGTTATGAAGCTGTGACTGCCATTCCCATCGCTCTGTGGGCTCAGCGCCGCCTCAACGCTGACAGCCGATTTCTGGGAAGGTAACTCGGCGCCATTGCCGGCGTGCGACTTAGCCACGCCCCCTTGGTGGCCACGCCCCACCCCACTCCTACTTAAATCATGTGTCATTTCCGTACGCGCAGCGGACGGGCGCAGCGGGCGCGCCTAAGGCAAGCCCATCTGCGCCCATCCGTGCCTGGACCGTGCCCAGGGCCATACCCCCTGCCGGTTCCGCTGATTATACCCGCACGTGCTGGACTAACACCCAACTACTTCTCTTAAATCCCTCCCCCTGCTCGGCCACTACTCTTTGCAACCCTGACCACTTGGAAAATGATCCCTTCCACTGCCCTCAATGTAACTTCACACTCCAGCCCTATTTACCTTGTTTCCCCTCATATCCTAAACCGCAGCTCTCTTCGTCTCACCACCGGACGCTGAAAGCAGGCTTGGTTAACTGCCGGTCACTACCCCGTCATGCCAACGACATCTGGATGTCAATTTCCTCTGACGAGTGGGATATTTTATTTCTCACTGAGTCCTGGATCACTGACTCCTCCTCTCCGGATATCTATCTTGCCATCCCCCCAGGCTACGAAATAAAGTGCATCAATAGGGCTGGGGGAAAATCTGGAGGCGGATTAGCCGTCATCCTTAAATCCCATCTTCAGCTGACCGCCACCAAACTTACCAACATCGGTATAATTGAAGCCATGTACTTCTCTGTATCTGACTCCGCTGCAGCTATACTGGCTGGTACCTTAGTCTACAACCCCCCTACTGCCGCCTCCACTTCTCTTACTGCACTTATCCACCAGCTGGCTGACCTATCCCTTAAACACCAACATTTTCTAGTCTTAGGTGACTTTAACCTCCACGTAGACAACCCTCTCTGTGTGAAGGCTAACAATCTGTTGGAAACCATGGATAGTCTGAATCTCACACAATTGGTCACTGGTCCCACTCATGTTGCTGGTCACACCTTGGACCTTATTTTCGCCAACTTCTTGACGATCACAGTACTCCCCCCTTCCCCTCACTTGGTCTGACCACTATCTTATCCCCTTTTCCCTTGCTCTAGGCCGGAAACCTGCTCCCACGGTCCCCAGGAAAGAGTTGGGAAGAAAGTGGCATAAGGTCACATGTGCCACTTTGGACCCAGTATTCCACTTTCAGGCGGAATACCTCTCCACTGATGTTGATGGAAATGTCTCTAGGCTGAATACCGCCCTAATCAAAGCTATTGATGCCATTGCTCCCCAGAAAATCATTGCCTCCACCAGATCACGTCCCTCCGCCCCTTGGTTCTCCACCTCCCTCCGCAAGGAAAAAAGCAGATGCAAGGCACTCGAACGTAAGTGGAGACAAAACTATGACCCCGAAGCTAAACTGACTTACAAATCTGCTCTGAAAAAATTCCTCAAACAAAAGAAAATCACTATGAAAGACCATTTCTCTCTTCAAATTGCTAATGCCAAAAACTCGTCAAAAACTCTGTTCACCATTGTCAAAGACTTCATTAATCCTCCTGCTAGGGCCACACAGAACTCTGCTAGTCAGGCCCTATGCGAGGGACTCTCTGACTACTTCCTTGAAAAAATAAACAAACTCTGTATCTCCTTCCCTAAAGGGCTAGCCTCCCTGCCTCCCTCCATTAGGTCCCCAGCTTCTCCGTCCTTCCTTTCCTTCAATAAACTTACCCTGGACGCTGCCATTAGGTTACTCACCCTCTGCAAATCTGGCGCCCCCTCTGACCCAGTCCCTGCTAAACTTATGGGAGAGCTGGCTCCTTCGCTAGCCAGCTCCTTCCTTTCCATCTGGAACGCCTCCCTCCACCATGGCTTTTTTCCTACCACTTGGAAGGAGGCTTTGGTGATTCCTATCTTGAAAAAGTCAGATGCTGATCCCACTATCTTCGCTAACTACCGCCCCATTTCCCTTCTCCCTAAACCCGCTAAAGTCCTGGAAAAAGCCGTGCAGCTGCAACTCACGGAGTACTTGGAAAGCAACTCTTTGCTGCACGACTCACAATCCGGATTCCGAGCGGGATTCAGCACTGAGACGGCCCTGCTGGAGGTATCGGAGACTATCTGGGATTGCGTGGACAGGGGCGAGGAGGCCATGCTGGTTCTCCTCGACCTGTCCGCTGCATTTGATACTGTCTCCCACCCCATCCTCCTTGACCGACTCAAACAGATAGGCATTGGCGGCTCCGCCTTCAACTGGATCGCGTCCTTCCTTTCAGGAAGAAGTCAGAGGGTTTTGCTGCGACCGTTTAAATCTGAGGATAAACCCTTGTCATGTGGTGTGCCACAGGGCTCTGCCCTCAGCCCTCTATTTTTTAACATCTATCTTGCCCCACTGGCCGACGTTGTGGAGTCCTACGGAGTCAGGGTGGTCTCCTATGCTGACGATACTCAGCTGATGTTTTCTTTCAGAGACCACTCGGAATCCGCTTTCACCAACTTCCGCCAGTGCCTCAACAACATCAGTGCCTGGATGACTGATAACCATCTTAGACTCAATGCAGACAAGACAGAGGTGCTGTTTTTTAATCAGAAAAATTCCATCCCTTCCTCTTGGTGGTGGCCCTCGGCGCTTGATCCTGCTCCCTCTCCTGTTCACTCTGCTCGTAACCTGGGATTTCAGTTTGACGACTCTCTCTCATGCAAAACTCAGGTTAATAAAGTTACTTCTGCCTGCTTCCTGAAGTTGCGCATGATCAAAAAGATACTTCCCTATCTCCCTCTGGACTCCCGTCGAACAGTTACCCATGCTCTCATTACGTCTCACCTGGACTATGCCAACAGTCTTTATGCTGGTGCCCCTCAATATCTGATAGACCGGCTTCAGATGGTCCAGAACGCGGCAGCCAGATTGATTGGTAATATCCCCTACCGTCAATCAGTCTCCGCCTATCGTAAGGAGCTTCACTGGCTACCAGTGGCCAGCCGTATCCAGTTCAAGATCCTTACCCTTGCCTACCGAGCCATCAATGACCTCGGACCCAATTATTTGAAAAAACGAGTCTCAATATCCCACTCCATCAGATCCCTGAGATCCAACGATCTCCGCCTTCTGATCTCTCCCCGCTTCAGACTCACCAGAATGGGCGGCAGAGGGTTCAGTGTTATCGCGGCAAAATTGTGGAACGCTCTGCCAATCGATCTTAGATTCTGCCCTTCTGAATCCATCTTCCGGGCCAGACTCAAAACTTGGCTCTTTTCTGTACTCTGATCCACTCCTGCTAACTTCCTCCCTGCTCTTTTCTTCTCCCCCGGAGGTTCAGGTTCTAGCGCCGGGACACCCCCTCGGGGGTAGCTGCGCGCTCTACAAACTACATAAATAAATAAATAAATAAATAATACTGCATTAGTCAGTAGAAAGTACTCCAGTTGAATAGAGGAATTGCACAAAACGGTGGCATCTTCGTGGATAACTATGCAGGGCAGGATTCATTCTAGCACAAGGCTCCTGTCACAAAAATTAAACCTCAACAGGAAGCACTTACAGATATAAATAAAGCAGGTGCCCGAGTTGAAGCTCAAATTCAGTAACGTTTTAATCAGCCCAAAACATTAGTGAGCACGGTCGAGGCTGGGCAAATGTGCTTTAATCCCATATCTGCTGTCGAAAATTAGCTGTAATACTCGAGGGAGGTCTTTTCACCCCTGAGTTCCTCGAGCGCAATCCCTGTGTAGTTCCTGTGACCAGGAGGCTGCTTTCTCCTCACCTGCTGCCCTGCTCGCTCTCTGACCCTTTATACACAAGAGGCATGTTGACACGATTAGAAGCCCCGCACCACACAATAGCAGTATCAAACGTCTTCCCGCCCTTTCCCAACTATGAGGGACAGCTCACTCAAGGGGCCTCGGCACCTTTTGGCGCGGTGGCAAAGTTACAGGCACACATGGTCAGTGGAGACAAATCTTCTGGCCCTTTATGCAGCCGCAGTGTAGTAAAAGCACTATACATTTACCCAACGAGGTAGCACTTACTGATTAGCCAGTAGAAAGTACTCCAGTTGAGTAGATGGAAATCGCAAAAAAATCCGCGATTTCGCTGACTTTTTTTGCGATTTCGCGCGAATTCGCAAAATGCACCCATACTTAGTTACATCACCCAAGAACACATTCATTTTGGTTTTAGACATGGAGAGATTAAGTGATTTGACCAGAATCACAAAATGTCGAGCTGAAGCAAAAATTCCAACCTGGTTCCCCAGTTGCAAAGTCTGCATCTCTGGAAGTAACCCACATCCTCTCCCCTAAGAGCATTTAATCAAGTGGTCAACAGGATAAAAAAACATAAAGATAATAAATAATTTAAAAGTGCTTTGTCGCTATTTGAAAACTCAGAAAATATGTCCTCATTTTAGTTTTTTAGAGCATTAACCATAATTTTGATGCAAACAAGACCCTCTCATATATGTAATTTCAAAAGGAAATGCTGTAGGTATTACAGTTTTGATTACATCAAGATGACAGCAGGTGTTCCACACTTTTGTAATAAATATAGAATATTAGCAATCTAGTTGTTCATTAGGCTACTATTGAGAGGCAGAGGCTAGGGGCACAGACTCTGAAAATTGAAGGCAGGTAGGAGGGAGCAGATGCAACAATTTGACCACACTTGGCAGGCTGGAAGGACAGTGGTAGCACAACAGACTATGGAGGGCAGTGGAGAGGGGGGCAGGGGCAACAAACCAACAATACAGGACTGACAAGAGAGGCTGTGGCAATATAATAGACCATTGTGGCCAGAAGGAAGATGCACTGGTAGTACAACCATACATGCGAACAGACCCGATTCAGCCAGGTAATGTCTAATGTTTTTAAGCCCAAATGGGCTTTATTTGGTCTGTCTCCTGTCTTTTTCAATATAAGTCAAAGGGGAAAACCAGTACCCCAGTTTTTTTTTAAATCTCCCTCTTACCAAGTTCAAAATGGTAGCAAGTATGGTACATTGGATCATGGAAGGCAGGAGGAATTGGGGTAGGGACATGGACTCGGATAACAGAGGACAGGAGGGACATTGAGAGGTGCACCAAACTGACCCTACAGGGAAGGCATCAGGGTTTGCAGCAGCACAATACACCACACAGGGCATGCGGGACGGGAGTGCAGCACATCAATCCATAGAAAGCAATAGGGAGGGAGCAGGACCATGCACATAGACAACAGAGAACAGAGGGGAAAGAGGCAATAGTATCTAGCTGACCATAATGGACAGAAAGGAGAGAAAGCTGCAGCATAACGGACCATAAAGGGCAGGAGGGACAGATCAGGGGCATTACAATGGAATGGACAAGCCAGGAGGGAGGGAATAGGGGTCTGCACATGGAAACAGAGGGCTGGGGGCTAGGGGGCAGGGCAGGAGATCAAGATGACCATGGAGGTCAGGCAGGATAAGCACTAGAAGCAAGACACACCATGGAGAGAAACAGTGAGACTATATTGGCATACAACAGATCATGGAGGGAGGGTGGGAGGGGGTCAGGGGCAGCTAGCTGACCACACAGGGAAGGTGGGAGGGGCTGAGGCAGCACAGAAGACCATGCATGGCAAGCGGGAAGGTTAGTGGCAGCACAATGGCTATAATGGCCAAGAAGGAAAGTACAGGGGCATGCACAAAGGACCATGGAGGATAGAAGAGAGGGTAAGGACCTGGGCACAGACAAGAGAGTTCAGGGGAAGGGGCCTCACAGCAGACCACACGGAGCAGCAGGAGGAGCAGTTGCAGTATAACAGACCAGGGAGGGAAGAAGGGTGTGGCAGTAAAATGGACCATGGAGGACAGGAGGAAGGGGATAGGGGCATGGAATGTGGACAGGCAGGGTGGAGGTGGCAAGGACAGGTTACAGTCATCTGACAATGCTAGGCAGGTGGGAGTGGAGTGGCAGCTCAACAGAACACTCAGAGTAGATAGGAGCGGCAGGTCCATGGAACATGGTGGGCAAAAAGGATGGATGGGGCATCAAGCTAACTGTTCAGAGATATGGGAAGGCCAGTGGCAGAACAACTGCACACAGGGCTGTAATAAGGGAGCTGGAACATGGACTTGGACAATGGATGGCTAGGAGGAGGGAAGGCAGGAGCAGCAAGCTTGGGTAGGGGCATCACAATGCCAGGCCCTGCTACCAACCCCCCAACATCCATTGTGATATGCATCTTACTTAACCAAGAAGTTTGCTTAAAAAAACCAAAGATTACAGGGATGGTTTAGTTAGACTCAGATTTCTCTCATACACAATCAGTGAAATTCAGCAGTTATAGTTACCTGACCTAACTATAACTTACACTTCCGCAATGTACTGCTAATGACCTCAGACATTACATCATTCATGACATGGTCAGTTACATAACTCATGACATCACTCATGACATCTCAAATGAGCTGTGAATGGAATGGAACTATAATCGCTAGAACTTTATTTAAGGAAGGGTGTGAGTATATTAACACCCCTTTTTTTCTTTTCTTTCATGCAAGAACCAATATAATACGCAACGTGCCCAGATTAATATGGCTGATAGCCTTTCACTTTAAAGTAATGTGGAGTCCATTACATCACTCATGACATGGTCAGTGACATCACTCATGACATCACTCGTGACATCTCAAATGACATCACTGAATACATCTCAAATGACATCACTGATGACATCATCCACGTGATCATCTGACGCACCTCCTCACACCCTAAAATATAGACTACCATTATCTAAACCATAGACACACCAATACTAGTACATCTACAATATGCTGTGCACTATGCATGCAGACCTGTAACCAGCTACATACTATTGATTTGCTTTTCTAAATACCTAGTTAGTACCTATGCAGTGTAGGAATCCTCCTGTCTGTCCCATGCATTTCTCCAATCACCCATCCAGCACCATCTACCTTTCCTATTACTCCACCAATACCTAAGCACTTATAAATTCACTATACACTCTGTTTGTAATACTGTAATTATTCTAGTTACCAGTCATGAAATTATGGAATGGCCTAGATACTAACACAAGTGCAGCTATAATATTTTGTGCACTATCCAAACAGACCTCTAACTAGCTAAATACTATTGATACACTCTTCTAAATAATCAGTTAGTACTCAGGCAGTGCAGGAATCGTCCAGTCTGTCCTATGCACTTCTTTAATGACTTATCTACCACTATCTACTTATCCTATCAATCCACCAATATGTAAGCACTTATACATTAAGTGTTCACTCTGTTTGCAGCACTGTCATCATTCCAGTTACTAGTGGTATTCTTATAAAATGACGTAGGCACCAACACAAGTACACATAAAATATTCTGTGCATAATCCCTACAAATCTCTAAACAGATACATACTATTGGTCCACTCCATTATATTCTGAAGTAGTATACAGGCAGTGTAGGATACCTTCTGTCAGTCTCATGCAATTCTTCAATCACCCATCCAGCACGGCACGGCCACCAGCTGCTGCGTGTGCCCCCAGTGCCTGCCTCTGCATCAGCGCCGTCCTCGCTGCTGCCCTGAGCGCTCCCCTTTGGTTTTGGCCGTTTTGTCTGTAATTTGTGCTTGCTTTTCCTTGTGTGCCCGAGATCGTGTTTCCACTGTTTTTGCCCCGTTTTGTCCTGTATTAGTGCCTGCTTTCTCTGTGACGCTTCTCTTCGTTTTTTGGCCGTTTTGTCTGTAAATTGTGCTTGTTTTTCCTTGTGTGCCCGAGATCGTGTTTCCACTGTTTTTGCCCCGTTTTGTCCTGTATTAGTGCCTGCTTTCTCTGTGACGTTTTCTCCTCGTTTTTGCCTGCCTCCTTCCTCCTTGCCCGCCTACCTCGCCGCTCTCCCTCCCCGCTCCCGCTTCCCGCCACCGCCATTAGCCCCGCCCCTTTTTCTTCTGTACCCTCCCCGCTCCCGCCTCCCAGCTGCTCCGCCCACCCGCGCACTTCGCCTTAAATGGCGACCGTGCGAACGCGCGCCAAAGGTAAGCCCGTCTGCGCCCGTCCGCGACCGGATCGCGACCAGCGCCAGGACCCCTGGCCCACGAAGACCCCGACCGACCCGCCTGACGTACTCCGCCGCCACCCTCATCGCTCTCAACTCCGGCCGACTCCCTGAATGCCATCAAGCCACACCACGACACACCCACGGACCTTTCAGCTGCCACGCCTGCAAGTTCTCCTGCATCCGGACCAGCCCCGCACCAGCACCCGCCAAGTCGAACTCCAGCAGCACCCACCTCAAGTGCATCCTGCTCAACACCCGCTCCGTCCACAGACACGCCATCGAACTCTGGAACCTCCTGGACGCCACAGCCCCTGACGTTGCCTTCCTCACGGAGACCTGGATGAACGCCTCTTCGGCTCCCGACATCGCCATCGCCATCCCAGAGGGCTACAAGATCGTCCGGAGGGACCGCAACGCCAACCAGATGGGAGGAGGCATCGCCATCATCCACAGGGACACCATCCGTCTCACGACCAGCACCGACAACACCCTGACCAGCGCCGAATACCTGCATTTCCAGATCCACACCAACCCGAACACCACCCTCAGAGGCACCCTGATCTACCGACCCCCTGGACCACGCACGCAATTCAGCGAGGACATCGCCGACTTCGTCAGCCCGCATGCCCTCCCCTCCGCTGACTACATCCTCCTGGGGGACCTGAACTTCCACCTGGAGAACAACAACGACCACAACACCAGCACCCTGCTCGACAACCTCGCCAACCTGGGACTCAAGCAACTGGTGTCCACCCCCACCCACCTCGCCGGACACACACTCGACGCCGTCTTCTCATCCAGCACAGACATCAACTTCAGCCACGCCACAGAGCTTCAATGGACGGACCACAGCTGCATCCACTTCACCTTCAAGAGAACGACGACCCACCAACACCAGCAACAGGCCGCCCGCAGAAGCTGGAACAAGATCACAGCAGACCAGCTAGCCACCTCCCTGAGCCAACACCCTCCTGCCAGCTCAGCGAACCCCAGCCAGGCCGCCGACAACATCACGAAGTGGATCAGCAACTGCGCGGACGAACTCGCCCCGCTGAGGACCCCGCCCAGCAGACCCGGCAGCAAGAAGGCCCCATGGTTCACCGACGAACTCAAGAGCTCCAAGAAGAACTGCCGAGCCCTCGAGAAAGTCTGGAAAAGGGACCCGACACCGGACAACAGGACCTCCTACAAACTGGCCACCCGGAAACACCACCAGCTGATCCGCGCCGCCAAGAGAACAGCATTCAAGGACCGGCTGGACAACAACGCACACAACAGCAAGGAACTCTTCAACATCGTGAAAGAGCTTTCCAACCCCAGCGCAGGAAACAACGACATCACCCCATCGCAAGACCTCTGCAACTCCCTCGCCTCATACTTCCACAACAAGATCACGGACATACACAGCAGCTTCAACAACCAACCAACGCACACCACGACCGACCTGCCACCCCCCCCCACCACCACCCTCCACGCCTGGACCCCGATCAGCACAGAAGACACCATCCGCACGATGAACTCCATCCACTCCGGATCACCAACCGACCCCTGCCCTCACCACGTCTTCAACAAGGCCGACGCTGTCATCGCACCCCACCTGCGAGACATCATCAACACATCCTTCGACACCGCCATCTTCCCCGAAAGCTGGAAACACGCCGAACTCAGCGCTCTACTCAAGAAACCAACAGCGGACCCCACCGACCTCAAGAACTACCGCCCCATCTCGCTTCTCCCGTTTCCAGCCAAAGTCATCGAGAAGACCGTCAACAAGCAGATGGCCGCCTTCCTCGAGACGAACGGATCCCTCGACCCCTCACAGTCCGGCTTCCGAGCCAAACACAGCACCGAGACCGCCCTCATCGCCGCCACCGATGACATCCGAGCCCTGATGGACAATGGAGAAACAGCGGCCCTCATCCTCCTAGACCTCTCCGCGGCATTCGACACGGTCTGCCACCGCACCCTAACACGGCGCCTCAGCAACATCGGAATCCGGGACAAGGCGCTGGAATGGATCATCTCCTTCCTCGACGGAAGAACACAGCGAGTCCGCCTACCACCGTACAAGTCAGAGGCCTCCGAAGTCATCTGCGGCGTCCCCCAAGGATCATCACTGAGCCCCACCCTCTTCAACGTCTACATGAGCCCCCTCGCGGCCATCGTACGCAAACACCACCTCAGCATCATCTCCTACGCCGACGACACCCAGCTGATCCTCTCCCTGACCAACAACCCCGCCGCCGCCAGAGCCAACCTGCACGAAGGGATGAAAGAGGTAGCCGAGTGGATGACGACCAGCCGCCTGAAACTGAACTCGGACAAGACGGAGGTCCTCATCCTGGGCTCTTCACCCTCCGCCTGGGACGACTCCTGGTGGCCTCCCGCCCTGGGCACCGCACCCAAACCGACAGACCATGCACGAAACCTGGGCTTCATCCTGGACTCCTCCCTCTCCATGACCAGACAAGTCAACAGCGTCTCCTCGGCTTGCTTCAACATCCTACGCATGCTACGGAAGATCTTCTGGTGGATCCCCTCAGAGACCAGGAAGACCGTCACCCAGGCCCTCGTCACCAGCCGACTGGACTACGGCAACGCCCTCTACGCCGGGACCACCGCCAAGCTCCAGAAGAGACTCCAGCGGATCCAAAACGCCTCAGCCAGACTCATCCTCGACATCCCACGGTCCAGCCACATCTCCGGACATCTGAGAGACCTTCACTGGCTCCCCATCAACAAGAGAATCACCTTCCGCCTCCTCACCCACGCACACAAAGCCCTACACGACCAAGGCCCGAGCTACCTCAACAGCCGAGTCAACTTCTACGCTCCCAAACGCCACCTCCGATCAGCCAACCACGCCCTCGCCGCCGTCCCCCGCATCCGAAGAGCGACTACAGGAGGAAGGTCCTTCTCCTACCTGGCCGCCAAGACCTGGAACTCCCTCCCGTCCGACCTGCGCCTAACCCAAGACCACCTCTCCTTCAGGAAGAAGCTGAAGACCTGGCTGTTCGAGCAGTAGCGGCACCCCCCCTCCCCAGCGCCTTGAGACCCTACGGGTATGTAGCGCGCTTTATAAGTGTCACTGATTGATTGATTGATTGATTGATTGTATCAGTTTGCCAATACCTAAGCACTTATGGGGCAGATTTACAAGCACCCTGTGCCACCAGGACGCCACTTTTTGTAAGATAGTGATGGTGCCAGGCATATTCATATTTACAAGGATAGGAAAATCCACCCTGCATGGTTGTTCCTCTCCTTGTAAATACCACCCCTTCATACACAGAACTTTGCGTTGAAGGGGCGTTCCATAGGTGTTGCTGTTGGTGTTCCCACGCAACACCCATAGAACAAGGCACATCTCCAGATTTATGAGAAATCGTAAATCTGGAGATGTGTGTGAATGCTGCGTCATCCTAGAGTTGGTGTAGCAAGGCGCAACAAGGAGAATTTTTTATCATTTCTCCTCAATTTGTCCACTTTCAATGCATGCTGCATTTCACAACATACATTGAAAGAGGAAAGTGCCTTTACTGATTGTTTTTGTGCAGGAAGGTGTCCTTTCCTGCACAAAAACAATCTCCTCACAACACAGACATCCTTGCACCATGGTGCAAGGGTGCCTGAGTCACCGCATGGCTGCTGTTTGTGCAGCAGTGCAGAGGGAAGCACAGAATTGCAACATATTCAAGTCATCTGTCCCATCCCTGTGCTTCAGAAGTGCCACAGTGCAGAACAGTTTGCAGTGTCACGCTGCAGTACTTCCTCATAAATCTTCACCTATAACTTCACCGTACATCACTAATGCATTCTTTCAGTCAATCATGCAGTATACATATACTCAATCAAACTTTCAGACACTACCTTGCAATTACAGTTCTTTCTTTACCCAGATAAGGTAGTTCGGATAATAACTTTTTTTTTCTTCTTTTTTCTTTTGTATCTTTTTTTTATTTCTTTGAACAATTTTGTATTTTTTTGTTTTTTTTGTTCAAAAAAGGAACAAAAAACAAACGAATAAAACAGGAAACTTTTGGAACTACTTATCATTCCAAAAACAAACAAACTTTTTTTACAAAGATGGTTGTGTTGTGCAGCACAAACTGCATCAACCGACTGCTTGCTGAAATATATAATTTCTTACACTTCACGCAGTGTTGCTCGAGAAAGGCGAATTCTGGCCTAATGTCCATAGCAGGTGTTCCTGAGGACGCTCCAGACGTACTTGCCACAGCAGGTGAGGGGTTCAAAGCAGCTCTCCTCATTTCCTCCCGAGCAAGATTGAGAGGATATGTGGTCCGGAGATGTTTGTACGTAGACACAGTGCCACAAGAGTGCCTTTTGACAGGACTCGGTTACAAGTTTTGCACGCCTCGCATTTACTTTCTTCTCTCCAGGTGAAAAAGTAAAGAATTTCCACACAACAGATTCCAGCCTCTGTGGACATGGTGCCTCCTGCAAGAATTCTTCTTCAGAAGATACTTTCTCCTGCTGCTGTCCAGATGACATTTTCTAATACTTTTTTGGGGAAAAACACCAAAAAAAAACAAGCAAAAAGGGTTCTTGTAGGAAAAGAGATGTCTCTCAAAAGATGCTCCAACAAGAATATTTAAAATGGGTGGGGTCCTTCAATACTTACAGTGGGAAATGTTATGAACCAATGCATTTTTCAGGGCATCTGCGCACTCTGCGCTCATGAAGCATGCACCCGACGTGACTTCGTAAACATATATTCAAAAATATTATACCTCTATTATAAATACAAATATATTGTTTTTATGAATATCTTAGATAATCTCTTGCCCTAATATGTATAGTAAAGATACATAAATATCATTTTAGAACATAAATATTTTTTGCAGGAGTCACGCACCCAGCACGCCCCAGCATGTATATGACGTCACGCGGGACCCACCACCGCGCAAGTGCCAGGTACCGTCATGCACATGTGTCATGAATGGGTGGGAGAAGGAGTCGCAGACTAGTCGCATACCAATCAGGCACATCACGTAATAATAAATGTATATGATGTAACTGAAAAGCACGCAGCCGTTGCACACCATACTTGGATCCTTCACGACTTTTCTAAAATGACGGATAGAATCCGCACACCTACCGTGATGTGTACACTTTGGGTGCGCAAGTCCGAAAAAAAATTGGAAAAAAAAGAAAATAATATAAATATTTTAAAATTAAAAACAAAATGAAAAAATGAAACAATATTTCAGTTTAAATTAAAAAAAAATGTTAGTTGCAATTTTCAGAAAAATATATGTTATTTAATTAATAAAATATTTAAAAATAAACAGTTAAAAAACTGTAGAAAATCAGTACAAAAAATAGGTATAACTACTATTACACTTAAAAATTTGCATTTAAAAAAGCTTTGAAATTCACTGAATAAAACATAGGTTTCAGAGACGTTATAGTTAGAAATGAGCAGTTAACAAACCTTAGAAATTCACAGAAAAAACCATAGGGTTCATGGGTGTTATATTTAGCTGGACATTTCACTCGTACAAAACCATGGAAACTCCTCTGTTATAGTTTGTTCTGCTAACTATAACTCGTGCACCCACAACGCACTGCTGATGATGTCACATATTACATCATTCATGACATAGTCAGTGACATCACTGATGATATCACTGATGACATCATCCATGTGACAATCTGATACACCTCATCATACACTAGTATAACCTTTCATCGCTCACTGTAAAATACAGAGTACCATATTTGAAACCATTGACACACCAATACCAGTTACTACATACCCACTCACTGATTCCTAAGTCTACACACACAGAACTAAACTCAACAACAGAATCACTTATAAATGCAGACACTTATTAGTAGAACACTATCAAATGCACTCATACACATATATACACATTGACACATCAGCAGTCATCTTATTTGGTTATGCAGTCATCCTGCTCACTCATTAAATTAATCACACTTACATTTACTCACTTACACAGTTATACCCTCAATGCCTCATTTATTCAAACACATTGTAACTCATAGTTATTATGTTAAAAAATCACCATTACAATTATACACTCATTCATATAGTTACTCTCACAATCACTGACTCTTACCTATACTTATTTATATACACTAACTTTCACATACAATGCCTTTTATTTTTTTATTTTGTTGAAGATGTACAACTAAAACATATTTTCGCTCACCAACACACAAATAAATTCACTCAGTCACCCAAACAACTAGTTCCACATGCACTCTAAAACCTGTACACCTAGTCAATCAACCATTCACACATCTATGCATAGAGTTACACACACCCCATCCAACCACACACAAACTCAGTGTCCCATACAAATACTCACACAACTAATCAATAACAAATATACACACTCATTTAGTTAGTGACCAACTGATGCAGCATGTTATAGAACAACAGAGACAGTGATGCACACATTCAAATAGTTTAGTTACTAATCCATGTATTAAGTGAGACACTTTAAATTACTCACTTTAACACAGTCAGGCAGCTACTAAATCCTCCATCCAGACCGTTATATATCCACTCAATCTTCAACACTAATTGGTATATATATAATACATATTTAAATTTCAAACTAAACCACATTCACTGGATGATGTCATCAGTGATGTCATTTGAGATGTCATCAGCGATGTCATCAGTGATGTCACTGACCATGTCATGAATGATATAATACGTAACATCATCAGCAGTGCATTGCGGGTGCGCGAGATATAGATAGCAGAACTAACTATAACAGAGTATTTTCTATGGTTTTGTACGAGTGAAATGTCCAGCTAACTATAACACCCCGAAACCTATGTTTTTTCTGTGACCATATATATATATATATATATATATATATATAATATATATATATATATATATATATATATATATATATATATATATATATATATATATATATATATATACATATATATACATATATATATATATATACATATATAAATATATATATATATATACATTTATACATATATATATATACATATATCAAAACGAATTCTTTGTTGATATCAGCTCCCATGTTGAAAGTTTGGGGGTGATTCCTCAAGGGGGGGCTAAGAACAAATGGGGTCCCAAAACTTGTTTTTTTCATGTTAATCTCCATAGAAAAGTTTAGACAAGGCTACAGGTCGAACGGGTGAACAAAATTACTCCAAATTTGTCAGGGAGAAGGGTCTTGGTGTAGATAGCACACTTTTGTTTATTTGGTGTATCTGTTCAGTAGTTTTTGAGAAATTTACAGATATCGATATTTGGGAATTCGGCCATCTGATTGGCTGAAGCGTTATGAGCAGGAGCTTGCTGCTAATTGGCTATGATGGTGTTGCAACTAGGAAGTGTTGGCAGCCATTTTGTGAGTCCATTGAAGCAAGTAAGGGGAAAAAAGGGTGAAAAAAGTAGGAAAGGAGGGTAGGAGCACTGTCAGCTTTTTGGGGGAGTACAAAGCGAAGTAGTCACTGTTACAGGTCTGAAAGTGCAGTGTTGCTTAGAGTGGCATGGTGCTGATATGATATGGTGCTACACTCGGGTATGAAACGGAGAGTCTAAACCATGAGGTCATTGCTGTAAAGTGATGTGGTCTGGTGTTTGTAGCATACGTGTGCAAGTAGTATTAGTAGGCGTTTATACCATACATGCAGTGCAAAGCGTACTACTGTCCGCGACTGTGTGTTGATTGTAGACCGGAAGCGGGAAGTGAAGTAGCTATGCCTACCGGTGTGAAGACATGGGGATGCAACTGAGGTCATTGCTGTATAAGGATGAGCTCGAGGCGATTTAGTATACTTGTACAAGTAGTGTTAGTAGGCGTTTATACCATATAGGGAGTGGGAAGTGAACTACTGACTTGTACCATGCGTTTATACTAAACCGGAAGTGGGAAGCAAAGTACTGACGCCTACTGGTGTGAAGACTCGAGGATCAAACTGAGCTGATCGCTGTAAAGTGATAGGCTATGGACGCTGCAGGATACTAGCCGCTATAGTATAAGTGAGTAAGTAATGTTAGAATGCGTTTATAGTATATAGGAAGTGGGAAGCAAACTACTCACCCCTACTGGTGTGAAGGCTCTGGAATTAAACTGTGAGCCTAAATTGTGCGCTCATTAGTAATGTGCTCTGGGCGCTGTAGCATACCTTTGGAAGTACTGTTAGTTTGCGTTTATACAAAATAGGGAGTGGGAAGCGAAATACTTATCCCTACTGGTCTCAAGACTCGTGGATGAAACCATGAGCTCATTAATGTAAATGTAAATGTAAATGTACAGGAATTTATATAGCGAGCGGTTTCTAAGCGCTTGCTTATGGAACCCATCCTGGTATTCCCCTGTGAGATAACCCCGGCAGGGTAACCGCAAGGTGAAAGCCAGGCATCCCGCCGCGAGGGGCCGTTGTGGAGATTAAGCAAGCTATTGCCCAGAGTCGCAGAGTGTGAACCCGTGAATCGAGTAGGCACCGGAGCGAGAATTGTCGAGTCCGTGGACATTTTTAGGACTCAAGACCCCGCCGAGCCGGGAATTGAACCCTGGTTCGGGCTGACCTCTGCTTCTGGGTCTGCCTCCTCTAACCAGTGAGCCACACTTCTCCACTGCTGTGAAGTCATGTTCTCTGTGTAGTATTCCAATATAAGTCATAGTAGAATGTTAGTATGTAATTCTACTAGAATCTAAGTATGTAGGGTTAGAATGTAGAGCTGCCATGAGGGAAATCTTGCTGGGTTTGTACACAGTGCTGCAAAAGACGGTTGCCTTGCTGTCTGCTCCTTTTGGTGGCTGTTAAAGGTGTCTTGTTTTTCTATAATAAATCTACTTATTGGATCCACTGCTGTCTACCTCTTCACTACATAAATTTGGCGATGAGCGGGAGAAGGTAAAAAGAAAGCACAACTCACTAATATTTCAAAGTTGCTTGCGTTGTGCTGAAGACCCGTTTTCTTCGTGTAGCTGTTTCTAATCATGCCAGGGTTGTCGGCTCATTGAACAATGTCATCCAACTTCTGGTAGGAATTATATTTTTAGATTTTGCACTTCCTCAGCTTCATCACTACATTCTGGTCGCTGTACTACACATGTGTAAGTAGTGTTAGTATGTGTTTATACTAACAAATGCATCATGGTCCTAGGGAGGGCGACATGTCAGGCACAACTCATACAATGTCCCTGGGTATGCATTTGCGGGACATTTGTGATTGCTTTTAGAGGGCTGGTACAAGGCATCCACCCTGTGATAGCAAATACTTGTTTGACTACTTTAAGCGAGAGGAGGAAAACCTCATATCGCTTTAATAGAGGGGATGCAGATGGTACAAATGGAGAGAAAAAAGAAAGAAAGAAAAAAAACGGGGTCTCACCCGTTCTTTTAAATGAGGCCCCTGGTGGGTAATGTTCCATTGCCAATCCAATTATTATATTGGGGGGTCCTAATGTCTAATGTAAATTATGTGCGGAAGGGCAGAGAGACGTTTTGCAGCCTAGGGTACCGCCACCTTCCCGGGTATTGTTTACTAATTGTTCGGGAGGTTTGAGGCAAACTGTCAGTTAGATTATGTTTGGTAGGTGCACTGTAATATTAGAAAAGTTTGCCCTTACAATCTCCGATAAACAGATGATTTTCACAATAAATAATAGACAAGTGTTGTCAAAGAAGACCTATACACTCAGTTATTTATTTAAAAAACAAGTAACCTATATTAAAACACAAATAAAAAGAAACATAAGTTTAATATAGCAAACAGTATAATATAAAAAACATGGGTTGGACTCCAGTGGAAGCAGCATAGGAAACCTGCAAGACAAAAACGAAACATAAGTATGTGTGCTATATGGAAGAGGTAAAGAAAGGTAGTCCGAATGAAAGGACGATAGTGAGAATGGAAGCGAGGGGGAGTGGTTGGAAGGGAGAAGGGGAGGGAGAGTCAGAAGAAGAGAGGGAGGAGGAGACAGAGCGTCGGTCTAATGCACCCAGCCCTTAGTGTTTACCCTCCAGTCACCCATTTGTTTAGGACGCTGGGGTCCCATAGAAAGAGTGTGGTTCAGCAAGTCCATAAAATGAAACAGATGAGGCCAGAGATTATGGGCAATAATATCAAGGAACAGCGATAACATTATCGCTGCTTTAGTGGCAGGAAACTGCTGCTAAAGCAGCAATAAGGGGTTGATGATCTGCCCTTGTGAATTCCCATAGAAGCCCAGGTTCTGGTGTGAACATGGGCTTCTATGGGAATTCACAAGGGCATATTATCAACCCCATTATCGCCACTTAACCGGCAGCTTCCTGCTGCTAAAGCTTTGATAATATAGTCCTACATTATAAGCTACAGGAAAATCACCTGCATGCACCTGTGCACCCAGGGTATTGCACCCCAGCCCCTTCCCCCGCACTGTGCTCAATTATAGGTCTTGCACACTGAGGCTTCACTGTTCACTTGCCACCACTGGTGTGTGTCCCACGATGTGTTGGTGCAAGCTCCGAGTCTGGGGTACGTTTGTACAGTAGACCAGGTCTCCGGTTGGGGATGGTGTTTTGATACCACGATGTAAGGTCACCAAAAACTGAGGAATACCTGCCCAGAATTTTCAACAAGGCCCCAGAAAAGGGTCCTTATACTAATCCACTAGCACCGGAGCAAACCAAGGACTCAGGTAAATGATCACATCAAATTGTACAAAATATATGGTAATTTTATTTTTTCTTTATCTAATATATAAGAAACATTTCATCAATTTATAGACAAACATAAAAATACCAAACCACACCATAATTTAATAAACCATAGATCAATAAATTAAGTCCTACACACCAAATTCATACATCGCAATCATACCATCATACATTCCAGAATTCATCATAACAACTCAGCCCTCACTCACACAATTCACATCAAAAACGATATCAAAATAGACATATGGATAAAGAAAAAATAAAATTACCATATATTTTGTACAATTTGATGTGATCATTTACCTGAGTCCTTGGTTTGCTCCGGTGTCATATGAGATGTCATCAGTGATGTCACTGACCATGTCATGAGTGATGTAATATGTGACATCAGTAGCAGTGCATTGCGTGCGCACAAGTTATAGTTAGCTCAACTAACTATAACAGGCGAATTTCTCTGGTTTTATATGAGTCAAATGTTCAACTAACTATAACGTCCCTGAAACGTATGTTTTTTTTGTGAATTTCTAAGGTTTTTTAAATGCTAATTCCTAAGTATAACGTGCCTAAAACCTATGTTTTTTTTCAGTGAATATATATATATGTATATGTATTCATATACACACATATATACATATAGATATATATTATATATATGTATATTTTTGGTACTGTTTCAGTCTTAAAGCAGGGGCAGTTGTAATTAGTTGTAACCCTTCCTATATAAGAACAGGAACGTTGTCCAAATGCGATCTTTTCTGTCAACTCCCACCAAAGCACGTATCTCCTTCATAACATCAAAGAAGGAATGAAAAAGGTTTTTGTTTTCACTCTGTAATAATGAAACATTAACTTCACAACAATAAAAAGACTAAAAAAAGTGAAACAAATAAATATTTAAAATTTAAACAATTATTATTTTAATTTTTGCACTGGAAGACCATACATGATTAGAAATTATTAATAGCAAACACCAACATTAAATGTATGTCACAGTACTCACCATGTCATATTCTCCAATTATTTACACCAAATCCTCATACAACCTAAAATCCTGTGTCTCTTCCCATAACAAACCTTTCCTTGGGAATTCAGGTGTTAAAATTTAGTCCACAAAAGTAGGATTGATTCTCAGCTAATCTGAAAGATAGGCAAAGTATTAGAAAGCCATTAATTTCATATTTATTTTTTACTGTACTATCATCTTTCCCTTGCCCATGACAGCCCAGTGCATGTGGTTATAGTTTATCCACTGATTAAGTTTGTTTTCGGATCACGGTTCCCGAAAAATTGAGAGATTCGGTCTCTTCTGTCAAATTATAATCTGTTTTTGAAACCGATAATGTTTCTTAATTACTTGTGCTAATTCCGCTGTTGTGAGCAAGAGAGTAACAATAACTTTAAAATACCCCTACTTGAACCATACCTCTAATCACACTGAGCATTCAAAGTGAGTAAATCCAACGATCATTCAGAGAGTTCCCTTCACTTTTTCAACAACCTTCCATCCATCCTTTCACACTTCCATATATTCATCCATTCATCTCTCCATTTCCATCTTTTAACTGTTCCACCCATTAGTATGTCCATGTATCCATCCATATTTTTACCCTTCCAACCTGCTTTTCACCTTTGTTTCCGTATTTCCGTTCAAGTTTCCTTCCTATCACGCTTCTTTTCTCCTGTTCTTTATTTCCTCTTTTTTCTATCCTTCATTTGTCATGCATCTTTATTTTTCTTTCTTATCTTTCTCATGCTCACTTTTTCTTTTGGTCCTGCTCTCTTGCTTTCTTCAATTGTCAATATTTAGCTTGCTCTATTTTGTTTTGCGGCTCAGTCCCCTCCCACACCACTTTCATCTTGTATTCCTAGCAGTGTTGTTTATGAGCATTCTGCCTGCAGATTTGCAGACAGAAGAGACTCATAAAGAACAAATTAAAGTTTTAGTGGGACCTAGTTAACCAAGTGATGGAACCTAGTGGCAGTCCCTACTTAAGCTGCTAAAGTGTGGTTTTCCCAATGCCACTGGCTGTAAAGTTGCAGGTGACACGCAAGTATCCAATGTAAAACAAGCCACACAACAGCAATGCTGTTGCGATCTGCTGTCAGACGAATTTTTCTTCCAGTCAGACTTGCAGAAGTACTGATAGGTATGATGTGGCAAAATGGGCAAAATGCACATATGATTACTCATGGGGGTTTAGAAAGTGGTGATTGTTAAAAAGTGAATGTCCTCAAGTTATCTTCAAGCAGATTGTTTGGCTCTAACACAAGATAGTTAGTGAAATATGGAGGTGATAACATTGATGCTGAGGTAGGTTTATCAAAC
Source organism: Lissotriton vulgaris (assembly GCF_964263255.1). NCBI lineage: Eukaryota > Metazoa > Chordata > Amphibia > Caudata > Salamandridae > Lissotriton > Lissotriton vulgaris. The sequence goes on from NC_141689.1 coordinate 1,998,437,768, forward strand.
TCTTAGGGCCCCATTACGATGGCCGCAGCCGCCACCGTAACGGAAAACAGGACCGACCACCAGAGGTGCGGTGGTCCCATGGAGCCAATTAGGATGCGACCGCCACCCTGGGGGTCGCAAACCGCTTCATTTACCTTGCGGCGGGCGGTGCTGTAAGCAGCACCCACCGTAATGTAAAAGTTGCATGTTGTGCTTGCACAACATGACAGGCAAAGAACGGTGTCTGCCACCTTGTGCATGCCAATGAAGGGTACCCCCCAAGTGCATCCATCCACCTCTTCACCCCCCAGGGGGCCCACAATGGGCCCCCAAAGCCATTTACTCTATGCATTTCCATGGCAGGGTATTCGCCATCGAATGGTACACGCTCCACATACATCATAATATGGATGGCCGAGCCTACAAGGCACCGCCACCATAGTGTGTGCTGTTTTAGCCCGGACAGCAATCCGACAGGCAGAAAAGCAGCGGAAGGACTTTCCTTCCGCGCGGTACCCACCGCCATGCGAATTTGGCAGTGGGTAAATGGGCTTGTGATGGCAGGCGGATTGCCACTGCTGCCGGCGGTGGCGATCTATCCGTGATCATAATGACCCCCTTAGTTGTGAAATTTATTGAAAATCAAAATCTTATGCATAAGTGTGAATCAGGCGTTAGAGCTGTGTGCATCTTTGCACTACTGTAAATTAAATGAGGAACACCACAGGTGTCTGTGGCAAGCAGGGTATATGCAAGAGGAGACTGGCAGACCTGCTTACAAACAATTTGTAATCTTGTACATTTAGGGTTACACCTATATTTGGGTGTAGATCTACACATTTTTGTAATTTCCAAAGAAAACCTGGAACACTCTTAAGAATCTGTGATAGAATCAATTTTATTGGTGTACTAATATTTGGAGACGGTTTAATTGTACAAGCTGAACAATAATATTTGTGTACATGTTTATCAAAAGTGCATTTGCACATGCTCAGATTTTTCTCCCCTAGGACAATTTTCCCAGTCATTAGACTTGTCAGCCTAAGGGTGGTCTTCCCCCCCCCCCCCCCAAATTTGCCTTCCTCCTCTATTTTTGCTGATTTTGTTTTTGCTGGCCTTATGACTCTGCACATTTTACCACTGTTAACCAGTGCTAAAATACATGCGCTCACTCCTTAAAACATGGTAATTGTATCTAATTTCCAACTGGCATATTTAATTTACTTGTAAGTCCCCTAGTAAAATGGTACTACATGGGCCCAGGGCTTGTAAATTAAATTCTACTTGTGGGCCTGCAGCACTGATCGTGCCACCCACTTAAGTAGCCCTTTGAACATGTCTCAGGCCTGCCATTGCAGCCAGTGCGTGAAGTTTAAAACTGCCATTTTGAACTGGCAAAATAAACTTTTGCCATGCACGCACCTTCTTTTTTAATAGATATGTCACTCCTAGGGGAGGCCCTGGACAGCCCAGAGGGTGGGTCGCGATGTATACAGAAAGCAGGACCTGTACTTTTAAGTTTTATATGTCTTGGTAGTAAAAAAATCTAACATTTGTATTCAATAGTGCAGGGTCAACCTCTTCCAGAAGATAATATTGCCGTTACCTTGTTACATTTTATACGTGTAATTTTCAAATGGGAACATGTAACCAGTTCATATTTGGTGTCTCTGGAATTTTAAATCCTAACAAATGGTGAAGTCAGAGTTTAAATTATAATTTTGAAAATACCCTTTTTAGAAAGTTGGCCTTTTCCTACCTTAGCCATTTAGTTCCTTCAGCATGTACCTCGGACAAATGACTAGGTGTAGCTGACAATGGAGCTTTGTATATTCCTCCTAGACAGCCAGACACAATAAGGAACTTAGGTGTCCCTGACTGGGCCATCACTGGCAGGATGGGAGGGAGTAGTTGGGAACAGTCTCACTGACACTTGAATAGGCTGTGTCCTGCCTCCACACAAAGTGCTACATACTCCCTGTAGTTAGTCTAGAGCCAAAACAGGAAAGGCAGGATGCCTGGGGGATTTCAAAAGGAAAACCTCTAGAAGCTTCTCCCCTCTTCAAAGGCACAACTGGAAATAAATACTGGACTTCAGACACCACCACTTCAGTATACTTCTGGACGTGTTTACTCTGCCAGGAAAAAGGACTGCTGTGCTACTACAAGGACTTCCACTCTGCTGGACTGCTGTTCACAAGGAACTGCTATGCAGCTTTGCTGACCTCCTGCCTGCTGCCCTCTTGCCTGGGTAAGAAGGACTGGACCTGCACCACCTGATCCCAGAACCCAGAGCGACTCCAAGGGCTACTTGGCTGTCCTCCTGATCTGAAGCCTCGGGGACATGACAAGCTCCCAACAAACATGCATCTGCATCTAGACTCTGCTGTCTGTGAGTAGTCTACCCTGCCTAGTGGTGCCACTGCAGTCTGAGACCCTTGGAAATGGGCTTAAGGTGCTTTGCCAGCCACTGTGGATCAAGGGGAACCGATGCATCCCCTCTGCCGTGAAGCACAACCCAAAGCAGAAACAACGCATTTGCACTCCTGCATGGATTTAACCCATAGCAAAGACCTGCATCACTGCCGCAGTCGGCATCACCTTCAGAACTGCTGCTGTGCCATGCATCCACCGCCCAGGCATTTGCATCTCTAGTCGATGACAGCTTGATAGTGATGACAGACTCTGCATCGCAGCCTTGCTGCTCCTTGGAACTGATGCATTTCTCTGTCATCATGATGCATCCTCTGCTTTGGACTTTGCCTCACAGGACCTCTTCAACAGGATCTTCAATGTCAATGCCTCAAGACTTCGCACTGCAGCCTCACCACATCTTGGAACCAACGCATCGCTTCGGCAGCACAATGTATCTTCAACGCGGATTCTCTAATCTCTCTCCAAACCAAGATTTAAGGCACGCTGTTCAGCGGCCTAACTGAGTCCTTGTAGCCAGCCTGCACTCTTTCATGGTCATCCTGAACTTGTGACTTTGTACCAGTCCAGCACAACCAGATAGCCATAGATGGCGCTTTACGCCTTTTGGCTCTATTTTTACCTATATTATTTTTATTTTAGTATGTATCAAAGCTTTGCAACCGCAACTGTGGTTGCAAATCAAAGAGGTGCTATCCCACATGCAAAGCGGTGGCTGTAAAAAAAGCGTTTTAACACATGTCAGTGTATTTTGTGCGCATTATGTTCATACAATAAATTCTGTAAAAGTGCTTCCAATTTGCACACCGACTTTTACTGAATGCATTGTTTTTTGTGAACTAAACATATGTCACATCCCATTCTGACAGATAGACTTGAAGCTTTGGGCATTGAAGGTTTGGCAATGAGGTGAGTGACCTCCCTTTTAAAAGATCGCACCTTCCAGGTCACCTCAGTCCACATAAGATCCAAGACTTTAGCTCTGACCTCTGGTGTTTCTCAGGGATCCATTCTGAGCCCACTGCTCTTCAACATTTATGTTCTACCCTTGGCAGATGTTATTGTGAAGTTTGGGCTCACCCTCTTCTCATACGCTGATGATACTCAGATCATCTTCTTCTTCTCCGCTGATCAGAATCAGGATCCTTCCTTACTCCAGCTCGGTCTAAGAAATGTCTCCCTCTGGATAAACAAAAATGCACTGAAGCTTAATGGTGATACAACTGAGGTCCTGGTTCTGGGAAACAACCCAGAACTTTGGGGATTTCATCATTGGCTGGATTCTCTGGAGCTGCTACTAACCCTGGCAACTAAGGTCATGAATCTCTGCTTTATTATCAACAACAACCTCTCCCTGAAGCCTCAGGTATCCAAGGTCACTGCCACTGTTTCTCTGTTCTCAAGTGGCTCAAGAAGATCCTCCAGATAATTCCTCCGGCCCCCCAGAGAACAATGATGCAAGCTCTGGTGACATCCAGATTGGACTACTGCAAAATACTGTACTTGGGAGCAGACACATCCTCGATCCGTCATCTACAGATCATTCAGAACGGGGCTGCCTGCCTTCTTTTCCGGCTGCCTAGACATGCTTCAGCTTCTCCACTGCTTCACAAACTGCACTGGCTTAGGGTTGATATGCGTATCGAATTCAATGCTTTGTGCGATATGTTCCAGACTAGACATGGTTTGGCCCCTTATACATTCTAGTTCTACTGAAACCCTATGTGCCAACCCCACAGTTGAGATCATCCAATTTCTCACTGTTCACAATGCCGGGTCGCTTGTTTTCGTAACTGGGCCCGAAACTCTGGAAATCTCTCCCTGTGTAGTTTTATATAGCGTGAAATAGACCTAAAGGTATTAGAGAGCTTTACATGAGCACCAGTAACGTTACAGACGGACACATTTATTTTTGTTAGGCACAGAGAGATTTAAGTGATTTACACAGAATCACAGAATGTTGAGCGTCCCTGCCGAGACTCGAAATCAGTGCCCCAGCTCCAAGGCCGACTGCCCTAGCCCATGGGCCGCATTCTGTCCCCACTGCCAATCCCTGCTTACCTTTCCTAAGAATCTGAAGACAGCTTTCTTAGCTGTCATGTCTGGTTTCTGTTACTTGGAGTTTTTAGCTGCCCATCGTGGCTTTCATCTGCTGCCTATGTCCAGCGCCGTAATAATAATCATGTTCAAAGATGCTAGAGTTATTGTGTTGGTCTGTTCAGTGTGAACTTGCCTTTACATAAGTGGAGATGAAGGACCCCTGGAGGTTTCTGCAGTGAATCTCTGCAAATGCCCAGCAGCTCTCTTTTCCAGCAATGGCCTATTTGCTCTTGCCTGCGCACTTTGACCTTACATAAATGATTGGCAGGAAAGCGTATGATAAATAAACGAACAGTTGTGGCAGGTGAATGTGCTCCATAGTCGAGCGAACACCCTCAGATGTGTCCTCACAACATCCCTTCCCTCTGAATTCTATCGTCTCGCGGTTCACTGGCTTTAACACAGAGGTGAACACCTGCAGAATTCGATTCCTGGAGACAAAAAAAAGGGATACTTTCAGAAACGCAGATAAAAATACAGCCCACGACTCTGTTAAGGAGAAGAAAAAAAAACGTCTGCATGCAGTTCACACACATTTTAATGTGAGGATTAATTCACGCGGCAATCATTTCTTTCTTTTGATTTTGAAATCTTTTCATCTTTTTAATTTTGTTTTGAGGAATAATTCCTAATCCGTGAAACCCCTCTAGAGTCCATTCTGCACCTTGCAGCCGGCGCTTACCTGCTGCTGGGAAAGGAAATGATGATCAGCGGGCTTCCCAGGCCCGCATTCATCCGGCAAAGCCCTGCAGACTTCCGCGCGCCTTTTCTGCTTCATTAGCCCAGTTTGCTCTTTATTAGGCCAGCTCGCCCTGTCTGGCCAGGAGCACACATCAGTATTGACGAGGTCCACTAACATGCCGGATGACACACCAGAAGAGGAAAAGGGATTACTCAAAGCAGGTCCTCTTTGTGGCACCTACAATGACTTGCTGTCGAAAGTGCTTAAGAATTTCAATATTAAAAAAAAATATATATCTATAATAAATAAATTCCGGAGGGTTGAAAAATAAAAACAAGGCAGCCGTGAATTTCATGCATTGTTGGATAGAAAACTTGAGTGGCTATTTCAATTAAAATATATTTTAAATGACATGCAAAAAGCACCATGGCATAGCTTTGTTAATGAAATGCAAGAAATCGTTTTATTTACAAAATATAAACACTTGATGAGTGTGAGGAGAAATAAATCATAAAAGCTAAGCATAGCCAAGTTATTGAATTGTAGCTTATGCACACGTGCAAGGACCTGCATAAAGTAACTAATGTTTACCACAATGAGGGATTTACAAATAGAGAGACTGGGGCAGGAGAGCTCACACTATCACATATAGTGAATTTAGTTAGACTGATGTGGCGCTCTGATCAGGAAGAACAGTCTCCTAATCTTCTCTACATGGGAATTCCTCTTAATAGAATGAAACAAGAATGACCGGCACACGCAATTTTTATTCCATGCCCATATAGTATAAAACTTATTGCAACCTCGCTAGCACAATATTCATCCTCAAGCGCCTTGTTTCGTTAAAAAAAAATCTTTACTCAAATCTTTATAAAATCAACATTATTTTCAGTAGCCATCGCATTTCGTCTCTACACAAGAGACTTCTTCAGGGCTACAGAAGACAGTGTGCACATAATTAAAACCATAGCAGAAAAAAAGGTTTTAGACAATTTGAAAACTATTTACATAATACCAACTGCCCAATTACATCTTCGCAGTCCTCACATAAGTTAGAATGACACTTGTTCGCCACATGATTTGAACAACTATGTGCAACACATTTTCCAAGTCCTACATTTCTCCATGTGCAACACATTTTTCAAGTCATGCATTTCTCAGAAAACAGCGTTTACTCATAAACCAAGGACAGTAATTCAGAGCAAATCATACGTCCAACATTCCTAAATTGCAAATTTCTTGGGGTATCCATAATTCGTATGTATAACCATATACTTTTCACATTTAATATCCACATCTTCAGACAACTTAGGTGATATCACATGTTCAGTTAATCACAGTCCTATCCCTACATTACCATGTTCATTTATTCCCTTTATATTCATATTTGAATTTAATTTCTATATACAGCCCTTCTCAGTAGGGTCAACTACGCTTTATAAATGTTCAATAAAAGGTCAATACGTTTATAATTCAATATACATGATAGTTTCTCTAGAAAAAATCTACTTGAAGTGACCAACCATTTATTAAGACATAACCAATTCATTTACCCATCCATTATTGCAAATATTTTTTTATTTGTCTCAATAAGAGAAGGGGGGTATGACATAATTATACCAAATTAAATTAAATTCACTATATAAGTACCTTGATTAGTTGTCCGATTGTCTGTTCCTGCAGCTATAAAACATGCCACCTCTCAGAAATGTCTAGGAAAGGTGACTATCGCAGTCTTTGCTCTAGACTGTTTGGTGGCTCCTGGCTGATGTGCTACATTCCCAACCCTTTAACAAGCCAGGTGATAGAACTACAACATTTCACTGTTCGCTATTGGTCTGCATAACCACCCTCCTTTGTTCTGACTGTACGGATTCTTGATAATCTTTTGAAGCCTTACGTGCCCTCGCGCTCTTTGAGATCCCTAGGCCAAAACGTGGTCGTGGTCCCACGGTTTAGACTGTGTAGGGCGGGAGGTCGCTCCTTCCGGGTTTTGACTGCAAAACTGTGGAATTCTCTTCCGTCCCACATCCGCAAAATAGATGAGCTGTTGAAATTTAGGAGAGCCATCAAAACGCATCTGTTCCCTCATAGTGCTTAGGATCTTGATCTGTGTGTTTCTGCTCTCATACTGCTATGTTGTGTCTGGGTACCCTTCCGGAAGCGCCGGGACGCCCCTTGGCTGGGGCAGCTGTGCGCTATAGAAGTGTTATTAACATAACATAACATAACATTAAATACAGATTAGAAAGAGGGTTTTCATGTTACTGAAGGGTTACGCTGTCAACAGTGACATTGACAAGCGGAGCAACAAAGGAAATGCCACTAAAGGAAGGTGGCTGCCCAGGTCCACACCTTTATGTGCTGATCCCAACCGCAATGCAAAACTCCTCCTTAAAACTCACAGAACAGGTGTTGTTTTACCACTAACTATAAGTCTTGCATTTCATACAGTGCCAACAATTGGATTCATTCTAGTTTATCTGTCACTCTGCCAAGTGTGCACATGGAAATCAACCAACAAAGCAAGACAATAAATCATATATATTTTGTTTTTAAATCAGTGTTGTTTGTTGTGGCAGTGTGCTTCAACGCTAAAGTGTAGACAGTGCACTGGTACTTACAATGCAATCTCTTGGTAAAGTTGTCAAAGATCTTTTCGCATTGGTCGTATGGTCCTTTGTTGGTTGACATTTAGCACTGTAAAGGAGAAGACATCAACAATACAATTATAACTTGTGAAGCCAAATCGATCAAACCACTTTGCTTAACACTGGGGACTTGGCATCTTCTGAGGCCCTAAGGGTTTGGAAAACAGACACAAACCTAATGATTGCTCTCCCTGTCTCCAGTTTTCTTCAGGAAATCTGGTTTATAAGATTAAACAACCTAGGCAGCAAACCTTGATTTATCGACTAGCATTGCCATTTTCAAACTTTTATATGGTTTCACCATTTGAATAGTGCTCTGAAAATCTCTGTATAGAACCAGTGAGTACTTACTGTTGTAAGATTGTTGTGCTGCTAAATGTAATTATTCACACCTTAGAACTGCCACTTCAACTTAAGTATAGTTGCATTATCTGTTAAATAAGCTCTGAAAATTACCATTTTGCAGTCGCCATTTTAAGCTATGTGTAGTTGTTTATTTGTTCAATATGTCTTCAAATTTAAACGGTAGCATTTTTATCATGAGAGGAATTAATACTGAGGAAGTGAATGTGAATGTCCACTTTTATTGGTCCTCTGTTTTTAACTTACGTGTTCTATCTGAACTGTGTTTTGTTGATAAATTTGTGGTTTTGACCTAACAATAAAACTTTGAACTTGTGAAGCCAGTGTGACTCAAGAATAATGACCTAATCTGGTTAAATGGATTTTATTTTGGATTACCAATCAATCTAATAATATAAGAATATTAGAAATAAGTTCAGTAGGTACAGCAATACAGCAGATAAGCTAAAATACCTCAGTAGCTTGAGTAGCAATAAAATGAGATACAGAATTGTGATAGCCACCAAAATAGAGAAACAGATTAAGACAAACAAGTGTCCCATAAAGAAACTTCTCTTCTCTCTTCTAAATATTACTTAGACATCTACTTAGAGTTTCTATTTCGGGAGTTTGAAAGGTGTCAGCATGATCAGATTTCAGTAGAAGTCCTGGACAAAGGAAAAAGGTGTTTTGCAAGAATAAGGCAAGCAGAGAAGTCTGTACCTCTTGAAGTCTAAAGGGAATCTCTGCTTTCCATGTGTGAGAGCACCAACTAAACATAACAGGAGATTCAGAAAGGTCTTTATCTCCTTTCACACTACCAGCAGCCAACTAAATCTTTATTCAAGAAAGCATCTGCAACATCCCTTCAGTTTCCCATTGATTCGAAACTTGGACTGTAATTCTCAACCATGAACATCTATTTGTCCTGGTACATGATGAAAATTACACCTTTTTTGACAATTAATTCTCCACATTCTCTGCCCAGTTCTTCACTCCAGTGCTTACTATCACCAGTCTAATACAAACAATTAACCTTTCTCTAAGTAACGAGAATCATGATAATGCACCTACAAAGAAAGAGAGGACATGCTGGCAAGGGAAAATGCATTTCAATTGAGGCCTGCAGTCAGGCTAAGGGCCTTATTATGAGTTTGGCAGTGCAGGAGCGGAACAGCACCGCTCCCGCTCTGCCAAACCCATTTACGAACTGGCTGCCAGATCAGGAGTTTTCTGCTGGTGTGGTGGGTGGTTCTTTTGTGTTCCCAGGGTAGTGCCTCTGAAACAGGCACCGCAATAGGAACATCAAAGGCAGTACCTGCACAGTATGGACTGCTGCAGCCCATGCCGTGCAGGTACTGGGGTGTATGCACACAGGGGGGCACATGTTGTGCCAAACTGTGCGCATTCATATGGTGTGAGGCACCAGAGGGCCTTCTAGGGCCCCCTTTGTTTCCTCTCCATCTTGGGTATTATGGCTGGGTCACCTCCATGATAACCATGGTGGAGAGGACACCCGTAACATGCTTGGTGGGACTGTGGCGGTCCCTCCAAGCATATTGCCGCCTCAGGACTGCGGCGCAACCGTCAGAGAATGGCTAAGTCGTAATAGGACAGTCAGGAGACCCCCACAGTGAATCTGGTGATCCACCACCAGACTCATAAGAAGGCTCTAAATTGAGTTAGCAAATAATATAACATTAAATACGAGTCTACATACATATGTGTAACTTGAAGAATAAGTGTAAAAACGAGTATTAAAGAGTACATGTCTATGTGTTTCAACTGAATATTAATGTATACATGTATAAATCTCTAATCCCTCAATCCCTACAATAGTTTCAGTCCATTAATACATTTAAATGTTTCACACACGCTAATGAAGTTAAGGCACATAGTGAATAAAATGTAAAATACAAGTACAGAATAGCATATTTATGAGAAATAAGGGTGGAGCCTAAATTGCACTGCTCCAGTGTAAACTCCTTTTGCAGATGAAAAACCCTTTAAAGATACCTTACTGGAGAGTAGTGTTTGCATATGCCTACGCTGATGCGCTCAATAATGAGGCTGAACCTATTTAATATTCAGAACAACTCCATGCCATATACCATTGTGAATGCAAACTGCTGGCGTCATCTCTGTGCAATAATGGCGCTCGCACAGTCACAACATGCCATATTTGGATACTGCCTTGTTGATTTTTACGTGTTAGATGTTGAATTGAAAGAGGTGGCGTGGTTTGTTGCAATTTCTCTATTTAAATGAATTGCTCTATTTGCAAACTTTTAAAAAGACTATCAGAGTTGTTTATTAAAACATAAATTGTTGACTAACTACTGGCACATAGAATATCTGTTTTAGATGTTCGGGATTCAGTGAAAATAAAATTCAGAAAGTGAGAACGTTGCCGCTTAAGCACCAGAAATATCCAGTGAATTCTGGTGCAACCAATACTGAATCGTGACAGTTTATTCACAAGGCATTTTCCTTTGCACAACGTAAAGAAATAGACACTGTCTTGGGTTACAAAGGCTTTTATTCCAATCCCCTTCCAAGCGTGCTGCAGTGTGCACACCAGTCCTCCGCAGACTTCCCCATAGAGCCGCGCAATGTTTGCCAGCTCTGCTTCCCCTGTGTCTGATAAACCCATCTGTCAGTGCCGAGGGAGCTATCTCTGCAAATGATGAAAAAGCAGCAATGGCTGAAAATAAGCAACAGAATATTCTGCTTGAGCTGAAATTATACTTCGGGGACGTCCCAGGGCAGCACAGTTATTCTGCTGAAAACTCTGCTCCCCTCGTAAGGACATCACCAATTTGTAAAAAGAAACACTGCGTGCCTTTGAGCATGCATCGAACACGTATTGCATAATGTATGCCACGCACTACTTTGCTGCTCGTGCGGGCCACGTGCCACTTGTAAAAAGAAAGCATAGTTGGGTACTTAGAGACCTTGGAAACTTACCTATTTCCGGTCCTTAGTCCAGGTTGCAGCAACATCTTAATAAGGCTTCTCCTCAAATATCTTATAGCAAGCAAATCACAACTCACTTGTTTTCTTTTCTTTTCTTTTGTAAGGTAGGATATATGTGTCATTCATTCCCAGGTTCGACTTATAGGAGATATACATCACAAACACCTACGTTGAACCTTTGTTTACTGTGAACCATACAGAGTAGCACTCTACTTGTTTGTACCTAATCTGTGTGCGCGGGACTTTGTTTCATTATGCTTGGATGTGAATTGTCACATTTAAATTGAGGGGTTTTTGGGTCTCCCCTCCCTGCTAGCACCAGCGATTGTTGATAACCTCACTTGATATACACGCTAATATTGTTTGAGCGCCACTCTTTCCTGTATACTTAATACCCTTTTTTCTGTTGTGAGAAACACTAGCTGTGCCTCTTCAGACCTTGGCTACCTACCTATTTTCTTTCCTTACTCTCAATCCTACAGAACTTGTAGCGCCGTGCCCAACTGCGCCCCTTTCCCCATAAATCATGCCAGTGATGACATGATAGGGTGCATAGAAAAGGCAGCAGTTTATTTTCTGGGTTTCTTCAGTCTCTCCCTCTCCCAATGACTCACGGCTGTGACGCCCGCTTTTTGGTGATTCTGATTAAATGGGGGTTCCTGCACTCAAAAGGGGACCTACACCCCTTTTGAAACACCCGGCTGCTTGCCCACCTCCGTTCTGAATGGGCGGCTACCTTGGGGGCGACCAATCCGGTGCGCCCCTTTTTTGCGGGCTTGCGGTGGGGTGGGGGGGTCAGGTGGGAGTTCCCACGGGAGCCATTCGACACGGGCCCCTATCTGGTCCGGCTTTGCCTCCCCCGGCCTCGTCTCGCTACAGTTAGCTCTAGCTGTCTGTTGCACACATCATTGTAACCCATACTTAGGATGCAAGTCCTTACTCATGATTGGATGTCTTTTGTCTAATTCTATTGCCTGCTGATAATTCAATGACTTTGCCCTAAATTTCTGTGTTTTGTCCACCTCTGGAGCATTTAAATTTCACTCTGCATTTTGATCAGTTGACTGTATCCTTTCATTGCTGACACCACATAACTACTTTTCTTTTTGCAGGTCTCAGTAGCATCTGAACTTTCGCTCTAAATGGGGGTTCATGTCCTGCTTCTTACTCTCTCTCTCATGCGCGTTCTCTCTTCTCTCTCCCCCACACCCACTTCTCCAGCCATTTTCGGTATTCAATTACACCATGCTCCACCTACGGGCCTCATTTATGAAAAGTGACGCATCGCTGCGTGAAAACAGCGATGCGTCACTTTTCATTACGCCCTCCTTGCGACACCAATGATGCGCCATACTTACATTATGACGCTTCATTGCGCAAGGAGTTACAGATACGTCAGTATTTCTGACGAATCTGTAAGCGCAAAAGTGACACATTGCAGGAGTGTGTCACAAAAGTGACGCAACTCCAGCAATGCGTCCTTATGTGAAAGGGCCTGTGTCAGTCTCACGCCTGCTGTGAGGCAGGCGCAAGATTTTGACGCAACGGCGTCCTAGAAGTGATGCAGTGAAATCTCATAGATTTCACTGCATCACTTCTATGACCCTTTCTTGCGTCAATACACCCTCCTTGCATACATTATACCTGGCCCAGGTATAATGTGGCGCAGGGGTTTACAAAGTTACGCATCTACCTAGATGCGTCACTTTGTAAATATGGCCCAACAAGGCGCATTTTTTACGCCACTGGTGCGTCACAAAAAGTGACGCACCGGCGGCGTAAAAGTGACACAAGGGCTCATAAATGAGGCCCCAAGCACTGGTGGTGCTCGGTGTATCTCTGCCCCACCCCCATGCCTCTCTCGCCATATAATCCCTCCATGCCATAAACTTTACCCACCGCCCGTCATCTGCTGCTTCCCACCCACTGCTGCTTTTGTCTGCACTGGCAATGCTAATAGTGGTAGGTAGCCTTCTGGGAATGGTTGGAACTGCGTGAAAATGTTTACTTGATGGCCACCGAGTGTCTGCTAGGCATAACTTTACAGCCATATTCGAAGTATATAAAATATCATTCCAAGACAACCATAAACCATTTTAGAAAACGCTTATGCCACAATTATATAAGTGTTACCAAAGACAGTAGTGCCAGTGAACAGGAATTTGTAAAGCAAGAACGACTGCTTCTGCCTATAATTGTTAAGGAAGTCTGCATCAACATTTCCAAGCTGCTCTTACAAAAAAGGTTAATTTGGTGTTTTTTGATTTCCTGTCCTTACTCCAAACCTTACTGAATCTTCTCAGTTCTATTCTTGGAAGAAAACGGGAACCTGCCTTGATGTGTGTTTTCCATTTTAACATAGAATTGCATTGGGCTGAACAAACATAAAGAGAGAAAAAATATAGTTTCACCAAGTAGTAGATTGCCTTCTTGTCTTAAATCCTTGTGTTGCTCAGACGCCTACATCAAGTTTACAATACCACCATGTGCACATAACAATAAAAAGGCCATATCCGAAAATCCCCTGGAACGTCATTAATGTGCCCTAAACTCCAATTGAACTACTTGAGACTTGCCCGCTTTAGTTTCGTCTATATTGAAAAAAGTTTATCAGATTTTCTTCTATTTTACGGGAGCATAGTAACTGACTTAGTAACAACTCCGGCGCCAATAACAAACCGTAAAATTAGATCTAGCCTGTAAGGAAAGTTTTTTGAACCGCTGAGAGGGTGGGTTTTCCACCGAGGCTGAGGTTTTCGTATGATATCTTGTTTTCCTATAATTGTTTTCCTCACGAAGGTACACATTCTCTTGAGTAGGAAAAGAAGGGATTGTGCGTCTTCATCGGATCTAGTGCCCTAATAGGTAATAAGCTCCATTGGATAAATGAAGGGAGCTGAAGGGAGATGAGAATGGATGAGCTGAGGGGGTATGGAGGTGAAACGAGGCGAAGATTGGAGCATGAAAAGAGTGGCTGTGCACACAGGAAAACAACAGAACGCCATCAGCGCTTCCTGTTCACTGATTTAATGCACGCACCAAGACTTTCAATTAACCCACTGACACTTTAACTATAAATGAATGGAGGATCATATTATGATAACAATAAAAGTCAAGTGGATGCTTCATTTTAGTCTCTAAACTTCAAATTAATGCATCAGGTCTATTTTCTTCAGGAAGAAGACACACATGTCATTTTAATAGACAATATGAATCAATCAGTATTTTTAAGCAAAGCTTATCAACCTGTGGGGATCCAGGCACTGAGGAATGGTGAGCCTTAGTTGAAGAGCCAGGTCTTGAGCTCCTTCTGGAGTTAGTTAGTGTTAGAGAGGTTCAGAGGTGGCGTGGAAGGACTTGGGTGCGAGGTAGGTGATAGGATGACCTCTACTGCAGCTCTGCCAGATGCCAGGGACATGTGTGAGGGATACGGATCCGAGTTGTCTGGTTCGCAGGTGGAAGGTAAGACGGTGATTGATGAGGGAGGGTCCTGCATTGTGGAGGGCCTTGTAGGTGTGCATCAGCATCTTGAACTAGCATCTCTTACAGACAGGGAGCCAGTGGAGGCTTCTGAGGTGTGAGGTGATGCTTGTCCATTTGGGGAGGTTAAGATTGAGTATGACTAGGGTGTTCTGTGTGGTCTGTAGTCACTTAAGGAGGTGGGTGGTTCCAGAATAGAGGGCATTCCGATGGTCAAGTTGGCTGGTGACAAGTGCTTGAGTCATTGTTTTCCTGGTTTTGGTGGGGTTCCACTTGAAGATCTTGCAAAGCATGCCGAGGATGTGAAAGCAGGAGGATGCCACTGTGTTGACTTGGCGCTTCAGGAGAGATCACTGCCCAGGATGATGCAGAGGTTGTGGGCATGGTTAGTGGGGGGTAGGTGAGGGTTCAAATGTATTGGGCCACCAAGTGATGTCCCATGGGAAAGTGTTCTTTCTGAAGATGAGCACTTCCATCTTGTCTGTGTTCAACTTCAGACAGTTAGATCTCATCCATTCAGCGGCACTGGTTATGGCATTCTGGAAGTCTTGTCTGATGGTGGCAGTGTTCAGTTCTGTTCAGTTAAGCTTTATTCGACTTTAAGTTGCAAAATCATAAAAGCATACATTCTTTCAGTTATTTACAATAAATAAAAGTATACAATTAAAGTAGAATTAAAAATGCTGTATTACAATATAAGAAATGGAGAAGACCCAGATTTTATCGAGGATATCACTCCACACAGTTCAGCAGTTTAAAAAAATTTACAATTTCATTATATTTTTAGGTGTACTCCTTGATGGGCTTTCTGCGCGTGTCAAAATAGATACGGCCTCGTTGGGATCATCCTTCCATTAGGGTTATTGCAACTTATAATACTTAATTGAAACACTTTGTTACGAGGGTAAAATAGAAGATTAAAAATAGAACAGGTAACTTAAGAAATTGGTGAGCCGGACTCATTTAACAGGGGAGTGTCTCAATAACCCACGAATATGTGAATGCATAAAAAACTCTTAGTCCCGCTTAATCATTCTAAATTATTTCTATGACGGAAAATACATTTCAGAAGACTGGCAATTATGATAACAAGTCTTTCTCCCTCCAGAAATTGTAAAAAGAGAAATGCATGGCGGCATCTTCTAAAAACCCCATTTGCTTTAACAATGGTAAAAGCCACTTTGTTCTAAACTCACTATAGAACTTACAAAAAAAATAGTGTGTATTGTGGACTGGTTGGAAGTATCGTCACACGGAATGGGGGGAAGACCTTTTACCCAACTATTTTTTGTTGGAAACGCAACTAATCGATGGAAAAAATGTAACCTAAACCATACCAAAAGAAAGCGTTCGTAGCCAGTAGTATTATAGGTTAGGTATGGTTGAATGTCAAAAGTAGTTTGAATAACCAAAGTATGTCTAACCGATGATTTCATAACCTCGCTCGTAAGACGCAGTTCTTCGAGGTGGTTAAGACATTTTGCCTGGAAATCCTTCATTGTTACCTCACGGACTAAGAGGGGATCGTGATAGAATTTTCCCCATCCTATGTCAGCCAAGAACTTTTTCACATATGATATCCATCTGGATCTATGTACATTCTCCATTGCCATGCAGTCAGAGATTATCATCTGTGAGAAGGTGGCTTTATCCGACGTCCAAATACGATGCCGCAGTAAAAGTGGTTGGATTCTCACTATATCAGACATGTAGGAGAGTCCCAGCTCTGTGTGACATGAAAAAGTGGCTGTACTCTTTGGAACCGATAGAAGGTACAGTAGAAAAACATTTTCCACCCTCTGTAGGGCATCTATTGCTACATGGCCCAAAACACCTGCCCCGTACAGTGCCACCGAAAGACATTTGGCTTTGTAGATCTTGGCCAATTCCAAAGAAGGTCTTTTCCCCAGTTTCCGCGAAAAATTGACAAGTGCTGCGATAGTTCTAATGAAAAGGAGTTTCCTGGTTTCGGTTGCCGATTTCCAAGTAAGTTTGTTATTGATCATTACTCTTAAGTAGGGATATTTTTGTGTGGTCGCGAGTTTTTCCTAATTTATATGTATGTTAGTCATTTTACGTTTATGTCCAGTCCCCGCCTTCATGACAAATGTTTTCCCAATATTAATATTTAGGTCCAGACTTGCCATGAAAGCGGAATATCTATTCAATGCCTTTTGGAGTTCAAGGGGGGTACGGGCTAGTATCACTGGGCCGTCCGCGTAGAGCAACACGGGAATCCGGAGATTGTTTACTGTGGGAAGGTCCTGTGACCCCTTAGTCATTTCCTTCTCCAGACCGTTGGTGTAAAGTGTGAAGAGGAAGGGGGCCAGGACACAACCTTGCCTGACTCCCTTCTCCACTCTAAATGACACGGTTAGCTCTCCCCCGAGCCCAAACCTCACCCTTGCAGTCGCATCTGAATACAATTTCCTTAGGAAAGTTACCAGGTTCGATTGGACCCCATCTCTGCAAGAACAGACCACAGTTTAGCGTGGGAGACACAGTCAAACGCGGCTGATAAGTACACGTAGACCATATAGAGGACTCCTCCTTTAATGTTAACATATTTGTCTATCAGGAGTGACAGGTTAAGGGCTTGATCAATGGTCCCCAGCCCCTCGCGGAACCCGTATTGGAGATCAGATATAATCCTGCCCTCATCCGCCCAGTCCTGTAGATGCTCGAGGATTACACGGCTCGCCACTTTGCCAAGGGAGTCTAAAAGGGAGATTGGACGATAACAGGTTACCGATCCCCGGTCCCCTTTTTTAAAAATAGGGACCAATGTTGACTTGGACCATGACTCCATGAGGCCTACCGCACATGATGCATTCAAAACCCTAGTCAAAAGAGGGGTCCAGAGTTCCATCTGGGCTTTGAAGAAATCTACAGGCACTCCGTCCGGGCCTTGGGCCTTCCCACTTTTACTAGCTTTCAAGGCATGAGCAACCTGATCTACTGTGATCACCAAGTTAATGGGATAAGGGGTGCAAGCCTGGGCATAAGGTTTCGCTTCATGAGTGCTTGCGACCCCAATCACGTTAGAAAAGATCTTGGAGAAATGCTCAACCCATTCTTTTTCATCGATAGCAACCTCTATTCTTGGTGAATCTGCATCATTATTCAAAAAGGGAGACTTAACCACTAGCCAAAAGGCAGCGTTGTTTTTATGAGTGGAACTCTCGTGTAGTTGGTCCCAGAGTTGCTGTTTTAACTCGGTTTTTCTAGTCTTTATTGCGGCGTTATATAATTTTCTTAGGGTAGTGATCTCGTGAGGGACCCTGCCTGTCCTCCGCAAAGCATGTTTTAACTTTGAATAGGCTACTGTGCAACTGTGGTCAAACCAGCCCTTCCTCTTCTTTGATAATCGATTAGCTTTTACCCACAGTGCTTTATTTATGGCTTTTACCACCACTCCGAAGTTGGCGATAACCTCAGCGTCTGGTGTATCCAAGTCCAGGCATTTCTGGATGGGGAGGAGGGTACTTGCTATCACTATTTTAGTTATTTCTAGAGGTCAATCTTTCCCCACTTTAGCGAATATCAATTGAGCCTGGCCAACGACAGGTTGTTTTGTGTTAAAGTACTAGCAAGGCTAAAGTTAAAATTTTGTGTCGTCGGCAGGCTAACGCTAAGGGGGTAATGGTCGCTCAGCGCAGTTGTGTGTATAGTGAGTAGTGAATCTATATTCCTCACTCCGTTAGAGACAAGGATATGATCTATAGAGCTTTGAAGACCCTGCCCGTGGAAGGTGGCAGCCATCACTGTATTTGTAGTAGTAGGTTTGTTCGCTACTGCCAGATCCAGTTCAAACATAGTTTCATTTAATCGGCTCCCTAGAGTCGTATGACTAAAATGAAGAATGGGATTATTACTCTCGTCATGGATACCACAAATGTTTCTATTACTATCCTGGCATGGGCCCAAATTGAAGTCTCCACCCCAGATGGTTATAACCTTTGTTGGTGACCTCCTTGTTTTGGATAGAAGTAATGCACCAATAAGGGATACTAAGTTCGCTGATTCACCCTCCAAGAGATTATTATCGAAATTTACCAAAAGGAGGGTCTCCGTTTTATTTACACAGATGTCAAGAACCTGAAAGTTGGGTTCCAATTTAATATATTTTATTTCAACTATTTGTAATAGATTTGATATGTAGATCGTCAAACCTCCCTTTGCTCTCCCAGAGGGGCTTCTTTGGGCTGATGAAAAATAGGTTTTGTATCCTTCCATGTGGATCTCTTCTACTGCCCAAGTCTCCTGAAAACATAATAATTTAAACCTATGGGTAAAATCAAGCCAAACCTCATTTGTTAATTTAGAGCGCTGGCCTGCGATGTTCCAGAATAAAACATCCATTTGAGAGTTGTTCCCCTCGATGTTACACCCCTCGGTAACTGATGGTAATATTGGAACCAGTTCTGGATTAGATACAATTGATAACCCCGAAAGAGGGGGTAACAAATGCTGTCCTGAGTCCCCCTCCAGTAGGTTGATGTCTTGTTCTCGCTCATGTGTGGGCTTAAGGTGACCAATACTGGTTTTGAAAGGTAAATTGGGGTCATTTCTAGTGTATTCTATGTCCCCCTCTGATAGGTCTATGTTGTGTTCTTGTACATGTGCGGGTTTAGGGTGACCTATACTTTTTCAGAAGGAACTTTGGGGTCATTAGTAGTATATGTTTCTCTAGGGTTACCGTCTATAGTTCCATTTACATCCTTTGGGGGAGAGGGTCAATCTACTCCCTCCAAATCTGAGAGGGGAACAAAACGGTTATAAGTGGGGATGTTGAAGCTGTGCCCTTGCATGTTGAATACAGACGGAACCCGGGGAATCAAGGATTTTTAACAGAGCCCTAGGGTAAAAATATGTTAGATCATATGGTGTGATGCCACTACTTCCTTTCGCTTGAAACCAGTCAGTGATATGTGAGACTGCCCTATGGTCTCTAAACTTGATGATGATTAAATCTCCCTGAATATATTTTGATCTATGTCCCACCCAGTCTACCCGCCGTACGTTAAGGATTTCACCGTTAATGTTTGGGGGAAGTGGTCTGTTTTGTTGTAGCCAAAATAAAACTTTATTCTTTAGTTGATAATAGCCTTCTTTTGCCCCGTTCTCTAAGACTAGAACCCCTGCGAGTATCACAACGAAAGGCACTGCTTCTGGTGGTAAATCTATTTGTACCTTTTTGGCCCTATCCAACCTTCCAGGGGGAGGGGTTTTAAGTGTATTACTCTGGGGAGGCTTTAAAACGCGGAGTTGTTCACCAGCCTCTGTCTCTTTGGACTTTGTCCCCGTTGTTTCTTTCTGCCACTGAGCCATAGTGTTAGCAAGCGCAGGATCTCTGTTGATGTCTTTCTTAGAAGGGGGAGGTGCTATCTATGTATTTGGTTTAGTGGGAATTACACTAGACAAATGTGAAGCACTGGGCGTTGAAAGTTTCTTAATTAAGCTAGTGTTATTTGCAGTCGCCTTTTCTAGGCGACTGCAGATTCAGGGCGGGTCATAGCACCGAATCCGCACTGACCAAATCGGTAGAGAACATAAGATCTATAATGGATACAGGAGGCAGAGCTGCTCTGATCCTGCTGGACTTGTCTGCGGCCTTCGACACGGTCCACCATAAACTTTTAGTGGACTGGTTGAGGGCCTGTGGGATACAAGGAAAGGCCCTTAAAATTCTGCATGACTTCCTAGCCGGAAGGACTCAGAAGGTAGCTCTAGGCACCTTTGAGTCCGACCCTTTTGTACTCCCCTGTGGTGTCCCTTAGGGGTCTTCCCTGAGCCCTACCCTTTTTAATGTTTACGTCTCTACCCTTGCGCCAGTGATCAGATCTTTTGGCTTCCAGTTAACATCTTACGCAGATGACACACAGATAGTGGTGTCACTGCTACCGGGTGAAACGGACAACACAGCAGATAGATTCAGAGGCTGTATGCGTGAAGTTAGTACTTGGATGGCAGGAAACTGCCTTAAACTGAAATCAGCGAAAACGGAAGTTTTGCTATTTTGAGCCAGAGATAATTTCTGGTCCCCTCGTTGGTGGCCAGAGGAAATGGGGATTCCTCCTGTACCGGTCACGAAAGTTAAAAACCTGGGCGTCCTGATGGATGACTCCTTATCCTTCAGGCCCCAAATAAATGCCCTTTCTTCAACCATCCACTTTATGCTTAAAACAATACGGAAAGTTCTGCTGGTTCTTGCAGAAGAGCACAAAAAGACAGTGGTTACTAGTCTAGTGATATCTCGCTTGGACTACTGCAACATTCTGCTCCTAAACGCACAACAGGGAATTCTCAATAAACTCCAAATTCTGCAAAACGCAGATGCCCGCTTGATCACAGGAGCATCTAAACGCGACTCGGTGGCTCGGGACCTGGTGATGCTACACTGGCTCCCAGTCCGGAAAAGAATAATTTTTAAATCACTTTGCATAGTCTTCAAGGCACTTAATGGTCTGGGCCCTCAGTGCTTGACTGCGCTTTTCCACTGGTACAAACCAGTAAAAGCCCTCAGATCGGCTGAGCAATGGCTGGTGGTAGTCCCCAGAGCCAGGAAAGCTCGTTGCGGGGGCAGGAGCTTCTCCTTGGGAGCGGCTAAAGCATGGAATGCTCTGCCGCTCAGCCTCAGACAGACGCAGGACCTCCTATCTTTCAGAAGAGCTTTAAAGACCTGGCTTTTTACAAATTAACTTTTCTCTGACGTAACACACGGAATCTTAGTCATACAGCGCCAAGACACCTCCGGGTAACAGTGCGCTTTAAAAATGTGAAAAATAAATAAATAAATTAATTAATTAATAGTGTCCCCAGTTGTTCCGCTACTCTCTTCATTCTCTCAATTAGTGGCAGTAATAATGATCTCAGTAATTGCTCTATACTTCCCAATAGGTCCTTAGTTGATATATCTGTCACCGAGTTTTGTTCGGTTTGCACAGGTCTGGGTGTTACATATAGATCTTTTGAAGGGCCCACCGAGTTTTTTGATGTTTTGCCACAGTTACTTAGATGACTCCCCCCCCTTCTTTGAAAATAGCTGTCTTCATTAAAAAAAAGACTCTGAACTTGAACTGTGCTCCCATTCACCCAAAAAAAATAACAAAAGTTAGTTCTGTTAATTATTCTCTTTTTTCACTTTTGGCCTTTATAAAATGTAATGGCTTATCTAATGATTGAATTCTGTTTAAAACTAAAATGAATAATTTCCTTTTTAATTTAAAAGCCTTCTCAACAATAGTTTCAATCTGTTTCTTCTTTTTATAAAATGCTGATCTTTTTTTATATTTCTTGCCATCTTTTATTAAATTTAGTACTACTCTATTGTCAAACATTCTTTTCCTTATTTCATCAAATTGATACTTTCTCCATTTACCATAGATTGTTTTTTGAAAACATGATTTCCCATTCATTTCTCCTTTTTTCTTTTCATTCTTCTTTGCAGTTGAGGTATTCTTTCTACTTTCTACATTGTGCAAAAGGTTTCTAGTCTTTGAAAGTCTATTAATATAAATTATTTTGCTCTCTTACCGGAGATTTTTTCTTTCATCTAATTCTTGCTGTTGTCTTTTCTTTAGATAATACTCTTTCTTTTGTTCTTTCGGCTTTACTGTTTTTTTTAGTCATGGTAAGTCTTTTTTAATGATGACAAAGAATATCTGTAAAAAAAAAGTAAAATTATTAATATCAATTTATAAAAAATACCATTCTATTACTAAACAAACACATTTTACATAAAAACCGTTTAAAAGCTTTGTTTTTAAATCACAATGCATTTACTACAGTACACTGGTACTAACTGAATTATTGTAGGAGTGCATAAGTAGTGTTTAGGTGTTTAGAGGAGTGCATGGTCAGTGGATAGAGGATTTTAATAGTGCATGTATTAGTACCTGGGTCATTGCATAAGTACATGGGTTGTGACTGGATGATTAGAATACTGCAAGAAAAGAGGATGGTGAATTTATAAGTGCTTGGGTTTTGTCGCAGTGATTAGATAAGGACATGAGACTGGCTGGGTGATTGGGGGACTGCATAGGTAGTAACACAGAGATTACTGAACTGAATGGGAAGTGCACAGGGGATTTTAGAAGTGCATGGTTTTGTGCCTGGGTTATTGCATGAGTACAGGGATACTGACTGGATGATTAGAGTACTGCAAGGTGAGTGCATGAGGAATCTATAAGTGCTTGGATTTTGGCGGAATAATTAGATAAGGACATAGGACTGTCTGGGTGATTGGAGGAGTGCCATACTAGTAACAGGGGAATTACTAAACGGTATAGGTAGTGCTCAAGGAATTGTAAAAGTGTATGAGATACTTAATGGGTCATACCATGGGTAGTGACTGGATGATTAGACTACTGCAAGGAGAGTGCATGGTGAATTTATAAGTGCTTGGGTATTGGCGGAGTGATTGGATTAGTACATGGTACTGGCTGAGTGATTGGAGGAGTGCACTGGGAATAACAGTGTGATTGCTGGAATGCATGGGTACTACCTGGGTAATAGGATGAGTGAACCAGTAGTGTGTAGGTTGTTACAGGACTGCATGGATAGTGCACATGTGATTGTAGCACTGCATGTGTTAGTGCCTGGGTCATTGCATGAGTACATGCATAGTGACTGGATATTTAGAGTGTTGCAAGGAGAGTGCATGGTGAATTTATAAGTGCTTGGGTTTTAGTAGAGTGATTGGATAAGGACATGGGACTGGCTGGGTAATTGGATGAGTGCATAGGTAGTACCAGGGAGATTACTAAACTGTATAGGTACCACTCAGTGCTAAACTATGAGGCCTCCCCAAATACACTTTGGCTCCTTTAAAGGCATCATTGAATGCTGCGTTCAGACTCATTACGGGCACCAAGCGAAATGCCAACATCTCCCCAGTCCTAAAATCTCTAAACTGGCTGCCCTACGAAGCTAGAATTCAACAAAAAATTGCATGCCTAGCGCACAAGGCCATCCACTTCAAAACCCCCTACCTGGCGCAAAAGTTAATGCTATCCGGAGGGGGTAGACCGTCGAGGAGTGATAACTCCCTCCTCCTGACACCCAAGATCTTTGGCAAAAAGGGAACATGTCAACGAGCCTTCTCGGGTTCTGCTCCAAAAATGTGGAACTCTCTCCCACCGGAAATCTGGAGAATCTCCTCCAAGGCTGCATTCAAATGGGAAGAAAAACGATTCCTCATGAACAAGTTCTTACCTTCTTAAGATGAGCGAAGGTCGGCTATTAATGCATCTGTCACACTACAAGAAAGGACGTCATTCTGGTTCTTTACTATCGTACTGGCTCCCCTTTGTAGTTCTGTTTCTATGCATAGCTGATTATACTTCTAGCCAAGGTCTATCTTGAGTCTTCTATGTGCACTATTGTATTGCTTTTGTATATTCCCTATTTGACTCTCGTACTGTTATGTTACCTCATTCCCTCAAGTGTAAAGTGCTCTGATATCCTTCGGGATTAAGTTCGCGCTATATGAAACTTTATAAATAAATAACTAAAATAAATAAACTCAATGGAATGCAGAAGTGCATGAGTTAGTGCTTGGCTAATTGCATGAGAACATGGGTCCTTTCTGGATGAAAAGAGTACAGCAAGGAGAGTGCGTGGTGAATTTATAAGTACTTCGGTATTGGTGGAATGATTGGATTAGTAGATGGTACTGGCTGGGTGATTGGAGGGGTGTACGGGCAGTGACAGTGTAATTGCTAAACTGCATTGGTACTACCTGGGTAGTTGTAGGAGTGAATCAGTACTGTGTAGGTGGTTACAGGACTGCATGGATAGTGCACATGTGATTGTATCACTGTATGTATTAGTGCTTTGGTCATTGCATGAGTACATGGATAGTGACTGGATACTTAGAGTGCTGCAAGGAGAGTGCATGGTGAATTTATAAGTGCTTGTGTTTTGGCAGATGAATTGGATAAGAACACGGGACTGGCTGGGAAATTGGAGGGGTTTATAGGTAGTAACAGGGAGATTACTAAACTGTATAGGTAGCCCTCAACGGATTGTAGAAGTGCATGAGTTAGTGCATGGGGAATTGCATGAGTACAAGGGTACTGACTGGATGATTAGAGTACAGCAAGGAGAATGCATGTTTAATTTATAAGTCCTTGGGTATTGGAAGAGTGATTGGATTAGTACATGGTACTGACTCGGTGATTGGAGGAGTGCAAGGTGAGTGACAGTGTGATTGCTGGACTGCATGTGTACTACCTGGGTATGTGGAGGAGTGAATCAGTAGTGTGTAGGTGTTTAGAGGACTGTATGGATATTGCATATGTGATTGTTTTACTGCATATATTAGTGCCTGGGCCATTGTATGAGTAGATGGATTGTTGGATTGTGACTGGATAGGGTGCTGCAAGGAGAGTGTATGGTGAATTTGTAAGTGTTTGGGTATTGGTGGAGTGATTGGATTAGTAAATGGTACTGGCCGGGTGATTGGAGGAGTGCACAGTGTGATTGCTGGATGCATGGGTACTACCTGGGTAATTGGAGGAGTGAATCAGTAATGTGTAGCTGATTAGAGGACCATATGGATAGTGCACGTGATTGTAGCACTGCATGTATTAGTGCCTGGGCCATTACATGAGTACATGGATAGTGAATAGATATTTAGTGTGCTGCAATGAGAGTGCATGGTGCATATATAAGTGCTTGTGTTTTGGCAGAGTGATTGGATTAGTACATGGTACTGGCTCAGTGATTAGAGGAGTGCACAGGGAGTGACAGTGTGATTGCTGAACTGCATGTGTACTACCTGGGTATTTGGATGAGTGAACCAGTAGTGTGTAGGTTGTTACATGACTGCATGGATAGTGCACATGTGATTGTAGCACTGCATGAGTTAGTGCCTGGGTCATTGCATGAGTACATGGATATTGACTGGATACTTAGAGTGCAGCAAGGAGAGTCCATGGTGCATTTATAAGTGCTTGGACGTCGGCAGAGTGATTTGATAAGGACATGATACTGGCTGGGTGATTGGAGGAGTACAGAGGGAGTGACAGTGTGATTGCTGGACTGCATGGGTACTCCCTTGGTAATTAGAGGAGGTAATCAGTAGTGTGTAGGTGGTTAGAGGACTGCATAGATAGGCACATGTTATTTTAGCACTGCATGTGTTAGTGCCTGAGTCATTGCATGAGTACATGGATAGTGACTGGATACTTAGAGTGCTGCAAGGAGAGTGCATGGTGAATTTAAAGTGCTTGGGTGTCTGCCGAGTGATTGGATTAGTACATGGTACTGGCTGGGTGATTGGAGGAGTGCACGGGGAGTTACAGTGTATTTGCTAAACTGCATGGGTACTACCTGGGTAGTTGAAGGAGTGAATCAGTACGGTGTAGGTGGTTACAGGACTGCATGGATAGTGCACATGTGATTGTATCACTGCATGTGTTAGTGCCTGGGTCATTGCATGAGTACATGGATAGTGACTGGATACTTAGAGTGCTGCAAGGAGAGTACATGGTGAATTTATAAGTGCTTGTGTTTTGGCAGAGTGATTGGATTAGAACACGGGACTGGCTGAGAAATTGGAGGGGTTTATAGGTAGTAACAGGGAGATTACTAAATTGTATAGGTAGCACTCAAAGGATTGTAGAAGTGCATGAGTTAGTACCTGGGTAAATGCATGAGTACAAGAGTACTGACTGGATAATTAGGGTATTGCAAGGAGAATGCATGGTGAATTAATTAAGTTCTTAGGTATTGGGGGAGTGATTGGATTAGTACATGGTACTGGCTCAGTGATTTGAGGAGTGTACGGGGACTGACCGTGTGATTGCTGGACTGCATGTGTACTACCTGGTTAATTGGAGGAGTGAATCAATAGTGTGTAGGTGGTTAGATGACTGCATGGATATTGCATACTTGATTGTCGCTTTGCATGTGTTAGTGCCTGGGTCCTTGCATGAGTACATGGATAGTGACTGGGTACTTAGAGTGCTGCAAGGAGAGTGCATGGTGAATATGTAAGTGCTTGGGTATAGGTGTAGTGATTGGATTAGTACATGGTACTGGCTGGGTGATTGGAGGAGTGCATGGGGAGTGACAGTGTGATCGCTGGACTGCATGGGTACTACCTGGGTAATTGGAGAAGTGAATCAGTAGTGTGTAGCTGGTTAGAGGACAGCATGGATAATGTACATGTGATTGTAGCACTGCATGTGTTAGTGCCTGGGTCATGGCATGAGTATATGGATAGACTGGATACTCATGGTGCTGCATGGAGAGTGCATGGTGAATTTGTAAGTGCTTGGGTATTGGCGGAGTGATTGGATTAGTACATGGTACTGGCTGTGTAATTGGAGGAGTGCAGGGGGAGTGACAGTGTGATTGCTGGACCGCATGAATACTACCGGGGTAATTGGAGGAGTGAATCAGTAGTGTGTAGGTGGTTAGATGACTGCATGGATATTGCATACTTGATTGTCGCTTTGCATGTGTTAGTGCCTGGGTCCTTGCATGAGTACATGGATAGTGACTGGGTACTTAGAGTGCTGCAAGGAGAGTGCATGATGAATTGATAAGTGCTTGTGTTTGGCAAAGTGATTGGATTAGTACATGGTACTGGCTCGGTGAGTGGAGAAGTGCACGGCGAGTGACAGTGTGATTGTTGGACGACATGTGTACTACCTAGGTAATTGGATGAGTGAATCAGTAGTGTGTAGGTAGTTAGAGGACTGCATGGATAGTGCACATGTGATTGTAGGACTGCATGTGTTAGTGCCTGGGTCATTGCATGAGTACATAAATAGTGACCGGATAATTAGAGTGCCTGCAAGGAGAGTGCATGGTGAATTTATAAGTGCTTGTGTTTGGCAAAGTGATTGAATAAGGACATGAGACTGGCTGGGTAATTGGAAGAGTGCATAGTTAGAAACAGGGAGATTACTAAACTGTATAGGTACCACTCAATGGAATGTAGAAGTGCATGAGTTAGTGCTTGGTAAATTGCATGAGAACATGGGTACTGACTGGATGAAAAGAGTACTGCAAGGAGAGTTCATGGTGATTTTATAAGTACTTTGGTATTGGTGAAGTAATTGGATTAGTACATAGTACTGGCTGGGTTATTGGAGGAGTGCACGGGGAGTGACAGTGTAATTGCTAAACTGCATGGGTACTACCTGGCTAGATGGAGGAGTGAATCAGTAGTGTTTAGGTGGTTACAGGACTGCATGTATAGTGCATATGTGAGTGCTGCAAGGAGAGTTCCTGGTGAATTTGTAAGTGCTTGGGTATAGGCGTAGTGATTGGATTAGTACATGTTACTGGCTGGGTGATTGGAGGAGTGCACGGGGAGTGACAGTGTGATTGCTGGACTGCATGGGTACTACCTTGGTAATTAAAGGAGTGAAACAGCAGTGTGTACGGGGTTAGAGGACTGCATGGATAGTGCCCATGTGATTGTAGCACTGCATGTGTTAGTGCCTGGGCCATTGTATGAGTACATGGATAGTGACTGGATACTTAGGGGGCAGATTTATGTTGCCTGACGCATCTCTGCAAATCGGCAGAGATGCGCCAGGAAAGATACGGCATGCAAGTTTATCCTTGTGCCACCCATGATGCGCCGCATTTCCTAAGAACGATACTTTATCGAACTGGCATATACTTAAGGAAGATCTAGTGATTGGTAAAGAGTTACCAGAACAACCACAGAAAACCTTTAGACGCAGTAGATCACTGAAAGATCATCTAGTCAAGAGTCATTATCAACCAGTTCCCTTTGTCGCTAGATTAGATGCCATGACAGGATTCTTTCCATGCTCCAAATGCAAGGCATGCAAGAATAGTAGCAAGGTTCAAACATTTCAGTTGCCAGGCAGAAAGGTCATCAAGAAGATAAACGTTTTCTTGACTTGTACCACACCTTTCTGCGTTTATTGTTTAGTATGTCCTTGCATGAAAACTTATGTTGGCAGACACTAAACATCCCGCCAAAAAGAGAATTCTAGAGCATGCCCGGGCAATTGAAAATAAGGATCCCACCTATCCGGTGGCGAGACATTTTTCTGAAGTTCATAATAGTGACCGAACATTGCTGAAATTCTATTGTATTGACCACGTCCCAGTAAGTGAACGGGGTGGAGATAGACTGCAAAGATTGTGCAGACTTGAATCGAGTTATATTATTGACCTGCACACCATTATTCCCTGTGGTCTTAACTTTGAAGAAGAACTTTCAATACATCTTGGATAATAACACCGTGTTCCTTTAGATCCATTGGTTTGTATGTATATATACCTTCTCTGCCAGTAGTAACGTAAAATTCCGATGCTTTGAGTGGACAATCCATTAAGGATGTTATTTTTGAATGTTTCATATCTCATGCTTACATTGTAATGAATCTTTTTTGCTTACCTGCATGAATTAGACACACCATCGGTAAAGTGGTACTGCCCATACAGGGCTCAATTTTGCTGATAGACTATGGATATAGCGGTATTGCCCATACAGGGCTCGATCTTCTTGTTGTTGCATAATTTATATGCGAAGGACTTTATGATGAATTGTGGCCTTATAGCTAACCATTTATTTAACTTTTGATCAGAAACAATTTGATTATACAATGTTAATCAATTGCAAATCAGATAAGTAGTGATTATGGTTGCTTTTCTGATTATATAGAAAACCACCCTAAAATGGCCACCAAAGAAACATTTATGTTTTTGTCCGATTTCTGTGTTTATGAATTCACAAGAAGAAAAAAATGTGATTGTGTTTTTTTTGGTGTTTTTTTAATGCTTTAAATGGCGGCAACTTTTGTAACCAGGTTGATACAGGGGAAAAAGGCACGTTTGCCGAAACGCGTCCTGTTTGTGCAATAAATTAATCCTTTACAACTGATCACGCGAGTGCGGCCACTTCCTTGGTGTGGGGGGCTTCTGGAGCAGATATATATATCTTGGCAGTTTTCAGCGAGCACCCGGCACTGATGAGGCACACGCCGAAACGCGTCTGCCGGAGGCTGAATTTTGTGGACTCACGAAGAGTGAATTATGTGTGCAATGGCGGAATAAAGAAACTTGCTGGTATCCAGAGCATGTGTCAGACCTGGTTTGTAGTGAAAAGCAGGTGTGGAGGTGATATATATATATATCCAATACCAGAAAATTGCTGCACACTCCTTGATAGATTTGCAGTTTCTTTATTTTCAAAACGTGACAAACACCCTACGCGTTTCGAACCGTAGTTCCTGTTCACGGTAGCTTAGGTGATTAGTCCCTTCGCTATTTCTAAACATTCAGCCTGTAGGCACACCCTATGTTTAACTGAGGCATGCTGGGACTTGTAGTTTATATTAACAATATTGCCAATTCAATTATGCATTTCAAGGTCGTGGTTTTTTGCAACATTGGGGCATTTATTTATGTTACTGCATGTAAAAAGCGTGTCCGCGGTTAGCAAGGACAATGTCGCTTTGCTGACGCTCGTGAAGACACGTGCGTATGTAATCAACTCTCTATTTACCTGAGGGTTGATTGTGATGCGTAGCTGTGTGGACTTAAGGTCCTTTTAACATTAAAGGGCTGAGTGCTCTACGTCCCCAATGTATGCAGCTGCCCACGAGATTTCATTACTTAGTCAATGGTTGGCGGTCCTGTTTAACAAAAAATAACTCAGTTAACGTGACTGTTGTTAGCAAGGTTACTATAGCATTGGTTCAAAGAAACAATTTCTATAATTATTGATCAAGAGTTTGTGCCTTGTGCAGGATAGTCTGTTACTTGATCCTTATAAATGAACATAAAGTTCTTCATCGCCGTTGAGGCCAGCAGGCTGTTTGGTTTTGAACCTCATGATTAACTTGGATTCAAGTTGTCTTAGTCTTTGTATGCGATTGCCTCCTCTCTCATGCTGTGGTACACTTGCAAGTCCAAAATATCTTACATCTAACCAAGTTTTGTTTTCATGATTTGCTAGATGTTTTGCAATTGCATAGGAGTAATCGCTGTTCTGGATGGCTCGAATGTGTTGAAGTATTCGTATTTTTACCGAGCATGTCGTGCTTCCAATGTAGGATTTTCCACAATAACATTGGATCATGTATACAACAAATGACGATTCGCAGTTAATGTTGGTTCTGATTACAAAGTTTTTTCCGGCAGCGTCTTTTAAGTTTTTGATGTTCCATCCTATCTTGCACGCTTTGCAGCTTGCACATTTATTAAATCCATGTTTTCTTATATCAAGCCAAGACTCTGGTTTTTTCATTTCGAAATGACTTTGAGTTAGTTGGTCTGCGAGATTTGGTGCCCTTCTGTAGGAGATTAGAGGGTGATCTCCTATGGTTGTTCCTATATCTGGATCTTTGCGCAGTACATGCCAGAATTTCATCATGGCTTTTTGTATCTTGTAACTTTCTTTACAAAAAGTCATTATCATCCTGGGTTGATCCTCTGTTTTATTTTGTGTGATTTCTTCTGTGGCAACGGTCACAATGCTTTGTTTGTTGATGAGGGTGTCTTCTCTTGATTTGCATCTGGCTTTTGTTTCACATGCGATGAGGTCTGTGGTTTTGTAGCCCCTCTGTTTGAAGCGTTCTTTAGTTTCCTTGAATTTCTTTTCCATTTCTACATTCTCCGAGCAATTTCTTTTCATTCGCAGGAGCTCGCCATACGGAATGCTCTTTTTCAATTTTTGGGGATGAAAGCTCAGGCCGTGGAGAAGACTGTTGGTTGCTGTTTCTTTCCTATGGACAGTGGTTTGGATTTTTCCATCTGCTATGTAAACCTTTGTGTCCGGGAAGACTATTTCTTTCGCACTGAGAGTATATGTGAATTTCAACCCAAGAGAGTTCTCATTGAGGATGTTGAAGAATGTCAGGAATTCTGCTTCAGTGCCCTTCCATAGAAGGAAGAGATCGTCGATGAAACGTAGCCAAAGGGCCACTTTGGCCATGTGATGGTCATTTTCCTCTCTCCAAGCCACGCCCTTCTCCCACCATCCCATGGTGAGATTGGCGTAGCTTGGAGAGAAGGAAACTCCCATTGCTGTGCCACAGCATTGTTTGTAGATGGTTTTATTGAATAAGAATATGTTGTTGTGCAAACACAGTGAGATCATTTCCATGATCATTTTAGAATGCTCTCTCTGGGTGATGGGTTGTTGATCAAGAAAATATTTGATCGCTGTTAGTCCAATGTCATGGTTTATCGACGTGTACAACGATATCACATCGATGGTCACTAACAAGTAGTCTGCTTGCCATTCTGTTTCCATTAAAGTTCGTAAAAAATCGCCCGTGTCTTTTATGTAAGAACTTAATGTGGGTACTAGCGGAGCTATGAAATAATCCACATAACTGGATACGTTCTCGTAGAGGCCACCACAACTAGAGATTATCGGGCGTCCCGGAGGCTTATTGAGGGTCTTGTGTACTTTGGGTAAAAAGTAAATGGTCGGAGTGATTGGGTTCTCGACCATTAAGAATTTCCTTTCAGCATCAGTTATTAAGCCTTTTTGGTGCCAACTGTTCAGTTTGATTTCAAGTTCATGTTTCATCATTTCCGTTGGGTTTTTAGTCAGTACGGTATAGTTGTTGATGTTTTTTAATTGTCTCATAGCTTCCTCTACATAAAGTTCTTTGTCCATTACAACAATGTTTCCGCCTTTATCCGCGGTTTTATTTCGATTTGGACATTAAGTATCGCCTGGCGTTCACCTTTGGTTAGATTTTCTTTTCTTTTTTTGTTGTAGTTTTTGGGCATTTCTTCAATTTCATTTGTTACGAGTTCATAGAAGGTGTCAATTTTGTTACCCGGGTAGAGAATCGGACAGAATTTGGATTTTGGTTTAAAATCTGTACGTTGCCGTTCATTAGATGTAATGTTCATTTCGTCCAATACCTGGGTGTCTGGAATTTCAGTTTGTTCAATTTCATTCGCCAATTCATAAGCAACTCTTATTTGTGGAATTTCCGAGGTACGATATATTGCATTCATATTTGATGATGCGTTTTCTTCTGGTGTTTTGGTCTTATTTGTCGGTTTCTTGGCAAAGAATTTCTTTAATTTAAGTTTTCTCGTATATTTGTAGAGGTCTATTTTGGTTTCAGTTGTGTCATGATGTGTTTCCGGACAAAAAGAGAGTCCCTTATTTAGCAATTTCATTTCCATCGGTGTCAAATTATATTTGGATAGATTAATAACTAGGTTGGGGGTTGTTATGGGATGTTGTCCTATTTCCTCTTGTCCGTGCGGGCTCTTAGATTGTACCTGCTTCCCTGTGCGCTTGCTGCGTCTTGTTTTGTGCTTGGGTTTCCTGGGGCTTGGGCTCCTCTTCCTCTTGATCGGTTTCGATACTGTCCACGGCCTCTGCTGTTGCTTTGTGGTGTTTGTTGCACATGGTATAGCAACTGCATCTCGTCTAAAAAAGACATTCTGCGAAGACCAGGGCGTCTCTGTTCGCCCTCACTGAAATCAGATTCAGATCCGCTTGTCTGTTCCCCAGGTGTCAATGTTCCTGTTCCCCATTGTTGTTTGTAAATATCATTTTTTTTGGCGAAGGTTAAGATGGTGCCATATTTGTAATCATCTTGATCCCTACAAAATGTACGTTGTTTGCGGTTCTGTACATCCTCTTCATGTTTGTCTAGGTTTTTTTCCATTTCAATGCTTAATTTCTTTGATATGCCAGATTCCTCATTTAAGGCCGTTATTTTGGATTCCAATTCTGCAATTTTTGTGTGTAGTTCTTCAACCTCTATTCTTGCATATTTGATTATTATTAGCATCATGTTATTGGAGCATCCCATGTTATTGTTGCCCCATTCCTCGAGCATTTCGGGCTTGGTGTCTGGATGGTTTGGCAAGGTAAAGATACGAAGACCTCTCGGTACCATCTTAAGTTCCACATATTTTTCTAATGTCAAGATTTCCCATTCTCTGGAGATTTCTTTCCTCATTAGTTTTTCCAGTTGTATGAATAGCGTTTTACTTGTAGTTGGGATCAATTGTGGTGTTGTAGTTGTTTCATCTTTGTTTTCCAATACTGTGTCTGTTTGAAAAATGCTTTCAGCTTTTGTTGCTCTTTTAACTCTTCTTTCTTCCATTATTTGTACTTGCTACCACAGTCACAGTCTGCTGAGTTAGCAGTGTTTAGTTTGTTTAGGAGGCGTTTTTTAGGGATTTGTCTCACTTGCACTAATGGTTCTTTTCTTGAGAGGTGGGTAAATTTATAGTATACCCCTTGTCACGTTGCAATATACTTCTATCAAGGGTAGTTCGCTGTGCGAGTAAGTCTGTTGCTTTCTTCAAGCCGCTCAATGCGTTAATCCTATGCGCACAATTCTTTCACTGCGTCTTCGTTACATTTATTTGCCATAGACGTGTCTCTTACCTGGGAGACTCCCGGATCGCGTAGGGTCCTCCGACTCTGCGCGTTCGGCGCTCAACCTGGTGTGTACACGCTGCTGTTCCTGTTCTGCCGGTTTCCGTGGTGTCTTGCAGAACAGCTCCGCTTGGCTTTTCAAATCCGCGGTGTATTTGGAAGACGGGCTCCCCGCTGTAAGTGAATACAGTCTCACGAGTTGTCCTGTCGCAGCGGGAGCGCTGGTCAGTAGGTGCCAGCGATGGGACCAGGACAGTGTCCCAATTTCGTCCAATACCAGAAAATCGCTGCATATATATATATATATTCTCCTTTTTTACAGATTTTCAGGAGCCTGTAGTGATGAGACTTTGTGGAAGTAGTAATTTGTACCAAATGGGTTCTTTAACTAATTTTCAGATTTTCATTCTGGGATCTGTACATCAAAGTGACTAAGACCAGTACATTACTTACATAGGAAAAGCATCACTTAGGAGTTTATATATACCAAACAGCCCAAAAGGACTCCAATAGCAGAGGACTCCCCTCCCCCATATTTTTAGATGTCTTCCTGCCTGTCAGGGCTCATACTTTCAGTATGGTAGGAGCACTATAGGGCAACCAGATTTCCAAGTGAGTGCTATGTTTCTTCTGGCACCACTCTGTAAACTTTATTTTATTTTTATTAAATACATTTCCAAAGGCAGTTCTGTGTCTGTGCATTGTGGCCATTAATTGATCTCCCTACCTTACATGCTGGCACAGGCAGAGAAATCCAGTGCCAGTTGCCCTACCCTAAATATGGAATGGTAGCATTCAGAAGAACCAGGAGGCTAAGTCATGCGAATGGGACATCAGGTCAAATGTTTCCAATGGCAGAACAGTTGAGGCTTCAGATAGGGAGACCTGGTATTCCCTAGCTCTAAAACGGGCAGGAGAATTTCAAGTTTGTTATGTCCCAAATCCGTGGAAATCAAAATGGCTCCCATACTTTCAATATGTAGCTGCTACCATGTTCTGAGTGCTGCATGTGAGGCAAAGACCCAAAGCTTGAAATGCCATTTTCCAACCCAGAAGCACAAGAGGCACTCTGAGCTGAGCAAGCAATTCATTTGGTCCCTAATGTACTTTAGAGGCTTTAAAAATGTCCTTGCATCAGGAAAAAGTGCCTAGGAAAGAAAAACCTTCAGCCACCTAGATTCCACTTAGCAGTATGCGCCAATCCACAGTTGAGTCAGATCTGAATACAATATATAGAAGACAATGCTTAAAATGACTCACTTCAGGAGAATATTTTACTGTTAAATAATTCATAATACATTGTTTCCTAATCTACTAGTCGTTCTTTCCATTTCCTTTTAAGGCAATTTATTGTCATCTTACACAGCGTGTTTTGCTATTCTACTTGCATGTTATAACATTTTGAAAAAAAAAATAATCTTTCCTTTTTACTTGCAACATAACTATTTTAACTGTTTTACAGAAATGAGGCTTGAGGGCCCATGTGCCTCTGGCTAGAGAAGCAGTTGAGTGCCCCATTGTAAGGCATGGCTGTGCCTGCGGTAAAAAGTAGCAACGCCCAGTGTTTTTCTGAGTTTATTATCCCAGACCTTTCTGGTTACTTTTTAATTTTGTTATGCAAAGTAAGTGTTCAATCACTGGGCAAGAATCTCCTCGTCAAAATGATGTTAAATGGACCCAGTTGCTACCAGTTTGGTATCGAAGAGAGTTCCTACTCTAGTAGAACGTACGCAGTAATTCCAGTGCTGGAACTAGGTTAGAAGATATTTGAGAATGTGGAGGGAGTGGATTTTGAAGAGCGCCTATTGGAGTTGATGAGGGCTGTAGTGCAAACCAATACATATCTGAGAAGTTTGAAAGTGATGTGTCTTCTTTTAATAAAATGCCATACTGGCAACAAGGGTCAACTTAGAGCAAAACGGGACTCACTTACCACAAGCAGTTGGCACCTCAACTTGCTGTATAATCATAAAGAGGCAGAGCTAAATTAAGTAATCAGAAATGCCATGTTCTCGTATGGCGGGCAGATCCAGACAAAATTAACTGTTAAAAGAGCAAGTTTGCCTTGATAGACAGGCAAGGGCGCAAGCTGATATTTGTTATATCAACATTGAAAAGTAAATGCCAGCATACCTTCATAAAAATAATTCATGCAAAATTTGCCTGACCTTCGCATAAGACAGCGTGCCGGATTTTTCTGCCATTGTATGCAGTGTCACTACGTCAATTTCCCTATATTGTCCTACGCTCCAGTCGCCACTCACATGACATTTACTTGTCCTTTGTTTAAGACATTGTGACTGATCCTTTCTCCATTTGGAGTGGCATCACCTTATCAATTGCACTATGTTCTCCAACGTTTCAGGCACCATTTTATTTCAAACAAATGCAACAATGTAGTGCCATTTTACGTAAACTCATAGTTTTAGTTTGGGATAATTGCATTTTATTTTGCTAACACAAATTATCAGCATTTAGCCAGACATGATAATTGAAGTGCACTTGACAGTGTGGTGATGCACACACAGTTAGATCTATCCCATGGTTTGTTGAAAAAAGAAAGCTTGAACATCTCAGATGGTAACCATACTGCTCCGTGCATGCTGAGAATATGCATACTAAGGGGCCGATTCACAGAACTAATCTGAGACAAAATCCTAAACTTACTACTTATGGTATTCACAGAATGCACTTACGACTACTAACTTTATGTCCGCACTTGGGCCGGAATTTCTGCACCTGGAGTGGAAATTCCGCACCCGGAGCAGAAGTCCCGCAATTGTGCCGGAGTTACTGCTTCCAGGCCCGAATGCCCACAATCTGATGGTAATTGACTATATATGATGCATGGTGGGGATGGTAGGCACTTTACCAGATGATTAGCATTGAGGAAAATGCTCAAACAGCCAGAATGAAGGTATTGCGGCCAGGTAGTGCGGGTGTGGAAATTTCACTACGGTGCGGAATTTCCTCTCTGGGTATGGAAATTCTGGCCCCAGTGCGTCAGAAAGTTACTAGTCAAAAGTGCAGTCATAATGCATTCTGTGAATACCATAAGTGGTAAGTTTAGGATTTTGTCTTAGATTAGTTCTGTGAATTGGCCCCTAATAGATTTTCTCAGTGACACACAGACCAATTAAACAGAAACTGAAATAACCATGTCTCATGTGGCAGCAATTGTCAAATATTTATCTATCCAAGCATGCTACGTAACAGTGATACATATACCTTAAATGAGGGAAAATGTATTAAATGTGAAGTTCTTTTCAAACTCCTTCTACAACTGATACTTTTATAATGCTATTGCCATGGTATATCAGACTGGAGTAAAACAGAATGCACACTTCTGCCTCTCCTTTTTGTGCTCACCTAGTGAACTGCCTATAAAATGGGACTAATGCAAAAAAAGTTTGGTCATTATCAAAAGGAATGTGGAAACAATTCATTGATTGTAAAGAAAACTCTCTTAATGAACTGTTTAGGTCCTGAGGGGCAAGAAACGTGAACATTTACTAGATTTAACAGCAGATCAAGCTACTAATTTGAATGAATTTGACATATGTATACAAAATTAGATTCACACCATTTACCTAAAATTAATATAATACTTGAACATTATGAATTTCTTAAACATACTCAACAAGATCGGGAATAAGGAGAGCAGGATATTTAATCTCCAAGGAAATTGAAATTGGATTTTTCATGCAACTTTGGATCCTCTTTAGAAGAAAATAGTGGAGATGAATTTATGCTCCATCAATTTGGCTAAAAGATGATCCGTCATTCACAAAAGTCATTGAGACACCTAAAAGATGTACGTTTGTTAAATAGTGTAGGAAAACTCAAAAATTCCCTGGCTTCAGCAGAACTTCAAACACAATACGGTGGAGGGGGACCTAGGGGAGATTTAAAGACCGAGCTCTGGGTACTATCCCCGACAGAACCAATACACAACAAAGGTACCAGAGGGTCTCAGGTAAATGTGCCCATAAACACAAAAAACCAGACAAGAACTCACCCTTACAACCAGGTTATGTCACAGAGAGCTCTCCGTGGATGAGGACAAATACCCATCAGTCACCATTCGGATCCGCCCTTCATCATTTGGGATTTTATCCGTACCACCCGTCAGAGATTATTGGTACTCTCCTAGGAGGTCAACCCGGTGGTAGGGGTATCCTCACTAGAATAAAGAGACGACAGTGTGGTATACCACTCGATGTAGGTGAGTGGTAGAAAGGATGGGACTGGGATGTGCAGTGCAAAAGAAGGTGTGAAGGAAAAAAAACAAAAGGAGTGGGTTTAAAATTGGTTAAGAATAAGCACCAAGCAAAGATTTATTCTAGTTGTGCTTACCATACCAATGTTAAAAACAGTGCGCCCGCTGACTGTCTAATTATGTGGACAGCCTCAGGACAATTTGGTCGACTAGTTTCAGCAATTAAAGGACTGATTTTGTCATTGCTTTCTTCAGGACCAAAAACTAAAAATAAAAGCTACTACACCAAGTGAACAAAGTTACACCCTAGAAACACAAAACAAGTGCATACAGTCACCTGTACGTTCTGGGTGTCCTTACAGTCTGTGAAAAACACTGTGGGAAGAAGGCGAGGAGAAAGGCTTTCAAATAATAAATGGGCCATATGGTCCAACCATCACATATGCTTTGGACTGGAACACAACAATGTGTTATTAAGAAAAAGCACTAACTGAATGCAGACATGATTTAGATACATTTGGGTAAAAAGTTTGTAATACCAAATGCTAGTAAACTCTTACCTTAACATGTAAGGTCAGATGGCCTCACCCCACCTGGCAGTGGCTCTGGGGAAAAATGAAGCACCGCTCTAGAAAACATGTAGGACACACATTAACACATAAATTGCACGTGATAGAAACAAGGCTCCTGTGGCTTCCAATAGCAGAAAATACATGGTCATCTAGACCAATCAGAGTAATTGAATGTTTAAAAAGGCGAGCTCAGCGTGTGTAGATAGCCCTGTTGTGAATATGCTTGCAAAAACGCGAGGGTTCACCTTACCTAACCGTCGGTACTCCTGGCCGGCGTCCTGGCCATCTGGGGAGGTACCGACAGCTGGCGAGGGAGTGTTAATAAGCCCTGCCATCATTGGGTGGAAGGTCACGTGGGGTTAATCACTCGCGCGTAAAGATCGGCATTTATCCCCGTGATGCGGTGCAGCAATACGCTGCCGAGTCAGCCTTGTCAACAACAGGCTGAGGGAAGGTAAAATCACACCAGCGCTGCTATAGGGAGCGCGGTGGTGTGACGCGTTTACCTCGCGTGTTTTGATTGGACAACCCCTTTGTTTAGAGCAGCGCTCCTATTGGCTGTCATGTAGGTTGCACGCCTATTGGGTGTCATGTAGGTTGCTCTTTCCGGGTCTGCCTCCATCTCCAGAGCGACGGGGGTAAACAGACGGGGGTAAACAAACTAGATTAAAACAAACAAGGGTTTGACACGTGCTAAGAATGCACGATAACGATAACCACAATCAGTACGAGTTATATGCGCTGGTGATGTAAAAGCGCTATTTTCCTAAGACAGAAAAAGGGCTTAATGGGCTACAACGTATCTAGTCAAAAAATACTGGTTACTGGGCAAAATAGGTGAACATTAAGAGGGATTGAATACGTGCTTAGAATGCATGATATTAATCACCAAAATCAGTATTAATGGTGGGCGCTAGTGATCTTGTTGCGCTGTTTACCTAAGACAGGCAGAGTCTTTTATAAACTACAACGTGTCTAGTCAAAACACTAGGGTTACTGGACAGATGTAAATGTTAAGCTAAAAACATAGCAGTAACAACAGAGTTACAACCTCTGGCCTGTTTGTTTGAGTCCAAGTATGACCTTTGATGGCCCATGGTTCACTAGCTCGGACAGAGGCCTCAGGGCCTGATGTAATACTCTCAGATGGACTGGTGTACCTATCTCCCTCCAACTATAAATCACTCAAACAGTACAGTATTGAACAGAGCTGTGGCCAGACAGTGTTGTTATTACAGAGAAGACCATGGGATTTCGTCATTCAGTCCCTCTTTGTGTGTCTTCAATTTAAGGACCCATCTCTGTTCTTTTTTCAGCAGATAACTAGCCACGTCTGTGGTGTGCGCGGGAATGAACGGCTGTTCGAGGACAGTCCATTGAAATTCTGTGGCTTGGTGTTTCGATTCTAGGAAATGGGCAGTCAGTTTGGTGGCTTGTCTCGCACACCGGATCGTGCTCTTGTGCTCCGATATCCGTATGCGGACCTTCCTTGTTGTCATGCCCACGTACCTGTAACCACATGGACAGGTAATAAGATAAATCACGTGGTCGCTGTTGCAGTTGGTAAACTTGACTTGCTTCCACGGTCTGGTGGTTCCTATATCTATTTCCAGCGATTTCTTAGTCTGTGCACAGACCTGGCAATTGCCACAGGGATGATGCCCCTGAACAGGTGGAAGGTTCCACAGTGTGCCCACGGCTCTGGGCATCTCCTCGCGTGGCCTGGTGTGAACCAATCTGTCCCTTAGATTTGGGCCCCTGTTGAAAGAGACAAGCGGGCGGGGAAGAGTAAGACGCCCGGAGTTCAATATTGGCCAGTGCTTCTTGACCGCCTTCTGAATGCCATTTGAAAGACTCCCAAATGTATGGACAAAGGTGAGGCGGTCTAGGTCCGGTTTGGGAGGTCTCGGTTCCAAAAGGGCTTCCCGGTTGTTGTTCTTAGCCCTTTTCATAGACCTCTTCACAAGTTTAGGGGGGTATTTGCGAGCCACAAGTTGCCTGCTTAGATCTTCAGAGTGTTTCTCAAAAGCTGTCCCTGTGGAACAGTTCCTCTGTAACCGTAAGAATTGACTGAACGGGAGGCTCTCCCTGAGTGCTCGTGGACGGTTGCTATCGAACAACAACAGGGAGTTCCTTGCGGTAGGCTTCCTGTACAGCTCTGATTGTAGGCCATGTGATCCTGCTGTTATAAGAAGATCCAGAAATGCTAGTTGTGTTCGACCGATCTCAATGGTAAATTTGAGATGATTATTTCTATTGTTGAGCCACCCCAAGAATTCAAGGCAGCTCTCACTCGACCCTCGCCACACAACGAAAACGTCGTTGATGTACCTTTTCCAGGTTTTCAATTTGTCAATAAAAGGATTGGTCTGGTTCTGTACATGACTTTGTTCAAAGGAATGGACGTACAGATTCGCCAGACTGGGGGCGTAAACACTCCCCATGCTGGTCCCTGAGGTTTGGAGGTAAACCTGATCCTCGAATTTGAAGAAGTTTTGCTTCATGGCCAGTGTGGCGCAGGTAAGCATGAGCGAATTTTGCGGATCTCGCGTTCGCGAATTTTGCGGATTTGCGGATTCGCAATCCGCAAAATCCGCGAATTCCCGCGAATTTGCGGATTTTTTTTTTTTTGTGTTCGCCCGTGTTTCTGCCAGTTCGCGAGGGTTTTTACAATTTCGCAATTTGCGAACTTACCTGTCGGGTCGCAAGTTTTGCGAACTTGTTGTTTCTACATGTCCAGCCTGTTTGGGACACTCTTCTTCATCACTGCCACTCTCTGTCACCACTGCCACTCTCTGACTACTCATGCCACCCTCTGGCCCACCCATGCCACCCTCTGTTTCATCACCACACCCTCTGGTTGTCCAGTGTACATTATTTTCGGCAAAGCAAAGCACACCTTCCCTGCCTCAAGTGACCTGAATTAATTTGGGGCTGATTAATGTGTCACAGAATATTTTTTTAGCTGGCACCTGCTTCCTTAGTGCGCCCTGATTAGTGATCTTTTGCACTTGCTAAGTGCTTTCATTGTTGCAAAATTAGTTACAACACCTGCCCTGCCCCAACTGACAATAATGAATTAGGGGCTAATTAATGTGTCACTGAAAGAATTTAAAGTTCCAGCCTGGCACCTGCTTGTCTGCTCCTTTAGCTGTAAATCAGGACCTTTGTGGCATACAGTTAAGGTCAGAGCAGGGTCACACAAAATAGTTGCAAGCAGGCAACCGAATTCTGGAGGGCCCCCTCAGGAAGCACTACAAGGAATCGTTACAAATCATGAGGTTGACCTTTTGCACCTGCTCATTGCTTTTGCTTTTGCTGAAATCGTTTTTCGGTTTTTTTCGCGCTATTCGCGGGGCGCGGCGTCGTGCGAAACCGACCGCGGAAGCCGCCAATTCGTGCGAATGAGCATTTTATTTTTTTTGCGGCTTGTTGTTTCGCGAGTTTTTTTGCAGTATTCGCGAGCCGCTTGCAGCGCAACACGCGAATTTACCCCAAGGTCGAGTACGGGCGCGGCCATTTTGTTTCCGTGACATATTTCCGTTTCCGCCCGCTATGTATAATCTCGCGCAGTAAGCGTATTGCGAGTAGAGGTTCGCACGAGATCGCGCGGGAAATCTACAGGTTCGCACGAGATCGCGAGGAAAATCTCGCGCGAACTTTCTTTCGTGCTCGTGAACGGGCGCCGGCCATCTTGTTTTTCATTCATTTCCTGTGTCTGGGCATGGTGTTTAATCCTCTTGGTATCTTTGCCATCCTTTGCTTGTTTTCAGTTTTTTTTTTACGATTTTGCTTCTTATCTATCCCTCTCTTTTCCTAGCTGTATATTTTTGTCTTTTCTGCTATTTTTCTTTACTTTTAAACTACTTTTTTAAACTCTTTTCTTTTCTTCTTCCCTATCCTATTCTTTCTTAATTTTCTACTTCTTCCTACCTTACCTGCCCAGACCATGGTCAAGCCAGGCGCCGTGAAGCTGCCCAGGCACTTGAGGGCCGCAGCGGCGGCGGGGAGTAGTGCTGGACCCAGTGGCAGGACAGCATGCGGGAGATTGAGGGGGGAGCAGGTGACGCGACGGGAGATATTCAGCCCGGAGGAAGTGGGCGCGCTGGTCTACTTCGTCCAGCGCCGCCTGCCCAGGACCATCGCGGGAGGCGGCAGGATCGCGGCCGGCGGCTACAACATGCGGGAGCGCCGGAAGCGGTGGGAGAAGGTGTGCTGGGCCATATCCCACCTCTACGGGGTCCAGCGCACCTACAGCCAGGTCACCCATCGCTGGACGGACCTCCTGGACCGCGAGCGCGACCTGCTGGACCAGCTCGGCTTGGAGATCCCCGGGCTTGGTGAGTAGTAGTAGCCATTTAATCACTCACTACTATGATGTTTTCTCCTGCTCTGTGTTGTTGTATTGCAAATATTTGTTTTTTACATGGAGCAAGCCAATAATGCCGCTGATGACGATTACATTGTAGTTAAATTATATTTCAAAATCTTCTGTGCATTTCAGGTGCACTGCTCTCCTTCTCAGTGGCGTTGCTACTATGCTTATTTGTTTTCTATTTCGTGGTCTCATTGGCCTGAGTAACTATTATGTATGAGTGTACTTTACAGAACTGCGTAATGCTAGACACTAGGGGGCAGATTACATTTACAAGCCCCTTGCGCCACGTTTACGTTGCCTTGCGTGACGCAACAGCGGCGTAAACGTGCCGCATCCCTGCGAGTCATTTACAGCATGACGCATCTAGGGAGATGCGTCACGTTATAAAGCCATGGGCCTGCACCACAATGGGTGCGTTCCTAGTACGCAGGGTGGGCGGTCCAGCGGCTGTGCGCCTCGCAAAATTGCCTGCGTGAAATGTACAAGATTTAACGCAGGCACTTCTGCGACGCTGCTACGTCAATTCAATTCCTTATGTCTGCTCGAAGCAGGCGAAAGGACTGACACAGCATGTTAAGTATTGGGTGGCCCTGAGCATTACTGGAGTTGCATTGCGTTGGCGACGTGACTCCAGCGATGCGCCGCTCTTACGTGACGAGATGCGTCACGCAAGTGCCTACCCTTGCGCCAGGGCGCGCCGCATTGTAAATGAGGCACATCTGCCGTGTCGCAAGGGTAGTTTTGCGTGACGCATTTGATCTGGCGCATCTCTGGAGATGCGCCAGAACGCGTAAGTAAGTATGCCCCTAAGGGGCAGAATTGCAATTACCGTCGCATCCCTGCAAAGTAGCAGGGATGCGCCATTAATTGTGCGGCCCGCTACCACCACCAAACATGGTGCGCCGTATTTGCAATGCGGCGCACCATGGGCCCAAAACGTCACCGAAGCTTTACTGCTGGAGTTGCGTCGCAACGATGGCGCAGCTCCATCAATGCTCTGGGGTACCCTATCTCCCCAATGCTGGGTCAAGCCGTACGTCTGCTTCAAGCAGGTGCAGGGTTTGTGTGACGCATCATTGTCCTAAAGGTGACTGATTGATATTTTGTAGATTTCCCTCAGCCACTATTAGGATGTGTTCCAGCGCAGGAATGCCCTCCCTTGCGCCGGAACGCCCCCTGATGGCGCAGGGCTTTATAACGGGATGCATCTCCCAAATGCGTCACGTTGTTATAATATTATACGCCGCACCATGGCGCCCTTTTTTGTTTAGCTGCTGCGTCACAAAAGTCACGCAAGAACGGCGCAAAAGAGCCGCAAGGGCTTAAATCTGCCCCTTCCTTTGTAACCCTGAC
Source organism: Lissotriton vulgaris (assembly GCF_964263255.1). Lineage (NCBI taxonomy): Eukaryota > Metazoa > Chordata > Amphibia > Caudata > Salamandridae > Lissotriton > Lissotriton vulgaris. The sequence goes on from NC_141689.1 coordinate 1,998,482,299, forward strand.
AATAAGAAAAATAGTGGCGGTGGATTGATAGTTTGACTATTTAAATGACTGGTAATGTAGCAGGCAACTGTTAGTGTTGTCACTGATCTGACTGAAATCACAATGGAGTTTGTCTGTCACTTTGCGTCTTGCCTGCGGACTGCTGCCTGCCACTCCTAGGTGAACGTTTTAGTACTTTGTTTAGTGAGTTACGTGACTTTCGAAGTCACAGGTCCGCAAATAAATGAAAAGTAACCATAATCAATATAATTTCGCGGAAATATTTTGTTATTGTTCTTTTGAAATGTTTGATTTGGTTGACATTGACAAGCAACAATCATCCATGTTTTCTGTTCTTTCTTTCATGTTGTACGTCAGCTCCCCCAGGGGCGAGAGGAGGACACAGGAGCAGCAGGCGGCGGATGCTGTTCAACAGGGCCAGGATCGGGCAGGCGAGGGCTCCTCTGCTGGCCCCAGTAAGTTTTCATTTTAGACTAGTACCTATTTTTCCTAGCGTTCCTCATTTGACTTTTTTCAAAATTGTCTTTGCTCTTCTTGTAGACTGTATCTAAATTCTTATCCTGCCTCTACTATGACTCCCTGTGGTATTACTAGATTATTCTTATTAGTCTGTCTGTGTAGCTAACTAAGATTGCACGGTTGGCGAAACTCCCATGATTCTAGTCAGCAATAGCTCTATCAACTTAGTGCAGTCCTCTGGGATTGTCCATAATGTCTTTTGAAGTGTTCTATCTGGACTCATGCTTGCAAAAATTGCAAAACCTTTCGCTCAGTCACTCTAGTCTGGACCAAAAAACACAGATTGTATTTAAGTTTAAAAGCTTTATTAAAAGTAAACACATTTATTAAAATCAAGTCATAATAAAACTAAACGTTTAACTGATAATGGAAAAGTGGTTAGTGCTGACGATTAATTGAAGACATTTCTTGTGGTCGAGCCGAGCTCTCACCTGGTTTCAACTTGATCTTGTTGTTAGAAGTCCATCTTCTGTCTGTGTGGAGAAAAATGGTGCGTGTTAAAAAAACAGCCTTCATCAGTTGTGCCAAAAAGTGCAGCAAGACAACCTTCCCTGGAAAAAGGGACATTTTTTTTTTAACTTTAACGTAGACAGTCACAAATTACATTGTTTTCACATGTCTTCATTCCTAGACCAAATACTAGTGACTAGTGAGTGCTTTATTCTAACATTCTTAAATGTACTTTGTAGGTGGAACATCTGGTGGCGGGGCCAGTGTGGAGGTGGTGGTGCTCGACACGGAGGCGGAGGGCGATTCTTCAGGGGAGGAGGCGGCGGCTGTGAGAGTTGAGACGGTGGTGGTGGCGGCCAGAGGTAAGCTCTTATATATTCCTTACTTATTGAGATTGAAGACTAGCTGGGAAGGCAAGAATATGAGATGCATGGCTGGGTGAATGATGAAGCAATGATGGGTGGAAGGACAACAGCCTGGGTGGGTGACACAGAAACTGTATGTGTCCATATACCTGGATCATGCTACTATCTGACTCTTAGATAGCATATGTGTATCTAGAGCAGGGGTACTCCTAGTACGGCCCGCGGGCCGGTGGTGGCCCGGCAAGCCTTCCTTGGCGGTGCGCAGACCTTGCAGACAATCACTGCTCCCCCGGCCCCCACAGAGCAGAGGCTTTTTTGTATTTCACCTGTTAGCGCCCCTGCATCTCCACTCTGACAATCACTGCTCCCCCGGCCCCCACAGAGCAGAGTGGAGATGCAAGGCCACAAAGAGGTGAAATAGAACAAAGCCTCTGCTCTGTGGGGCCGGGCAAGCAGTCATTGTCAGGGTGGAGAAGCAGGGGCGCTAAAACAAACAAAGCCTCAATAATATGTTAATGGTCTTTTAAAGACCTGTTAAGTACTTTGGTGTTGTTGTCTGTGTGTGCGCGTTGAGGAAGCGGTCTCAACCCGGGCTGAAGGCTGACACAGATAGACACACACACAGTGAGATGACAGAGGGGGAGGGAGAGGGAGGGCAGGAGGGAGAGAGAGATGGAGGGAGGGCAGGAGGGAGAGCAGGAGGGAGAGAGATGTATGTAAATGCTGGGTCTGGTGGCTCAGTGGATGAGGGCATGTGCTGCAGGGACCTGTGTGCAACCTCATGGTCACAAGTTATCGTTTTGCTTTAGCCCCGCCCCCTCTGACTCCGCCCCCACCAGTGCGGCCCTCGGCCCCAAACTACACTGTAAATGTAGCCCCTGAGAGAAAGTTTGTGAGTACCCATGATCTAGAGAGAGTAGACGGTCAGTGGATGAACTAAGTGTAACTTTGAAGAGCATGTAACACTGCACCCGCACGTCCGTTCCAGTGTAGGAAAGGCAAGGAAAAGAACTTTTAATTTTGTCCAAATACTACCATAAATAGTAGCAGTAGTTTGTATTGCAAGCACTGCATAGATCCGGTTATTATGGTGGCCACTCCTTACCTCTCTTAATAAGTTTAGTAGTACTCAGTCATTCATGTGTGGATGTATCACTGGTCACTCAATAAAAAGCAAAGCACCTAAAGTCATCCCATATATAAGCAAAAACATCCCATGTGAAGTGATAGATAATCAGATTATTTATCTTCTTCAATTTTCCATTTCTAGTACTCATTTCCACTGTAGGGTGAAAGTTAAATTAATTAAGCAGTAGCCCTTGAGTTGTAACAGAGTATTCTCAGTGCCACCCGTAATAGAAAAGTAAGAGCTTCACCACCTGCATGTACTGGACGGGTACAGTAACGCAACGGCAACGCAAGTCTAGGTCACTCCTCATGGCGTGCGTCTCTTTTTCTCGGGTGCAAGTTTACTGCGCTGGCATTATGCCGGCTTGCAGAAAATAACGTACCAATTTTCCAAAACAAGAGATAAGAAGAAGAATAAGACTGGTGTACTTTCATAGTCGACTCCAATGGAAGTCCACAGTGCTCGTAGAATTTGTTCCTTAAACTCCCACTAATGTTAGAGCAAGGATGAAGAAGTGTGAGGTTAGATAGATACTGGCCTCAATAGTTATGTAATGCGCTTGCAAGTTGCTAGTTGTACTGCAACACAAATTTCTGCTGAATGATTGAGTTAATCTTAAAGAGCATTGGTTACAGACTATGTCTTTCTTTCTTCATATAGGTTCTCCTTCCAAACGAACAAGGAGGAAGGAGCTGGCTAGAGCGGCCCGGCAACGGAGGATCGAGGCCACTGTTGCGGAATATCGGCGGCTGGTGGCCCTGGAGGACATGGAAAGTGTGCAGTCGACAACTACAACAACGTCGTCTGCATCGGCCTCCGTGGCCCCACGGGCTGCCACCCAGCACAGTGGTCCACCCAGACTGAGCCGGGCTGCCAAAGGCAAACGCCACCGCCGAGCAGCAAGGCCAACAGCTGCCTCTCACAGGCATTGCACCTGCAAGGCAGTGAAGGCACGCCTGCGCCGCACTACCCTGATGGTGTCCCGCCTTCAGCAGGAGCTCGCCTTGCTCCGCGAGGAGCATGATGCCCTGGCCCAAAAAGTTAACAGCATCCACCCATAGTGTCCCTTGCCCCTTTTTTAGAGACTTTTGGGGGGTGGGAATTGGGAGTTGGGTTTTTGGGGACTTTTGAAGGACAATCGTTGGGGTTAGGGAGGGTCTTGCGGGAGCTTATTTTGTTAGGGATATAAATATACTTTTTCAAACTTTATCTGAGCATACCTGTTTTTTACTGCTTGCCTGGTGGGTGGGGGTTTAACGTTGACTGTTTTCCTGAAAGTTTAGTTCCATTTTCTTCCTTTAAGTGTAAATGCCCAAATGTTTTCAACACTAAGTGCCTCTCACAGACTAAGTGAAGTGAATCCAAGAGTCCTAGGACTTTAGTAGTACTACCTTCAGTCTCTCGTCTCTCGTACTAATACTCCATTATACCCCCAAACCACCAAACGCTTATCTTACCTGTAATTTGTGTTTGAAAGTAGGGCTAGACCCAGGGCTTGCTCCACGGGAAACACCGAATAACGTTGGCAATCTTGGTCGGATAAAATTTCCTCATAGCGGTGGTACTAGTGGTGTGACACAGTGGCAGTTGCATGCCTATGAAAAAAAAGAAAATGAAATCTGGTTTGTCCTCCTGAGCAATTCAACGGTACAACTGAGAATATAGCAGGTGACAGAAGTACAGTAGAGCAGTGCCACATTGTAGCCTAACAAATGGTAAAGTATAAGTACTAATTCGGTTGAAGTTCTTTCACATTAGCAATGGTTCTTTGTCAAGCAGAGTAAGAATATATGCTCGGATTTCTTCACCAGCCTGTTGCTATCACCTTATCCTCCCCACCCAGCAAGTGTGTGGATTTATTGCTGTAATAATAATTTAGTCACACATCAATCAAAACCACACAGCCCGGGGGAAGAGGGTTAGGGTTTGAAAAATGGATGGGTACGGGGGTTTTTGGGAAAGGTTTTGGGAGACAAGAAAAAATAGCACAGCATAGACAAACTATTGTGAACATAAACAAATCTTTGGGTACAAACCTATCCATCAATCTTTGAAAGTGCATGCACTACTGCATGCATGTCAGTGAAAAGTAAGTAGTACATTCGACAACTGTGGAAAGAAAGAATGCGACAGTACAGGGCCTGTGTGGAATTATTGATAACGATATTCAACATAAGGTCTCTGTAGCCAGATACCCGAGAGCCTTGCTGGTCACTATAAATCCATTCACAACAACACTCAATGGGGTTGGTCTGGAAGGTGTCAGGTTTACTCCCCGTGATCCAGTCGATGCAAATATGGTTCCACCTCCAAATGTCACCAACACCCAGAAGTGTAAACACAGGGTGTTCGAGCCATTAGGCGGGGGAGAAAAATAACAAACTAAAATAAAAAATGTGGGATGGGTAAAGGTAGGGTCAGCAGGGAAAGGATACCTGTAACAGAAGACAAGACAGGCATCAGTGAAGTGCTGTCCTAACATACAAGGGTACTCTCATATAGTCTCACTAAATAACCAAGGAAGTAGACAAGTACCTGAGCACCAAGAAAACATGACCTTGGATAGGAAATACTATAGCCCTTCTGCCACAATCTGTGAGGAAGGCCTAAGAAACACATAAACATATAGTTAACGAACACACTCCTGTCGCACCAAACACACTCGCGTTATACTAAGACATCAAACCCACTACTCACAACATACCACAAACATGGTAGAGGACTCAATGTACAAAGGGGGTTCCAAATAGTCAAAGCAAAGATGTATGGTCCAACAAAAAGGAAGAGGGAAACGGTAGTGTGTAGGAAGCAAGAACTACAACACTGCGCTCTCTAAGTAATGACCCAGTAGAGAATCTTTGGTGAAGGTCAAACAGAAAAACGTAGTTGCTGTTGCGACCACCACTGAATTCTGCCAACAACACACCCCACGGTGCACTACACAAAGAGAACTGGGGTAGCCTGTAGTTACCTCACTACATGCCCAGTTATGGAGGTCCTTTGAAATACACAGTTATACAACGGAGACGCGTAGTTGTCCTTACTACCGCGCTCCGTTTTAATAGTACAAAAACGATCCCCGATGTGAACGCTAACACGTGGTATAGACCGCCACTGTGCTCCGCCACACACAATTCAACCAAACAGGAATTCATCAAAGCTAGAATTCTGTTAGAAAACAGTCACAGAACCTCCCTTAACAATCCGTTCAGGCAGTAATCAGCTGACCGCACGGGCGGCCGAAGAGTTTAGAGCGGCTTTACCTGAAGACGCGTGAAGTCCGTCTACCGCCAAGGACAGAACACGGAAGCGCTCCCCACTGAGCCTCAGGGGGGGGGGGGAAGGTGATAGTCCACAGGAGACACGATAGAAAAGCATGCAGAGCGTCCGCTCTCATGCCGGTGCAGAACAGAAACCAGAATAACGCGCAACAGGAAGCGCGTCTGTTCCCCAGATAAACTTCCTGCAAGTCTCCCGCCTACTCATGGGAAATGTAGTTTCATAGTATGGTAGGCGCTTAGGGGCTGCGTAACCTGACAGAAGGTATAGTAGATAGAAAAGGAGAAATTGCTTTTTTTCTAGGTGTCCCCTCACTCACCAGGGTTGCCCCTTGGTGACATGCTTCATCATTGGGGCCATCCCAGTCCTCTACGGCCTGGGGCGTGCTGCGACTTGCGAATTACGTAGGAGCACTTACAAATGACTATGTGTGGTGCAGATGTGATAGTGGAGTGGACTAAGTGATGTGTTAAGGGATCAATTTAGAAGCCTAGAGAGAGCCAAGAAATGCAGTCACAGTCAGAGAAAAAGGCAAGGGATACTGTATGTATGTGGTTGTAGTGGTCCTCTTGGAAGTGGTAAGTAAGTTGCCTGCAGAAAAAAAATCCTCCTATTAGCGGCACTCCTCCATTGCAGCCGACGCTTCGTCCATCGATGTTGGTCACCAGAAGACACCCTGTAAAAAAAAGCACAGCATAGACAAACAATTGAACATAAACAATTCTTTGGGTACAAACCTATCCATCAATCTTTGAAAGTGCATGCACTACTGCATGCATGTCAGTGAAAAGTAAGTAGTACATTCGACAACTGTGGAAGAAAGAATGCAACAGTAAAGGGCCTATGTGTAAATTATTGATAACGATATTCAACATAAGGTCTCTGTAGCCAGATACCCGAGAGCCTTGCTGGTCACTATAAATCCATTCACAACAACACTCAGTGGGGTTGGTCTGGAAGGTATAGTAGATAGAAAAGGAGAAATTGCTTTTTTTCTAGGTGTCCCCTCACTCACCAGGGTTGCCCCTTGGTGACATGCTTCATCATTGGGGCAATCCCAGTCCTCTACGGCCTGGGGCGTGCTGCGACTTGCGAATTACGTAGGAGCACTTACAAATGACTATGTGTGGTGCAGATGTGATAGTGGAGTGGACTAAGTGATGTGTTAAGGGATCAATGTAGAAGCCGAGAGAGAGCCAAGAAATGCAGTCACAGTCAGAGAAAAAGGCAAGGGATACTGTATCTATGTGGTTGTAGTGGTCCTGTTGGAAGTGGTAAGTAAGTTGCCTGCAGAAAAAAAATCCTCCTATTAGCGGCACTCCTCCATTGCAGCCGACGCCTCGTCCATCGATGTTGGTCACCAGAAGACACCCTGTCCACTGCCTGCCTGATGCTGAATTGTGGCTCGCTACTGTGAAGCCTGACTCCATCCTTTTTTCCCCATTGCAGAGACTGAAACCCGGCCTGTAATTATTCAACGAAAAACAGGAAGTGATATAATATTACAACACCACTGATAAATAAATATAAGGTATGTAGGCTGTGGAGTGCAAAAAGTCACAATTTGATTTTCCTAGTAGACAGTACAATATTTTTGAAAGTGCGTACTCTGAGTCACCTTTTGAAGGATAAATAAGTATGGGCAAATTAATGTAGCGGATCTTGCCCCTCAAGCTAGGTGTACTGTAAACTGTGTTTTAGAACAAAATTAGATCTTCCTAGCAGTGCTCCCACCCAGACCCTTACTAAAGCCAGTCGCAAAAATGTAGAAGACCCCCAATCAAATCTCAAAAAACAAGGCCTAGCAGAAAACTGGTGACAAAACTTACTTTGAAAGTAAAAGTAGGCCGAAGTACCCCCTTCCTAATTACCCATTACCCACCGTGGATTGCATTCAAACCACTTGCAAGCAACCAAGCAAAAGTAGCCATAGCCAGCATCGCTCCAAGACTCGAAATCCCCCCCACTCAAACACATGCAATAGAAATACTGCTAACCCTAACGAACCCTAAGTTAAGAATAGTGGCAAAGGCTTTCTTTAACTATGCCAAATCCCCCCTTTCCCACCATGGATTTTCTTCAAATGACTTGCAACCAAAATTACACATTCTCACGAGTGCTCTAAGACCCCAGAACTCAGTTGGAAAAATCTAGAACACCCCGAAACACATGCAATCCTGCTGCTAGGGCTAACCCTAACGAACCCTAAGTTACAAAAAGTGCCAAAACTAAAGGCTTTTCCGCGCGGATTTTGTCCCAACCACTTCTACCCGGTATTAGACCTTCCCAGGAATGCCCCAAGACCCGGCAACCCACCCGCCAAGAAGCATAACACCCCCAAACAGGCCAAAAGCAAAATCTCATACTTGCAATATTTCTGGGCCTTCGGTCCAAACGCGCTGCGTAGCTAGGCCATAAGTCGGGGTTGGCACGACGGATTTCCTGAAAAGCAAATGCAATCAAGATTAGAGTGTCCCAGCAGTGCTCCCAGACCACGAAACTCACCCACAAACACCAGGAAGCCCCCCAAACAGGCCCCCGAAAACGCTACATAGAGCAAAATGTCAGAAATAGCCCAAAAAAAAAATCGGCCTGGATTTTGTCCCAACCACTTCTACCCGGTATTAGACCTTCCCAGGAATGCCCCAAGACCCGGCAACCCACCCGCCAAGAAGCATAACACCCCCAAACAGGCCAAAAGCAAAATCTCATACTTGCAATATTTCTGGGCCTTCGGTCCAAACGCGCTGCGTAGCTAGGCCATAAGTCGGGGTTGGCACGACGGATTTCCTGAAAAGCAAATGCAATCAAGATTAGAGTGTCCCAGCAGTGCTCCCAGACCACGAAACTCACCCACAAACACCAGGAAGCCCCCCAAACAGGCCCCCGAAAACGCTACATAGAGCAAAATGTCAGAAATAGCCAAAAAAAAAATCGGCCTGGATTTTGTCCCAACCACTTCTACCCGGTATTAGACCTTCCCAGGAATGCCCCAAGACCCGGCAACCCACCCGCCAAGAAGCATAACACCCCCAAACAGGCCAAAAGCAAAATCTCATACTTGCAATATTTCTGGGCCTTCGGTCCAAACGCGCTGCGTAGCTAGGCCATAAGTCGGGGTTGGCACGACGGATTTCCTGAAAAGCAAATGCAATCAAGATTAGAGTGTCCCAGCAATGCTCCCAGACCACGAAACTCACCCACAAACAGACAGAACCCCCCCTAAGAGCACCTCAAAGGCAAGCAAGTCATCAAAAACACACAAAAAATTCCGCCTGGGATTTGGTCCAAAACACTTTTATCCGGTATTAGAGCTTCCCAGCAATGGCCCCAGAGCCGTCAACCCAGGAGAAAACGAGTAGAAGACCCCCAAACAGCCAAAGAGCAAAAGTACAAAAATGGGGACTTAGTCAATTTTTCACAAATTTCCCAAATCACTCCGCGCGCGCTCTGCAGCTAGGCCCTAAGTCCCCTCTGCCACCATGGATTTGCTTCAAACCTCTTGCAAAGTAAAGTATATATAGCCAGCAGTGCTCCCAGACCACGAAACTCACCCACAAACACCAGGAAGCCCCCCAAACAGGCCCCCGAAAACGCTACATAGAGCAAAATGTCAGAAATAGCCCCAAAAAAAATCGGCCTGGATTTTGTCCCAACCACTTCTACCCGGTATTAGACCTTCCCAGGAATGCCCCAAGACCCGGCAACCCACCCGCCAAGAAGCATAACACCCCCAAACAGGCCAAAAGCAAAATCTCATACTTGCAATATTTCAGGGCCTTCGGTCCAAACGCGCTGCGTAGCTAGGCCATAAGTCGGGGTTGGCACGACGGATTTCCTGAAAAGCAAATGCAATCAAGATTAGAGTGTCCCAGCAGTGCTCCCAGGCCACGAAATTCACCCACAAACACCAGGAAGCCCCCCAAACAGGCCCCCGAAAACGCTACATAGAGCAAAATGTCAGAAATAGCCCCAAAAAAAATCGGCCTGGATTTTGTCCCAACCACTTCTACCCGGTATTAGACCTTCCCAGGAATGCCCCAAGACCCGGCAACCCACCCGCCAAGAAGCATAACACCCCCAAACAGGCCAAAAGCAAAATCTCATACTTGCAATATTTCAGGGCCTTCGGTCCAAACGCGCTGCGTAGCTAGGCCATAAGTCGGGGTTGGCACGACGGATTTCCTGAAAAGCAAATGCAATCAAGATTAGAGTGTCCCAGCAGTGCTCCCAGACCACGAAACTCACCCACAAACACCAGGAAGCCCCCCAAACAGGCCCCCGAAAACGCTACATAGAGCAAAATGTCAGAAATAGCCCAAAAAAAAATCGGCCTGGATTTTGTCCCAACCACTTCTACCCGGTATTAGACCTTCCCAGGAATGCCCCAAGACCCGGCAACCCACCCGCCAAGAAGCATAACACCCCCAAACAGGCCAAAAGCAAAATCTCATACTTGCAATATTTCAGGGCCTTCGGTCCAAACGCGCTGCGTAGCTAGGCCATAAGTCGGGGTTGGCACGACGGATTTCCTGAAAAGCAAATGCAATCAAGATTAGAGTGTCCCAGCAGTGCTCCCAGACCACGAAACTCACCCACAAACACCAGGAAGCCCCCCAAACAGGCCCCCGAAAACGCTACATAGAGCAAAATGTCAGAAATAGCCCAAAAAAAAATCGGCCTGGATTTTGTCCCAACCACTTCTACCCGGTATTAGACCTTCCCAGGAATGCCCCAAGACCCGGCAACCCACCCGCCAAGAAGCATAACACCCCCAAACAGGCCAAAAGAAAAATCTCATACTTGCAATATTTCAGGGCCTTCGGTCCAAACGCGCTGCGTAGCTAGGCCATAAGTCGGGGTTGGCACGACGGATTTCCTGAAAAGCAAATGCAATCAAGATTAGAGTGTCCCAGCAGTGCTCCCAGACCACGAAACTCACCCACAAACACCAGGAAGCCCCCCAAACAGGCCCCCGAAAACGCTACATAGAGCAAAATGTCAGAAATAGCCAAAAAAAAAATCGGCCTGGATTTTGTCCCAACCACTTCTACCCGGTATTAGACCTTCCCAGGAATGCCCCAAGACCCGGCAACCCACCCGCCAAGAAGCATAACACCCCCAAACAGGCCAAAAGCAAAATCTCATACTTGCAATATTTCTGGGCCTTCGGTCCAAACGCGCTGCGTAGCTAGGCCATAAGTCGGGGTTGGCACGACGGATTTCCTGAAAAGCAAATGCAATCAAGATTAGAGTGTCCCAGCAATGCTCCCAGACCACGAAACTCACCCACAAACAGACGGAACCCCCCCTAAGAGCACCTCAAAGGCAAGCAAGTCATCAAAAACACCAAAAAAATTCCGCCTGGGATTTGGTCCAAAACACTTTTATCCGGTATTAGAGCTTCCCAGCAATGGCCCCAGAGCCGTCAACCCAGGAGAAAACGAGTAGAAGACCCCCAAACAGCCAAAGAGCAAAAGTACAAAAATGGGGACTTAGTCAATTTTTCACAAATTTCCCAAATCACTCCGCGCGCGCTCTGCAGCTAGGCCCTAAGTCCCCTCTGCCACCATGGATTTGCTTCAAACCTCTTGCAAAGTAAAGTATATATAGCCAGCAGTGCTCCCAGACCACGAAACTCACCCACAAACACCAGGAAGCCCCCCAAACAGGCCCCCGAAAACGCTACATAGAGCAAAATGTCAGAAATAGCCCAAAAAAAAATCGGCCTGGATTGTGTCCCAACCACTTCTACCCGGTATTAGACCTTCCCAGGAATGCCCCAAGACCCGGCAACCCACCCGCCAAGAAGCATAACACCCCCAAACAGGCCAAAAGCAAAATCTCATACTTGCAATATTTCAGGGCCTTCGGTCCAAACGCGCTGCGTAGCTAGGCCATAAGTCGGGGTTGGCACGACGGATTTCCTGAAAAGCAAATGCAATCAAGATTAGAGTGTCCCAGCAGTGCTCCCAGACCACGAAACTCACCCACAAACACCAGGAAGCCCCCCAAACAGGCCCCCGAAAACGCTACATAGAGCAAAATGTCAGAAATAGCCCAAAAAAAATCGGCCTGGATTTTGTCCCAACCACTTCTACCCGGTATTAGACCTTCCCAGGAATGCCCCAAGACCCGGCAACCCACCCGCCAAGAAGCATAACACCCCCAAACAGGCCAAAAGCAAAATCTCATACTTGCAATATTTCAGGGCCTTCGGTCCAAACGCGCTGCGTAGCTAGGCCATAAGTCGGGGTTGGCACGACGGATTTCCTGAAAAGCAAATGCAATCAAGATTAGAGTGTCCCAGCAGTGCTCCCAGACCACGAAACTCACCCACAAACACCAGGAAGCCCCCCAAACAGGCCCCCGAAAACGCTACATAGAGCAAAATGTCAGAAATAGCCCAAAAAAAAATCGGCCTGGATTTTGTCCCAACCACTTCTACCCGGTATTAGACCTTCCCAGGAATGCCCCAAGACCCGGCAACCCACCCGCCAAGAAGCATAACACCCCCAAACAGGCCAAAAGCAAAATCTCATACTTGCAATATTTCAGGGCCTTCGGTCCAAACGCGCTGCGTAGCTAGGCCATAAGTCTGGGTTGGCACGACGGATTTCCTGAAAAGCAAATGCAATCAAGATTAGAGTGTCCCAGCAGTGCTCCCAGACCACGAAACTCACCCACAAACACCAGGAAGCCCCCCAAACAGGCCCCCGAAAACGCTACATAGAGCAAAATGTCAGAAATAGCCCAAAAAAAATCGGCCTGGATTTTGTCCCAACCACTTCTACCCGGTATTAGACCTTCCCAGGAATGCCCCAAGACCTGGCAACCCACCCGCCAAGAAGCATAACACCACCAAACAGGCCAAAAGCAAAATCTCATACTTGCAATATTTCAGGGCCTTCGGTCCAAACGCGCTGCGTAGCTAGGCCATTAGTCGGGGTTGGCACGACGGATTTCCTGAAAAGCAAATGCAATCAAGATTAGAGTGTCCCAGCAGTGCTCCCAGACCACGAAACTCACCCACAAACACCAGGAAGCCCCCCAAACAGGCCCCCGAAAACGCTACATAGACCAAAATGTCAGAAATAGCCAAAAAAAAAATCGGCCTGGATTTTGTCCCAACCACTTCTACCCGGTATTAGACCTTCCCAGGAATGCCCCAAGACCTGGCAACCCACCCGCCAAGAAGCATAACACCCCCAAACAGGCCAAAAGCAAAATCTCATACTTGCAATATTTCAGGGCCTTCGGTCCAAACGCGCTGCGTAGCTAGGCCATAAGTCGGGGTTGGCACGACGGATTTCCTGAAAAGCAAATGCAATCAAGATTAGAGTGTCCCAGCAATGCTCCCAGACCACGAAACTCACCCACAAACAGACGGAACCCCCCCTAAGAGCACCTCAAAGGCAAGCAAGTCATCAAAAACACAAAACATTTTCCGCCTCAGATTTGGTCCAAACCACTTTTAGTGCTTCCCAGCAATGGCCCCAGACCCGTCAACTCACCTGCAAAGAGGTAGAACAACACCCCCACAAGTGCTGAGTCTTTCTTCATTGGGCGTAAACCAGCCCTCTGCTTTGATGGAAATAGGAGTCTGGAGGAGGAGGATAGAGGAGCATGTTCTTCTGAACTTGTGAACCTGAGGAATGCAGACTGCGGCACCTTCAAATAAATTAGCAAACAAGTGAAGACAGTTCTGCTGATGGGCTTGTTTTTGTGATTATCTGATTAAAGTTTGAATTATATTAACTGTGCACAACAAAGAAAGACAGACACACAGGAATAAAAGTGAATAAGGATGAAAAAGAAAGTTATTGATTCGTTGTCTCATTTTCAGGGCTCGAAGTCGGAATCACGGTCCAGGAATAAGAATAAGGCTTCGTCATCATACTCTGCGAATTCAGGCAGGGTGAGGTCAGTGTCACCTGACAGAGTAGAAATTCCCTCATCTATGTTGCTGGCCACCTCCTCTTCATCCGGCACGCTCTCTCGTACTCTGAAATCTGGTGGTATGAGGTGCTGATTCATCTTGATCATTGTTAACCTCTCCACATTTTTGGGCGAGAGGCGGCTCCGTTTGGGAGTTACAATCCCACCAGCCGCACTGAAAACCCGTTCAGAAGACACACTTGCGAGTGGGCAAGACAAGTAGTTTAAAGCCAGGTTGGTGAGCTGTGGCCACAATTCTTTTTTCCCATGCCAATACGCCAATGGGTCAGAATTAACATAGACCTCTGTTGAGTCATTCAGATAGTCCTTCACCATCGACTCAAGGTCCTCATCCAAGGTTCCTCCACTTTGCTTAGCTCTTGCTGTGCCTCTGACCTTTTGAGAACCAAACCCACGGAGAGCTAGCCAATCCTCTTCAGCCTCCAATGTTTCTGTTGTCTTTCGTGCAGATGATCCGGTTGCCGGTGTCTTTAACGGCTGAGAGGTCACTTGTGCCACAGCCACAGGTGCAGAAGTGGATTGTTTTGACTGGGGATGGCCTGCTGATGTACTGCCATTTCCTTCAATTTCCAGCCGTTCTGTTTCAAACTTCTTGGCTGACAAGGCTAGCCAACGTTTGTACTTTGGAACATGTTCATCATTAAAAGGAAAGAATGCTTGGCCTGCCAGCGCCTTTTTGTAGCGTGGATCCAGAATAGTAGCACAAATGTAATGCTGTTCTGAGTGGATCTTTTTAAGACGTTCATCACCTTGTAGGAGCTCTAATAATTGCTCAGCCAGAAGCAAAGAGTCTTGCTTTTTGTCATCTTTTCCAAACACAGAACACACCTCCTTCAGTTGGTCCTCCAGCATGTACAACAATGGGATAGCTTTTCCCAAATTAGAGTCCTCCTTGCTGACTGCACGCGTGAAGACCTCAAAAGGACGAAGCATGCGTGTCAGGCTTTCAACTATGTTCCATTGCGGCCCACCCATCCTCAGCTCCTCTATACCCTCTTTCAAGAAATATTGATCGAGTTGCGTATACTGCTCATACAGACGCTCAAGCATGTAGAAGGTTGAGTTCCAACGTGTTACCACCTCCTGGATGAGTGCTTTCACTGGCATTTGACATTGATATAGCATGCTCCTCAGCTGCTTCCGGGCCTTAAAAGAATGCCTGAAATGCTTGCAAATTTTTCGGCAGGTCTCCAATACACCGTACGCTGCACTGCGTTTATTACCCAAGAATTTTTGGACAACCAGGTTTATACAGTGCGCCAAACACGGCACTCTGAAATAGTAACCGTCCCTCATGGCCTTAACTATATTGGCGCCATTGTCCGTGGAAACATAACCAACCTTGCGTTTTAGTGGGGACAGACAGTTAAGGACCTTTGTGTTAAAGACATCCAAAATGTTTTCTGCTGTGTGACGTTTCTCCAAACCAAACATGGCTAGTGTTGCATGTTTCCGAGCACCTTTAAAAACAATGTTAGTGTCAACACCTGAGTTTAGCTTTGCTTTAGCCCCTGAAAAAGAGACCCAGTGTGCAGTGATGCACATGTAATCAGCGCCTGCGCCACTGGTCCACATGTCTGTTGTCAGATGTATAGTGTGAACAGCACTCTTCTGCAAAGCTGCCCCAATCACCTTCAGAACATCTTCATGTAGTGCTGGAACCGCAACTCGGGCAAAATAGAACCGGCTAGGAACCTTCCATTTAGGGCAGAGCGCTGTCACTAATTCTAGAAAACCAACCCCTTCTACAAAAGAAAAAGGGAGATGGTCCAGAGCTAGCATTTTAGCCAGCTTAGTGTTATACAGACGGGTCATTGGGTGGTTGCGTTCATATTGCGCTTCTGTAAACAACATCTTTTTAATGTTGCCCTGGACCAATGATTTACGGGATGATGATGATCTCTTCGACCCAGTTACGCTCGCTGATGAACTTTTCCGCATTGATGTCTCACTCTCTCCCACACTCTTAGTGTGGCTCCCATGGGGTGTGCTGCTGACATGGGAACTGGGTGTAAGTGAAGTGTTTGAATCGTCTTCTTCTACCTCCTCGTCATCAGCAGATGAAAAATCAACGTTTTCATTACGTGCAATTCCGGCTTTCTTGACCGCCTCTAGGTGCGGAAACCATTGGACAGCGTGCCTTCTCTCAAGATGACCTCTCTGGCCTCCGGTACCATAGTTAGAACCAAGCTTACCACGATTAACTCGAAGCTTACAAAGGCTACAAATGGCTACGTTTTCCTTTTTTGGGCAAACACTAAAGAAGTCCCAAACTGGAGACTTGAAATGTCTTTGGGGGCCGGAGGAGGCGGCGATACTGGTGGTGGTGGTCCTGCTGCTAATGCCAGATGAAGTGGAGGATGTGGATTGCCGAACTTCAGTACGTTTTGCACTTTCACCACCACGAATTGAGGTCGAGGACGAGGTGGGTACCTTCTTGCGAAGAAATATGGAAGCGGTAGGTTTTGGTGTACTACTTAACTCCAAATCTAATGATTCCATTTCCATTGCCTCCTCGCCGACATCATCATCACGCTCAGCAGCTTCTCGGGATAGGGTCAAAATGTCTCTTTGCTGCATGCCCGGTGGGGCTGCAGTGACCTTTGTGATGACTGGGTCGTCGTCATCGTGAGAGGCTTCATCACCAGCAGTATCTGTCACTTCTTGTTGAGCCTCATCACACTCCATAGGTTTGAGTTTTTGGACGACCTTCCTTTTACGCTTAGGTACCGGTGTCAGATCATGGTGTGCCTCACTGTCAGACCGCAGTTGTGGTTCCCAAGACAGATCACTTGCATCAGAAGGAGGTGGGCTTGAAGAAGATGTAGACACCCCCCTTGATCTTTTCCTTGCTAGGGATGTGGAAGACAATGAATGATCATCAGGAGGAGTGGCTTCCAATGATACCTCGGCTTCATTGTCGATTTCCTGATGTGCCCCTACTTCGGGAGGAACAACTATTGTGGGCACTTGTGAACCTCCATGCACCTTTGCTTGCGCATCTCCTTTTGCTGCCTCTCCTTCCACTTGTACTTGGGCGTGTACTTGCACATGGTGTTGTTGTTGCGGCTGTGTTGATTCAGGGACATTGCTGCTACTTTTTTGCGATGAGCCAACATCACTGGTCGATGGTGATTGGAGAAGTACACTGACTGCCTCTGAAGCACTCAAGGGCTTTGACTTAAGTTGGCGTGGTGGTGGAGGCACTGAACCCAATGGAGCAGGGGTGCTGCTCCCAGCTTGGTCCCCAGCAGAACCTGCTGCAGCAGGCGTACTTTTTTTTTGCTCCCAAAAAACGTGGCGGGTGGCACACCAGCCTCCTTGGTAACTTGCTTCTTCTGCTCCTTACTAGCAACTTTCTTGCTAGAGGAGCTACGGAGAACTTTCTTTGGGGGCGGGGCCATCTTCTTCAGAGCAGGTCAGACAGCAGGCCGCAGTTGCACGAATTGTAGAGTTGTCTGAGGCCAGACGTGACGTCGCGTGACGTTATGCTGCACACACACACCGCTGCAGGACTTCTTCCTGGCACTGGTGGTTCTCTTGAGTCTTGTGCACCTAAAAAAAATGGAAGACAGAGGAACATCAGTTCAGTTATAGAGCACAAACAAAATCGAAAAACACTGCAAAATCAGCACAATCCCAATCCATCCATGCCCTCCATAATGTTTAAATTCAAGACAACCCACAGAAAGACTAGGCCCATTCAAGACTCACTAGTACCCCTGGGCATAAATAAAGGTTGAAAAGTAGGCAAAATGGTTGGAGGCCTAACAACAAAGCCTGCATTCAAAATGGCCACTTGCCTCCTAGCACATGGCCAGGGCCTGCCTGTACCAGCACTCAAAATGGCCCCCACCCACATGGCCTGTCCCCATGAACACCCCCAAAAATCGAAAAACACTGCAAAATCAGCACAATCCCATTCCATCCATGCCCTCCATGATGTTTAAATTCAAGACACCCCACAGAAAGACTAGGCCCATGCACCACTCACTACCCCTGGTCAAGGCCCCAACAACAGGTCAAAAATCGAAAAACACAGAAAAATCAGCACAATCCCATTCAATCCATGCCCTCCATGATGTTTAAGTTGAAGACAGCCCACAGAAAGACTAGGCCCATGCTAGACTCAAATACCGCTGGTGAAAAGGCCACAAGTACAGGCCCAAAAAACGAAAATCACTGAAAAATCTGCACAATCCCATTCCATCCATGGCCTCCATGATGTTTAAATTCAAGACAACCCACAGAAAGACTAGGCCCATGCAAGACTCACTACCCCTGGGCATAAATAAAGGTTGAAAAGTAGGCAAAATGGTTGGAGGCCTAACAACAAAGCCTGCATTCAAAATGGCCACTTGCCTCCTAGCACATGGCCAGGGCCTGCCTGTACCAGCACTCAAAATGGCCCCCACCCACATGGCCTGTCCCCATGAACACCCCCAAAAATCGAAAAACACTGCAAAATCAGCACAATCCCATTCCATCCATGCCCTATATGATGTTTAAATTCAAGACACCCCACAGAAAGACTAGGCCCATGCACCACTCACTACCCCTGGTCAAGGCCCCAACAACAGGTCAAAAATCGAAAAACACAGAAAAATCAGCACAATCCCATTCAATCCATGCCCTCCATGATGTTTAAGTTGAAGACAGCCCACAGAAAGACTAGGCCCATGCTAGACTCAAATACCCCTGGTGAAAAGGCCACAAGTACAGGCCCAAAAAACGAAAATCACTGAAAAATCTGCACAATCCCATTCCATCCATGGCCTCCATGATGTTTAAATTCAAGACAACCCACAGAAAGACTAGGCCCATGCAAGACTCCCTACCCCTGGGCATAAATAAAGGTTGAAAAGTAGGCAAAATGGTTGGAGGCCTAACAACAAAGCCTGCATTCAAAATGGCCACTTGCCTGCCAGCACATGGCCAGTGCCTGTAGCTGCACTCAAAATGGCCACCAGCCAAATGGCATGTCCCTCCCCATGAACACCCCCAAAAATCGAAAAACACTGCAAAATCAGCACAATCCCATTCCATCCATGGCCTCCATGATGTTTAAATTCAAGACAACCCACAGAAAGACTAGGCCCATGCAAGACTCACTACCCCTGGGCCCTGGGCATAAATAAAGGTTGAAAAGTAGGCAAAATGGTTGGAGGCCTAACAACAAAGCCTGCATTCAAAATGGCCACTTGCCTGCCAGCACATGGCCAGTGCCTGTAGCTGCACTCAAAATGGCCACCAGCCATATGGCATGTCCCTCCCCATGAACACCCCCAAAAATCGAAAAACACTGCAAAATCAGCACAATCCCATTCCATCCATGGCCTACATGATGTTTAAATTCAAGACACCCCACAGAAAGACTAGGCCCATGCACCACTCACTACCCCTGGTCAAGGCCCCAACAACAGGTCAAAAATCGAAAAACACAGAAAAATCAGCACAATCCCATTCAATCCATGCCCTCCATGATGTTTAAGTTGAAGACAGCCCACAGAAAGACTAGGCCCATGCTAGACTCAAATACCCCTGGTGAAAAGGCCACAAGTACAGGCCCAAAAAACGAAAATCACTAAAAAATCTGCACAATCCCATTCCATCCATGGCCTCCATGATGTTTAAATTCAAGACAACCCACAGAAAGACTAGGCCCATGCAAGACTCCCTACCCCTGGGCATAAATAAAGGTTGAAAAGTAGGCAAAATGGTTGGAGGCCTAACAACAAAGCCTGCATTCAAAATGGCCACTTGCCTGCCAGCACATGGCCAGGGCCTGTAGCTGCACTCAAAATGGCCACCAGCCACATGGCATGTCCCTCCCCATGAACACCCCCAAAAATCGAAAAACACTGCAAAATCAGCACAATCCCATTCCATCCATGGCCTACATGATTTTTAAATTCAAGACAGCCCACAGAAAGACTAGGCCCATGCACCACTCACTACCCCTGGTCAAGGCCCCAACAACAGGTCAAAAATCGAAAAACACAGAAAAATCAGCACAATCCCATTCCATCCATGCCCTCCATGATGTTTAAATTCAAGACACCCCACAGAAAGACTAGGCCCATGCAACACTCACTACCCCTGGTGAAAAGGCCACAAGTACAGCCCAAAAAAACGAAAATCACTGAAAAATAAGCACAATCCCAAGCCATCCAGCCCCTCCATGATGTTTAAATTCAAGACACCCCACAGAAAGACTCAGTCCACCCACCACTGAGTACCCCTGGGCAAAAGGCCCCAAAACAGCCCAAAAATCGAAAATTCCAAAATTTTAATTGCAGCAACTGTATTGCCCCAAACAAACTTACTTGTAAAATTTCTAATCCAACAGTGATCCAAAGAAAGTCAAAAAGGCCTCAAATCCAAAGATCCAGCAGCATCCACAAAAAGTAATCCTTCCAGCTGCACATCCAAATGAAAAGTGACCAGGAGATGGACAAAGCACTGGGAGGAGCCTGCTGAACAGGAACAGGAAGTTGAAGACTATGGGGCACTTCCTTCCTCCCACCCCCCTGCCCCCCTCCCCAAAATGGACTCCTCGCTAAAAAAGTGCAGGCAAATGTCAAACTAAGGAGTTATTCACATAAAAATCATCATTTCTAGAAGGTTTATGCTGCTTGCTGGTGGATTTCTTGTGCAGAATTGCAAATTTATATTTTCGCTCGCCGCATCTCAAATCTCGCAATTGCGAAGTACCGCGAGACGAGATCTCGCCGTACTCGCGTTGACAAACTATCGCTGGCAAGCTGCGATGACGTAATCGCGCTCGCCAATTCCCGCGGGATCACACAGCAAGATCCAAAATGGCTCAGCACTCACAAACTATCGAAAAAAACAACTCGGCAAACGATGATAAACGCCGCGCGCCGCAAAAATTGTATCACCAACGCCGCGCGCCGCCAAAAAAATCCGCTGCGTGCGAATTTGCGGATTTTGCGGGAAATCCGCAAATCTCGCGGATTGCGGATTTCCCGAAAATCCGCAAAATCCGCGAGCGTAACGGATTTTCCGCCCATGCTTAGGCGCAGGCCATTATGAATGAGACAGGAGTGATGCTGTTGAGCTCTCTGGACTCTAGAAGTTGGTGTATCACGTCCAGTGTCTCATCCTGTGGGATAGAGGTATAAAGTGCCTCAACATCAAATGAAACTAAGAGGTCAGTTCCTCTATCAAACTCTATGTTGGGTAGCAATCTGAGAAGGTCGGTGGTGTCCTTTAGGTAAGTGGGCATTTCCTGCACCATAGGTCTCAAGAAATGGTCCACAAAGGTGGAGAGGGGTTCAAGGGCTGACCCTATCCCGGAAATGATGGGACGCCCCGGGGGGAGGTCTTTGCTCCTTGTGAACCTTGGGTAAGGTGTAAAAGTAAGGCATCCTGGGGTGCTCACTGCAAAGATACTTGGCATCGGCTGGGGTGATCCATCCCTCAGTGGAGGCTTCTTCCACCATGGTTTTGATATTCATTGTCAGCTCATCAGTCGGATCATAATTAACTGGGGCGTAAGATTGTCTCATATTCAATTGTCTAAGGCACTCAGTTCTATACACTTGTGTGTCCATTACCACAATAGATCCGCCCTTGTCAGCTGGCTTTATTGTTAAGTTTTTATTGTCAGTCAAGGACTTCAGTGCTGTATGTAGAGTTTTAGGTAAGTTGTTGAAAACTCAGCAGAACTTCTACAATTAATAGTAAAGAAAAAAGAAGAAGATGAGAAATATATTACACAAATCTAAACAGGCATGCCTTAGATGTGGAAATAAGTGACACTATGCTAATTTGGAAGATTATCCAGTGCTTAAAATTGCGTGTGAAAAAGAAAGAAAAAGAAACCAATACTGAAGATATATTACTAAGGATCTCAAAGTTACTGGAATAAGTAAGTAGTGGTGAAGAAGTTCAAGTACCGAATATTGAAGAGCAAGCCACAAGAAAACACCATAAAGACATTACTAAAATAAATGGCATATCTATGTTAATACTTATGGATTCTAAGGCCTGGGTAACATTAATATTTCTTGAAGTTTATTATACAAAATGTCAATATTCAGAGAACTTGCTAGCCTCAGATATATCACCATGGGGATATGGTGGAACGCCAATTCAATTAATTGAATATTTGAATACAGAAATAGGATTCCATGGACCTACATATAATGGGATGGTTAATGTTCCAAAAATTGGAGAATGTGTGCTTATTTGACCTCATCGGGGTGATTTTGGCATTTTACTTGATCCACGATTGCCTAATCTGATGAAAAGAAGCGATAATGTTTGTGAAAATGAACTTTCTTCCTGAAAACAAGATAAATGAACACAGAACAAAAAGTATTAATCTATTTGCGAAGCTTTTTACACATGATTTAATTGTTCAAAAAATTATACCGATAAGATTCAGCTTATGGCAGATGTGTAGGAGTGTGCGAAGGATGAATTTGATAAATTGTGTACAGAAAGTAGAATGGATCCAGTATAGTGCACAAAATAGTTAGCCCCATTACTTATGGTTCAATCAATCAATCAATCAGGGTGTTTAAGTGCACTACTTACCTGTGAGGGTCTCAAGGCGTGGGGGGGGGGCGGGAACAGCAGCTCCTGTCAGTCGAAGAGCCAGGTCTTGAGGGCCTTCCTGAAGGTGTCCAGGGAGGGGTCGCATCTGATGTCGATCAGGAGCTCGTTCCAGTTCTTGACCGCAATGTGGGAAAATACTCTTCTCCCTGTTCTGGCTCTGCGGATGCACAGAGTTTTGGCGAGGTTGAGGTTGGCGGAGCGGAGGTTTCTCTTGGGTATGCGGAAGGTGATTCTCTTATTGAGGTATTGGTGTCCTGTGTTGTGGAGGCATTTGAAGGCATGTGCAAGTATCTTGAAGGTGACTCTCTTCCTGGCAGGGAGCCAGTGGATGATCCGTAGGTGTTGGCTGATATGCTTGTGTTGGGGGATGACGAGGACGAGTTTGTCTGCTGTGTTCTGCATCACCTGGAGCTTGAGGAGTAGGGACTTGTTGATGCCGGTGTATAGGGGTTTCCGTAGTCCAATCTGTTGGTTATCAATCAATCAATCAGGAATTTGTAGAGTGCACTACTCACCTGTGAGTGTCTCAAGGCACTGTGGTGGGGGAGGGAGGCAGCTACTGGTCAAACAGCCAAGTCTTGAGGAGTCTCCTGAAGGTCAGCAGGTCCTGGGTCTGGCGCAGGTGGGCGGGGAGGATGTTCCATGTCTTTGCGGCGAGGTGGGAGAAGGATCTGCCACCAGTGGTCACTCGGCTGATGCGTGGAATGGTGGTGAGGGTGAGGTCGGCAGAGCGAAGCTGGCGGTTCTGGGTGTCGAAGGATAGTCATTCATTGAGGTATGCTGGTCTGGTGTTGTGGAGTGCTTTGTGAGCATGGGTGAGGAGTTTGAAGATGATCCTCTTGTTGATCAGGAGCCAGTGCAGATCTCTTAGGTGGGTGGTGATGTGGCAGTGGCGGAGGAGTCATAGGATGAGGCGTTTTGTATGCGTTGGAGTCTCTTCTGGAGTGTGGCCATGGTTCCTGCGTAGAGGGCGTTGCTGTAGTCCAGCCTGCTGCTGACAAGTGCTTTGGTGACAGTTCTCCTAGTTTCGGTGGGGATCCATCTGTAGATCTAGTGGAGCATGCAGAGGGTGTTGAAGCAGGAGGAGGAGACAGTGTTGACTTGCTGGGTCATTGGGAGCATTGAGTCCAAGATGAACCCTAATTGTGTGAGTGGTTAGTGTGTCGGGGCAGCTCCCAGCGTGGTCGGCCACCATGAGTCGTCCTATGCCAAGGGGGTGGAGACGAGGATAAGGACCTCTGTCTTGTCTGAGTTCAGTTTCAGTCGGCTGGTCTTAATCCAATCTGCTACAGCCTTCATTCCCTCATGGAGGTTGGACTTGGCGGTGGCCGGGTCCTTGGTGAGGGAGAGGATCAGCTGGGTGTCGTCGGCTTATGAGACGATGTTGAGGTGGTGTGCTCGGGTGATGTTGGCGAGTGGTGCCATGTAGATGTTAAAAAGGGTCGGGCTGAGGGATTATCCTTGGGGGACTCCGCAGGTGAATGTGGTGGCTTTGGTTAGGAATGGGGGAGGCAGACTCTTTGTTCTGCCGGTGAGGAAGGAGGTGATCCAGTCCAGGGTTTTGCTTTGGATCATATAGGCGTGTGTGCAGGGTGTGGTGGCAGATGGTGTTGAATGCAGCCGAGAGGTCCAAGAGGATGAGGGTTGCAGTTTTGCCCCTGCCCTGTATGGTCCTGATGTCGTTAGTGGAGGCAATGAGGGCTGTTTCGATGCTGTGATTGCTGCTGAAGCCAGATTGGGAGGAGTCCAGGACGTTGTTCTTCTCCCGGAAGTGGGTCAGTTGTCTGTTGGCGGTCTTCTCAAAGACTTTTGCCGGGAACGGGAGCAGGGAGATGGGGCGGAAGTTTTTGAGGTCCTTTTGGTCTGCCTTGGGTTTCTTGAGGAGGACGTTGATCTCGGCGTGTTTCCAGCTCTCTGGGAAGGTAGCGGTCTCGAAGGAGCTGTTGATGATCTTTCAGAGTTGGGGTTCGATGATGAAGCTTGCCTTGTTGAAGATGTGATGAGGGCAGGGGTCGGAGGGTGAGCCGGAGTGGATGATGTTCATGATTTTCAAGGTGTCTTCCTCGTTGACGTTGTTCCAGGAGAGCAGAAGGTCGGTATGTTTGGTAGGTGTTGAGTCGGGTGTCGGCGTCAGTTGTCGGCATCTGGGTATCAAAGCTGTTGTGGATGTCTGCGATCTTGTTGTGGAAGAAGGTAGCCAGGGAGTTGCAGAGTTCTTACGATGGCGGAACGTCATTGGAGTTGGAGTTGGGGGTAGCGAGTTATTTCACAATGTTGAAGAGCTCTTTACTGTTGTGTGCATTGTCATCGATGCGTTCCTTGAGGGAGGTTCTTTTGGTAGATCAGATGAGTTGGTGGGGTTTGTGTCTGGCATTCATTAGGGCTGTGTGGTTGCCTGGTGTCTGGTAATTTTCGCCATCGCTTCTCGAGTCTTCTGCAGGTGTACTTGGAGTTCTGGAGGTCGTTGTTGAACCAGATGGCTCTTGTGTCAGTGTGCCTGTTGGAGGGTTTCCTGATCGGGGCGAGGGTGTTGGCGAAGTTTTCAATCCATTGTCTGAAGTTGTGGGCTGCTGCGTCTGTCTTGTAGGGCTCGGGTAGAGGGGCTCGGGTGAGTGTGGTGATGAGCTGGTCTTCAGTGACTTTTTTCCAGTTGCGGTGTGGTATGAATAACAGTTGGTTGTGTGCGGTGTGTTTCTCGAAGAAGTTGATGCAGTGGTGGTCGGTCCAGTGGAGTTCCATGTTGTGGCTGAAGGTTACATGGTCGCTGGCGGAGAAATGTAGTCGAGCATGTGTCCGGCGAAGTGGTTTGGTGTTGTGATGAATTGTTTGAGTTCGAGGTTGGCGAGGATGTCGATCAGTGTTGTGGAGTTGTTTTCGTTGGCATTCTCAAGGTGGAAATTCAGGTCTCTGCGGAGGATGTAGTCTGTGGGGGTGAGGGCGTGCATGCTGATGAGGTTGGTGATGGATTCGCTGAACTGTGGTTGAGGTCTGTAGACAAGGGTTCCTCTGAGGGTGGTGTTGTGATCGACGTGGATTTGGAAGTGCAGGTGTTCAGCCGTGCTGAGGGCGCCTTCGGATTCTGATGGTGTTCCTGTGGATGACTGAGATACCTCATCCAGGTTTGTTGTTGTACCGGTCCCTGTAAGTGATCTTGTATCTGTCCGGGATGGCTATGGCTAAGTCTCTTGCAGGAAGGCGACCTCCGAGGCGGCGGTGTCAAGCAGGTCCCAGAGTTTGACGGTGTGCTTGTGTACTGACCAGGTGTTGAGTAGTATGCAGCTGAGATGGTTGTGGCCTGTGGTGTTGGGGTGGGAAGGACATGCTGGTGTGCGCCGGCTGGTGTAGTTGCATTTCTGGCAGGTGAAGGGTCTGTGGGTGAGCTTCAGGGTGGCCTGGAAGCAGGTGGTATTTCAGCCGGCATTGAGTGCATGGAGGGTCGTAGCGTCGTAGCGGCGCCTTGTCCTGTGGAGTAGGGGCCGGTGGGTCTGGTGCTTAGCGCGGTCCAGGTGCGGTCGGGCACAGACAGGCTTGCCTTTGGCGTGCTGGCGGCACGCCCGCTGCATGTGTCCGCTGCGCGACCGCCTAGCAGTCAGCATTTGTAGGGGAGGGGGCGGGATAAGCAGCTGGGAGGCGGGACGGAGGGGAGGGTCAGCGGCAGAGGGGAAACGGGGGGAAAAAACCGGGGACACATGAGTGCGTGGTTGACTGCCCTCCTTGACTCAGGGGGATCCATTTGAAGGTCTTTTGGAGGATGCAGAAGGTGTTGAAGCACCTGAATGCGATCGCATTAACCTGCTTGTCCATGGAGAGGAAGATGTTGAGTATTGTGCCAAGGTTTCTGGCGTGGTCTGTGGGGGTCGGAGGGCTGCCAAGATGTTGTTCCATGCTGACGGGATTGCTCAGTGTACGAAGAATTCTGTCTTCTCCGAGCTGAAGCTTCAGGCATCTGTTGCTCATCCAAGATGCAACATGGTGGTGGGGTCCTTGGTGAGGGAGAGGATGAGCTGGGTGTTATCAGCTTCGGATACTATGCTGAGGCCGTGCTATCAGTATGACATATTAGTATGTGGACATCTGTAAAAGGAATGCAATGACGGACTCAAAGAAGTGTTAAAAATGTTAGAATTGAATGGACAAACAATAATACCGAAAATATGTACACTTAAAAAAGTGAATTTTAATATTCAGGCAATCACATAACAGCTGAAGGTAAAAACGTGAACTAGATTTAGTTGAAACTATTAATGATATGCAATCCTCTAAATGGAAAGAGGAAGTTGCTTATTTTTAAGCAATAGTGAAATTGTACCCAATTTTTATTGATTATTTGCAAGCAACAATATAGAAATGCAAATATTATTAAGGAAAGGTGTTGATATTCACTGCTTAGAAGAATGTGATTTAAAAAAAATTAATAGTAAGTGATCTCTTCAAAATTTCTACCCTGTATTGTTTTGACCCTAAATTGAAGTTTTCAATCATGAATGATGTAAACAGTAAAGGTCCGGGAGATGTTTTAGTCTAAGTATCTTAGAATGATAATGTCAAAACAATAGTGTTTGCCACAGGATCCTCAAAAGGATAGGAAAACAATTAACCAGTTATCTCACAAGAGGCATTAGCAGTTTACAGAAGTGTTAAAAAAGCAAGATTATTTTATGGGGCACTCATTTTGAAATCTGGGCAGACAACAAATTGCCAGTTGAAGTTTTTAATTAAAAAGGGTTTTAGTGCCATGTGAACTTGCATAAGTGGGTGGATAGTAGCTCTGCAGGGGGAGACATATCTAGTTAAGGACATTCCTGGGTTTGTCAACAAAGCAGCAGATTATTTGATTTCTATAACAAAAAATGAGGAGGTTGTGGAAGATGAGACTGGTATTAAAAATTATGAGATGAAGGTATAAGCCATAGAACTAGATTTAATTAAAGAGGATGAATGGAGGAGTGCATTAACCAATGCCACTATCTTAATTTCTGGTATGGATAAGGACATAAATGGATGGACTGAGAAAAAAAGCAATTCTAATTGAATTGATTAAAGATTAAATGAATGCAGTCAGTGTTACTTTTCAGAGGTACTGATATTGCTAAAAAAAAAACCAGTGTGAGAATTAGTTGAATTTAAGCCATGATGTGAATCAAGTGACTTGGACAACTAAAGCCTGTCTAATTTGTGACAACTGGTGTGCCAATATGGATAAACATTTTGAAAGAGTCATTTGCGAATGTGCTGAATTCTCAATAAGTGAGAAGATTAGGAAAGAATGGACTCCTCCTATGATATACGCTAAAGTTCCTAGTTCACTGTGGTAATATTTACCTTTAAATATAGTTGGATCCATTTATAGACATGGATCACAAGTGGATATTTTAGTACTAAAGATTTTTTTCTCAAAGTGACCATACTTTAATAAGTCATTTATATTGAATCTAACCATCTTGCCATGCACCCTTCTCGTGGACATTGGCCCACAACTAATATCACAAGCCATGGAGTCGTTTCTATTGCTGAAGGTAATCTTTCACAATAAATATGCTCCTTATTACTCAGAGACCAATGTTGCTGTATAAAGATTGAATACATAGTACAGAAAAGTCCTATGAATGGTAATTGAGATACACTACTGCCCTGGAGCCCAACTGTCCTGATGTCTGGATTAAGCATGGGCGAAATTTGCGAATTTGCGATCTGTGGATTTGCGAATTCGCGATCCGCAAAATTCGCAAAGTTGTGTGAATTTGCGTATTTTTTTATTTTCGCAGGGCAATTTGCGTGTTCGCGGGGTGCTTTGCGTGTTCGCAGGGTTTTTTTTGTGCGAGACCGTGAGGCGCCCTCTGGTTCAACATTGCCACCCTCTAGTTTTTTGTGCCCTTCTGCCCTCTGTACCACTCATTTTTGTGCCTTTCTGCCCTCTGCCCCATTCGTGTTTGTACCCTTTTGCCCTCTGCCCCACTCGTTTTTGTGGTCTTCTGCCCTCTGCCCAACTCATTTTTGTGGTCTTCTGCCCTCTGCCCCACTCGTTTTTGTGCCATTCTGCCCTCTGCCCCACTCTTTTTTGTGCCCTTCTGCCCTCTACCCCACTCGTCTTTGTGCCATTCTGCCCTCTGCCCCACTCGTTGTTGTGCCATTCTGCCCTCTGTCCCACTCGTGTTTGTGCCCTTCTGCCCTCTGCCCCACTCGTTTTTGTGCCATTCTGCCCTCTGCCCCACTCGTTGTTGTGCCCTTCTGCCCTCTGCCCCACTCGTTGTTGTGCCCTTCTGCCCTCTGCCCCACTCCTTGCCTTTTATTTTAGAATGGCGCCGGCAAGCTGCCAGCGCCATTCTAAAATAGTTACTAAGTTAGTTTCATCAGGAAGCACTAATAGATAAAATAAAGCAGGTGCTCGAGTTGGAGCTCAAATTCAGTTAAACTCGAGCACCTGCTTCATTTTATCTGTTAGTGCTTCCTGTTGAAGCTAACTTAGTAACTATTTTAGAATGGCGCTGGCAGCTTGCCGGCGCCATTCTAAAATAGGTACAAACACTGAGCTTGAACTTTTGCCCCCCGGATCCGTTCCGCTCGCGGATTTGCGAATTTTTGGCAAATTCGCAGGAATTCACGGATCGAAACTTTGCCGAAAATCCGCAAAATCTGCGAGCAGAACGGATTTTGCGCCCATGCTTAGTCTGGATCGCTAATGCTGATTTTTGCGGTCATAGGTAAACACAGTACATGCATGTGTGCCTTGGCTTTGACCTTTCTCATGGATTGTGGTCTTATTGGACCAGAAGGGGTGCCCAACGAGCTGCCCTCACAGGGGTGGAAGGCTACTGCCCTTGCCAGAAATTAAGCGGCATGTGTCTTGTGGTGGCAGTATACAGTATGGTGATCAGTGGGATTGAACAGGTCCTTTTTAACCTGTTTCACTGTAGTGAGGCCTACGTGCCAACTCATGCTTGAAAGTTCTGTTACTGTGTGCTTAACTCACCCCTGGCCATATATGAAGGGTGTGAAGTGCTGCTGTAGTGCAGAATTGATGTATCTTTGTTGGGCGTATGTGTGACTGGTAAGGGTGAAATACACGGATAATACATTACTGGGTAGTTTGTGCGAGGTGTATACATGTGCTGAAGTTGCATGTGCCTGTGAATGGGTGGTTGAGTAACTGCAGGAGGTCGTGCTGTGCATTGCGTGCAGGATAAGTGCATGCTTTGGGTGTATGTGCACATGTGAGTGGTAAAATACATGAAGAATGCAGTGTGTACATGATAAGTGCATGTGCTGTGTATGTGTGTCTATGAGCAGTACAGTACAGTACATGAAGGATATAGTGCTGAGCTGAGTGTGTGTGTATTAAATGAAAGTGCTGGATGCATGTGGGCCAGTGAGTGGTATGTTATATGGAGGATACAGTGCTGTTAAGAGCTTGTAGGTTGTATATGTGCACTAGGCGTATGTGTGCCTGTGGATAGCACAATGCATGTAAGGCCCTGGGTTCCATTTTGGGAGACCCAACCCTGCACGGACAGATTTGTGTACTGCTGTATTCCTGTAAGCTGGGAGGGACACACAATGGGGAGGGGCAGACCTGGCCTTCCCTGCACACTTCAAAGGGTGCCCTTTGATATAGTGAGGAATGGGAATGGGCACATTTCAGAAAGAAGATGGGAATGATGGGAGAATCATAAAGATTAGGGTTGGGGGCCTTGAGCTAATGTTCTGAGTCAGAAACTACTGGGGTTGACATCCAGGTTGGAACTCTAGTCACTCCTACGGCCGGTGCTGTGGGACTATCAGCTTTGGCGACATATTTGCTGTGACAGACTGCATTTCAAGAGGAGATGGGAGCAGAGGAGTAGGCACTCCAAAAGAAACCTAACCCCAAAATAAAACTTCAAAGACTCAAAATCAAATTTGGGGTCTGGAAATGGACTATAAGAAGATGAGTTGGGAACCTCAAAAAATGTCATCTGCCAAGCAGCCAGATGGGCTGTGTGAGGAGGGGAAGCATTGCAGGACTTTTAACCGTGAGCAGGACTGGGGGGCCAAGGTCTGCTAGTCTTCCTGCTGGATAAGGGAACATCAACCAAGAAATCCCAGACCACCTGACCTGGATCCTGGAGCTCCACTGCTTGCCTGCTTGCCAAGATCAATGTGCTTGGTGAAGAAGAGGAGGGTGTTGGAGGGAGTGAGCTCCAGTGCGTAGCACTGTTGTATGGACTCTGTGTGCGAGGTGTGAGGAAACAGCTGCCACACCAATCAGGATATTACCCTTGTACAGGACTGAGTTGGCAGCCCCCAAATGCCAGGAGAAGACGGGCATGAAGATAGCATTGTGAAAGACTGCCGTGTGGTGTAGACCCCTTATACCAGGAGAGGCACTGTGCAAAAGACTGCTATGTGGTAAGGGCTGATGCCTTGTGTTGTAGTCAGGATGGGCCGCCTTGGAGAACTTCACTAAGCTGACAAAGCTGAAGTCTGTGGATTTCGAGATGTGATGTCCCCTTGTGTTGGAGGAGAAGCCTAGCAGCACCAAGGACTGCGACTTCTGACCATTGCAAGAAGTGAGGATGCCGGGGAAAAACTGTCACCCAAGTGTGGAATCCAGGACAGGGTTGTCGTAGACAACCCCCATCTGGAGTGAACCAACACTTACCCCCACAGGAGAAGTCATAGGAAATTGCCGGTCACTGCAGGAGTGTGACCGTGAAGGAGAGATATTGCACCAGATGAGCGCAGCCATTTAGTCCACATGCTGCCGACTTATCTGTACTGGGCGTCCGCCTCTGTGTGTGGCCATTGACAGGGTGCACTCCAAACCTCCTGAATATAAAAGTAAGACTTGTTTTAGGTCTATGTGAGAACTTGCTCCTAGTTGAAGCACGATAGCACTGGAACTATATTGATTTTAAGTTAGAGTAATAGTGGACTCTTCAGACTCAGACTACTAGTTGGGCATACCCTAGATGTTACCAATAATGAATTGGGAATAACCATGTTTGCTTTAGCAAGGATTGAGTGGGACATGGAACCTCGTAGAGACAGTAGAGCCCAGAACTGAGAGGAGAACTATGTAATTATTTGTGAATGTCGTTTTCTTCCTTTGTGTGGGTAGTTGTACAAATAAAATACTTCTCATAAAAGTGAGTATTTGGCTTGACAATGATCTACTACTGCTGCTACATGCATTTTGAGATGTGAGCCTATGTTAATGTATTTGTATCCATCCATACCTCCCCTCTTCCTGAAAGAAGCCTTGGACTGTTCAACCACACTTACTACTGAGATTCAAGTGCAGAATTAATACTTGGTCCTGGAACCTCTAAGATTGGCCCCAGTGGCCCCTGCATGTCATGTGTCCCTCTGAATGTGGTGGTTCTGACAATGTATATTAAAGAAAGTATTCAATTAGTCAAGAGTGCTGTAAAACCTTGACAGGAATTATTTATGGTTTGGTTAGTGGCATACAGAATAAAGCTCTATTCCATGAATGGTAAAATTCCATTAAAAATTTTAAGAGGAAAGCTTAATTAAACCGTTCACCAGGATGACTTAAAAAAGAGAAATGTGTGGTTTGGAACCCTGGAAAAGGGAAGGAATGAGGGAATTAAAAAAGTATGCAAAGAAAATTGCTGTATGATGTACACAAATTGATAGCTGTACCTCAAGCATCTGTGGCAAAATTTCCAGCTGCAAGAAATAATTCAAAATTGTCATCACCTTTGCAGGTAATCAAAGTACTCAAGAATGCTATCAAAACAGAAATGGGAAAGTGTGCAAGATGATTAGGGTGTCTGTATGCCATTATTAAATCAATCAGGGGCTTTTAAAGCATGGCTGCTCACCTGTGAGGGTCTCAAAGCATAAGAGCTGCTGGTCCCTGTTGGTAGGGGATCATTTGAAGAGCGCGGTCTTGAAGTCCTTTTTGAATTGGGTCGGCGACGCTGGTTTCCTGAGATGAAGGGGCAGGGTGTTCTAGGTCTTGGTGGCGAGGTAGGAGAAAGAACTTCCACCAGTTGTTGGGGAGAGAGGCTAGGGCATGTTGGGTGGAATAGAGTTGTCTGGTGGTCTGGCGTCACATTGTAAAGCCCTGCGCCAGAAGGAGACTTTCTTACGCAGGTGGAGGGTGTTCTGGTGCAGGAACGCCACCTAAAAGTAAGTAAGTGAAATCTAAAAGATTTGATTCAGTTACTTTTCAGCTTATACTGCTTGAAAACCCGGCACTTGTTTGAAGCAGTTGTAAGGATTGACACAGCATTATGAGCATTGGGCACAAAGAGCATTCCTGCAGCTGCATTGCGCTTCCAACGCAAATCAAGCAATGCACCATTTTCACAGCACAGATACATCACATAGCTGTGCCATTTTTGCCTCATAGTGCACCACATATGTAAATACGATGCATCCATAGTGGTGATGTCACAGTGCCCAATAACTGTCATATCTCTGGGGATATACCACTTATTGTACAACTACTAATTACTGTTTTAAGGTAGTGAATGCCTTACTACACACTGATCAATGAGTCACCAGAAAACGATACCAAGCCAAGAGTAACAGAGTGTTTGGTGGAAGTAAAAAGATAGAAACTGCAAAAATTCAACATAAACAAAACAAATATGCAGGTACATAGAACAGTGTGCACAGTCTGTAAGAGTTTGAAACACTCTACGCCATAAGGCCCACTTTGTACCATGAATACTTGACTACTGACATAGGCCTCATTTATGAGATTTTCTGTAGAAAAGTGCAGCAGGCCTTCCTACTACGCTTCCCTATGGCAAAAGAAAAAGGTAGGAATGCACCATATCTATAGGATACAGCGCATTCCTATTCTTTTCCCTTGCACCAGCACACAGTGGTCTGCCTGCACCATCGCAGGAACCTTTGCAAAATGGTGTAAGGCTGCCTGCGTTGCAAGGATGATTATTTTTGTACAGGTAAGGAAACCTTTCTGTAGAAAAATAATCACAAGAGACTTTTCTTTTTTCTACGTAGGCTGCAGAAAGCAGCACACATAGAAAATGAAAAAATGAAGAGAAATAAAACTATTTTTCCCCGTTGCACCTCCTTTACGCCTCCCCTGGGGAGGCATAACTTTTTAGCAGTGCCTCAGATTTTCGATTTCTTATAAATATGCGAAAGTGTAAAAAGGCCATGGGTGTTGCTGGGGGAAAAAAAAACAAAAAAAAAAAACACCCTCAACAACACCCGTTGCACACCCCTTTTTAATGCAGAACACTGCATTAAATGAGCTGATTTTTATCAGGCAACAGTACACCAAAAAAGTGCCCTGGTGCTGCCTGATAAATATCACGCAGACAGTTGTGCCACAGAACATCACAAAAAGGAATGTTGCAATGGCACAAGAAGTCTCATAAATGAGGAGGTGAATGATCACAATTCTGCAAGGAGAGTGTCTAGGTGAAAGAGTGCTTGCTGCAAATGTAAGGAGAGAGACTAGGGAATTGAAGGTATAAAACAGATTTTCCGGTACAAAGAACAGTGCATGCATAGTCAAAAGCGGTTTAAAACAGTCCATACCCTAAGCCCACTTTACCTCATAAACACTTTTATAGACACTTTTGAGCTTATGCTGCGTCAAAACCCTGCACCTGCTTGAAGCAGGTGTAAGGATTGACAAAGCATTTTGAGCATAGGCCCCAACGACATTGCTGAAAGTACGTTGCGCTTCCAACGCAAGTCAAGCAATGCACCACCATCACAATACAAATACATCACATATCTGTGTCATTTTTGCTCCATAATATACCACATTGTAAATACGGTGCATCCATTGTGGTGATGTCACAGTGCACAATAACTGACATACCTCTTGGGATGTACCACTTATTGTACATCTGCTGATTATTGTTTGAATGTTGTGAATTGATTACGGCACATACCTCTCCTTTTCCCTTCCACCATAACTCAATAGTGGGCCTATGCCAACCTATGAAATGCAGCAGTGCTAACAGCTCTGATCTCCAGGCTAGACGAAGAGAAATGCTACCTGTCTATCAGCTACAAAAAAAGCACACTAATGGCTTTCAGTGTTAATCGGGACTCTGCAATTCCTTTTGTGGAAATTCCTTTGGTATCTCGAACTTGCTGCACAAAGCCTTAACCTTGGGCTCGGCTCCCTGCGCACAGCGAAGCCAGGGAAGCCTCTTGCAGAGAAGCTGGAAGTACAATATACATGCCAAGTTAAAAATGTGTGTGCATGCATTCATAGTTTATCTTCACTTTTGGTGCACGCCAGAGCTATTCTGCATAGAACAATTAGAGAGACGTTCCATGGCTACTCTATGAAAATTCAAGGCACGTTCTCTCTGCTTGCTCTCTCATTTATTGATGGTAGAATATTCATTTATTGATGGTAGAATATTCATGATGTGTTATAAGCTAAAACTGTGCACAATTGTAAACCCTATTGAAGAAGTGCTCTGTGTATGAATCAAGGCTTGGCTTTTCTTGTGTTAGTGGTCTCTACACAGCAGACACTTCTCTTGCAAAGGGCTCTAGTAAACACCTTTCGGGGTAGAAACCAGTATACAACTAAACTTCAGTTGGGTGTAAGGAAGGGTTTCTTGCTGGAAGAAAATTGCAAAACGTGCTGGCTTCCCCCTCTGCAGTCTTGTAGCAACAGAGAGAGAGGGAAACAGAAAGAGTGAGTGACACATACGAAGAAAAACTAAGAGAGAGTTACAGAGCAAGCAAGAGGAAAGTAAACAGAGAGAGAGAGAGAGACAAAGAGAAACAGAAAAAGACAGAGAGAGAGGAAGATAGAGAAAGAGAGAGACAGAGAGAGGGAGAGTGAAAGAGATAAAGTCAGAGACAGACAGATAGAGATAGATACAGGGACAGGGGCAAAGAGATAGAGGCAGAGACAGACAGAGATAGAGAGACAGAGAGGGAGACAGAGGGAGGATTACAGGGAAAGATAGAAATAAAAATAGAGGGTGACAGACAGAAGGAGGGAAACAGATAGAGGGAGGGAGACAAAGAAAGAAGAAAACTATAGGAGACAAACAGAACGGGAGAATGAGGGACACAAAGGGAGAGAGACACAGGAATATAGACCTGGAAATAAAAACTATAAAACACAACTTTGCCAGTGCATAGAAGAGTGCATACATAATCAATAGAAGTTTGAAGCAGTACATGTCCTAAGGTTCACTTTCCACCATGAGTACTTAGATACAACCTGAATGATTACAATTCTACAAGAAAAGTCTCTCAAACCATTCTTAATTTTAAATCATAAATTTATTCCTCTAACATTTCATAATTTAATATAGCTTCTAACATCATTTCGTCTGAAATGTCATTATCTGGATGATCAATTTCAAAAGTAATTTCATGAATTTCGATGTCGTCTAATACTTGAACAAAATCAATCATTATCCAATGTTTCGTCTAAAAAAATCGCAGGTGACATCTCCAACAGCAATACCTTCATCTTCATTCTCGCTCCCCAAGAAAGGTATATTTAGTTCCTCAATCAAAGTGTTACTAATTTCAAAATTAATTTCCGTATTGATCTCTACTTCTTCCATAGTGAATTTTTTAATGTTGTTGTTCCTTGTAGAAAAGCATAAAAACTTCATTTTATCATTTTTCCTAATACATAATACAAAACTAGGTTTATCAGCTATTTTGCCATTTAAAAAAGATTATGCAAAAAGCATTCTCAACTACTTTATATGATTATACCAATGAAATTGCTTATATGAATTTTTTGTTTTAAATTTTTCTTACATTTTCAAACCAGTCACTTTTTATCACTATAGAAACAAGCACTGGCGTTGCCAATAGGTTTCGAATTGGAAAGTTGGAGCTATTGGCTTTGTAAATGACATTGTATATTTATATATTGTTATTAACAATGCCAATAACGATATATAAATATAAAATGTCATTTACAAAACCAATAGCTCCAACTTTCCAAATGCGAAACCTATTGGCAACGCCAGTGCTTGTTGTAATTGATATATATATATATATATATATATATATTACCTACTGGCGATAGCCAGTAGGTATATATAGTTAGGATTTTTTCTCTATGGGATTTCTGAAAATTCTATGCCTAATAACTTTGGCGTTTGTGGACGGAATTGGCTGAAATTTTCAGGAAAATGGCACATTTTGTTTCTGAGCAGCTCCTGGAAATTTGGGGGGGGTTCGTCAAGGGGGGGCCGAGAAAAAAGGGGGGTCCCAAAACGCGTTTTTCCCATGTTAATTTCCATAGGGCGGTTGGCCTCACTTTTAGCCCGAACGGCTGAATGGATTTCCACGAAACTTGGCAAAATTGTAGGGACTGTTAGCCCGATGTGCCTTTGCTAGGTCTCAATATATGTGCTTTAGTGGATTTTGAGAAATTAACGTTTAAAACAAGATATATATCTGTATCAGCGCTCCCGGTAGCGATCCGGTTAGCGAACTTTTCGCGTATCGGAACTTTGCGAAGCGAAGCTGATTGGTTCTCCGGTGTCTGTCAACATTCTAAACAGTCCGGAGCAGCCGCCATCTTGTCTCTCGGTAGGATCGAGAGACAAGAGGAGGCCAAAACAAAGGGGGAAATGAAGGAAAGGGGGCAAGGTAGACCCCTTCTGACCCCCTAGGATTGATGAGGGATATTATAGAGCCACGCGGGGCCCCAAAAAAAAAATTTAAAACATCCGATTTTTCGCCGTAGAGACGCGTCTTGGTAAGCGAACCGGGCAGCTAACCGGGCAGCTAACCGGGAAGCTAACCGGCAGTGTAACGGGAGTCTGAGGAGTAGCTGATTGGCTGTCAACATTGTAAACAGTCCGGAGCGGCCGCCATCTTGTCTCTCGGTAGGATCGAGAGACAAGAGGAGACCAAAACAAAGGGGGAAATGAAGGAAAGAGGGCAAGGTAGACCCCTTCTGACCCCAT
Source organism: Lissotriton vulgaris (assembly GCF_964263255.1). Lineage (NCBI taxonomy): Eukaryota > Metazoa > Chordata > Amphibia > Caudata > Salamandridae > Lissotriton > Lissotriton vulgaris. The sequence continues at coordinate 1,998,519,492 of NC_141689.1, forward strand.
AGGATTGATGAGGGGGATATTATAAAGCCACGCGGGGCCCAAAATAAAAAAATCCGATTTTTTCGCCGTAGAGACGCGTCTTAGTACGCGAACCGGGCAGCTAACCGGACAGCTAACCGGGAAGCTAACCGGCAGTGTAACGGGAGTCTGAGGAGTAGCTGATTGGCTGTCAACATTGTAAACAGTCCGGAGCGGCCGCCATCTTGTCTCTCGGTAGGATCGAGAGACAAGAGGTGGAAAAAAAAAAGGTGTAAATGAATGAAAGGGGTAAGGCAGACCCCTCCTGAACCCCTAGGATTGATGAGGGGGCTATTAAAGTTCCCTGCGGGGCAAAAGAAAAAAAAAATTGCGATTTTTCGCGGTAAAGGTGCTTCCTGGTACGTTAACCGGGCAGCTAACCGGCAGCGTAACGGGAGTCCGACATATTGTGTTTTTTGAACGTTTGTGATATGTGCACGTGTGGATTTTGTCTAATTAAGGTTAAAAAAATATATATATATCTTTAAGCGTGTTCTGGCGCGCTTACGTTTTGGGTTTGGTTTGCGCTGCAGAGACGATACGTCACGGTTATGCGATGCATCATGAGGCGTCTCACGGGCTACGTGATACGTCACTTAATAAAGAATATATTTTACAGCTATAGATATTAGCTTTTAAAAAACCATTGAAATTCACAGAAAAAACCATAGGTTATAGACCATATATAGTTAGGAATTTGCATTTACAAAACCTTGAAAATTCACTGAAAAAACCATAGGTTATAGACCATATATAGTTAGGGATTAGCATTTAAAAAACCTTATTTTATTTGCACAAAACCATTGAAATTCCATATATAGTTAGTTGCACTAACTATATATCGCGGACCCGCAATCCACTGCTAATGATGTCACATATTACATCATTCATGACATGGTCAGTGACATCACTGATGACATCACTGATGACATCTCAAATGACATCACTGATGACATCACTGATGACATCTCAAATGACATCACTGATGACATCACTGACATCTCATTTGACATTACTGATTACATCACTGATGATATCATTTATGTGATAATACATCTTCAGACTCTAATATAACCTTAGATACACTCAGTGTAAACAGGCACTCACAGACTGTCACACATCCATGGAGTTACTCACACACCTAGTCAGTCATGCAAAGAATCAATCACATCTCCATTTCCTCAACTATACAGTTATACACACCTTACTTATTCAAACATATAGTAACACATATTTACTCTCTTATACAATCCTTGATACAAGTTCACAATGATTCATACAGCCACTCACACATTCACTGGCTCTTATGTTCAGTTATTTATATATGTCAACTCTCACATGGAGTGTGTTTTACATATGTACTTACTTTGACATGTAGCACTGAGATATCCATTCACTCACCAATATACTCATGCACACAGTCAACTGTCCATACAGCTGTTTCTACATGCACTTTTGAACCCATACACCTAGGGAATCAACTGCTCACACATCTATGCACAGAGTTATACACCTCCCAGCCACCCACACACATACTCAGTCTCCCATACAAATACTTGGGCAACCATTCAATAACCCATATAGTTACTGATATAGCTACTGATTAAAACATGCAGCAGTTTACAGAACAACATAAATAATGATTGCCAAATTAAGACACTTTAATCACTAACCCATACACTAAGTGAGACACATTTAATCATTCTCTCATACAGTCAGTCATGCACCTACTAAATCCTTCATCCAGACACTTATACATCCACTCATTCTTCAATATGTAAGACATATTTTAACTTTACAGAAACATACAGTCACTGGGTGTTGTCATCAGTGATGTCATCAGTGATGTCATCAGTGATGTCATTTGAGATGTCATCAGTGATGTCATCAGTGATGTCACTGACCATGTCATGAATGGTGTAATATGTGACATCATTAGCAGTGGATTGCGGGTCCGCGATATATAGTTAGTGCAACTAACTATATATGGAATTTCAATGGTTTTGTGCAAATAAAATAAGGTTTTTTAAATGCTAATCCCTAACTATATATGGTCTATAACCTATGTTTTTTTCAGTGAATATATATATATATATATATATATATATATATATATATATATATATATATTACCTACTGGCGGTCGCCAGTAGGTATATATAGTTAGGATTTTTTCCCTATGGGATTTCTGAAAATTCTATGTCTAATAACTTTGGCGTTTGTGGACGGAATCGGCTGAAATTTTCAGGAAAATGGCACATTTTGTTTCTGAGCAGCCCCTGAAAATTTGGGGGGGGGGTTCGGCAAGGGGGGGGCCGAGAAAAAAGGGGGGTCCCAAAACGCGTTTTTCCCATGTTAATTTCCATAGGGCGGTTGGCCTCACTTTTAGCCCGAACGGCTGAATGGATTTCCACGAAACTTGGCAAAATTGTAGGGACTGTTAGCCCGATGTGCCTTTGCTAGGTCTCAATATATGTGCTTCAGTGGATTTTGAGAAATTAACGTTTAAAACAAGATATATATCTGTAACAGCGCTCCGGGCTGCGCTCCGGTTCGCGTACTTTCCGCGTATCGGAACTTTGCGAAGCGAAGCTGATTGGCTCTCCGGTGTCTGTCAACATTCTAAACAGTCCGGAGCGGCCGCCATCTTGTCTCTCGGTAGGATCGAGAGACAAGAGGAGGCCAAAACAAAGGGGGAAATGAAGGAAAGGGGGCAAGGTAGATCCCTTCTGACCCCCTAGGATTGATGAGGGGGATATTATAGAGCCACGCGGGGCCCCCAAAAAAAAAATCTGATTTTTTCGCCGTAGAGACGCGTCTTGGTACGCGAACCGGGAAGCTAACCGGCAGTGTAACGGGAGTTTGAGGAGTAGCTGATTGGCTGTCAACATTGTAAACAGTCCGGAGCGGCCGCCATCTTGTCTCTCGGTAGGATCGAGAGACAAGAGGAGACCAAAACAAAGGGGGAAATGAAGGAAAGAGGGCGAGGTAGACCCCTTCTGACCCCATAGGATTGATGAGGGGGATATTATAAAGCCACGCGGGGCCCAAAAAAAAAAAAAGAAAATCCGATTTTTTTCGCCGTAGAGACGCGTCTTGGTACGCGAACCGGGCAGCTAACCGGGCAGCTAACCGGCAGTGTAACGGGAGTCTGAGGAGTAGCTGATTGGCTGTCAACATTGTAAACAGTCCGGAGCGGCCGCCATCTTGTCTCTCGGTAGGATCGAGAGACAAGAGGTGGAAAAAAAAAAGGTGGAAATGAATGAAAGGGGTAAGGCAGACCCCTCCTTAACCCCTAGGATTGATGAGGGGGCTATTAAAGTTCCCTGCGGGGCATAAGAAAAAAAATTTGCGATTTTTTGCGGTAAAGGTGCTTCCTGGTACGTTAACCGGGCAGCTAACCGGCAGCGTTACGGGAGTCCGACATATTGTGTTTTTTGAACGTTTGTGATATGTGCACGTGTGGATTTTGTCTAATTAAGGTTAAAAATATATATATATATCTTTAAGCGTGTTCTGGCGCGCTTACGTTTTGGGTTTGGTTTGCGCTGCAGAGACGATACGTCACGGTTATGCGATGCATCATGAGGCGTCTCACGGGCTACGTGATACGTCACTTAATAAAGAATATATTTTACAGCTATAGATATTAGCTTTTAAAAAACCAATGAAATTCACAGAAAAAACCATAGGTTATAGACCATATATAGTTAGGAATTTGCATTTACAAAACCTTGAAAATTCACTGAAAAAACCATAGGTTATAGACCATATATAGTTAGGGATTAGCATTTAAAAAACCTTATTTTATTTGCACAAAACCATTGAAATTCCATATATAGTTAGTTGCACTAACTATATATCGCGGACCCGCAATCCACTGCTAATGATGTCACATATTACATCATTCATGACATGGTCAGTGACATCACTGATGACATCACTGATGACATCTCAAATGACATCACTGATGACATCACTGATGACATCTCAAATGACATCACTGATGACATCACTGACATCTCATTTGACATTACTGATTACATCACTGATGATATCATTTATGTGATAATACATCTTCAGACTCTAATATAACCTTAGATACACTCAGTGTAAACAGGCACTCACAGACTGTCACACATCCATGGAGTTACTCACACACCTAGTCAGTCATGCAAATAATCAATCACATCTCAATTTCCTCAACTATACAGTTATACACACCTTACTTATTCAAACATATAGTAACACATATTTACTCTCTTATACAATCCTTGATACAAGTTCACAATGATTCATACAGCCACTCACACATTCACTGGCTCTTATGTTCAGTTATTTATATATGTCAACTCTCACATGGAGTGTGTTTTACATATGTACTTACTTTGACATGTAGCACTGAGATATCCATTCACTCACCAATATACTCATGCACACAGTCAACTGTCCATACAGCTGTTTCTACATGCACTTTTGAACCCATACACCTAGGGAATCAACTGCTCACACATCTATGCACAGAGTTATACACCTCCCAGCCACCCACACACATACTCAGTCTCCCATACAAATACTTGGGCAACCATTCAATAACCCATATAGTTACTGATATAGCTACTGATTTAAACATGCAGCAGTTTACAGAACAACATAAATAATGATTGCCAAATTAAGACACTTTAATCACTAACCCATACACTAAGTGAGACACATTTAATCATTCTCTCATACAGTCAGTCATGCACCTACTAAATCCTTCATCCAGACACTTATACATCCACTCATTCTTCAATATGTAAGACATATTTTAACTTTACAGAAACATACAGTCACTGGGTGTTGTCATCAGTGATGTCATCAGTGATGTCATCAGTGATGTCATTTGAGATGTCATCAGTGATGTCATCAGTGATGTCACTGACCATGTCATGAATGGTGTAATATGTGACATCATTAGCAGTGGATTGCGGGTCCGCGATATATAGTTAGTGCAACTAACTATATATGGAATTTCAAAGGTTTTGTGCAAATAAAATAAGGTTTTTTAAATGCTAATCCCTAACTATATATGGTCTATAACCTATGTTTTTTTCAGTGAATATATATATATATATATATATATATATATATATATATATATATATATATATATATATATATATATATATATATATATATATATATATATATATATATATATATATATATATATATATATATATATATATATATATATTACCTACTGGCGGTCGCCAGTAGGTATATATAGTTAGGATTTTTTCCCTATGGGATTTCTGAAAATTCTATGTCTAATAACTTTGGCGTTTGTGGACGGAATCGGCTGAAATTTTCAGGAAAATGGCACATTTTGTTTCTGAGCAGCCCCTGAAAATTTGGGGGGGGGTTCGGCAAGGGGGGGGCCGAGAAAAAAGGGGGGTCCCAAAACGCGTTTTTCCCATGTTAATTTCCATAGGGCGGTTGGCCTCACTTTTAGCCCGAACGGCTGAATGGATTTCCACGAAACTTGGCAAAATTGTAGGGACTGTTAGCCCGATGTGCCTTTGCTAGGTCTCAATATATGTGCTTCAGTGGATTTTGAGAAATTAACGTTTAAAACAAGATATATATCTGTAACAGCGCTCCGGGCTGCGCTCCGGTTCGCGTACTTTTCGCGTATCGGAACTTTGCGAAGCGAAGCTGATTGGCTCTCCGGTGTCTGTCAACATTCTAAACAGTCCGGAGCGGCCGCCATCTTGTCTCTCGGTAGGATCGAGAGACAAGAGGAGGCCAAAACAAAGGGGGAAATGAAGGAAAGGGGGCAAGGTAGATCCCTTCTGACCCCCTAGGATTGATGAGGGGGATATTATAGAGCCACGCGGGGCCCCCAAAAAAAAAATCTGATTTTTTCGCCGTAGAGACGCGTCTTGGTACGCGAACCGGGAAGCTAACCGGCAGTGTAACGGGAGTTTGAGGAGTAGCTGATTGGCTGTCAACATTGTAAACAGTCCGGAGCGGCCGCCATCTTGTCTCTCGGTAGGATCGAGAGACAAGAGGAGACCAAAACAAAGGGGGAAATGAAGGAAAGAGGGCGAGGTAGACCCCTTCTGACCCCATAGGATTGATGAGGGGGATATTATAAAGCCACGCGGGGCCCAAAAAAAAAAAAAGAAAATCCTATTTTTTTCGCCGTAGAGACGCGTCTTGGTACGCGAACCGGGCAGCTAACCGGGCAGCTAACCGGCAGTGTAACGGGAGTCTGAGGAGTAGCTGATTGGCTGTCAACATTGTAAACAGTCCGGAGCGGCCGCCATCTTGTCTCTCGGTAGGATCGAGAGACAAGAGGTGGAAAAAAAAAAGGTGGAAATGAATGAAAGGGGTAAGGCAGACCCCTCCTGAACCCCTAGGATTGATGAGGGGGCTATTAAAGTTCCCTGCGGGGCATAAGAAAAAAAAATTGCGATTTTTTGCGGTAAAGGTGCTTCCTGGTACGTTAACCGGGCAGCTAACCGGCAGCGTTACGGGAGTCCGACATATTGTGTTTTTTGAACGTTTGTGATATGTGCACGTGTGGATTTTGTCTAATTAAGGTTAAAAAAATATATATATATCTTTAAGCGTGTTCTGGCGCGCTTACGTTTTGGGTTTGGTTTGCGCTGCAGAGACGATACGTCACGGTTATGCGATGCATCATGAGGCGTCTCACGGGCTACGTGATACGTCACTTAATAAAGAATATATTTTACAGCTATAGATATTAGCTTTTAAAAAACCAATGAAATTCACAGAAAAAACCATAGGTTATAGACCATATATAGTTAGGAATTTGCATTTACAAAACCTTGAAAATTCACTGAAAAAACCATAGGTTATAGACCATATATAGTTAGGGATTAGCATTTAAAAAACCTTATTTTATTTGCACAAAACCATTGAAATTCCATATATAGTTAGTTGCACTAACTATATATCGCGGACCCGCAATCCACTGCTAATGATGTCACATATTACATCATTCATGACATGGTCAGTGACATCACTGATGACATCACTGATGACATCTCAAATGACATCACTGATGACATCACTGATGACATCTCAAATGACATCACTGATGACATCACTGACATCTCATTTGACATTACTGATTACATCACTGATGATATCATTTATGTGATAATACATCTTCAGACTCTAATATAACCTTAGATACACTCAGTGTAAACAGGCACTCACAGACTGTCACACATCCATGGAGTTACTCACACACCTAGTCAGTCATGCAAATAATCAATCACATCTCAATTTCCTCAACTATACAGTTATACACACCTTACTTATTCAAACATATAGTAACACATATTTACTCTCTTATACAATCCTTGATACAAGTTCACAATGATTCATACAGCCACTCACACATTCACTGGCTCTTATGTTCAGTTATTTATATATGTCAACTCTCACATGGAGTGTGTTTTACATATGTACTTACTTTGACATGTAGCACTGAGATATCCATTCACTCACCAATATACTCATGCACACAGTCAACTGTCCATACAGCTGTTTCTACATGCACTTTTGAACCCATACACCTAGGGAATCAACTGCTCACACATCTATGCACAGAGTTATACACCTCCCAGCCACCCACACACATACTCAGTCTCCCATACAAATACTTGGGCAACCATTCAATAACCCATATAGTTACTGATATAGCTACTGATTTAAACATGCAGCAGTTTACAGAACAACATAAATAATGATTGCCAAATTAAGACACTTTAATCACTAACCCATACACTAAGTGAGACACATTTAATCATTCTCTCATACAGTCAGTCATGCACCTACTAAATCCTTCATCCAGACACTTATACATCCACTCATTCTTCAATATGTAAGACATATTTTAACTTTACAGAAACATACAGTCACTGGGTGTTGTCATCAGTGATGTCATCAGTGATGTCATCAGTGATGTCATTTGAGATGTCATCAGTGATGTCATCAGTGATGTCACTGACCATGTCATGAATGGTGTAATATGTGACATCATTAGCAGTGGATTGCGGGTCCGCGATATATAGTTAGTGCAACTAACTATATATGGAATTTCAAAGGTTTTGTGCAAATAAAATAAGGTTTTTTAAATGCTAATCCCTAACTATATATGGTCTATAACCTATGTTTTTTTCAGTGAATATATATATATATATATATATATATATATATATATATATATATATATATATATATATATATATATATATATATATATATATATATATATATATATATATATATATATATATTACCTACTGGCGGTCGCCAGTAGGTATATATAGTTAGGATTTTTTCCCTATGGGATTTCTGAAAATTCTATGTCTAATAACTTTGGCGTTTGTGGACGGAATCGGCTGAAATTTTCAGGAAAATGGCACATTTTGTTTCTGAGCAGCCCCTGAAAATTTGGGGGGGGGTTCGGCAAGGGGGGGGCCGAGAAAAAAGGGGGGTCCCAAAACGCGTTTTTCCCATGTTAATTTCCATAGGGCGGTTGGCCTCACTTTTAGCCCGAACGGCTGAATGGATTTCCACGAAACTTGGCAAAATTGTAGGGACTGTTAGCCCGATGTGCCTTTGCTAGGTCTCAATATATGTGCTTCAGTGGATTTTGAGAAATTAACGTTTAAAACAAGATATATATCTGTAACAGCGCTCCGGGCTGCGCTCCGGTTCGCGTACTTTTCGCGTATCGGAACTTTGCGAAGCGAAGCTGATTGGCTCTCCGGTGTCTGTCAACATTCTAAACAGTCCGGAGCGGCCGCCATCTTGTCTCTCGGTAGGATCGAGAGACAAGAGGAGGCCAAAACAAAGGGGGAAATGAAGGAAAGGGGGCAAGGTAGATCCCTTCTGACCCCCTAGGATTGATGAGGGGGATATTATAGAGCCACGCGGGGCCCCCAAAAAAAAAATCTGATTTTTTCGCCGTAGAGACGCGTCTTGGTACGCGAACCGGGAAGCTAACCGGCAGTGTAACGGGAGTTTGAGGAGTAGCTGATTGGCTGTCAACATTGTAAACAGTCCGGAGCGGCCGCCATCTTGTCTCTCGGTAGGATCGAGAGACAAGAGGAGACCAAAACAAAGGGGGAAATGAAGGAAAGAGGGCGAGGTAGACCCCTTCTGACCCCATAGGATTGATGAGGGGGATATTATAAAGCCACGCGGGGCCCAAAAAAAAAAAAAGAAAATCCTATTTTTTTCGCCGTAGAGACGCGTCTTGGTACGCGAACCGGGCAGCTAACCGGGCAGCTAACCGGCAGTGTAACGGGAGTCTGAGGAGTAGCTGATTGGCTGTCAACATTGTAAACAGTCCGGAGCGGCCGCCATCTTGTCTCTCGGTAGGATCGAGAGACAAGAGGTGGAAAAAAAAAAGGTGGAAATGAATGAAAGGGGTAAGGCAGACCCCTCCTGAACCCCTAGGATTGATGAGGGGGCTATTAAAGTTCCCTGCGGGGCATAAGAAAAAAAAATTGCGATTTTTTGCGGTAAAGGTGCTTCCTGGTACGTTAACCGGGCAGCTAACCGGCAGCGTTACGGGAGTCCGACATATTGTGTTTTTTGAACGTTTGTGATATGTGCACGTGTGGATTTTGTCTAATTAAGGTTAAAAAAATATATATATATCTTTAAGCGTGTTCTGGCGCGCTTACGTTTTGGGTTTGGTTTGCGCTGCAGAGACGATACGTCACGGTTATGCGATGCATCATGAGGCGTCTCACGGGCTACGTGATACGTCACTTAATAAAGAATATATTTTACAGCTATAGATATTAGCTTTTAAAAAACCAATGAAATTCACAGAAAAAACCATAGGTTATAGACCATATATAGTTAGGAATTTGCATTTACAAAACCTTGAAAATTCACTGAAAAAACCATAGGTTATAGACCATATATAGTTAGGGATTAGCATTTAAAAAACCTTATTTTATTTGCACAAAACCATTGAAATTCCATATATAGTTAGTTGCACTAACTATATATCGCGGACCCGCAATCCACTGCTAATGATGTCACATATTACATCATTCATGACATGGTCAGTGACATCACTGATGACATCACTGATGACATCTCAAATGACATCACTGATGACATCACTGATGACATCTCAAATGACATCACTGATGACATCACTGACATCTCATTTGACATTACTGATTACATCACTGATGATATCATTTATGTGATAATACATCTTCAGACTCTAATATAACCTTAGATACACTCAGTGTAAACAGGCACTCACAGACTGTCACACATCCATGGAGTTACTCACACACCTAGTCAGTCATGCAAAGAATCAATCACATCTCAATTTCCTCAACTATACAGTTATACACACCTTACTTATTCAAACATATAGTAACACATATTTACTCTCTTATACAATCCTTGATACAAGTTCACAATGATTCATACAGCCACTCACACATTCACTGGCTCTTATGTTCAGTTATTTATATATGTCAACTCTCACATGGAGTGTGTTTTACATATGTACTTACTTTGACATGTAGCACTGAGATATCCATTCACTCACCAATATACTCATGCACACAGTCAACTGTCCATACAGCTGTTTCTACATGCACTTTTGAACCCATACACCTAGGGAATCAACTGCTCACACATCTATGCACAGAGTTATACACCTCCCAGCCACCCACACACATACTCAGTCTCCCATACAAATACTTGGGCAACCATTCAATAACCCATATAGTTACTGATATAGCTACTGATTTAAACATGCAGCAGTTTACAGAACAACATAAATAATGATTGCCAAATTAAGACACTTTAATCACTAACCCATACACTCAGTGAGACACATTTAATCATTCTCTCATACAGTCAGTCATGCACCTACTAAATCCTTCATCCAGACACTTATACATCCATCATTCTTCAATATGTAAGACATATTTTAACTTTACAGAAACATACAGTCACTGTGTGTTGTCATCAGTGATGTCATCAGTGATGTCATTTGAGATGTCATCAGTGATGTCATCAGTGATGTCACTGACCATGTCATGAATGATGTAATATGTGACATCATTAGCAGTGGATTGCGGGTCCGCGATATATAGTTAGTGCAACTAACTATATATGGAATTTCAATGGTTTTGTGCAAATAAAATAAGGTTTTTTAAATGCTAATCCCTAACTATATATGGTCTATAACCTATGGTTTTTTCAGTGAATTTTCAAGGTTTTGTAAATGCAAATTCCTAACTATATATGGTCTATAACCTATGGTTTTTTCTGTGAATATATATATATATATATATATATATATATATATATATATATATATATATATATATATATATATATACACACACACACACACATACACATACACATACATACACACAATAAAAATACTTACTATTTTCTCTTCACATTTCACTTAGAATTGCGTTGTCTGCTAAAAAAGCAGTGCAGGTAGGTGAAGCATCGTGGCTGCTACTGGCAGCATAATAAGGCAAGAGCAAATGGTACACAACAAAAGACTCTTATTCAAAACCAGGGTTTCATAACTGGGTAGGAGAGCACGATTCATCTCTTTCTATAGATTTCAAATAAGTGCCACTGACCTAGATAGACGCTCAATTTTGCTCTAAAATATAATTCCTGCTTGTGCCTTCTCTGCCATGTCAATCTTTTCTGAATGCAGTTAATGTTGTAAATATTCGTTTACCTGAGACCTGGTGTGCTCCTGCCAGCCCGAATACTGTGGAGCCGCACGGGCAGACCCAAGATGCAGCTCAGGGATGTGGAGACCCTCAGGATCTGCCCACCCTGCAAAAGAAAAGAGGTACTTAAGTAATAAGGAAAAGAGCTAGGAAAGTGGGCAAAACCTGCAGTGGGAACATAGAACACTAGTCAAAGCTCGAGATGGGATAAAAGGAAGAACGAATGGCAGAGTGGGGAGAGAAAAAAAGCAATAGGCAAAGAGTGAAGTAAGAGAATAAGCAAAGTTTGAGTCTGCATAAAGCTCAAAAAGATGGTAGGAACTAAAAGGCCATGCACGTGCTTCCAAGGAGGCAGGATAGATATGTGAAACAGCAGAAGGTCCAGTGGGCGATGTAAGAAAGGTGGGAACCGAATTGACGGACAGTAAAAACATTGGGGAGGCTCGAAAGGATATAGAGCACCAAAGGTAGGAGAGGGTAGAAGAGGGGAAAGGTAGGAGAGGGGTATGGTAGATGTGAGTAAAAGCTGAGGAGGCTGGAGTGGAGCAAGAAAGAAGCAGTGTTGGCAGAAAAGAGAAAATCACACTGCTCTCAGGAAACAGGATATGATGATTCAGACAATCCTGGTGTAGAGGTTAGTGATTTTACCGTGAACCAGGGATCCAGGCCCCAGCAGGCAATTTATTTGTGATGAGAAGAAAAAGTTAAATATGATCAGAAAGCTTTTCATGGGTGTTGGGCGTCCTTGTCCCCAAAACAATACATTATGTGCAAGGCTCGAATCAGTATAATGGCATGACCCTCACTATACAGTTAAGCTCACTCCCACCAAGGTTCTGCCTTCTGAAGGAAGACTGCTTCTCAAATACTGGACCACCAGAGGAGTACATGTCACCCGGACATTTCTTTCTCAATGCAGGACTTCTTTACTGAATGGTTTTCACAGATGTGTTGAATTTTTTTGTTCATTAGCCCAACTTCTCACACTTTTCGTATACCACCTTTGAAAGCAGAATGACTGATTCTGTCTTGATGGAGACAAAGCTAAAATCAAGCTTTCGGTTAGCCCTGTTAGCCCCAACCTCTTCAATAAATCTTGACCAGAAGAACTGGACTCTCCCGTAAAATCTCATCAATAGAGCTCGTAGCTTGAGAAAACTCTTTGGCAACGGTCTATCGTTTATCACCCCGCCTCCAAAAAATGCTGTCTTCGCAGCAGCATTCCACCTTTTACAACTGCTGAAAGGGGTTCTTCCGGAGCTCAACTGCACTAGGAAAACCACTCTAACCCTTGCCATGGTCTTGCTGAGCCTCGATTCTTTCAACACCTTACACACAGATCTCCTCAATGCAGCTCCCTCTAAACTCCAGAGAGTTCAAAACGATGCAGGCCTTCTGTTTTTATTTCAAATGACATGATCACATCACCCCAGTCCTCAAATCCCTTTTTTGGTTGTGAGCAAAAGAAAAATAGCTCTTCAAAAGTCCCTACCCAGTACATAAGGCACTCCCATGGTTAATCGCCAAGCACCCCCACAAACAGGTCACCTCTTATCTACTAACCCGCAGACTTGAGTCTGTCTACAGACGTTTCTCCACTACCCACCAGAGCAGTGCTTTAAATGGAAAAATAGAAGAGCAGGTACCATGTACCAGAGTACCTACTTGTTTCTGAGAAGTGTTGGTACTCTCCAATTAAAGGTATTATGTCACTCTTGAGAAGTGCACGTACTCCCCGTCTCAAAATAAAAAAGTGCTGGTTCTCAGTACCAGCTCATTTAAAGCACTGTACCAGAGTAGAAAAGGTTAGGTGGGCGAGCTTTTTATGAGCAATTTCATACCACTATATCCGAGACTTGGGAAGGATTTTGTCAGGTTGAGAAAATTCCTAATGACTCATCAATTTTCCCTGGCATTTGGATAAACCAATCCTATTCAAGGCCCTCCTCCTCTGTAGGTCTTCAGAGATCTGGGTGATCAACTGGCTATAAGTGACATGCCTGTTTCCCACGTGGGTTTCAGGGCTCTGATCTTTTTAAAGCTTACCACCTTCCAGGATATATTTGATGGGTGGTGTTTTCAGTCTGTCCCATTCCCATCTGATAGGTTAGCTGCTTCACCATCACCAGGTTTTTCTGAGTCCTATCCTACCACCCACAGATCTTTATATGTACTCACAACCCCAAGAGCACTCGGGAGGCTAATGACATGTGGTTTGTAGAACTTTAAAAAAAGTTTTTTACATTAAAATTCTGAGGGTAAGGTTATCTTTGTAGCATGGGGTCATCTTAGAACCCTGCTTAATCACCTCTTCCTTCGCCTAAGGGATTCCTTTATATGAGGATTACAGAGAAGCAGGGCACGGTTCGGGGGTAAACGCAGGAACACAGCATACACCCACTATTTTCACAGGGTGGACACAGTCGGCTTTGCAAAGAAGTTAGGCCCCACTGAAATATGCTGAACTTGTCCTGGTGTAAGACACCGGGACACGTTCAGCAGCGCCTGCACGCGGTCTGCTTTCAATTTCCAGCAGCAACGTGCAGGCAGCAAGAGGGCTTTTTTTTCACCTCCAGCCAGGCCAAAGTTAAGGGGCCATCAGGCCTCCTTGACTGGAGGCGGCCTGGATCCTCAAACAAATGAAAATGGCACAGGGGATAAACAAAGGCACAGAGCTTGTTATCTCTTCACAGGTACTTGAGAGGCATGCTTTTGCCTTTGTTCTGTCCCTGTATATAAGTGCAGACATTGTAAGACTGTCAGATGGGGTGGTCTGTCCCAGTATTTACTAAAATAATTTAAATTGCACTATTTTATATCGCTACGTCCTAACATCATGTGCTGTGATGGCACACGTCATGATGTCACTTGCATAGTGTCTAACTTGGTAAGCGTCCCCTTGCCCCCTTCTTTTTTATAGGACTTGTGCCCTGCAGAGAAGCATCAAAATATTCAAGTAACCTTGCACCCGCCCTGCCTCCCTCACCACGTTTTCCCTCTCATGTTCAACTCTGCCCTCAGGGAGCACTTCCTCCATTGAAGAGCTCTCCTTCCTGGGTAAGCTTTGCCCCACCTTTCACATGGAAACACTGATTGGACGCAGAGTACACCAAGGCACAAAGAGACACAAACACCCCCGGCCGTGCTCGGGTGCTCTTACCCCTTCCATGATGCTGCCATCGATCTCCAGCATGTACTCAGCCATGCCCTCTGCTGCGGCAGCGGCCCTGGGCGGAGTGAAGTTCGGACTGCGGCCGGTGACAGCTGTTGACGCCGCCGGTGAGGGTAGCTGACGCCGGTGTCCTGCAAATGAAAAGCGTGGGGAGTGAGTAATGGGACCGGCCCTGGATAGAGAGCGAACGGCGCGGTGCATAAAATCCCGTCCCCGGCGTCTCCACCCTCAGCTCCTAGCTGCCCCACACCTGGCCGAGACTCTCCGCGAAGGGAACCGAGAGCAGCACCGGCGAAACAAGACCAAAGAAAGCAGCCGGAGACCGGAAGCGCGCATGCGCACAACGGAAGCGGGCCTGCAGCTTAGGGAACGCCAGGCCCGTGGCAGAGTACAAGCCAGGGACAAAAGCGGGCAGAACAACGGCTCACAGAAAACCACGAACAACATGCTAAACTCGGCAGCCTTAAAGCAGGCTACGGGTTTATATTTACTGCTCTGTTTAAATAAACCACGCATGCACAATTTAAAGCAAGGCGACACTTTTTATCACTTGCATTATAATTTTGACAAGCACTTCTGGCATAAATGTCAGCTTTTAGGAGCTAGCAAGAGTGAGTTTGAGAGAGAAAAAGCGTGGGAAATTAATATGGACATGACCTTGAATTGAGTTGGAGGACATTTTACGCGGGTGGCTTAAATAAATAATTTCATTCTTAAGAAATTCCGCTAATTCAGGACTTTTTTCTCTAACGCCTTTTCGCATATGAAGTCTTTAGTAGGGGCAAAATGAATCCTTCACTCAACAATATATTTGGCATTTTTGCCACAAAACCAACAAGTCAGGTCCCGGGCCGGCAGCCAATCGCAGCGCGGCCCGGGAAATGACGTCACGGGGGTGTCCCGGGCCGGCAGCCAATCACAGCGCGGCCCGGGACAAAGGGGCGGGGCTTAAAAAAAGAATGAGAAACGCCCCCGAATCGCGTTTTCGCAAGAAAGCGTGATTGACAGCCTCTGTCTCCCAATGGCTAGTCTCCATTTATGGAGCTAGCCAATTGGAAACAG
This sequence comes from Lissotriton vulgaris, assembly GCF_964263255.1. Taxonomy (NCBI): domain Eukaryota; kingdom Metazoa; phylum Chordata; class Amphibia; order Caudata; family Salamandridae; genus Lissotriton; species Lissotriton vulgaris. Next base: position 1,998,535,518 of record NC_141689.1, read on the forward strand.
AGGCGGTCCGAACATCCCTACTGAAGACAAAAGTTTTCGAACTGGGAGGGGCACTGCGTGCCCCTCGCCAGGTCGAAACCTAAAAAACTAGGGCTATTATAATAAAATGCAGTACTAAAAAAGTACAAAATATATATTCACCTTACCAGTTTCAAAGGAGTTGATGTGTTGTAGTTAAATGCAAAAAATACAGGTACACTCTGTATATATTTTTTTAATTTCTTGAAAAATGTTTAAAAGATACAAACCATCTTTAAAAACTTATGTACACCTTGGATGTTCTCTTACTTCCGCTCTGTAGAAGTACATCCCATCGATCATTTTTAACACTTAGTTATACTTACCTTCAAAATAATAAATTAAAAACATTCTTTTTTTAATGCATTTAGCATCAGTAGAAGACAAAATAAATACAATTACAATTTATCTTTTACAACACAAAATCATTTGTAAAGCATTTCAGATGCTTTTTTGTTGTTCTCAGAATATATTGAAATTCACCAGAAACAGTGAGTTCAATATATAATGTCACATAACAGCGGGCAAAAAAAAGACAATCAAGAAGATTATCTAAAAAAAAAAAACAACAATCTCAATAACAATCTCAAATATTTTTTTGAAAGACAAAATATTACGTAACTCTGAGATATGGCAAACAATCTTGAAAAAACAAAACACCATAATTAATTTTGTTCCATTATAAATAATGTTCCTTACAAATATATGCTGACAAAAATTACAACAAAAAGTCATTAAGAGTTTCACAAACTTTTCCTCATGGCCAAATAGTATGTGTGAAATTCTTAGTTTAAAAGTTGTTCAAAAGAAACTTTGAGCGTCTGCCTCCCAGCGTTTAGATCCAAAACCACTGACATCATTTGCACCGTCTTCCACTGCTCATTCTTCAGTCCAAAGCTATTCAACATCTATATGGCCACCCTTACACAATTTGTATTTATTTTTGTATTTAATTTATTTATAAAGCGCTAACAATCATCCTAGGTAGGATATCACGGCGCTGATATGGCCCACCAACTGAACCCCAAATGGCCCACCAACTGAACCACAACATTATCTCCTACATCAACGACACCCAGCTCATCCTCTTCCTCACCAAGGAGCCACATACCACCAAAAACAACTTCCACAACACAATTAAGCATGTCACCAAGTGGATAAGGAGCAGCTCTTTAAATATGATTTCACACAACATGAAGATACTCTTTCTCAAACTCACCCCCTTAGCTTCAGATAACTCGTGCTGATCAACTACACTATAAACACTACCAACACCTACTGACCATGTACACAACCTATGATTCATATTAAACTCCTCCCTCTACAAATGTAAACAAGTCTACAGCATTTCCTCATACTGCTATTATACCCTCAACATTCTCAACAACATTTACAAGTACATCCTAAACAAAACAAGAAGAAACAGACTACACTGTGGCAACACACTCTACACAAGAATTACAGCCAAACACCTATAACGACTACAACCAATCAAAAGCACCTCCACCTGATTGATCTTTAATGTCCCCTGCTACAGCCACATCACCCACAACATGATACACTTACTCTGCCTCAACATCAATAAGAGGATTACCTTCAAGCTCCTCACCCTCACTTACAAAAGATTGTACAACACCAGACGTATCTACCTTAACAGCAGTATTTCTGAAAGGCCAAATTGTTTTCTTAAAATTTTGGCTTTAAAAATATTAGGTAATAATTTGGTAACTCTTTAGGCTATCGTTGCTTAAAAACTAATTGAGTATCATTACAATGTATCCAACCTTTCAGACATTTTAAATAAACAGCGTAATGTCCAGATGTTGTAGAAGGTCCATCATGAAAAATATTTGAAACAGCTACAAAATTTCTTCCTGATATTGAAACTTGACCAGCTACAAAAAATTTTATTCAAGTTTCCAATTTTCTTCCATCAGCTCTACAATGTTGCAACATTAAAATAACATATTGTCCATATCTTTGTATAAATAATGTTGATGACATTTCTGATTTACATTGGCTACACTCCATGTTTTGACTTGCTCCTCTAACTAGATTGTTAAAGGACACTGATTCACAGTCTGGTAAAGTCAAATATATGAATCTTTCACTGTCTATGTTAGTGTTACATGTAAACAAATAGTTTTGACAGTCATGTTGCCATTTATAAGAAAGGTCAAACAGATTTTCAATGTCTATACCTTCATCTTCCAGTACACCAAGCATAAACATTAAAATTTCCTGACAATCTTGTTGAATATTCTGCATAAATTGAGTAGAACCAGAACACATGTCCAAAACATTTCGAATATCAGAAACACTTTGTATTTTACTTTTATCACTACTACATTTCTTATAAACAGAATACAACAATGAGCAGAATCTTTCGTCCCGATTTTCAAAAATTTGCTGTTGCAAACCTTCAAGAAATAAAACAACATTAGCTACTACATTAGCATAGCAGTTGACACCACAACTATTTTCAAACCGATAACCAACATTCTCTTCAACACTGTCCTTTTTCTTTTTGCTTGCAGGCGAAACTTCATCTTGTTTTTTTTGTTTCTCTACAGTTTCATTACAGATATTCTCAAATCTTCTTTTTTACATAATTAACAAAAGCTACAATTGTACCCATTGCTCCATTTACTAAACCTTTTTCAACATTCAAATTACGGCGTAAAATTACCCTACAGTTTACACATGCATATCAATTCTTTTCTAAACCAGCAGTTTTACTTATCAACTTCTCCAAAGAATCCAATTTCCTCTTCAACTTTTCAGTCAAAATAATAGTGATTCCTTCATGCTCTATTTTATCAATAGCTTCCAATTTTATAATTTCTTCATTTTCCAACTTTAACATTTCTTTATTGAATACAGAACATTTACGCAATGTTGGCATTAAGCAGATTACAGACTTGTTTTTTGCAATTTTCATATTTTTTTTTCTAGAACAATGTTTTCATTTGGAAACAAATTGGGAAGTAATCGCCTCAGTAAAGCTTGTTTACCATGTTCTGTCACTTTTCCAATTCTTACATCTTGAAGAATTTTTCCATAATCTGCATCATTTGCCTGACACATATTTGTAATAAGTTCCTTATATTCAAAATATGATCAAATTTTAACATTTCAAATGCTCCCCAAAGACTTTCTGGTATCTTCATGTGCCAGTGTTTTAAACACTGGTTGTCCTTTTACAGGAGTAAGTTGTAGTAGATCTCCAAAAACTAAAACATGTTTTCCTCCAAATAATACATCATAGTCTGTTTTAAGAATTTGCTGTTTTCTTTTTTTTTCTTTCCTTTTTTTTGTCCTCATTTCACCTTAAGTATCTGCAATTTCGCATAGAAAACCCCCTTCCAGACTGGGCGCCCTGGGTCTATGCTCTTGCATTCGTTTTTTGGCCGACCAGGCCAGCTTCATTTGTGCGAGGCTTGGTGTAATCATTGGAGCGCGGGTACTTAGACTAGCCTAATTTCAGTACCCCAAGTGGTTTGTGGCGCCAAGATGTTCCCTTCCCCTTGGTCCAATCTCACCATTCACAATACTGGTCTCAACCAGGTCTCATATTGCAGTGGCTCAGGGTCTTTCCACAGCCTGCAGATCTCTCTATGGGCTGCTAATATCAAACAAAGGAATAAACCAATTGATTTGTTAGATAATTGGTTTATAGGATTATTCTCAATACCAAAAACAACTAATGTCGGATTAAGATTAATTTTAACTTTAAAAACTCCCTCCAATGCCCTCCCCACTTTCCCCAAAAAGTTCCTAAGTATCCACAATCAAAAAACATATGTAGATCATCAGCCGCTACTAAACCGCACCTAAGACATTTCGGAGCTAAAGTTGAGACAAACCTAGTAATTATTTTAGGGGTATAATACAATCTATTTACCACAAAAAATGGATTTTCCTTTAAAGAAGCTGAATTGACATACTTATATAAATTATGAAGAGAGAGAGAAAACAAATCAACAGAGACATTTTCCAAAGGTCATAAACTCCATACCCTGTAGGGAGGAGGAAGATCTGTATCATCTGCATCAATTACCACCCTATACTATTACCCTACTTCCTTTTTTGGGGGTTTACATTTTGGAGTGTATTCTCGATCTCCCAGTTTCCTCCAATAAGGTGACTCTCAGCAGCGAACCAAGAACATATTTACAAATATTTGAAGCAGGAGAAAGAGTCCCCTATTTTAGCTTTTAACGCCTCCCATGGACGAACTCCGTCCTGTGATATTAAATCGGACCATATGACAATTCCCGCCCTCTTAATAGGGATAGCCAAGATATCATTTAGGCAGGCGGGGAGCCCTGGAGATTCCCAGATAGGGGCAAAATCGGAATAATATCTTATTCCCCACTTCGTTTTCCTTTTTGAAAAATCTGGGAGCACCAAATTTATATAAAAACCCGGTACTGCCTCCCTCAAAATGAAGCATGGCATCCAGAATCAACCCCTTATTAGAACTAGGAGGACTAGAGAGTAAGCAACGGATATTTTTAAACAAAAATGGCAAGAGAATATAAAAAGTATAGGAGAAGGCAAGGCCACCTTTAATCAACCTCCTTTTTACCTTCTTCCAAGACAGCCTGGAGTTTTTATTTAGCCCATATAAAGCTCCCTATCTTACTTTGAATATTTCCCAGTAACTTACCAGTGAAATCAAGTGGTACAGCCCCAAACAGAAATATCAACTTTGGCAGGATAATCATTTGACCAGGTTTACTCTCCCATAGATGGTAAGGGGGAGATTCTGCCATTTCAAGAAAAGATGATCAATTTCTTTAGACACTTTCTTTCTTTCACTCAAAAAAATGAGAATTTGCTGCATTCTTAAATGCAAAAAGGCAAGCATTAAGTTTGATTCCATGCTTAACTCATCAATAATGAGAACTTTCATTTTCTTCAAGACTCTTGCAACTTCAAAACAAGCTTCTCCAGATAGCTTATAGTATTCTAATTTGTTTTCATGCTCTACTGGTAACATTAATAAACGATGTAAAGTAACTCCTTTAATATTGTGTGCCGCCAACCCAGTTGGAGCAGTGACAACACAAGACAACTACGAGTCAGTTTTTTGTGTAAATAAGTTGAAATTACTTTAATTAAAAAACTTTTTCCTGTTCCAGCTTGTCCACTCACATACAATCGGATAGGTTGAAATAAAGAGCAAGAGCACTCTTTCTTTTCATGAAGTAATCAATGGTTAATCTGTTCTCTCACTTGCTCATATATTTGTTTCTGCTCAACATTAAGTTCTTCTTCTAAATTTCCTAAATTTCTTACATCTTTTTGAGCTTGATACATTGCTGTTTCCACCTCTTTCATAGCAGTTGCTGCTTCATTTTGAATAATTGGTTCTCCTAATGTTCAACATTTTCACATGATTAGCAAAAACAGGACATTCTATACTATCTTTAGTTGCATTGAAAGAATCTTCATAGCTGTCAAAATCTCCAAGTAATTCCAATTCTGAATGACATGGCTTGAAAAGTTGCAAAAGCGCTAAGTAGTAAAATTCTCTTTATTCAGTTTCGCAACTCAGTTTACAGTGATTAATCAAATGTCCTTTTCTTTGTTTTACCAAACATCCTTCAGAACCAGTCACAGCATATATACCATTATTGATGTTTTTTGTAATATTCCGTTTAAAAATATCGTTTTGCATCACTTCATAGACACAAATGTTCTCCAGTTGGTGACTTCTGTTTGGATAATATTTAGCCAACATAATTGTTTTTACAATATCTGTACTTTCTGGCTCCTTTTCAGCTAAATATTCAATTTCTTGTACAGAATTAAGTACTCAGTTTCATGTTGCAGCAAGACCTAGACTCACCCAAATGATTCTTCTAGATTTGGAGTATAGACTTGCAGATGATAAGCGATCCGAGCATTCATATGCTCCAATTTCTAAATGAGATAACATCTTCCTACAGTAAGTATATAATTTCTTACTTAGACTCTTCTCGTGCTAAATCTCTTCCCACATTTCCTTCAATTCTCTCTTTTCTGATTTTGTTATGTACGATGTTACATATCGAGCAACAGCAATGGAATTGTCTGCAACATATTGAATATCCATTTTAGCATTCCACATAGACAAAATGACTGGGTTGTAATCATTTATATATTTTGAGTCTTCATTTCTTCTTAAATTGTAGTTATTTTTAGGATACTTTCTTGTGATAGTATGCCGCAAAGATGACTTAAAACTGTTCACTCTTCCTTTTGATATTACTGGTCGTGGAAATCCAAAACAGCATTTGGAATAGAATTTGTCTTTAGATTTGTACTTTCGATGACAGTATTTCCGACCACAAGGACTTTGGAATCGTAAGACCTGTTGTCTTAAGTCCTTATCCTGTGTGCTTTTGGGTATATCACATGTATGGTATTCTTCAATAAAAGACATCAAAGTATCATCTGACTCTGTCCATAGTAGCATGAGCATGTGAGGAGCACCTCTTGCTTGATACTCCTTTCTCCAAAATAAATCCACAACCTCTCCAAGAGGAGGATTTTTTTTATTGGTGATAAAAGACATCATAGCTTCAAATCTATGATTGAAATACCTGCATACATTTACTGGATCCAAAGAGCACAATTCTCCAAGTGTCTTGCATTCAATATTTATTATATTTGAATTTGCCTCTCGAAGAAATTGAAGTAAATCATCACAAGCATATTCAGCACAGCTTAGAGTAAGGAACCATGTAGGAGTTCCTAAGTTCCTTAATATACATTTAAGTTCTCCATGACGACGGTACCAGTACTCATTATTCCCTTGCTGACATGCCATTAGATTAATTAGCTGAGATTCCAAAACATTATCTTTCTGGTGTACTTTATCCATAAATTCCTTTGCCGAAATATTTTGCAGATGTACACCTGTTTTCAATATATGGTTTACTGCATAAGAAAGTCCAGACAAATCACTCTCAAACAAAAGATGAAACAAATACGGAATACATTGTCAAAATCTTTGATCTTCTGCATACAATCTTAATGTCCGTTATTCAGATGCAGGAATCTGCACAGGTCAGTCATCATATCGTCCTCCTTTTTCTGTAGGAAACAAATGAGGGAAACAACAAGCTTCCAAGCTTTTTTCCCATACACTAATGGGACTTCCCTTTGCTTCTTTCATTTGGAATAACTCTATAGTATTCCCCATCACTTCTTTGGAATGCAATGGATGAACACTGTAATGTTCATATATTTCTTCAGTTCTGGACACATCCACTTTTTCAATTTGTCCATATGGCAAGTCACTATCTTCTTCTACAGTTATTTCTTCTTCACTCATAAACACGTCTTTATAATATTGATTATTTTTCATCAGATACAACATTGCCTTTTTTACTTTCCTAACATCCACTAATTCCTGCCAGATTTTCTTACTCTTTGTAGGTACGCCATTAACAAGAATAACTAAAGGTTCATCTTCTACATTTTCTACACCAACTGTTTCAATATTTTTCTTTAAATCTAATGGCAAATACACAACTCTTCCCTTTAATCCTCTCTGTAAATCAGAAGGAGGCAATTTTCATGTCTTAGGCTTCATACGAACAATAGCCTGAAAAGGTTGCACACATTGAACAAGAATAGACTCATAAGTATTTAAATCCTCCAGTTCAGAAGGAATTTTTATCAACTCAAAATTATTATTCACAGCTCTAGCAGATATTTTATTTTCGTCTAATTTGTTATAACAATATTTACAAATACACTGATCACAACCCAAATCAAAAGTATTCTCTACAAACAAATAAGTTACAAATTCCATCCACTCCTTATTATTTTCCTTTTCACATTTTAAATACAAATCAACAATCCTAGACTGATATTTTATAATGAGTACGTCGACAACAAATACAAGAATAATTTGGTGTTTCACCTGAAATCACCTTGAACTTTGTACTTTCTTGCTAAAAATGTTCTGTACTGCAATGTTGTACATTCATTTCTACATTTCCTTCTACTAACATATCAATTTTTGCACTATCTTCTTCTGCACCAAAGTAACTAACCTGAATTTCATCACAAACGTTCTTTACATCTGACACAGATCCATGCAAAAGAGCACTGTTCAACTTCTTTAACAGTAGAGCTGGACTTTTTGCATAATACAATGTTCTGACTAATTTCCTCATTTCAGTATGATGTACTGCCAACATCCTGAAATGGTGAAAAACACTTCTACATACTTTTTTCGAAAGACAAGCCAAAGAATGTCCTTGCAAACCAGTATTTTCTCTCACTCTGCAAGGGTCTAATCCTTGCAACTTCTTAATCTTTTCTTTAACACTTTTCTTAGTATAGTTACGTAAGAAATTGAATATAAAATCAATAGATTCCTGCCGTACAGTACAAATACCATTGCAATTCCAAGTGTACACTGGAGCTTTAGGCCTTCTCCCTAATACTGCATCAGCTAACACCTCTTCTACATTTCTAGGAAAATTTTTCTCTTTCTCAATAGGACAATCATTTTTAACCTCATAAGCACGACCTGTAGTGTCAACTGCATGCAACAACTCATTTCTCTGAAAATAACTCGCCTCATTAAAAAAAGGCTCCGAACTTGAACTATGTTTCCATTCACCCAAAAAAACTTCAGAAAAATTAATTCTATAAATGACTCTTCTCCACTTACTTTTGCTCTTCATTAAATGGATTGGCTTATATAGGGATCGAATTCCATTGATTACTAAAACAAAAAGTTTTTTTTTAATTCAAAAGCTTTCTCAACTACATTTTCAATACATTTTCTCTTCTTATAAAATGCGGTTTTCTTCTTACAATTCTTTATTAACTTAGTCAAATTAAACAAAATTCTATTATAAAACATCTTCTTCCTTATTTCCTGAAATTGGTTTTGCCTCCTTTTACTATATCCATTTTTTTCACAGGTTTTTCCATGGTTCTTGTCTTTATTATTAGTTGCAGAAACAGTCACAGTATTTTTTACGTTGCGCACACTACTGTTACTGGTTGACAATCTTCGCAGGAAAGTCTTAGTTTTGTTACCAGGACTTTTTTTCTTTCTATTAACACATTGTTCTTCAGGTAAATATTGTACATGAGACCTCTCTAAGTAAACTGCTTTCTTTCTTCCTTTCTTCTTTTCAATTTTCGAAGGCATGGTGATATTTTTCAGTGATGAACAAAATAATCTATTATAAAAAATATATCACTTTAGAAAAATAAATATATCAAATAGACTATTGTTTACTTATGAGAAGAGAGGAGATATTATGACAACAAACAAGAGAAAGAGGACTATGAGACAATAGGAAATATAAATAAAAAGAAGATATAAGCAGACACTACATTATAAGAGGATAAATACAGTATGAAAACACTGAAAAATATGAATAGATAATGAGCAGTATGAGGACAAAGATGTCAGTACGAGTAGAGAAGGGAAAGTATAAGAAGAAAAACATAGATATTAAGGAGTAAGGAGACAGGGGGGAGTATAAAAAGAGGTTAGGCAAGGGAGTATAAAAAGAAGTAGGTCTAATAGGAGACAGATGAGACAATGAGGACAGAGAGACGTTAAGGGGCCCATTAAGATGGCGGACAAATTGCCCCCACCAGGCTGGCGGTACCCACCACCACCCTGGCAGGGCAATCCACCCACCAACCCAACTAGAATGACCCCCGCCATATTAGCATGGCCCGGGGGTCCATAGCAGGCGAAAAGACCATTCACCGCTTTTCCACCCCAGTCGCCTAGCAACCAAGGTGGAAAGGATTTAACATGGTTGTGGTGTCTAATACACACTGCCAGACATATTATAATGGGCCTCTACAGATGCCTTTCCGTAGTAGCGATGCCGCCACTGAAAAGCAAGTGGTATTTACTGTGAGGGCCCCCTACGGGCCCCTGGAGTGAAGGTGTGGTTGAGGTGCCAGCCGCATTGTGTATGCAAATGCATATATGCATTTTTAGCATTGTGGCAGGCGAACTTGAGAGCACCACCCACCACAATGTTAAAAATGCAGAATGCATCCACCACTGTGGCGGGCGCATCCTAATACCCCCCACAGGACTCCCACCCTTATGGCAGGCAGTCCCAACTACCATGAGGATGGCAGGCGAACTAAGTCCACCCACCATCCTAATGACCCCCTAAGGAGTACAGAAGACACTATGACAACAAGCAGCACTATAAGAAAATACAAATGAAAATAAAGAAAGAGGGAAACTATCACAAGAGAGGAGACACTATAAGCAGAGAGAGGTAGACTGTGAGAATGACAGCGGACATTATAGAAAAAGGTGAAAAAGTAAATTTGGAATTTTCACAGACACTCAGTAAGATTCTAGACAAAACATGTTTACACCATACATTTCACCAAAACACATTTACCACACTAAAACATTTCAGTGACTAAACATATTCCATGTAGTCAAGTATAGCTTCATTCGATTTTTCTTTAAAAACCATAAAAGCATATTAAAAAAAGGTACACATGTAAACATTATACACAGCAGCAGATTATACAAAAACCCTTTTATCTCCGTGGGCACCAATAGGTTATAACTTCTTAAAATAAAATAACATCATTAACATTTACTGCATTGATTTCCTATACTTGATTACACTATTCAAATAAGACAGCATCACACAAATTGTTAATTCATTGTCTAAACATTGCAGCTTCAAAAAAGCCACTTTACTCTGTTTCAGACCTTGGTCTCTTAAAAACGACTTTAAAAATCTTTTCCGGGGCATCAAATAAAATTTGCAGAAAAGAGTAATATGAATAGTTGTTTGTATTGATTGTTCATCACATGGGCAAGGTGTTAGATTGGGAGACCAGTCATTTACCTCTGGAAAGGTAACCATTCTATGTAGTATCCCTATGCGAAATCGTGTTAGCAACATCCTCTCATAGCTTCCCTGCAGACAAGATAATTACAGCTGCAACCCTGGGCTTGAAAGAGTAAGATAATTCTCCATAACAGTCCTTTTTTCCTTTTCCTTCAGCCATCTTTTTTCTGCTAGGAAAGCCATATAATCGTTTTTTAAAGTTTTTCTACTAATACATTTCATGCTTTCCGGATCATTAAAAAGTTCTGGACGGTCCAACTCTTGGGACATGTCCTTGATGTTACTTAAACAAGGGATAAGGGAAGATCTTTCAAGTTTCATACAGTCTTTTATAATTTCAGGGTTGAAGTTCACCTCTTCTGTCACCCAGATTTTATGCCATAGTAGAAGAGGGTGTGATTTTATTATGTCCGACAGGATATTCCATGTATATGACCACTACATTTCAGTAGACAATCCTGACTCACTTTGCAAATACATTTCCAATTTGCACCATTATTTTTTTGCCAACATTACATCCAAATATGAAACACAGTAGAACTTGAAAGAGGCCCAAGAGGCTTGTAAATCAGCATAAGAATGTATGCAGCAGTCTATGTATACTGACTAGAGAATTACTAAGAGACAGATATGATGAGAGAGAGAGGAATAAGAGGTCAGAGGAGAGACTATAAAAAGAAGGGGCACTATTAGGGGACAGAAGGAGACAATAAAAACAGAGAAGGATTAAAAGGACAGGAGGGAGTATGAGAAAAAGTGTCACTATGAACAAAAACAAATTAAAATCAGGAAAAAAGGGAAATATCAGAAGACAGGGGACACTATAAGCAGAGAGAGTTAAACTGTGAGAGAGACAGCGGAGATTATACAAAAAGGTGCAAGTGTAAATCTTTAATTTTCACAGACGCTCAGTGTGATTCTAGACAAAAAAAATTAAACCATACATTTAACCAAAACACATTTACCACACTAAAACATTTTAGAGACTAAACACAATCCATTTATATGACCACTACATTTCAGTAGACAGTCCTGACTCATTTTGCAAATACATTTCCAACTTGCACCATTATTTTTTTGCCAACATTACATCAAAATATGAAATACAATAGAACAAGAAAGAGGCCCAAGGGACTTGTAAATCTGCGCAAGAATGTACGCAGCCGTCAGTATTCAAAAGTAAATTGTATTTATTCAGTGTAGAACAGTTTTCATTATACTTGTTACTGCATATAAATATTTAGAAACCATCAACATATTAGTAATGTAACTGTAAAATCATTACAAAAATGGTGCTCTCAGAGAGATGGGGAAAAGGGAGTGAGGAATATGTGAGGGACGAGGTAAAGGTGGTGTGACAATGGTACATCACAATCAAATCAAAAAGCCTTTACAATCAAGGTAATAAATGTGTTCCCAAAATACATCACACATAGGTGAGATTGATTCATTCTTTCGTTCCTATGGTGTGTAGGGTATGGCGTAGTCTACGTTTTGACCCCGAGTACGTTAAAGGGTTAGTCTCACCTCATGTTGGGGTCTTTATCAGGACAAAGAGGAGAGCATGGAGAATGGCGGACGGGGAATCTTGCGTCACGTCTAGGGCTAAAGCGTGCTCCTTTCTGTTTTGCCTATTGGATTTCTTTAAGATGAAGTAGAGGTATCGTTAATTCTTCATATTGTAAATTCTTGTACACCGCGCACCTTTCTTGTACAGCGCGGGCTGCAGTCGTCAGCGCACGTCGCTTCCTCCGTAATATGTTGATGGTTTCTAAATAATTATATGCAGTAACAAGTATAATGAAAACTGTTCTACACTGAATAAATACAATTTACTTTTGAATACTGCATACGTTACTCTTGATAAGCCAAGCTTACCCACAGTGAAACACAATTGTGGTGTTTAAGGATATGTATTAACATGAAATAATTTCAAAATATACTCAACCAACTTGGACCACCCTTCTTCTTTTTTACTTACTTATTGACCCAGGTCCATGAGTTTTGAGGGCCCACCCCTTTACAACTCACAAGAGGTACGCTTATGGGACGTCTTACAGACTTTGCACTGTACGTCGTACGTGCGAACATGTTACTGTACCGTAAATCTATAATAAATAAAATAGTGTCTATTACAACATTTTCATAATCCCCGGGGACCCAATCCCCCAGGGCTAAAATATAACGTTGGGGACCGTGGGGGGAGTCCCGAAGCCCCCACGGTCCCAGCCGGCTCCCTGCGTCCTTCAGGAGCCAGCACTGCTTTTCGTCAGAGAGAGCAGCCAACATGCTGCTCTCTCTGCCGAAAAGCAGTTTGCTATGGTAGGGTGGGAGCTGCGAGTCTCCCGCCCTACCATACCAAACAGCAGTGTCCCGGGGGTAGGCACCCGGGACACTGCAGGAGCCGGCCCTGGGGAGGTGGCGGTCCTCAGGGCCACACAAGGCTCCAGGAGGCGCCCCTCCCAACATTAAAAAGTTCTGGGGTGGTGGTCCTCGGTGCTGGGGGGGGGTTAAGACCCCACACACAGGTTTTTTTTTTTTAAAAGGAGCACCGGGCGTGGCGGTCCCCTGGACTGCAGGGGGTGGTCAATACCCCACACAGGTTTTTTTTTTAACGAAGCCCCGGGGGTGGCGTTCCCCGGGGCTGCGTGGGGGCAAAGAGCCCCCCGCAAACATATTCCTTAAGCCCCGAGGACTGGGTCCCCAGGGATTATAAAAAATTAGTAATAGAGGCTATTTTTTTACGATAGATTTTCAGTACGCATATCATGAACGTATGTACGACGTACGGTGCAAAGTCTGTAAGTCGTCCAGTAAGCGCACAAAACCAAGACAAGAAAAAAATGGACATTGGGGATCATTGTAAAACCCCCTAACTAACCCAAGAGAGTCAGGAAGTCCTATAGAAAACAGCAAACATTTCCTGTCAATCTACACATTCAATCCACACACATATACAAATAAATAATGAATCACATTTATTCCCACATTAAATCAAAATGAAACACACTTTTCTATTGCTTGAACTGTTGCACCTTTTCCAACTGACAAAACTGACAACTGACAAAACTTTCAACCCTTCCACCAACCACATTCTGCCAGTTACCATAGAAACACTTCAGAGAACACCTTACTGACAACACAGGTGAAATGTTCATCATACATTGTTGCAAATCAAGACAGCAAGTGTGCTTGACTTCTCAATATACCATCTTATCTTAAGTAATGTTCTTTTCTACCACTTTTTCTTAACCAATAAATGACAGGTTTTAAAAAACAGAAAATTGCACCCTACTTTTCTACCTAGTAACATTTCAAACAACCAATCACTTCTTTGATTTTTTCAAAAATACACTTATCTACCATTTTAGAAAAAAAAATTCTTCAAACTGCCCTTTCATTTACAGAGACCATCTGAGTGCATCCGGACCGCTCTTTAAGATGCTTACAGTGTGGATTGTGGGACACAGCTATATTTTCTGGAGTGAAAGGTACGCACAACAGAAAGAAATTCACAAAGACCTAGATGTGGACATCAAATGGATTGGACAGAGAGGTTTAAAGTGGCACCAATTGATGCCATTGGTGAAATCCTTTATGCATCTCCAACACCCTAACCTCATAATTGTGCACTGTGGTGGCAAGGGCCTGGGCACTTTGACTGGGGTAGGACTGGAAATGTTTATGAAGGACACCTTTACAGAACTGATGTCACTTTTCCCCCAAACTGCCTTTGTCAACTCTAATATATGTCAAATGCAAAAATTGAACTGGTCCAATCAATTTTGTCCACAAATTGAGAAAGCTTGGAAACTTGTGAATAAATCTGTTTCTGCGGGGGCCGAGAAAAAAGGGTGCCCCAAAACGTGTTTTTCCCATGCCATTTTCCACAGCGACCTTTAGCCGCGGCTACACCCAGTACTGCTGAACGGAATTACACCAAATTTGGCAAAATTGTAGAGTTTGGTTCGGAGATCATGCTTTTTGTTAAATGGTGTAAATCCGTTCAGTAGTTCCTGAGAAAATCAAAAGTAAAATCATAGATATATCTATGGACGAAGTAGGGTAGGTGTATTCTCCCGAGCACGAGCTTTATGCTAATTGGCTGTCAACACTCCAAACCAGGAAGTGTTGGCAACCATCTTGTGCCTCGGTTCTACAACAGAAAAAGAAACGCGAAAAACAAGAAAAGGGGTCAGGGTAGAAACACCCTGGCCTGCCCTGCTTAGGATGCCCACAAGGACCCCCAAGGCCCAAAAAAAATACTTTTTTTCGAAAATCGCGAGAAGTGCATAGGATATGCATATCCTGCCATCCCAAAAAAACCGAAGCATGGGCTCCCGCGCTTTAATGCTAATTAGCCCCCGGGGCGCCAAGTCCCAGGGGCAATGTGTTTTAAAATAATGGGCGGCCCAGAGGGGCCCCCCGGCCCCGGGGACAGCCACCCCTGGGGCTTTCACATTGCGTACGTGGGGGGGCTCACAGACCCTGCAGGCCCTGGGACCGCCACCCCCGGGGCTTCTTTGTTTTTATAATAATGGAGGCCCAGAGGGACCCGCCAGCCCTGGGGACCACCACTCCCTGGGGCTTAAACATTATGTATGCGGGGGGCTCACGACCCCCCGCAGCCCCAAGGACCGCCACCCCCGGGGCGTCTATTTTTTTTTCAAATAAAAAAAACCTGTGTGGGGGGGGCTTGCCCCAGGGACCGCCACCTCCCTGGGGCACTACATTTTTAAATTGGGGTCCGTGAAAGACCCCACAGCCCCGGGGACCACCACCCCTGGGGCTTTTATATGTGGGAGGGGGGCCCCCCTCCTGGAGCCTTGTGGTGGCCCTGGGGACCGCCACCCCAATGCCGGCTCCTGCAGTGTCCCGGGGTGCCTATCCCTGGGACACTGCAGTTTGCTATGGTAGGGTGGTAGCCTCGGGGCTCCCGCCCTACCATAGCAAACTGCTTAGGTTTTTGGAAGAGAGAGCAGAAAACCTGCTCTCTCTTCCAAAAACCAAAGACGATTGCTTTTCTACATGGGGTGCAGCAATTTAGCTGCTCCCTATTTAGAAAAGCAGTGCCTGCTCCGCAGGACACGGGGAGCCGCCAGGGAAGGTGGGGGGATTGGGGACCCCCCATGGTCCCCAACGAAGAGGGCCAGCTCCATGGGATGGGGTCCCCAGGGCTAGAAGTGGCCAAGCGCCCCCCTCCCCAAATAATTTTTTTTTAAAAAATGTTTTAAAAGGAGGCAGGCCGGGCCCGGGGGATGGGGTCCCCGGGGCCTCAAGTGGCCTGAGGAGGGAGACATTGCAGCCCCCCTCCTTAAAATTATAAAAAGAACGTGGCCATGCCCCGGGGTCGGGGTCCCCAGGACCAGGAATTGGCCATCGGAGGCCCTTCCCGTAAATATTTTTCAACATTTGAATTTGGGGGTGGGGACCTGGGGGATGGGGTCCCCATGGCCCCAAAAAAGATAAAGGAAGGAGGGCTACACAGCCCCTCTTCACAAAATAAAATAACATTTTTAAAAACGGGATCGGGCCGGAGGCCACGCCGTCTTATTGCACCACTCTGCAAATGCAGAACAAATTCCCCTTGAATAGTAGGGATCCCTGGGGGCCAACTAGCCACCAGGCACCTCCAGTATGTGCCAGGGAGCTGCGTTGCAGAGTGGTGTTGTGAGGGCACATCCCTTTTTACACCTCTCTGCAACACAGCTCTGTGGCATTTACTGGAGATAGCTGGTGGGCTAGTTGCACCCCAGGGACCCTCAGTATTCAAGGGGAGTTAATCCCCCAACTTAAGATGCGCCAGGGGCGCATTTGCACAATGGTGAAGGGAGGGGCGGGTCCTGAGTTCACATGTGTGCAAACACGCCCTGTGACGCGGTTTAAGTTGGGAATGAATTCCTTGTGAATACTGAGGGTCCCTGAGGGCCAACTAGCCCACCAGCTACCTCCAGTAAGTGCCACGGAGCTGCGTTGCAGAGTGTTGTAAAAAGGGGCGTGGCCCCTGAACACCTCGCCGCAACGCAGCCCCCAGGTGCATACTGGAGGTATCTGGTGGGCTAGTTGGCCCCCAGGGACCCACAGGATTGAGGAGGAATTAATTCTCTAACTTAAAACGAGCCACAGGGCGTGTTTGCAGACATGTCACCTCAGGCCACGCCCCCTTCCTTCATCAGTGTGCAAACGCACACCATGGTGCTTTTTAATTTGGGGAATTAATTCTCTTTCAATACTGAGAATCCCTGTGGGTCAAATAGCCCAACAGGTATCTCCAGTATGCGCCAGGGAGCTGCGTTGCAGACAGGTGTTCAGAGGCCACGTCCCTTTTTACAACTCTTTGCAATGCAGCTCTGTGATGCTTACTGGAGGTACCTAGTGTGCTAGTTTGACCCTAGGGATCCTTAGGAGTGAAGGGGGCTTAATCTCTCAACTTAGAACAGTGACAGGGCATGTTTAGACAGTGGTGAAGGGAGGGGAAGGGGCCTGACGTGATGTGTGCAAACACGTCCTGTGGCTCATTTTAAGTTGGGGAAAAAATTCAACTTCAAACCTGAGGGACCATGGGGCACAAGTAGTCCAGGAAGCCCCACTGCGCTGCGTTGCATAGAGGTGGTGCATGCCGTGCCCCTTTTTACATCTCTCTGCTACGCAGTTCTGTGCCGCTTACTGGATGTACTACGAATTCCGATTTACTCACCTGTTATCAGGAGAGACCTCAGTGCTGCATCTTTGAGCCCACTACTGATCCTCAAAAGTAATTCTAACCATACTTACCAGTAACTTGAATTTCCTTCCATAGGCTAACATTGACTGGTTTCACTTGGAAATTCTTCTAAGTGTGGAGTTTTGGAACTTTAACCCCTCCCACGCTCATGACGAGCTCAGTTCGTCATGAGCCACAGTTCATGACCGTTAGAACGCTCGCACGCTGGGCAAATTACCCTCCTGTGCGAACGTTCTAATGAAACGGGTGTGTTCATGACGAGCTCAGCTCGTCATGAGCACATGACCATCATGGCTCATGACAAGCTGAGCTCGTCATGTGCACCGGGGCGCTGTGCGCGCCCCTCCTCCCCCCAGGATGGCAGGGAAATGACCCCACGAGCCGAGGGGTTCATAAATTCCTATAAAATCAGCCAAACTACGAATTTCGATTTACTCACCTGTTATCAGGAGACACCTCAGTGCTGCATCTTTCAGCTCACTGCTGATCCTTAAAAGTAATTCTAACTGTACTTACAGTAACTTGAATTTCCTTCCATAGGCTAACATTTACTGGTTTCACTTGGAAATTCTTCTAAGTGTGGATTTTTGGAACTTTAAAAAATTTCTCTAAAATCAGCTGAACTGCGAATTCTGATTCACTCACCTGTTATCAGGAGATACCTCAGTGCTGCATCTTTCAGCCCACTAATGATCCTGAAAAGTAATTCTAACCATACTTATAGTAACTTGAATTTCCTTCCATAGGCTAACATTGACGGAATGAATGAATGAATGAATGAATGAATGAATGAATGAATTCTTTATTGTTTGGTTACTCAAAACCATTACATTAAAATCATTATACGAGGTTATAAAATTACAAAAGTTAAAACCGACAGAGTTAGTACTGCCCAAGGGGCGGGCTTGCGGAGGGTGAGGGTCATGTTGCGACTTAGATCAACAAAGACTCTATGAGCGGAAGCCCTCCGGGGCCATCAGTAGAGTTCGTGCCTGGTAAATGAACTTTCCAAAGGAGGCCATATGCTTTACCGTTGTCAAGGTGTAGAGGAAGATGGTCGCCTCCTTTGCAGTGCGTGTTCCTGATTGTCCTAGAATTGGCCTGAGGTAGAGACTGCGGGCCGTGCGCAGGACCGGGCAGCAGAATAGTAGGTGGGCCAGTGACTCACGTTTGTACCTGCAGAGCCTGCATTCCCGGGCACCTGGGCCGGCAGTACCAAAGCCATAAAGTTCTTTGAGAGGCAGCGGATGTAGTCTATACGCTAAGATCTTGTGAAGGGCTGCGCGGCCCACGGCCTGCTTAAGGTGGTATTTGGGATTATGCAGGATTTGTGGTGAGTACAAGGACTCGTGTAGGTCTTTTTTTACCAATGACTCCAGATCCAATTCTCTTGACCGCGCCCGCACTTGCTTTTTGATGGAATGTTTGATGGCAGTGTAGCTAACATATTCTGGGTTCCAAGACTCAGTGGCGAGATTGAGGTGGACCTTCGCCGCCTTGAGGGTGGCCGACCAGGGATTCCCTGGTTCCCTGAAGATGCAATTCAGCGTTGCCTTAAGTGTGTTCTCCTTTGCCGTCGTTGTTAAGAAGTAGTATTTGCTTAGGGCGGCCATCTCTTCCAGGTGTTGCTGATTGAGTGAGAACTCCAGGCGAACGAGAGTGTTTCTGGTACACCTCGGAAGATGGAATAATCTCTTGTAGGCTCTGCAATGGATTTTTTCTAGTTCTTTATGCAGTTTGCCTGGAAATGCTTGGAGAGCATAATTTAGGGCCGGCATTAATTTTGCTCTGAGTACTCGTTGGATAGCTAGTGTGGGCGGGCTGTATAAGGAGGCGTGCAGCTTGCAGATAGCGTAAGTTATAGTATTGCCTTTGCCTTGGATAGTCTTTAGGTGCGCGCTTGAGAGCCCCGACTCCTGAAAGCAAATTCCCAAGTAAGTGTACCGCTGAATGCTTTCCAGCAGAAGGTGGCCAAGCCTCCATTTTACTGTTTTTTTCTTTGGGTACTTTCCAAAAATAATAATTTTAGACTTGGATGGGTTAGCTACGAGCTTGTTTTTGTCATTGTATGCGGCCAGTGCAGTCGGCTAACATTGACGGGTTTCACTTGGAAATTCTTCTAAGTGTGGAGTTTTGGAACTTTAAAATGTTCCTCTAAAATCAGCCGAACTACCAATTACGATTTACTCACCTGTTATCAGGAGAGACCTCAGTGCTGCATCTTTCAGCCCAGTACTGATCCTGAAAAGTAATTTTAACCGTACTTACCAGTAACTTGAATTTCCTTCCATAGGATATCATTGCCTGCTATAGAAAATATATATAAAATTGAAAAGGTAAAATAAAAAAAAACTAATATTACAATTTCAATGTTTTAAAAAAATAAAAAAATCAATTTATATTAAAAATATGTAATGTAATTCAAAAAATAAAATATTTAAAAATATATAGTTTAAAATGATGCAGTAAATCAGTATAAAAAAATATAACAATACATACATTTAAAAATTATCATTTAAAAAACCTTTGAAATTCACTGAAAAAACCATAGGTTTCACCCACCTTATAGTTAGGAATTAGCATTTACAAAACCTTAGAAATTCACTGAAAAAACCATAGGTTTTCAGCCACGTTATAGTTAGGAATTAGCATTTTAAAAACCTTAGAAATTTACTGAAAAAAACATAGGTTTCACACATGTTGTAGTTAGCTGGACAAACAATCAACTAAATACCTACTATAAGATAGTGAGGTTGTAATTTACAACAACTTCAGCACTAACAAAAGGTCTTCTGTAAGCATTAATGTCCTATTTTTTGATATTTTTATGGTTGAAAATGTGTGTACATAAAATCTATAAATTGAACTATAAGCTGTATAGAAAGATATGTAATGTAACGTATTTTTGTATTGTAAATAGGAAATGTAATGTGTATATAATGTGTAAATATGTATATATGTAGAAAGCAGTTTTATAGAGAAATGTGATATAATAATACAGATAATACTATGAGTTTGTGACCAAAGCACATCCCATTAGTCTATTAATTGTTGAGTTGAAAAATGGTATATAGTATATATAGACGTAAAAGATAACAATCCACTTGACACTGATTATGTATAGAAAAGTTAGTAAATTAATTGACACTATTCTTTATTTTATAGTTATCACTGGTACATAATATATACAGATTGAGGAAGGCTATGCCGAAACACGTTGAAGGAATTTTTTCTGTATATAGCTATGAACAATAATGTTGTATCAAATGATCATTGTATTTTGTAAATGTGAATAAGATTTGATAATTTGCACAAAA
This sequence comes from Lissotriton vulgaris, assembly GCF_964263255.1. Lineage (NCBI taxonomy): Eukaryota > Metazoa > Chordata > Amphibia > Caudata > Salamandridae > Lissotriton > Lissotriton vulgaris. The sequence goes on from NC_141689.1 coordinate 1,998,556,445, forward strand.
AAATATAATATATAAAGAAAAAAAGGATAAAAAGGTATCTAATAAAGTTAAATTCAAACAGAAACATAATTGTCATTTGAATTACATTAGACATAATTATGCGTCTGTATGATGTGTAAAAGTATGCACAAAACCCGGTGCTAATTGTGCCTTCTTCAAAAAAACGCTTTCTTCCTTGCCAGGGTTTATCCTTTTAGGCAGGGGCCCCCAATTCTTCCTAAAGTAGTTAGCTGGACATTTCACTCATACAAACCATTGAAATTCCCACGTTATAGTTAGTTCAGCTAATTATAACTCGCACGCCCGCAATGCACTGCTGATGACATCACATATTACATCACTCATGACATGGTCAGTGACATCACTCATGACATCACTCATGACATCTCAAATGACATCACTGATGACATCTCAAATGACATCACTGATTACACCATTCAGTGAATGTGTGTCTTTCTGAAAAATAAATATTTTTTATATTTGTATATCTAAACGTCGATGGAAGAATAAATGGGTAAATAAGTGTCTAAATTGATGTTTTTTTTGTAAAAATTATTGTATGACTGACTTATTGTTATTTGTACCGCTTTGTTTGCCATAAGTTGGCAGGGTATGCTCAGACGTGAGTCTGTTGCTCACTTTGCCACTGGATTCAAGCAAGCCTGGCTGAAGACGGCTGGAATGCCAGAAACTAGTCCTAGGAAGCTTGTTTCAGGTCCAGGGAAGGCATGGCTTGGCAGTTCGGGCTGGACTGTTCCCATGAGGCACAGGGTCAGACTGATTTGCATATGGCCATGTCTGAACTGGGGTGGCAGAGTGGCCTAAAGAACGGTGATGGATTAAACCCAGATCTGTTGACTGGGTGTGAGTGTTTGATTGGTTCAGATGCTCCGTCCATCACCACCTCCTTTTGTACCCTCAGGAAGACACAGTTCATTAAAAACACCTGGAAGACGTGTTTCAACGCTTGCCTTATTCATTGCCAGCTTTTTGTTTTGTTCTGCAATGGTATTGCGTGAGGTGTATGCTGCTAAACGTACTCCCATTGGAGCCTGGTTAATCCAGTTAGATTCATCGCTCTTTCCACCTCCTTTGCAGCACTTGCTATGAATGCTGGTAGATGAAGTCCCCACGTCAGCATGTCGTCCAAATGACCACCGCAGGCAGTATGTGTAGACAGTCTCATATCGCAGACTCAGGTACAGTGACCGGTCCGGGCACCAATTATGTCCCAGCATTGTCAGCCTGCGAGTCCAACCACGCTCTGCTGCAAACAATCTTCAATGGCGGCAATCGTCTCACGGATCTGCCCCAGTCAGCAGGAAAACGCTGCTCTCTCCCCAATACCAAGAGTGCTATCCTGGGTTGGGGGGGGGGGGCGCCACTGTGTGCAATCAGCATGCAACACCATAAGAGGATCCCGGCATCAGTGGAGCACCAGGCCGAGAGGCATGTCGGATATGCAGCGCCGACTGCTGCATTAACATCCGCCACCAGTCCCGCCTCTCCCTTAAAGAACAGGTCGGGCACATGCATAGGGACCAATCCAGGTAAGTTTTATTGCCACCATCTGGAAGACACAGTTTATTAAAAACACCTGGCAGACACGTTTCGGTGCTTGCCTTATTTATTGCCAGCTTTGTGTTTTGTTCTGCAATGGTAATGCGTGGGGTGTATTCTGCTAATCGTACTCCCATTGGAGCCTAGTTAATCCATTTAGAGGCACCGCTCTATCCACCTCCTTCGCAGCACTTGCTGTGAATGCTGGTAGATGAAGTCCCCACGTCAGCATGTTGTCCGAATGACCACCGCAGGCAGTGTGTGTAGACAGTCTCGTATCGCGGACTCAGGTACAGTGACCGGTCCGGGCACCAATTATGCCCCAGCATTGCCAGCCTGTGAGTCCGCCCACGCTCTGCTGCGGAAAATCTTCAATGGCGGCAATCATCTCCTGGATCTTCCCCAGTCAGCAGGAAAACGCTGCTCTTTCCTCAATACCAAGAGCTCTATCCTGGGCGGAGGGCGCCACTGTGTGCAATCAGCACGCAACACCACAAGATGATGCCGGCATCAGTGGAGCACCAGACTGAGAGGCTCGTCGAATATGCAGCGCCGACTGTTGCATTAACATTCACCACCAGTCCCGCCTCTGCCTTAAAGAACGGCTCCGACACATGCATTGGTACCAATCCAGGTAAGTTTTATTGCCACCATCAGGAAGACACAGTTCATTAAAAACACCTGGCAGACGCATTCCGGTGCTTGCCTTATTCATTGCCAGCTTTGTGTTTTGTTCTGCGATGGTATTTAGTGGGGTGTATGCTGCTTATTATACTCCCATTTGAGCCAGGTTAATCCAGTTAGAGGCAACGCTCTTTCCACATCCTTCACAGCACTTACTATGAATTCTGGTAGATGAAGTCCCCAAGTCAGCATGTTGTCCGAATGACCGCCGCAGGCAGTATGTGTAGACAGTCTCGTATCGCGGACTCAGGTAGAGTGACCGGTCCGGGCACCAGTTATGCCCCAGCATTACCAGCCTGCGAGTCCACCCACACTCTGCTGCGGAAAATCTTCAATGGTGGCAATTGTCTCCCGGATCTTCCCCAGTCAGCAGGAAATGCTGCTCTCTCCCCAATACCAAGAGCGCTATCCCGGGCGGGGGGGCGCCACTGTGTGCAATCAGCACGCAACACCACAAGAAAATGACGGCATAAGTGGAACACCAGACCGAGAGGCGTGCCGGATATGCTGCACCGACTGCTGCATTAACTTCCACCACCAATCCGCCACTTCTTTAAAGAACGGGTCCGACCCATGCATTGGGACCAATACAGGTATGTTTTATTGCCACCATCAGGAAGTCACAGTTCATTAAAAACACCCAGCAGACGCGTTTCAGCACTTGCCTTACTCATTGCCAGCTTTGTGTTTTGTTCTGCGATGGTATTGCGTGGGGTGTATGCTGCTAATCGTACTCCCATTGGAGCCTGGTTAATCCAGTCAGAGGCACCGCTCTTTCCACATCCTTCGCAGCACTGACTATGAATTCTGGTAGATGAAGTCCCCACGTCAGCATGTTGTCCGAATGACCACCACAGGCAGTATGTGTAGACAGTCTTGTATCGCGGACTCAGGTACAGTGACCAGTCCGGGCACCAATTATATATATATAGCACTCAGCTCTTCACTGCCAAGATGTTTTATTACAGCAACTCGTTTCATCCTAAGCAGGACTTCATGAAGCACAACTGACGAAGACCTGCTTAGGTTGAAAAGCGTTGCTATAATAAAACATGTTGACAGTGAAGCACTGAGTGCTGTTCTCTGTGCTCCTCTGATATGTGTATCAGTATCCCTTTCCTTGATGTACATATCCAACACAAGGATGGGCTGCTCTTTACGTCCCTATTCCGTAAGCCAACCGAGAGGAATACATTGCTTAGCTATAACAGTTGCCACCCTAGAGCCCTTAGGGATAGTCTGCCCTACTCCCAATTTTTAAGAATAAGGAGAAATTGCCTCCTCAAATCAGACTATTTCATGAAAGCTAATACACTATCAGCCAAATTGAGATTCAGGGGCTACCCACGACGCCTAGATAAAAACGCCATGAAGAGGGCTTGGTACTGCCCACGAGATACGTTGCTAGAACCTCGCCCCAAAAAAACACTCAGATAAACTTGATTGTGTCATGACTTTTTCTCCTGTGTCCAATAAAATCCGAAAGAGTATTAAAAAAAACTGGCACATTCCTAACTCAGGTACCCTTGACTTGGAAACAACAATATTTGCTTTTAAGAAAAGCAAGAATTTGAGAGACCAACTTGTTAGGGTGGCCCTTCCCTGCCCCAAATCTATCAGTGCCACTTTGAACGACCTCTGGTTACTCCCTCCTCTGAGGGGCCATTCAAAATGTGGAACATGTGTTGTCTGTAATTTCTGCATTGAAAGTAAAGAATTTGTGTTCAAAGATGTAAAAAATGTGCTCAGAACCTTTACGAACTGTAACAGCTGTAATCTGGTCTACGCTATCTTGTGCCCGTGGGATATGATCTACGTGGGACAGACCAAACAAAAGATTAAACTGCGGATTTCCCAACATAGGAGCCGGATTAGATGTAAAACTATCAACGCTCCTCTGGTTGAACACTTCAGTGAAAAAGGACACAGCGAAAATGATATCAGATGGACTGTGATCAGCCAGGTGATCATACCCCCAAGAGGTGGTGACCTGAATAAAATACTTAACAAAGAGGAACTCAAATGGATTCTGCGAACTGACAGTCTGCCCTCAGGATTGAATCTGCAAGAGTACTGGACTAACTTGATATGAATTCAGTAAATGTGGTTTTCAGAGATTAATGCAAATTACCTTATCATGTATTATAATTGTACAGCACATAATTCAATTCCTTTTATCTTCCTTTTATTTATTTTCCCTTATTCTAATTTTTCTTTTTTCTTTCATTAATTGCACTTCAAATAATGATTGTGAATCTCTCTATTTGAACTTTCGAGATGGTTATTTAATTGTCTGTCTTTTATGTCTGTGCATCCTTTGAGCACTTAGTATGATCACTTTACACTTGTAAGATGGTGCTTTTCGTGTCTGTTGTCTATTTCTATGATCCTGAAATACTAGCTCCACCTAATTGTCTGTTTTTTATTTTTGCGCCTCCACCTGAGCACTTAGCATGATCACTTCGTACTTTTAAGATGGCCCCCACCGAGTTTATTTCTATGACCGAAGGATACCGGCACCAATCAATAGTAAGTTTCCTATATATTACTTCAGTTTCAGTGTGCCATAGCATTACTAGGAAGACACAACGACCGACTGATCAGGTAAGGGTTATCCCTAAGTAGCTATTCTAACTGCTAGATATGATGCCAAGTAGGATTGCGCATTTAATACATGCTCTGTTTACTTGGTTCGTTTTTTAGGACTATCTTCCCAAAAACGCGATCGAGCACATTACAGAAGCGTTTTCATCAGACTCCCCGATTGTTGGTAAGATAGTAATTCTGCACGTTTGGCTGTGGTTGCCCTATCAAAACGGAAATCGTCTGACCTTTATGTATTTCATTTGTAGGATGCCGAGTCCACTCCACTCTTCGAATACCTGTCAGTGTCCTGCCCTGCATTTTTAGGGTGGGTGCTATTGGTAAGCCTTGACAACGACTATGTCTGATCCCACCCGCAAACTATGCTTGCTATGGAATCCCCAGGGCCTAATTCACTTGCGCCTTTTTCTCCCCTTCTTTACGGGTGACACACACTTTTCGCGCCTTCATTTAATCACATGACTAATTACGTATTCGATTTTAACCAATTTTTCACCATAATCACTTAGGTGGAAATTACTTATTTTTACTAATCCCTCGCGCCGATCCAAATCTATCTCTCTGCCTGTTGTATATATTTTTACCCATCGCAAATCAGATTCTAAGCAAGTTCCCCCGCACTCTATCACTCGCCGCGGTAAACCGAACGTGTTGGTATCTTGCACGCTGCTCAGTTTAATTTCTCACAATGCCAGTCACCCTTATGAAACATCATGAATCACCTCCGATATGCACCCACAGTACTAGTGTAAGAAATTTATCACTCTCGTGCCTCTCCAGTAATACTGTTTTTCTTTTCCTTCTCTTTTTCTCGTTATTCCCTTCTAGGCTACAAAGGTGCATATTGTTTAGGCATTATCAATGTCCTGATGATGATCCCCATGATTAGATAGCGGGATTGAAACGCCGTCGACATTTATGTACACCATATACCTATAATGTACACCATGTGTTATATGTTTGTAATGGTGTGACTGGAATTTCTGTTGCATTTTTATCTACAGGAACCTGAAGTATTTGCCTAAAAGCCTTGTGTTTTCCGTTTGTAACATTCTTCACTATGCCAATCTGTATGTGGTAGGGTACAGGCTTGTGCCCCACTACGAAGAATTGTTGAAGGAAATTCTTGTGGATTTTTTGAGAATAAGTAAAAGATTGAGACCTGTGTCCGGCTGGACATGCCCAAAATCAATATAGTATCCATTGTGTCTATATTGATTACTGTCTGAATTTTGATAGTGCATTGGACCACTGTTGTTTTCATAAATATGTTCCCCGAGGTCGTTTGCTGACTGGTAAGGGTGCCCTTGTTGACTTTAAAAAATAAAAACCTCTGATATGTGAGGCACTTCTCTTGGCAAATTTAATATGGGACCAGTACCCATTTGGACTGCACAAGCCCCGAATGCTGGACGTGCCCGGGTTCCTTTATGGGAACCATTTTGTGAATCATCTGATTCACAAAATGGTGCCCATCATCTATCTGTCTATCCGTCTGTCTATCCGTCCGTCCATTCGTACGTTTTTCTGTCTGTCTGTCTTCATGTCTGCCTGCCTTTCAGCCTGCTTGCTTGCCTTTCTATTTACGTGTTAGTTTATCTGTCAATATATCTGTCATTCTGTAGAAAAAGGGTAGGGCTGCTGGCCTGTTTCAAGATTGCCCGGCGTTAACCGCCTCTATACCACTCTAGTTACCAAACAAAGAGGCAGGCGCTGGAGACTGGAAAGCAGGAAACAGAAGTTTTTATTCCGACGGAGCAGAACACATCAGATCAGACAACAAGGTATCATCTCGAGGTGCTCTAACAGCTTCTCTGAGGCCTGGCCTCTTATACCCTGGTTTATGACGTGCGAGCATTCTTTATTGCACAACAAAACTCTGTGAACTCATAAAAAAACATCCCCGTAATCCTCGTGTCAGACCCACCCCCACATGTATCCACAATAGAGGTCCTCTCCCTGCTGATAATAAGAGGCGGCTATCACGCAGCTGAGTGCTCCGCCGATTCTTAGGATGTGTGCGCCTGATCGTATCCCAGGGGGTGGGGAGGCCAGGATCAATAGTGGGCCCTTTGAAGAGGAGCGACTCCATACAATAGGGGGCAGTAAAATATATCTCCCGGCTAGGCGATGGCCTCGGACCTGTGTGGACAATCGGACTCGGGGGAAGGGGTCATCAAAGGAGAGGTATTCATGCTGCATGGACAATCAAGCGCGGACGGAGAGTTTACCAACAGAGGGGTATTCATGAAAGGAAAGGAGGTGTTGGTCAGGCGCGAGCGTGACTCCCAAGGACAGAGTCATGCAGAAGAAGAAGGTTTATGACTTGCCCATGTGAGGGAGGGGGGGGAAAGCCAGGGTGCGCGGAGGATGCTCGCAGGATCAGGGGAGCACGCTGTCGATCGATCGTGGACAGGGAGACCATGATACCTAAAATGGCTGTCGTGCATGTTGTACGTGGGTAACAAGCTGGCGCAGATGATGTTCAGCTCGTGTACTAAAAGTCCACAATTCTTGCTACCTGTTTATTGCCTTTTGACTCACTATTTTTTCCTCCCTTTCTACCTCTTTCTCTCTCTATTGATCTCCTTCTGTCTTTCTCTCTCTGTTATCTGCACCTCACTTCCTGGCTTTAGTTGTGTCTGTCAAGTATTTCCACTAGTGAATTCTACTACAGGTCGAGCATTGCCTTATCACCAAACTCTAAACCAAGCCACCTAAATATACTGACTTCACTTGAAGTATATGCAATTGCGTTGTCTAAAAGGAGTTGAAAACATGAAAGTATACATCAGAATAGGTGCCAATTCGCTTACATCGTCCCCCAACGATTCGAAAGACCTGGTGCCTCGATGCGATGCGATGATCCAGGACGATGCATGGATTCTTGCAGCTGCACAGCAGGGCTTGTGCTGGAATTGGTGCGGTGATCTCGAACTTCAGAGATCGGTGAACTTGATACGCATACAGAGATTTCTCGAGCCACGGGCAGGCGCTGCGTCGGTTTCTTCTGCGATGCATTGGAAACAGGTACGGATGCATAGCGCTTCTCGTTGTTGCATTGCTTTGCCAGCTCCCACAGCCAGAACAACCTCCATCGGCCCAGAACAGTGCAGGCACCTCTTGGAAGGTCAGAACTCCTAGCAAAGGAGTTCAGGGAATCTGGTGATGAAGTATTTGTGTTCCTGAGACTTCAAAACAGGAGGCAAGCTATTCTTCAAGCCCTTGGAGATCTTCCTCGAGCAGGGGACACAGCAAACAGCAAAGTACTTTTCCTTTTCTTTGGCAGAAAGTAGCCATTGCAGGCCAACCCGAGATAGCAAACAGCACAGGGACAGTATTCCTCCTCAGTTTCTCCAGCTCTTCTACTTGGCAAAGGTTCTTCTTGATTCCCAGAAGTTATCTAAAAGTCTGGGGTCTGGGCCCCTTTTTATACAATAAAATCCTTTGTTCTCTGGGCACAGAAGCTCTTTTTACCCAGCCAAAACCAGTTCTGTCCTCTCTAGTGCAGCTCCCTGGCCGAAGGTGGATACAGCATTGTCTAAGGCAAACCAGGCACATTCAGGTGTCAAAGAAATCTCCTTTCGCTACTCTGAATGCAGCCTGGTCTATTCAGCCCAGTCCTTACTCATCCTGGAAAGGCAGGACACATCTCAACCCCCCAAAAGGCTGTCTGAACAAAATCACCACCCCCAGCCCCTGGCACTCCAAAGCCAGACAATCAATACACAATCTAGCAGAGGTACACTGTACTGTTAAGCAAGAAAATTACTACTTTCTAAAAGTGGTATTTTCAAACCCAGAAAGTAAAAATTACCCGCACTAAAAGATGCATCTCAACATTCCGTGTTCAGGCATATCAAACTGTATCTTCCTATCTTGGTCCCATGAGCAGTAATGCTTATAGGATGTTATGAGCAAACTCCCCATTATATCCTATGGGGCCAGATAGCTTTATAGTAGTGAACATCTAAATTGACAGTATTTCACTATCAGGACATGCCACACACATCAGAGCATGTCCTACCTTTCACATACACTACACCCTGCCAACAGGGGTACGTGGGGCCTTCCTTAGGTGTGACTAACATGTAAGAAATGGGAATTTGAGGGCCTGGCAAGTGGGTGCACTTGCCAGGTCAACATGTCAGTACTAGCCTGCACACATCCTCTGCAATGGCAGGCCTGAGTTACATTTACAGGATGCTTATGTGGGTGGCACAATCAGTGCTGCAGGGCCACTAGCGTTACAGCGAACTAATGATGGACGGAATGCTGACATTCTCTCCCGGTCAGAAGATGTGGGTTTAATCCATCGTTCTTTTGCCCACTACGCCACCCCAGTTTGGACCCAGCCATTTGCAAATCAGTCTTGAACCTGTACCCCATGGAAACAATCCAGACCGAACTGCCAGGCCAGGTCCTACCTGGACAGGAATCAAGCATTCTTGGACCGGTTTCAGGGTATGTCACCCTTCTTCAGCCAGGCTAGCTTGAATTCAGTGGCTCAGTGAGCAAGGGACCCACATCTGGGCATACCCATCCCACTTAGGGCAAAAGGTGTTACAGCAAACAATTGATGGACGGAATGCTGGCAGTGCAAACATTCCCTCCACTAGCAGCATTTGATTAACAGGCCCTGGGCACACACAGTGCACTGTACTAGAGACTAACTAGTAAATCAAATATGCCAATCAGGGAATCACCATAACAATAATTGACAAAGGGAGCACTTGCACTTTGGCACTGAACAGCAGTGGCAAAGGCTCAAAGCATCTAGACCAGCAAAAACGAAGTCCAACATACAGCAAAATAACAGGAAATAAAGGCAAAAATACAGGGAGAACCCACGCCAATGAAGCCAGGTCTAACAGTCCTCCATGATTGGCATATGTGATTCACTTCTAAGTCTGTAGTAAAGTGCACTGTGTGTGCCCAGGATCTGTAAACCCAAAGCTACTAGTGAGCATGCAGCACTGGTTGTGCCACCCACATAAGTAACCCTGTAAACTTGTCTGAGACTTGCCATTGCAGTATTTGTGAGTGTAGCTTTTAACTGCCATGTCGACCTGGAAAGTGCACCCACTTGCCAGGTCCTAACCTTGCCTCTTGCTACATGTAAGGCACCCCTAAGGTAGGCCCAAGGTACCCCCCATGTATGTGATCTCCTCCCATAGGCTAACATTGGAGCTGGCTTGCAACATTTTACAAGTGTGACTTTCCACTGGGAATAACTTGAGATTTGGAGTTTGGGCCTTCCAAGCTACGAATTTAAAACCACATCTTTATGTACAGGTGGTTTTTAAATTATGTGTTTGAAAATGAAATTTTTCAAGAGTGGGCATTTTCTTGGTTAACCATCCTGTGTCTCTGCCTGCCTGTGCAATATAACGACTGACTGAGGCATGCTTGTGCATTCACTCTAGACAGTTACACAAAACAAGTTGAGGTGTGTCCTGCATATCCTGATGGGCGATTAGCAGTCTAATGGACTTTCCTGAGCTACAGTGATGGAAGGAGCTGTCACCTGCAACTGAATAGGGCTGTGCCTGGCCACTCACAATGCTATCTCCACTCCACCTGGAGTGTGTCTGGAGCCAAGACCAGACAGGACAAGAACTTGTGCACTACAAAGACAATCCTTTGAAGAATGCCCACATCAAAGGCCAAAGGGGTATAGGTATTGAAACTAAAACCCCAGACCTTTAGAACTCTTCTGGATCAAGAGGAGCCTTTGCCAAGGAGAAGAGCTAAAGAGCTGTGAGGACTACTGCCCCTTTGCTGTGTATTGCTTTGCCAGGTGGCCTGCAGTTGCTGCTTCTGCTTTGGAGAGAAAAAGGACTGGACTTTGCTCTGTGTCCTGCTTGTGACATTTCTCCAAGGGCTTGTGCGAGCTTGCCCCCTGTTATCTTCATCTGCAGCATCCCTGAACACCACTGCTGGGACTTCTAACCTGTCTGGTGGTGCTAATTCCAGTTATAGGGCCATAGAAGATGTTTTGCTGCTTGAAACCATCAAAATCGACACATTGCCCTTTCAGAGCCTGTTTTTCTGATGCAGCACCGCCATGCAGGAGACATTTCTATGTGTAGCCGCTGTGCGGTGAAAAAACAACTGCAGCCCGAGTTCAGTGGACCATGTCTCCAAAGTCTTAGAACACCAGACAGACTCCAACGGAGGCCCTGCTATATGGCTGAAAAGATTGACACATCGTGGGACCGTAGCTGAAGAAATTGATGCAGCTCTCTTTGTCGTCACCACATCATCCTCCAGTGCATTTGGATTTCCATGCATCACACCTTTGCGCCCAATTTTCTGTTGCATCACCCTTAGACCAGAACCGTCTTGGATTTCAACTCATCCCTTACCCTTAAAATCCAGATTGGATGCAACAGAGTGCATTAGAACTGAGGCATTGTCTCTCCAAGGACTCAGGATCTGATGCATTGGTGTGTTTTCCGATACTTCTATCCTCTATGGCTGTTTTTATTGTGAATTTTGACACATTTCAAGGTACTTTGTATAAAATCACAGCACCAATAGAGTTCTATGGTCAGAATTGCTTGAAAACTTTAAAAAGTCATATTTTGAGTTCTATTTGTTGGATTTTTGTTGTTTTCATCTTGTTTCATTTAGATAAAGATTTTTTTCTCTAAACTGGTGTGCTGTCCATTTGTAGTGTTTTCACTGTGTTACTGTGTGCGTTGTGTGCAAATGCTTTACACATTGCCTCTAAGTTTGGTCTGACTGCTCTTGCCAAGCTACCAAGGGGTGAGCAGAGGTTATCTTAGGTGTGCAATCCCCTTCCTTACTAGAAGGATGGGTTCCTATTTGGACAAGGTGCATACCACTACCAACTAGAGACCCCCATTTCTAACAAATGTGCTCCTAAGGTAGAATGCAGTCACCTACAGTAAAGTTAGACAATGGCTGAAGTGGGCTGACCTATTGCCTTGCCTCACGCTGTTGGGGGCAGAGCAAAAATGCGAATAGCACATAAAAAGACCAATAGATAAAGAGGGCTGACTGAAAGCCTCTATAAGTAACTATTTTATTAATATAATTTGTGTAAAGTTACTTGGTCTCGGCTGACCCAGTCATGCTCTCAAATTACAGACCCATCTCCATCCATACCCACCTAGGTCATAGTGAACCGAAACAACTGATGCCTCACCGACCACCTCGGCAACTACCAGCTCCTTGACACCATGCAGACTGGATTCAGGTCCATTCTCAGTACAGATACAACACTCATCGCTGTTAGAAATGGGGTTTCTGGTTAGCTAGGGTATGCACCTAAGTCAGGCAGAACCCATCTCTCTAGTCAGGGTAAGGGAGTTACACGCTGAAGATAACCCCTGCTCACCCCCTTGGTAGCTTGGCCGAGCAGTCAGGCTTATCCCAGAGGCAATGTGTAAAGCGTTTGTGCAACACACTCACACAGCAGCGACAAACTAGGCACACCACAAAAGAAACTCCGCACAAGGTTATATAAAAATAGCCTTTTTATTATCCATAAAAACACATTAGAACTTAATCACATATATATATACCTGTGACACCAGGCACTTGTCATGACTTCACAGATATTACAGAAACCATTTTGACAAACAGGCAATTGTCACAATCATTACATTTAGGGTGACCTTTAACTACTGGCAGGATTATACTGAGCATGAAACACTATGCAAATACATCATCCATGGTGCACCATAGTAACCACCTGTAGTGTGCACAGATTGGAAAAGCATTAGTTATAACTCACATCAACAGTGCCCTATCATGAGCACTCATAGAGTGTGCACATTACCTAATTACATCATGCCCACCCTAGGCATATGAAGATCACCATTCTAAGGCATAGGGTGCTAACTTTGGCAATTAGCCCAACATATAGGTGAACATCAGGCAGTTAACATTGTCCTGAGGGTCCCATCCTGGGCTCACCGAGCAATGCCCCTTCCAAGATTAAGGGCTTCCCAAATGTGTGTGTCAGTCAGGCAGGTACCTGCAAGCCGATGGCACAGCTGCAGACACTGATCTCGCTCTTGCAAGCCCAGAGCAAACAAGGCAGCTCAGGGCAGTCAGGCCCAATATCAGGGCATTCCCCCTCGCAGGAGATCCTCCCTGGTCCCACTGACCTGGCGACAACTGGCTGGGGTTTCCTGTTCTCTTGAACTGCGGCTGCCCGCAACCACAAGGTGCAGCTGCTCCAGCCTAGAGATGTGAAAAACTGACGGCAGGGCATGGAGCGAAGCCTCCCTCAGCTCCTTAGTCGTCTGCCCTACTCCTCTATGACGGTGACTAACATGTTGTAAAAGGGGAGTTGCAGACATGGCAAGCACTTTATGTGCCATGTCACAGCTGCAATAACCCACGTGCGCAGCCCCTGCAGTGACAGAGGTCTGAGACAGGTTTGAAAGGCTACTTAGGTGGGTGGCACAAGCAGTGCTGTAAGCCCACCAGTAGCATTTAATTTACTGGCCCTGGGTGTATGGGATACCACTGTGCAAGGGACTGATAAATTAAATATACCAAGCAGATGTAGACCAATATTACTAAGTTTACAATAGAGATCCCATGCACTATAGCACTGATCAGCAGTGATAAAGTGCCCAGAGTCATAAAACCACCAACAACAGATCAGAAAAAAATACAGGAGGAAGGCAAAAAGTTCTGAGATGACCCAGCAAAAAGGGCCAAGTCTAACAATCACCATCACAGATAACATCTGCATGAACCTTGACAGCGGAGACATGGCAGCCTTCATTCTCCTGGACCTCTCTGCAGCTTTTGACATGGTCTAACACCCCATTCTCATCAGGCGCCTACACATGATTGGCATCGAAGGACTCAATCTCCACTGTATCCGCTCCTTCCTAATGGATAGAACACAAGCTGTAAGCCTTACAGTTTGCTCCTCAGAAGCCTTCAAATCTACCTGTGGGGTACGTCAAGGTTCATCGTTCAGCCCCACCGACACAACATCAACATCCTCTACTATTCCGACAACATGCAACTTATTCTCTCTCACTTGGATAAGACTCCAACACAATAAACAGGGTCACCGCCTGCATCAATGAAGTTGCTAACTAAATGAAAGCCAAATGTCTCAAGCTCAACACCAACAAGACAGAAGTAGTGATCTTCGGCAAGAAGAACTCACCATTGGATTCCAACAGGTTTTAAGCCAAATTCATACCCACACCCACCACCCACACCAGGAACCTCAGAATAATCATCAACAGCAAAATGGAAATGACTGCACAAACCAACTCTGTCACTGCATCCTGCTTACATACCCTAAAGATGAAGAGAAAGATATTCCAGTGCCTCGCAACACTAGAAAAACTGTCACTCATGCCCAAGCCACCAGCAATTTGGACTAGAGGAACACCTTCTAGGCTGGTATCACTAAGCCACTCCCTAAAGGTCTACAAACCATCCACAACTTGCCCGCCAGACTCATCCGCAACCTCCCACACAGAACTTACATCACTCCATAGCTCAGGTAGATCTACTGGCTCCCTATACAAAAATGCACTCATTTCAAACTCCTCACATACATAGTCAAGGCACTACCCAACTTAGGCCCCACCTACCTGAAAAGTCACATCTCCATACACCAAGCATCAAGACACCTCAGTAGGACTCCTACTCACTCACATCCCATTCATACACAGAACCAGATCAGGATGACTGGTGTCCTCTTACAATGCTTCTAAGATATGGACCGGCCCCCCACTCCACATTTGATCTTCCTCTCTTCTTGAATTTAGCAAGAAGTTAAATACCTAGGGGCATAGTTCAAGGGCCATATTGCCGCTTTTGCACCACTTTTTGCTGAAAAAGCAGCAGGGATCGCCCTATTATCAAGCCTGCGCTAACATGTGTTAGCGCAAGCTTTCAGGGGTTAGCTATCACTTTTTCTATCGTCTTGCATGTCAGCGATATTTATCGCTAATGACATGCAAGGTAGGCGTTCCTAACCAAAATAACAAGTTAAAAGTTGCTAACAGCACTTCGCTGTATTACCAATGTTGTCTCGCCATAACAAAACTCGTGCTAAGCCACGATGAATGCAGGTTTTTAACACCTGATTAAAACCTGACTAAACATGGTGATACAAGGGAGACTAACCCTGATCTCCCTCACAGACACCAAAGAGGCAGAGCTCACGCTGCATCATTAGCCCCTTAACATGTACAAAGGTGCCGTTGTGCAATACAACGTAAGATCACAGGATCAGGCATGTCACATGACATTAATGGTAGCATTACATACATTTTAAAGTGTTTTTCATGCAGAGTGCGAGGCGGCTGCTAGGTTAATTGTGCCAGTGGTTGTGTCATACAGGAAGTTTTAAGGGGGTTTGAAGGGGGTTTTAATGCATATTCTGACATTAGCTGAAATGTTATCGTCGCTAACGCCCCGATGCCTCCGTATCGCATGAATCACTACCACATGTTAGCGGCAGTTACTGCATTATTTCACTGCCACTATCACTTGCTCCCAAACTCTTAATAATACCATGGTAACAATGCAAAATTTCTCATGGAAAGTATGTGATAAAAAAAGAATGACGTCTGCTGCAGGCGATGATTATCACCCGTACTTGATAGTATGCCCCCTGGAATTTAAATTAACCAACCTACCATAGACAGGGCTAGGCACACACACTTGCTCAGTGCCAGGATACCCCGTGTGTGATAGTGCGGTTTACAAATCTACATAACAAAAAAACATTAAAATGTCAGACCTAAAAATGTGAGCATCTTTTCTTTGTGTTGTTTTTAAATTCTCCATAAGATTCATATTGTCAGCTTGAGGATTCATAAAATATACACATCACATTGAGCGCGCTTCAGTTTTGCAGATGGGAGGTGTGAAGGGAGACGCATTCTATCGATCCGCATAATGGATATCTCTTTTGTAAAGCAAGCAGCAATTCAATACAAAGAATGCAGTAAGCTCACCTGGGAACCACAAACGATGTGTCATGTCCAGCTAGCCACATTTGCATTCATGTCACTCTTCAATCCTATAATCACAATTCCAATCGCTTGTCCAAATCATCTTCATTCTTTTGCACAGTGAGGTATTTCAGTGTATCACTTGTTGCATGTAATCAATGTGATACTGTATTTTCATGAACCAATCGGAAAGAAATAAAAAAAAGATAATTCATAATGTATACATTCGTCCAGGATGAATTTTCTACCAAACTTTGAACATGATTAAAGTGCTGGAGGTCGGCAATTTGAAACTGCCAAAACCTCAATATTGTGTAACTTTAGCTCAGCAAAATCGATAGCATTAATACATCGGTAGACAGATCAAATTCTGAAAGCATTGCAGGTCTTCACACAATAAATTGATTTTTTGTTTTTCTAGCGCGAACACAGACACATTGTAGCTATGTGCGCAGTTGGCGTGGTATTGATTTCATTTTCCTGGTATTTAGTCCCTGTGCGCTCAAGGTTGATAAGGGCAATTATATACCCCAACATTTATCAGTCACCATTCCTGTCTGCAGGCCTGGCTTTTCAGCTGAACACGTGCTGCATTCAAAGGGAGGCAAGGCGCCCATTACCCGCCACGCTCCGCTCTCAGGCGCAACAAGCCGCGGAGAAATTTACATCCCGCCCCCGTCTCTGAGCATTAGCTGCGGGTTTCCAAAAGATAGCCCCCAAGGCATATGTTTGTAGAGCACAACAGGCTTTTTAGGCATCTCTTTTGGTTTCATTCCGTTAATCCAGTCATGGATATTAAAGACCAAAACATCAAACCTTTTAAGGCTTAGCGCCTGATTTTTCAGCTTGACTGTTTCTTAAACCTTTCTCAAAAGGACTATTTTTTTTCAGAGTAAGGAAAATGAGTCGGAAAAACGCTAGAGTATCAGGAGCACTTGGCAGCTGAGCCTCTGGTGAGGCACTTCATTTTTTAAGGGCAACAGATGCCCCGCTTAATTAAAAAATATTTGCAATATTACTTCGATAGAGCCATCCCGCTGTGTCCCTAACCACATGCAATGCACACCGACAGGCGGCGCGGGGAAAGCATCTTGTCCTCAGACTGCAAATCTACCGCGTGATTCATTCAGAACACTTCTGTGCAGGGCTGCGCCAGGGAAGCTGTAATTTCCCTAAGTGAACAGTTCTGACTCAATATGGAAATATGTTTTCTGTGAATACCAAAATGTCGTTTCATGTTAATCAGCATGACATGCTAAGATTGGAAACTACAACAGAGCACACCAAACAATTAATGCAATTATACCTGATGCACGAATCCGTTGTTCTGCTTAACATCAGAGAGTTTTCATAGCAATAGACAAGATATGTATTGCCTCCCTGTGTAGAAGTATTCATGTTGACAACACATCACCAAGTATGGTGCAGTTTGCTCTTTATTTGAGTTATTTTACCTGTTTAATTTTACTTTTTTTAATCTATCAGGTCCAGAAAAGAGACTGCTTAAGCTATTTAATCAATATTGAAACAAAAGCTAAATATCAAACCGCCCTGATTTATAAACAAAGATTCTTATTGGGGTTGATTGAGAAAGACATATATTTGTGCATTATAATTCTTTTTGATAGATACAAATAAAGGAAGTAAAGGTGGGGTATGAGCATATGTTTCTCTTTCCTTCGTAATCAGGTTCAATCAAAAGGATAATTCCAATTTTGTGACACAAAACAATGATCATCAGCGATTTGAGCAGAAGAAAACATTTTTTATTGGCATCAGCCACTTTGTCATTTCATTTGTGCAAGAAATTCACTTTTTTGGAGAAATGGAACAGCCGATACGTGTTTTGCCCTTCGTGGCGATTTTTAGCCTGGGCTTTCTCAAGGCTAATTATTTTATTCAGCAGTCATGCGGTCAAAAGAATCATATATGCATTCATATTTGCTTCAAAGGACTAATGTCAACATCAACAGGTATTTGTGTCCATGTACTATCTGTACAGACGGAAGGGTCCCAGGGTAATCCCGTCTAGTGTTGATCCAGAAAAACTTTTTCTAGATCCTAAATGCTTGTATGTGTGATATATGGCACTTTTAAAAAAATCTAAAAAGTCATTTTTTAAAGAAAATTGCAAATTACCACCAGCTTGAAGTTGGTGGTGATTTGCAATTCCTTAAGGCTAAATAGCAAATTTCTGTTGCTTCCAGTATTGCATTTAAGGAATCGCAATTTGCCATTCCTTAATTGCATTTACAAAATAGAGAATTGCTAATTTTGCAATTCTCTATTTTGCAATGGCATTTTGGGTTGATACATCCCAAAAGACTTTTTCCAATTCGCACACAGGCCGATTCTGAGAATCTGCCCATTAGCAAACGGAAAAAAGGCTTGATATATATGGTCCTTAATTCTTTCTGTTGAAAGGTTCAATAGGGCCCCTGCACAAGTCTTCATTTTAGTTACGTTTTTAAACTGGGATCTTTTTCTCAACTGTGCTATTTTCAATCCCTTGCACTTACATGATAACATATGTGAAAATAATTCTGTTTGCAGCACATTTTTTAGTAAAGCATGTTATCATGTCATTCATACACTCTGTCCAAGGCTAAGGAACACAGAAAGCAATGCCCTTTGCTATTGTCCAGTTGGAGACAGCTCTCAGTCACAAGAAAAGCAATCACATCAGAGCCACACCTCTGAAAGAGTACAATAGGAACACTGCTTTTATTAAATAAACCACCTCTGAGCAAAATTCAGAAGAGGAGCACTTCTGCGGATTATCCTTGAAAGTTGTGCCTTTGACTGAGATGCCGCCCTGCTGATGCTTACCTCCATCCTGCAAAGGATGGCAGCATGCTCTACATCGGATCAGCTTCCTGATACATTATAAAGAGGTATGGGGATTGGGTAGTCCAAAGAAATTTGGCAAAGGGTACTCCCGCTATGCTCTCAATAGTGTAGGTAGTATTAGGTATGACTATATATATAAATATAATAATAATCACACTGCAACATTATAATGGTTGAACTGCTTATCATTTTCACCATTCTTGTAATGCTGGGTACAATGCTTTATTTTATCCTAATAATTGCAGCTTACACTTTTTTCAGAAGATTACAATTGCTTCAATAATTGTTTGAAAAGCCAATTTTCATCTTTCTTGTGTCTCTCTTTGGGCATGCCTGAGTAACAGTGAAAGGGTTGATCTGTTTCCACGATTTCATTGGGGAACTAGAGTGGTTATGTTCTGAGGTTGCAGATATCATCTGGTACCCTGGAAGGTTAGGAGTTAAGATGACGTACTGCAATGTAGCTAGGAATTCGGTCATCCCTCTCATTCTTTGAGATCCATGCACTGTGCCATTTTAAATTGTGCCTAGGTTCTGCTTGTCTTGCATGAAAGGGCGCTCATTTGCTCATCTAGGCCGAAAACTCTGGAACTCCCTTCCTGTTTATCTGAGGAACTGTGTGTCACTACTTGCTTGTCACAGGGGCCTGAAGACCTGGTTGTTTTAATTTATTTCTCCTTTTCACCGCATCTTATGTTCCATGAGCTGCGAAAACCCAAGGAGTAGCTGTGCACATTCCAAATTTTAATAATAATAATAGCATACTTTGATGGTATGTGTAAACCTTGTCCCCATTTTTTGACGGTTATGTTGTCCGGATACACAGTCCTACTTGATTCGTAGGAACCATATGACATGTGGCAACCAACATTCTAGGTCATGTACCTATTTAATGGGTCTCCTGAGTAGTTCTTAAGTGTGCTCAAGGCCCGTATTCACCTCATATGGAGATGTCTGTGGTGTTAGGGATTAATCCTACTCAGCTAAATAGGAAACCTCTATTTTTGATTGGAGATTGTTCAAGCTTGAACTTTTCAAAAGGATCACCCCACTACAGTTTTTCTCTTCTTTGAATCCCATTAATTGAATATGGTGCAAATAATATTCCTATTAAATGCAGACAAACTGTAAAAATGATGTTACAACAACAAGGGCTCCCTCTTACGGTCTAAGATTGTAGGAGGCTGGCTTATATATGGTGCACACTTATATAAGTGATGCACCTTGCACTAATCCAGGCAACCCTATGGTGATTTTAGTGGTCTTTGACAACCGTAGAAAACTCTCAAACTGGTAGTTGGAGAACAGCCTTCAGGCTTATCTTGAAAGAGTATTAAGCAGTTTGTTTTACCAGTTTAATCATATAGTTTAGGTTTATATAAAAATATTTCTATTTATTACACAACACTCACTAACACATTGGTATATCTCCAACCCAGAGATATCAACACAAAAATATTACAAATGCAATAAGGTAGCTACCACAAAATACTGTGGTCTCCAGGGATAGAACAAATCATATACTAAGAAAATGGAATGTGAACCGCAGAAGAGGATGGGACTTGGACCAGAAGACCCAGAGGAGCTGGGACCATCCAAGGTAAGTACCCAGGAACCCCCCCTGGAGGATGTATGGAGAGTGGGAAAACAGCTGTGTGCCCCATAGAAATCAATGTAGAAGATGCAGTAGCATTTTTGAAGCAGAAGGACCCTTCAGAGAGTACACGAAGAATCCCCTTGGAGGCCGGAAGGTTGTAGAGTCACCCCATCCGTGGATCCCAGATTACCTACACCTGGAAATCCAGGTGCATAGGGGTAAAGAGAGATTGGAAACCTCTGTAGATGAAAATGGAAGACTTGGAAGAAAATGCCTCTGGAGAAGAAGGTGAAGTAGTCTGATGGAATTCAAGGGGGAATTCTAGAAGTGAAGAACCTCAAGCAGAGGGGATAGCGTCTATGCCACTCGGTAGTGACCAGGAGGCAGAGAAGAGCAATGCTCACCGACGTCAAACGGTTCAGGCGAGTCGATGGTGGCCTTGTGGCTGCAGCTGTGAGGACCAGGAGATGCTGAGGAAGACCAGGAGCCATGCACAAGCTGCCCCACATCAGATATCGGTGACTGGGTAACACCAACAAGCCTTGAAAGCTACAAATGACGTGGGGGAATGAATAAGGAGCAATGTTGGGACCAGCAAGGGACAGCAGAAGGGTCAGAGTAGGCCCGAGCAAGCAGGGGAGCCCACAGAAGCAGGAAAAGACCCTCAGGATGACACACAGGCCAAAGGCACAGGAGTCACAAGAGGACCTCGAGCAGCTCACCAAGAAGGAGGACCCACAGTGCAGAGGATGCAGTGAGGATGATATACTTGGCAGGAAGAGATGCTGGAGCTTTCTGTAGCACGAAGATCTCTGGAGTGCAAAGCCAACAAACTTTGGCAACGGCAAGTCGACGAAATGCACAGAGGTTCAGTCACCTCAGTTCTGACAATGGATACTGGTCTCAAAATTACAGCGAGGACAATTCAGAGGTCGAGGGAGTTGCAGAACCACCACCTGTGTTGCTGAGCCTCGGAAATTCCATAGGATGACAGGAGCAGCAGACTGGTCAGCTTCATTGCGGAGCCTACAGATGCATGGGAGTGACTCCATCCACTCCAAGGGAGATTACTTTAGGTGTCTTTGATGCCCACAGGTCTGGTGAAGATCCTGGAAGATGCACAACCACAGACAACTAAGAAGGCTTTTCAAAACAGCAAGACCAGGAGCAGCATGAGTCTTCCTTGGTGCAGTCTTGGTTCCAGGCAAAGTCCAGCTAAGACCAAATGTCTAGGCAGCCGAAAAGTGATGCAGTTTCAGTCTTGAGACTTGTCCCATGATGAATCTAAGGAACTGCCCACAGATAAGTTCTTAAGTACCCTAGGGAAAGGGTTAGAATGACTCAGGGGTCCCTCTCAGAGGGCTGGACAGAGGGGAGGATACTCCCATGTCCTTTGTCCAGTTTCATGCCAGAGTGGGAGCCAAGGGGTCCCTGAACTGTCTCAAACTGGAGTATGCAAGGAGGGCCCCAAATGTGTCCTTCAAAGCTGTCTAGTGGCACTGGCAAGCACCATCAGCCCAGCCAAATACACTAAGTCCTGTCTGAGTGGTGGTCACACATCCCTGTGATAGGAAACCTATTTTTCTACCTTCCCCTGCTGGAGATTGGCTCTGCAGCAGGAGGGCAGAATCATGTCGGTGGTCAGCAACAACACTAGCTTGCAGTCAGACACTGAAAGACTGTTACCTGGAGTATAGGGAGGTACCTCAAGGGAGTCCCCAAGTACATGGTATCATACTTTCAATATTGGAATTGATGTTGGTGTATGATTCCAAAATGTTTGATACCAAACATTACTGGGTTCGGTGGTGCCATTATATAGTTTGACATCTCCTAATGACTGATGTCCACTATATGTATTAAAATGGCTGACCACACTTACCAAGTCTGGAGAATCAACCTAGTAGTTTTTTAGTGGCGTTCTGTTCATACAGGGGCACCCTCATGCTTATAACCAAGCACCCTGCACTGAGGACCCAAGAGCCTGCAATAGGAGTGACTTAGAGGTTTTAAGCGCAGTGACCAGTTTAAAGTGAACTCCCAAGGGTCAACCCATGGGACACCCCTGGTGTACCTATGCTCTGGGTACCTTAGTTGCATGTACTAGGGACTTAAAAGGGTACACCAGTAGCCAATTGTGGATGTATAAGTATACTAACCATGGTCAATTTAGGGAGAACACACAGTGACTGGGGTCCGAATTAGAAGGATCCCAGTCATGCTAGATCAAAAACATACTGACACCAAGCAAAAAGTAGGAGTAACTATCAAAGCAGATCCTACTTTCCTAATGAGATGTTACCTTCATGGTAGAAATCCTTGAAGCATAATAAACAGAGGAATTCTATTTATGGGTCACTTTTCCTGCAGTAGGTGTCAATACACAAACATTTGACACATAAACAGCAGCTGTGATAACAGAACAATGCGGAGCCTATGAAGATTTGGAAATACAGATCAGGAACATATGAATTGATTCCAAGCCGCTTGCCACATGCACTTAGCAGTGTAAGACTGGCTCATCTCTGCAATGAGAAAGCTCCCTTGTCAGTCCTAGCTGGCTATTCACCATATCCTACATTAGCAGCACTAATTGGTGTAGAGCTCCATGTTTCAAGCTCAGACTGTACAGATGTTTGACACAGTTTGTTAGGCAAACATTAACAGCAACACCAGCAAGGGATGTTCAAGCTGTGCAGCCACACTTAGCCATGTCAGCAAATAGTCCAGTAACTATCAACGCAATTATGGGTAAAGTTTCCACTAGACAGGAGGAAATTCTGTTCTGGACTGCACAAAAAACCAACCAGCTTGAAGCAGTGTTTCCCTACACGGGACCTCAAGACAAACACAGAATTCTCACAATGTACCTGCCACTAGGTATAGTTCCCCCAGTGGATGAGTGCCCCAACTAGGGCACAATCTTTGCTGTAATATATACCATTACACATGGTACACCATCCATCGCTGATTTGTCTGACATGCTAAAACAAATTCAAAATGAATAGGGGGCTGCCCCTACTCTGGATTTGGGGATGAAAATAATTGACAATTATGTTACAGTCACCTCAATTCTTTTAAGTACCATAAGAAGGGAAGCAGCTTTACTGGCAGTACACCAGCACTTAACGCCGGCTTCCTTAACAGAGCTGGAATGCAAACTACCAAAAGTTATTGCTGAAACCTTTACAGCTATAGGTTGAGATAATTTGGGAGCCAGAACAAATAAGGCACTGAAAAAGATAATACTAAATAGGCACATGTCTTCTTAAAAATGCTGGGATAAATAAAAAATGTAAGAATAATCAAAAATACGAGGTGGATATCTGCCACCGGAGTCCATTGAAAAGTGTTATAACTTGAATAACTGTCAATCAATTAAACAGCCTGATAGGCATCAGTATACTGATACACGTCCTTCTCGTACTTTTCAGGACTCGCCTGGCAAATACTTGGAGAGAGGATGACTTCAAAGCGCAAACAATAGGAGTATGTAAAACTGAGAAAAGGAATCACAATGCTCATCTGACATCATAATAAAAAAGGAAGACAAACTACCACAACAAAAACCCTATTTCAAAAACTAGAAAGTGGCAGGTATTTTTGTTAAATATGTCACATATATCGAGAACTCTACCTCAGAACAAGGAGTGGGGATTGACACTGCTAGACAGTGCGACAGAGGTCACGATAGTTTGCCAGAATCTTTAAGAGTTTCTATTTGTGAGAGCAACTAATAATTTTATTCAAGTTGGAACGCCAGATAAGCAGGTTACCTCTCCCGACAGACTGTATAATTTGGACATGTGAGGGATTAACACCAGTTTGTGCCCTCATACCATGCCTACATGACCAAGTGAACATAAAACATAAGCATAAACTGGTTTTCTCCACCTGTTATTCTGTTCTTGTGGTTGGAGAATATAACCACAAGACAGCCCAGTTCACTTCCTTAGGCAAATGTTTGAGATAGTTTTCTCTAGCCATAATGAAAACAATTAAATATGAAGAAAAAATAAACCCACCACCAAATGACACCGTTCCCAGCCTCATACCGTGGATTTGTGTCAGTCATGGTGACACAATGAACCAATTACAACTTGTGGACCTGATAGTTTTACTGAAATCCAAGAAATTGTTTTAGTGCAAATATTCCACTATACAGTTGGATAGTGGAAGGTGCGTGACTCTCTGTCCCCTCCCGAACTGTGATAGCCCGTCCCATCTATGGGAGTGTGGCTGGGCACTGCATGTTGTCAGTGGCTTCCTGGAGTCTCCATGACTCCTTCACCTCATCCAGTTGTCTCTCTCCCAAGCAGCACTCTCTGGGCATCGGCGTCTCTGAAGTTGTCCGGCGCTTCTCATCCTGACAGCCTCATACTGCGGTCTCCTTTTCTCTATTCCTCCGGTCTCCAGCGCTATGGGAATCCCTGTGTCCTCAACAGCGTCAGCCCTGTGACTTTATTCACTGTCAAATTTAAAGAGACCACGTCCTTTATGATCAAGGCTACACTGCTTCCAATTCCGGTCACATGAGTAAAGAAGGTATTCTGCCATGAGAGTTCATCGGTAATATCCTCTAATGTATTGTCTGTCCCTTGCCAGCCTGACACATACAGACCACTAGGAGCCAGTCCTTGCCAAAGCAGTTACCAGAACTGTGATTTTACAATCGCTTGCTGGTTGTAGGAAGAAATAATTGTGTCTATCTACCATATTAAAACACACCATGAGTCTAGTCCTGCATAGTAGAACATGAAGGCTCTTGAGTAGTGACCTGTCTCCTCTTACTACCGTGAGGCAAATACCTCCACAAGCATTAAATAATACAGACATTGCTACTCCCCTGAAGGTGATGTCAGATACTGAAGTTCTACTACTTCTTGTTACTGCTGCTAACATTGTAAACACACAATATGTGAATTCACAGACTTCGACTGCCATTCCAAACAAGAAGTTGTTTATTATCAACCACCTTTGAAGGTACCAACCAGTTCTACTTTCCCCTGTGAGCTCCATGTTTTTACCGACTGCCTCTGGCTATTTTGCCGACATTGATGACTTTTCTTCAGATTTGTCTCACGCTTCATTGCATGGGATACAGGCTTCCCTTTTCTGGCTGAAACATACATTTAACTCCACTGTAGTCCTATGTATGGATTGACATTTCACTGCTTTTCGTATTAATTTTGGCTTGGCTTTGTCACAATATTGGTTTTGCTCCAAAATGGAGATTATCTTCCAAAATGCTCTGCTGTTGAAGTGGTAGCTCAGATACTGAAGCCTCATTCTTCTTCACATAAAGTCCGAGGAGACTTGTACTTTGTGAACATTTCTGCATTTCCTGTCCTGGATGGAATTGTTTGGGATAAGGTCTCATTTTACATTCTTGGTCCTACAGAAATATTGCAACTTCCTTGTGTATTTAACATTTCCATGGATGAGGTTAACACTCCTGGTAGTGTTTCTAATGACTGGGATGTTACCACTGTGAAAAGCACGCTTTCAGAGCTAGAATATTATACAGTATTTGAAACTGAGGCTGTATATCTTAATTCTTCTAATTATGGTGAAATGTTGTGTTATTATCATTATTATTATTTAGTTACACAGAGCTAGTACTCCACATGTAGCTTCAATTACACAAAATGAGAAAGACATTTGACACCACCTTTGGGTAGTTTAAACACATACCTGCAAAGGTTTGAGCATTTTCTAGTATCAACCCTTTAGATCCAGTTTCTTATTATTTTAAATGTAACCCTTTATCAGTGATGAAAAATATATGGACCCAGGCAAAATTAATGTATTCAGATTCATTCATTTCCCAGCAGTACATGCAAGGCTATGAATTTTGGAAAGACAACATTGAGTTAAAAATCAGTTTGAGAAACACAAATTTGTAATCTCTAGTACAGTGAGGCTTTATCTAGAGCTTATGTAACACCTAGACAAAAAAATTTTCTGAACAGTACAGCAAACCACCTGCCTGGGTTTGGCTAAAATGAAAGACATGAAGACTCCATCTTTTGCACATTTTGACAATTGACAACACATTCCAAATTTCACAGAAGAGCAGCTCAATATTATGATACAGAATGGTACATATCATTCTTCACTTTCGGGGTAAGATGAGTGGTTTGTGTGGCCAATAGAAACTGATAGCTGTCAAGTATGTTTTCTAAACTTCACAAAGAGTTTTAAAGCAAGCAGACCAGACCACTGACATTTGGAGACACAATATTCAGGAGTGGTTACTACCTACAGTGTAGGGAAGTTATATCAGCTATGGTTACAGCATTCAACTTTACCTACAGTTAAGGAACACTTATCTCTCAATTCTAATGACATAGATTTACATGGTTTCTTGTTGGGTCCTAAATCACCACGTCCTATACTATTTTTATACACCATATACAATTACATTTGGGAAGTTTCCCAGCAGGAAGCTGCAGAAATTGTGAGAGAAATTGATAGGGCTAATTTGTAAAAGGCTTTAGATGTCCTGGATAATAGCATGCCCACATTGTCAACTTGTATTTATTCTCTAAATAATATTATATCACCTGCATTCAACAAAATACAGAATGATATGTCCCTCCTGAATGGAAAAAGTCAGCTGAGATCGATTGTTCAATTGAGTTGGACATTTCAGGTTTTAACATCAATTCACGTGCCATGGAAATACCTTAATATGAATGATTTATCTTCACCCTTATGATGTAACACACACCTAAAAATATAATGGCAAAAAAGACATGACTTTCACAATTTAAACTAGAGAGCATTTAGAAAAATTGTTCTTCGCAGTAGCTGAGACACCATCAGCCGTAAGGCTGATTCAGGGATTCATCTCACTACCAATTTCAATGTTTCATTTTACATCTTGTTTGAAATATTTAAAAATGGCAAATATGAGGCATTAGGAGTGACGTGGAATGAGGTGGTGTTTAGAAGACTGGAATGGCCCAGACTGGAGTGTTGTAAAGTACAAAGGGGAAGATTGCAGGGGTGCATAGTAGAGTATAGTGGAGTAGAGTGCATTGGCGAAGAGTGGAGTGGGGCAGAGTCGAGAGGCATAGAGTGTAGTAGCATAGAGTGCATTGGTATGGTGTGCAGTAGAGTGTGGCAGAGTAGAGTGGAATGGCATAGAGTGCAGTAGTGCAAAGTAGGGTGGCAGATAGTTCAATAGCAGAAAGTGCAGTGTTGCAGAGTAGAGTGTTGTGGAGTGCAGTGGTGTAGAATGGTACAGAGAAGAGTGCCATTCTGAGCAGAAGTGCAGAGTAAAATTGAGAGACATAGAGTACAATGGTGTGGATTAGCATAAAGTGCAGTGGCGTGGAGAACAGTGGCATAGAATAGAGTGTTGCAGAGTAGAGTATAGTGGTGTAGAGGGCAGAGGTTCAGAGTATATTGGTGTAGGGTGCATTGGTTTTGAGTAAAGTGGTGTGGAGTGCATTGGCATAGACTGCAGTGTTGCAGGATAGAGTGGCAAAGTAGAGTGTTGTGGATTGGAGTTGTATAAAGTAGAGTGGAGTGGCTTAGACTGGAGTGGTGTATACTGCATTGGTAAAGATTGCAGTGGTGCAAAGTAGATTAGAGTGGGGGTAGAGTGCATTGACATAGAGTAGAGTGGTGCAGAGTAGAGTATAGTGAATTACTGTAGCGTGAAGTGGTGCAGAGTAGAGTGCAGTGATGCAGTGAGAAGTGGCATAGAGTGGGTAGCATAGGGTGGAGTGGTGCAGAGTAGAGTGCAGTGGCATGGAGAAGTGCAGAAAAGAGTGGAGTGAGGTAAAGACTATGCATGGTGCGATGGCGAACCGCCATTAAAGACAACACATCTTCAGTTGAAATGGCCATTACATTTGCACAGACATGCAGTTTTACTGCTAATAGCATACAGCGCACAATCAATAATGTGTGGACCTATTGTATTGATATTTTTACTGTAATAAATTATTTGTTTCCCCCACACTTCAGAATTAACAAAAAAATTGCTTCAAGTGTGCTTCCTAATTCTGATATGTTCTGAAATATCTGCACAGTTTGTTTACAGACATTTATATTTTGTTTTAACATCCTACAGCCTTCCATCCGGCAACCCACAGAAGCCAGCATGATTGTCACATAAATCCTTTCACTTTAAGATCAGAGAAAGAAAATTAGAACATTTGACTGTTTAGCGCTCCATTGATAACAATGGAGTGCTCCAGGCGTCTAATGGCCGGTAGGAGCCCGGGAAACAACATTCCAATGTTTTTTTTTTCCATTTCACATCTGTTGCTGTGAACAATAGCCTCTCAAGGCCTTAGAGGATTTAAAACTCCTTGGGCTCCGAAAGGCCTTTGTTTTTACTAATTAGAACACTCTGCTCTCCAGGGATGGAGTGTTCTAATAGCCTTAGAGCCCTCTGTAGCTGCTCTACTGGCCATTAAAGGCCTGGTCCCTTGTTAATGGCCTTCAACTTGGGCCTTTAACACTGGAGCAGGCCTTTAATCAGCGGTGGCTCCTCCGCAATGGTGGAGGAGCGTCACCCACCCACTCGTCAGCACTTCAAACAATGTGAAAATAAAACAATAAGAGAACAGGTTTCAAGCCCATTTCATGATCATTTTATTTAGCTTGTGCCGAGGCTTGGGGGGTGCTCAGGTGGTGACAGGCTGGAGGGGGGGAGTTTTGCACTGCCTTCACTGCACATGTAAGTTTGACTGGCTGTCTCACGCCGGCCAAACCAACATGAACAGTGCAGCTCTTTCCAACTCAACTGCATTGCTAGGTTGGAGAGAAGGCAGGCACAGACTCCCAGTCTGTCCTGGAGCCCAAATCATCGTTCCTCAGGCCAATCCTGAAGCTGCTCTTACATGGGAGCAGCTGTAGGATTGGCCACAGGACAGGCTAGGAGCCTGTGCCTGCCTGCAGTGAAGAGGATCAGAAGAGTGCGATGCTGGAGGGCAGCAGGTAAGTTTAAAAACAAATTCTGTCTGTCTCTGTCACACCCTGTCCCCTCCACCCCTCCCCCGCTCCACCTCTTTTCCCCGATACGAGGGGCTCCTCCCTTCAATGGCCAGTAGAGCCTGCTACATCGGGCTCTAAAGCTGAGTTCTTGGAAGACAGAGCCTAACATTTGACCTCTGTCTTTGAATGCACAGCAGAAGTCACAAGATAAGAACAAGATTTAAATGCCTGTTTACAGAAATCGAGCACTGGTGGGAGGATACCGTAAACAGGATATGGGCTATGCAGACATTAACTCAAGCTGGATAGCCTAAAATAAATAAAACCAGCAAAAAGAAAGCAAGCACATGTGAGTTAAAAAACACAAAGCTCATGGTTAGCAATGGACAGAATACATTCCAAGAAAAGCTTTCCGAATATACCCAAGATGTTGTCAGCAAACCAGACAGCTGCACTGTCTGGTAGGCTTCCACTTAAAAATGAACGCCCACATTTTGCCGCCTGCCCTGACGTGTTGCAAGATTGCCTTCAACTCTAACGCTGGCAAAGAAAATGAGCTTGCATGCACCTTTTGTAAAGTAAGTCAGTCATAACTGATGCAGTGGAGCGGGCGGCTCACACCATTGAAGCCCATTGCCACTGCACCAACTTCTCTAATAATATCTACCACCAAGCAAAGTGGACAGTCTCTGCATTTCCTTCTTTGAAAACATTGTTCCTCATCTTGCCCCACCTAATCTTCATGATATATCTGTGTCCATGATATGGTGTCTCCTCTCTTCACTTGGATCACTGCTCTTAGGCCCAAATCAACACTGCCACAACCAGGAAGCAATAAGCCTTAAGGAGCGCAAGAAAGGATAGTGACAGAGCCATTATTGGAGTTTAGTTGGCCGCTCACTCCACTGGGCCTCACTGCCACTGTACATTCAAAACCAATAATACATATGGCCCTGTACCCTCTGCCCACTCCACAGGGCCATCCGTCCTAGACCGAAGAACCAAGCAGGCTGTCTATCCCTTGGTGCTAAAAAAGGGATAAAAGTCCCACATCTTGTCCGTGTTGCTTGGACCCAGCTCCCTGAACAACAAGGGTGATGTGGGCTATAATGATAAGTATGGGCCCACATTTCTCCTTTTCAATAGTAAAATAGACATAAATATGGTGCAGTGGTACCTCATGGAGCCACTGCCCCTGCCGCACTAATGGTCATAATGGCTATTTAAATAAGAAAAAAATAGGCCCCTGAATCACACTCCTTTCCACAGGCATCTCTCTGAAGAATCTGTCTCTGTCCATTTGTAAATTAAATAAATTAGCTCACATATAGTATCCCTTCATCTGGGCCGTTTCTTTGATGGTATCCATGTATCTTGTTCCTTTCCTCTTCCTCTAGGGCATTGGTCTTCAATCTGTGGGGCGCGACCTCCAGGGGGGTCGTGGAGTCCTGGGAAGGGGGTCGCAGATTCTGCAGAGTGCAGTTCCTGGCATTGGGCTGATGGAGGGTGCTCACGGCGGAGGCAGAGTTCACACCGAGGGGTGAAAAACATCAAAGCCTCATTAACAAGTAAAAGGTCTTTTCAAGACCTGTCAAGTACTTGGGTGTGACTGTGTGTCCCTGAAGCTGTTTCAGCCGGGCTCACATACACGAGCTGGGGGGAGCTGGGGGTGGGGGGGCTGGGGGAGCAGGCTGTAGTGTAGCCCTTTGAGTTCAATAGATGTTGCGCACCTGGAGCTGCGGGTCCCGTGACACGTCCCCCGCCCCCAGCAGGGAGGCACAGAGATGTCCTCCCATGAGCGGGAAAGAAGAAAGAAGACGACGACGCAGAGAGATACTGATCCCCCCTGCCCCCCCCCATGAGAGAGGCACAGAAAAG
Organism: Lissotriton vulgaris; assembly: GCF_964263255.1. Taxonomy (NCBI): domain Eukaryota; kingdom Metazoa; phylum Chordata; class Amphibia; order Caudata; family Salamandridae; genus Lissotriton; species Lissotriton vulgaris. The sequence continues at coordinate 1,998,587,546 of NC_141689.1, forward strand.
GTGGGTGGATGGATGTATGTTAGGCTGAAGGATGGATGGATGTGTGAAAAGGTGGGTGGATGAATGATGACTGGATGGATGAATGAAAGGGTGGATGGATGAAGGATAGATTGGTGAAGGATAGATGTATGGATGGAAGAATGAAAGGGTGGACGGATGAAGGATGCATGGATGAAAGGGTGGATGGATGAATGATGGATGTATGGATGGAAGGATGAAAGGGTGTATGGATGAAGGATAGATTGGTGAAGGATAGATGTATGGATGGAAGGATGAAAGGGTGGACGGATGAAGGATGCATGGATGAAAGGGTGGATGGATGAATCATGGATGGATGGATGTGTAAAAAGTGGGTGGATGAATGATGGGTGAATGGATGGATGAAAGGGTGGATGGATGAATGATGGATGTATGGATGAAAGGATGAAAGGGTGGATGAATGAAGGATAGATTGGGGAAGGATAGATGTATGGATGGAAGGATGAAAGGGTGGACGGATGAAGGATGTATGGATGAAAGGGTGGATGGATGTATGGATGGATAAATGGTTGCATGGATGAATTATGCATGGATGGATGTGTGAAAAGGTGGGGGGATGAATGATGGGGGATGGATGAAAGGGTGGGTGGATGGATGTATGGATGAAAGGGTAGATGGATGAAGGATGGATGTGTAAAATGGTGGGAGGATGAATGATGAGTGGATGGATGAATGAAAGGGTGGATGGATGAATGATGGATGTATGGATGGAAGGATGAAAGGGTGGAAGGATGAAGGATAGATTGAGGAAGTATAGATGTATGGATGGAAGGATGAAAGGGTGGATGGATGAAGGGTGGACGGATGAAGGGTGTATGGATGAAAGGGTGGATGGATGTATGGATGGATAAAAGGTTGCATGGATGAATGATGCATGGATGGATGTGTGAAAAGGTGGGGGGATGAATGATGGGTGGATGGATGGATGAAAGGGTGGGTGGATGGATGCATGGATGAAAGGGTGGGTGGATGAATGATGAGTGGATGGATGGATGAAAGGCTGAAGGATGGATGGATGTGTGAAAAGGAGGGTGGGTGAATGATGAGTGGATGGATGAATGAAAGGGTGGATGGATGAATGATGGATGTATGGATGGAAGGATGAAAGGGTGGATGGATGAAGGATAGATTGGTGAAGGATAGATGTATGGATGGAAGAATGAAAGGGTGGACGGATGAAGGATGCATGGATGAAAGGGTGGATGGATGAATGATGGATGGAGGGATGTGTAAAAAGATGGGTGGATGAATGATGGGTGAATGGATGGATGAAAGGGTGGATGGATGAATGATGGATGTATGGATGGAAGGATGAAAGGGTGGATTGATGAAAGATAGATTGGTGAAGGATAGATATATGGATGGAAGGATGAAAGGGTGGACGTATGAAGGATGTATGGATGAAAGGGTGGATGGATGTATGGATGGATAAAAGGTTGCATGGATGAATGATGCATGGATGGATGTGTGAAAAGGTGGATGGATGAATGATGGGTGGATGGATGAAAGGGTGGGTGGATGAAGGATGGATGTATGGATGGGAGGATGAAAGGGTGGATGGAAGAAGGATGGATGTATGGATGGGAGGATGAAAGGATGGATGGATGAATGATGGATGTATGGATGGGAGGATGAAAGGGTGGATGGATGTATGAATGGATAAAATGTTGCATGGATGAATGATGGATGGATGGATGTGTGAAAAGGTGGGTGGATGAATGATGGGTGGATGGATGGAAGGGTGGATGGGTAAAGGATGGATGTATGGATGAAAGGGTGGATGGATGAAGGATGGATGTATGGATGGAAGGATGAAAAAGTGGATGGATGGATGTGTGAAAGTGTGGGTGAAAGTGTGGGTGGATGAATGATGGAGAGATGTGATGAGGTCTAACAGGCACATTTATGGTTGTCAAAAGTTGATGATGAGGAGTGCCAGTTTCTAGAAACTTTTGTCGGAAGGGGGTCCTTACGTCTAAAAAGGTTTTACAAGGGGGTCTCGGCATCAAAAAGTTTGAAGACCTCTGCTCTAGGGCCATTACTTTGACCATCCAGTGGTCCAGACCTTCATGGCTCTGCATCTGAATATGGGCCTCCTCCTTGCCACTTCCTCAACCGACCTGAACGGAAGTCTGCATGTAAACAGAAGTCAAAGTGGGTGGGATCTATGGGGATCCATGTGCCTATGCTTTTTCAATTTTACAAACACAGTTCTATTTTATTTTGTTAAAAAAACAACCATACGAAAGGGATTGGCCTTTGGGGAAATGTGGCAGCCTTTCTTGTTACTACTCACACCTGAATTCCGCAAACTTACTTGCCCTAAATATTTGCACCTACTACATTTACCAGAGACTGGTGCTTCAACCACCCTGTATAACGACTAACAGGCACCATCACAACTTCAAGACCCTGAAAGATACAATGCAATATGGTGAATGGAGGGAGGGGGAGTGAAGGGAGGGGGGGAGGGAAATGTGCCTTTTTTGACTTTTGTATAGGTATTACATATGCAGGGTCGTGTAAAGCCCAAAGTGATGCAAAGTCTTTTTTTGGCACTGTTAGATCGGTTTCACAAAATTGCAATAAAAAGATTGAAACCTGAAAAAACAACCATATCTGGATGGTTAATGCAGACCTGTAGGTGCCTCTGGCTGAAAATGAAGGTGTTGTCTTGTCACCTGGCTGTGAAGCTCTCAGAGGTACAAAGAGCTAAAGAAACAGGCCTTCTCACCAGAATGTCTGATACCCGAAATTAATGTAAATGGATGTCAATGGTTAATCACCAAATTCACAGGCAGCTTGGGAGCCTTATATACTTTAATTTATGGGGTTTAAGCTTCATGCTGACAAAGATTTATTATTTTTGAGAGATAACATAAGAGAGTGAGTTCTGCAATGCATCTTTTTAATAAACAGTTATAAAAACGTTTGCACTAGTTGCAGCCTGATTACGTATTACTAAACATATGATTTAAAAAAAAATGTTTTGCCTTAAACACTAAATCAATTTGCAGCAGCCTATCACATAGTGTGTGTAATAGAATTTAAAATAATAACTTATAGTCACATATTCACAGGGCTTTCTGTCATAGGTTTGGACCTTGTAACACTATAAATAAACAAGTCGCTCTTCCTCACTGCAACAACCAGGATTCAATTCTGGGAATGTCTAGCCACACACACACACACACACACACATCTGCAGTGATTGCATTAACCAATTTAGGGTTCATACCGTAAACAAATTATTTCCCACCAATTAGTTTAACTTGCATTTTCATTTAAGATGTGAGTGTTATGTATGTCGTAAACTGAAATATAAAGAGCAAAACAGTTCCAAAATATTTTGTACTTTTTAAGCATGTCTTTATCTGCCACCACACTCACTGATCCCTGCGCCCACAGGATATAGGAGGACAGTTCCTATGCTTTTTATGCAGCTTGCCTCCTGTAAATGTAAACAGCCTGCAAACATGACAATTAAAAAAGGTCTTGCTTCTAGGCCATATTTCTTTGCAAGTACTTGCGGAGGCATTTGCTTCCCCTAGAAATAAAGCCACTGACCCCGAGTCAGGCATGCCCCACAGTTTGTAGTGCTTTGACTTACAGTGTAAATCTGAGGAGTGGTTTTAACCCAGCTTCTGTATGCATGAGCCTAGATGTTGCCACCACAGTTCACTAGTGCCAGATCAAGCTATACATGTCGTTAGGTGTGGCACAAGAATTGAAGAAAACCAATGGATTCTTGTAATTCTACTTGTGTAAGTGTATGATTAAAAATACTTGCACCGTGACGACAGTTAGGCCTTCAGGCCACTTTTTTGATTTTTGTCTATCCCTTGTAATTCTCCAGTGATTTCAAGATCTTCATGTCCAGTGTCCTCATTGTCCAGTTTCCTTCTCTAAGTGAGCCAATCGCACTACCGGTGTTACATATGAAGTGACATGAGCATGAAATGCCATTTCAATTCCGCCATAAGAAGGGATGAAGCCTAAGGACAGAAAGAGGAGGCCACAAATGTTATATTTAAATTCTGAAATAATTTTACCGCAGAAGTTCCTTTTTGGAAACTGGTGGGTGAAAGAACCAGAACTCAAAAGTATCAGTATTATAATGGAAAATATATTTCCCAGAATCATTAGTAAATGCAAGGAGCATTCCATCATGGACAAATGGATGGGACAGCATATACAGATAGATGTAAGGGACATGTACAGTGGAGTGCCTACAGCAGGTAATCATTGGTTAGGTTTATGATTAGTTTGGGTAGGTAATTGGCTAAATGGGTGGTGCATTATATGCTATCAAATTTTATATTTCTATATTAAGGGTGCAGTTTTTTGGTCATCAATAATATTTTCTGTTCTCTCATGGACAATAGCAAATTCTTAACAGTGCAGAAGAAAACAAGTTACTTACTGTTTTTGGAAATCGTAGTCCTTATTTTTTGAGTTAGGAAGCTTTATTGAAAATGATAAACATAGTAAAACATCATTACAGAAACATGTGACAAAAAGTGAAAAATGGAATGATAATAGAACAACATACATGTGAGTCAGTCCCAAAAAAGGGAAGTAAAAATATACTAGGGTAAAAGAGCCTTTTAAGGTTTTTATAAGGGATGGGAAAAAACAGAAAAGGAAAGAAAGGGGGGAGGGAGAGAGAAGGGGTAGCAATGAATGCAAATTCAATAACAAATAATATTGTAAACGTTAAAATTACCAAAGTGAAAGGATACCAATGGGTACTTAGAATACAACATCGGTGACTCAAGAAGCATGTCTGGAAAGATAAACGGTTAAAGGTGACCACAACAGGTTCTTTTGAATTAATAGAGGTATTGAGGTGGAGAAGGCGCGATCCAGTCTATAAAGATGACATAACATGTTCCACCAGGCGTGATATGAAATCTTTGAAGTGTCTTTCCGGTTGGTTGTAATGATCTGAAAAGAAATAGCTAACTTAAGGTCTATAAATGTATGCACATTACATGGAACTTCCCATAAAGGTGAAGAGCCTCCGAAAAATATATGTACAATCTCGAAGGGCAATTCGGTGGATAGAATATCATTTAGTTTTGATGAAATACGAGACCATAGGGATTTTACCCACGGGCAATGAAAACACATATGGAGAAAATCACTGTCGTCACAAGAACAAGACTCTAGTAATATAAATTTGTGCAACCCAGAGGGGGTAAAAAGAGTTCATTGTAAAAAAATATATAGAGTTTGTGTAGTACTAGCAGAGCAGGAAGAGGTGTGTATTTTGGACCATATAGAATCCCAGGTCTGAAATGAAAACTCCTGGGCCAGATCTTTTTCCCACAAGAGTTCCAGTTTAGATTTAGGTCTGTCTAAAGCAGGACAGGAGAGTAGTCTGTAAATCGTAGCAGCCTTGAGGGGAGTAGTAAAGTCTTGTGTAGGGGAAGCGGGATGAACAGGAATGGTAGGCGAACACCCTTAGAAAGGACATGAGTCAAAGAGGCCTTTAGTAAGGGATATTGAGAAGAGTGTGATTGAGAAATGGCAAATGAGTCACGGATAACTGAAAATTCCCTTGGAATGTTATCCTTCAGTACATGATGAAATGTGATGATACCTTTGTCAATCCATTCCTTCCAAAAAAAGCAGCCGGTTGTTGATCTATAAGGATTTGTTATACCAGATTGGAGTTTCGGCAAGAAAGTCATCATAGGAGAGAAATGAGTGAAACAGGGAAAGAGCAAGGGCTTTGGAATGATTAAATAAGGGAGTGAAAAGACGCTTTGGAGGCTGAGACAAGTGAGTGGCTGTAAGGAATGAGAAAGGGAAAAGTTGTGCAAGCTCTAGTGAACTCCAAACAGTTAGGGGAGGGGATGAAGAATCAGTTAAAAAAGGCCATATTTGTTTTAACGTAATGGCAGAGTGAAATCGACTAAGGTTAGGGAAATTGACTCCTCCTAACTCTTTGGATTGTTGAAGATGGTAGAGAGAAATTCTGGCTGTACGATTATTCCATAATAATTTTGTGAGGAAACGAATTATGGTGCTAAAGCAAGAGAGCGGAAGGGAAACCAGGAGCATCAAGAGATAAAAGTTGATAATGGGGAGAAGCATCATTTTAATAGTGGCTAATCTCCCCCACCAGGATAGGAAAAGAGGGGACCAACTTCCAATGAGGGCAGAGAGTTTTTTGAGTATATCTGCAAGGTTTATCTTGATAGTTTGTTTGATAGTGTTGGCATAAATAACACCTAAACATTTAATATTCCTGGGATTCCATTCAAATCCAGAACCATGGAACATGTGAGAAAAACAGAATTTGTTAAGGGGTAAAACTTCAGACTTATCAATTTTTAATTTGTTACCGGAAACTAAGTAATATTCATGTTATAAAGCGAAGAGAGAGGGCAGGTAGGTAGACGGATTGGAGATGTAAAGAAAGATATTGTCTGCATAAGCAGTAAACTTAATATCAATATTCTGAAATTTAAAGCCTGTATAGGATGGGAAGCGCCTTATTTTTTCCAAGAAGGTTTCTAAAGCAAGAATAAAAAGAAGTGGGGAAAGGGGGCATGTTATGTTATATTTGATTTATAGAGCGCGCAGCTACTCGAGAGTATCCCGGCGCTTATTTCATAAAAGAAAGAGAGGCACACTAATCCGAATTAAAAAAGCAACGTTTTTGAACAGCAGTGGGTCTTGAATGCTACGCAGTGCCGAGGGCAGCATGTTCCAGGCTAAACTTGCTCTGCGGAGAAAGGAGTTTCCACCAAGATGCTGACGCTTAAACCTCGGGGTCTGCATCAACAGCTGAGCAAAAGAGTGCAGCTGTCTCCATGGGGTATAAAAGGTGAATCTCTTTTGCAAATAGATGGGACCTAAACCATAAAGAGCCCAATGAACAATTGTCAGCATTTTAAATTTCAGACGAGATTCAACTGGAAGCAGGTGCAAAGAAAGCAAACGAGCCCGAACTGAATGCCTAGATGACAAACCCACTAGAAGTCTGGCCCCCGAGTTTTGCACCACCTGCAATTTCTTCACAAGGAAACCCGGACAGCCGACCAAACGGGATAAAATCAGTGCACAGATCACCGTTTCTCTAGCCGTGCTAGGCAAAAAGGGAAGAAACTTCCTCAGGCTTTTCAGCGTGCCAAAACAAGAGCCAGCCAGTTTCTTTACGTGCGTCACAAAGTTCAGATTTTCATTGAACCAGACGCCAAGATTTTTGGCAGCGCCTTTCCTCTCTGAAGGGCGAGGGAAGTTGGGAGGCCAAAGCCTCTGTCTAAAATCCGCCGGGAAAGGGCCGTACAGCAGCACCTCAGACTTCCCTTCATTGCATTTCAGCTGTGTCTCTGCCAACCAATGGAAGACTGAGGACAGGCAATGCTGAGCTGACTCAACCGAGTCGTCCTCCTTGTTCCAAGTGAACAACAACTGGGTATCATCCCCATTTGCCATCACCTTAGCCCTCAGTGACTCCGCAAGATACACCAGTGGAGTAACGTAGATGTTAAAAAGGAGAGGGCTAAGTGATGACCCCTGCGGTACCCCTGTGGATACAGGCATAGGTGCAGAGGCACTCGGAGGGAGCCAGACCTGTTGTCTGCGACCTTCCAAAAAGGAGCTAATCAATTGCTTTAAAAAAAATATTTTTATTGAGTTTTTAACCCATTTCCCCCCCCCCCCCTTTTTGGTACAGGTCATTTCACAATCTACATTTTTGTATTTCTTTTTACATTTCTTCAAAGATGAACAAATTAAACATGATAAACAAAGAGTCAATGGTCAAGAGAGAGAGAAAGAGATAGGACAGAATGATTCATAAATCGGGAATAAGAGAAAAAAGACGATATCCATTACAATAATCATTTTTGCCTAAAACAATAAGAAGAGGAGAAAAAAAACAACAAAAAAAACAACCTTATATATAATTTCCAAAGCAATAAATATATCTCACACTATGGTACCCTCTTCATCTCAGATTAATCAGTTTCCTCTTCCCTCCATCTTTTTACTGGACCCCAAACCTGAAGTCCTATCTTTTTTCCTCTTTTCCCTCTTCTTGCATAAATAGATTTTTCTAAATTATAAGCTGACAACAACCTTCCCAACCAGTCATGTTGTGTAGGTGGAATTTTTTTAAGCCATGCTGACGCAAACATTAATCGATAAATTGCCATTGCCACAAAAATAAAGTTAGCCTTTTCCAGCTGTGTTTGATGCTCCCTTACTCCAAAAATGATTATTGATGGGGTTAATTTGATTTCTATCCCCAGGGACCTTTTTAAAAACCACTCTATTCCTTCCTTGGTTGTTTGGAGGTGAGTGCATGTTACAAACATATGTATTACATCCGCCTGATCTGCAGAGCATCTTGGGCATGTAATACCATTATCGCCTCCCCATTGCGCAATCCTAGCCGGAGTGTAATATAACGAGTATAGAGTTTTGCGCCTGGAGTGATGCTGAGCATAGAATTTCCTGTCCTTTTTGTAATGACCAATAAAATATTTCTTTGTCTATGCCCATCTTGGTAACCCACTTCCGCTCCTGTTTTTCTAGGTCATCAGGTTTCGCATTAATCAATTCTGCATAAAGAATTTTAATCGTACATCCTACACCCCTCTCAATCACATCCAAAATTGGATTTGTAATAAATCCTGCTGGTCCACCTTTTTTCGCTGACATATAACTTCTAATTTGTAGAAACTTAAAAAAATCCCTGTATTCTGAATCATATTTTTCATGAATTTCGGAAAATTGCAGCATTCCCCTTATTCCCATTATATCTCCTAATTTTTGGATTCCTTGCCTGCCCATTTAACAAATATTGAGTTTGAGAAGATCTTAGAAGGTAATGTATTATTATGTAGTAGTCTAGTGAATCTATTAAATTTACCTAAACAATATTTTTTTGTGAAGGCCTTCCAGATGTTATGGGCGGCTGTCACCGTCTTAAATTTCGTCCTTTTAAAATAGGAAGAATCAGTACACTTCAAAAATACATTTTCTGCTTCCATTCCTAATACCAGTGCATAGATATCAACTGTCCCAAGACTGTCCTGACATTCTATTTCAGCCCCTCCTATCAAACCAGACATATACTGCAAGGCGGCTGCCCAGTAATATAATTTAAAATCCGGTAAAGCCCACCCTCCTCTCTCCCTTGTAACGTCATGAATCTCATCGCCCTCCTTGTCTTTCCCTTTGCCCAAATAAATCTATTTGTTATGTGTTCTATGATTTTAAACCATTTTGTTTCAAATGATAACGGTATTGCCCGAAATATATACAAAAATTTCAGTAGAAAAATCATTTTAATTATATTTGAGCGCCCAACTATAGAGAGGTGGAGATTATCATATCTATCCAGGTCTTTTTTCATCTTGGCTATTATTGGGGCTATATTTCATTCGACTAATTTATCTAAATCTGCTGTGATTTTTACCCCTAAATATGTCCCTGACTGTACTACCCGTGAATCATTACATGTCAAATTCCTATTCTGGATAATTTGGGTCTTAGTAACGTTTAAGGCATATCCAGACATTTGGCCAAAGCATATAGACTCCCTTTCCACCTCGCTTATGGCCACTGTGGGGTCCGATGTCATTATCACCACATCATCCGCATAAGCCAGTATTTTGCAGTCCCCCCTACAGGTCTTAATCGGGTAGATACTGTTGTTTGCCTCAATCTTGCATATATATGGGTCCATATACAGAGCAAACAATAGTGGTGAGCAGGGACAGCCCTGCTGCGTTCCTCTATTGATTTTTAATGGAGAGGTGAAGCCAGCATTCACTCGTATATGAGCTGTAGGTAATGTATATAGTGCTTTAATTGCCTTAAGAAACCCTGGACCAAACCCAGCTCTTTCCAAAATAAACCACAGATAGTCTCAGGAGACCCGATCAAAAGCCTTCTCCGCATCCAGCATCATTGCTGCCATCGGGTCTCCTGAAACTTCTGCGGCATCGAATAAAGTTACAACCTTCCTTGTGTGATGGGTAGTTCCCCTCTCAGGTACAAATCCATGCTGGTTGATACTTACTAAGGTCTCAATAGTATTTGCAAATCTAAGGGCCAAAATTTTAGAGAATATCTTCGTATCAGCGTTCATGAGAGTTATTGGCCTGTATGACCCTGGCATATAAGATGGCTTATCTTTTTTTAATATAACCACGATGTCAGCTCCGGCCCAAGACGCCGGTATAGAAATTCCTAGTTGAGCCTGCTTCATTGTAGTACATAAATCTTGTTTGAGTACTTCCCAAAAAGTTTTATAAAATTCTGCAGGTAGTTGGTCTGGACCTGCTGCTTTACCTATAGGTAGGCTCATCAGAGCTGACTCTATCTCATCCTGTTCAAAAGGAAGCTCTAGGTTTTGCTTTTCCTCTTCCGATAAACTCATTATCGGAATCTCCTGCAAATATTCCGCTATTTTATTAGTATCCTTTGATTGCCCCTCACTGTATAATACAGCATAATATTGTCTAAAAACCTCGCGTATCCCCTCTGAATCTGTAAAAGTATTCCACGCCACATCCTTGATTTCTCTAATCTCGCCAGAGGCTACCTTCTGCCTTGTCCTTGCTGCCAATGTGCGGCCTACCGTCTCGCTACACTCATAGCATTTTTCCCTCTTTATAAGATATGTTTTTGCAGCCTTCTCTGCTATGTTCTCCTGTGCTTCCATTTTAGCCTTAGCCACCTTGATAATTGCTTGGTCCAATGTGTCACCTACGGTGGCTGCTCTAGCTAGGGCATCTTCTGCTTCTTCCACCGCCTGAAACAGTTAAGCAATTTTGGCCTTCTCCTGTTTTTGAGTAAAGATACTATAACTCAAAGTTTCAGCGCGGGCTGCAGCTTTAAAAGCATCCCAGACAGTGCCCGTATTAGCACTTCCTCTGTTAATCTCAAAAAATGTTTTGATCCAATGCTTCATATGCTGAATATAATGATCATCTTTCAAAAGCCCCCTTTCAAACGTCTAAATCCTCTCTGTCTTCCCCCTACTGGCCATGCTAACTGTTGATATCAACAGATTGTGATCAGATAGTATCCTGGGCAATCTTTGAATCTTTGCTCCTGACATTAAGGAATTTGAAATAAAGCAGTAATCTAATCTGACACAAACCTTATGTGGAGCAGAGTAGTAGGTATATCCTGGGTCTTTATATTTTAAAAATCCCCAAACATCAATCAAAGCATTGTTCTTTACCAGATTGGTCAATGCCCGGTATACTCTCTGTTTCCTCCCATGATATAGATTCCTTCCCTTAGCCCAAAGCCCACCTGCCCCATTTATATTAAAATCCCCAGCGAGGATAATTCGAGAGGGCCATGTCGCTAATTCCACGTCCAAGAATTCCAGCACCTCTGGGTCATCTTCTGTTGATCCATACATAGTAGCCAAAGTGACCCACTCCTGTCCAATCATACACTCTACCAGGGCCAATCTCCCCCACTGATCTTCAAGCTTTCTTTTTATTATGACTCTTTTATTTCTTGATAATATGGCTACCCCTCGATTCGTAGACCCTTGTTTGGAATAAGCTAATAGAGTAAACCTCAACTGATCTAACAGACCTGCTTTTATGTGAGTCTCCTGAAGAAAAATAAAATCGGGTCTCATGGTCTTTAATAGTATTCCAACCCGCTGCCTTTTTTGCCTATCATTTAATCCGCAGACGTTCCAAGTGACTACTCTGATTTCCATTCGCTTTTTTTATCAAATGTCCAAATGTTACCACTCTTTTTGTTTATACATTTCATCCATATTTCTCTTCTTTTCCTCCCCTTGGTCATTCTTTTTATCCCATGTTTTACCCTTGATCCATGTCCTGCACCAAACCACCCCCCCTGACCTCCCTTCCAAACCCCCCCTGTACAGGCAATTAGGTCAATCCTGACCTATATGTGACTGCTCCTAACGCCAGTGCCCTCCTCCCCCCCACTCCGATGCATTATAGACGTTACCTACACTTGTAATCTAATCTTTAACAAACAAACCATCAAGTACTCTCAGATTACTGCTTGCTTCTTACTTTTTACTACTTACTATTAGTTCACATTGTCTATTTATCATTTAACGTTTAACAATCAGCAATTATAATATATTTACAAGTTAGATCCAGTATGACCTCTTTTTTCTCTTTTTTTTTCTCTTATATTGCTTCTAGGCCCCCTGTCTCACTGCCACCGCCATGTTATTTTGCCCTCCCTTCCCATTGTCCTTTAGCTCTGACAGGTACTCCTTGGCCTTAATCTCTGAGAGGAAAAATCTGGCAGATCCCTTCATGACCACTTTCAGTTTACATGGAAACAACAGATACGCTTCTGCACCGATATTTTGAAAGGGAGTTATTAATTGTCTCATTTGCCATCTCCTCTCCACGGTAGTGTGGCAAAAATCTGGTCTGGCGAAGAAAGTTACTCCTTCACCTGTGCGTCTTGCCTCTGGTTTAGCCTTTTCGAGAATCTCTTGTCTTGCCAGATAGTTTCCCACAAATATCAAAATAGCTCTGGGCTTGTCGGTTTCTTGCACTCTTTTCTGAGTAAACGGGAAGCGATGTGCACGCTGTATCTCCACCTCCCAGTTCCAAGTCTTGTTTTCCGGAAAAGCGCTCCTAAACAACTTAATTACAAAAGTGCGAGGATCTTGCCCTTCCAATCCCTTAGCTATTCCAAGGAGTCTTATGTTATTTCTCCTTTGGCGATTCTCAAAATCCTCTAGTTTCCATTTCACATCTGTAGCCGTCTCCTCCTGTTCCTTAAATGCCCTGTTCTTTCCTCTACATCAGTGACTCTTGTTGCCAAGTCTGTGTAAAGCTTATTCACTTTTCTCATAGAGCCTTGAATTTTTTTATTAGCCTGCTTGGCCCTTCGACTTTCAGCTCTGGCTTCAGTTTGCATCTGTTTCAACATATTATATAACAAATCCATAGTAGTGCCAGGTTGATTTGTGTTACCTGTTTGGGCCGAGGGTTGATGATATAGGTGTGAGGGAATTTTTACCTCTCCCTCCAAATAAATCTGTGAGGTAGCGGAGTAGTCCCAGTCCAGCCTTTTGGACACCAGCATTGGGCTTGCCGATCTTCTTGACTTAGCTAATGACCTACTATTAGCTGTTCGTGAGTTTCGAGAAGGATTCCCCCTATATAATGTTTTTCCTTCTGCCCCATCAGTGGTCTCTAACTCAGATAGATCAGAACTGCTTCCCTCTGGTGTTGATGTCAATCCTGACACATCTTCTACACTTTCGGCGTCATTCAATGAGAAAAAACATTTGTCACTAGGAGAGCCTGGGGGGGATTAGTATGCGGATTAGTAAGAGTTATGGGTGTATTTTTCCCCCCTCTTCTCTTTACTCGCGCAATCTCAGCAAAGTTTTTGGGTGTACAACTGGCTGTATCTGTTTTGGGATCGCCTCGAGGCTAGAGCTCCCTTCATTCTGTTTTCCAGGATTGCCCAAAGTCACTTCTATAGCAGGATTATCCAGATTGTGCGAGTGAGTCTCAGGGTGAGTACTAACCCCGTTGTCATTACCATTACCCTTAGCCTCAACTACCTCAATGGGTTGCAAATCCTCACTATCGCCCCCTTCAATTAGATTAAGTGCCCCAACTTCTCTAAGTGTCAAATCAGAAAGTACCTCGTTTTCCTCGACGAGGTGAACACCATTCTGATCTCCTTGCAGTTGCATTTGCAGTTGCTGGAGCTCCGGGGTCTGAATCACTGTCTCGGTTAGTGATTCCAATTGATCGCTGAGCTCTGTTCCTTCAGTCACGTTGTCCCGTGTCTCGGGGGCCGATAGCGCTGCCTGCGGCAATTCGGCATCCTGCCGTTCGTCACTTTGTGCATCCAGCGCCGGTGTGAGTGCTTTGGTGTTTGGCGCTGAGGTGTTTGGCACAGTAGCAGCGGTTGCGGAGCTCGACGCGTTCACAGTCGAAAACACTTCTAACAAGGTAGGCTGACGGAGGAAGCCCTCCTCGTTGTCCCGAATTTTGTACTGCTTTCTTCCCCAGATTTCCTCGCTCCTTTCTTTCCTTTAGGGGCACCTCTTCTCTGCCCGTATTGTCGTCCTCTTTGTTTCTCGTAATATTTCTGTGATGGTGTACTACTCCCTTCGAGTTGTAGGAGGGCATCCCGGGGTCACTCTGGTTCGCGTTATCTTTCTCCTTCTCTTTGTCCTTGTCCTTTGGCTTCAACACTCTTGCTCCCTTTGCCATCACGAAAGCCCGGGCTCGTTGAGACAGGAAAATACAATGCCTCAAAAGTTTGTTTTTAGCTAGAGCAGAGTATAATCCAGAGGTGTCAGATATAAGCTCAGCACAAACTTATAATTGGAGTCTGGGAGTAAAGCTCATTTCTCTGCAAATACGGCTATTGACTCAGCAGTATTCTTCATAATTCTTCATGCACCGGAGAGGAGGAAAGTGCAGCCACTTTCATGTGCTATCGGCGGCCATCTTGCCTTCTGAGCTAATCCATTGCAAGGCCTTGCAATGGAGCTAATCCATTGCAAGGCCGTGCCAGAGATGCCTATTTATGACAGGCCACTAAGGAGCATGGCATGAGGCACAGTATCAAATGCCGCCAAGAGATCTAGCATAACCAACGCTGCTCTCCCCAGGCATCCAGACACTCCCGGATCGTCTCTGCCACTTCTAGCAAGGCGGACTCCGTGCTATAGGAAGCACGGAAGCCAGATTAGGCCGGATGGAGTTGACTTGCCCCCTCAACAGAGTTGGTTAGTTGAGAGGTAACCACCTTCTCGCATACTTTAGCTAAACTTGGAAGAAGCGAGATAGGGCGGTAGTTCTCAGGCACCGACGGGTTAAGCAAAGGCTTCTTAAGAAGTGGGAGGATCAAAGCATGTTTCCATGCCTTAGGAACATACGCATCACGGAGTGATTTGTTGACCATAAAATTCACTTCTGTGTTGACGGTGTCTGCCAAATCCGACAACATGCTGGCTGCACCAGGATCGTTAGGTGAGCCAGACCTAAGGGCCTTTAGGCTTCTGAGAGAGCTGGTGGAGTCAACAGGCCTAAACTCAGAAAAGGTGGAGGCTAATTCTGCCCTAATCATAGGCAGCGCCCACACCGCCTCAGCATTTCTAGGAACAATCGCGAATGACAGAGTATTTTATCCCGAAAGAATGACGCCAAGACGTTACACCAAGTTTCAGAGACAGAAGTAACTGCCACCTGGGCATTGGGGGCCAAGAAGATCTGCACAATTGCAAAGATTTATTTGAGGTTATTGTTGGCTCGATCAATGCGAGTGGCGTAATGCTGGCCTTTGGACTCTCTTATTGCCGCATAATACAGTTTTTGTTTAGGTCTAAGAATATTTTTTTATGTTTGACGGTAACCACGGGCACGCTAAGCTCTCTGCTACTTTGCACGCATGTTTCAGAGTCCTCAGTTCAGAGGAGAACCACGGCTTAGAGGGGGACTCTCTTCTCAGCCTCGGCTGATAAGGAGCCGACAAGGAAGCCACCGAACTTGTGATCCAATCAGCAAACTGAGATACATTATCCTCCAGATCCCCTGAAAGGGAAGGCAGAGAGACTTCCAAGGAGGCACTTAGCAGTCCTGGGTCCAAATTCCTAGAGACAGAGGGGCGATGGTAGTGTGACGGGAAAGGAGAATTCCTTGTCTGGTACCTCTACGGAGAGGGAAATAATTGGATTGACAACCGGTTGTCCAGATAGAGGTAGAAATAGCTGAATATAACAATTGAATATATCGAATAATAGGGGGACTAAAGCTGTGCCATCTCAAAGCTCCGAACATAAAATCCCAGCTTGCCCTGTCAAATGCTTTCTCTGCATCTAATGTGATGGCAGCAACCAACTCCATTTTAGAGGCAAGGTGAATAATGTTCAGAAGAGTTCTTGAATTATCAGTGATTGATCTACCTTTAACAAACCCTGATTGATAGATGTTGACGAGGTCAGGGATGACTTTGTTTATAGGGATGGCAAGTATTTTAGCGAAGATTTTACAATCAGTATTAATTAGGGAAATAGGCCTATGATTGTTGCATCGAGAGGGGTATTTATCCTTTTCATGGATTAAGCTTAACATAGCCTGGGCGAAGAATCCCTTTGATTCTCCTATGTTCAGAAAATGATCAATCAGTGAGAGTAAATGAGGTATTAACATTTTTTTAAAGTAGAGGAAAAATCGGACAGTGAAGCCATCGGGACCGGGTGTTTTGTCTTTAGGTAAGAGTTTAATAGCACCAATTAATTCCTTTTCTGAGATAGGAATATCTAGGGAGGTAAGCTCTATAGAATCATCAGGAGATTTAGGGATGGTTTGGAATAAGGAGTCTATTTGTGCCGAAGAAGGAGTAGATTCTGGGGTATAGAGGGAGGTGTTATATTAAGCAATTAAGAATGTTATCATCAGTGGTGTGACAAGTTCCAGAGTTGTAGGTGATAGCTACAATTTTGGATTTCTGCTTTATTGATTTTAAGATAATTGGAGAGAGACTTGCCTGCTTTATTACGTCTATCAAACATTTTTGCATTAAATTTGAGGAGATTATTGTATGCGGAGTCCCAGGAGTGTTTATTGTATTGCATTTTTGCTTTGATAAGAGACAATAGTTTATATGTGGAGTTAGTGGTGAAATATTGATGTTTGAGGAATTTGATTTGTTTGAGGATAAGGGAAGAATCTAGAAGAGCTTGTTTCCTTTTCCGAGAGACATATTCAATGATGAAGCCTCTGGCGGTGGCCTTAAAAGCGTTCCAAATGAAGTGGAATTGAGAAGTAGAGAGAAGATTATTATGAAAGAATATCTCCATAAAAACATGAATTGCTCAATCAATCAATCAGGACATTTGTAAAGTGCACTACTTACCCACGAGGGTCTCAAGGCGCTGGTGGGAGGGGGGATGCTGCTCCTGCTCGAATAGCCAGGTCTTGAGGAGTCTTCAGAAGGTTAGCAGGTACTGGGTCTGCGATAGGAGGATTGGGAGGGTGTTCCAGGTCTTGGCAGTGAGGTGGGAGAACAATCTACCACAGGAGGCCGCTCTTTGGATGCGGGGGACTGTGGTGAGGGAGAGGGCGGCGGAGCGGAGCTGGCGGCTAGGGGTGTAGAAGTTGAGTCGTCTGTTGAGGATGCTGGCCTGGTGTCGTGTAGTGCCTTGTGTGCATGGGTGAGGAGCTTGAATGTGAGCCTTTTGTTGATGGGGAGCCAGTGCAGGTCTCTCAGGTGGGGTGTGATGTGGCTGCGGCGAGGGATGTCGAGAGTCAGGAGAGCAGAGGTGTTTTGAATGCGCTGAACTCGTTTCAGGAGTGTGGCCGAGGCTCCTGCGTAGAGGGTATTTCCGTAGTCCAACCTGCTGCTGATGAGATCCCCCGGTAGATCTTGTGGAGTATGCGGAGGGTGTAGAAGCAGGAGGACGAGACGGCGTTGACCTGCTTTGTCATGGAAAGAGTTGAGTTGAGGATGAACCCTAGTTGCGTGCGTGGTCGGTGGGTGTTGGGGCTGTTCCCAGTGCGGTCGGCCACCAGGTGTCGTCCCAGGCAGAGGGGGTGGAGCAGAGGATAAGGACTTCTGTCTTGTCCTAGTTTAGCTTCAGTCAGCTGTTCTTCATCCACTCAGGAACAGCTTTCATTCCTTCATGGAGGTTAGTTTTGGCAGCGAGGGGGTCCTTGGTGAGGGAGAGGATCAGCTGGGTGTCGTCGGCGTAGGAGATGATGTTGAGGTCATGGAGTCGGGCGACGCGGGCGAGCGGTGCCATGCTTAACAAACTGAGAGTCTAAAAGAAGAGCATTGTTAAAGCGCCAATGACGGGATTTAGGGGAGGGTGAAGGAAAATCCATATATAAGATAACAGGGGCATGATCTGAAATAAGAATAGAGACAATTTCTGAGTTAGTCATGAATTGAAGGGCATGTTGAGTGAGAAAATTGTAATCACTTCAGGAGTGGGAGCTATGAACAGGAGAAAAAAATGAAAATTCTAGTGTGTCAGGGTGAGAGGTTCTCCATGTGTCTATGAGACCTCTGGAAGAAATAGCTTTGAAAAAAGTTTTCTGCATCTTGTTGGGAACATATTTGGTTTGTGAGTTCCGGTCCAAAAAAGGATCCATTAATTGGTTGCGGTCTCCACCAACAATCAAGTTGTCAACAGTATGCAAAGAAAGAAGGGTAGAAAAGTAATTCCAAAAGTTTAGATCAATGCCATTTCGACCCTATATATTGCAAAATGAAAGTGGGGGATTATTAACAATAACATTTAAAAACAACCATCTACCATTATTATCGTGAAACTCATTTTTCAACTGAACATTTAGAGACTTATTGAATAAAATACCAATACCATTTTTATTATTCACTGCCGGGTAGCAGAAAACATCTCCCACCCATTCTTTACGCAGTGAAGACAGATCCTATAATTTGAGGTGTGTTTCTTGTAACAATACAACATGACATTTCAATCTCACTAAATGCGATAAAACTCGCTGTTATTTAACAGGATTACGAATACCTTTAACATCCCAAGAGATTACACAAAAACCAGTCATCAAAAGGGTTTAAGTGGTGGTAAGCTTGAAAGTGGAGATAAGTCAAAAAGAGGAAAGGAAGGAGAAAATAAAAACCAAAGGAGGATGGAAAATAGAAGATAGCAAGGGGTATAAAGAATGGAAAAAATTGTGCGAAGTGGCAGTAAAAAAAACAGAGAGGATGAACAGTAAAGAACCATAAGCTGAAAGGGAAAATATGAAGATATAAAGGGAAAAAGTATGGGAGAATAGTGCAAGAGAAGGAGGAGAGAGGGAGAAAGAAAAGGAAGGAAAAGCGATAAAGGAGTGGGAAACAGTTGCTTGGGAAAAGTTAGAAGAGATGACAGAAAGCCAGGTGGCTTTAGCCATGACATTAAAAAAAACAATGATGTGGGAAGGGGGACGGCAGAAACCAGGGCGGCCACTCCACAGGGAAGAACACCAAGAGGAAATAAAACTACTTTACCAAGCCAATAAAGAGGGAAGGGAGAGAAACTCAGAGAATAAAAATGATAGATAAATTAAACAAGGATGAAGGGAACTTACCAAACATTAGGTGATAAGGCAAAGGGATGAATCAAACATTATAGACAAACGGGTGGTGCAGGGGGGAATCTTCATCAATAAATCAGCACAGGGAGAACATAAAAGCTATGAATAGGACACATAAAATGTGATTAACATAACATACAACAAACGTTAATCATGAGGGAGAAAAGCGAACATATAAAAAGACAGTCAATGATTGTTAAGTTCCATAGTTCTCCTTGATGAGTATGGATAAACATCCGATGGTCAGCTGGATCATCAAAGGAGAATATTCTGTCTTTATAAGTCACTTTGAAGAAGCAGGGGTATATAAGGTCATAATGAGTATTCATGGATTTCAATGCTGGTCTGAGATCGAGGAATTCCTTGCGTCTGCTGGCTGTTGGTTTAGAAACATCCTGACTAAAAAAAGATTTTGTGACCAGACCATAGCATCTGTTTATGTTGTTTGGCAGTATTGAGGGTCACCAAAGAGTCAAAATACAGCAGAAAAGAGGCGAGGATACCTCTTGGTTTGGTAGAAGAGGATACATTCTTATGCACGAGTCTGTGTGCTCTTTGGATATTAAAATCAATTGATTTTGGGAGACCAACGATCTGCAAGACTTGAGATTTCAGAAAGGAGATCATGCCAGAACCTTCGGAACCCTCTGGAATTCCATAAATATATAGGTTATTCCGCTGGTTATTATTTTCTAAGTCCTCCATAGTCTTCTTAAGTTAGGTAACTTCTTTGGTGAGGCTGTCGACTCTGGCATTGACATCTTGTGCGTCAATTATCTTCTGTTCAAAATCAGAACGTCTTAAGTCAAGGCTGGACCATTTCTCCTCAATTCTTTGGAGGGTAGCAGTGGTATCCGACATAAAAGGGCGAATGAGGCGTAACTCATCCATGATATCCTTTAGCGAGAGGGAAAGAGGTGATTTAGGTTGAGAGGAGGGGTCCTTCTTAAGTCGCTTGCTGGTGTTAATTGCTGAATTTTTACGACCTCCAGAAGAAGCCCATGCAACCCCATGAGGTTTGTTAGACTGTGGATGATCCATGGTAAACAGACGAGTAAGGTGAACTCAGAACTCAGTTTATGAAACGCCAGGAGAAAACAACAAAGTCACCTTAAATATAGTCAATGAAGAGCAAAGGCAAAAGGGCGCAGAGTCAGCAGCCCAAACTAATTTTGTAAAAAAGGAGAACCTCTTGTCAGGTAAGAACGCCGCAATGTGACAGGTAATAAAGGATAAAGCAGCCAGCAGACGTGTAAATAATGTGAAGCACTAGTGCAGTAAAAGGTGGTTAGTGACCACCAATATTTAGTAAGGCAAGACTATGTGCGCAATAAATTGCTGGAGAGAATCCAAGCAAAAAAGCCTTGTGTTAAGCTATTTTGCAAAGCAAAGCAAAGCAAAAATACACCAGCTGCAGGTAAAGATGCAGAGAAAGGAGCACTGCTCCCATTGTGCTGAGAATAAAGAGTTCCAAATAATGAACAAAACAACAAACTCTTTAAAATGCTGAGAGGTTGCCTTTGTCATGAACAAAGTGAATGTTAAAGTAGGAGCCGTGCCATGAAGCGCAACATGCGAACGCTGAAGAGAGCAGCATAAAGATTAATTGCGCGCTGCAATGGGAGTGCACAAAATGGCGGCCGCCATAGCTGAAGGCATTGAAATGGATAAACGAAGAATCACAAAAAAGGGGTCTAAATGTACATAAAGTCGGTCGGAAACGTATCCAAGTGCTCCTGGAAATTTCCGACGCGCTGGCGCCCCTTCACGAACAGCTGCGTTGCGATAGAGGGGTCCCTTCAGAAGAAACCGTAGCTTGGCGCTACGGAGCTTCTCAGGTCGTGGCCATCTTTTTGCCACCGCCACTGCCGCGTGCTCCAATCGTAGTCCTTATGAAGTGCAAGTCGCCATAAATAATACAATCGCAGTCCTTCGGTGTCTTCAAATGGGTCTCCTATATCATTTAGAAGCCTCCGCATTGATGCCAAGGAGCGCTCTTCAAGGAGCAAACATTTACCAGGCACACAGCTATCCTACCTGCTGCTGGTTGTTTGTGTGCAACTGTGTGACTTCACTCGGGTATGTAGGCAGATTCAAAAGCCCCTGCACTATTTCCTAATTGCTTAGAAAGCACACCCATAAAGTACCACCATCTACATAATGTCTACTTTGGTATAATCTTCTGAACATATTGTTTGTCTCTGCCCAAAACTGCAGGACCAACAGGAACAGTATCCGTGAACCGCACTTATAAAAGCAAATATAAGAACAATTAAGGAGGCGACCAGGTGCTGCTTTACACTGCAATCTGGTACTTTTTATTAGCAAAAGTATGAAATTCTTTGAATTTGCCTGCAAGTTGTATTAGCACTAATGTGAACTAATACTAAAGTGATTATATATAACTATACTTTATTTGAGTCTTAGCAGCCTTGTTTCAAAGAACAGTTTTACTGCGTTTTCTCGTATCACCTATTATAATTGATTCATTTGCATACAATAAATTTGGTATTTGCTCCGTTTGTACTCCTTCTCAAAGGCCATTGATCCTGTTGTTATCTATTTGGATCCTAAAGGTGGAATGAATGCATAGAGAAATACTCTCTAATTATAAATTGTTAAACCAAAACTCAGCCCACCTGATCTACCGGGGACTGCATTCAGTAAAATGAACATTTTAAAGTACTCAGGGCCTCATTTATGAAAAGTGGCGCATCGCTACGAGAAAACAGCGATGCGTCACTTTTCATTGCGCCCTCCTTGCAACACCAATGATGCATCATATTTACAGTATGACGCATCATGTCGCACGGAGTTACAAATAAGTCAGTATTTCTGACGTATCTGTAGGCGCAAAAATGACGAATTGCTGGAGTGTGTCACAAAAGTGAAGCAAATCCAGCAATGGGTCATTACACATGGGTAAGTCCCATGTGAAATGTGCCTGTGTCAGTGGTACACCTGCTATGAGGCAGGCGTAAGATATTGACGCATTTGCGTCCTAGAAGTGGCGCAGTGAAATCTTATAGTTTTCCTTGCATCACTTTGACGAGGCTTACTGGCGTGGGAACGCCCCCCCCTGCATACATTATACCTGGAGCAGGTATAATGTGGTGCAGGGGTTTACAAAGTGACGCATCTACCTAGTTGCGTCACTTTGTAAATATGGTGCAACAAGGCACATTTTTTTACGCCACTGGTGGATCACACAAAGTGACGTACTGGCGGCGCAAAAGTGACGCAGGGGCTCATAAATACGCCCCACAATATCTACAGATGTCAGACTCCTAAGACAAAATGCAGCAGTCGTTGACTTAATATGTGTTGTTTTTTGTTGTTGGTGTAAAATGTCCTACCGTGGTGTTCAGCCGTTATACAAGATGCTGTGCCTGTTAGATACACCTCCTCTCGCCTATATATACAAGCCTTTGTTGCTGCTTTTTTATCTCGTGCAAAGCCAATAGTCCTGACTTCTTGTATGTATGATTGTACTTGTTGTATAACATATCTGGATGCAATGACAGAAACCGCAAAATACAAGTCGAACGGCACACTATGCTATACACAGATTTTTAGCTTACATGGTTTTACGCGACACCCTTAATTACATTGGCCACGCCCCTTTGCGAGACTCCCCAGTTTTTCCTTCCCACTGAAAGCCCTACATGTCACCACCACAGTTTGGCCGTTGCAGTCAGCAGCTCAGCAAGGCGGTGAGCACTAAGGGGACGAACTTCGGAGCAAGTCTTGTGGCAAGATTCTACCAGGGTCGGATTGGTAACACGGGCACTCAGGAAATGGGCGAAGGGCCAAGTTCCAGCTGTGGGCTGCTCTTTTGGGCAGCCTGGGGGCTGTCTGTGCTGTTAGGATGCCGCCAGCAGCCCAGTGGGTTCCTGAGTGGCCTTTCTAGAGGCAGATGGGCGGAGGTGTCACTCCCTTTCTCTGCTAGGCCGGTCCATAAATGTATGCTGAATGAGCAGGGGCAGGGGCCTGAGCAGAAGGGGTCTGACTTGCATTCATGTGTGGCGCTCAGCAGCCTGAACTAATCTGTGCCTAAGTGCAGTTAATAAAACATGCTCCCTACCCCATTTCTTTTCATAAATCTTTGCTGAAGCAGTCGTTTGTGGAAATGCAATACTCAAATGTGGGCCACTTTTTTTTGGTGTGCCCGGCCGATTTTTTATCCCAATCCAACCGTGGATTCAACCTACAGAAAACACTCATATTCTCAAAGTGTGAGGGTGTCCTCCGTAAACTAAGCATATTGGTAAAGCTGTCATTAGAAGTTCAGATCGTAGCATTGAGATCAGGAGCCACAGTGATGACATAATGATCTTTAATCCAGATACGTCTTCCCTATTGTACTCTTGGTGCATTCAGGCCAGGTTGGTTTCTTTGCAAATAATCTTTGATTAGAACAATGTATTCTTTTATTCTACAGAGGAAATTAGGTGTGTCAATCATGAATCAGTAAAGTAATATTACGTTTTGAAGGCGAATTCAATATGTCAGGGAAAATGCAATTGGAGAGAAGTGGGAACCAAGGGGTATTAATATAAACATAGAATTGATGCATACTATACATATTTATGGGCAGGTTTTCAGTACTCTTATATAATCCCCTGGTTCTCTTCTTACAGGCATTTTACGGAGGGATGTATGACGTTACAACGCATGCTTTTACCACGCATGCCTTTACAACGCGGTTTTTACATCGCAATCCATTACAACGCATAGCGCTTAGAGGTGCTGGATAGTGAAAAGTTTAATTTTCTATTCCAACTCCAGTCCCCGTGGACACTAGGGAAGGTGTTGGATAGAAAATTAAACTTATTCCCTATCCTAGAGCGCCCCCCAGTGCAATGCGTTGTAATGGTTTGCGTTGTAATGCCTGCGTTGTAATGGTAGTGCGTTGTAAAAGTTTTGTTGTAAAGGTTGTTCACCTTACGGAGGTGCAGGTTCCAGGACACGAAAACCCGAGCAGCCCCTTCGCCTAGACCTTTATACCGGTCAGCGTTTGATGCCGGGGACTGAGGGAGTCCTTAGAAAACAAGCAATGTTCAGACACAGACAGCTTGCAGCAGCAAGCCACGCCTTGCGTGGGCATGATGGATGCCCGTGGTGTCTTCTCACTACATAAATTAGGCTTCCTCTGCTAGTCTGTGCAGGACTCCTCCCACACACAAAGTACAACGTGTTGCCAGAAATTCATTGCAAAAGTCTGTCAATACAGAACTCCCAGAAACAACGAACAAAATATCTAGAAGCAGTATTTGAAGAGATAAAAGTGTGGAACCATCATAAATTACATTTCAACAATAATTGTTTTAATCATCGTGGTTAATGAATTAAGGATCATCTTCTGAATATTATTTTAAATGTTCAAACATGAATGCTATAACATAATGATAGATGTAAACTGTGTATTTAATGCCGATTACTCTATGTAAAGAAATGTTATATTTCGGTTCAGAAAGAAGGTTAAATGAAAACGATTATTTTTGCGAAAAGGTCCAAAAACATTTTTTTACAATCCCAGCTTTTTTTGCTCCTAGACTTCTTGTTTGTACTATTAAAATGGTTACTGTTATTTTCTGTGTTCACCAATTGTAATTAAGGCAAATCATGCTATTTATGATATGCGAGAAACGTAAGAATAATTAGTGAAAGATAAACTGTTTAAAGGTATATGTGAGCATGCTTGCTACGTCAGGTTTATCTATCATAAGATGGAGACAGATGCCCAGATTTCCAAACACTTTGCATCAAGTTTGCATACCTGTTTTTTTAACGCAAACCTCAGGCAAAGTGTTGTATTAGGATTTACTATCGGTTTGTAACCTAAAGTTATGCAAAACTGCGCAATGTTCTGTCTTACATTACTTTGCTTCAAGGAGGCATTCCACAAGTAGTAAGTACATGGGCTTAATCATGAGCCAGCCATGTTTTGAGACAAATCTATACATACAGAGTATTGTAGGCAGTGATTTGCGCCAAAATCCTTCACCTTCTCAAGGACACATTTGTATTTCTCCTTGTGTTCTCTCTTTGTGTGTGTGCTGAATTCTACAGTAACACATAGAAAGTGTTTAAAGCCTTAAAGCGTAGTTTTTATACTAAAAGACTCCTTCCAGTGCACAAACTATGAATCACACAAAACATATTTGCATATTATCAAGGGGGTTCATCTCCGCTTTTTTGGCTTTAAAAGCCAAGAAAGCGGAGATAAAATGATCTCCCTATTACCTAGCTGTCGCTAACACCAGTTAGCGACAGCTAGTAGGAGATAGCGACCATCTTGGGCCCACTTTGCATGTCAGTGATATTTATCACTAATGACATGCAAAGTGGGCGTGCCAAGATGTTAGAGACTGGAAACAGTCGCTAACATCGCTATCTCCTATTACCAACTTTTGGAGATATTTGTGCGAAGCGCGAATATCTCCAAAAGCTAACACCTGCCCTGAGCAGTTCTTAGCCATGTTATCCAATGGGAGGTGGATAACATGGCTAAGAGCATTAGCTCGCTGATGCATGAATATCGCTGACTTTTCAGCGATATTCATGCATTGCAGCCAATTTTTATCGCATTTGCGATAAACCTTGGTAATACCAAGGTTTATCTGCGATAAAAATCGCCGCAGCTCGGCGATAATTTTTTCACGCTAACCAAGCAATAGCGATAATTATCGCTATTGCTTTGTAATATGCCCCAAAAACCTTTGCACTATGGGCCATACGTATCAACATTCCGTTTTGCGATTCTTAAATAGCGATTTTTAAGGAATCGCTATTTAGAAATCGCAAAATGGTATGTATGTAGAAAATCGCTTCTTTTTAGCGATTCCTTAAAATTCCATAATTGCGATTAGCAAATTGCTAATCGCAATTAAGGAATAATTTCCCATTCATTTCTATAGGCCAGGAGGCTAATAGTAATGAAGGGGAAATTGCGAATTGCAATTTGCTAATCGCAAATTGTGAATATTTTCAAGGGTGCAGGGGTGTCTCAAGAACACCCTACTGCACCCCTGAAAATGACATGTGTGCGCATATGGCGCACATACATGCCCTAAGGGCATGTATGAGCATCACATGGCACCTTTTGATTTTTAAAATGATTCTTTTTTGAAAGAATTAGCAACTTACCACCAACTAGAAGTTGGTAGTAATTTGCGATTCCTTAATGGCATTTTGGAATGTTTTTTTCCTTGATTCATTGCATTTAAGGAATCGCAAAATTTGCAATTCCTTAAATGCAATCTCAAAATAAGGAATGGCAAATTTAGCGATTCCTTATTTTCCAACAAAAATGTTTCATACATACCATTTAGCAAAAATGGGTTCGCTAACGCCGGAATTCTGCGAATTTCAACGTTTGCGAAACCCATTTTGCCTTGATACATATGGCCATTAGACACAAGAATGTCTGCATTGGCACATGACAGACAAAAATATGCCAGCACAGGGAGAGTGCAGAACAGTGCCACATGTTGACAGCTATTGCCCTCTTCAGCTCTCCTCTGTCTATACAGTGCAGTGCGGCAACACTACTTGCGGCGCTGCATGAATTGTATTTAAATCTGGGCCAGAATATCTGATATTAGCCACCAAGCTGAGGTGCATACTGGTAAGGATTGCCTTTCACACCTATTGGAAGCCTATCCCACACCCCCCTTAAAAGGTGAGAGCACCGCTTCACTTCACATTAATGATGGGACTCTGTTCCGAGATGTGAACATGAAGCCATTACTAAACGTCAGAGGTTATTTAAGAGGTATCAGAGGAGAAATATGCACATTCAGGCCCAATCAGAACTAAATATACAATTATCCCTTCACAGAACATAGATGTTTTGCTATGCTATGTTATGCTATGTATATTTGTAGAGGGTTCTAATCACCCATGAGGGTATCCAGGCGCTTGAGCAGGTGGTCCCTGCACAGTTAATCTGAGAGTCAGACCTCCAGTCTATTGCTTAACTCAAGAAGTGAGGAAGAGGCCTTATTTATTATTATTATTATTATTATTATTGATGTGCTGTTGAATCTATGGTTGGGAGGAAGTCTTAGATTGCAAGGAAGGAGTTATAAAATAGCTGGAAGTTGAAAAAGTGAATACTTAGCAATTCCTGGGATCCTGGAAGGAGGGACATAGGGCCAGATGTAGGTAGCCCTTTACCGATCGGAAACGGCCGAAAATACCGATTTTCGGCCGTTTCCGATCGGTAAAGGGCTAGGGAGATGTAGGTGCACATATTCGGTAATTTTACCGAATCGTTAATATTACCGAATCGGTAAATTTACCGATTCGGTAATATTTAACGAATCGGTATAATTATTACCGATTCGGTAATATTTACCGATTCGGTAAAATTACCGATTATGCTATGTGGGTAGCCAATTTTACATTGGCAAATGGCTTACAGAATCGGTATTTTACCATGGAATACAAATCCATGGTAAAATACCGATTCCTGTGTACATGCACATCTGTGCATGTACACATGTGCCATGTGACAGACAGACGTGCCCTTAGGTCATGTCTGTGTGCCACATTGCACACATGCCCGTTTTGGGGGTGCTAGAGGGTGTCAAAGTGACACCCCCTGCACCCTTGACAAAATCGGTATTTACCGAATCGTTGAATACCGATTCGGTATTTGAATTGAATCCTATGGGCTTCAAAGGCCCATAGGATTCAATAGCAAATACCGATTCGGTATTTACCGAATCGGTAAATACCGAATTTTAAGGATTCGGAAAAGAATCCAGATGTTGGGACCTACATCCCATTTACCGATTTTGAAATACCGAATCGGTAAAATTCGGTATTTCAAAATCGGTAAATGGGATTTACCTACATCGGGCCCATAGTCTCAGATTTGTTTTTGTGTTTTACAGAGTCTGGTTTGGGCCTTCTTGCTCTTTCTTTTTGTGTTTACTGGCTCTCATGTCTGGCCTAAAGATTCTCTGTCAGAGGTTATTTAAGTGGTGGTCCCTGCACAGTTATTCTAAGAGTCAGGCCTTCAGTCTCTTGCTAAACTCAAGAAGTGAGGAAGAGGCTCTGATGTGCTGTTGAATGTATGGTTGGGAGGAAATCTTAGATTGCAAGGAAGGAGTTATAAGATATCTGGAAGTTGATCAGACTGATCATAAAAGTGAATATTTAGCAATTCCTGGGATCCTGGAAGGAGGGACATAGTCTCAAATTTGTTTTTGTGTTTTACAGTGTCTGGTTTGTGCCTTCTTGCTCTTTCTTTTTGTGTTTTCTGGCTCTCATGTCTGGCCTAAAGATTCTCCATATGTTTGAGAGTCAACCCAAGGTGGAGCCTTTTTTTATGATGATGGCCATAACACGGCTTTGACAATGTCTGAATGTAGAATCTGAAACTACAATCCCAAAAGGACAGTTTTGAGCGGATGATACCGAGCACAGAGGATAAACAAGTGGTAGAAAGCATATCATGGCACTTCATAGAGTCTGTTTTGGGTCTAAAAGTGAAGTGAGTCGTCAGTGATGTGGACACGCTCTATTTTAGTGGGGTTGAGACTCAGATAACATTAGCTAGCTGTGTCTCAGTAAATTTCAGATGTTCTGCCATACGTTGATTGTCATTATGCTGTCAAATGTGTGAATTTGTTCATGAGCATTTTTGATGAGTGTTCAGTGACCCACAGGCTATATATAGAATACAAAGAACATTTGGGATTTGTGCACCAAATTACTGGGACAGAGGGGTGGAGGGGGGATTATAGATGCACTTTCTTCAGTCAGATAGTACTAAGCAGGAGAATGGGGTGGAGAACAACAGCAGTTTCAAACACTGGCCTCAAATCTAGATGACAGAAGAGAGTGGTCTCACCTGGGTTGATTCTATTTACTACAACAGGAGTAGAATCAAGACTGGTATATCTGGAAAACTTGGTAATAATCAATATTGCGTAACAGTTGGATGAGCACAGTTCTATCTGGGATCGTGCTAGAAATAGGAAGGGTTTGATTTTGCTCTAAAACAGTTATTGAGTTCAGTTGAATTGCGTATGCAGTGTGTGATGGGAGACTGGGCTGAAGCAGTGATTTACTAGCATGAGGAGTTATCATAGTTGGCCTGGGCTTTAAGGTAGTATTGAGGTTTGGTTTTGTAGATTTTGTGTTTTCATCATGTGGGGCTTCTTCCCAGTGTTGTATGCTCTTGGGGAAATGTGCTCTTGTGTGTAACAAGGTGGGAATGTTTTTGATTTGGGATTTTTAAGAGTACAAACGAAAATCCACAATGATGTGAAGTGCTCTGCTCAGTGGATCTAGAAGGGTATCATTGTCAACCTTGTGAATATCTGGGTGTGTAATGAGTGCCTAATGTCTAGTGTCAATGGGCAAGTACATGAATACTCTGGTGGTTGTTTGTGGTGGAATAGTTTGACCCTTTCACTTGTTTTAGTGAGAGGCTGGGCTTGCGTTGGGAGAGTAAGAAGTAGTGGCGCTCTGAGCAGTGTGATCTTGTTACTGAGATGTTTGTCTAGTAGATACGAGGTGCAGAACAGGACAGGGGAACACAAACTCTACGGGAAAAACACCCCTGAAATGGTGTAGGGAGGCCTAGACCAAACGGAAGGAGAACAGATCCTGTGCACACGTAAGTGTAGTATGTAGTCCTGGTGTGAGGACTAAAGATTATACTGAGAGAAAGTAGTTGCTTCAAAGTACAAAAGAACGTAGGATATCAAGGTTCATGTGAATAAAGTTTTTATAAGTCAAGTAGTGGTCAGTACAGAAAAATAGTAGCCAGCCGACACGTGTTTCGTCACACCGTGAAGGAGGTGTAACTCATCAGGGCTGCAAGGCTACAGTAATGACGAGATCGGTAAGGCACGGAACGATGGACAACTAGCCACGTCCGTGTGCACTGTAGGTGAAAAAACACCAGGGAGCTGTTGCGCTAGCAGGCGTGGAGGGCCAGGGTGGTTGCGTCCCGGGCTTCGGTCAGGTGCCTGAATCAAGGGAGGAGCGCACCCGATACGTGCGTCTGTAAGTTGTGCGGCGTCATGTAAGTTGTGCGGCGTCTGGGTAATCCATTACCCAGACGCCGCACAACTTACAGACGCACGTATCGGGTGCGCTCCTCCCTTGATTAAGGCACCTGACCGAAGCCCGGGACGCAACCGCCCTGGCCCTCCACGCCTGCAAGCTCAACAGCTCCCTGGCGTTTTTTCGCCTACAGTGCACACGGACGTGGCTAGTTGTCCATCGTTCCGTGCCTTACCGATCTCGTCATTACTGTAGCCTTGCAGCCCTGATGTGTTACACCTCCTTCACGGTGTGACGAAACACGTGTCGACTGGCTACTATTTTTCTGTACTGACCACTACTTGACTTATAAAAACGTGACCCTTTCACTTGTGCAGATGGTGTAGCTTGTTTTTTTAATATGGTTGTATGTTGTTTAATCCACTCTCTTGTGAGAGGAGAGCCCTAGATAATTGAGTGAGGGTGTACTGGACATACTAAGAAATATTATGTTGTTTTTAAGAGTGTAAGGATGCAGGGGTAGTGTTTTGTATAGGTGGTGCCTTCTGTAAATGCTTCCTTCATGGTTTTAGTGGATGACACACATTGAAGTTTGAAAAGACCTTTATAGGTGCTGAGAGTGTTAGGGTGGCAGTAAAAGGGTCAGAATATTTGATTGTTCAGTGGAATAATATCACACAGAGGTATGGTATCTAGAGTAGGTTTGGTTGATGTTTGAAAAAAGTCACAAATAATATGTAAATAAACCATATTGACCTTGATGAATTGGAGAAGAAAGTGATGTTGTCATAGAAAATATTTAATGAAGCACTGGGTCATGAGATAAATGATTTGAGTACCATTTTAGTAGAAAATATTTGGTGAAGGATTGTATAGCCATCTGGTATGGATTAATGAAAAATCAGAGACGGGATGAGTCTGAGTCAGAATTCTCTGAATAGTGCACGTGTTGTGTTTGAGATTATGAGGTCTGTAGTTTCTTATCAGCAAGTGGTGTGATCATTGATGTGCATGAGTAGTACAGAGGGGGTTGGAGTGACATATTGTGGTGTGGTGATAATGGTGTATTCTGTGGTTATCTAAATAAGACTGTGTGTAATGAAAAGTTGTGTTGCGGAGGAGCTTTTGTTTGTGTATGTGTATGTGTAGAAGTATGGGAAAGGGAGGGACTTGTAAGCCAAGTATGGACTACCTAGGAGGCGAAGAATAGGGGCATTAGCCTTGGACCTTTGGGTTTTTGCTGGTTGCTTTGTTTGGCATTTGACTAAGGCACTCTGAGTGAATGCCCAGAGGATCGTCCATAGCTAATAAAGATCAGCCTCACTCATTAATTCCAAGATTCCAGAAACAAAAAAACAGAGAGAAGACAGTCAAATGTAGATCATTTAGCAAAATGCGAAGTTGTTCGTAGACACAGGTACACAATAGGTATTTTGCTGTGTGAGAGACTTGCTGACTTGAAGAAACTTTGAATGGAATTAATTGTCAGCCTGTGGGTAAGCTGGCAACCTTTCAGGTCTTCCTATGTGGCAGACTCAGTAACGTTTTCCTCATGTTCAAGTGCTAGGTTCAACAAATTACTGAGCAGAAGGGCCAAACAAAATATGGTCCTTGCTGTAGATCATTCCACCAAATAAAAAGTTGTTAATCAGCACAGGGCTTCTGTTGATAGCCCCCGTTGCTAGGGTGTTTCATGATTTTATTAATGTGAAGTTGTGTCTTCATCAGTCTCAGTTAATATCACACATTAGGAAATTCAGGTCCTTATAACAATGAAATGTAGTATGAAATTTGGGGATATTTAATATCATTGCCTTTTTTTTATAACTAATTTTCTTGAGATTTTATTGGTATTACAATTCAGCCTGAAAGGCCCGCATATACAGACATATCAAACATAGCACTGGTCTGAGCAATAACAAGGTTACAGAGCTTCAAACACCCAGGCACAGACCGGATACTACACCCGAACCAACAGAATATCAGTCCACAGAATTGGAATAATGAAAGCTACAGGCTGCTGTTGCGTCCATGACATATTGCCTTTTTAGTGCTGTAAAACATTCTGCCACCTGTCTATTCATAGTTAGTTGTTAAAAAAAGCTGCATGACCATAATCACAATTATAATCCATTGGGTTCCCATGGAAACTGTTTCAAACAGCCTGCTTCAGCTGGAAAGTCAGTCCCCATAATTTCTCTTGTTTCACACAACAAAGCTCACTGTGTCCTTGGGCATCTCTGTTCTGTAAACCAAGGACCTATTTCCAATAGACATATTGTAGTTTGGGAAGTGACACTTGACTTTGCCCAAAAAACTTGGATCGCCCTTTCAGTTAAATTTTGCAATCTCTTATTAAACAGAATAGTTGATTTGCACATGCCACGCTTGAGCCAATGTGATGCTTGGCAGATTGATTTCTTCTGTATGATGGCACAGTCAATCTGTAGAATCCATAAAGTTTTGCTGTTCCCAGACAGTGAAGCGATGGAGGGAAGAAGGAGCCGTCAGTTGCTAAAGGTTGATCAACTTGATCGGGGGATCTGATTGATCAGAAGCAAGAGCCCTCACACACCCAGATGGGGGACATTCTTTAACATCGGGCAGCTCCTTGGCCGGTGCCGCACAGCCCCATGGGCCCCTTGAGGGAGCTTTTTACTGGAGATCTTTAAAATAAGATGCCATGATGAAGTATGTGAGTGAAGGTGCTGTGGGTGTGGATTGGTGAATGTGTGACTATAAATAGCTAAGCAGTCCCATTTGAAATGTAATATATCAGTACTCTTGACATAAAAAAAAAACAAGAGGTGGCTGTACTGGAAACAATGATCCTTGACAGCACAAACAGTAATGCAAACAGGGGTCATCATGTTTCTTTCTTTAAGTGGTCCAAAAGGATATCTGGCAATTCATCAGTACCAAATATTAAACCTAATCTAATGCTGATTGGAAATGTAGAAGTAATGTTACTATATGTATCCAATCACAAAATCACCCGTATAATGTAAGATAAACCTCATACAGTAAAAACACATATTCTGACCTGTAACAAAAAAAGAAGACAGCAGGTAAGAGGTATCACAGAGATGGGTAGCAATGTAATACTTCCCCTCATTGGTAAGTATATGCATTAGGCAATTATCGATAAAACCATGCGGCAGGCAAAATCACACCTATAAGTGAACAGTGCATATAAAAGATAAGACAAACACACGGGCAAGTGAAACACACATGACAATATACAACACAGACCCAAAACTCAAGCATGTAATGTGGTGAATACATAGATTCTGAAAAAAGGGTGGTAGGCAGAGTACCGCACTTAGCTGTGGGAAAAAAACTAATGAAAAACACAGATGCATTAGGAAGTAGTCAAGGAGGGGGTTAAAGATATATATAGGATGAAAATAGGGATTCCTTCAGTATACTCACGGAGTCCAGCGCAGTGATGTACCAGCGACCTACCCTTCTCTGACAGCCTGGAGGTAATGAGGCTGCTGGGAAGGGCGATCCTCACTTTCACTGCTCTGATCGTCATACCAATATATTGTAAGGCACACAGGCATGTGATCATATATTCACAATTAATTTTTTGTATTGCAGTTGGTGTGGCTACTCAGCATCCATGTGTGAGTGGAATCTAACTTAAATTAGTTTGTAACCTCCTTCACATGGTAGACCCTACATAAGCCACAAGAGTAGTGCCCAGTGACCGAAGGCAAAATCTGGAAGAGGGGTGTGAAGGTAGTAATACAGGTGATGGTGTCATTCTATGTCCTCGCTCTGGATTCTAGGAGCACTGCTCTATAGTTACTGTTAATGGAAATATACAGATCTAGAAAGGGAAGTTCTTAGTCCGAGATGATTTTTGTAATCTGTATGTGGAATTTAAGGCATGTTTCAGCATCTCCCTGCCACAGGATAATAATGTCTTCGATGTAACACCACTACAGCAATATGTCCTGTCCCTACTTGTTCTCTTTGGCTTAAGTATGGCGGCTCAGACAAGGGACATTTAAAATTTGCCCTAAGAGTTTGCAATTTAGCACTCTATCCTGTGTCTAAATAATAACTCACATCGGGAGACTCATTTGCTTGCCATGGGACTTTTCCAGGTGTGTTTCACCTGTGCCCTTCAACACACAAACCTTTTACCATGGACAACATCCATGGTCTTAAATATGGCTACGGTGATAAAGTTGTAGCTGAGATTCTCAGAAATGCCTCCTTAATGAGAGCAGATGGGAGCACCCCATGATGACTGGAATTCCATTGCAGCCCTTAAAACACAATGAGCCAGATGTAGGTAATCCTATTTTACCGATTCTAAAATACCGAATTTTACCGATTTAGTATTTTAGAACCGGTAAATGGGATGTAGGTAAAAATTCGGATACATTTACCGAACCGGTAAAAATCGGAGTCTCCGATTTGGTATTTACCGATTCGGTAAATACCGAATCGGAGTTACAAAATACAAGCAATTGAAGATTCAAACAATCAGGTGCATCGACCCCACCCCACAACCAAGCAACAGAGGAACCAACCA
This sequence comes from Lissotriton vulgaris, assembly GCF_964263255.1. Classification (NCBI taxonomy): domain Eukaryota; kingdom Metazoa; phylum Chordata; class Amphibia; order Caudata; family Salamandridae; genus Lissotriton; species Lissotriton vulgaris. The sequence continues at coordinate 1,998,622,241 of NC_141689.1, forward strand.
GTCCTGTGCATCCACCCCACCCCACAACCAGGAAGTGGCCACACCCATGCAAGTGCAGACTAACCGAACATCCTGGAGAGCTGTGAGACACTGACTGGTTGTACTGAGCTGGGCTGAGCAGAAGTGCAGGATGGAATCTCAGGACTCACAGAGGGAAGTACCAGACCGCAAAAGAAAAATGAAGTTCAGCACAGCTGAACTGCAGGTGCTGGTGGAGGAGGTGGTGAAACACCACACCAAGCTATTTGGCAAACAGTCTCTGCAGGTAGCAGAGGCAGTGAAAAGGAACACCTGGCTGGGAATTCAGGCAAATGTGAACGCCATAGGGGTGACCACTAGAGAAGTTGATGACCTCAAAAAACACTGGTATGATCCCAGGATCATAACAAAGAAGAAGCTGTCAGCCAAAGGAAAGAGGCCAGTGTGACAGGGGGAGGAAGGAGATGGGCACCTGCCCTAACTGACCCGGAGCAGTTGGTGGAGTCCACCCTAGAGCCAGAGAGTGTTTTTGGTATTGGCGATGCTGACAGCTCAGCCGAGCTGCAACAAAGCAAGGTAAGGAACATGTCCAGCAATCCTCTTCCCCTACTCTGTCCCCCTTCCCCAATGTGGCTTTGTGTTACACACTCCAGTTCGGGGTTTTGGATACACCAGCAATGCATCATGGGAGAGGTAGTCATTGCAACATACATAAGTACAGTCATCATGCAAAACAGCAAGGCATGCCACACACTACATTCAGAAGCAGTTGAGGACATTGAAATTGTGTGACAGGATTGTAATTTAATAAGGAAATACAGGGTTGCAGCACCACTAAGCCAATGTCCATATCTGTCCACAGGAGAGTCACCGTGCAGGACAGAGCAGGAGAGGGAGAAAAGGGCACCCAAAGGGAAAGGAGTGAGGATGCAAGCAGAAGTCCAGGGCCAAGCACTGAAACACCACCGGCACCCAGAGCACAGGCAGCTGCCACACCATAACAGCACATCCATCTTTGCCTCTGCTGTATCACTCACCACAACAGGACCCACCAGCACAGTCTCCCTCACCAGCTTCAGAGTTATCTGAAGACTTAAGGCCCAGGAGGAATGATGTTCCCCCTCTACAAATCCTTGCGACGTCCTCTGATGAGGAAAGGGAGGGTGACACCCAAACTGATCCACAATGTCAATACTGGGCTGCAGTCCACCCCTGGAGGTGTGCACACACGTGCAAGATGCCGTAGGGTCCGGGAGAGCAGCACAAGTGGGCATGGTGACGGGGTCTTCTGCGGGCTGGAGGCCACAATTGTAAAAGTGCAGCGCCTGCAGGCGAAAATAATATCATCAGTACAGAGACATAAGCGCCACCTAAACAGCAACATGGACAATATGAAGCAGGACATCAGCTCCATGGCGGAGAGCATGAGGGACATGGCAGAGGGGATGCGGGACATGTCCCAGTGCATGATAGCACTATGTGAAAAACTAGAAGGCGCCGGGAGAGGCAGTGTATGCAACATCAAACCAAGGCGATGAACCGTCTGGCAACTGCCACTTCCCTGCTATGTCGGCGTTCTGTGACGATGCAAGAGGGGCTTATTTATTGCTGCACAGATCTCTCAAGGGGGATGGGGAGCGTGACATCTGCCATGGAACTGCTGTTGACCAACCAGTCAGCCAACGCTAGAGATGTAGGTGAGGGGGACACTGATGAAACCACCAGCAGGAGTAGCAGTAGCACTCCCATACAGGGCATACTGAGAAGCAGCAGGCGCCAATCTGAAGGCCCTGGCTTAACAGCCAGTGTTGAAACCCAGCCTCGGGCATCCTGCACTGTTGTGCGTGGGCGCAGACAGTAATGCTGCCCACACTCCAGAGAACATGTTAGGGTGAGGTAACCCATGACCGCCTACTTAGGTTGTCACAAATTGGACTACAATGATGTGTCATTTGATATTTGCCGTAGTGCCCATTAAACTACGTCATTCACATGACTTCCCTGGCTGTGTCTCCTTACTTACTGAAAAATAGCTGCGTGTGATCTCTTCCCGTCTCAGTCTTGCATCTGTTGATGGCGCTACTCCTGCTGCATAGGGCTCTGGCTGTTCAGTTCCATCATCAATGTCCTCATGATAAGTCATATCAACTTCTGTGCCTTTCTTGGTGGCAAGGTTGTGCAGCATGGCACAGGTTGCAATGATTTTACAGCAGATGATGGGTGAGAACTTCTGTTCACCTCCGCTCTTGTGGAGGCAGTGGAACCTGCTTTTTAACAGTCCAAATGTGCGCTCAACAACGTTGCGTGTTGCTCTGTGTGCCACATTGTAACGTCTCTCACTCCGGGTAGATGGATTCAGGTAGGGGGTGAGAACAAAGGACCGCACAGCATAAGCGCTATCGCCTAGGTGGAAAATAGAGTGCCATTAGTTACATACTGAAAAGATATTCATCTGCAGTATCTATCAGGGTGTGTCACAGTCATTTACGTAGCAGGTATGCTTCCCCAAATTCTCCAGCAGCAAGGCGTGTGTAGATCCCACTGTTCTGGAATATGTAGGAGTCGTGGGCGCTCCCAGGGAATTTCGCCACAATGTCAGTAATTATGTTGCCAGCGTTGCATATCACCTGCACACTGATAGATTGGGTTGACTTTCGGTACCTGTAGATGTATTCTGTGGCTGTAGGAGGGCAGATTGGGATGTGGGTTCCATCAATACAGCCTATTACGTGAGGGAACTGTGCCAGCTGATAGAAGTCAGTCTTGGTTTTGAGCAGTTCTGCATGTGTGTCAGGGAAGCTGATGTAATAATGCAATCTCTGCATCATGGCCTCCAGGAACGTTCAGAAGAAACAGGACAGGCAGCTCTGGGACACCCCACCTACCGCAGCAATAACCCCCTAGTAACTCCCAGATGCAAGCAGGTGTAGGCTACAGAGCACCTGCACATGGGGTGGGATGGTGTGCGCCCTTGGTGTTGGGTGCTCCAGGAGTGGGTGCAAGTCCCTGATCAAGTCCAGGATGGGTTGGGGGTGTAGCCTGTACCTTTGCAATATCTCTGCCTCAGTGAGTTGGAAGAGCATTATCCTCTGTCTGTAGACTTGCTGCTCCCTTTTCCAAACTCTCTCTCCTGCTGCCTGTAGCCATAGCCGCCTCACTATCACATAGAATGCCGCCATTCTGGTCACACTGTTGCATTTTGGTTTTTTTTATAGCCTGCACCTGCTAACTACTCCATGGTAATTACTGACTCTTAAATACAGAATTTCATCAAATTCGGTATTTTTGAAGTTTCCTACATTCTTATTTACCGATTCAGTAAATTCCAAATCTGTAAATTCCGATTTGGTAAATTACCGACTCGTATTTACCAAATCGGTCTTTTTTGGGCTCCTACATCTCATAAGCCCAATACCGGTCGATAATGGCCGAAATTCGGTATTTTTGGCCGTTACCGACCGGTATTTGTCTACCTACATCTGGCCCAATGTGATAAGATTGCTCTTCAGGAAACTATCATGTACCTCAGAGCCAACAATTCACCAAACAGCTTACTAGTGACTAATTCACCCTGCATCTTTTTAGAAGATGTCATCTTCAGAAGCAAGTGTGCACATGTTGCCTAGAAGTTTAAATGTGGTTGGTTGATTTTGATAATCAATACCCCCAAACAACTCTCCTAGGCCTTGATAATTAAATTAGCATTGCTGAAATTGCCCTAACAACAGGAATACAGCACATGAATCCAGGCTAGCAGAGATTTATAAACACAGGGATTTCCTTATGCAACAAACAAAAAACAACCAAACTTCAAAAAGACATTAAAAGATTTGCTAGGGAAAAGATCTATGCCTACACAAAAGAGGACTGCCCAGTGATGGGTGGGGACACATCCTCTTACAAAGGTAGAAGCACATAGAGAAAGAAAAACTCCACTTTCAGTAGCTCATCGAGCACAGTTAGCTGGGGAAGTAACCAGGGCAGAAGCAACCAACCAACGTGGCCTCCTAACTTCCACATGCTCTCCCCAGGAACCCATACACAATTCCCACAACCCTTTAACCCCCCCACTTTTTTAGACAGCGGTTGGGGCAAAGGAATAAGAAGAGGGGGTCAAAAATGAGTTCAGTGGCAACAACCAGAACAGCAGATGCAAATAAGGCCAGACCAAAAGAAATTAGTAGTCAACCTGTCTTCAAGGGAACTCACCACAGAAGAGAGTAACATTCTTATTAGAAATGGGGTTGCAGGTTAGCTATGGTATGCACCCTAGCCAAGCAGAACTCACCACTAGTCAGGGTAAGTCAGCTACACACCAAGATATCCTGTGCTTCTGGTAGCTTGGTGCATACGTTCTTCATTCCTTCCTGGAAACAGAGTCTGGTCTCTTCGGGATTCTTTGTGAGCGAGAGGATGAGTGTGATGTTGTCAGTGTAGGATACAATGCTGAGCCCATGCTGTCTGATGATGGCAGCGAGGGGGCCATGGAGATGTTGAAGAGCGTGGTGCTGAGTGATGATCCTTGGGGTACTCCCAGTTGATATCAGTGGGTTCAGATAGGAAGGGAGGGAGTCTGATCCTCTGGGTTCGGCCAGAGAGAAAGGATTGGATCCAGTCGAGGGTGGCTCCTTGTATCCCTGCGTCGTGAAGTCTGGCTGTGAGCGTGCGGTGTGAAACGGTGTTGAAGGCTGCAGAGAGGTATAGAAGGATGAGGGCCGCTGTGTGTCCCTGGTTGAGTAGCATGTGGATGTTGTCAGTGGCTGCGAGGAGGGTGGTCTTGGTGCCGTGGTTGCGGCGGAATCCAGACTGGGAGGCATCCAGGATGGAGTTCTCTTCGATGAAGGCGGTCAGGTGGGCGTTTACAAGTCTCTCTGTGACTTTGACCATGAAGGGGAGGAGAGATATGGGCCGGTAGTTTTTTAGGTCTGTTGGGTCTGACGTCAGTTTCTTGAGGAGGGGTTTAACCTCAGCCCGCTTCCAGTCATTAGGGAAGATGCCGGACAAGGAGGCATTGATGGTCTGTCCTAGTTCAGGTGAGATGGCGGTGGTGGCCCTGTAGAAAATGTACAGTGGGCAGGAGTCCCTGGGGGCTGCTGAGTGAATTTTCTTCATGGTTGCGGTGATGTGTTCGACAGTGGCAGTTACAGGTCATAATGGATGGTTTATCGGCGGCGTGGGGGGTTGGTATCCGGCATTTGTTCACTGAAGTTGTCGTAGGGGACCTTGATTTTCAAGTAGAAGTAGGTGCTGAGCTTGTCGCAGTGTTCCTGGGAAGGTGTGATGTTCATGGCTTCGCTGGGGGTTTTGTGAATTTCTATATGATGTTAAACAGTTCCTTAGCGTTGGTCGTGTTGGTCTGGATCTTGTCTCTTATGAAGGTCCGTTTGGTGTCTTTTATGCGTTGGTGGTATTCCTTCAGGGTGCTCCTGAGGTTGTTCTGTGGTTTTTTGGTTTGACCAGGTTTTCTCTAGGCATCTGCAGGAGCGCCTGGCTTCTTGTAGTTCTGAGGTAAACTAGACGGCCTTCAGAGGGCGTTGTTTAGCGGGGTGGTGGAGGGGTTCAAGCTTGTCATCGCAGCGGGAGGTCTAGCAGTGAAATTCTATGGCTGTGGAGTTGGTGTCGGTAGTGGTGATGGGGGGTCTTGGAGGAGGGTCGTGTTGATGTGTTCCTCTGTGACCTTGCTCCAGTTTTTTCGTGGTGGGCGCAGGGCAGGCTTGGGTGCGGTGGTGGTGCTGAAGGTGAAGTGGATGCAGTTGTGGTCAATCCAGGGGGGCTGGGTGGTGTGGCTGAAGCAGATGTTTGTCCCTCCCGCAAAGATTGGGTCGAGTGTGTGTCTGGCTTTGTTGGTGGCCATGTTGACCAGCTGCTTCAGACCAAGGTTAGCGAGGAGAGTGGTGGAGTCGGGGTCGCCGCTGTTGTCGAGGTGGAAGTTCAGGTCCCAGAGTAGGATGTAGTCCATGGAGGTGATGGCCTGGGGTGCGGCTAGCTTGGTGATGGTAGTTACGGAGTGGGTGCGGGGTCCGGCAGTCTGTAGATGAGGGTGCCGCATAATGTGGTCCTGGGGCTGGTGTTCTGTGTTGGAGAGGGGGTCGCTCGTGCTGGATGTGCAGAGTCGGAGGGGGTCTTGAGTGCGATGGCGAGTTCACCTCCTGGCGGTGGGGGTGGTCCTTCCTCTGGATCTTGTAGATGTTGGGGATGGCCGTGGAGATGTTGAGCCGGAGGTGGCGTTGGTCTAGGTTTCAGTGAAGAAGGCGACGTCGGGCGAGAGCATGTCGATCAGGTCCCATATCTCTACGGTGTGTCGGTGCAGGGAGCGCACGTTGAGGAGAATGCATGCCAGTGTTTTGGCGGTGCATGCACCTTGTGGGCCTTTGACGGTAGTGGTGGTTTGGGCGATGGTGAAGGATCTGTGGCAGAGTCTGCACGAGAACCATCCATGGGTGGTGTTGAGTGAGGATCTTCGCAGTCGGTGTGTCTTCCTGAGTTGAGTGCGTAGAGTGCGGCAGCATTGTAACGGAGGGGTCCCAGAGATCTAGGGTTCCGGCGCTGGCCGCCGTCGAGGCGCGGGTGGGCTTGTCTTAGGCACGCCAAGCAGCGCGGCCCCTGCTCGCAACCACACAGTGGCGGCCAATAAGAAGGGGAGAGAGGTTCCGCTGGGAGACGGGATGGGCAGAGGAGGGGGCGGGTCGCAGGAGGTGAACAGTGAGAGAATTGAAGCTCAGTGAAAGTTCAGCAATAAAGATACTAGAATAATAACAATATAAACACAACAATAGTGCAGCAGTCAAGACACAATACTAAACGAAATAGCCCACAGAGAATAAAATTGTACTCATCAGCGGTTACTGGCACGTAGGGGGCTCGAACCCCTCTTAGGAAGAGGAGAGGAGGCTTCAGCGACAGGGATATTGGCGCTGAGCTGCAGGGGAGAGAGTGTGTCCTCGACCAGAGTCAGGGGCCTTAAAAAATAATGTCAGAAAAGTAGGTGGAAGAATGCAAAATGTTTGGTGATATCCCTGAAGAATGGGCCAGGTTCAACACAAGCCTAAAGCCAGGGTAGACAAATCAATACCTTGATGGGCATCCCTGCTCAGGGGTTTAGAACATGGACCTTGGTCCGCTACTGCAGTGGCACATGCCAGCTCTAGGCTCTTTTGAATGCATTTGGCTCCCTCTGTCTATACTCTCAGGGCCATCTATGTTGATCCACTGGTAATCCTTCTCATTTGTGGACCCCATCTGTGAAGTGCCTAACTTTAAGCTGTTCACAGAGGCATCCCAGTAGACAAACAGTCCCTCCATGTCCAACAAAGTGATGTGGCCCATTCCACCCCTTGGGTCTGATATCTGTCCCCAAGGAAAACTCTGTCCACAAAGACAGCAACCAACAGAGTCCAATGACATATGTCAGTGTCCGAAGCCAGGCCCCAGGCCAGTCATGGATTTCTTTCCTCTTTGGTTTCTTAGAGTGGGAAGATATAGCCCCAGGTGCTTCATATCCTTTCTCCACTCCGCCTCCTACCAGTGCCTCCTACCAGTTCAGGGGTGGTATCCTGTAACTGGTCCACCAGCCAGGGGTCTGTGCCCGTGGGCTGGAAAGGAGTCAGGGGTGAGTCCTTTCTCTCCCTGCCCCTCCTTCTAGGGTTCTGTACTCTCCTCTTGGGTGTGGTACACCCAGAATCCAAAGCTGTCCGGGTACTTGTAGCAGCAGTCCTACTCAGTTCTCCCACCAGTTCAGGGAGGCTATCCTGCCACTGGTCTTCCAATCCAGGTCTGTATTATGAGGCTGAATAGGGGTTAGGGGAGAGTCCTTCCTAATCTAAACCCTCCTTCGGGGCTTCTACAGCCTCCTCTGTCGAGTGGTATTGCCAGACATCAGAACTGGTTGGATGCTGGTATCAGTCGCTCCCCCAACTTCTCGTGACACTATGGTTTCCCCCTCAGTGGATGTTCTTCCAATACCGATTAGATTCCCTTCCTGGTGCCCCCTCAGGGTACTAGCCAGGCTCTGGGACTCGGCATACGGCACCCTGGAACTTTCCTGCCCCACCTTGCTCCTACTCTGTAAAGGGACATGGGGCTCCTTACTCACCCTACCACACTGGAACCTATCTTGGCTACTGTGAACCTCCCCGCCCACAGTTGGGAGGATCATGAGCCACTTCCTTTAGGATCACTCCCAAATGTCTTACCAGACCCTGTGGTACTCACACAGTGGTCTGCCTCCTTTGCAAGTTCCTTGGGGTCAGATAACTTACACTCCAACAGGTGTTGGCATAGCCATGGAAAACAACAGGGCATGTGCTCTCTGGTAATCAGATTGTACAGCCCTTCAACATTGCTTTCCAAGCTACCCTTCACCCAAAAACCCAGGGCTCTGCAAACATTCTTAACAAAACCCTCCCAAAACTGGTTAGACAGTTTCCAGCTGCCACTGAACCTCAACCTGTACTCTTCAGGGGTGAATCAATACTTCTATGCCAGGGCTTCCTTCATGGGATAAACCACTGCCTGTTACACCCTTCTAGGGCCAGTAGGACATCACTCTCATTACCAGGAATATAACTCCATATGACAGTTTCCCAATCTTTCTCAGGGATCATGTTCACCTCAAAAGCTTGCTCATACTCCTGAAACCACTGATATATGTCATCGCCCTCATTGAAGCTAAGCACCAAGTCTCTGTACATGTTAATGGTATCTTTAACACTGAACTCACTAACTTTGCTGCCACAACTGGACTCTACTTGCAGTGCTTATAAGTCCAGAATCCTCAAACTCTGCTCATGGGCCAATTTCCTTTCTTCAATAGCAAGTTTTCCGTAGTGAAGGCCCTTTCCGCCTCCACCAACCTCTCCTCAGGCAGGCTCTGTCAGCTCAGCCCTTCTCTCCTCTACAGCCAGCTGCATCCTCAGGTCCCTCTCAGACCGTCTATCCTTGTGCTTCTCAGGTGACAGGGTGTGGGAGGTGACACTGCTCCCTGCAATAGACCCAGCAAAGGACTCCCTATTTATGCTCCCCTTCTCTACACTGGTGTCTCTGCCCAGTCATTTTCCTCCTCCTCATCAGGCCACTGCCCTCTTGGGGTGCTGATTTGGAACCTTCTGGGAAGATGCGTCCAAAGGGATACTCTCATTCAGAGTCCTCATTGATCCCTGGTCCTCACCAAAACCAGTACTCTCCTGGTCCTCTCTTAAGGATGTTTCCGATACTCAAAGGTATATAGGACTTTCTGAAGGTCCAGTTTTCTGCATTCCCTATCCATAGGTAGTCCCCTCTCCCTGCAGAACCATTCAACTCATCTGCACTGTAAAACAACAATTCATTAAGATCAAACGTTGACTCCATTCTGGCAAGGTACCATACTACTGGTGCAAACAAGAGTTCCAGGCGTAAGAATATAAAGTGTGAGTAAATAAAAAAAATTACAAATGTGAGAGAACAGTACAAGAAAAATACATAATGGCCTTAGTGCAGAGGTGTGTGGAACAATGAGTTAACAAAGGTATTGCACAAGCGCAAGTCCTATCCTCACTGCTGATCACTAATGTTAGAAATTGGGTTTATGATTGCCTAAGGTATGCTTCCCAGCCAGGCAGAACCCACCACTCTAGTCAGGGTAAGTCCAATACACAAGATATTCTATGCTCTCCCTCTGCTAGCTTGCCACAGAGCAGGCAGTCTTATCTACAGTGGCAATATGTAAAGCATTTGTGCAACACGCAGCAACACAGTGAAAACACCACAAAAAGAGACTCCACACAGGGTGACTAAAAATAGGCATTTAATTTATAAACACATTAGGACCCAAATTATAAATATACAAGGTGCGCTGGTCAAGTTATTTACATTTGCAAACAGTGCTCCATCTCCTGAAGAAAGCAGGATCAAAATGACATCAAATATATATATATATATATATATATATATATATATATATATATATATATATATATATATATATATATGTGCGGTTATCTTCTAGCCGAAAGGAAGAAGCAGGACTCCAGGGAAGCAGTTGAAGGCTTTTATTCAAGGATTGTGGCGGATGCATTTCTGGCTGTTGATGTGCCGTCGTCAGCGCCTCCAGCCTTCACAAGTAATGCAGCATACCGTAGACTTGAACCCGCCCTTTTGTAGGCCTTGTTGTTGAAGGTCAGCTCCACCCCCTGGTGATCCACGCAGCACACCTGTGTAGCAGTCCGTGTGAAGGGAAACTACACGTCCCAGAATCCTTCATGTACAGGACACCGGGAGAGTTGCTTGCGGGGGGTTGTGATGCAAATATTCACACCATCCAGCTGAAAGGTGCGGGAAGCCACAGTGTGTCTGACACGCCTTGTTGTGTCAGCTGGAAAGTCCTGAACAAGGCCTCCTCTGCTCCCCAGTGACGCTTCAGCCTCAGGTACCGGGGGTAAAATAACAGGGACTGCTGCCCAGCGCGAGGTGGAATACCTTGCTACTGTTAATGTTCGTCCCGGGTTCTGTGGCGGGCTGCGGCCTGCTGGTCAAGTTATTTACATTTGCAAACAGTGCTCCATCTCCTGAAGAAAGCAGGATCAAAATGACATCAAATATATATATATATATATATATATATATATATATATATATATATACTTTTCAAATTTACTAGACTAAAACGACAACAAATATATGTATACATTTCCAATGTTGTCATTGTGAAGTATCGCAGTGAAGGCAAAAAGGTAATCAAAGTGCTAAAAAATATAGCAGCTGCTTTCAGTTTCATTCCTGTAGGTTTAGAAGCAGGCAGATATAATGTCCCCATGAGGCAGCGTCAATGCATCACTCCCAATAGGATGCATTATTACCACAGCCCTCCGGATATGTTAGATCCTGGGTCTTAACACAACATTTGATCAACAGGTCTTATGGGACTTCGAGGACCTGCAAAAAGAGGTCTTGACAGCCACCCACTAGTGCACAGGTTGGCTGATTGGGCCATACGTGTCAATGGACCTTAATCTCTCGGCAGTGAATGCTCCCCAATCTGGTGAGTCCGGGGTCCTTTGGAGTAGCTCAGACTCTGTACTTTTAGCAATACGGGGCAGCCTACCAAAGAGTGCGAGACAGCTTGTCTGTCATGTCATGGGCGTGCCTCTCATACAACAGTGCCTTCCTCTGGGCGAGACGACCCCGCTGTTGCTGGGGACAGCTACCGACACTGTCTTCAAGAACAGTGTCCTCCTCTCCTTGGCACTACGGCTCTCAAGCTGGAGGGCCTCGCTCGGAGGTTAGGCTTGGGGCGGTGGCGATGTTTCATGCAAGGAGAGGATGCCTCAGAATCGAACTTAACACAAAAATGTTGCACTTCGCAGTTCCCTTGCTGGAGCGGCTGCTCTGGTGGGTTTCCCATGGCGTGGCTAGGATGTGGATCCTCTTGTCATGGGGATTAGGTGGGGTCATGACCTCAAGGCTCCCCTCAGTGCTGCAGCCAGCACGAGCAAGGAAAAACACTCAACTCTCTGTGAAATAAGAAGCTCTCGACAGATGCTGTCTTGGCGATGGAGCACTCTCCATGCCCTGGTTTGGAGAACTTGGCAAAAACGCCTGCACTTCAGGTTTATCAGAATTAAGCACTCAACATGCACTGTTTGTAAAGCATGGAGCATGGCTCCTGTTTAGAACAAACAACTGTTAAACTCGCAGGTAACCGAGACCCATGGCAGAGGTATTCTGGTATAAAACCGGGGGCAAGCCAACAAACCCTTGAAGAACACTTTATCAAGTCCTTGGAGAACACTTCGGGCACAGGCAGATAACAGGCCAGCTCATTCAGATAGTTACAAAGTGGCAGTCCCTCCTTCAGCCCACCAATCAGCAGGCAGTAGGCCAACATGGCAAAGCAGTAAACTGGAATGACGGTTTCTCCTGGCAGCACAGCAGTCCTCCTGGCAATGTGCAGATGTAGAGCCAGCAGAATCTACTTACAAGTCCCACGCCCTGTCTAACTATATGGGGTCTGAGCCCTAGTACTTATACTAAAAAAGGCCTTTGCTGTAGGGAATGACTTCAAAAGAACCCTCAGAAGTGCACAACAATCCCTTTCAATCAATCAATCAATCAAAGCATTTATTTAGCGCACTACTCACCCAGAGGGTCTCAAGGCGCTAGGGGAGGGGGGTCCGCTACTGCTCGAACAGCCAGGTCTTGAGTTGTTTCCTGAAGGCGAGGAGGTCCTGGGTCAGGCGGAGGTGGGTCAGGAGGGAGCCCAGCCCTGGTTCAGACGATCAGTAAGGGGTAAATCAGCCCTTTGTATGAGGACAGGACACAACGTATTCAAATGTAAGTGTGAAACACCTCTCCATCGCCCTGCCAGGAAGAATATCAGTATGCAAATGAATGCAGATGTATCCCCTGTCACACCCAGCCCTTTCTGTTTTGTGGCTGTCTAGAGTGAATGCACAAAGTGTAGCTGTCACCCAGATGTGTACTGGAGACAGGCTGCAAAGCACAAGTTATAAGCACAGAGAAATGCCCAATTTCTGTAAGTCTAATAGAGGAAAACAAGGAATCTGCCTGTCAATTTTATACCGCTACTTATTTCGGCGGAAAAAAGCAATGACTGATTAGTTCTTATGCTTTCGGTGTATAATTCACATTTCTTTTGTATTATGTTCAAAATATATTTAGTATAGACATTTAATTCATGCATAGTTTCAATACATTTCAAATACATGAAACGTGGATTACATAAATTAAATGTATATACTAAATATATTTTGAACATAACAGGTTTGTAAGCCTACTTCTGGTGGTGACTCAATCAGTACTGCAGGCCCACTAGTACCATTCAATTTACAGTCCCTGGGTATATGATATACCACTTTGCAATGGACTTACACATAAATCAAATATGCCAAATATATCAAATATCAAATATGTAAACCAATCATACCATGTTTAGAGGAGAGAGCACATGCACTTTAGCACTGATTAGCAGTGGTAAAGTGCCCAGAGTCCGAAAGCCAAAAAAAGAAGATCAGAAAAGTAGGCAGAGGAAGGCAAAATGTTTGAAGATAACCCTGCAGAAAGGGCTAGATTCAACATTTCTCCAAAAGGGCCTTGGTTTCAGCGACACACTCACAGAGGATAAGTTCTTCCTTGTTTGTGAACTTCACTCACAATTCCTTTTAGTAAAATTGGACTTTGGGCCTTTTTCCAGAACAAAACTACTCCTTATCCTTGTGATACAGGGTTAATAAGTTCCTCCAGGTTCACCCTCTCTTCAGGGATGAACCCCAAGATATACTCTGAGCAGACAGCCATCAAGGAGGTAGAATAATCTAACCCAATATCCCCTTTCTATAACATGTCCAATCAGAAATTGGTGGCAATCAAATCTTTGATCAATGACTCCTTGGTTAAAATAAAGCCAGTGGATAAAGGTGGGGCCATTGTGATCATGTCTACCCTAGACTATAATAAAGACTGCCTCCACCAGTTGGAGGACAATAGATACTACCGTCCAGTCAGTAAAGACCTTACTGAGAGATTAATTACCAGCATTCGTTCCTTGGTGATGTCAGCTGATACTCAAAGGTGTATTACCATTAATGAGGAGGAATTCCTGATCAACACACTCCTCAAAATACCATATTTGTACATCCTCCCCAATACACACAAGGAGGTGAACCCACCCCACTGGAATACTGATAGTATCGGGCATTGGTTACCTCCTAGAACCGCATTCCAAATTCTGTAACCTTTTCCTCTATCCAACGGTGACCAAAACACCATATTTTCTCAGAGACACTAGGGATGTCTTGAACCTCATAGATGAGGCTAATCATATTAACAACATAGATCTCTTGGTAACATTCGATGTGGAAGCACTATATACGAACATCCCTCAGGATGCAACCCTTGAGGTTGTGGAAACACTCTCCTTTCTGGAACTTGGGGCCCGATGTAGGTAAATCCCATTTACCGATTTTGAAATACCGAATCCTACCGATTCGGTATTTCAAAATCGGTAAATGGTATGTTGGTCCCAACATCTGGATTCGATACCGAATCCTTAGCAATTCTTTAATTACCGATTCGGTAAATACCGAATCGGTAATGCCCATTCATTCCTATGGGCTTTGAAGCCCATAGGAATGATTAGGCATTACCGATTCGGTATTTACCGAATCGGTAATTAAAGAATTCACAAGGGTGCAGGGGGTGTCACTTTGACACCCTCTGGCACCCCCAAAACAGGCACAGGTGCCATGTGGCAGGCATACCTGCCCTAAGGGCAGGTCTGCCTGTCACATGACATAGGTGTGCATGCACACATGTGCATGCACACCGGAATCGGTATTTTACCATGGATTTGTATTCCATGGTAAAATGCCGATTCTGTAAGCCATGTGCAGAAGGTACATTGCCTACCTACATTGCATTTTCGGTAATTTTACCGAATCGGTAAATGTTACCGAATCGGTAATTATTTTACCGATTCGGAACATATTACCGAATCGGTAAATTTACCGATTCGGTAATGATACCGATTCGGTAAAATTACCGAAAATGTGCCCCTACATCTCGGTAGCCCTTTACCGATCGGAAACGGTCGAAAATCGGTATTTTCGGCCGATTCGGATCGGTAAAGGGCTACCTACATCGGGCCCTTGATCCTTTCCCAAAGTGGTTAGATTCATTACTGAGTATGCTACCATTGCACTCAAGGAAAACTTTTTCCAATTTGTGAAGCAGCTTTACCAGCAGGCACAAGGTACTTCCATGGGTAGTACCTTTGCACCAAGTTTGGCGTATCTGTATATGGCCAATTATGAGAAAGAACATTTCTTCAGCAGTGGTAACCTCTACATAAACTACGTATTGCTGTGGCTTTGTTACATCAACATTATTATCCTGTGGCAGGGAGATACAGAGACATGCCTTAAGTTCGACACATGGATTCATTTTATTAATCCGTACCTATGGTTTACCAAAACCATCTTGAACAAGAAACTTCCCTTTTTAGATCTTTGTATTTTTATTAACAGTGGCAAACTCTCTGCCACAACCTGCAAAAAGACTAATGATTTCATAGTCTACTATGATATAAAATTCACCACCCAAAATCCCTATGGGATAACCTTCCATACAGTCAGTTTTTGTGACTTCATTGCAATTGCAGAAAAGTCAATCCACTGAACTGTCTATCAATCTAAGAGTCCATAACTATTCATCAAACATAATTAACCTGCCATGACAGAGGGCTAGGAATAAACTTAGGGCAGCACTCCTAGAAACCAAAGCGAGGATACACAATGACACCATCACCTGTGTTACTACCTTCAAACCCAGCTGTAACCAAATACAAAAGATTATATGCAAACACTCGTCTATCCTACAGACAGGCTCATTGGATATGACAACTCCCAGGTTTGCAGTCAAGCAGACTCAAAAACTTAGGGACATGCTGGTACACACCAGACTCAGGAGGGCACCAAGGATTGAACAATGCTCCTTCTGGATTCTGCCTACAGTCACTAGGCACTACCCTTGTGGCTTTTCTGGAGAGTGCCATCTGACAGAGGTTATGAAAAAAATTGATTCAGATTCCACTCACACTTGTACTAGTAGCCACACCGACTGCAACACCAAAGATTTAGTGTATATGATCACATGCTTGTGTGCCCTTTGATACATTGGATATGACGACCAGACCAGTGAAAGTGAGGATTACAGAACACCAAAGTAGTATTTATTGTAAAAAGACTACTACTGAGATGAGCACTCATTTTTTGATGAACAGCCATACTCCAGATGATGTTATGTGGACTATCCTAGAAACATGCAGCGACTGGAACAAACAAGCCCATTTCCAGAGGAAACAATACTGGGTTTTCCATCTAGCCACACATATAACTGGCCCCAATGACGACATTAACACGGACCGAACTAGACAATTGATCCTAATAGCTTACACTCTCCATCTATGCCCCCATTTTGAAGTCTGACATATGACCCTGTAGCCAGTCAGACTGGTTTGTCCATCTGTGCAGTCATTTCACCATCCTGGGAATGGGAACAAATATTTGATGGGCAGGACTGGTTCTTCACGTTAAATAAAATAGGACACCATAATATCCCCTATATGGATTCCTTTATATGTACAATACTGAGTGTTCAAAAGTTCAGGCATCACTCGGTCCATTAACATTTCTTTACATACCTATATTCCAAGATGACGGCCATTTCTCTTTTTGTGTTCTCACGATCGGACATACTTTTGAGATTCGGTAGATCATGTACATATCTCCCGACTCTCTTCACGTGTCCCAGCATACGTGCTTGCACTCTGCACAACACGGAGACCAAATACATCTCTCCATGTCTCGGAAGGACACGTGGACCACCTGACTTTAGGTACAATTCTAGTCAATGTGAGTCAGCTCCACCTGCACCCTGACTGCATGCTCCCCCACAACAGCTCACAATCAGATGTGTCACTACAAGATATTTACACTCCCAAGCCAACAGTCTCTTTATCTCTAGGGTGACAGAGAAGGAGAAGTCGCCAGCACATTACAGCGATGGATTCCATGAGTATACAGAAGAATCCTATTCTCGTTCTCTGTATATCTTTGACTACCTCCTTGACTACTTGCTAATGCATACGTGTTTTCCATAAGGTTTGTCCCGCAGCTAAGTGCGGTCCTCTGCCTACACCTAAGTGGCAAAAGTTGCACTCTAATAGTGCCCCCCTATATGAGAATCTATATATTTTACTGTGTTATATGTGTGGTTTTGTAGTTTGTGTTGTGAATTGTTGTCATGTGTTTTTCACCTGCCTGTGTGTTTGCCTTTTTTATGTATGCACTTTTCACTGATAGACGTTGTGGGAAGTTGGCCTGGTATATGATGTCCACTTATGTAAGTGGCCATCCAGCATCAGTCGAGACAACCCTTAAGGTGATTTAAGAGGTCTTAGACAACATAGGAAAGTTCCCTAAGTGGAAGCAGTGGAGAGCAGCCTTCAGGCTAAGTCCAGAAGGAGTGTAAAGCAGCTTGTTTTACCAGAATGCAATCGTATATTATAGATTAACAAAAAAACACCCACACAAGGTATTTATAAAAATATGTATTTATTGTATAATACTCTCTAACACATACAAATATGCACAATGCATATGCACAATGCACACAATACTTAGCAAAGAAACACAGTAAATAGCACAGAATACACTCACTCAAGTCAAGAAATACTTTATTCGGTTCAATTTTCAAAACCATAAAAGTACAAGACACACATAAAAAATGGTCCAAAGATCACAATACATCATTAAAAAAGAAAAAAGGCAAACGTTGATAAGGACATTACAGAATAAAATACTGGATTCAATTATACAATAGGAAAAATTAATGGTGGGTATTCTGCATCCAATTGATCTTTTTACCCAGTCTCACTGCAATGGTTAAAAATGTGGCCACATTATAGATTTCCCAGATATCTGTTAACATCTGGAGGTATAATAAAGCTGGTTTGACCTGCCTGAACCCTCTCCCCTTTAACAGGGGAATGATGAATTTTTTCCTAATGGCTTTGAAGTGGGTACAAAAGAACAGGTGATGGGCAGTGTCCATAATTGAATAGCCATCACAATTACATATGTTCAGTTCCGAGTCCCTGGTCCAGCCAAGACGACCGGAGATTAGCAAATTAACTTTATTCAATCTGAACTTAGTGAGAAGGTACCTGTGGCTTGGGTTGTTGACAACCTTCAAATAAAGTTCCGGTTCATGATCTGAGGAGACAATCAGTTGATGAGACCTGACAGAGGGTTTTATCAGCTCGCTGTTTTCTCTGTCCATTCCACTATGCAGCAGAAAAGTGTTCTTTGTCCACTTCAAATCAGCCTTCACAAGGGCGGAAGGATTGTGGAACAGTTCAGGCCTACCCAGCTTAGCGCACAATTGTTCAACATATTTCAGCCAGGGAATCTTATACCAGTGATCTAATTGTAGGCAGTCCTTCAGGATTTCATGATTGACTTCAAGCTCTGGATTGAGCCACACAGATATCCATTTCAGAAGGGGAGCCATAGAAACTCGATCTTCCCAAAAATCCACCCCGCATTCCTGGTGTACAATAAAGCTTGCCGTGGATTTTGGTACAGAAAGAATGGATTTTAAAAAGTTATCTTCGATCACTTGAAGGAATTTAACAGGCTTGAAGCCCCACAGATCTGCACCATACATAGCGATAGCTATACATTTAGCGACATACACTTTTAGGACAGCCTCTATGGGCTTCACCCCAAGTTTACGTGAGAAACCCAGGACTGCAGATATGGAACGGGCCAAAACCTTTTTTTTCTCCAACATTTGCGGGAGCCACGTGGAACGGTCGTCAAACACTACACCCAGATAAGGGAATCTGGAAACTCTTGATAATTTGTGACCATTACAATGTAGGGTCATGACATTTTTTTTGGCCTTGGCATGATGGCCTACCACCATTACGTGAGATTTGCCAAAATTGATACTTAAATCCAGTTTTATCATAAAATTATAAAAAGAGTTCAACAGATTTTGCAGACCCATAGCAGTTCTAGCTATAAGAGCCGCATCGTCTGCGTACAGTAATGCGGGCAATGTATAATTCCCAGCCCTAGGTATGTCTTTACATGCTGTGCCCAGTGTCCCGCCCAGATCGTTAATATATAGTGTGAAGAGCAGGGGAGCAAGAATGCAGCCCTGCCTAACACCATTGATGATACTAATTTTCCCTGTGCAATTCCCTTTTCTGTCATAACGGACAGTAGCGGTAAGGTCCTTATGGAGGTCTGCTAGGAAATACACGATGTTTGGGTCAATGCCTATACTAAGGAGCTGGCCCCACAACTTGGATCTGTTGACTCGGTCAAACGCCGAGGACAGATCCATGAAGGCGATGTACAGGGATCCATGCTTTACTTTAGTGTATTTTCCTATCAACGGTTGTAGATTTAGACTCTGATCAATGGTGCTCCTTCCCTTTCTAAAACCATACTGAAGGGGGGAGAGGGTGTTAGTCTCCTCTAACCATTCAGTAAGTTTGCTGAGGACCACTCTCCCTATGACCTTAACCGCAGAATCTATTAGGGATATAGGGCGATAATTTCCGGGTTCTCTCCTGTCTCCCTTTTTAAAAATAGGGGCAATTACTGATTGGGTCCATGATTCAGGGATACCTATTTTAAAAATGCTGTTGAAAACTCTAGCTAAGATTTTAGACCAGAATAAAATATCCACTTTAAAAAGATCGGCGGGGACCCCATCCGGCCCGGGAGCTTTGCTACTAGTCATTTTTTCGATGGCTAAAGCCACCTCTTCCTCATCCACTGTCAGGCTATAGGGGAGTTGAAATAAACTGGTTGTGTCCTCAGCCCCAGGGGTTTCCTGTTCATAAACAGATTTAAAGTGCAAGTGCCATTTGTCTTCTTGGATGGCACAATCCAGTTCATTATTGCATGAGTCCGAGAAGAATGGTTGGTAGACCACGGCCCAGAATTTGGCGCTACTTTTCAGGACATCGGTTGAGGTCAGGTCAGCCCAAGCATCCTCTCTAATCTCACGCCGTCTTTTCTCAATGGTGGTCTTGTATGCCTTCCTGAGGGTAGCCACGAGTTTCCTATCTACTGGTTTGGAGTTTAAAGCTACTTTTAACTTGTGATTGGCAGCAGAACATTTGTTGTCAAACCAGCCTACCTTTTCTTGAGGTTTCCTTTTACACTGTCGTGTCAAATGAGACACGATGTTGGCACAGACCCTGTTATACGCCTCTAACACCTCTATGTCCCCCGCCTGATCATTCAAGCAGAGTTTGAAGGCCTCCTGACTACTTATACACAGATTACCAAAAAAGTCCTCAGGAATTATTTTACACCATTTAATTCGGCGGGTCTGATCAGTTGGTCGTAAATCACATTTATCTACTAGGCTCATGCTACTAACCTTAATATCAAATACATTCTTAATTTTTAGAACAACAAGATTGTGGTCACTAAAATGGGACCTTACAACAGTATAACAAATAATATGACTGCCATAACTACTGCTCAAAAAAATATAATCAATGGTGGATCCACTGCCATGACCCGTAAAGGTTGGAATGTCCTCTTCTCCCCCAATAGGCAACATTAAACCATTTTCAGCTAGCAGGGATTCTAAAAAGGTCCCCGCTCTGAGTGTTCAAAATGAATGTTCTCTTCTTCTGGGGGGCCAAATAGAATATTGGGGGGACATTTTTCCTGACAACCATGGACATTAAAATCTCCCAGTAAAATAACAATACAATCAGGTTCCATAGATTCCTGAAAATTAATTAGGAAAGAGTTTAACCTCAGCAGGTTGTCAACTGGGTGTTCTCTGTCAAAGGAGTTGTAGAAGTTCACTAACAGTACAGCGTTAAGGCCCCTATGTGTGATTAAAACTGCAAGACAATAAGGGCTGCCAGTAGGAATTTCTTTATAGGTGCCTGAGATTTTTGCAGATATCAGGGTGATCAGACCACCTTTGGCCCGTCCTCTCTTTGAGTTAACAGCTGGGAGAAAGAAGGTGGTGAAGCCATCCACTGTAAGCAAATTTTCGGTCGCCCACGTTTCCTGCATGGCAATTATGTCCATAGTGCCTATGAGGTCTCTCCAGTGAGGGTCATCAATTTTGTTCCTAAGGCCCGCAATATTCCATGTGGCAATAGCGATCCCCTGCCTGCCCCTTTCGTTCCCATCAATCACACACAAAGCTGTCCCTTCCTCAATACCCTGACCTATAATTGACGTTGGCTCGGTACTTAGCTTGGGGATTAATTCTTGCGCTACCTGGCTGCTCTGTGGAGAGGTGTGTGGGGCGGTTAACAGTTGTTTAGCAGGGGTGCCCGATGTTTGTCAATCTACCCAATCCATAAAAGGCGGGTAGTCGTAATGATTAAACGTTGGGACATTAAAATAGTTTTCTTGCCCGTTCCCATGGTGATAATCATAGTGTAGGTGGTTATTTTGGGGCCCAGCAGCAAACCCACCCTGAAAAGGTCTAGCCCTTCTTCTCCTGACCACATTCCACCCGTCCTCACCCCCCTCTTCCCAGCCACGTGATTGAGCCTCCCATGGGGGATTGAACTTCCGTCTGTTATTATGTTCCTGGGGGCCCTTTAACCAACTCCATCTTCTATCGGGTTGATTCCCCTGAGCGTAGAAGTAGGAGAGAGGCCTGGCAGTGACCGTGCTAGCCTGGTAGCGCGGTATGCCGGCACAGATGTGATTTACTGCCTGTGGGTTCTCAAAGGTGACTACAACGCAGTCACCTTGTAGGTTTTTCCTATTACCTCCAACCCAGGGAGTTCTCTCCACCATTAGGATGTTACTGGGCATGCCGGGCGTTAAAGGGTGATTTTTGGACAGCCAGTGACATACCTTGTTTTTTAGGGTTTGGTAGGACTCCGTTTCAGTTGGTACAAGTTCAGTGACCCCGGTCAAGATCACAACGTAGGAGCATGCATCCGGGGGAAGGTGGATGTTTCTCCGTGGTTCTCTCTTTTCTTTTGGGGCCTGATCTAGTTTAGGGGTTGGTGGTGTGGGGTCTTTAAACTTGACCTGGGGGGTTACCTTAGATTTAACAGGATTCGATGTCTGTTTTGGGTCAGGGGTTTTGGGGATGGTGCCTCCTGAGATGACGGTATTAGTAGAACTGCTGGGCACCTTTTTTTTTTTGATAATAGGGATATTTTTGTCAGTTATAGGAGGCTTATTCATGGCCTTCTTTGCAGGGGGTATTTTGTTATCCAAACTGAAACTGGGGGCACTTATGTCTTTATGAATGTTTTTTAAGATGGTTTCTAAGCAACGTAGCCTAACCTCGATGGGTTCAAGGAGGATTTTTAACATTTCAAAGATGTTGTTGTTTACCATGTTTAAGCTGTTCCTATCCTCGTTGCTTCTAACATTATTGTCTACTTCACCACTCAAATCCAAAATTTCCTCTAAACTACTGTCTATAACGGTGTCATCTGGTAAGCTTAGGGGTAAGCCCACATTAGCTTGGTGAGCTCCATCCGTATCAACAGTGTGAGCGACCAGAATACTGTGCGAGTTTTGAGGCACAGGGTCAAGGGTAGTTTGGTCTGGGTTCTGAGTGGTCTGGGCTTTTTTCCCTTTACGTGTAACAGGTTTGGTCTTTTGTTTGGGGATTGCCCCCTCTTTCATACCCCTTTGTTGTATATTAACCAATGAAGCGTTTTCAGACTCGTTAGATAAACCGCTCTCTACTAACAAAGCGAGGTTAGGTGTTGCCTCCAAACCTTCTTGAGAACTGAAATCATCATGGCCTCCCTCATTGTGTACAATAGCAAGGGTGTTTGGACCAGTTGCCGCACGTGGGGTGCAAGCTTGAGCTATGAGGCCTAAGGAAGATCTCTTGGCCATCGCCAAATCTTGGGACACCCTTCTATCCATCAAAATTATCCCTTCGTCTATTAAGGCATGAGTCCGAACAATAAAATCATCAAGAGTACCAGTAAGTTTTTTGGCTCCAGCAGCTGCCATACTTCTAGTCTCTCGACAGTTCATAACATTCCCAGTAAAAAATGGCAGTGCGAAATAGCAGAAATTACGTATGGGCAATCACCAAAGTCAGACTGTGATATTGGTCCCAATAATAATTAAAGAACAAAGGGCAAACTTACAACAGTTGTAGAGATCCGTGTGCCTAAGGGCTGGAAAGCAACTGGCAAAGGGGGTGGCCCAGGCCCGGCTCCTCGGTCCCCGGCGGGCCACAGAGGGCCCGCCCTTTGCCCGGGCTTAGCCCCGGGCGTCCCGCACGCGTCCCGCGTAGCGGGATTCAGCTGTTCTTAATGAGGAAATGAGGTGGTTGGGGGCGGGGCAACCAGGGAGAGCGTCCAGGTGCAGGGGATGGCTACACAGGGACTCCTGGGAAATGGAGTCCCTGTCCCTCACCTGGCGCTCGCAGCCCTGGAAGGATGTTCTTCTACCGCCCTTCAGTTCTCCAGCAATCGCCACCAAAGATCCTTCCTCTCGGGGGGCAGCCCAGCAGAGCGGGCGATGCGGGACCCACGCACCGGTTTCCGCGAGGTGCAGCAGTGGCAAAGATGAGGTCAGCAGCAGAAACGTTGCAGGGATTAGCCGGTGAGTTTCCCTGGTCAGCGACGGTCAGTTTAGGCGTCTCCCAAACTTCCTTCTCAAACGGCAGCTTTAGCCCGGCGGTCGGGGGCGGGGCAACCAGGGAGAGCGTCCAGGTGCAGGGGATGGCTACACAGGGACTCCTGGGAAATGGAGTCCCTGTCCCTCACCTGGCGCTCGCAGCCCTGGAAGGATGTTCTTCTACCGCCCTTCAGTTCTCCAGCAATCGCCACCAAAGATCCTTCCTCTCGGGGGGGCAGCCCAGCAGAGCAGTGCAGCAGTGGCAAAGATGAGGTCAGCAGCAGAAACGTTGCAGGGATTAGCCGGTGAGTTTCCCTGGTCAGCGACGGTCAGTTTAGGCGTCTCCTAAGTGGACACCATGGGTGGACCAAACCATATGCTAAGAAAGTGGTATAAGAATCACGACTCGGGTAAAGACAATGTTGGGAGGATGTAGAAATGCTGGGGACTAAAGGAACACCCAGGGTGAGAGACTAGGACCTCCTGGAAAGGGTGACTATGAGAACCCCACTTCTGAATATGTACAATTACAATCACTGCGTGAGTGATAAACATGGACGGTTTCAGAATCAATTTTGCCATGTAGATGAGCACGCTGCAATTATTACAACGAGAATGGATTGAGTTTCCACTTTTTATTCAGCACTTTTGAATCGGCATCATTGTTATGGGCTATACTACTTTCCCAGATACCCCTAGTCTAGTTTGATAACATCTATACTGAGCATGCGCAAGTACGGCCATGACGCGAACAGGGAGTACCAAGACCGAGATTGGGATGTTTGTTGAGCAACTTACCGGAGATTAACAACACCTGAAGGAAGCACTGTGTCAGTGGGATCCTGATGTAAGCAAGGAGTGCCGAAGCTGTTTCCGGAGGTCTACGACGGCGGGAACCTTCAGCATTTGAATCAACCTGCCTGTCCATCTGGTCACCTCCCCTTCTGGCTCGGTCTAGCCAGAGGTACCGATGGATAGGTAAGGAGCCAACAGTGAGTCCTGTTGGTTATATTAAATTGCTGATTAGCTGTAGACTTGTTAACAAATCGGTGCATGCTTAAAGTGAGACTGCAGGTGTGGTGCGATATCTACTCGAGCTGCTTATCTTTTCAAGTCCCTCTGTTTTTGAGTCATGATTTTAACTTCAGAATGTTATTCAGGAATATGTTTATTCCTCTTAAAGATATTTATATTTTTTTAAATAACGTTTTTTGGCAATGTGACAGAGTAGATATGTAGAAATCGTTTTCCAGCACTTCTGGGATACTGAGACATGCCCTCTATGCAGTATTACCACTTGTTTGTGGGAACAACTGAACAGGCTATTTATCTCTTTTTTCTTGAAGTTTTAGATACAGTAGTTCACCATTGAGATTTGCCTTTTTTAGATACCAAGACATATATCTTTCCATTGGGAAATCAGGGGCTCTGTGTTTTGCCATTGGTCAGAATTATGCGTGACGATTCCTTGTAAATATGATAGGTAGCCATCGTGCAGAGATTCTTGACTTGATGCCAGGTGAGGTGAGGTGTACTCCCGCATAAAGACGGGTAAGTGCAACAACATTTGTAATATACCTCAAAAGACATGTACACTGAGTGGTACTTGATATTTATAATACAGTATATCTACATCATGATATTAGTAATGTCAGGATGATACAAACTACAGACAGAAGGTTGGAGAGCCACCCCACCCATGGATATCCTAGTACCCACATTACCTGCACCAGGGAAGCATAGTGCATATGTGTAAGGTGGTGTTGGAAACCGCCGTCAAACCCAAAGGAGGACTTCTGGAAAGTGCAACTGCTGAAGAAGGAGAGAGTGTTCGGTGGAATCTGAAGGTGGATTCTAGTTGAGAGGTACCTGAAAGCAGAGGTGACAGAGTCTATGTCACCCAGAAGTTACCAGGAGACTTGGAAGACAAATGCCCGACGATGTCGGTTGTTGCGAAAGAGATGACGATGACCTTGACTTTGGAGCTGCGAGGACCAGGCGATTCTGAGGAAGACCAGGAGCCACGCATGAGCTGTCACACATCAGATGTCAAGTGCTGAGGGGTCAGTGTCCGTAGGGAGCACCAACAAGCATTGGCAAAGGCAACACATGCAGAAGTCGAAGAAGGAAAAATGTCGGGGCCAGCAGGTTTCAGGGGACTCACAACAAGCAGGGGAGGCAGGGCAGGCCCCAAGCAATCAGGGGAACCAAAAAGGAAACAAAGGCAACCATCAAAAGGACCCACAGGCGGGGAGCACTGGAGTCGCAAGAGGACCTCGAGCAGCTCACCAAAAGATGCAGGCCACGGGGCACACAATGTGGTGTGGACAAACACGTTGGTCACTGGAGGTGCTTGAGGTTGGGAATACTGGGAGCCCAAAGATCTTGGTGGAAGGAAGCCAACAATCCTTTGCAACTGCAAGTTGACGTGGTGCACAGGGGTTCAGTTATTGCAGTTATTTCAGTACCCACTAGGGATACTGGCCACAAATTTGGTCAGAGGGCAGGTCAGGCATTGGGAGCTGTGGCCGCCACTTTTCAGAACCTTTTGGAGTCTGGAGGGGTTCAGGATCAGAAGACCATTCGACTTAGTTGCAGTGCCTGCAAATACAGGGAAGTGACTTCTTCACTTCAAGGGAGATTCCTTCAGGTTTCTTTGATGCCCACAGGCCTTGGAAGGGTTGTCTATGGTGCACAGGCACAGATAATTCAGCAGACTGGAAGGGAGACGAAGTCGAGTCCAAACAAAGTCCAGCGAAGTCCTGAGTGCCCAGACGGTAGAAGAAGAAGTGGTGTCTGATCTGAATTTTGTCCCACAATGAATCTAGGGACCCATCCACAGGTAAGTCCTTATGTACTCTAAGGAAAGGGTTGTGATGATCCAGGGGAGGGTCTGGACAAGGGGGATGTTACTCCCATGTCATTTGTCCAGTTTCATGCCAGAGTGGGAGCCAACATCTCACAGGACAGGTTTGAACTGGATTATGAACTGGGACACCAAATGTGTCCCTCATTCAGACTTAGAGGCACTGGCAAGCGCACCCACTCTGTCATATTACACTAAATTATGTCTTGGAAGTGGTCACACCTCCCCGTGACAGGATGCCTATTGTTTTGCCTTCCCCTGCTCGAGCATGGCTCAGCAGCAGGAGAAGAGAATCATGTCTCTTGTAGGCAGCAACCATTTTGTGCTGTCCGTGTCTAGAAGGCTGGCACAAGGAACACTGAGAGCCTAACCGAGGACTCTTACAGTGCTTGGAATCATACCTCCCACACCTTTTATGGTGTGAGGGTATTATTCCAACATGCTTGATACCAAACATGTTTGATACCAAACATGATAGGATTTGTTTCAGCCAATTTCGAGTTTGGACATCGTGTAATTACGTGGTGCTCCTCTATATAGTACATAGCTGCTTAACAACCCAGGAGAATGGACTGTGTAGGCTGTAGGGGTGTCCTTACTCATGCAGGGGCACCCTCACACTTAGAACCATGCACCCTGCCTTCAGAATTGCAAAGGTCTGCTATAGGGGTGACTTATAGGTTTTAGGTGCAGTGACCTTAGATATAGGAAAGCTATATCTTTAGTAAGGGGTGCTAGCACCAGCTTACACAGGCTGCAATGGCAGTTCCATTTTGAACGGTCTCCCATGGGTGGCATAATGCATGCTTCAGCCCATGGGGGCCCTCTGTTGTACCTATGCCGTGGGTACCTTAGTATCATATACTAGGGACTTATAAGGGTACCCCAGTATCCAATCTGGGATGTACCTAAGTACTTATCACAACAATTTGAGAGTGAAAGCAGAGAGACTAGGGTCCTGATTGGCAGGATCACAGTCAGACTAGTCCAAAAACAGCTTAGCACCAGGCAAAAAGTGGGGGTAATCATGCAGAAGGATTCTACCTTTCCACAGCCGTGATTTCGCCTGCAGCATGATTTTATCAGTATTGCCTAATGCATATACTTACCAATGAGGGGAAATATCACCTTGCTACCCACTTCTGTGAATCTTCTTACTTGGTGTCTACTCTTTTTTTTGTTACAGGTTGGATTCTGTGTTTTTAACCATATAAGGATTAACCTACACTATAGAGGTGATTTCATACTTACAATAACATTACATCTACATTCCAATCAGCTGTACATTTGATTTAATATTTGGTCCTGATGAATTGCCAGGATGTTCTTGCACCACTTAAGGAGAGAAACATGTTGACCCCTGTTTACATCAATATTTTAGCTGTCAAGGATCATTGTTTCCAGGACAGCCACCCCATGTTTTCATTCATATCAAGAGGACTGATTTATTACATTTCAAAAGGTACCTCTTAGTCAGATATTCACCAATCTACACACAAGCACCTTAACTCACATACTTCATCTCGGCATCTTAGTTTAAACATCTCCGGCAAAGAGCCCCCTCAAAGGGCCTGTTGGGCATTGCAGCAACAGCCCAGCAAGGATCTGCCCGATGATGAAGCTTGACACTCATCTGAGTTTGTGAGGGCTCTTGCTTCTGATCAATCAGATCCCCCAATCTAGTCGAACAGCCTTTACCAACTGACAGCTACTTCTTTCCTCCCCTCACTTCACTGTCTAGGAACAGCATACCTTTTTGGATGCTGATGCCCTGAGAGGGTAGGTGTACTGGACCTTATAATGGGCCCCCTCTCTCTCCTTGTTCTCTTTGACAGTCAATCTGTACACAGGTTTCACTGATACAAGAACAGCAGACGAGTGACACCTTTATGATAGTACATGTCTGCGGCTGAACAGTTGGCCATCTTGTAGGTGGAAGCAAATATGCTTAGAGGCAGTGCCATTTTTGGTCTACTGCGCATGTTCTAGGACCTACCAACTGATTGGAAAAAAGCATATCGTTTCGCAATGGTTCCTCATAAGCAAAAAATAACATTTTCCAAAAATGCATCTCCATTTGTCAAAAAATGAAACGAACATTATGGTTAATGGTATGAAAATGTATGATCTGTCCTATAACAGACAATTTGGAACATTCCATGTAATAACAGGACGCACCACAGATCAATTTCCGTTCAAAGAAGCCTGTAGAAATCGTACAAAAAGTAAGACGCTCAGCAGGCAAGTGCCACTTTTTATCTACCGTACAGATGTAATTAACCTCTGCAATGATTGTGCGAAAGTGGAGATGAATAGACCCAGAGGGTGGGAGCATTGTCATCTCACATCGTTTTAAAATAGGGAAATGTTTCACGATTAATGCAGCGAAGACAGTTTTCACAGTCACTTTTTTGTTCAATGCGGGTGCGAGTGAACCTTTTATAAGATTGTTACATTTATCATTAATATAGGTTCCTCTTAGTTTTATTAACGTCATGTGCATTGCAGTATTACTTCGTGCTTACACTTTCATGTTAAATATGTAAATCGACAACTGTTACTACTAGGACAGAAGGATTTTCCTTACAATACAATTATTGCTACACTACGTTGCAGATAGAATGCCCCCTTTATGGCTGGTATTAAAAACATTGTGTAAGTTGGACTATTTGACCCACAATATCAAGGAGCGAGGATCTAACATGAATATAGCTGAGTTCGCAGACAATTGCAATGCAGCTATCAGCATACCAAATGGCATCTGTGTTCTGGAGCCTCCGGATTCCTCAGAACTGCCAAGAACGTGCTTGTTCAGCATTAATAGGCAGTTGGTAGTAATATACCATCGCTGTGAAGCTCTTTATCAATCCAGTTCATGCAGAAACCGTTTTGCCTCCTTACAAATAAATACAGATAAATAACAGGTGTCATCATGTTTGGAACAGAGTGAAACGTGTTAAAAGAAAAAAAGTTATTTACCTGTTGTCGGTCTGGCTAGGTCTTGCCTCAATGTGAAGTTCTGAGTACAACATAGCAAAATGAGAACCACACTTCATTCAAATTAACAAATTCAGTTACATGTAAGAGCAAATACAAATTGATTATATATATTTAAAAAATTGGGCCTCTACAATTTTACTTTTTTTTTTTAACACGTAGATACCCATTTTTTCTGCAGCATCTCTTTTTAAATAATTACTGATTTTCTCCATTATTGTCAGTATAAACGTATGAATGAAAGCTGCACCCAGCCCGACTGCCATAAAGTGCGGCAGATATTCCCAGCAACCTCCTGAACTAATTAAGACCTCCACTGATGATTTATTATGACTGTGACGAGAAAGAGTAGGGCTAAAAATAATAATTGTTGCCAATAAAAAATCAGCCCATTATTGCTGCATCCCTCTTTTATGAAACAGTAATTTAAGATGAGGTGAGTCAAAGCAGTTCATAGCTTATACCTAGGAAGCCAGAGAACCAGCAATCAGGAATGGGGCCAACATCCACACAAACACATGCATCCATGACCAACACCAGAAATGATGCTTGAGAGTAACGGTGTATGAAGAGATCCAAGATCTGCAAAGTCCTTCATCACAGTCCAATGAATATCCCATCCTAGGACTACAAAAGTACAGCAGCTAAAGAACATGAATAGGCAAATAAGGATAGTATTGAATGGCCAGACAATACCCTTGAAGCACACTGCTGCTCCACACAAGATGACCAGATTCATTGCACAGCATGGCCAAGAATAAAGAGCACAAAGACCCATTCTGACATTCAGTGTTTGCGTATACCTTTTGCCTGTGGTCAAAACGAGGAAAGATATCATGCACTAGTTCCTTACAAAGAAGAAGAAAAGTGTAAAACAGTTAAAATTTCGAGCAAAGCATCACCATGGCGAGGAGGAGGCCACTGCCACAGAGAGGCATACGATGGCAAGAAAATAGTCCGCCCGGAGGAGATGCTGGCAGGGCCCTGAGGACCAGAGGTAGATCATAGGACTCAAAACGGTTGAAACAGTGGCCTGGCCAGAAAAGAGAGCAGAACATAAAGACAGCATTCCTTTTAGAGCATCCCAAAAAATGTTGGAACTGCTTGGAAATTAGAGGAAAATGAGAGTTATTTCGGGATCTACATCAGACCCATAATCTGCACAGAATGAAGAAGAAATATCTTGATGAAGACTGGCCAAGTTGAGAAATATGGGCAACATTCCCTGCAATGGATGTATGATGTTACAACACATGCTTTTACCACGCATGCCTTTACAACGCGGTTTTTACAACGAAAACCTTTACAACGCATAGCGCTTTGTGGTGCTGAATAGTGAATAGTTTAATTTACTATTCCAAATCCAGTCCCCGTGGACACTAGGGAAGGTGTTGGATAGTAAATTAAACTTATTCCCTATCCTAGAGTGCCCCCCAGCGCAGTGTGTTGTAATGGTTTGCATTGTAAAAGTTGCGTCGTAAAGGCACTGCGTGGTAAAAGTTGCGTTGTAAAGGATGTTTCCCCCCGCAATAGCACCATTCATACAACTTACATACAAAGCCAGTCACCAGGAAGTCTAAAGGATTGTGACTGAAGAAGGGCGGTAGAAAAAGCAACTTCCCCACTGGCTGGATAAATGGTGCTTACAGATAGGATCAGAGACTGTGCAGCAACAAGAGGACCGCCAAAAGGAACAATATCGTTTTCTGACATTAATTGCATTTAAGACATGTGCCTTTGAAGCAATCATGGCCATTAAATCACATCAGAGCACTGAAGGCTCCTTGAACCAAAGTCAATTTGCTACTAACAAAAGATAGTTTCCATCCATGAACAGTTGCCCTCATGTCATTGGTGTCATAGATTGTGCCCAGGCCACATTTGTTACACCCCCTGTAAAGATACACATATACAGGTAAAGCAGACAACCCAATAATGTACAGGCAATATTTGATGCAAAGCACTATTTCACAAATATTGTTGCCAGGTTTCCAGGAGGTATACATGAATCTTCATTTTCAAACATGTAGATATAAGTGTAAAGCACAAACCTAGATATCAAGCATTGGGCTTATGAAAATAGTGCTTTGAATCGGAATTGATTATATCTAAGTAGGTAAAGCGTCAATTACCATTATGCATATAGGCAGTGTTCCTCAATGGGAGAAGCCATCAAATTCTTCCTAAACTGGAGTCAGGTAGGCTCTGTCCCTATTTCTATGGGTGTCTTGTTTTAAAACATGTATTTAACACAACAGTGGTCCCTAGTAAAGAACAAAAAATGAGCAAAGGAAAAATAAATACAGACCTTATCAGTGCTGTATTGGTAAAAACGTATGCAGCCGGACAGAGGTTCAATGTTTACTCTAAAGACAGTTTCTTAGGATTCAGCACACAGGGATACTGAAATGAAATGAAATGAATGAAATGAAAAAAGATTTATAAAGCGCATGGCTGCCCGGGAGCGTCCCAGCGCTGAGGGTGCAATGGAAGTCTGAGGGGAAGCTCAGGGGGATGACGAGTGAACTATGGCTTTTGTGGGACGAGGTGTGTCTTCGGGAGTTTACGAAACTTTATGTAGGTCGGTTCGGATCGAAGACAAGTTGGCAAGGAATTCCACAAGGTTGCTGCAGTGACCGAAAAACGTCGCCCTCCAGGTCGGGCCTTCCTAACTCTGTGAACAGTGGCCAGGTTACCTTGGGATGAGCGCAGGGACCTGGTGGTTTTGTAGGGATAGAGCATTTTCCCAAGCATAGGGGGCCCTTTGCCCTGAAGGGATCTGTGGGTGATACACAGAGCCTTAAATGTGATCCTTTCCTGGATAGGCAACCAATGAAGAGCTCTAAGTGCTGGTTTAGCCGATGTTCTCCGGGAGGTGCCTGTCAGCAGCCTAGCTGCTGCGTTTTGGATGCGCTGAAGGATATTAATGGTGGATTCTGGCGCGGCCATAAAAAGGGCGTTACTGTGGTCTAATCTAGATAAGACAAGACCCTGAATGAGCAACTTTTGGGGTTGTGTCGGAAGTAGGGGGAGAATCTTGAAAGTGGGACACAAGCCTGTGTCCTACTACAAAGACATTAGGACATACAATTGGGGAAACAAAAAAGGGGGAGGCTTCAGGCAATGCTCACGGTTTGTTTTCAAACAAGTCTGTAATTAAGCAATCAAATCACACAAGGAATGGCTCTACATAAGCAAATAGTGACATCATAAGTGTATGTATGAGAAGTTTTAGGCGCGACGACGTTTCGATCCGAGAGATCAATGCAAGGATCATCTTCAGGACATTAAATATGCATGCCTGTAATTACGTGCCTAATTGAAGTACAATGATATCACATAATCATAACATAATTTATATTAGGGAAGCAATGGGGGAAAAAAGCACAAGAAGAAGGGATCTTAGGGTATTGTATCTATACGTAGACTCCAATGCTTATCAGACTTAGTCAATTCCAAATAGCAGTGTGTGGCGTGCACATGCTAATAAGTTGACAGTTCCAGTGACAGTGATAAAGTGACCTTGCATATTTACATCATTTCTAGTTCAAGGAATTGAGGTGTTTAAGGAGAGCGCAGTTAAGTTGGTGGCGTTGGCGGCGCAGTGAATTTATTTTTCATACTGACAAAAAATTCAGAAGGATTAAAAACTGCCGCAGTGACTAGATGCTGGATTAGGAAAGGGGGTGGGGAAGAGTTGTGTTGGTAGTGTAAGCGGCATAAGTGTGTATAGTAGTGACCAGCGCATGGTGTTGAGGTGTTGGGAGGAGTGTTAGGCTTGGGATCAGAGCCAGTATCAAATGGGGACAAACTTATAGCGAGTATAGGTGGTTATGCTTACGGGTTGAGGCAGTAGCCGATGCTTCATGGGTGAACCGCCGCAGGCGGGAAAATGGGAAAGATCACCCTGAAGGAATTAAGGGATCCTATGTGAATCTTTTGAGCCTTGGGGAGGGGGAAGGAGGGGATTTGACGTAAGGGCAATTGATCCATACAGGCAGGGCATATGATACAGTAGCGGTGGTCAAGATGGCATGGTTCAAGGCCGGTTAGTACCCCGAGCGTTTGGACGGCAGGAACCTGTTCCAGTAATGGAGGGTGGGTGGCCTTGTGGGCGGGTGGGTCCAGAACCGGTATCCTGAAATTAGGGCAACAGTTAGGGTGCGGAGGAGGAGCAGGTTCTAATGGGACGGCGCAGTGGTAGTGAGCTCATCTATGAATCAGTGGTTGCTAGGGCGAGTGATAGTCGTCCCAAGAGGAGGAGCCATAGCCGTGTGCTCGAGGCGGCAGGATCGCCTAAGGAAAAAAGTCAAGGGGTCAATTACGGGTCGAGGAGGCGTGGTGACCTGAAGGCTCTTGGGGGAGAGTATCTGGCTTACCTTAAGCAGGAATTATGACGTGTAACTTCGGGGGTCTGCTTCCTGGATGGAGGAGAAGGAAGACAGCCGCCCGGGGATTCATGTAGGGAGGGGCGCGCAGTGAATGGTCAGGATGGAGTCATATGATTGGGAGGCTCCAGGGAAAGTGTTGCAGGACTAATTTGTGTGAATGGGGGCCATATTGCAAGGGAGGAAGGTATGGATACTGTACATGAAGCATGATAGACCACAGGGGGTTAGAGAGCCACTTCCAAGGGAGAAGGTGATTGGTGAATTAAAACATTTGTTTATTGTGTGCAAAATTCAGAATTATATACAAGATTAAGGAAAGGGAGAAGGCAACGGACACTGGTGTTATACAATCAAACATTTTCTTAGATCAATTGAATGTAAGTAAAACTCAGAAGGGCAGTGTTTGCACGAAGGTTTGAAGAGGGCCAAGGTTACATTTCAATTGCATTGTTTCAGGTTAGATAAGGGTTGTCCAATCTTCAAGGCGATTAAGTCCAGAGTGGAGGCTATTGGTTTTCAAAATCCATTTCAATTCCTCCTTGTTCAATAGTTCGGATAAATCGCCACCCCTGGGTGGGAGTTTGAATACACTTATGGCTGTCCAGAGCATGTCATCCTCGGAATGTTCAGATGCAGTGTAGTGGTCAACCAAAGGAGCATTCAGTGTCTTGCATCTTACTCTGCTCCGGTGCTGACAAATTCGCAGTCATATTTTCTGGGTGGTTTGGCCAATATATATCCTATTGCAGGGACATAAAAAAGCATACATGACATTGCAAGTATTAAAGTTGGTGAATGTTTTACGTTCTACTCGTATATTATCAAAGCAGAACTCTTTGCCTTCAATTGCCAGATAACAAATGCTGCAATTACTGCATTTGACATGGCCTGTGAGGGGAGGTAGTTCCCACTGATAGTTTAAAGTGAATGGTTGAGATTCTGTGGGTAGGGATGCGCACACAAGGTGGTCTTTGATGTTTTTGGTTTTTTAAATGCAAACATGGGGCGCTCTTTATACAGACTGCCAGCATTAAGGACATTCCAGTTTTTCAATATAGATTTGCATACAGTGTTGGAGACTGGGGAGAAGGTTGTCACACAAACCAGGCGGTTTTGAGATGGTTGGGTTTTGACCTCCAAGAGGACTTCAAGTGGGCAGTACCTAGTTCTTTTCATGGCGTTACGTACAAGTCTGCGCGGCTACCCTCTGCTTGTTAGTTTGTTATGTAGTAGTTTCGCCTTGTGGAAGTAGTCTTCTTTCAAGGAGCAGTTCCTCCTGATTCGAAGGAACTGGGAATAGGGTAGAGAGTCACTGAGTGCCCGCAGATGGTGGCTTTCGTATCGCAATAGTGTGTTCCGCTCAGTGGGTTTACGGAATAAGCTAGTGATGAGGGTGACCTCCCTATGTACAATGTTGAGGTCACGGAATGGAATTACTGCTTTGTCCTTTGACAATGTGAATTGGAGGCCGCCACAATTATTGTTGAACCAATGCAGAAAGGATGCTAGGTTAAGCTTGTTGTCCTGCCAGATCATGAAAATGTCATCTATATATCTCTTCCATTGTTTAATGCCTTTGTGGAAGGATTTGTTATAGATAACATCTAGTTAGTCTCCAGATAATCCATGAACAGAATGGCTGGGTTAGTGGAACAAAAATGCCCCCTTTGATGTACCCTTGATTTTTTGGTAGAATTGTCCTTCGAATACGAAAAATTCCTAGTTAGACATATCTCAAGGATTTGTAGTATACAATTGATTGAGACAGTGTGAGGGCGTGGGCGTTTGTTGAGGCCAATTTCCATCACAAGTAGTAGTAGTTCTAAATCATGGGCACCGGTTGGATAAAGCCTGCCTTCTGGTCTTTTCCTTCTTGCATTTGTTTGTATTCAGTCTTGCAGTGTCCTGGCTCCTCTAGTGGTGCTGTCCAGCATCGGTCAGTAATTTATTGATCAAGCATACCGCCATGTTGCTTTGGATGGCCTTGTAGGTAATGCAGGTGGTCTTGAAAATGTTACCAGCCTGGAAGGAGTCCAATGTGTTCTGCTTTCACAAATCAACAGTTTGAGAGTGACATCTATGAACATAGTCTACTATTAGGCATATATGACATATATTGGCACCTAAACTCACTGAAAGCATACATATGCACAATAATTCATAGAATGCAGATGTCAGATGACATGCAGCACTTGTAGTACATTTTTGCTCCATGACATAGATTACCAAAGGTATGCAGTAGGACCGTGGCTGATGACCCATGTACAACCCTCCTATTACAAAATCGAATGAAGCATGCAATTGTTCTCTTAGAGGGACACACAGTGTTTATTTGGCCCCACTTTTCACTTTGATTGCTAAATGGGGGGTCAAGGCAATATCATATGCGGATGACACACAATTGGTCTTTCCCTATACAGACACGTCAGAGGCAGCTTTTAGTAAAATCAGGGGCTGTCTTCGAGACGTGGATAAATGGATGAACACAAATAAACTCAAAATGAATGCTAGCAAAACGGAGGTGTTATTCTTTGGAAATCACAAACATCCCCCCCCGGACCTGTGGTGGCCGCCGGAAATGGGCCCAGCCCCATCTCCCGGAACCCATGCAAAAATTCTAGGAGTAAGATGGGATGAGAATCTTTCCTTCCTGCCGCACATACAACAGCTTACCGCTGGTTGCCTGCACAAACTCAGAAACCTTCCAAAATTCCTGCCTCTTCTACCAGTCGAGTGTCGAAAAACGGTTGTTCATGCAACAATTACATCTCGACTAGACTACTCAAATGGCCTCTACCTTGTTCTGCCCAAATATTTGGTGCAACGCTTACAGATCGTGCAGAATGCGGCTGCGAGATTGATAAAACGTGTCCCCTTCAGGCATCATATCTCTCCGCATCTGCACGAGCTACATTGGCTGCCAGTGGTAAGCAGAATCAAGTTCAAGGTGCTAACCTTGGCGTTTAGAGCGCTAAAAGGCACTTGCCCCAATTATCTAAAACTTCGACTTCCCCGCTACCACCAAAAGCGAGAGCTGCGATCTAACTCCATGCTCAAGCTAACTATTCCGCGTGTGAGGAAAGCTAGACTTGGAGGCAGGTCCTTCTCGGCTGGCACGGCGAAACTTTGGAATACCGAGCCCTCTGCCATCCAATCTGCCACGACAGAAGCTAGCTTTAGGAAGCTCCTAAAAACTTGGCTTTTTACGCAATAATACTGATTTTTCTCCTGGCTACTCGCTCTTTGCTGAAGGACTCGCTAGCGCCGGGACACCTCACCAGAGGTAGCTGTTCGCGCTTTACAAGCATCTGTATTATTATTATTATTAGTGTAATGGTGTGAAGAATTTTCATTTAAATGCCTAGTTCTTTCTGCCAATAAGCTGTTAAAAAGGTCAAAAATAGTTTTAGATATGATTGTTGCAGGGACATGCCAAGCAAGCAGCCAAGATGGCACACAGCATTTAAGCTCCGGCGGACTCTGCCCGTTAGCTAACTGGGATGGTTCCCTAATGTCTATCTGCACCCATCCTGAGCACAGGCCTATAATCCGCCGTACTGCGAGGCATACTTGTTGATGAATGAGGGGCAACTGAACCTTGGTTGCGGTGCTGGGGCAAAGACAGATCTGGCCTACACCTCAGAGGCCCCGCTGCTAAAGGGGCCACGGGCAAGCCTAAGGTGGAGAGACCATCCGGTCTCACTGGATTGTCTGCTCTGTCCCAATGTATGAGGTGTACTAGGGCTACACTGGTGCGCGGGATCAGTCTTCTGCTGCCGTGCGACCATCTGTGACCACCTGAAATCCTCTGGCCTGCTGTGGGCCGTATTTGGTCCGGGTGCACCTCATGCCTTTGGCACCTCACAGTGAGTGTCGACCTAAACTGGTTACTGCCCCGGATTGTGATCTCTGGCTGGAGCTCCCGATCTCTGCTGTAGCTGCATGAAAAGAGCACTGATCTGACTGTGTTTCCCCTGGTTGGACCTCGCCCTTGCTTGCCCCTGCAGCCCTGGAAGGACCACCAACATCATTGTGCCTGCTAAGGTGCCCCTGGGGCTCCACTAATGTGGGCCTCTGTGCAGCACATCCAACTTTGGTTCTGCCGAGGCTGCTGCTCCTTCATTCCCATGAATGGACCTACGTCCTGAGCAGAATGTGACTTGCCTCCTCCCTCCACCATTCCATGCTCCAACGAGGTCCATAATCTTGTGAGCGGCGCAGTTGGAATAGATTACTACTGGATTCCCAAGCGTGCTGATCTAGATGGCCTCTCTGGCCTTGAACTCCTCAGCATAGCCCCCCTGGCCTGTACCTGCTCCTCCACTAGCCTGTCTATGTGCCTCCTGCTGTGCCTGTGAGTGACACGTATTTTGGCACTTTCTTGGCTGACTGCAGGGCCCCCACTCTGACACTTGCCTCACCTGGTATGTTAATGAGTCTGTAGCTCCCTGCCCCTTTCTGCACATCCCCGCAACACTGATTGGCCACCGTTGGCCACCAGCGATATTCTTTGTGATTGCCTCACTTGTCACACACCTGTCTATCATATTCTGCACTTCCCGCGGGGGGTGCTGTTGAATGCACCTACCCGACGCCCCACTGCCGGCCATGATACGAGGCAGCTCTAAGCAGCGGAAGCTCACGTTTGATAAAACTAAACATACTGAAGCTAAAGAGACAGCACCCATGCAAGAACTTGGAGCCACTGGGGATGCTGAACCTGAAGGACTGACAGGCACTGATGCCATTATGGTGAATTTAGGACAGGGTTCTGTGCTATGGACACCCTGACTGGATGCCTTGATGCTTTGGGCTTGAGACTGGAGCAATATGACATCCGGCTGAGTAATGTAGTGGAACGGATTTTGACCCTCGAAGATGGCACCGAACAAACTGCAAAGCATCTGGAGCGATTTGAATCCTTATTGAGAACTGTGGCAATCAAAAGATTTTGAGGCCAGAGAACAACACAATAACCTACGCATTTTGGGGATCGCCGAATCCACCAAAACAAAGACGCCTAGACTGCTTAGTAAAACGTGTACTGACCGAGTTGCTGGGCAGGTCTAGCTTCACCGATGCATTTGTGGTGGAACACTCCTATCACACCTTAGGCCACGAGCCATGCCTGGCAGACCACAGTGACCCATATTTGCTACACTATTCAATTTTACAGACCTTGACACTGCTCTCTGATGGAACGGGCCCCCTACAATGACAGGGGTGACCCATTTCTTTATTCCACCACTTCACCATGGCAGTCCACGAGGCCCACCACAAATTCACAGACATCAAATCCAGGCTCCGCGAATTTGAGTTCCATTACAGCATGCCCTATCCTGCCTGTCTTTTGGTGAACCCTAATGATAAAACACACATGGAGTCACAATTGGCAGCTGCCACACTCCTGTCCTGGAATATTAGGGGACAGAATAACCGACAGCAGGGCAAACAGGTTTTGCAATATCTATCGTCATGAAGCACGGATCGCCTTCTTACAGGAGATGCATCTTCCACCTGGGAATTCCCATACATTTGCCTCCACATGGGGCCCTCATCATTAACATTCATGGTCTAGCACGTGCTCACACGGTGTTTGCATTCTTGTACATAAATCACTCCTGTTCCACCCAACAGACTCTATCTTGAATCATAGGGGCAGATACGCCCTGGTCACTCGAACATTGGCAGGACATAAGTTACTGCTTGCCAATTTGTATGCCCCCAATATTGACTCTCCTGAATTCTTTCACATATTACATGCTCGTATCGGGAATATGAACTTCGATCACATCAGCATCCATGGTGATTTCAACCTCCTGTTAGATCCCACTCGGGACTCAACATCGGAATCTCCGACTGGTAAACCGAAATCACTCCACATCTTGCGCGATCTCTGCAATACACATGTGCTTCAAGAGGCTTGCTATTTGCGCAGCGCCCCCCCCCCCCCATGGCCTACCCACACTATTCAGCTACCCATAACACCTGGACTCGCATCAATTAATAATTCTTATTCCAGACTCATACTGAATGAAAAGGGAGGCCAGGAGATCACTATCCACCCTAGCATGAGAAGAATTTTTTAATTTTTAGTGAAAAATGAACTTTAATTTCGTGTCCACAGCCAGCGAAAAAGGAACAACAATAGCAGAGAGCTTTTCTAGAGACTCCTGTGCATGTATTCAAGTGTTCCAATAATCTTTTTTGATACACGGTGTCATTAGATGCAGACAATTCAAGAAGGATTAAGATTTATAGGTGACCATAATTCAAGGATACTAGGAGGTAATTATTGATGTCAGCAATGGGGTTTTCAATGCCTCACCATGGTCTATTAAACAGGCTTGCTCTTATTCAGTATTGAACTAAATTGTATAAATATATGCTGTTGTTGTGTGGCCTTCCCCTTACATGATTTTGCTAATAAACTGTAATGACATAGGTCTTTAATTCTCTAGTTCTAATTGGTAAATCAGCGCTTTAATCAGAACTGGAATAAGTGCTGCCTGCACTTGTGACCATTCCTTGTTGAAGAGTAGCATTTATGGTACTTGTTATCTCTGGAACAAGTGTAAAGGACATATACAATTATAGGTGGGTAACAGTGAATTATGGGCATGTTTTTCACTGAGGGATTTTGAGTGACATCAAATCATGAATGAGAGTGAAGCTCTCATTGTCTGAGATGTCACCCAGAACCCTAGGTGTCAAATATTCATGTAATTCACTTTTTTCCCATCTGTGATTTTATGTTATCTATGGAACCCTTATCCTCTGCCCTAGTTTTCAGCTGCTAAGCAGTGGCATGGTAGTAAGGGGGGAGCTATACATAACATTGCCTCTCCTCCTTGACCCAAATGTGACAAAAATACCATACCTGCCATCCCTAACCAACCACCACCACCTTATCAGCCTTCTTCTCCCCTCCTGCAGCTGTGCTTTCTGCTTTCAGTCAAAGCCGATAAGCACCGCCCTGCTGACTTGCTGACAGAAAGCAAGGTCGGGCTAAATTGCGAGGCCTCTAAGATGTAGCAACCGTGGGTGATGAATTTTGTTATCAACTATTGCTACGTTATAGCAAAGAGTAACCAGATTTAGAAGATACTGTCTACTATTCCTATGGGAGCGATGTATAACATGGCTTTTGTTGGGTTAGATGTACCTGGCACGGGCAGATATATTCCAGACTGTCAGCTACCCAGCCGCTTTGTACTCTTGATCTGGGCTTAATGCTACAAAGGAGGAGAAATCAGGTTTTCTTTTACGGGAACAGGCTTTTTACCAGGTAGTCACACAGATGTTTTGTTTTCTTTGCCCAATCTTGATTATTTTGGGCCAGATGTATCGATACCCTTTTACCACCCCACCCCAGCGCCTTGAGACCCTCACGGGTATGTAGCGCGCTTTAGAAGTGCAGTGATTGATTGATTGATTGATTTGCGATTCTCAAATAGCGATCTTTTGAGAATCGCTATTTGAGAATTGCAAAATGATATGTATCTAGAAATCCGCAATTTTGTAGTGATTTCTTAAAATTCCTTAATTGTGATTAGCAAATTGCTAATCGCAATTAAGGAATAATTTCCCATTCATTTCTATGGGCCAAGAGGCTCATAGGAATGAATGGGAAGTTATTCTCAATTTGCAATTCAAGGGTGCAAGGGTGTCTTAAGGACACCCTGCTTCACCCCTAAAATGTACATGTGTGTGCATATGACGCACATGCATGCCCTAAGGGCATGTATGAGCGTCACATGTCACATGGCACCTTTACAAATGGCAAAAAGTGCATTTGTAAAAGAATTCGCAAATTACCATCAACTGCAAGTTGGTGGTAATTTGCTATTTCTTAGCCTTAATTTGCCAAACTTAAATGCTTTATACATAGCATTTAAGGAATCTCAATTTGCGATTCCTTAAATGCTTACACAATATTAAGGAATCGCAAAATGTGCGATTCCTTAATATTGCGAGGTTTTTAGTTGATACATTCCATTTTCCTATTTTTTTGTCGCAAACGCTGCTTTTTAGCGATTTGCAGCAAAAAAATGGTTTGATACATCTGCCCCTTAATCTTTAAACAAGGCAATAACATTTTCGCAAAGCATATTTTCTCTGAGACTGGTTTTGTGACGTCCCACTGGTCGTGTGTTTACATGCTTGGTCGAGGTTGGCCGTCAAAATTGTCTATTTTTTTGCTTTCTGGATTAGCCTATGCTATTACCTAATATGAGTTTTTGCAAAGCTCTCTGCTAGGCTCTTCTTGGGTTTTCCAATGTTTTGCTCAGACTTTTTATTCTGCCAGTTCTAAAACATTTGTCAGGAGCCTTCTCAATTGATCTTGAATTTTGAAGTTGAAGAGGAGCTCCTGAATTAAGGGTTCTGGAAAGGTCTTGAGCAATAGGGGAGTGTAATGTATTATGGCAAATTTGAAGTTCTCAATATGTGCCTCTTTTCCACCGCCTGTAGAGTGGTATTAGGACTGTGTTGCTGATCTGGGCATGGAAAAAATAGCCAAAAACTAAACGTTCCCCTTGCATTTAGAAGCTCTGTGAGTGGATAGAAATGTCCTGTCCATTATACTAACTGTAAGGATGTCTGAGTGCAGCAGCTGTCTGCAACGCCCTCCTGGCGTTCTAGCAGGCAGGCACCATAAAGAAGTTGCCCTGCTGGGGGACTTGCTACGAAGACCATTATAAGGGGCTTGCTAGTGAAATTAATTAATGTGAATATTGTTAAGGACTGTGCAAGAATTCCTTGTACAATCAATTTCCCACTGCGCGGAATGCAGCATTCTCTGCAGGGCATTCCGACCGGCGTTCCACCTTCTTTCTAAATCTTGGATAGACGGATGTGTTAACATGACAAATGGAGGAATTGCCCACTGTTTTCACTTTCTTACCACAGACTTTTTTTTAAAGGAATTTACCCACCCCTTTTGAGGAGAGCCACTGGCTTATAGTCCATTAGCGAGGGAGGCATATGAATGGAAGGCAAATGTTTTGCTAAATAGTATTAGGGAAACATTTCTTCTTTATTTTATTAAGCGAGAAGGT
Source organism: Lissotriton vulgaris (assembly GCF_964263255.1). Lineage (NCBI taxonomy): Eukaryota > Metazoa > Chordata > Amphibia > Caudata > Salamandridae > Lissotriton > Lissotriton vulgaris. Next base: position 1,998,664,692 of record NC_141689.1, read on the forward strand.
ATGACTTGTGGCTTTCACTCTTGTGTGAACTCTTTGAGCTTTTGGGTTAAATGTGATAGGGAGGTGATCTGCCAATAATAAGGTGTGGTCTTTGTGTTGGATGTGAAGATAACACAAATGAAGGCATGTTTAATATACGTGCTTCCAAGCAGGTGGGTGAGGCATTTATTGGTAAAAGCACAAGGATTCTAGATAGTCAGTGACTCCTGAAATGTATTTGTTACTCGGGATCTGCACCTGGAGATTGAGTCACCCCAAAACAAAATGTTTTGCAAGATGGCTTGAGTTGTGGCAGCATCGGATCCGAGATGGTCCTTCATGAGATAAGAGTTATGTGTCGATTCGGGGACCAATGCAAGATGTAAGAAGAGCTGGGACATGTGAAAGTTGCACATTCAACTGCTGAACATTCAAGTGCTTTAAAGAATGTTAATCTGAATTGTAATGACAATAGTGTTTCAAGTTGAATGTGCACCTGACCTCTGCCTCTACCATAAGGCCGGGTTTAATTTTAGAACTGCTGCTACCTTGAGGTCTGTTGTCTTTTCTCAAACCTGCGGATAACACAAAGCAAAGGGAAACATGCATGTGCTTGTTATGAACCACACTCAGGGGCTGCCGGACAATTGTCAGTCAATATTTTCATCCGGGTTGGTGTTGATGGCCTTCTAAAGCCATTGAAAACATACATGTGGCAGGTACCCCACACCACCGCAGCCAGGTAAAGGAGGAGCACAGATTTGAGGCAGCATTGCATGTGACGTGCTGCTCTGTGCAATGGTCTGAATGTCAATGTCATCTGTTGGCAAAATACGCAGAAGCTCTGACAACCTTCCGTGTCTGCAGGATGTAACCAGCAATTCAGGACAGGGTACGCCTAGCACCCACCAATAAAAGACCTGCATTTGGACGATAGTTGAAACAAACCAATTTAATTTTTGAAGCTCATACCTATGTCCATAAGACAACAGTCCTAAACCCGTATTTTGGTATGAATTCTTCCTGAAGCTGGACACATGCACTGCATCTAGGCAGCACCTGTCACCAGCCCACATCAGTTCAAAGTCTTTCCTGCCTAGTATGACCACACAACGTGTGAGACCACCTTCCCCACTGCCGGTAAGTTTCTCTGTGAGTGACGCATAGGAAACCTGTCACCCACTTTCAAGTGCTTGAATAATATCCATATTCCAGGATCAATCCAGGCGATCTGGTGAGTATGATGGAACGGTCGTTTCCAACAAATAGGTTTCAAACATTTCACATAATTATATTGTTTAGTTCATTGAGCGCCCAAAGGTTCTCCCACAAGTTAACAATGGTCCAAAACCAGTGATTCCATCAAAATTAGCTCATTTTGAATTGTCTTCGCTAATTGCCCGAGATGACCGCAACTCGATCAAATGCAGCTCTTATTTTATACTGTTAGACACAAGATGACGTAGGCAACAATGCTTTGATTATTTTTTTGTAATGTATGGTAATCCGATGGAGAAATACATGATGAGAAGACTGATACAGTTTGGAAGCAAACGTAAAAATGTTTTGCATTATGTGTTTACTGAGCTAACAGATATACGTGGCAGGGTGGCACCAGTAAATAGCACTTAACAGATAAAGAACCATCATTTTTCACAGGTTCACAGGAGGTTAAATGTGCCACAATGTTTGAAAGGCCTATTAGAATGAGTTGCAAAAAAATAATTTACAGAGGTGTGGAAACACCGTGGAAGGGTAATCATTAATTTATCTCTTACATAGTCATCTGATGGAAAGTGTGCGGAAATCAAAAAAACCTTTATCAAAACCCCCATTTAAATTATGTCACTTTCTTATAGAGATCTAGATATATTAAACTATTTTTTAAATCCAATCTGTGATCTCGAAGTTATGGAAGACTAGTTTGATTTCCTTAGCAGGGTATAAACGTGCAATGGCTTGTGGGTAATTGTGTTCCTTGTTCTGGCTGTCACAGCAAAGAGGTGAAAAAGAGCGAGAACTTATTCCAAGCTTTCTCAATGTCCACTTTCAAATCAGTAGATAGACCAGCAATATCAGTTACACAACTATCCATTTAGTAACACTTGTGTTCACAGTGAGGGACCACCTGACGCTGCCAGTGATTCGCAACGCAGAGTAGAAGTAATGTGCAAGACCCATCAATTGGTTAAGATATAGCGATATCTGAGTCTGTTTTATGTAGACTGTGGTGAATAATGACCTCTTGGAAGGACAATTTCTGCCTGCACAACAAAAATGTAGGCAGTCTTTGAGTGCCACTGATGGAGCCTGCTGTGGGTCCTTGGGCAGCTGTCTGTTTCTCCATTGCAATAGCCAGTATTCACAAGGTGGGGCTGTCATCCAACCAGCTTCCACTTTGCAAATGATAACATCCCATTCAAAGACTCTGGGGCATATTATCAAGGGGGTTTATCTCTGCTTTTTTGGCTTTAAAAGCCAAGAAAGCGGAGATAAAATTATCTCCCTATTACCTAGCTGTCGCTAACACCAGTTAGCGACAGCTAGTAGGAGATAGCGACCATCTTGGGCCCCACTTTGCATGTCAGTGATATTTATCACTAATGACATGCAAAGTGGGCGTGCCAAGATGTTAGCGACTTGAAACAATCGCTAACATCGCTATCTCCTATTACCAACTTTTGGAGATATTCACTCTAAGCGCAAATATCTCCAAAAGCTAACACCTGCCCTGAGCAGTTCTTAGCCATGTAATCCATTGGGAGGTGGATAACATGGCTAAGAGCATTAGCTCGGTAATGCATGAATATCGCTGACTTTTCAGCGATATTCATGCATTGCGGCCGATTTTTATCGAATTTGCGATAAACCTTGGTAATACCAAGGTTTATCTGCGATAAAAATCGCCACAGCTCAGCTGTAAATTTTTGTCTCTAACCAAGCAATAGCGATAATTATCGCTATTGAGTGGTAATATGCCCCTCTGTTTCTGATCAATTGACTGTATCCCAATAGTACTTGGCACATTACATAGCAAACCACAACTGAGGGGGGGCGGGGGGGGGGGGGAGGGGGTGGCTTTCATGTCCCTTTACAAAGCAGTGCGTTGCAGGTCACCAATTGCATTTGACAAGTGCGACTTGCAATGCTCCTTAGGAATACTGTAATTTGTCTTTTTGCAGTCACAAAGCCTGGGATCCTTCAACTTACAGGGGGCTTTGAGGCTGCAAAAATAGGCTTCATACAGCAAGCCCTAAGACAATTTAGTAGGCCCAGGCAAAATTTAAATTACACAGGCGTAATGAGCATAATTTCTGCAATTGAGTTTAAGCTTATTACATGAAATTCCCAAAATGGCTTCATTATACTGCATTGCATAGTTACACCACACTTCATGGCAACATTTTAGTACGGGAGCACAGGAACAATGCAAACATTATAAAGAGTATGTTGGTCATGGCACTTGTGTTTTTCACACTTTTTAGCACATTATGCACCCTCGTGTGTTACAATATTATGCTAAATGACAGATTTGCATTTATCTTAAATATATATGATTTCACTTAATTTACTCGCAATTTCATGTAATTATACTAAAGCAAATTACTCATATTTTGCACACCCCTACAAATTAACATGTCCTTCACAAAATGTATGCATATATCTGAATATTACAGCTGTGCACGAAAGGCATCCCTGTGGTTTTGATGGAGAAGTACAAGGTCATTTCGCCTCAAACCCCTTTCCCGGTGAAGCTGATACCATTGGCATTGGTAACTTGAGGCATTGGAGAGGGGAGCTAGAGTTATTCGGGTCCCCTTATTATTATTTAGGAATTACCAGGAAATCGAGTAGCTGAAGACCAGAATCCCATGAGTGAAACAAAAGAGTTCTGGTACTGCTGAATCTGTAATTCGCATGGGGCAGGAACCCCTATTACTGGCATCGTTTCAATTAACAGGCCACTCAATAAGAGAACACCGCTTGCTCCTGATATTTGCAAAATGTTACTACAGGTATCTTACAGAGGATAACTATAGGGACCATTGACCTGGTCTCTTGGGATCACTGGCAGACACATTTTAAAACTGCTTCAGTTAAGTGTAGGCTATTGTAATAGGCCTCCAGTAAAGTCGCTTTTATGTTCTTCTAAGTTTGACCATTGTTATTCAACTAATGTGGTTCCAAATGTGGATACATTCCACTATTTGCAAATATTTTCTATGGAGAACCCCCAAAAAAAGTTAGAAATTACGTTCCCATTCATGGACTGCAAAAATATTGGCTGCGCTGCGGAAAGACGACTTTCAATGTTGTTAACTATAGGACCCGCTACTGCTTCCTGCTGCTTTGATTTTTGTTTTTTTCTTTTGTTTTTCCCTTTCAAACTTTGCTTGTGTGGGCAAAAAGTTGCTGAGCCTTTGTTATCGTCTAGCGCTTTGAACATGTGCTCGTGCATTATATCACGAGCCATTGTTCCTAAAAGTGTCTCCTTCCTGCATTACCAATTATTTTAAAACTATGTGACAGATCACGGGGATCGTGTGAAGGGGACGCTGCCTCGCAGGAGGCTGGCTTTTAACTGTCGAGAAAAGCATTGAAGAAGGCTGGCGACAAGCACCTCCGAAAAAACAAATAGATGCATTATAATCCATTAGGCATTAAAACATTTCGAACTATTGCCTAAAGTGTAGGTTTTATTGTTAGTGCGAGAGGTGCCGCTGTGTACCGCTGCTCATGGCGCATTTCACTGCCGCAGCCAAAGAAACATGATCAGATTGTTATGAATTGGATTCCGCGATGATGCAAGTGCTTACTTCAAATGCATGTGGGTCTTAGTAGTTATTTAACCAGTACTATGAAATGTATTGCAGCCTACATATCCCTACTCTAAAAAAATCTATAGATTAGGATTTGACATACTCTAATATGCTGAGCCAGATGTGTTGCCGTGTAACGGATCGAACAATGGCTTCCTGTAAATTGGAGATGTTTGGCTTTGTCCGCCCTTTTGTTTTGGCAGAAGTGCTATGCCAGTGCCCCACGTAGACCCATCATTGCCACCACGGTGGTGCACTCTGACCACAATCTCTAGACGAGAAAACCTAGTCCAGTGTTGCAATGCTCAGCCTTTCAAAAATACCAACTCATAAAGTCATTCATGTCTAGCACCCGATTCATCATCCCAATGTAATTGTAATTGGATTTATGTAGCACCAACTACCCTTGATGAGACATTGATGCACTTTACACATGCTACTCTGGAATCCAAGGTCAGTGGTTAGTCCAGTAGTTATTGTTTGTTACTGTGATTAGTTATGTGCTCGCAAGAACATTTGCATCCATTTACTCCAGTTACTTTGTGATATAGTAATACGAGTTAGTATGACAAAATCATTAGTGGGGGCGTACAGCTAGATTCATGAAGCATTTTTGCGGGCGCAAACGGAACAAATCGCAGAATTCGGCCGTTTGCACCCGCAAAAATGGCATTTGAAAATCATAATTGGGTCCTGTATTCGCAATTTGAGAAATCGCAAAAAATTGCGATTTCTCAAATTGCGATCGCATTTAAGGAATCTCAATTTGAGATTCCTTAAATGCTATTCATGACCCAATAAAAAATTCTCTATTTTTTCCCGCTATTTACCGCGAAGTCAGACTTCGTGGTAAATAGCAAAAACTGAGAAAAATGCACTTTTGTGCATTTTTCTCAGTTGTATGTTACACACACACATGTCCTTTGGACATGTGTGTGCGCAACATGAGTCTAATTTACATTTCAGGGGTGCTACAGGGTGTCCTTTGGACACCTCTAGCACCCTTGAAATCGCATCCTTATTTGCGATTAGCAAATTGCTAATCGCATATAAAGAATAACTCCCCATTCATTCCTATGGGCCTAAAGGCCCATAGGATTGAATGGGGAGTTATTCCTTATTTGCGATTAGCAATTTGCTAATCGCAAATAAGGAATGTGTAGGAATCACAATTTATTTTGCGATTCCTACATGAATCCAGTTTTGCGAGTCTGTAATAGCGATTCCTTATTATTCGCTATTACAGACTCGCAAAACATGCCGATGATGAATCAGGCTGTATATTGTTTCAGGTATATGGTTGGTGGGATAGATAGGCTGACTGAGATTAGTTAATGCTAGATTACAGGGATAAGGTTTTAAAGCAGGCAAGGTTGTGATCTATGAAATGAGGTATCAGCCAGTTTCAGAAATACAAAAAGAACAATTGAGGCAGACTGACAAGAGAAAAGTTGGCAGAATGATTACCTAGCAAGATGAAACCCTCTAGATGATCACCCCAAAGGGCTCCATGAAACTGAATAAAATATTGATTTAGAAGTGTGCCTAAAACTGGTCTAGAGACAGTGAGTAGTTGATCAATTCTGCAAGACATAACTTCATAAAAGGTGATTTCAGATTTTACTGCTAATTCAGCCAAGAAACATTATTAAGGCCACAATACAATAGCATGCTGTGAGGAAGAGGAATATGAAGCAGGGCCTTTGACAGAGTGCACTTACACATATAAGGTGATACAACACTTGAATGATTAGAATTAAATCAATCTCTTGGATATAAAAATATGATTACACAGTTATCACTCACAATCTAGTATGTGTTTTGGTCACATTATTATACTATTCTACAATACAATCTCAGAAAATAGAAAAAAAATCAAATTAGGTATCATTAATGCGATGGGCACCACAATGATTTAAGAGGGCACATTTTCTAAGGGTGAATGCAAGATGTTTTTGAGGGATTTTGATCATGCGTGGGCTTGGGTTTAACTTGTTTCTTGCATTTGTTGATCTACCTGACAAATGACCAGATTTTGGTTCTTTCAAGCAATGTTCAAAGAGCAAACAATATTGTTGAAAAGACAATTGAGGCCTTTATTGCCATATTGTAGAAGTACTCAGCATTACCGTTACAGAGGAATGTTTTTTTTTCTCAACATCCTTGAATTATCTAGTTCATTTTTTACATCCAAATGTAATTATTCTTCATTGTAATTAACTGATTTGCCATGGAATTTTAACCAATTTTTTTTGTATATTCGTAGAAAGTAGTACTTCTCTATTCGGCTTGTACAAAGTGAGGCATGATTTTTTCTCAGTGTCAGATCTCTCTATGGTAAAGAATAGGGAAAAGTAAATAAGTTATTCAAACTTGGAAAAAACTAGTACAAATATTTTTATGTTAAATAATATTGTAAATTAATGTTATATATCTAGTTTAATTATAGAACTAAATAATTAAAACAAATTTAACTAATTCAAATATATCAAATTAAATTAATTCATGGGACCTAATTCGCAAAGGTAAAATTACACATTTGATTAAGTTTACACTTGCTGTAGTAACTTTACTACTATTTTGGTATTCACAAACTATAAAAACAATTTTACTACTCGTAATTTTATGTGTAAAATTACACTTGTACTTTGTGAGAAAACTAAAAGTAGTAAAGTTACTACAACAAGTGCAAACTTACAGTAGGTGTAAGTTTACCTTTTTGAATCAGGTCCTGTTTGTTAAAGATTTATTTAAAAAAAAATCCCACCTAAATTAAAATATATATATGCATTTATTATGCATTAATATTACAAAAGTTATGTATAGAATTAATTTTAAAAAGTGTAATTATTTTTATAGCTTATTTGGCTGGTGCTCAATTATCATGAGACTGACAGTTTTTCCCCTTGTTAGAAACACACACTAGATTGGCCATTTTAGTTCTGCTAGTTCCAGTGTTTCTCTTTTCTCCTGACACCATGTGCAGGCCAGGCTTCTTCTGGATGTCTGATTCGCATTTTCGCAGCTAAGTACTCTCTGCTTTATCAGTCATTCGTATGAATTAACTGCTGTATATTTTAAAGAGCCTTTAAACCCTTTAGATGTTTGTTCTATATTGTTTTAACTGTATGAATTTGTATCTGTCTGGTTATAGTAGCATTTTTGCTTATTCAAGTCTTTGCACATTCTGGGCTTGTAGCTCACCTATCTGTTTTACGTGGTCTTTTAGATTAGTCTGTTGAAGGTAGGGGTTAGTGTTTAGCTGTAACTCTGTGTGGGAGTATTGTTTTTTGGTTGGTTCTGTTCCCCTGTTGGCATCCCACCAGGCGGCTCCTCCGTTTGAGTGGAATAGTCCCAGGTCAGAGCAGAAAAATAAAATGGGAATAAAGTTTATTCATTACCATTTTATTTTTCCGCAACTGACCCTTCCCAAACTGAGTGAAAGGACGGGGAGTGGCCAGTGCTTCCGAGTGGCAGCAGGGAGCTGTGCACTTTAAAATTTGCATGTCTCTTTGGTCGGCTGTCTTGTGACAGCTAGCCAGTCATGCACCTTTTAACTTTTCTTAGAGAAAGAGCAGGGCTTCAGAGCTCTTGAGAGCGCTGAGTGAGGCCGTTCCAACCAATCCTGGTGCTGAGAGCAGCACCAGGATTTCTTAGGGGAGATGGCTAGGTCTTATAGAAGAGAGATATTGCGTCTCAAGGTAAGAGTGTTTTACCTCTTTCGTTTTTGTTTAGTGTCCCCCACCCCAAGACCCTCGGTGCAGCCACCACTGCATCCGACTTTGGAATAGTCCTTTTGGTTCTTCACTTTCTAGTGTTTTGCTTTTCTCCATTAGGATGACCCATTTGCTTCCACACAGCGGATGGGGTCCAGTGGGTGCACCGCTTGCACGCCGAAGGCAAGTCAATCTACGCCCGTTCTCACTCCCTCCAGAACCCAGAAGGCTGCCAAATCTCCTTTGGGTAGCCACGTTTTAAAATCAACAATCACAAACTGATTTTTTCTCCAAACCCCCTGGAGGTCGAAGCGCACAACCAGTGGGGTGAGTGCATTAGCTGAAATACTTCAAATGCGGTATTATGATTTATTTTTTATAAGATTCATGGGGAGCAGTACACTTAGATTTTTACTTTCCCAACAGGTATACAGCTGGAAGTTGGAATGCAGCTGATCAAATTTATATATTTATGAATGGAGGCACATTGGTAAGTGCCATTGAGATTACTCACAGACGCATTTACCGCTCTGACCATAGAATGCGTATTCATATTGGTTATGGTGATTTTAATGAGCCATTCCACCATTTTTCAGATGATCCTCATCTGTAAAACAGTGGTTGGTTGACAAGCTCCATCCAGGCTCGGAGGAGTAGATTCATTTCTTTTTGAAAATCCAGCTAACAAGCGTGAGTACTCCTAGAGCATGGCGGCTCACACTCTTTTAATTACTTTATCCCACACCACACTAATGGGAATCTCATTTCCTTTTTAAATAGGCTCACTATAGCTACTAATTTAGGAAATAGTGCAAGCTAGAGTGAAAGACCAGAGAAGGATAGATAATTTATGTTTTTGTTTTGTTTGTTTTTGGAATTTGAAAGGTCACTCATTTCAATTTTTGCCACCACAGTCACCCATTGAATTGTCTGCATATTTGTCCTTGTGTTTTTGTTAGATAGCCCATATTAGTTTTCTGTGTAAAATGTTAATAAAGTTTGCCTAAATAACAGAAAAATCAAAACAAAATAAGTAATACATTTACATATTTTTGCTAAATTGTTGGAAGTGTGGCACATTCATTAATGGATAAGTATAATCCCATAAGGATTCTGAAGTAATGTTTTGTTTCTTAAACTAGCACCTCGTGGTGCTTACCCAAAAGAACCACTTGTAGCTTTGTAACTATACAGCCAGGTTCCCAAGAGAGACAGGATGACCCCATTGATCTTAACTGCATATGGCAAGAGGCACACCTGCCTCGCAACCACCCACAAAAACTCTCTATCGTGCGTAGGCGAAATTGGACAACACAAGATTAAGGGATTTCTTCAAAATGGATAGTCAGTCAAATACCATTGTTGACCATACCTTACTATTGCTGACAAAGCTAGTCAGTTAAATACCTGGATTGTTGGAGTACTAAATGAGGTGCTGTCTCTTAAAACAAGAATTGCATATTGAAAATTGCCAGCAGCTCCCTGGTATTCTCAAGAATTAACTCAAGCAAAAAGGAAATGTAAAAGGCTAAGGAGGATATGGAGACAAGATCATTGTGTGGCAGGGCAAGATGCCTTAAAAATAGAACATACAATATATAATAGGCTTTGAAAGGGTCTTGGTGTATGTTTTTTATTATAAAAAACGCAATTCTGCAAACGACCTTACTAGAGAACATTATGTGGTATACAACTCTCTGGTAAAAAGTATGTAGCATTTACCAAAGGCTCCTCCAACACAGATGCTTTGCTCAAAAATGGCAGATTTCTTTCAGAATACAATTTCTATTATTTTATCATCAGTCACCCTGATATTGGAATCTGAAGATAGATTGAATCAAGTTGCTCATCATTTTAATTGTTGGTCAGATTTTAGACTTATCACAGGGGAGAAAGTAATATCTAGAATTTCCCAAAGCAAGTCAGGCTGTCCTCTCGACCCTTGTACTGTTAGGATTTTTAAAGAGATAGCCTCCTTTTTCTCTCATTCATTAACTATTATGTGTGGTACCTGCTTTTTGTAAATCATAATTAGTTACTTTGCTCTTAAAAAAGGAGACTAGTTATTTTGAGAATAACCTGGAGAGCTGGGTAAATTCACAGCTAGCTTCTTACAGTGAGGAACATGGTGTGTTTTTGACTATAACTGGTGCATTTCTGTGGTTTTGTAATAATAAAGAGGAAAAGCACCATGCATAGAATTAACTGTCTAATAGATTAATCTTGAGGGGCTATAAGCAAGCGATTATCCAAGTTGCTAGGGTTCAGGCTAATAGTAAACCACAAGAGGGCCTGTTATTTTCAACAAAATCCCAGCACAAGGGATCAGGCCATGAAACCAGAATGATCATGTTTATTGTATACAACATTGTCCATATATTGATCATACTATGTTCAATAAATTACAAATGACCATTAGAAGAGCTAAGGCCATGAGGCGTGAACTTGTGAGTGGCAGCCCTCAAACGAAAATGTCAAACAACTGGTTAGTCAGTAATGTAGATTCCACAAATGTCACAAATATAAGGCTTGTAACTATGGTGACAATAGGTCTGAGGTGATATCATCTCTCAAAAACACCCCATTCAAGATCCATGGAACATTCCACTGTAAAAGTGACTATATGCTGTACACCTTAGAGTGTTCATGCCCTAAAATGTATGTAGGCAATACCATTTCACAGGAGCGCTAGAGGATTTTACAGCATGAAAGGACTATCAAGAACTAAGATCAGAGTTACCCTGTTGCCAGGCATTTCTAAAAAGTACATACCAGTAATGATCAATAGTTGAACTATATTGTGATTGATTCAATATTGTTGAGCATTGGCAGTGGCAATATGGAAAAGAAATTAGGATGATTAGAATCCTCCTACATTCTAGATTTGAATACTTAGACACTGGTTGCTCCAAACACTGAATAGGAGCTGTATATACATCTCTAGGCTATTTTCCCTACCAACAGTCATCAGAGATGATGAGATATGAGGATTGTAGCGTGTATATCCTCTCAATGATATGTAAAACAGTTTTATTTAATCTTGTTATGTTGGAATAAGTGGTATGCTAATAGGCCTATTTAAAATCATGTATGCTTAATTTAAAAGGTGCCCTGGTTTACCATTAGGTTTAATTTGAATTCTGAGCAGCTGTTTTGTTCAGCATTTAGGTAAAAGATGTGACTGAATGCTTGAGATACATAGGACATCTGGACATGTACTTATGCTATAATCATAATTTGCCCATTTGGGCACAATTCCAGCAGCTCAGATATTGTAAATTTAGTGTGAGAATTTAGTGCTGAAAAGTAAATGTTCAACACATGTATACAATACCTTTTCTGAATCAAATGTGGGTTGTGCTGATCAAAACATTGAAATACAATTGAACATAATTATGACATGAATACACTCAGCAATGATTTTTTGATAGTAGCAACTCAGTATGAAGCAAGTATTTTGTTTATGTCTAACATGACTGACTAATCTTGAAACTATACTGTAGAATTGCGGGATGTTTAAAATGATTAACTAAATAAATGTTGCTGTATTTTCACAACTATTCTTTAAATTGTGATTAGTTTCACGTGTCCTTTATTCACAAAAAGAAGGTTTGATGATTGGTAGTAATTCTATGTTGTGAAGTATAAGAATCATGAGTGTGTAAATAGTACCCCCAAAGTGCCGCTAGATATGTGATCAAGGCTGTTGTAACAGCCGAAACGCATCGTGGTGGCTTTGCACAGTAAAATAAATGAAATTCAGACCATGTGGCATCTGAGCTTGTTTTGGAATGGCATTTTGAAAGGATGTATAAATATTATGTTTTATGCATTGGAGGTCGCCATTGTGTAGTTTTAGTTTGGACCTAGTTACCATACCAGAGAAAAATGATTTTTTGCTCACTAATATTTGTGGCACCATTTCACAAATCTTCACAAGGGTGCATCAAGCTGTAGTCAAGAAAAGGGGGGGTCCCAAAACACAATTTCCCCATGCAATTTTCATTAGGGTTTTTTGAACAGCGCTACAGCCAGATGGCTGAAAAGAATTACACAAAATGTGGAAGAAAGATTGATTTGGTCTAAATCTGTTCATTTGTTTTTAAGAAATTAAAGTTCACATTTTATAGAGATTAGGGGGGATATTCACAAAGAATTGGTGGAGTGAGGCGTTACCCTAACGCAATACTTAGCAGTGTAGCGCCAATACATGCACCCTTGCACCACAGGACAAGGGTGTCTGGTGCAGGGGAAGACTGTTTACGTGTAGAAAGTTGTCCCTTCCTGACCAAGACCAATCTTCAAATGTCGTTTTGTCACTTCTATGTGTGCTACTTAATAAAGCACACATGGAAATAACAAAATGTCATTTTTTTCAAAGATTGTTTACGTGCAGGAAGGGTGACCTTCCTACACATAAACAATCCAAGGCATTTTGCTTTTTGCATGTGTGCTGCACAAGGCAGCACACATGGAAAACGCAATGGATAAACGAAAGGATAATGGTCCAGGCCATCGTCCTATCCCGCCTTGATTATGGGAACGCCCTTAACTTAGGTGCACCAATTAGCACGACGAAGAAGCTTCAAGTAACCCAGAATGCGGCTGCACGCCTTGAAGAAACAACACTGGCTGCCTATTCGACTGAGTTCTCATAAGACTGCTGTGCAACAAGATCTGGGGGAATATTTATCAATATTTTACATAGCGCAGTGCAGCAAGACACCTTGCTGCACTGCGTAAAAGGGCAGGAATGGGCCAAATTTACCATTATATGGCATATTCTTGTCCTTTCCTAGCACTGTCACACTTTGACTGCCTAGAGCAAATGCAGGCACCCTTGCATCATTTTGCTTGGCTGCCTGCATTGTAGGTAGGATTTTCTGGTGCAGACAATGACACCTTCCTGCACAAAAAGGATCCTGAGAGGCATTTTCCTCTTTCTAAGTGTGCTACACCATGCAGCACATGTAAAAAGATTATAAAAACTAGGAGAAATAAAGATATTTCTCCTTGTTACACTTCACCTGGGGTGGCTTAGCATTTTGACACATTCCCAGGTCTATCACTAATGGTACATCTGGGAATGCGCCAAAATCCATGGGGGGATTGAAGTAAGCAAGCCTCAGCTAGGCCTACCAGTGCAAAGGATTCGCCCTTCTGTGCACAGAGTCCTCAGACCATAGGAAGAAGTTGGCACAGAAACTGGAAAATACAAAAGCATAGTTTATTAAACCTTTAAAGATGGTACTACAGTCCACACAACACCCTTCAGTATTGCATAGAGTAGCACACCGAACCAAAGCACATGGCCCCTTTTATACACAATGAGGGGGCTCAAAAGAAGGCGGTACAGAATACAAGAGCAGTTTTATGTACATATAAGGGCATATTGGAAGGCACAATCGATGAGTGGGTGGAGTTAACAGTTTCCAGAAACTAGTAAACACATTCCTATCTGGAACTAATTAGTAACAGCTTCAGACCGTAATGGGCATGCCTAGGCATGCCGAAAGTGGGGGATGCTAAATATAGCCTATTGCCGGGCAGACTTTAGGCGCAGATAACAAAGAGGTAGGACAAAGCACATGATGAGCACAAGGCCAAGTATGGCATACAAAATGGCCGCTACAAATACAAAATGGAGTCGGTTCATTTGCTACGATAATGGTCAAATATGCTTAACCTAATCGCTGTTGATTTACAACAGGATGCGTTAGAACACCCATGATCCAACCATGGTACGACTCCCTGCCACATTGTAATGCAAGGCAGCGATTTGCACGTCCGTGCGTTACTCTGGATTTACCAAGCCATGAAGGCCTGCACGGTGGCCATGATTGGCTTGATAAATCTCTCTGGGATTTTGTGTTTCTCTTGTGTCCCCTTGAGTGACGCAATGGCAATGCAAAAACTTCATAAATCTGGCCCTTGGTGTCTGCCTGACTGCCAGATTCACCTTAGTACACCCCTTGCTGCAAGAGCTTATCACCAGTCCTGAAGCACCTAGAACCCTACCTACCTGCTAAGAGAGGGTAGTATCCACAAACCCTGCATGAGGAGTGACTGTGCAGGGGGATCGAAGTACAGTCTGATCCTGGAGCAGTCAGGCTGGTGTTGGTGTGTCCCAGGCTCTCCAATGCGCTTCTGGTGAAATCGTGAAGCTGGGGTGTGACCACAGCAGCTGTTCTGGAATCGTGGAGATGTGAAGATACCTGGGTCTGTGAAGTTGCACCATGACCTAGCCCACTGTACCGTAATTGAGACTGTGGGCTTGAAGCAGCTGCACCTGCACCCAGTTACAGTGTGACCCAAAACAGCGGTTTGATCTCCTGAGACTACTGTATGTCTGAAGCCATGGTTCACCATCCAATCAACAAAGCATATGTGGGGCCTTACCATCTGCTTGAGCCTTGCTGGGCATGGCCACATGGCTACATCAATACAGATCCATACAGCTCGAAAGGGGCTGCACCAAGCACCTGCTGGACCAGCCATGAGAAGTACCTGTGCACTCCTGACCAGTCATTCCAGACCGCAGCCATATCACCTGGAAATGATGGCTAAAGAGGCTAAGAGGAA
Organism: Lissotriton vulgaris; assembly: GCF_964263255.1. Taxonomy (NCBI): domain Eukaryota; kingdom Metazoa; phylum Chordata; class Amphibia; order Caudata; family Salamandridae; genus Lissotriton; species Lissotriton vulgaris. The sequence goes on from NC_141689.1 coordinate 1,998,679,789, forward strand.
CAGCAGGCTCACACTTAGTCCAGAAGAGGTTGAGTTAATGAGCACTTGAGCAGTCTGGTAGCACCTTGCAAAAGGCTAGCCCATCCAAGGGCTGAAAAACACTTCTTTGGTGAGAATCAATGAAATAAGTTAAAAAGAATGTCTGCTAACATAATAGTACAGTAGTAATATGCACCTGAGCCTGATCATTATGAAACCAGACTTGGGAGTGAGCTGCTTGGACCATAAGGGAACTGTAGTATTATTGAGGACAGGCTGGTTCTGCTGGCATGTTGAACTAATGCATCCACTGTAGGGGCCTGTGTTCGACCTCAGGGTGACAGATTAAAATCCTGGCAGGTCCATTCATCCTTTCATGCTCCTGAGGTTGACAAAATGTTTACCATTGAAGTGGGTAACAATAAACATCTATTATTCAATACCAAGATGCACTTGGGTGAACATGTGCTTTCAAATACACATGTAATGTTATGAGAAATGATGGCATTCTTAAGTTCCAGGACACTAAAATGCATCATGTACATTTTCCAGTGTGTACTATGCAGTACTACTGTGCATTAAAGTACTTTCATTGTACTGATGCGTGTGTGTTGAGTGCTTAGCTCCAGCACCCCAACATCACCTCCCTAAGAAACATATGACTACTTCCAGTGCTCTCATTGAGTGTCATGTGGGGTAGGGGTTGTGCTTAACCCAGTTTGCAGAGCCATAATAGGACAGACACTGGGATATGCAAGACAAATTACCTCAAATCCCACAATTGTGACTCAGGAGCCCCTGCTTACCCCATGGCTCTAAAGTATTATCTGACACATCATGTACAATTTTGTTTTTTGAAATAATTCCCAAAACAACGAGATAGAGTTACATAAAACTTTAATGCACCTTTAGTAATCACAAACAGTCCACAGGATCCGACATGTCGCCTAATCAGTCAAGTTGAGCTAAGGTTTCCGCTTAGTGCTGTATGATGTGATTTTTACGTCTCACCTACCAAAGCTTGATTCTGACGAACCTATTGTATCCAATACTTTAACGTAAAATTAAAGTGCATTTTGAGTCAACCCACTATGGACCATTGGCTTTTTTATGTTCTTCCTCTTGCAGCCATTAGTTTGGGACATTGAGGATTACTTCATAGGTCAGGCTGCAGGCAAAGAGCTCTCACCTCATTCTATCAACCATTTGTCCTTTCGCCTCCTAAACACTTTTTGCATTCTAGGGCATGAGTGACACTTTTTTCCTTGTCTCTCTCTCTCCCTCTCTATCTCGCTACTCACCACTGCTCTCTCTGTTGCCCCCAGCTCTCATTCCTTTCTTCACTCCCTCTCTCTCTATTTACCTCCACCACGTTTTTATTTCCCACTTCACATATCCTTTTGTCCAGTGTTCTCTCCCTCACCCCCTCTCTTGTTTTGCTCTCTCCCCACTTTCTTGCTATCTGTGAACCCATCCCTTGCGCTCTCCGCACCTTTAATACTGGCTTTGAAATGCCTGTATAATTACATTGGTAAATTAATTATTGGTAGGCAGCTATCTTTAAATGGCATTTTTTGTCCTGGAGGCATTTTGAGATGGCTTCTGGTGCAAGTCAAAGCACCACAGGCCACCTTTTAATAGACTAACGTATTCTTACTTCAATCTTTGCCAAACCGAACAAAATAGTCGCAAAACCATTAGGTATTTGGCTTATATTAAAAGGGGAAACAATTGTCTTTGCCAAAGCTTGTTGTAAAATGTACCTGCTTCGAGGTTTTAAAGCTTCTGATATTTTGTCGGTTTTGTAGAATCTGATCAATCTTAATAGGTCTCGACAGAGCAATGATCCTGAACCAAGTGCAACTATTTGAATAATAACAATATTAGACCCAGACACAGTCTGGTTGAAACCCACAAACCCCAGTGCCACATCAGAGCCTCTGCTATTGGGAACCATACAACCAACAAATAACATTCTGCAGATCAAGGATAAGAGACAAAAACACTGGTTAATACGCGGTTGCAACATCCGGCACCCCATTGGCTAAAGCAACAAAAAATCTATAACAAATGATAGTCACAAACCTAAGTAAAATAACTGGGCCAACTTAATTGTAGTACTAACCATTGTAACAATAACGCAATCATATAGCGTCTGATTCAGCAAATCCAAACTTCAAAAGCTGGAAAGCGGCTGTGAAATTCCAGGGCCCCAGCAAATGAAGAAGACCACAAATTCAGCTGTGAGTAAGTAAGTGGGGTTTTATAAAACTCAGCCACCAACTGTATAGACATAAACTGACACAGAGGACTCTTCGCACAGGAGATGTGGAAGAGTTCCAGTGTGATGTCCCAGAGGTATTGCTCCAAGGATCAGACAGCATAGGATGAACTCCACGTAGGCTCCCATAACTTTACTCTGACGTTTGGAATATATTTCTCAACCTTCACAAAAAATGCCAGGAATTTTCGTGGACATCCATGATAGTTGTATCTATTTAAGAGTAGTCCAATTTCATAAATTGAAATTGGTCGTTCAATCCTGAAGACATGCATATTTCTTTGGTAGAAGTGTATATTGCCTTCCACTTTGGATCCATTATTTCCCTCCCAATTACTTTTTCCCATACTTCAATAAATATAATTCGATTTGAACATAAAAATTATCATTCATCAAATGAATTTTCATGAAATAATGACACTCTTCTGACAAATCATTTTTTTAGCAAAATGTAGATGGGGATTCCATTGATTCATACGTTCTGTCTCTTACAACGTAGGCTAACTTAGACAACATTACTAGCATGTTATAAGCACAGCTTTGTATTAGAATAATGTACTTTGTGATATTATCAATTTTGTATTAAAATATTTATGCCACTGATTTAGAGGATGGTTGTATGTCCATCAGGGAGACTGTGTTTATCTCTCCCTTTCCCTGACAGACAACACATTCCCCAAATCTAGAGTTGTCCTCCGGCCCTGCTGACATCTATTAACATTTGCAGGATCCCCCATCACAGGGGTACCTGTCAATGTTGACCTATGGCTCCGTCAAACCGGACAGCCGTCCGTCAAACTACTACATAGTTTTTTTTCTTTTTTTTAAGGAACTGCCAAACTTGTATGGGGGTTATTTTTTTTTTTAACTGTCCCGCACCTCCAGTTTTTACCTGCTGATTACAGAGAGCAAAATACATTTCTAAACTGGACAGACAGTAAGATGGCCAAACTCCAACAGCTCATACTCTGTTGGGCTGTCAGAGGAGTATGTCAGCAACAAAGTCAAAGTATGCTCTGTTTTCTGCATACTTAAGGTCAGACCAGCTTTAAATCGGGTGGGCAGACCATGAATTTGGCAGAGAGGGAACTCTGTTGCAACATGGAGAACCGTAGCCTTAAGGCCCGGCGGCGCAGGGTACGCCTGAAATCCCCGGGATTCACCTGCCTTGTCAGAAACAGAGACACAGACTCTTTGTCTGGCGTAGAAGTTTGTATTTATTAGCTGCAGCCAGTACAGTGGTCTTAGAAGTAGTTGGTATAATGAGGTTCAAAAGAGACTGCCACTTAACTCCGTGGAGCACAGGTTTATATACGGTACAATACAATGCAAAATGCAATCACACAAGAGCATGAGACATAGGCAAACGTTATAGACAATGCTTCAAGTCCAAAGCAACTCAAGTTCCCGGTTATGTTTATCACTCGACCCCTTAAGCAAATTACAAACAAATCCACACAATTCGATTTACAAGTAGAGAAAACACAGCTGTAGGTTTTAGGAGGACAGTTGTGAAACAGGAGAATGCATGAGACGTGTAGCAAAGGACAGCAGATAAAATAACTTAAAGGAAAGAATGGTGCAAACCAACAAATAGTCCGGACGGGGATTAATCAGCTCAGACAGGAATTAGTGTACTCGGCCAGACTCTGACACTCGTTAGTAAACATAGGCAAAGAAGCCACCTGACACGTAAATGCAGAAACGACAAAAACATCACGTTCGCCGCGCTGCCTGAGTGAGGACAACACAAGATGGCGGCGACTACAAAATGGAGGCTGAGCACAAACAAATTCGTAATTTACAGAACCTCAGACCCTCCTTTTGCCATTACTCAGGCAAAAACAAACCAACTCATGCTAGTCTGAGTCAGAATCAGCATCGATGTTCAGAAAATCCTCAAGCTGTTGCTGCACCATCATCCTAATATTCTTTGCCTTCTGAATTTCAGGTTGTGGAACACATAAAGTAGCCAGTAGGCCACAAACTGCAGTACCACATTGGACACACAGACAACAAGAGAATATGATGCCCAAAATTGCTCCAAGGAACGTTAAGATCTTCCATCCCCAAGTTGACAATATCCCCCAAAACCATCCCATAAAAGACCAATCCCCTTCGTCCTGATGAATCGACTCGGAGATGGTATGCAATTTGGAAATGGCTTGGTATATTGTCGGAGCACCATCTGGAATATAAATGCAGCAGCTAGATCCGATCAATCTACAGACACCTCCTCGGTCTGTTAAGATCACATCTAGCGCAATCAGATTCTGCAACGTCATAAGACGGTCAGCCTGAAGCTCTGCTGTAATGTTACCTATCGCACCTGCAGTAACATTAATAGTGGTCTCAACCACACAAACCAATTGTCTGATGTTTCTGCTGTTGACCATTGGGCCCCAAAAGGGAAGGAATCCTTTAAGGACGTCTCCTCCCTCTTGTCCTGCCGTGTCCTTGGAATCGAATATACCTCGGCTATATCTAACTCTGTGATGGTCTGATGGAGCCGTATATGTAGGGGGAAGAAGGAAAGCTATATAACAGGTCCAGAAAAGTTAGAAGGGAGCCATGTATAAGCTCAGTCATTACAGACAAAATATGTTCCTTGAGACAGAACCAACGGAGGGAAATCATGGGACGAGAAAATGTAGGTGTACAGACAACTCTGCTTGCTATCAGCTTTCTTGCTGTTGACTTGAAGACAAAAATTACCTTGATGGGGTACAGTCCATACTGCAGAAGACTCACCCTTTCTAGTTTTGTCACCAAGGCTAGAAACATAGTGGGTAACATTCCATCCTTCATAAGCTCTCTTCTCGTCTAATGGGATCTTGTTCTTCTCTACAATCTTAGCCATCACCACTATACCTTTAATCAAAGAGCTGTGGCTAAAATCCAATCCATTCCCAGAAGTTTTTGCAGGGTTTCTAAGTCTGTTGTGGTATGCGGCTGAAAACATATTCAAATAGGCCCAAGCTGAACCTTCATATGAGAAAGATAGAACCAAATATGGCATTCCCTTTCGTGTATTGTGTGGCATAAGTCCGCACACCCAACAGTCAGTCATATTAATAGCCAACTGATGTTGGTGTAACAACTGGACAAATGTGTTATTCATATATTCGGCTCTCCTTATCTGCTCATGAGGAGGTAGAGTATGCATTTTATGTGAAAGGACAGAAAGACGAGAAGGCAAAGAAGTTGTAGAATTAACAACATTTCTCTGTGGTAGAACATGTACAATCCAACCTGTGCAGGCTAATAAAATACATAAAAACATAAAAACACACAAAGTTACACCAAATCGACTACGCAATAATTTACAATACTTTGATCTCATTTCCTGCTTCCTATTTTCCCTACCTATGGTTGTTGTACCATCCCTCTTTATCTAAAAACAATTGTCGCTCACAGCAATCTTCCTCAATCACTCAGCTACTCACTTCTGTATATCCTGAGGCACTAGCCACTTGCTAAAAGAACAAAAACCAGGTTACAGTCTGAGTCTCCTACCGTGACCCTGCGACGGAGACAGATGGCACATCTAATACTAAATATCACACGAAAACAAGGAGGCAAAAAGATTTAAAAAAATGTCTTTGGGTAATAAGGAAAAGCATTCAAAAGTGTTTAGTTCCTTTGGTCAACTCTCAGCCTCAGGTTGTAGCGTGTTTTGCTCGGCACGGTCTGGTCCTTAAACAGAGTCTCTGGATTGGTAGTGTCTATTCAAAGATGCGCAGGGACAGCGGCTTGAAGAATGTCGTCATCCACTTTCTCAGACTGAGTTCCATAAATTTGAGCATCACTGAAAGGCACAAAACAAGGAATCGCTGCTGATTCAGATTCCCTTATGCCACTGCGGATCCACTGGTCAAAGGGTAATGGCAGTGGCACCTTTTTACAGTGCATGCCATGTATCCAATTCTTCTTCCCGACCACTTTCACAGCTGTGCGGGTGACGAGCAAAACTTGTCTAGGTGCAGACCAACGAGGCTCCAAGTTCTTAGTCCGCTGAAAATTCTTGGTGCAAACCCAGTCACCGGGCAAAATGGTGTGACCTGGGTCTGTGGAGGCCTCCGGCAAAGCACTTTGTACCTGTTGACAAATAATACTTAATTTAGCAGTCAAGTCATGCAAGTAGTCAGTTAACAAAGGATATGGTATGTCTGAATATTTCTTGGGACGAGGGACACCCCAAACATTAGCTGGGCGTCCGAATACCACTTCATATGGGCTAAGTCCCATACGAGAGTGCACAGTAGTTCTGGTTGACAAAAGAGCCAGGGGCATGGCGTCAGGCCAAGCAAGGCCTGTACTGGCTTGAATCTTGACTAGTTTAAGTTTGAGTGTACCATTATAACACTCAACCAAACCCGCTGACTGTGGATGGTTTGCCGCATGAAACTTCTGTCTAATACCAAGACCAGAACACACTTTCTGCATAATTTGACCCACAAATTCACTTCCATTGTCACTCCAGACAATTCGCAGCAAACCAAACCTGGGAAAGAACTCTTTAAGCAACACTTTAGCAGTTGATAGAGCAGTGTTATCTTTCAAGGGGTAGGCCTCTATCCAACAGGAAAAGACACATACCACCACCAGAACATACTTAAGGTTGTTGCATCGATCCATATAAATGTAATCGATCTGCAACACCTCAAAAGGATATGACGGGGGAGCAAAATGACCTGCCGGAGTTGGGGTGCCCTTTCCTGGGTTATGCATTAGACAAACAATACAATGCTTAACCACATTCTCTGCACATTTCGGGATTCCTTCATTCTGCCACACAGGAGCCAAGAGCTTACATATGCCTTTCGCACTAATGTGAGCTGGACCATGAGCCATAGTCACAACCGGCAACACATTAGCGTCCGGTTATAACCATCGCTGATGTTCCGACAACTCCGTCCAACAACCCATCGAGTCTAACATTCCTGTACTTTCTTTCCAGCTATTCAATTCCTTCTAGAAGCCTCTCCCTGAATTGTTTTAACACTCTCAATTGTGTCTTTACACATTCCAATTTCCCTAACCCAGTTTGCAGGACCTGCCACATACATTCGGCTAGTGGTGTCTCTAGCTGTAGAGTTTGCTACCTCATCTGCAAACGCATTTCCACGACCCACATCATCTGTGACTTTCCTTTGCGCGCTGCACTTTATGATCGCTATCTGTGCAGGTAAAGTAAGTGACTCAAGAAGATCAGTCACCAACTGACCATGCTGGATCTTTGTCCCATGAGAGGTAAAGAATCCTCTCTCCCTCCATAATTTACCAAAGCTATGTGCAACGCCAAAAGCATACTGACTATCAGTGTACACATTCACTCTATTTCCCTTCAACAACACACACGCTCTAGTCAAGGCTATCAATTCAGCTGCTTGAGCTGAATTATGTCCGATACGTGCCGTCTCAACAATTGTGAATAAGGTGGTGACAGCATAGGCAGAAGTAGTCTCCCCATTCGGAAGCTTGAAACAAGAACCGTCCACCCATAGGATCCCATCCGGGTCCTTGAGCGGAGTGTCCTTCAAATCAATCCTACCCTTCGTTTCTTCTTCCGTTCGAAGAAAACAATCATGTTTTTCCTGAACGTCTTTCTCATCTGGGAGTGGCAACAGTGTAGCGGGATTTAATGTGTTACATCTTTTGATATGCACATGACTCACCAGAAGTGTCAGCTCGTAAGATGCTGTTTTCTTGTTCTGTTCAACAGGGTATCCACTGCATGTGGAACCATAACAATGAGTGTGTTGTCCAACACTAATCCAGCAGACTGTCTAATAGAAATCGCCACAGCTGCTGTAGCTCTGAGACAGCTGGGAAAAGCTTTAGCTACTGGGTCTAGTGTAGCGGAGAAATAGGCACATGGCCTCTGCTTATCTCCAAATTGCTGTGTCAAGACTGACAATGCGCAACTCTCTCCCTCGTGAATGTACAGTGTGAAGGACTTGCTGTAATCTGGGGTACCCAACACTGGGGCAGAACACAGAGCAGTACGTAGGTCAACAAAACTTTTCTGACATTCATCCGTCCAAGGGAGCGGATGGGGCGCATCTTTTAACGTAAGTGCCAACAATGGTTTTGTCAAAAGTGAAAAATTGGGAATCCATTGTCTACAGTAGGAAGTGATACGCAAAAAGGCATGCACTTCTCTATGCGTGGTAGGTTCAGACATCTGTGAGATAGCCAGGATACGTTCTGGGGTCAATAGCCTTCCCTCCTTCGACAAGAGATGACCTAAATAGGTAACCTCTTGGTGGGCATATTGCAACTTAGAGGGCGACACCTTATGATGTAGAGCAGACAAATGATGCAACAACGCAACAGTCACACTCTTACACACATCTTCCGTATCAGCAGCCACCAACAAATCGTCCCCATACTGAATAAGCGTAGGGCCTAGAGGCAAGGAGAAAGAATCAATTTGTGATTTAAGAGCCTTGCTATAGATGGAAGTACTTTCACAATAACCTTGAGGTGCTCTTTTAAATCGGAATCTTCGGCCACCTAGAGAGAAACCAAAGATATCCCAACTTTCTTCAGCAATAGGAATGCTAAAGAAAGCATTCTTAAGATCTATGACTGAAAACCAAGCTGCCGAAGCAGGAATCATCGTCAATAAAGCTGTAATGTCCGGAACAACAGGAAACTGTGGCACAACAATTTTATTGACTTCTCTAAGGTCAATAACAAATCAATAAACAGGAGGCTGTGAAGGATCAGTTCTCTTAAGAATCGGAAGAACAGGGCTGTTACAAACATTGCCTCTTGTTTCTTCGACCAGGCCCTTCTGAATAAAATCATCAACAGAAGCCAAAAGTGCTCTCTCACCATCACTAGAGATACGGTACTGGGGAATGCGTGGCATTCTAACATTCTCTTTAACTGTAACAACATTCAGTGGGATTGCAAGACGACCCACGTCATTTGGTCCTGCAGCCCAAAGACTTTCAGGAAGAGAAAGCAACTCAGGCGGAAACTGGTCTTGGGACAAATACATAGAAGATGTCGATTTCTTCCCTAACGTAAGATGCACGCCAGAAGGGGAACAATACAATGTTGCATGTAGTCTTTTCAACAAATCCAGACCCAGCAGGTTCTCACCACAACCAGTTGTCAGACTAAGTGAAACATCCAAATCATAAGGACCAATCGAAACAGGCAAGGGACAAGAAACCGGATTACGGACTGGGGCGCCAGAAAATCCTACAGAAGTATTTATTAAGCCAGCCAAAGGTACCCCAGGGAGTTTAGAATGAATGATAGAACTTCTCATCGCACCAGTATCAGAAACAAACAGTTCTGAAACACCCATAGTATTGACAGTGACATACGGCCCATTTTGATCTACTGGAATCGACACACCTCCCTTACTTCGTCCATGGCTGTCCTATTCGATATGAAAATCATCAGCCCTATCTTCAACACGATAATCGTCATTATAATACTGCGCAGACTGAACTCTCTGCTGATCAAAGTAATTTGTAGTAGGTAGAGGTAAAGAACGCTGCTCCTGAGAGGACACACCTGCCTCTGCCTCTAGATCCTGACTGGAAATTACCACGACCTCGTGGAGCAGACATCCCATTATTACGCTGTAATAAAACCGGACAATTATTCTTGAAATGTCCCTCTTCCCTACAGTACGCACATTGATTAGGACCTAACAAAGGTCGCGGTACAAAAGACTCAGGCTTCTGGAACACCTTCTGAAACTGTGGAGGTTGAGAAAACTGAGGCTGTGCAGGACACGTAGGATAAGCCTGCTGTAAAAGAACCTTCGTTTTCAAATCTTTATTTTTCTTCTCTTGTTTCTCTTTCTCCTCCTTATCTCTATTCTCATAATACTGTGCAGTAGCCAATATTTTAGCAGGGGAAGAGACAGCCCATGCACTTTCAGAACTCTTTAATTTATTTGACAATTCGGAGAGTAATTTATATACAAACTTATCCACAAACAACCGCTGACCACCCTCTACACTCAAATCCTGACCAATATGGTCAATAAACGTCTCTTCAAAACGAGTGAAGAAATCTGAGACGCTTTTGTCTTTCTTTTGCTTGCATGCGGCCAGCTTATCCCAATTTACTCGCACCGCAGGCATCATTGTCTTCATCAATTCAATTATTCTGCCTGGTAAGGCCATAATCAGATCATCGGGTTTCGCACCACCCACTTGACCTGCATCGGCGGCTCTAAGAGCAGCCCAATCACCACCTAATTCAGCAACATGATTTTCACTATGAATCCGTGCCCATAATGCTTGTGGAACAACATTTCCAAATAAGATATCAATATCGGCCAAATTCATAATACAGGCCTCAACTGTTTGAGATAATTCTTTATAACATCCAGCAGGATTTTTACGGGGGTCTGGAAGAGTTTGTTTAAGCGCCAATACTTCAGACCTTTTCCAGGGTTCGTGGACCCATATACGCTGGAAATGGGCAGGGACAGGAGGTGGACCATTCACAGCTTCTCTCCATACAGGAGGAACTTCACGCATCGGATAATTCTTAATGCCTTGTTTTTTAACAGAATCAACCTCGGAAAAAGACAAGGATAAAAACATGGCTCTAAAAGCAACGAGTCTATTCACCGCTTCTTCAACTCGTGGTCCTACAATAAAACCTTTATCAAAATCAGCTTGTAACTTCAATAGCTCAGAAGGAACTGTATCTAACTCCATATCTTCCCATCCTTTAATAAGAGTTTGACACATGACATTAAAAACGTATCTCTGCGTGGGCTCTACCCATTGATGGAAGGAACTCATAATGTCTTCTGTACTATATTCTAGTCCATTCTCAATCCATTTACGAGCAAGGGAACCAAAACTACTTTCTCGTCCGTAAGAGGAAGTTGACAACGAGATTGTCGTCTAGAAAAAGCTGGATTCAAAGACCCAAGAAGAGGAGAAAAGAAGTTCGAGACAGCATCTGCTATTCTCCTATGTGAGGTAGGAGAATCCCTTAAAAGAAAAGGAGGCATTACAGATGTAGAAGGCAACGGAGACTGAAACGTAGCCAACTGTGAAACAAGAGCAGGGGATTGTAGAGGAGGTGGGGGCTGAATACAGGATGTAAGGACGGAGCAGAGGCAGGCAAAGGAGCATTAGTAGGCTGAGCCGGTTGCTGAACAGTCGGCAATTGAGCAACCACTGGTTGAGCAATAGGAGGGGGTAACGGAGGTGCATTAGGATTTTGGGCATAGGGCGGAGGTGAATTCAATAAACAAGACATTAGGGAATCTTCTTCCAATTCCTTACTTTTATCTGGAGAGGAAGTGGGCAGCATCGGATAGCATCTATCTATCGCCATGCGATGTTGTCTCTCCAGTATCTCATTCGCACCATCTACTTCATTATTTTTAAACTGCTGAGCAGCCTGTATAATTGACATGTTTTGCGCTTTCTTATCTCTTTTCGCTTGCTTAATTTCTTTCTGTTTGGCTTCCTTACGCCAAAGGCGAAAAGAGTCAAACATTGCCGGATGGGCTTTTCTTCTAAACAGAATCGTTTCCAAATTATCTAGTATGGCGGGGTCAAAACTGCCATTTTGGGGCCATCTCAAAACTCCACTATTTTTCGTGTATCGGACCCATGTCTCGTTAAAGGTAATGGGACCAATACCATGTTTCGAATAGAGCTCATAAGTAGGAGCTCCAACTGGAGGAATCGGACATGAATCTTCCAACTGGGAATCCCTAGTACAACCTAAGCAACAAATTCTTTTAAACTTACTCAGTCCAGGCATCGTTACTTCTCTAGACTGCTCACAAACAACAAGGGGTGTAAATCACTGAAACAGTACAAACGTACTTACCCCTTGGCTTCAGTTATTGCAATACCCGAATAAAAACCCAAAAACAAAACAAAACAAAGTTTTGTGGGAGCGAACCACCAAATACTTAACTAAGGATCGTCCTACACCAGCGAAGGTCCGTCTATCGTCTCGCTTTAGCAAACATCATCAAAAAGTCCAAGGCAGGGCGACAGTCAGGGCAGCAGTCGTCAGCAGCCATCAGAAAGGAGTAGCCGCGCTGTAAAAGACCTTCGGTCCACTTTCGACATACAGGGGTCGATCACGTGGTGCCCCTCCTCCGGAATTTTCTTGCAGGGCTCCTCACGACCCTCGGGCTCAACCGCTACCGCTGAAGTCGCCCGACGTTGGGCGCCAGTTGGAGAACCGTAGCCTTAAGGCCCGGCGGCGCAGGGTATGCCTGAAATCCCCGGGATTCACCTGCCTTGTCAGAAACAGAGACACGGACTCTTCGTCTGGGGTAGAAGATTGTATTTATTAGCTGCAGCCAGTACAGTGGTCTTAGAAGTCGTTGGTATAACGAGGTTCAAAAGAGACTGCCACTTAACTCCATGGCGCACAGGTTTATATACGGTACAATACATTGCAAAATGCAATCACACAAGAGCATGAGACATAGGCAAACGTTATAGACAATGCTTTAAGTCCAAAGAAACTCAAGTTCCCGGTTATGTTTATCACTCGACCCCTTAAGCAAATTACAAACAAATCCACACAATTTGATTTACAAGTAGAGAAAATACAGCTGTAGGTTTTAGGAGGACAGTCGTGAAACAGGAGAATGCATGAGACGTGTAGCGAAGGACAGCAGATAAGATAACTTAAAGGAAAGAATGATGTGAACCAACAAATAGTCCGGACGGGGATTAATCAACTCAGACAGGAATTAGTGTACTCGGCCAGACCCTGACACTCATTAGTAAACATAGGCAAAGAAGCCACCTGACACGTAAATGCAGAAACGACAAAAACATCGCATTTGCCGTGCTGCCTGAGTGAGCGCAACACAAGATGGCGGCGACTACAAAATGGAGGCTGAGCACGAACAAATTCGTAATTTACAGAACCTCAGAGTACCTTCTCAACCAAACTCTAAATAATCCCCTACGTGTCAGTGGATATTGAATTAGCAATGCAAGTTTATGTGTCTCCTTCACTGATATTTATTGACATCTATATGGAGTAACAATAAAGTGGTAGAAACATTAAAGTCCACTTGTATCAATATTAGGAAATCGCGATTACCTAATTGCGACTCTTTGCGAATTGCAATTAGGAAATCGCTATTCCTAATGTATGAAACTCATAGTTTTAATTAGTGATTCCTAGTGGATCACAAATCGAACGACCTCATGAATTTTAATGAGGTAGTATGCAATTTGCCACCCATTTGGAATTGCTAAAAACACAGGGATGAAGGTCTGATGGGGTTAGCAGACCACAATCTCTGTGATTAGGTTTAAATAAAAAAAAAAAATATGCAGCCTATTTTCCTTAAGGAAAACAGTTTGCATTTATTATAGAAAAATGAAAAGTTTGTTTTTAATTTTTTAAGAGTAGGCAGCTCTTGAAAAAACCTTCTTACATTCCCTTAGGGACTCCTTCCCCTTTGTGAATGGGTTACAACCTACTTGAAGTAGGCGGTAAAATACGAATGTTTAGCAAACACATTTCGGTCGCTACATATTCTTACACACCACTGCGATTCAATATCAGTAGGGATACGTCCATTCTTAATACTGAGTTCGTATGTATTCGCAATTGCAAACTGTGATTCCGAAACATATTACTGAATCGCAATTTGGGAATGATACATACCAAAATGCATTTTGGCTGTTTGCAACCGGAAAAATGTTTGATAGATCTGGACCTAAATTCTCTGAATCTAATGAATAGGTTCATGGGGAATCCAAGCACATTTAAAATGGGGAGGGTAATGCCTAGCTGTACTTGGTTATTGAGATAACCTAATATAGTCGAGGTTTTACCATTCCTTTTCCTCTTCCTCGTTCCATTTGTTACATTTTAGGATCTCTTCAAGCTTCAAAACCGATAGAAGTCATGGACTATTTCTGCTCTGCGCAGTTGACATCAAACCTGAACAGTACCTGAGGAGAAAACAGCACTGTCCACCAGCCGCGGTCAGTAGTGGGAGTACCTGCCGGGCGGTCACGTGGGGAGGGGTAGGGGCACGGTGGCTGTAGTAAACTATGGATTATGGAGGATTACAGGTAAGTAAACATATAAATGAATAAAACGAATTTTGTTGCGTGCACTGCATCCCCAAATGAGATGCAGTGCGCGTGAAGAAATTAGTTTTATTTATTTATATTTTTACTTACCTGTAAACCTCCATAATCCATAGTTTACTACCCCCACCCTGCCCCTCTCCCTCCACACGTCACCGCCTGGCAGGTACTCCCACTACCGACCGCGGCTGCTGTCCACTGGCCACACGAAAAAGAGGAGGGGCCAGGCTAGGTTGTCCCTTGTAATTGGCCCCCCAGGTGGGAGTGGGAGACTAGGAGAGGAAAGCAATCCAGACAGTAAAAGTCTGTGTAAAATTAAATCCGGAAGTTCTAATCCATATGTCTGTCGGGAGGTGGAATGTCTCAGCGCTAATGATTGGAAAGAGGAGGAGAGCTAAGGGTGAGTGTGGAGAGCACCGAGCACAGGGCCTTGAAGACGAAACCAGTCAATGTGTTGCAATCTGCATTTTTAGACATAAGCCTGTCAAACACCAATTTCATCCCACAACCGCTGTTTTCTTCATGTCCCCAAGAACATCAAAAGTAACAGGGAGCCTTTTTTCAAGCACAATTAACAGTTTGCTGTTAAATGCTTTTAGCTGTAAGTGGGGAAAATGCAGAGAGCCCCTCTGACAGATGTCAGTGTGATAATCTGTTTTAGGAAGATTTAAGTAATTTTCTTTCCTCTGTCCATGCTATAAGGCTATTAGAAATAGCTGGTTGAAAGCTTTGCACGTTGCTTCTGGCAAAATAACTGCACTGGGAGCACTTAGATTTCTTTTTGATCTTCCCAGCATAGATCTTCATATTCAGCAGGTTATTACGTGATACATGCCTGGGCCAGAACATGTAAGTGTTATGTATGGAGGCGCAGCGCTGCTCCTAATGACGGCTCTTACTCGCATTATTCCCCAGCGCTGCCGAGCTGATTTGTATGTCCTAAAGTTAAGGACGTCTGATTTAATTTCAGTTCTTTAATACATCACTGATATATGCTTTTGGGGATGGAGTATATTGAGAATGTTATGTGCGCCAAGAAGCTGCCGCACATTGTGTGAGAGCACGCCACAAAATCAAATGCTGTGGGGTATTATTTGAATTGATGAACATTGTGCGATGTTCAGTGATGGGACACGTTGTGTTGTGGTATGGTACGGTACAGTATGGGAGGGTAGGGTAAGGTATAGTATGGTATGCTATGCTCTGCTATGGTATGGTAATGTATGAGAGTGTAAGATATGGTATGGTATGGTACGGTAGAGTGCAGTACAGTAGGGTACGGTATAGTTTGGTATGGTATGGTACGGTAAGGTATGGTGCACAATTGTTTTGGTACAGTACGTTATGGTATGGTAAGTAATGGTACGGTACAGTACGGTATGGTATGGTAAGGTATTGTGCTGTATGGTATGGGATGGTAGGGTATGATAATGTTATAGGTACAGTATTGTATGGTACGGTACAGTACAGTAGGTTACGGTATGGTATGGTCTGGTATGGTATGGTATAGATGGAATGGTATGGTACTGTACTGTATGGTATGGTACGGTATGGTATGGTGTATGGTATGGTTTGGTATGGTACGTTACGGTATAGTGTGGTATGTTATAGTATTGAGAGAGCGCAACCTGACCTAAAATGTAGAAGTGCATCACACTTAAGCGTAGTAAGCACAAGTCATGAAGAGAAATGCCATGAGTGCTGATAGTACCTACATCTATATTCTGAAATGTGTAGTTAATGTAGAGATTTAAGTAGAAGTGGAACTAATACAGAAATGTGAGAAACTACATGATTTTATTAGACGTGATTATTCCCGAATCCATGTTGTGTAGCTGCTAAAATATAAGATGGCATACAGTTAAACGTAGAACGAGGTAGGCCTCAGGGCCAGAGCTAGAAGGGAGGGGGAAGGTGGTTCAATTTCACAACATGGATTGCACTAAATGTTTAGTATTAACGAATAGGCCATGATTTATAGATGTGTTTACCTAATAGTAGAATATGAGTACTAACATGCTATTAATTAAAACGAAGTTGAATGCTATAGTCACTATGAGAAATGTTGTAGGGCTGGAATATTTTCACGTTGATTTACACATACTAGTCTGGGCTGGGGAATGTTGCAACGCTGTTGGAAGTCTATGAGAATTGGGATTTGGCTGCAAATGTCTGTCTGTAAGAGAAAAGGGGGTATTCAATTAGAAATAAAATGAATAGAAGTTTGTTCAAGAGACGGACCAGACATGGAGGAGGGTTCCGGAATGTTTAAGGGGTATCAGCGGGCCGGAGAAGAGTCTGAGAAGCAAGGTCGACGCTAACCACAAGGCCTCATCATGGAAAAAGCCAGAAGCTACACCACGTGAGGGGCGTCTCACGAGGGGCGTCCTAAATGTTGTTGTATTTTTGTATTAGGGACAGCACCCCTGGGTGGAGTTAGAGCAGAAGCCTGAGGACCCTTAAGAGAGCGGATGGGTAGGCAGAGAGGGGTCATGATTGGAGAACTATAGGTTTTCACCAAGAGACTGAGAGTGGGTGACTTCCCTTGGGGGTCATTCACTGCTGACACCTTTTTGTTAGGTAGGGACCTGGTTAAGTAGGGATACCATCTAGATCAGGGTAGGGACAGCCTAACCTGTATTTTCCCTCCGGCTGTAAATGTCTGAGAGACCTCAATACGTGTCTATGCTAATAGCCCTATTATTTTTAGAACTGGTTCTTGTAGTTTCCGTTGCTCGTCTGAGGGCTTTCAGAGAGCACATGTATGTAGTTGGGCCCGTGTATCTTGTGAATCTCATCTTGAGATGCTTGTACCTGCAACTTATCTTGACTTTATAATAAATCCTTGAAAGCTAGAAGTTGTTTGTGATCCTTTGAAGCGGAGTCCTTTATTGGGTGAACTAACTTGGTAAGAGATGCACTTTCTTCCCTCAATGACAGGCAATAAAGGTTCAGTCGACCAGATCGGGGTTTTAGATCAATAGTGATAAGATATCGATCAAAATCTCGCCCTTCCAGTTGGTAGCTATAGAGGATGGTTGCCTTCTTGAGGAAGGTGATCTAGGCCAGGTTAGATTACCCCAAGGCCCCTAGAGATCGATGATCGGAAGAACCGCCCGCCGAAGAAGGACCGGATGACGTGAGACAGAAAAGCAGCAGTATCGGTCGAGAGTGAGTATAAAGGGTCATGCGTGTTAAGATTGCGGTGTTTTGTATTGTATCTATGTTGTAAATGTCTGGCGGAGTTGAATGCTTGTAGAGTGACTGTGGAACAGGTTGTGAGCGCGCACAACCGGTGGAAATCTTAAGTTCAAGGAGAGCTTAAGTGGTTCGGGTGTGCCGGACACCCAGAGTAATTGTCAACTAGTGTGAAGGGGGGTCACGAGGTACCACTGATCACCCGAAGGACCGAGATAGGGGGAACGTAAGAGTGAGTGCGTGAGTAACGGACGCTGGTCGGAAGTTACTGTGTGTGTAAAGAACCTATCAGAGAGACGATAGACATCTCGTCAGTTGTGTTGACAATTACAGATAGACTGTGGACGTACAGTCGAGGGAAGTGACCGCTTGGTCGGAAGTAGTCATTTTTCGGAGTATGAATGGGACGCATGCATGACCGCGAAGAGAGCTGAGAAAGGAGGGGTGCTGCTGCGAAGCGGAGACTAGTGACGTCAGAAAGTGCCGCGCTGGGATTGGCCGGCCGGTGAAAGACCGCGCTGCGATAGGCCAGCTAGCAAAGCCGCGCTAGGATTGGTGGATTGTCATCAGGAAGTAAACAGAGTATTCAAGCTGGAAATTTTACGCATAATTATGAAGTGTTTTAAATGGTTAAGAGCGCTGTTTAAAAGAGAGAGGCGGGGATCGTATGAAGGGGAAGAAGCCCCGCCGGAGGGTACACCAGCCCGTTATATGGGGACAAATGTTGGGCTGCATACGATTCTATGGATCACAGAGTGGAGTAAGATGACAGACGGAAATGAGGAACTTACGTTCCCGAAGTACGGGACGTTCAGATTAGAGGTGCTACACAGATTAAAAGCAATTATGACCTCAACGAGACCCTTGCCTAGACCAACCCAGTTTGAAGCCCTTAATGCATGGATTAGGGCAGCGCATGAAAAGAACATGAACAGACGGCAAGAAAGAGTGAAACGTTCGGTAAGGGCAGTACAGGATGCCAAGTGGGATGCGGATGCTAAAAGATGGAGGGTGCATAACATGGAAGTAAATAAATTGTATCCAGTGTTAGAGATGCCCGGGAACAAAAGCCCCCTAGAAGAAGATGACGAGAGCGAGACAGAGGACAGCCTGATAAACAGATTATTGACAGACAGGCCACCCCCGTATAACAGAGCAGGGGGAGATGATGAGAATAGTGAGAAGGGGGGGGGCAATGCAGGAGAGCATAGGCCGCTTCCCAGTCCTGATTGGGATCCCGCTGCAAAGAAAGAACTGTCCCAGCCTAGCCAGGTGCAACAGGTGGTCGGGAGGTTTGTGGTGCAAAGGCCGCCAGAGACGGAGTGTGCCACATCCTATGCATTACCTGATGCACTACAGGTACCCGTTACCATAGGTCCTATAGTATCGATATATGACCCAGAGAGAGCTAGAGGGGAAGAACGGGTACGGAGGGACAGAGAAAGAGCAGAGATGGCAAGGAGGAATGATACGATCAACTCCCCAAGCCAGTTGCCGATACCAAGAGAGTGGAGCACCCCAGTACACACAACAGGAGATCCGGGGGGCCATAGATGGCCAGAGGATATGAGGGGATCAGGACGGAAATCCTTTCAGGAGTTAAACGAGTACATGAAGAAGTGGGATGAGGCAGTAGAGGCTCACAAGAACATCATAATTGCGGAAGCTGAAAGGGAAAGGCAGGACAGCAGAGCCCGGACTCACTGCGGGGCTGAAGAGAGCAGTCCGGAGTGGGACGGGAGGGAGAAGGACAGTAGGAGAGGCACCCATTGGGCCCGGAGTGAAGGTAGATCAGACCTGGAAAACGGGGGCCCAGAGAACGGGGGGGTGTCTCGCCCAATACATAGTGAAGAAGACAGGAGGGCTCGGGAGTACAGAGACAGCTTTAAGTGTATCCACTGTGTACCCGGCAACAGAGAACAGAGTGGGAGATGCGAGAGACCGCACCATAGTCCCTGTGATAACGGACATGAGCGCAGCCCAGGGAATATGGGAAACCAGGAAGGATCGTATCAGATACTGAGTGATACGATGCCAAGAGAGAATGGAGACCGAAGGGAGAATAGCAGAGAGTCCTACTGTGAAAAGAGAGGAGAGAAGGGACAAAGTAAGATAGGGGGTAACAGGCCCGTGTTCCATCACCTTCCAAGATCGGATGGCCGAGCATGGGACCTGGAGAGATGGGAACAAGAGAGAGCACTCCCCAACTCTCCCGAACCCAAACGTAGGGCCCGGAGTTGGGATGGGAGAGAAACCTGTGAACCTCCCTCGAAGGAGGTATTGTGAGCAGAAATAAAAGCCAAAAGACTCGATGTCTCCAGCTTAAAGTCGGATCTGGATGACATGGTAGACGGTACCCTGCCCTTAGAAAGAATGGACATGTATGAGCAGGATGAAATTCTGTTCATGGCAAAGGACGTAACTCGAAAGGCGAGGACAATCCATGAGAAATTGGTAGAACTAGCAGGCAAATATATGGTGGACCTGTCAAGAACCAAAGCATTACAGGGCAACCACAGACTACATTACACAGACCGAGATCTAGATGAGAGGAGAACCATCGGATTGAAAACACACATAAGGGAGCTGATCACTGGAATAAGGACATGGAGGGCCCTAGATAAGTGGGAAGAGAGGTGGTCCAAGAGAGGGACCGTCAGGAGAAGCACACTTAGGATGACACCAGGAGGACAGCAGGGAGTAGAGACATACCCTTTGAGGGAAGTCGCAAATGGGACCTATGTCCACGTCCCTTGGAGTAGGGGGGATTTAGCTGCTTTTACCACCTCTTTCCCCAAACTGCGGGAAAACCCAGTGGAGTGGTATAAGCAAGTTGAGAGATTCGTAAAAATCTCAAAGGTCCTATGGATAGATTTGAACACGCTGTTTGACATAGTAGTGCCAGGAGATTTGTGGACCGCATGCAAGGTTAGCGCTGAGTGGCCCACCATAGAGCCCGAGAGAGATGCTAAGACTAATGGGCCGTCCGAGAGTGTGATGGCAAAGTTCGAGAGAGTAATGACTTGGCTGAAAGATAAAGTGCCAATGCAGGACATAGATTGGGTAAAAATTGACCGAACAAGACAGGAACCCAAAGAGACAGTTCACGAATACTATGAGAGATTGCTGAAGGCGTTTAAACAGTATAGCGGTCTGGATGTAATGGATCCAAAGGACATAGGGCAATTTGTGTCCAAGTTCGTCTTGGGCCTGAGACCGGATATTAGTTTAATGATACAGCAACACTTGATTTGTTGGCAAAATAAACCCCTAGACGAAATACTGAGGTATGCCAGGTACTGCTGTGATGAGATAGACTCCAAGGCTAAGAAACTAAAGGAGAAACTGATGGTGGTACAGATGCAGGCAGCTGGGAAGGGGGGACAGCAGCAACAGCAACCAGGAACCGGTACTGGAGGAAAGAAACAGTACAGTCAGAACAAGGGCAATGAGGAGAACTCCACCTTTAGACCCAGGATAGATATAGCTGCCTTAAAGAAAACAACTAGGTGCCACCAGTGTAACGAGGTGGGGCATTGGAAACGCGAGTGTCCCTATAATGTTGAGATAGGAGACCAAGAGGTAGAAGAGGAAGTGACCCAGAGTGCGCCTGCAAGAGGGGTAACGCAATACCAGGGAAAGGTGCTCAAAGGGGGGGGCCCACCTCCCCGAGCTCAGTTCCCGCAGCCACCCAGAGTAGGGACTATGGGTAAGACCTATAGACAGATGCCACTGTTTGTCGGGGGAGAGGAATGCTATTATGTGGACCCACTAACTGGACAGAGGGTAGAATGGGATGACTGCACCCTCGGGGCAGCTCTGGAGGTAGATCAGAGGGGACCCTATGTTGAGGCCGAAGTGGCAGGGTTCCCCACGACATTTTTAGTGGACACAGGAGCCACTCGATCCACGATCAGGTCAGCCGCAGTGCCAGGCCTGCCCATGTCTGGAGAGACCATACAAGTGGTGGGGGTCGCTAACAGGAGAATGACCAGTCCTCTGACTGAACCCGTGCAGGTGAAAATAGGGAAGTTCAGTGATGAGCATCAGTTTGTGGTTTGCGATTCTAGTCCTGTATGTCTGCTAGGAAGAGACCTTTTGTGCAAGTTAAATTGCACCATATACTGCACACCACAGGGCGTGGAGGTATTGACTAATGACGATGATGCTGACTTTAAAGTCGCAAATTCCAGAATATGTGTGGAATTGTATCCCACTCTGACAGTAGATGAGCTCCCCTGGGATCTGAGAGAGACAGTTGCTCCAGAAGTGTGGGATTTCACGGGGGAAGAGATTGGGTTGGTGAAAGGGGTGGACCCAGTGAAAATTGTAGTGAAACCGCATGCTGAGTTTCCAAGAACACCTCAATATAAATTGACTCCAGAAACGATTGCAGGCATCAAACCCGTGATCGAATCCATGATTAAGCAGGGAATACTGAAGGAAATCGTGGGTAGTCCATGTAACTCCCCGATTATGGGTTTGCAGAAACCGAATGGGAAATTCCAGATAGTGCAGGACCTCAGAAAGATTAATAACATAGTCGTTTCGTGTTGTCCAGTGGTACCGAATCCATCAGTGATACTGTTTCAGATACCGTTCCAAGCAGAATGGTTCACGGTAATTGATCTTTGTCAGGCTTTTTTCTCGATCCCTCTGGACGAGGAAAGCCATTTTCTTTTCGCATTTAAGCTGGAAGGTCGCGTCCTAACATGGTGTCGTATTCCTCAGGGGTATACAGAGAGCCCATCGATCTTCAACCAGCTTCTAAAGAAAAATCTTGAAAGTCTAGTGCTGCCCCAGAGGTCAGTTCTGGTCCAGTACATAGACGACCTCCTTGTGGCGTCAGAAACAGAGGAAGCTTGCAGGGAAGACTCTATTGCTTTGTTAAATCACCTAGCTGAGAATGGGCATAAGGTGTCCCCGGGAAAATTGCAGTACTGCTTGACAGAGGTGCAGTACTTGGGACACAGAATTGAGAAAGGGAAACGAAAAGTGTCACCAGATAGGATAGAGGCCATCATGAAGATGAATGCGCCTAAAACACAGAGAGAAGTCAGGATGTTCCTAGGAATGGTGGGATATTGCCGACAGTGGATTGCAAACTTTTCACTGAAAGCAAAGCCCTTGCAAAAACTGACGCACAAGGAGGTGAGTGATCCGGTACCATGGGACAAAGACTGTTTGATGGCGTTCCTGCAGCTGAGAGAGGACTTGTGTCGTGCTCCGGCTCTGGGAATGCCAGATTACGATAAACCATTCTTGCTCTACTGTTGCGAGAGAGAGGGATGCGCGCTGTCTGTGTTAGTCCAAATTCATGGGAATGCCCGTAGACCAGTCGCTTATTTCTCGGCTACTTTAGACCCAGTAGCCGCAGCGTTGCCCGGATGTCTCAAATCCGTTGCCGCAACAGGTGTCAGCATTGAGAGGTGTGAAAATATAGTCATGGGGCACCCGTTAGAGGTGCATGTGCCCCACTCTGTTGAATTGTTGATGACCAGGACCAAAACACAGCATCTGACGAACAGCAGACTCACGCGCTATGAGCAAGTCATTCTTGCTGCAGAGAACGTGACCCTCAGGAGATGCTCTGTTTTAAATCCTGCTACTTTGATGCCACTTCCAAACGATATTGAGGATGATGATGAATGTACAGACCATGACTGCCTCGATGTGACTGAACTATGCACCAAACCAAGACCCGACATCGTAGATGAGCCACTGACGGACCCAGATGAAATTTTCTTTGTCGATGGCTCATGTGTAAGAGACGAAGTTGGGCAGTTAAGAGCAGCTTACGCTGTTTGTACAATTACTGGAGTTGTGGAAGCTGGATGCCTGGAAGGAGTACACTCCGCTCAGGTAGCCGAGATTATTGCCCTGACACGTGCCTGCCTGGCAAGCAATCAAATCCGAGTCACCATATACACTGACAGTCAATATGGTTACGGGGTAGTTCATGATTACGGGCAGTTGTGGTCTCAAAGAGGTTTCATGACCTCTTCAGGCTCTCCCATTCGCAATGGAGAATTTGTGCGCCTGTTGTTAGAGGCATTGCAATGTCCAGCAGGTATCGCAGTTGTGAAATGCACCGCACATACCAGAAATATGGACTTCGTGTCACAAGGCAATAGATATGCCGACGAAGTCGCACGGTATTGCGCGGAAACAGGGTACTCTTTCACCGAGGTGGAAGTGGGTGGAATAAATGTAAGGACTGAATTAGCCATGATATTAGAAACTGTTGATACTTGGGACGAACTAAAAGACATGCAAGAAAATGCTCCTGATTGTAAAAAAGAAACATGGCAAAAGGCAGGATGTGTGATGGGTGAGGCCCATTTCTGGGTCTCAGCAGATGGCAGAGCAGTGTTGCCCAATGAGATGGTGAGCCCAATGGCCAGACACATACATGGTCCTGTCCACTTAGGAAGAGATGCTATGCTGAGAGTGTTTAGACAGACCTGGTACAACCCTAAGTTCAGAGTAGCAGCCGAAGCAGTGTGCCAGCGTTGTGTGACGTGTCAGCAGTTGAATGTAGGGAAAAAGACACCAGTTGCACTGAGCCACATTGGGAGGTCAGGAGGTCCATTCAATCGAATGCAGATAGATTTCATTGAAATGCCAAGGTGCAGCCGCCTCCGTTATATCCTGGTGGTTGTTTGCGTTTTCTCCAGATGGGTTGAGGCATATCCTACACGTAGGTGCGACACCCTCACAGTAGCCAAGTTACTGCTTAGGGAGCTTATCCCGCGCTTCGGGGTGCCGGCCTCTTTGGAATCAGATAGGGGAACGCATTTCAACAGCTCGCTTGTGAAAATGATTTGTGCAGCTTTGAACATAGATCAGAAACTACATTGCAGTTATCGACCAGAGGCTTCAGGAATTGTGGAGCAAATAAATGGCACCATCAAGGCCAGAATTGCAAAGGTGTGTTCATCAACATCCTTGAGTTGGCCTGATGCGTTGCCATTGGTCCTTATGAGCCTCCGTAGTACCCCGGATAGGAGAACTGGTTTGTCTCCTCATGAGGTATTGATGGGAAGAGCAATGAGGTTACCTTCTGTCCCAACTGCTGCATTGATTAGCATCACAGATGATATGATCCTGGACTATTGTAAGGGGCTGTCTGACGCCATTCATTCTGTGTCCCTTCAGGTGCAGGCTGCCGAGGTACCATCGTGCCAGGACCCGTGTCATGACTTGCTTCCTGGGGACTGGGTCCTGGTGAAAAAACACGTGAGAAGAAGCTGCTTGGATGTTCGTTGGCGTGGGCCCTTCCAGATCGTCCTGATCACGAACACGGCAGTGAAGGTGGGAGGCCTGCCCAATTGGATCCACGCGTCGCACACGCGGAGGGTTCCAGCACCTCTGGAAGACACAGCTCCTCTCTCGGATAGACGTCCAGCTGCGGACCGAGAAGCCATAGAGGGGGCCAGCCAAGCTGTAGAGGTGCCAGCGGAAGCAAGGAACGAGTCTGACCAAGCTGAGGACGGTCAGTACAGCAGCGAAACAGACGACGCTACTGAAGGAGAAAGTAGCTGGGAGTACGAGTCAGACACTGACAGGTCTGACAGAGAGCGTGAACAGACAAGAAGGAGAAGGAGTAGAAGGGTACGTGGAGAAGCGGATTGGCCGCAGAGAAGAAGCTCTAGTCTGAGGTCAATTCCAGAGAGAACCCTTCCTCCGATATCAGAGGATTCAGACCCGGAAGAAGGTGCTCAGGGCGCTGAAGCACCGGCCTTGAGGAGGTCAAGAAGAGTGCGGGTACCTAGCAGAAGATACTCCACCCCTGAGTGGACATATCTGGCGACAGATGGCTTCGAAACCGGTGACGGGGAGGATCCGAGCGGTGGTGGTGTCCAGTTCTGAGCCCATCGTCACAGTGGAAATACGACTGTTAGTACCCGGAGTCGAACAAGAAGGGTCACTGACATTTATGGTTCCCCGACCTCCCCGCCTCAGCAAGTTAAAGCACATGTTTCTCACAGAATTGCAATTCCCCGATTTTGGTACAAAGATATCAGCCCAAGAAGAGCACAATCTTCGTATGGAGATATTGAACTTTGCTGTCGAAGCTGCAGGCGATCGCCTGATAGTGGATGCTTAAAAGACTTTGTAAATAAGCGAGAAGAAAAGAAGATTACCTAGCGCACAGGAAGCAGAGAATCTTAGGGACCTTCCCTTGAGTTACTGGAGAAGGGCTAGGGTTGTCTGTATTGAACTATAAAGAACTTTTGCGAAGAGGGTTGTCAGCTTCCAGTTGTGTGGTTCTAAGGACAATAAGGAGTAAAAGAGACTGTAAAGGAACGAAAAAGAAAGAACTTTGTGCAAGGATACGAGAGAGCCATACGGTCTGACGAAATGGAGGCCGGCACCCAGAACCGCAGAGCGAAATGTATAATAGGTACACTAATAGTAGGAGTGATAATATTAATAGCTTTAGTAGTAACAGTCTCTTATGTAAAGGGACGTGAGGAAGAGGCAAGGGTAACGGATGTGAAATCTGCAGAGGCGCTTACACCCACCATTGCTGGTGAGAAAGGGGAAAACACACAAGAAAAAGCGTTATTAGCTGCAGAAGCCCGCAGGTTACACGTAGATGAGTCCCAAGGTGACTTTAGGTCAAACGCTTATGCTAAACTATTATATGAATACGTGGATGCCATGGAGGTTAAGGACTGTTACGTCTGCATGCAGTTGCCGGCATCTGTAGATGAAGGCATTCGATATCATCACCTCCCGCTGACATATGGCATTACATGTAGCTTATTGCTTAGTATATTTTATGGGAGAGATAGTTTTGAATACTATTTCTCCAATTACGATGCAGTGTTACCAGAAGTCCCAAATTATAATGAATAAATGGGACTACTGGAAGAGTGAAGATAGGTTGGCAAAGTTTTTCATTCCTTGGATTACCTTAGATACTTCACATGCCCGCAGAAATAACCTGACATGCAAGGTGTCAGAAGTCGAGAAAAAGTTCATAGGGCAGGTGGATGATCGAAATAGGAGACAAAAGATTTTGAAAAAATCAGGACAATGGAAAACAGATTGGACCGAGGAAGAGAAGGCACACAAGAGAAAGGGTAGTAGTGGTCCAATAGCTTTAGATAGAACGCAGAGAGGAAAGTTATGTCTTCATAGAGCCAAAACGTATTATGAGAATGTATACGTGGGAGAAGTTAGCTGTGAACATGCTTTCAATTTAGAGTACTATACTAAGGACTTCCTGAAGGGAATGCAAGCGATTCCAAATGTATATTTTGTATGTGGGAGAAATGCCTACGTGAGACTACCTGACAACTGGTATGGATCATGTTATTTGGCAATTATCTTCCCTAAAATATATCATGCCCAAGACTTAGAGATCATTGAGGGCAAGACATCATCGAGGGGAAGGAGAGATGTAGGAGGTGTAGAAATGGTTGGAGACGTCTTTGGAGCTGTGTTCCCTCTTTTGGGATTAATCCTTAATGATGTTAAAATTAGACGACTGGCAACAGTCGTAGACAGGTTGTCTGCCAGCACTGCTCAGTCCTTAATGCTGGTAGAAGGAGAGATGCAATCGATAAGGGCTATGGTTCTCCAGAACCGTCTTGCATTAGACGTCCTATTAGCAAAAGAGGGCGGAGTCTGTAAGGCTTTGAAGGTCCAGGAATGTTGTACTTACATTCCAGACAATTCGAAGCCCCTTGAGAAAGTTATTAGGAACATAACTGATATTCACAAGGAGATCGAAGACCTGAGCAGAGAAAATGTCTGGGAAAAGGTGGGCCATGGAATAAGTGAAGCTGGAGGTTGGCTCACCACCTTAGGCAAAAGCTTTGTGTGGAAAATACTAAAACCTATCATCATGATTTTGATCTGTGGGATCGTGTTGTGGGGATTGGTGAGGGTATTCAAATGGTACAGAGCAAGAAGGTCAGAGAGGGCTCAGAGAAAACAGCTGCAGAGATTGGCTGCCATACAAGATAGTCAGTACCGGAGTCTGAGGGCTCTGGAGACACAGAAACGAGTTATGCTAGCAATCACTGCAGTTTAAATGTTAATGATGACCCCGAGAGGTCATCAAAGGGGGGAACTGAGAGAGCGCAACCTGACCTAAAATGTAGAAGTGCATCACACTTAAGCGTAGTAAGCACAAGTCATGAAGAGAAATGCCATGAGTGCTGATAGTACCTACATCTATATTCTGAAATGTGTAGTTAATGTAGAGATTTAAGTAGAAGTGGAACTAATACAGAAATGTGAGAAACTACATGATTTTATTAGACGTGATTATTCCCGAATCCATGTTGTGTAGCTGCTAAAATATAAGATGGCATACAGTTAAACGTAGAACGAGGTAGGCCTCAGGGCCAGAGCTAGAAGGGAGGGGGAAGGTGGTTCAATTTCACAACATGGATTGCACTAAATGTTTAGTATTAACGAATAGGCCATGATTTATAGATGTGTTTACCTAATAGTAGAATATGAGTACTAACATGCTATTAATTAAAACGAAGTTGAATGCTATAGTCACTATGAGAAATGTTGTAGGGCTGGAATATTTTCACGTTGATTTACACATACTAGTCTGGGCTGGGGAATGTTGCAACGCTGTTGGAAGTCTATGAGAATTGTGATTTGGCTGCAAATGTCTGTCTGTAAGAGAAAAGGGGGTATTCAATTAGAAATAAAATGAATAGAAGTTTGTTCAAGAGACGGACCAGACATGGAGGAGGGTTCCGGAATGTTTAAGGGGTATCAGCGGGCCGGAGAAGAGTCTGAGAAGCAAGGTCGACGCTAACCACAAGGCCTCATCATGGAAAAAGCCAGAAGCTACACCACGTGAGGGGCGTCTCACGAGGGGCGTCCTAAATGTTGTTGTATTTTTGTATTAGGGACAGCACCCCTGGGTGAAGTTAGAGCAGAAGCCTGAGGACCCTTAAGAGAGCGGATGGGTAGGCAGAGAGGGGTCATGATTGGAGAACTATAGGTTTTCACCAAGAGACTGAGAGTGGGTGACTTCCCTTGGGGGTCATTCACTGCTGACACCTTTTTGTTAGGTAGGGACCTGGTTAAGTAGGGATACCATCTAGATCAGGGTAGGGACAGCCTAACCTGTATTTTCCCTCCGGCTGTAAATGTCTGAGAGACCTCAATACGTGTCTATGCTAATAGCCCTATTATTTTTAGAACTGGTTCTTGTAGTTTCCGTTGCTCGTCTGAGGGCTTTCAGAGAGCACATGTATGTAGAAGGGCCCGTGTACCTTGTGAATCTCATCTTGAGATGCTTGTACCTGCAACTTATCTTGACTTTATAATAAATCCTTGAAAGCTAGAAGTTGTTTGTGATCCTTTGAAGCGGAGTCCTTTATTGGGTGAACTAACTTGGTAAGAGATGCACTTTCTTCCCTCAATGACAGGCAATAAAGGTTCAGTCGACCAGATCGGGGTTTTAGATCAATAGTGATAAGATATCGATCAAAATCTCGCCCTTCCAGTATGGTACGGTACGATTTGGCGTGGTACGGTTTGGTATGGTATGGAATGGTACAATATGGTATGGTATCGGAAGTCGCAGCCCGTGCATGGAAGAGCGGTGGGGCGGGGGAGGTTGGTTGGGGGGGATTTTGATAGACGATGACGAGTGGAAATTAATTAATTATTTAATGTTTCCTCATTGTTGTCTGGTGAAATCCACATCCCCCCACCTCACCCCAATCCGGCCTCACTGCTCTTACCTGCAAGGGCCGCAGATGGGTATTGGTAATGTTATGTGGCATTATGCCGCATGATGTTTCGTGAGGCTCTGTTTATCAGCCACAGGGGGTGTGGATAGCGGTGATAATACTTAGTGTGTGCGTTTCCATAGAGAGTCTCAGCGCCGGCTGCTAAGTGTCCAGTCTGAGTGTTTGTCCAGTACCACCCTAAACATCCAAAGTACGTTTATCCACCCTAAATATACGTTTTTCTTTAATCAAACGTAATACAAATAGATAACACGTCGGTAGAACAATACCGAGCTGAAGGTTGCAGCGCTGGCAGTGACTGTAGCAATCTAATTGTGGGTGAAGTGTTAGCAGGGAGGCCGCTGCTGTGGCTATGGTTGCTGGTCATGACAACAACAGAGACATGGCTGTTCCTCGTGAGTGTGTTAACACGTGTGGTGCCCTGGATCCAAGAACACAAGATATTCACTGAACTCCATTAACTCTTTATCCTTGGTTTAACGTGTAGTAGAGCAAAGGATTACGTAAATGTTAATAAAGAAGATACAAGGACCATGCGGGCTTAACTTGCGCCCGGTTCCTTCATTTAGAACTGGAATCCACGAAACATGCAAGCGATGTGATGCTCGGCAGGTCACATGAAGTTGTGAGTGACGTCATACATCTCCTCACTGCAGTTCTGCAGTGACATCATACATCTCCTAGCCTGCAGTTCTGCAGTGACATCATGCATCTCCTATCTGCAGTTCTGCAGTGACATCATGCATCTCATAGCCTGCAGTTCTGCAGTGACATCATACATCTAGCCTGCTGTTCCGCGAGTGACATCATACATCTCCTAGCCTGCAGTTCTGCAGTGACATCACACATCTCCTAGCCTGCAGTGCCGAGAGTGACATCATTCAGCCCCTCACCTGCAGTTCTGAGAGTGACATCATATATCACCTCACAGTTCCGTGAGAGACATCATACATCATCTCACATGCAGACCTGAGAGTGACATCACCTCACCTCACCTGCAGTTTTCAGTATCACTTCACCTGCAGTTTCGTAGATGGTTGGATATGTTTTATATCAATGTGCTAAATACATTTAGTGAACCTAACTTTCTAGCTCCTAGATTGTATGAATATTGATAGTTTTCAAGCGCCATGTACACACATGTATTTGTTCAGCCTGTGATGGGAAACGCCACAGTTCTTAATGCCCCTGGTTTCAAGAGTGCCATTATTAGAACAATGCCACGAATACAAAGAGTTCTCAGACCCCAGGAGTGAAAAGCGGCGAACATCAGCCTATGATGCGGACTGGGATAATGCCCAGACCCCAGTTTTGTACAGCGATACTTATCAAGGCCACAGCACGAAAAGTGAAGGGATATTTCTTATGCCCACACGTTAACAATGATATTTATCATATGATGGGACGAGGGATGGTGCTCAGACCCCATGTGTGCTCAGTGATACTCATTTGACCTTGAATATGAATAGGGACATTTCCCAGTAACAGTATTCATTTTAATTAAGCCCCGGATGTAAAACAGGAAGATTTGAGAGGCGCCACTCATGCCAAAATTTCATATACAAAATGTAAACTTTAGTGTTTACAGGTCTAATGCCTATTATCTTGTTCCAAATCAGAGTGAGTGAAACATAGAGGCAGCCAGAGCTTCCATGTGTGCTGTAGTTCTACCAGACGTGTTACCGAGGGGCTAATACAATACTTGGGAGTATCAGAAACTAACACAGCGCAGCAAGACAACTTTCTGCACTGCATGACAGAGAGAGAGTAGGAATGAGCCTGTCTACTTAGATTTGACGCATTCCTGCTCTATCCTTGTGCTAACTCATTGAGTGCTGCCTAGCGCCAACACAAGCACCCCTGTACCATGGTGCAATGGTGCCTGTGTTACAGGCAGGATTGTTTTTGTGCAGGAAGGAACACCTTCCTGCACAAAAAACATCCTTTGAGGCATTATCCCCTTTCTATATGTGCTGCAGATTGCAGCACATGTAGACAGAGGAAATAACGAGGAGAAATAAACATATTTCTCCTCTTTACACCTTTGTAGAAAATGCATTCCATTTTGAAACAATTCCAGGTTACTAACCATAGTAAATCTGGGATTGCATTAAAATCCATGGGTGGATGCATGGGAACACCTATGGAACAGCTTCCCAATGCAGAGTAACACAAGGTAGTCATTTGTGCTAACTGGCACTACTTTGTATTTCCTATGCCACGCCGCCATGCCAGGTGGCTTTGCCTTGCTTAGAAAATCCCACTAAAGGGCTTGTGTTGACTTGTGTCATCTTGCATGATGCAAGGGCAACACAAGTCCTTCATAAATCTGCCCTCAGGTGCCTCCATGCAAAAGACATAGCGAGGGGAAAAAGATCAAGTGGTATGTATCTGCTGCTGAAACTAATGTCAAACATGGAAAGAACATCTTGCCTCTGGTACTGATAATTGTGTGATATCCACGGGTGCAACATCTCTACCTTTAATAAACCAAATTTGTGTCTTCCCCAGAGGTAGAAGACTAGGAGTGCCCTCTCTTGTAGTAATGCTGGCTTTCGCCTTTTTATACTATTGCATTTGTCTCTTGTATTCTGCTCTCCCCTATATCTATGCCATCTCTTTCATCCCTAGTAGACCGCCTTCACTGTTTGAGAGTTTCACTGCCAGTACTCCACTGACCTTTCACACGCTTCTGCTTAAATTAGAACCTTCTTCTTTGTTCTCTCTGTCATCTACATCACTGACCAGAATGTGCATCCTCCTGAAGGCAAAACTCGTAATTACATACGAAATATCTGAATGTTAGTGTTAGTCAAGTCTGTCATGGTGCTGATTTTCTTTGTGTTACCAGATGACATATGTTGGACCTGGAACTTTCTGCCTCATCACCCCAGATTTTAGCCTTCCTTTGCTGAACTCCTTATTGTTGGTTTTTAGGACTCTGTGCACTTTCCCCCTGCTAATTAATGGTAAAGTGCTTGTGGTCTCCCTTTAAAAACATGGTAAAATGTGCCTTCACCTATTTGGCATATGTAATTTACTTGTACTTCCCTAGTAAATGGTAATACATATTCGCAGGTGCTCTAAATTACATGCTACTAGTGGACATAGGCATCCATTCTGTGACCCACTATAGTAGCCCTGTAAAACATGCTTCAAGCTTGACACTGCATCCTGTAACAAAGTTTTAAACTGTAATTTCAACCTCTTAACCTTCCTTTTTATTACCTGTCGGTCACCCCTAAAATATGCCCTAAAAGTGCACCAGGCAAGATGCATAGTATTTGAAAAGCAGGACAAGTGAGTTTAAGTTTTTCATGTCCTCACAGTGAAACCCCCCTACAGTCATTTTTCACTGCTGTATGGACTATCTTTCTCATAGACTAACACAGGGTTACATTATTACCTTTAACAAGTGATAACTTCAGATGGAAGAGCAGATAGAGAAATTATGTTTATATGCAAATTAATTGCAATTTAAAATCCTCTTTATTGGTGAAGTCAGATTTGAAGTTACAACTTCAAAAGTGCCACTTTTACAATGTTGACATTTTTCTGCCAAAACCAACTGTGCCTTACTACCAGTGTACTGGGTCACCAACTGTGAATGGCTCTGCTGTTTTGGGTTCTGTATTGCTTCCAGGCAGTGAGATAAAGAAGTACAAGGGTCTACCTGACAGTATGCCTAGAGAGGAGCTTTACCCTGCCCTGATTACACTTCAAAGGGCTCTGCCTGCAGCACACACAAGAGAACCTGATACCTGGGCTACCCTTTCATTTGTTAACCTATAGAGTTTGGAGCCAGGACCAATGGAAGGGGAAGAACTGACAAGGACCAGTTTTGGGGGAAGGACAGGGAGTTCCCCCACACAAAGGCTGTCACCAGGTGTAAAGGAGGGACCTTCAGACCCTCTCGTCAAAACGTTCCTGAGCCTGTGGATGATTCAGAAGGAGGACTGCCATGCTGTCTGGAGATGTGGGATTGCCCTGATGACTAAAAGAGATGTGGCGCTGCTTGCTTTTTTTCCCAGGATACCCAGAGTGACAAAGGTCAGTGGCTGACTTCCTACATGGGCTACAGGGACACAACAAGTTTTAAGAGGTTTCCTGCAACCTTCTAGCTAACGAGTACCAACTAGATCTACCTGAACCTGTATGAGCTCTGCAGCTGACCTCTGCTTGAGTGTGTCCTGATCCAGAAGAGTCCCCCCAGGTCCCAGACCATTGGCCAGCGTCATCGAGAACATGTCCTGAAGAAAAAGTGAAGTTACAGAAGTTTTTGGGCTACTCATGACCACAAAGTAATCTATTCACGTGGAGAATCGACAGCCAACGTGAAGCTTCAGCAGGGCCTGCTGTTCATGCCAACAGCAATCATCTGCAATGACCAGTAACAGCAGACCTGCACTTCACGCTAACAGTGACCACCTGTGAGGATCAACCAACAAGAAGCTCCAGCGATGAACAGCTCTTTGCGCTAAAGCAACAACCATTCGCGATGCTTGACCTGATTCTTGCGCTGACAGCCGCATCCTTAAGTCCCCCCCTCCAGCGCAAAAGGCACCATTTGCGCCGGGTTTGAGAAGGTAACTCTTCAATTAGACTAACCTGGTCCCAGGATCCAACCTGCACTCTGTCAGGATCATCCTGAACTTGTGACTCTACCACAGTCTAGCTCAACCCGATAACTGTGAGTGTTGCTTTGCTCTTTTGGCTCTATTTCACCGAAATCTTTAAAAACACATTTCTCTTTTTGATGACTTTCATCATTTTGGCGACATTTTATTTATAAAAAATTTCTCATTTTTGTAAATTGGTTTGGGAAATATCTTGTGATGTGATTTCACTTTATTACTGTTTGAGTGCTGCATAAATACAGCATGAATCCTTTTCTCATTCAATGGACACTCCTCTGTGGTATCTAACACAAAAGATGGTGTGTATGAAAACATGTTGCAACATCCTGACAGCAGGATCAAGGGTGTCTAGACAGTGAGGGGTATATTCACAAGATTGTGTAATAACTACCGCAAAAGTAGCGCAATGAAACTTTCAGCATCGCCGCGTATCGCGGGAAAATAACCCAGTGACAACGTGAAATTCACAACACGGCGGTAGCATGCAATAGTTTGCCGAGACCGTGGACAATGTCCGCGAAACAACCACAGTGACCGAGATAAAAACACATTCCCCAACGCGACAAAACCTGTGATGGTCACAAGTGCAATGAGAAAACAATGACAACCAGCACAAGGGCAGTAATACTCACGCACAATGTTGGAAAACAGTACGTTTTTTACAAGACTTCCGGATTATACGTTGGAGCAGGGAGGCCGCCAAAGAACGAGGAGAGATTGAAGTCTAAATTGATGAATAGACCCCTTTTTCAATCATAATTGCATAAAGAATACATCAACTGGATATAAAAACGTGCAGATTTGACTGACCATCAATAAACTATAATATGGTGGCTCCAACGTAATCCAAGAAGCGAGGTCCTACAAAATAAGGCATATACTTCCACAAATACCAGGGGAAGTGACTCATTGGAGTACATCAATGACTATGAAATTAACAAGACATAGCCTACTAGATTGAATGAGATTGTAATAAAGAAACTGTAAAGTCCTTATGAAGGTGGAAACAAATGCACACCAAAACGCTGCGTCGACTGTTTTTAAAATTACCGAAAGGATTTTTTGTATTAACTGTACTCAAGTATTTTTTAATTGTGTATTAGATTGTAACCATTAGGGAAGCCCCAGGCTAAAGATTGATTTTTATGAATAAAAAGTTTTTATATAAAGCTCTTGAAGTGATTGTACTATATATAGTGACCATAAGTTTTTGATGTTTAATTTTGTCTGCCTTTTCCTGCCCAAATGCTAGTTAACCTGGTGGAATACAAAACAGGTGAGCCTTGCTTTCTAAAGCTATCAATCGATTGTAGAATAAGAAACGACAGGGACAAGGTCTTGTTTTGAGGAAAACAGTACAAGACCAGCACACCGAAAATGCCACTGAACAAAAATCATCAACAAAGGAGTATGATGAATGCACCCTGGCCAACTGCAGAGGACAACATGTACACCACAACATCCGAGCACCATGGAATAACAGAACTGACAGGCACACCGCATGAAAGAGACCAGTGGCAGACAACTCATAGCCTCAGGAGTGACAAACACACCGTGCAGCATACGCACACAATCAGACATGCACCCCCGCAGTGACAACATCCCGGGTCAAACAGCACCCCCACCACATTTGAACACAGGACACAACTGGTTCTGCGATGTGCACAACCTGCCAAATAACATCTGTAACATAGGGAAACTTAACATCAAAATGTACATGTACAAGCTGAGACCTGCAAAAATGTTTATTCACACATGCAGTGCATTTGGACATTTTCTACTGTTGCATGATTGCCATGGACGGTCACAATGTGACGTGCTCATGAGAAGTAAGTGTCAATGATGGTATTCCTATGAGCCATTCCTGCTGCTGCTGCAGTGGGATGTGGGCCACCTGCCCCATCACCACCATCATTGGCCGGTACCTCTGGAACTGGGATCCATGGGGCCCTGGTGCCAACACAGACGTTGTGCAACACACAACAATGAACTATCAGCTTGCACACAATGTCTGGACTGTACAAGAGCTTCCCCTTGTGCCGTCCAGGCACCTGAAACATGACTTAAACACGCCAAATGTGTGTTCCATGATGCCCCTGGTGCGTATGTAAGCCGCATTGTACTGCTGCTGGGCGGGTGTGTTTGAATCTCGGAGGGGTGTCATCATCCAAGGGCAGAGTGCATAACCCTGATCACCTGTGACAGTGCAGGGAGAAAAGAGTCAATACTTGGTTCAGAAGATTGTGATGGCAGGTCCAGCAATCTAGTGGCACCTGTGCTGGCTGTGTGTGGGGTGAGTGTTCGCCAGCCCACAGGAATGAGCTGATGCTGGCAACTACACCACCAAAATGTATAGGGTGCAGGGGTAGGCCAGGATGACCTTGGAGTGTTGTGGTCGTGTCTGGTAGGTGTACGTGTAGTTTGACATGTTGAATATGGTTTGGTCACATGTGCAACCCCTCAGTTGTGCATTGTGCTGTGATGGCATTGGCATGTGTGGTGTGTTGACTTGGTACTTACCAACAAGCAGTCTTGTCCCATATGTGACATTCTGGAAGCGCTGGTTGATGATGGATTGTTGGAAGAAGTCTGAATCATGCACCTTGCCTGGGTAGTTGGTGACGTCATTGGTGAAGAGTCCCCGGTGGTCCACTATTGCCTGCACATTAATGGAATGCATGTGCTTTCTGTTACAGTAGTGGTGTGCAATATCTGCAGGGGGCACAAGTGGGACATGTGTGCAGTCGATTGCCCCTAACACTGCAGAGAATCCAGCTATGTCATAGAAGCCTTGCTTGGTCTCCAGCTGTTCCTGCACAGTGTTGGGGAAGTGTAGGTACTGGGGTATGAAGCTGAGGATGGCATCCAGGCAGGTGTGATGGACTTCAACAGGGCTGGCTGTGAGACCCATCCGACTCTAGCAGTTGTTGGTTGGAAGGTACCAGAGGCCAGCAAGTGCAGCACATCCAGCAGCTTTGTCTGCGGAGGGATGTTGGTTCTCTGCTGTTTTGGGACCATCAGCCTGTGGGCGATGTGGGTCAGGATGCGGTAAATGGTTGTCCTTTTGAGACTGTAGTGGGCAATTACTTCCTTGGGCGTTAAGGTCTGTGAAAGTGGCGCGGTTTCGTTAGGTCCGCTTTCTTACTCTGCGCTGCCTCTATGTTGATCCGTGGGGCTGGGGGGTCCGGGTCCAGGGTGTGATGGCTGTCCTGGGGGTGGTGGCGGTGGGTGTTGTGGCTCCGAGCGGCATGATGAGTAGCTCCATGACATAGTTTGTTCTTCGGGTGTGGCTGTTTGCAGGGTTCCAATGCCTACTGCAGTTAGTCATCCGGCTTTACACCTGCTTGAGGCAGGTGTTAAATACCTGCGGATAACGCGGCTTATTGCGTGTTTACGGTTCGGGGATCTGTCAGTTTGTTGTGAATGTGGTGTTGCCGTTGGGGTTTCTGCATGGGAACGCCTACTCTGCATCTCATTAGCGTTATTTGGTGTTGTCTGCCGCGGTGTTAGGTTTTGGGGATGTTATCGCGAGAATTCAGGCGATGTCTGCAGTTTGCACCAGCTTGTGAATAGGGTGTTAATTCTATCACCACTTTTGATGCATTAAAGTGGGGATAATTTGGAGATGAATCCTAGTGAATATGCCCCTGAGTTTTTAAAGATGGAGGGATCTTCTGCTATTGGACTAATGGCAAAGATAGATCAAGTGTGTCTTTTGGACTTTGCAAGAGTATCGCTGTGTGAAATTCTTGGTGGATTGGGTATGTTGTTGTGTTAGATGTATGTAATGAACTGGGAGATTAAATACTTCCTCCCCTTTCTTGCAACATGTGCTGCAAACGGCCAATGGAGATTTAAAGCATTTTCAAACAAATGGCTAGCTTCTTGTTCTATCATAAATAGAGGTGAAGGACCCCGGCTCTCTTACGGGCTTCTTAACTAAACCTTTTGTACCTTCTTGCATTTTCTTGTTATGGCTTGTCTTCTGCTATTGTACAGTATTATATATGTTGAACGTTGGTGTAAATAATGCATCATCCTCATTACATTTACATTAAAATGTACGTAATTTAATTCCAGAATCATACAATTAAATATAACACAGTAATATCTGCATGTTTAATTATTTACTAAACATAAATTAATACAAATTAAATAATAATATAATGAGTGTCATTAAAAAAAGTAAGAAAAAACCTAGATTAAAAACTAACTATAAAATTACCCCACGGGCAAATGGAAAGTAGTTATTATGAAAATGCCAACCGCATGTCAGGCAAGTAGATACTACACAAACTATGCAAAGCTGATCAGGCCATTTGCATAGATTATAAGCTTATTATCTGCTACGGATGCCCCGGTCACAAAAAATAGGTTTGAGCGAGTTTCTCACAGTATGCACGTATGGAGAGAAATGCAATAGTAAATGTTCCCTAATTTCTTTGTATACATGACAATATGCACATATAACATTTATAAATGTAATCTTGTTCTGTTTAATTTTTCTTGCATCAAGGTAAAGTAATCTTCTACATAGAAAAAAATCAATTTTATTCAACTAATGATTTTGCCTCAAATTACGTTACAATGAATGAACAACGGTGTCGGAGGACCTAACCTAGGGGCCGATTAGGATTGCGGTGAATCCGCATCCTCCGGGCCGGCGGAAGCCACCGCCGGCCCAGAAGATGCGGATTCACCGCTGTTGTAAAAGAAAAGACCCCCCGCCAGATTAGGATGGCAGGGGGGTCGGGAAGACCGTCCGCAGCTTTTCCGCCACGGTCCCGCGCCGGAAAAGCTCTAATATGGTGGCGGTGTCTATCAGACACCGCCAGCCATATTAGGATGCATGGGGAAGCATGCTTTGCCACGCCGGCTTTTCCTCCGTGGAAAAGCATGTGGTCTTTTCTGTTTGGGGGCCCGTTGCGGGCCCCCAGGGTGTCAGGGGTTGGGGGGTGCACATGGGGGGGTACCCATTTGCTTGCACATAGCGGCAGGCACCGCGCGGTGCCTGCCGCTTTGTGCATGCAAATGCACAGCATGCATTTTTAGCATTGCGGCGGGGCTGCTTCAAGCAGCACCCACTGCAATGTTAAAAATACAGGATGTGACCGCCAGGGTGGCGGTCACATCCTAATTTGCATGGAGGGAACGCCGCTGCCCCTGCGGACGGTCCCTCCACCGCTGGGGTGGCGGACGGCCGCAGGTCCGTCCGCCATAATAATGACCCCCCAAATGTTTTGGAACTGGGAGTAAGTGATGTAATAGCTGTAGCCCCCTTCTAGTAGAACTATCATTCATTAGTCCTTATTCTTCAAACTATTTCTGGACCCAGAGGAAAATATAGTTTGCACTTTTCCTTGTAGTAATAATTATGAACAATCACTATTGCACTTTATGTTTTTCTGCAATTTGCACAGCCTAGCACATAAGCACTTTTTAACAACTTTCTTACAGAGGCTAGGTTTCCAATGCTGTAGACCAGATCTCCTTTACTTACAATTTTTGAGTTTACCTGAAGTTGTTTTCGGTGTCTATGCCTTTTGAAAGCAGTCATTACGGCTAGAAAAACCATGTTATGATTACTCGCTAGAATTATGGTTTATTACATGAAGCTAAGCTGAGAGGTTTTGGCTCAATTTAGGGAGATAGTAGGAGCGCATAGTAGACCCAATAAGAGGTTTTTGTTCTCTCGCCTTCCCCATTATTCTTTTTAAGTCTCAGCCATTCACTGTGCGAGTGTAATGGTGTTTTACAAATTTGATTTCGACTTGTACTTGAGGAATTCTAAAGCTGTTTATGTACATATATCTTTTTACCTGTTTTTAATGCAAGATCATTTTTAACATGTATGTGTGAATACGGCTATGCGAAATATTTCAAAGTAATTTTATGGTCTATTTCCATTCAGACCGAATAATGTTATATTGATTGATTGATTGATTGATTTATTGAGTAGAACTATCAAATGAATATGTATGTATGTATTTAAATTTACACTTTCATGACCTAGTCAGTTTAGATCATTTACATAACTTTAAAAGAATGTAAGAACAAAGAATCCTAGAGCACCACTATATCTTTTAGTTACCTTCTATACTGAAGAATTTATTTTTTACCTAAAATTGTAATCCAAAAGAAACATTTTCGTAGTCATATTTCACACCTGATGTCTTGTACCGTCGGCTTCAAACTAAGAAGACTTGCCACAGTTTTATAATGATTGCTTGATAAAATGTTTCTCAAGCACTTTTAGCTAAGTAGATTGTTCAGGTCAAAACGTTTTCAAACTATTTGAGGCTGCTGTACTAGCTGAAGCCCTGAAACCTCCAAGGGTTGACATTGTTGTCTATCCAACAAATTGCTTCAAGAAGTGTCAGTGGACTCCTCAGTCAGAGGATTGCATCACTGCTTGTTGGGCCATTGTTTACAGAAATAAAAAAGAAAAGGCCCTGGTAGTTAAAATGGCCCACCATATGTAATTGCACATATCCTTCCATCAAAAAAACACAAGGATCTTGCTGTTACCAGTTTTGACTTAGTCTTGTAATACACCTGGCTACTGAATTTCACGAGCAAGCCAGAAATAGGCCAATGATATGTCATAACAAAATCCTGGTTGCTCATGTGCAAGTTTAAAGAAGTTTTGTGTTTTGAAAGCCTTACATTGGATTTTCTCATAGTTGATTCCAAATGTCATTTCATCACAAAACCTGTCAAAGTGAGTGAGAACCTTCTATATCCATATGGGTTTCCTTGAGAAAATGTACCTAACAGTTCATTTTATCATGCTTAAATAACCAGATTAGTATCCAAAAACAACTGAATTTTCCACCTCTGGCACCAACAGGACCCAACTCATTTGTCACATTATTTATATTACGTAAGAGCGACATACTCCCATAGCAACTCCTTCATTCACAAAGCACGTATCCATACTATCAACTCATCTTCCATTGAACTGTGGTATAGTTTCACCCAGACAACAACGAGCAACAATTTCCATAGGTTATGTCTGAGCACAAGATTTATAGTAGTTTTTGTGCCTTCAAGGCTGACTTATGTAATGTACTGCATAATTCATTTTATTTTGCTTTCTGTTTTTGGAAGATTTTGTAAAGTGCCAGCCTAAAGTGGTCTCAGAATGCTTATACTTCAAATTGACAATTACAATCAAAAGGATTGATTCTTTGTATTGACTCCTAAGGAAATCATGCCGGCAAGTCTGTCAGAACAAGGGAAAAATGCAGCGAGTGTGCACTCTAGAAACTAATTCAAAGCAATGTAACCAAAACTATACAATGTTTACTATTATCACACAAAAATGTGTGCACCAGGCAAGGGATTCTGCAGGCTACTTGGTTCAAGTTAAGAAAAAAAGTAACCTAGATAGGTGTTTAGGTTGACCAGTGCACTACGGAATGTCACAAGTTAGTGTACAACCATAATTCAACATGATCCTCGAAAAAACGACTCTACTAAGTACTACAATTATACTCAAGAAATCATGTAAACCAAGATTCCGACCAAGTTTCAAAATAAGTCCTCATAGGGTTCCACTTTCAAGAATCTGCACAAATGTATTTCAAATGGTAGCAGATTGAAATCCAACATAAAATGTGATGTTGCTGCTTGCATTCAGCATGCAGAATCACATTTCAATAGGTTCCCAATGCATTTTGGGCTTTAAACAATAACCC
This sequence comes from Lissotriton vulgaris, assembly GCF_964263255.1. NCBI lineage: Eukaryota > Metazoa > Chordata > Amphibia > Caudata > Salamandridae > Lissotriton > Lissotriton vulgaris. The sequence goes on from NC_141689.1 coordinate 1,998,721,408, forward strand.
TTCATCAAGGGGATCTGAAACAAATATGTGCATAACAGTAAGATTTCTAAGCTTCTGTATAATAAATCATTGCATATGCTGACATGAGCTCAAAAAGTTAGTGCCAAAATGCTTCCCACGTGTTGTGTCAGCAAAATACAAGAATTTTGTAGTAAAAAGGAAAAGAAAGAAATAACCGCATGTGTAAAAAAGTTGTGGAAAGATCTCTAGAAATGAAACAGATGATATTGAATACCTGTGTCCCACTTTCAGTATATTTGTCTGTGCATATTTTAATGAATTTTTGGTAAATTAAACATTGAACCTCTGTCCAGCTGGATAAGTTTAACTAATACAGTACTGATCAGGTCTGTATTTATTGCCTCTCGTTCATCCCGACTCTCCTCTAGGGACCACTGTTGTGTTTAATATGTGAGAAAAGTCTTTGACAGTTTCCACTGCAACAGCCTTTCGAGTGTACTGAGATGCTGTGGTGAACAGCAGCAGATAATTCTCTTGATCAAGAACTTCTATGATAACTTTATCTGCAAGGTGGGAGATAGTGAGTATAGCTATAAAGTTAATACAGGTGTGAGACACAGATGAGTGATGTCAGCGTTGCTCTGCAACATATCCATCAAATGGGTGATATAGCACACAACGGAAGACTAAGCCAGTATCGCTGGCAGGATTGTACTCTTTCCTTAATTTCCTCAACTACTCACTCTTTCCTTGACACATTCCCTTAATGTGTCCCTGAGCAGCTACTCCTCCGTGTCACCTTTTCTCCATCCATGCTTGCTCATTCTAGGCAGGTGAGCAAATGGACTCTTAACTTAGACAACTTTCCAACTGCAGTGACTTTATGGTGATATTGTTGATAGAAATGGTACAAGTGGGGCAGTTTTCATAACTCAAAGGTCCTGATTATAAGTTGAATAAAGATGTTGACCCCTGTACAAGCACAGATTTGCAAAGAGATCAGAATTCTGAGTTGAAGAACAATTATTGACCATCACTGTATTTCCTTTATACGTTTCACCAAGTAAAATTGGCCAACATTCATCACTGTAAAATAGCATTAAAAAAGGCACAACATCATAAATGAAATGCTGTGTATTATGCCTCAATTCCTGGTCCAAACCTTGAACGAGGTAACAATTTGTGCACTAAGTAGGTACCTAATCCAGGTTACTCAAAAGAGACAGGTTGTACAGAAATACAGCACAAATAGTCTGTGTGGGTTTGTGTATGCTTCTGTTTACATGCAATTGCACTTAAAGGTGAGTTTGATTAGCTTTGTAATGCTTGTTTCTTAGTGGTGCTCATCTGTAGATGTTTTGGAAACTTGGTTTGCGTGCTCTCTCTTATTTTATATTACACCCGCAACAATGTTTTTCTTGAGAAAATAAATCACTTCTTCCTGTTGCGACAAGAGAAACCCTATAAGCTCAACCTCCCCAGGGACAGTCAGTTTGTGTATTGCAGCTGCTATTCTATCTCTCTCAGAAGGCTTAATTTCTTGGCTTTCTCTTTCGTTTTTTCTCGCATTCTACCTGGTTACTTCGAATCTAAAAAGTAAAACTCCCAGACAGACCTGACACTCTGCAATTTTATACTGATGCTGCACAAGCTCAACTAGTTTCCACGCCAAGGTTAGGGCAACCTGAGTAGGCCGCGGACCGAGCAGGTATGAACGGTGAGGACTGGTTGGGGGGGGGGGGAGGGGAAGGGGGGTATACTCAACAGATGATCTTGAGGGAAACTTAATAGAGAATACATTTTCCTTCGTTGTCGTCTGTCGTCACCCCACCACTCTTACCTGACCGGGTTGCGGCTGCCTGATAACTTCCACAAAAATCAGGGCCAAACAATGTGCACTACTCATTATTTCCCCCTTATTATTATATTGTGGGTTTTTGGTCGGTTTCATCCCAAGAAGAAAACAAAGGATCCAAAGGTTGCCTGCCTATTCCATCACCCATTGATGTCATACTGTCACTGATAGGCCATCCACTTTACTGTTGAGCATATAATTAAACAATTTCCAGCTGTAAACCTACTCTTTCTTGAAATTGTATTAGTTCTATGCCATTTCCTATAAATTACACTTTGACCTAAACATACGTATACAGTTTATGCAAACATACTTGTATACAGTTTATTTTCTAAAAGCACTGAAAAATCAAAACAACACCCCCATTATTGAGTATGTTTAATTGTGTCTTCTGTTATCATTTACCTACACTTTCAAATACTGTGTGCAGCACTGAACACATCTAGAGCACTCTACTCAAAACCATGTCTCTTCTTTTACCAACAGGCGTTACAGAATTCATCTGAAATCAAGCAGCATACCTCAGGTGTCTACAAGGTAAGTCTTTTTTGTAATTTTCCTCACTAAACACGTCCTTTCATAATAGCGGTTAATGGTATTTTGTTGTAGGATACATGGAATTGAATTTCACGCTAATGACCAAACAACAAACGCAGAACACACTCTAATCCATCAAACATATATTTGATTAAAAATAGAATTATATGGTTTCACAGTGTGAGTTTTTGCGCAATGATGTGTTTAATGTAAAAAGCAAAAAGTGATGGATGTAATGCTTGAATTAAACATCGCGGCACGATCCAAATATATGCCAAGATGTCTTTTCCCTGCCTCAACAAGGACAGTTCAGACAGATGTATGACAGACTATATGTTCACAAAAATATTGTGGTCCTAAATTATCGTTGTCAAAACACAGACAAACAAAATATTGACTGTACATACTTCTAATGTAAAGTACAAGAATGTTGACTAGCAAAATATCATGCTTAGACATAGTGAAATTATACTGATAAGTATATGTATGTAATTGTAATTAACATGAATATGAATTAAAAATAAAGATTAAAAGATAAATATTTAACACATACATAATGTACAAAAAGAGATAAACGCATGCTTTTATTAACTTTTAAAAATATAATATGTATCTTTAAATAATGATTTAATATATATAACATAAAAATAAATTGCAGATTAGAATGCATTTAGTGTACACATAAAACCAGCTAATTTGAATTATCATATAGCCTGATTACTTTTTGTTGACTAAATAATCACAATGTAAACATGTATAATCATGAATACATTAAAAATAACAATATTTTATATACCACATACCATTTTATGATTTTTTTAGAAAATATGTAGCAAACTTTAATAAAAAAAACACAAAAACACATGACAAAAAATAGAAGGGAATAAAAGGGAAAAAAGAGGAGTAATCAAAAGAAATACAATGAATTAAAAATATATTAGTTTAAAATCAATATGCTCTCTGGGGCATATTTATAAAAATGAATGCAGTGCAGCAAGTCACTTTGCTGCAGTATGTGACAACGAAGGGGTAGGATGTGCTGTATTCAAAAGAATAAGATGCATTCCTGTCCTTGTCCCTGTGCTGGCACCATTTTGTCTGCCTAGCGCCAACGTAGACACCCTTGTACCATGGTGCAAGGGTGCCTGCATTGCAGAAAGGATTGTTTTTGTGTAGAAGGGGAACCTTCCTGCCCAAAAACAATCCCAGGAGGCAAATTCCTCTTTCTATGTATACTGGAGAAAACATTTAGCAAAATTATTATAATATATCAACAAATATAAAAAGTTACATACTTCAAACATTACCCATCCAATTTTCTATTAAATCCCACAACCCTAAATGTATTCATAATTTTTAAAAACTATCTACCCATTTCCTAAAAAGGCTAACAACCCACCAACATTAGATATGACAACAATATATGTTTTTAAATAATTACAAATAAAACTCACAAAACATAATTAAATAAAAAACTGAAAATATTCAATAGAACAACGTAACGAGAAATATTATCACAAACAAAATGTTAAACTTAAATGCTATTGGAGATAAATTAGGAAAGAATTACTCATATTCATAATTTTTTTTGTTGAGGACATTTGTGTTGTCACAATATTTTGACAACGATATTATGATATTTTTGAGTTGATATTTAGGTGGAATGCCATTCTAACAGACCTTGTAAACCACACACCCTCCAAAAAAACGAGCAATCCCAGATATGTTTTGCACTTTATAATCCCCATCAATAAGTTTCCTTTTAAGTCCCTGTAACTTAGTCAGTCACAGGATCCTAGTTTTGTTATACATTTGCCATTTACTGCAACTCATTAAGAATGGGTTGGGCCAGATCACCAGTGCTTTCATTTGACTGCCGATTTCCAGCCATCACTTTTGTGCTGTAATGTTATGAAGATTTCCTGTGCCTTTTCTTCAATTTTATAGGAATCAGCTGATTCTGTTGCTACACGCACGTGTAAGTTAGTATTAAATGTGTTGTGACTCTAAAACTGAGGTTCTTCAATCCAAAAGTAACAAAAGTTCAAGCTGTGTATAATATTAGGCCAGTGGTTACCCAAACTGTGTGCCATGGCTCCCTAGGGAGCCATCAAACTTAGTCAGGGGAGCAACAAACTAAGCACTTGAATGCATTTAATGTTGAAGGGTCTGTCGACTTCAGTTAAACTAGTTAGACTTAAACACATAGGGGCCGATTCCGATTCGGTAAAATCCCGTCCAAATCTTTGTACGTAGCCTTTTTCCCATAGGCATCGCACGGAGAACCATACCTGTACGTACGATGTAGTATGATGTATACCCAATGCAGTTCTCCATACGATTCGTACCAAAGCCCATACTACTCAATGATCCGTACGAATCGTATTTGGACCACGCAGTACGCAACGTCCGTATGGTTCGAATCAGCTTTTTCAGACCCAGCAAGTATGATTCATGTCGACAGCACTCCATACGACGCTTTTGCTACAGGAGTTTAAAACATTCGTAAAACCAGATTTCGGCTCGAAATGCGTACGGAACGAACCCCCCCGTGTACGCTGCGTACACCCCATTATTGCAGGGGTACGGTGCATCGGGGTATGGTACGTACACCCCTGGATTAAAGAGGTACGGTGCGTATGTCCCCGAGCGTACCCCCATGAATGTAGGTGTACGGTGTGTAGGGGTACAGACCGTACCCCCCAAGGTCGTACGTGTACGGTGTGTACACCCCCTGCGTACTCCCCTTGAATTTAGGGGTACGTTGCGTATGCAATGATGTAGATCTCCGTATCATTGCTTATATCCGACGTATCCGTACAAATTGCGACCCCATTCCCCGGTCCGGATCGTACTTGGCGGGTCGTACGGCATGTTTACGATTTATACGGTTTACTGTGCGGGTCTATGTCGTACGGACTCACCATTGACTTTTGTACGTTTCGCGATGAATCATACGTATTTCGAGCCAACGGATCGTACTACCCGATTCGGACGTATTACTACGATTCGTATGGAAACGGCTACGAATACGAATCGTCGTTTGGAATCGTTTCCCGAATAGGAATCGACCCCATAATGTCGATGATTTGTAAGTGACATTCCTAAAGCCGTACACGTAGTGCTTAATCAAATGTCAAGGGAGATAACCTCCATATTTCACTAGATTCCGTTCTAACCCTCCCGAAGTAAGCAGAAGATGCCAGATTTATATTGTTAGACTTGTTAATAGTTTAGTTTATTTCCAAATGCATTTTAAACCAATGCAAGTAATCAAGAAAGTACAGTTGTCCTGTCTATTAAACACACTCAATATTATTAATTATTGACATTTGTACGTGAATCATAGGTATTCCAGTACACCTTTCTTCCAGTACACACACATTTCCAGAGAGGCCTGCGCTCTCCTTGAGCCAAGGGAAGTAAAACACCATATACAGCATAATGAAAAGATTTGGAAGCAAGAAAGAGGGACGTTTTTAAAAAAAATCTGAGGAATTTATTTGACTTCCATTGATTTCGAGGCAATTTTAGGGAGGAGCTGTATATGGGTGAGTCACCCTCCTGAGACAGGTGTGTTGGCACACATGACATGGGTAATAATGGAAGTGCTTGCAAATATTCTTCAACCACAAAAAAACACTTTGGCAATTGGGCCTACATGCATAGGGATATTGCACCCCTATGCATGTAGTCACTAGGAATATTTTGTTAGAGGCACAAGCTTAATAATACAAACACTACGTGTATATGTTTGTAATACCACCATCAGCATCATCCCCATTATTTTCAGGGAGAAAATACAAGTACTCCTGAGGCCAGGCTTAAATCCCCCCACCCTCCAACAAAAGTAACGGTGGGGAGCCATGAGCAATGGCCAATGGGTCAAGGGAGCCGTGGGTCGAAAAAGTTTGGGAACCACTGTATTCAGCATATATTTTATGTGCCCCCTGCCTAAAAGAATAATTTTGTTTTCAAGTGGAAGGCTCTTTATCCTTTGCAGCGGTGTGTGCATTCTAAATTCTGAAACCGCTGTGTTTAATGATTTGCTTAATTTTCTTATTCCTTGAAGATGGCAACAGCCCCAAAGAGAGAGAATGATCTAATAGCTAAAAGGCAATTCAGGGAAAAGGGAATCCTTTTGAATTAAGATGACATTGAATCTTTATAGCTCTTACTACCCCTGATGAGGCATTGACCACCTTTATGGTGAGTAGCATGCTATCCTAGGACTGAAAATTAGTGGTTAATCGAGTTTTGAAAATGTAGCAGAGAAAGGAGATGATTGAAATAATTCAGAAAGTTAGAACCTCTGTGGCATGGATGGTGGGAGTCCAAATGGCTTCAGTGATAGGTTGTAAAGGAGTGCAATAACATAACATAAAATGTTGATTTGTTCAGAATACATTCACCCCTTGGCGGTCTCGTGGCACTAATACCAAATAATGGATGTTTATTGTTATCATTATAGTGGTATTCATAATGAAAAGCTTAGTCAACCTGTCTAGATTCGAACCTTTGACTACGGGATCATGTATAAATCCCTGAAAAGGAAGTGGTGATCATTAATGAAACATTCACACACGTATGCTACGGTTATGAACTTTGTCTCAGTGTGTTCCTGAATAGTGGCAAACATGGGTCAAATGTTTCCCTAAAACTGCATTATGGTCATCTGTGGCTCGCTCTCAACATGCTTAACTGTCCATAAGGAATGAATGGAAAACCTTAGCAGCTAACAAATCCATCTGAAACCAGCACTTCAAGGGTCCCCAAATACAGCCGCTGCCCATGCAGTTAAGAGTGGTGGGGTGGTGAAGCCGGGTGGGGCGAATTTTTATGGACGATGACGAGGGAAAATCAAATAAATAATTATTATTCCTCATCATCGTCAGTCAAAATCCTCACCCCCCATCCAGCCTCACCGCTCATACCTGCACAGACCGCAGCTGGCCAGGCACCTTGAACACTTGCAGCATTTTCTGAGGTCTCTCTGGATCTCCATATTTACGAGGTCAGAAATCAGAGAGGGCAAGAATTAATCATAAACAACACTGTTGAACGTATTTGAATGACATAAACTGATTGAAAGAGAGAACTGTTTTAGTTGTATTGGTCATTGCATGCATATAGGCTCCTTTGGTGTATTCACCACGATGAAGAATAAAATCTTTGTTTCACTTAGTGTACATGAAACAGTACTAACTACCAAAGTGGCACATTTATCCCAAAACTGTTGTGTACATTTTATTGGGAAAACAAAAACAGTTGTTCGTGGGATGTTTGAACTAATCTCAGTCACTGGTAACTACTCTTGCAGCATTCCTGTCCATCATTTTGTTTGCTGAATTTGTCACTTCAGACAAAGAGGAATGTTACATAATTATGCAACGGTGCTCATCCAATAGAAACAGTCCACCACAAACCGTCAGATCATAGCCTCTATGAAGGGCAACACAAGCAACACCAGACCGGTGTCAGCCTTGCTGTGCTCATGCATGCGTTGCAATTCAAGTTCAAGGTATAATGAAGTTGTGTGCTCTCAGAGAAGGGGAACAGGGTTGGGATATGAGTGCTCTATTGGCCATTGCGTCATACCTCCTTCTGTGGATGCACCCTGATGAAAGGAAACAAAGGGGCATATGTACAAGACCCAATTGCCATCACAACGTCACTTGTAGTGATGTTGTTTTGGCGATAGGGGCATGCCTTATTTTCAAGGCAGCGTTAAGCCACTTAACATGGCTTAATGCTGCCTTGTAAATAAGGCCACCCTTTCACGTTATGCTTAGCGTGAAAGGGGTGGGTATTGGGTGTTGCAGTGGGTGCTGCCTCCTATTTACAAGGGGCAGCGTAAATAGGAGGCAGCGCCAAAATGAAGACCGTGGAAAACCTGGTCTTAAGGCAAAATGAGGAGAAATGCTTTATTTCTCCTCGTTTTTGCTTTTTCCATGTGTGTTACCTTGTGCAGCACACATGGAAAAAACAAAATGCCTTGGATTGTTCATGCACAAGAAGGTCGCATTCCTGTACAAAAACAATCTTAAACCAAACTGCCATTTTGTGACTTCCATGTGTGCTGCATTAAGTGACACAATGACATTTTAAGATTGTTTATGTACAGGAATGGGGACCTTCCTGTACATAAACAATATTTCCCCTGCACTCAGGCACCATTGTGCTATTGTGCAAAGGGTGCCTTCATTGGCGCTATACTGTTAAGTGTAGTGCCAGCGCACGGGGAAATGCAAGGCTGCACCATATCTTTGTAAATATGGTGCAGCCATGCATTTTTGTAGTGGTAGAGAGAGGCGTTAAGCCATGATCGCTAACTCCTCACTCCGCCACTTCCTTGAACATATGCCCCAAAATCTCATTCGCCCAAAGTATATTCGTCAGCACTAACATCCAAGGTTGCACCGGAATGTGCCTCACTAAATTTGATTAGAAAATAGACACAGAATTGCAATATTTGAATGCAGAATTTAATACATATAATCAATAACAAAGATCACCGACTGCATAATCACTATAAAATACATAGTTTAATTGCTAATTGTTAAACTACATCAAAAGAACTAGGAAAGACTGCTTGAATAGCCATCAGAGGAATTGTTGAGTGCTGAATACTAGTCGCCGGGGTCATCGTAGGTAACTGTTTCTTCGGCTTTTTTCCTTTGAGCCTCTCTGCTTTCCAGAGGCTTTCAATTCTCTTCCTTGGCAGGGAAGACGCTTGCTTTTTAGCCAACATAAAGAAGACAGTATTCACAAGCTTCAAAAGTGGCTTTCTTCCACGCACAACCACATGCCTCCTGTCGAGTGATGGAGACGGTTGAAAACTGATCAACCATCCTCAAGCCTAGCAACAGTACATTCAAATAGCAAATGCATTTTACTGTAGCTTTTGATAAAGCAGAGTCGCATTTCCTCTGTGACCCACATTGTACTCTGTGGTACGCAGCATTGCACTGAACTGCAGAACTGGGTTCAGGAAATATTTTCATGTGTGACATTCCCACTGTCAAGCAGCTCAGAGATGCTATCAGCTCTTCTTGGATTAAGCTGATAGCCCTGCTGCATTCAAGAAACAGGTTAGCAATGCCTTTAAGGGGAAGATTTACAAATATTTTGTGCTGGGTTATCATCACAAAAGCGACACTAACCAGCACAAAATGTTTTTTTGCTAATTAACTTTCCAGTGCAAAACTTGTTTTGTGCTGTAAAAAGTACCTTGAAGGTAATGCAAAGCAGCATAAAGGACTGCTTTGTGTTATTTGGCGCCGAAGGCGCCTTACATGGGTGGTAAATGGGGGATGTATGTCGTTACAACGCATACTTTTACAACGCATACCTTTACAACGCATTTTTTACACCGCAACATCCATTACAACGCATTCCATTACAACGCATGCCATTACAACGAAATCTTTAAAACTACCTTTACAACGCATTCCACTACAACGCATACTACATTTACAACGCATACCATTACAACGCATACCATTACATTGCATGTATGGTAAGTATTGGATAGTGTAGGGGTAAAAATTACTATTCTAACTCCAGGGGGTGCAACAGTAGGGTAAGTGTTGGATAGTGTAGTGGTTAAAATTACTATTCTAACTCCAGGGGGTGCAACAGTAGGGTAAGTATTGGATAGTGTAGGTGTACAAATTACTATTCTAACTCCAGGGGGTGCAACAGTAGGGGAAGTGTTGGATAGTGTAGGTATGCGTTTTAATGGTATGCGTTGTAATGACTGCGTTGTAAAGGTATGCGTTGTAGTGGTATGTGTTGTAGTGACATGCTTTGTAATGGTTGCGTTGTAATGGATGTTGCGGTGTAAAAGTTTCGTTGTAAAGGTAGTACGTTGTAAAAGTTGCGTTGTGAGTGTTGTTTCCCATACATGTTTACAACAAGGGGTGGTGAGGGACAGAGTCTCTGAATTAAGCAGAAAGCTCTCACCCAGTCAAGAGATCAGGGCTAGATCCAACACCGTTTTTTAGCTCACTGCACCATCCCAGTTTCAGAACCTGGCCGTATGCAAATTAGTCTGTTCCTGTCCCAGTGCATGATGGGAACAGGGCAAACCAAACTACAAAAGCCAATTCTTACACTGGGAAGGAAACAAGCTCCCGGGGACCGGTTTCTGGCATTACAGCCGTCTTCGGCCCGGTTTGCTTGAATCCTGATGGTGCAATGAGCAAGGGTCTCACATTTGAGAATACCCTTCCACGCTTAGGGTGGACAAAAATATTTACAACAAGGGGTGGTGAGGGACAGAGTCTCTGAATTAAGCAGAAAGCTCTCACCCAGTCAAGAGATCAGGGCTAGATCCAACACCGTTTTTTAGCTCACTGCACCATCCAGTTTCAGAACCTGGCCGTATGCAAATTAGTCTGTTCCTGTCCCAGTGCATGATGGGAACAGGGCAAACCAAACTACAAAAGCCAATTCTTACACTGGGAAGGAAACAAGCTCCCGGGGACCGGTTTCTGGCATTACAGCCGTCTTCGGCCCGGTTTGCTTGAATCCTGATGGTGCAATGAGCAAGGGTCTCACATCTGAGAATACCCTTCCACGCTTAGGGTGGACAAAAATATTTACAACAAGGGGTGGTGAGGGACAGAGTCTCTGAATTAAGCAGAAAGCTCTCACCCAGTCAAGAGATCAGGGCTAGATCCAACACCGTTTTTTAGCTCACTGCACCATCCCAGTTTCAGAACCTGGCCGTATGCAAATTAGTCTGTTCCTGTCCCAGTGCATGATGGGAACAGGGCAAACCAAACTAAAAAAGCCTGTTCCCATGATGCACTGGGCCAGGGACAGACTGATTTGCATATAGCCAGGTTCTGAGCTGGGATGGGGCAGTGAGATAAATAACGGTGATGGATCAAGCCCTGATCTTTGGACTGGGTAAGAGTGGTCTGCTTAATTCAGACACTCTGTTCATCACCACCCCCTCTTCTGAATCGTTTTGGCCACTATAGGTGTGGCAGGGTATACTCAGACATGAGTCCCTTTCTCACTGCTCCATCAGGATTCAAGCAAGCCGGGCCGAAGACGGCTGAAATGCCAGAAACCGGTCCCCGGTAGCTTGTCTCCTTTCTGGTGAAGAATTGGCTTGGTAGTTTGGTCTGCCCTGTTCCCATGATGCACTGGGCCAGGGACAGACTGATTTGCATATAGCCAGGTTCTGAGCTGGGATGGGGCAGTGAGATAAATAACGGTGATGGATCAAGCCCTGATCTTTGGACTGGGTAAGAGTGGTCTGCTTAATTCAGACACTCTGTTCATCACCACCCCCTCTTCTGAATCGTTTTGGCCACTATAGGTGTGGCAGGTTACACTCAGACATGAGTCCCTTTCTCACTGCTCCATCAGGATTCAAGCAAGCCGGGCCGAAGACTGCTGAAATGCCAGAAACCGGTCCCCGGTAGCTTGTCTCCTTTCTGGTGAAGAATTGGCTTGGTAGTTTGGTCTGCCCTGTTCCCATGATGCACTGGGCCAGGGACAGACTGATTTGCATATAGCCAGGTTCTGAGCTGGGATGGGGCAGTGAGATAAATAACGGTGATGGATCAAGCCCTGATCTTTGGACTGGGTAAGAGTGGTCTGCTTAATTCAGACACTCTGTTCATCACCACCCCCTCTTCTGAATTGTTTTGACCACTATAGGTGTGGCAGGGTATACTCAGACATGAGTCCCTTTCTCACTGCTCCATCAGGATTCAAGCAAGCCGGGCCGAAGACGGCTGAAATGCCAGAAACCAGTCCCCGGTAGCTTGTCTCCTTTCTGGTGAAGAATTGGCTTGGTAGTTTGGTCTGCCCTGTTCCCATGATGCACTGGGCCAGGGACAGACTGATTTGCATATAGCCAGGTTCTGAGCTGGGATGGGGCAGTGAGATAAATAACGGTGATGGATCAAGCCCTGATCTTTGGACTGGGTAAGAGTGGTCTGCTTAATTCAGACACTCTGTTCATCACCACCCCCTCTTCTGAATCGTTTTGGCCACTATAGGTGTGGCAGGGTATACTCAGACATGAGTCCCTTTCTCACTGCTCCATCAGGATTCAAGCAAGCCGGGCCGAAGACGGCTGAAATGCCAGAAACCGGTCCCCGGTAGCTTGTCTCCTTTCTGGTGAAGAATTGGCTTGGTAGTTTGGTCTGCCCTGTTCCCATGATGCACTGGGCCAGGGACAAACTGATTTGCATATAGCCAGGTTCTGAGCTGGGATGGGGCAGTGAGATAAATAACGGTGATGGATCAAGCCCTGATCTTTGGACTGGGTAAGAGTGGTCTGCTTAATTCAGACACTCTGTTCATCACCACCCCCTCTTCTGAATTGTTTTGGCCACTATAGGTGTGGCAGGGTATACTCAGACATGAGTCCCTTTCTCACTGCTCCATCAGGATTCAAGCAAGCCGGGCCGAAGACGGCTGAAATGCCAGAAACCGGTCCCCGGTAGCTTGTCTCCTTTCTGGTGAAGAATTGGCTTGGTAGTTTGGTCTGCCCTGTTCCCATGATGCACTGGGCCAGGGACAGACTGATTTGCATATAGCCAGGTTCTGAGCTGGGATGGGGCAGTGAGATAAATAACGGTGATGGATCAAGCCCTGATCTTTGGACTGGGTAAGAGTGGTCTGCTTAATTCAGACACTCTGTTCATCACCACCCCCTCTTCTGAATCGTTTTGGCCACTATAGGTGTGGCAGGGTATACTCAGACATGAGTCCCTTTCTCACTGCTCCATCAGGATTCAAGCAAGCCGGGCCGAAGACGGCTGAAATGCCAGAAACCGGTCCCCGGTAGCTTGTCTCCTTTCTGGTGAAGATTTGGCTTGGTAGTTTGGTCTGCCCTGTTCCCATGATGCACTGGGCCAGGGACAGACTGATTTGCATATAGCCAGGTTCTGAGCTGGGATGGGGCAGTGAGATAAATAACGGTGATGGATCAAGCCCTGATCTTTGGACTGGGTAAGAGTGGTCTGCTTAATTCAGACACTCTGTTCATCACCACCCCCTCTTCTGAATCGTTTCCCATACATGGGCGTTCCCATGCAACCACCCATGCATTTTGTCGCAAAATCTCATCTACAAACAATAGTAGAGATGGTTTAGTGCAAAAAGATACGTCCTTTTCAAAGGAGGCGTTAAAAGGAGAAATGTTTTTATTTCTCATTTCTTTTCCTTATTGCGAAGCACACATACGAGGTAGGAAATGCTTTAGTGTGTCTAAGCATAGTATTTTGTACTGGAAGTGCATTCTTCCAGTACAAAATCTATTGCAGACTCAGGCACACACCCTAGCACAGCGGCGCATAGGTAGGTGCCTGGTGCATAGCAGCTCAAATCAACACCAGCGCCACGGAGAGGGGAGGACAGAGCCACATCTCTAAAGATAGGGCACTCTCCTGCTTCCTCTCTGTCATGCAATGAAGCACAGTATTTTTGATTGGTGCACTGCGTTCCGTGCTAGGTATGAAAATCTGGCTCTTAGTGTGCACCCTCATAAGCAAAGGCTGTTGCATGAACAAACAGAGTAATAAATACAGTTTTGGAGAAGCAAGTAGTTACATCACTTAGCACTGTCTGTAAAAAAACTTGGGCCCTCATCACAAGTTAGGTAGAATAGGTGAGATTTTTGCCATATATGGTATATAACACTTGACCAGAGTGAGGTACTTACCCTATCAGGTAAATACCATTTATTCCAACTTTTTAACTTGCAAATGATGCTTAACATGCGGAATCAGAATTTAAGACAGCAAATTCCACATGTTTTGTAGTTTTTTACAGTCCTTTTACTCTCTGACACATTTCGGCAAGTTTGGCATTCTGGAATTTCTCTGGTGAAAACTGAGAGCGTGTGAAAATTATCACATAGTTTACTGACCCGTCTGCAGACACATGATTGCACGGGAATTAGAATTTAGCCCTGCACTTGTAATCAGGACCTCAGAGTTGTATTGTGATTAAAACTATGTGTTACTTGTTCCAAACTCATGATATTGCCTCAAAATGTTTAAAGGCTGAGTGAGTCCTGCCAGAATCCAACCCTGCAATCCCGAGGCCACAGACGATTAGAGCAGAAGCACTATTCACTAAGGGGCATATTACCAACAACTAGTGATAATTATCGCTATGTTGGCTTAGCGGCAATATTTTTACCACCGAGCTGTGGCGATTTTTATCGCAGATAAACCTTGGTATTACCAAGGTTTATCGCAAATGCTATAAAAATTGGCTGCAATGCATGAATATCGCTGAAAAGTCAGCGATATTCATGCATTACCGAGCTAATGCTCTTAGCCATGTTATCCACCTCCCATTGGATAACAGGGCTAAGAACTGCTCAGGGCAGGTGTTAGCTTTTGGAGATATTCGCGCTTAGCGCGAATATCTCCAAAAGTTGGTAATAGGAGATAGCGATGTTAGCGACTGTTTCCAGTCGCTAACATCTTGGCACGCCCACTTTGCATGTCATTAGTGATAAATATCACTGACATGCAAAGTGGGGCCCAAGATGGTCGCTACTAGCTGTCGCTAACTGGTGTTAGCGACAGCTAGGTAATAGGGAGATAATTTTATCTCCGCCTTCTTGGCTTTTAAAGCCAAAAAAGCGGAGATAAACCCCCTTGATAATATGCCCCTAAATTACCTAGATATACATATGTTGCCGTATGATTGTAGGGACCTTCCTTGGCATGATATGCAGAACCCCCTAATGTTCTTTTGCTTTTAGTGGAGTTGTGGTCGGAGTAGCAAGATAATCCCCAGAGGCAATGTATGAGATTTTTAGCAAACAACACAGTTAAAGAAATAAAAGTGCTGAAGTCCCACAATAAGTTTAAATAAAAATCTAATAAACATAGATGAGGATGAGCAAGGAGTTCAAAGGTTATGAATGAAAAATAAAACTCATTATAAGCAACAAAATGGCTCCTCCTCCTTTCCATTGAAAACTTGGATAAGAATCTGCATCAGCCTGTGTTTACCAACAGCTGTTTCATCATGCATGCCTGGTGCTAAAAACACCTCGGTAACAACGGGATCAAGGGTAAGCATGTAGCAGAAAGTTATATGCCTTTTCAGTTCCTGTAAAAGGTCAATCATTTCCTACTTGGCTTCTGTCAATATTTATGGCCTCGAGAAGCCTACTCTCCAAATTGATTCTATAACTGACTCTTCCAGTAAATTACTTAAAATCATCCGTCTTTCTCCATACTTCTGCCTCTTAAATCTGATGAACCCTGACATAATTTAGCTGAACCCTAATCTGGAAGTGCCTCAATTTATTCAAAACAGCCTATTTTCTTCCTGATCCTACTGAACACTGACATCCTGTTGAACATCTTCAAAATATAAAACTGCAAGAATCCATTTTAGTTTGCATTCTTAATTCAACCACTTCAAAACACAGCCCCAGCCATTTAGCTTCTCCTGAGGGACCCCAGTTGGGTGCCAAAGTGTTTTTTTTTCGCGTTGCCTCAGGCATGCTGTACACTTGTGGTTTATTTATTTATTTGTTTTGTGTTTTATAGAGAGCGAACTTGACCCGTTAGGGTTTCAGAGAGCTTTACACAATATACATTGTTGAGAAAACAAAAGGTATAAAGTGCAGAGACAAACAAGATCAGCGTGTATGGTTACAATCACCGTCAGAGTCAGTAACAAAACAAAGGTCCCATATGTTCTCGTCATGGGGAGTTGGTGATCTGGGAAAGCAGTAGTCATAGAATAGTCCGGCACAATGTGCTGGTTGCGGGCAGGCCTTAGGTGAGGAAGTTACCCATGAGGAAGGTTTTGGTCTCTTTTTTGAAGCGTGCTAGAGAAGGGATTTTCCTGATGCAAGGTGGAAGAGAGTTCCAAATTCTTGGTGCTACTCTGGTGAACGCCCTGTTGTGGGTTCTTTTTTTCTGAAAGGAGGCAGGTTGGAGTAGGAGGTTTATAGCGGAACTGGAGTTCTTGCTTTCTCCGGATATCACTAATTTGTGTGCCAGATAAGCAGGGGAGTTTGTGTGTAGAGCCTTGTGTATAGTGCATGCCAGTTTCAGTTCAGAAATTTCAGTTCAGTTCAGTTTCAGTTCAGAAATTTACAGAAGCATTGCAAAAGTACTGCAAGATTACGGTGGAACAAAAAAACTCGAAAAAAGTTTGGTGGATGTCCATGGGTTGTTGAGCAAGCGTGGGGGATTGGCCAGTAAATCAAAGACTATGCACAGCGCAGGGTAGGCCTACGTATGGTAATTATTACTTTACTTAAAAAACAAAAAAAGAACTTGAAATTCACTGAAAAAAAACAATGTTTAAAGTGACATCATAGTTTGGTGAAAATTTCAGTTAAAACATTACATTTAAGCTCTAAAATCCACTGAAGTTCAGCAGTTATGGTTAACTTAAGGAACTATAACTCGTATAACTCGTGCCCTTGCCATGCAATGCTTATGACTTCACATGTTACATTACTCATGGAAATCTCTATGAAATCATTGATAACATCACTGATAACATCCAAAATGACATGAGTGATGATAACACTGTAAAATGTAGCATTTTAAATAAAATGTATATACATTCACTCAAAAAACAACAGTTAAAGTAACGTTATAGTTAGATGGTGGAAGGAGACACAAGGTAATTTTTAATAAACCCAAAACACTAAAATACATCAGTTCTACTTTAGTGAACTAACTATCATGCACTGCTTTTGACGTCAGATATAAACATTGTTTTTCTCTCCTTTTAACTATTTTTAGCTCCTTTAAAAACATATTATGCCACAAATTACTAAAAACCCACACCTCACGTCACATTTTTAACCCTCTGGTTTT
Organism: Lissotriton vulgaris; assembly: GCF_964263255.1. Lineage (NCBI taxonomy): Eukaryota > Metazoa > Chordata > Amphibia > Caudata > Salamandridae > Lissotriton > Lissotriton vulgaris. The sequence continues at coordinate 1,998,738,598 of NC_141689.1, forward strand.
GTGCTACTACAGTCTAACTTTCCAGGAAAGGCTTAACATTCAACTGCTCCTATTTCCCACAAAATGGTGTTCAGGGGTGCCTTGATTTTGTCTTGGCTAAAAAATGTTAGCGCTCTAGATTTTTATTACAACTCTGTGGTGATGCTGTGGTTCATTACTAGTCAGTTGACAGGCAGACAATATATATATATGTAGTATGCACTGCAGTGATATTTTTAAACAGGGCTGGAAGGGCTAGCAGTCCTTCCATGTTTAAAAATCACTGCAGATTAAACTTTAATCTGAAGTGGTTTTTAAACTTAAGGGACTGCTCCATCCCCCACCCTGTTTAAAAATCACTGCAAAGCACAGGACAACAGTGCATACCTTTCAGTGCCCTTACACACTCTGTAGTGATCCATATTCAATGTAATTCTACAGAATTCAATTGAATAAATCAACACCAATTCTGCCCACCCCCAATACTTAAATCTTTAGAGATGGGGGTGAAAAGGGATTTAAAAGCCCTTAATATGTTCTTGGGTGCTTCGTTTGGGGTAGCCAGTGTTGTTATTTCACAACTATTATCTTTAATTTGCCTATGTGAAAATGCCTCTGTATCTTTCTTATCTCATTTGATCCAAATTCCTTTATTGCATGTGTGTGCTAGAGTCATATTCTCACGCCCTACACCATCATACAAGTATAGGTCAGGAGTAATTGCCAGTGAGGTATGGTTGCTTAGACAAGAGGATACTACCAGCAAAGCAGTAAAATCGATCACAACATCACACAGTCAATGTCACTGTTGTTCGCATTTCCTTTAAATGTTTGAAAGGGGGTGACTTTGTAAGACCATACTCTTTTGCAAAAGACAGGTTTTTAGTAACTATAATCCTTTTTAATGTCTCCCTAAAAGGGACATGTTTGAAATGGGACATATCTAACCATTCCTGAGTATTTTTTTTCCACAAAAAGGGGTATAAATACTCCTTTATATGCCCATCTTGGAACCCCTATCCCATGATTAAAGTATAGCTCTAGGGGATGGGGGACACACACCCCATACCCTAATATTAAATATTTGGACCTAGGAGAGGAGGGTCCCGGGGCATGTTAACACTCGGGAAGGGGAGCCATGCACCCCCATCCCCTGTAATTAAAGTATGGGCCTGGGCCCATCTGGGCTCAAGGAAGGAGGCCATGTCCCCCCTCCCATAATAATATATTTTTTGGCCCCAGGGGATGGGGGGAAGTGGTTTCCATGAGAAGGCCACATGCCTTCCTCCCTTTAAGTAAAAAAGAAGGTCCTGGGGGTGAGGCTCCCTGGGGATATTAGAGGCTCGGGATGGGGGCTGCATGCACCCCTGTCCCTTTTTAAAAATGAAACGCTTCGGAATGGGGCTCTCAGGGCCAATAGTGGCTTGGAAAGGGAGTTATACCTATAGTTATACTCATCTGAAGAAACTATAACTCATGCAGTAACAGGCCTGAAGTTTTAGTTTCTTAACATAAGTATAACTAAAATTATAACTTTAAATGCTGAATTTCTATGGTTGTGTGGATAAAATGTGAACGCAACTCTAACCTTTGGGCTTTTAAGTGAAAAAATAAAATATATATATATATATATATGTTACAAATCCTGTATTCAGAACCCACGCTTGCTCCACGCTGGATCAAAGCAGGACACGGACCCAATTGCTTTTCGGTGCTTCAAATATTTATTGCAGCCAGATGCCTGAGACGCGTTTCGCGGCGCGAACGCCGCTTGTTCACTCGACATTTGCATTTGAGCGCGAAGGCTTTTTAAAGTGACAGTGCTGTTGTGATTCAAATATCACGTGATTTACAAAAAACATAGACATGGAAGAAACTTGTTCTTTTCTGATACAATCATCGTAAAATACGTTTTGTACAATGTGGGTCAGAAACTTGTTAAACTTCATATCGGTAAAATACATTTTTGTTTAACTATTTGTTGCAAGTTAAGTTTTATCAAATGGTAAAATACTATTTGTTGGACTGAATTGAATACATGTAAAATACATAAGTCCATTACCCCATTGTATCATAACTATTCTCATATCAAATATATAAAATTTCTCAATGGCTATTAACAAAATTATTTTTTTGTGAATTTTACATTTTTTAAGTGCTATGTGTTGTCGTTGTTTCCACCTGATTAAAAAAGATTTCTATCTTGTTCTCGTTATTTTTTGCTTCCCTTAAATTTATTCACTTTCCGGTGGCTGTTTCATGCACCATTTCAAATTTATGTTTGTATATTGTGTATCGTTACCAGTATAAGTGTTCCCTTAATGATATTGTCACGTTCTATCAGCTCTTATGTTTATATAAGTTGTGTTTAATTTTTCAGGATTCAGACTGACATGTTGTCCTGCATATTTGTTGTTCTGTCCTTTATGTGTATGTCCTCATGTTCCAACTCTGACAATTTAGTGCGATGACCCCTTAACTTTCGTGCTAAAAAACATTTCATCAAATAATTATAAAATATTTACAGCAACCTATCCAATTCATCTATATACACACTATTTACAACATACTAATAAAAGTATTGATCGGGGATGTTTCATAAGCATTAATGTATTTATCTTTGGTCTTGTTTAGAACAGATTGTCGAAAACTTTATCTTTTTTCTCTTTTCTGTGGGACATAAACATATTTGTTTTGTTCACATGGGTTTTCTAGGTTAAGCACGTGTACATATCTTCCGTAAGATTCAATCCATTGGGGTGTTTTGAATCCAATAGAAGAATGTACCGCGTTTCCAGCTTGCGTAACTTATTTTCACGATCCCCACCCCTTCTGTTGGGAGCTATCGCATCAATGAGATAAAATTTCAGCCCTTTATTGTTCGATGCATGATGCTTTTTAAAATGCCTAGCAACTGGGTACGTGTTATCCATGTTGGTTATGGCTCGTAGATGTTGCAATATACGAACATGAGCCTGTAATTTACTGGATCCCACGTAGTTCAACCCACATGGGCAGGTCAATACGTATACTATGTACTCGCTTTTGCAATTAAGCATTTTATTGATTGCATATGGTTTTGTTCTGAAGGGGCTTAGATAAGTTTTTGTATTTACACCATGTGTGCATGCTTTTGGGGTTGGACATCGTTTGAAACCCTTCAGGTTCTGATACCAGTCGGGTTTACCTATTATCTCCGGATCAGACACCACTAATGCATCTCTCATTGATGGACCTCTGCTAAAAGTAATGGACACCCTCTGCGGTAGCAGGGGTCCTAATACTGGGTCACTTAAGACAGTGGGCCATGAGTCTTGAATCATTTTTTGGATAGTTTTGTGTTGCCTGCTGTATCCGACAACTAAACGAAAATTATTCACTTCAGGATCCCCTTGGCTAGCTTGAGACCTTTCAGTTATATGATCAGGATTTTTAACAGTTTTACCCGCCAATAGTGTCTCCCTCTCCATTAGGTTTGTTTTCGCTATGGCAAGGTTTATAGTCTTGTTGGAGTAACCCCTGACTAGGAATCTCTCCTTGCTTTCTTGCTGGGCTAGCTTTAATTCTTCCTGGGTGCTACATATCCTCTTGATCCTTAACATTGAACTCGAGGCATGCAGTAGGGAGTTCCCTGCCGTTTTCTTCCTATGCAGTTTGGTTTGTAAGGTGTTATTCATTACAAACACTTCTGTGTCAAGGAAACTCACCCTTGTTTCACTGATCTCAGCCGTGAATTTTAAATTTAGTTGATTATTGTTAATTTCTCCCAAGAAGATTTCTGCCTCCCCCTTTGTTCCATGCCAGATTACAAATAAATCATCTATAAACCTTAGCCATATTTTCACTTTTGTCTTTAAGGTTTCAGCATATTCTCCTCCCAGGACCAGTTCCTCCCATTTACCCATGTGTAGGCATGAGTAACTTGGGGAAAAACTGGCCCCCATGGCTACTCCTTGTATTTGGCAGTACAATAGATGATTAAACATAAAAATATTATTATGTAAACAAAATCTAATCATAGCTACCAGCATTTCATTGTGTTGGTGAAATATGGGGGCCCTATTGCTCAAGTAGTGTTCTACTGCTTGCACCCCGTCTTCGTGCTTTATGCTGGTGTATAATGATGTTACATCTATTGCCATCATGATGTATTCACCATTCCATTGGAAGTCCTTTATCTTATTTAAAAAGTCACTGGTGTCCCTTACATAAGACTTTAGTGATTTGACATATTCTTGGAGGAAATAATCCACGTAGACTGATGTATTTTCCAGTAAGCTATTTCTTGCACTGATGATAGGACGACCTGGTGGTTTGTTGCAGTCCTTATGTACTTTTGGAATGAAGTATATTGTTGGCACTGTAGGATTGTCGTTTTTTAGATATTTATATTCATTATCACTGATGAGATTTTTATTTCGCCAGCTCGATACCTTTTTATAGTACATTTGATACATATCTTTTAGTTTGCCAACATCAGTTCTGGAATAACATTGTCTATCGTTCAACTGATGCATGGCCTCCTTCATGTATTCCTCATGAGGCCATAAAACTATATTTCCTCCTTTGTCGCTGTTGCGAATTATCACCTCTTTATTTGTGGAGAGTTTTTTTATTAATTGGAAATATCTGTGGTCTTGGTTCCGATGTTTTTGCATGACAGTACTTGTGCCTATTTTTTTATTTAGTTTTTTTATTTTTTGTGATACAACATCATGGAACGTGTCTATGGCGTCATGTAGCATTATTGGGCAGTATTTTGATTTAGGTTTAAATTGTGTTAAACCTGCTCCTTTACTGAGTGGTGTCACTATTCTTTGTTGTGATGAACTTTCTTGCCTGCTCTCTTCATTCCATAAATCCTCCAATTCTTGTTGCATGTCTATTTCTTGAGACAGTGTAATGGGGTGATGGCTTTCCTCTATTTCGTGTGCAGATTTTTTCATGGCATATAACTTTTTTAACTTTAACTTTCTCACTCCTTTATACAAATCCATCCGGGTGTTAGGATAGTCAAAGTTATTTGGAGGACAATATGATAGGCCCAGACTCAAGGTGTTCTCCTCTTTTTGTGTTAGTTTCAATTTTGACAAGTTGATTATTGTTCGTTTTGTTTCCTTTTCCAGTAATTCTTTTTCCTTCGGGGTTGATTTGGTTGTTTGCCTGTGTTTTGCTGCATTCCGCCTTTGTTTGCGTTTATAGTTTGCCCACTTCCGTGTGTTTGCGAGCGGGTCATGGGTCTCAAAGCTGTCATTCTTTGAGCGGCTAAAATCTCCATCTCTTCCCCCGGCGATGGCGTCGTGTCAGTTGATGTTGTTGGCGCACTTCTCAGTTCAGAATCATCCTCGCTATTGGACGTGTATTGATCACTGGATATGGTCCCAGCTTCTTCTTCTCTTGATTTTGCCTGAGCACTGGCTGTGTGTCCTTTGCTTCGTCCCATTTTTTGCTGTTGTTTATTTTTGCGAATATTATCAAATTTTCGGGCAAAGGTAAAAATCTGTCCTATTTCATAATCGATCTTGTCGCGTTGAAATTTATGTGTTTTTCTCTCTTTTATTTTCTCTTCCTCCTTTTTAAGTCTGGTCGCTATATCTTTTCTCAGGCGAGCTATTTCATCTTCTTGGCCCGTATTTGCTAACTCCACATTGATGGCGTCAATTTCAGTCAAGAGCCTTGCTCTGTCAATGTCCGCATATTTAATTAGGAGTAATGTTAATCTCCTTGAGGAGTCAAGATTTACTTCCGCCCATTCTTTCATCAGCCCAGGGTTAGGTTCCTCGTAGGTGGGTGCTGTTAAAATGCGGAGCCCTCTAGGGATTCTCCCCACCTCGATATAACTCTGGAGGGATCTTGACTCCCACCACTTTGACATTTCTTGTCTCATTTTCTTTTCTAGTAGTTTCATTTTGACTGCCACAGAGTCTGGTAAATTAGTTGTGTTCCTTTCATTTGATTTGGTGCTGCTGCTAGCTATCGGGACGTCTTTGAACATTCCCACAGCCGCCGCCTCCCTCTCTTTCACTGTGTCGCTCGACATCTTGGCTTATTTTCGCTGTTTATTTTTTCGACCTTTGTATTGTGCAAACGCGGGTCCGCTGGTTAAGTTATTGACGCGTTTGCTTATGGTCGGTTTGCACACACTCTCTTCCTCCCCGCAATACCTTTGTGAACTGTACCTTTAACGGTGACGACCTCGAGGCTCCTTGCTTTTTGCGAGCGTTGATCCACCCTCGCATCCGGCCGGTGTACTCGCGCCGTGCTCCGTTTCCCAGGTACGTTGTTTCTCGTTCTCGGTGCAGGGGGGGCCGCAGTGTTTCCTTCCCAGGATAGTGATCATCCACCGGGAGCAACCCGGAAGAAAGTTCCGTTTTCTCTGCTGGCCCGCTTTCGTGAGAGGGGTACCGTGTTGAACTGGTGCTCGGAACACCCAGTTAATACATTACAAATCCTGTATTCAGAACCCACGCTTGCTCCACGCTGGATCAAAGCAGGACAAGGACCCAATTGCTTTTCGGTGCTTCAAATATTTATTGCAGCCAGATGCCTGAGACGCGTTTCGCGGCGCGAACGCCGCTTGTTCACTCGACATTTGCATTTGAGCGCGAAGGCTTTTTAAAGTGACAGTGCTGTTGTGATTCAAATATCACGTGATTTACAAAAAACATAGACATGGAAGAAACTTGTTCTTTTCTGATACAATCATCGTAAAATACGTTTTGTACAATGTGGGTCAGAAACTTGTTAAACTTCATATCGGTAAAATACATTTTTGTTTAACTATTTGTTGCAAGTTAAGTTTTATCAAATGGTAAAATACTATTTGTTGGACTGAATTGAATACATGTAAAATACATAAGTCCATTACCCCATTGTATCATAACTATTCATATATATATATGTGTGTGTATATATATATTATACACACACACACAAATATATATATGTATATATATATATATATTCACTGAAAAAACCATAGGTTATAGACCATATATAGTTAGGGATTAGCATTTAAAAAACCTTATTTTATTTGCACAAAACCATTGAAATTCCATATATAGTTAGTTGCACTAACTATATATCGCGGACCCGCAATCCACTGCTAATGATGTCACATATTACATCATTCATGACATGGTCAGTGACATCACTGATGACATCACTGATGACATCTCAAATGACATCACTGATGACATCACTGATGACATCTCAAATGACATCACTGATGACATCACTGACATCTCATTTGACATTACTGATTACATCACTGATGATATCATTTATGTGATAATACATCTTCAGACTCTAATATAACCTTTGATACACTCAGTGTAAACAGGCACTCACAGACTGTCACACATCCATGGAGTTACTCACACACCTATTCAGTCATGCAAAGAATCAATCACATCTCCATTTCCTTAACTATACAGTTATACACACCTTACTTATTCAAACATATACTAACACATATTTACTCTCTTATACAATCCTTGATACAAGTTCACAATGATTCATACAGCCACTCTCACATTCACTGACTCTTATGTTCAGTTATTTATATATGTCAACTCTCACATGGAGTGTGCTTTACATATGTACTTACTTTGACATGTAGAACTGAGATATCCATTCACTCACCAATATACTCATGCACACAGTCAACTGTCCATACAGCTGTTTCTACATGCACTTTTGAACCCATACACCTAGGGAATCAACCGCTCACACATCTATGCACAGAGTTATACACCTCCCAGCCACCCACACACACACTCAGTCTCCCATACAAATACTTGGGCAACCATTCAATAACCCATATAGTTACTGATATAGCTACTGATTTAAACATGCAGCAGTTTACAGAAGAACATAAATATTGATTGCCAAATTAAGACACTTTAATCACTAACCCATGCACTCAGTGAGACACATTTAATCATTCTCTCATACAGTCAGTCATGCACCTACTAAATCCTTCATCCAGACACTTATACATCCACTCATTCTTCAATATGTAAGACATATTTTAACTTTACAGAAACATACAGTCACTGGGTGTTGTCATCAGTGATGTCATCAGTGATGTCATTTGAGATGTCATCAGTGATGTCATCAGTGATGTCACTGACCATGTCATGAATGATGTAATATGTGACATCATTAGCAGTGGATTGCGGGTCCGCGATATATAGTTAGTGCAACTAACTATATATGGAATTTCAATGGTTTTGTGCAAATAAAATAAGGTTTTTTAAATGCTAATCCCTAACTATATATGGTCTATAACCTATGGTTTTTTCAGTGAATTTTCAAGGTTTTGTAAATGCAAATTCCTAACTATATATGGTCTATAACCTATGGTTTTTTCTGTGAATTTCATTGGTTTTTTAAAAGCTAATATCTATAGCTGTAAAATATATTCTTTATTAAGTGACGTATCACGTAGCCCGTGAGACGCCTCATGATGCATCGCATAACCGTGACGTATCGTCTCTGCAGCGCAAACCAAACCCAAAACGTAAGCGCGCCAGAACACGCTTAAAGATATATATATATATTTTAACCTTAATTAGACAAAATCCACACGTGCACATATCACAAACGTTCAAAAAACACAATATGTCGGACTCCCGTTACGCTGCCGGTTAGCTGCCCGGTTAACGTACCAGGAAGCACCTTTACCGCGAAAATCGCAAATTTTTTTTTTTCACCCCCCAGGGAACTTTAATAGCCCCCTCATCAATCCTAGGGGTTCAGGAGGGGTCTGCCTTACCCCTTTCATTCATTTACACCTTTTTTTTTTCCACCTCTTGTCTCTCGATCCCACAGAGAGACAAGATGGCGGCCGCTCCAGACTGTTTACAATGATAACAGCCAATCAGCTTCTCCTCAGACTCCCGTTACACTGCCGATTAGCTTCCCGGTAGCTTCCCGGTAGCTGCCCGGTTAGCTGCCCAGTTCGCGTACCAAGACGCGTCTCTACGGCGAAAAAATCGGATTTTTTTGTTTGTTTTTTTTTGGCCCCACGTGGTTTTATAATATCCCCCTCATAAATCCTAGGGGGTCAGAAGGGGTCTACCTTGCCCTCTTTCCTTCATTTCCCCCTTTGTTTTGGCCTCCTCTTGTCTCTCGATCCTACCGAGAGACAAGATGGCGGCCGCTCCGGACTATTTACAATATTGACAGCCAATCAGCTACTCCTCAGACTCCCGTTACACTGCCGGTTAGCTTCCCGGTTAGCTGCCCGGTTAGCTGCCCGGTTCGCGTACCAAGACGCGTCTCTACGGCGAAAAAATCGGATTTTTTTGTTTGTTTTTTTTTGGCCCCACGTGGTTTTATAATATCCCCCTCATAAATCCTAGGGGGTCAGAAGGGGTCTACCTTGCCCTCTTTCCTTCATTTCCCCCTTTGTTTTGGCCTCCTCTTGTCTCTCGATCCTACCGAGAGACAAGATGGCGGCCGCTCCGGACTATTTACAATATTGACAGCCAATCAGCTACTCCTCAGACTCCCGTTACACTGCCGGTTAGCTTCCCGGTTAGCTGCCCGGTTAGCTGCCCGGTTCGCGTACCAAGACGCGTCTCTACGGCGAAAAAATCGGATTTTTTTTTTTGGGTTACACTGCCGGTTAGCTTCCCGGTTAGCTGCCCGGTTAGCTGCCCGGTTCGCGAACCAAGACGCGTCTCTACGGCGAAAAAATCGGATTTTTTTTTTTTTTTTTTGGGGCCCGGCGTGGCTCTATAATATCCCCCTCATCAATCCCAGGGGGTCAGGAGGGGTCTACCTTGCCCCCTTTCCTTCATTTCCCCCTTTGTTTTGGCCTCCTCTTGTCTCTCGATCCTACCGAGAGACAAGATGGCGGCCGCACCGGACTGTTTAGAATGTTGACAGACACCGGAGAGCCAATCAGCTTCGCTTTGCAAAGTTCCGATACGCGAAAAGTTCGCGAACCGGAGCGCTGCCCGGAGCGCTGTTACAGATATATATCTTGATTTAAACGTTAATTTCTCAAAATCCACTGAAGCACATATATTGAGACCTAGCAAAGGCACATCGGGCTAACAGTCCCTACAATTTTGCCAAGTTTCGTGGAAATCCATTCAGCCGTTCGGGCTAAAAGTGAGTCCAACCGCCCTATGGAAATTAACATGGGAAAAACGCGTTTTGGGACCCCCCTTTTTTCTCGGCCCCCCCTTGACGAACCCCCCCCAAATTTTCAGGAGCTGCTCAGAAACAAAATGTGCCATTTTCCTGAAAATTTCAGCCGATTCCGTCCACAAACGCCAAAGTTATTAGACATAGAATTTTCAAAAGTCCCATAGGAAAAAAATCCTAACTATATATACCTACTGGCTATCGCCAGTAGGTAATATATATATATATATATATATATATATATATATATATATATATATATATATATATATATATATATATATACAAAAAAAAATGAAACATTAAACGTGTGAACCACAGGTTCCAGAAGGCAAAAGGAATTATTTCCATACTGGGCGGAGCCTTCAGAAGAAGGTAATTTCAAAGTATCGTGAACTCACCTGTGGCAAACTAACTATGGATTCAGAGCAGGCACACTTCGGAAGAAGTTTCCTGGAGAAACAAAACATGTTACCCACTGGAGGGTTTTAAAAAACGGAACATTAAACGTGTGAACCACAAGTTCCAGAAGGCAAAAGGAATTGTTTCCATACTGGGCGGAGACTTCAGAAGAAGGAAATTTAAAAGTATTGTGAACTCACCTGTGGCAAACTAACTATGGATTGAGAGCAGGCATACTTCGGAAGAAGTTTCCTGGAGAAACGAAACATGTTGGTGGAAATGCCTTGTTTTTCTCGCTCTGCATGAAATAAAACTATTGAAAAGGTCAAGTTTGTGTGCGGCTCGTTATCTCCTGAGGGGGATGTGTTTTTGAAATATATATATATATATATATATATATATATATGTATATACATATATATATTCACTTAAAAAACCATGGATTTCATTCCTTATATAGTTAGGAATTAGCATTTTAAAAACCTTGCAAATTCACTTAAAAAACCATAGGTTTCAGGCCTTATATAGTTAGGAATTAGCATTTGAAAAACCATTGAAATTGCTCCTATATAGTTAGTTGTGCTAACTATATTTCGCGCACCCGCAATCCACTGCTGATGATGTCACATATTACATCATTCATGACATGGTCAGTGACATCACTGATGACATCACTGATGACATCTCAAATGCCCCCTTTTCGTGTTTTCAACTCTTGTTTTGGGCTCTCTTTTGCCTTAGTTCTCCTGGCCACCACTTCCTGGTTTGGACAGTTTGGAATGTTGACAGTCGACTGCAAGACAATCAGAAACTCGCTCGAGCACGTAAGGGTATGCGCGCGTACGGTGAGCGCATATAATTTGATCAAATTCAATTTTCTCAACAACTACTGGAGGGATTTTCATCAAATATAGAAAAGGCACTACTGCATACCTGCCCCTACCATTTTGCCAAGTTTGGTGTAATTCCGTTCAGCCTTTCGGGCTGCAGCCATGTCTAAAGGTCCCATGGAAAATATCATTTGAAAAAGTTCAAATTCAATTTTCTCAAGAACTACTGGAGGGATTTTCACCAAACATAGCAAAGGTACATCTGCATACCAGTCCCTACAATTTTGCCAAGTTTGGTGTAATTCCATTCAGCCGTTCGGGCTGTAGAAGTGTCTAAAGGTCCCTATGGAAATTAACATGGGGAAAACACATTTTGGGACCACCCTTTTGGCCCCCGCTTGACAAATCCCCCCGAAACTTTCAGGGAAAGAGCGGAGCGGATCTGGCCAAAATTCTGGAAAATTACACACAGATTCCTCAATCGGCGCCAAAGTTATTCCCAATAGAATGTTGAGCGCATATAGATATATAATTTGCTCAAATTCATTTTCTCAACAACTACTGGAGGGATTTTCACCAAATATAGAAAAGGCACTACTGCATACCTGTCCCTACCATTTTGCAAAGTTTGGTGTAATTCTGTTCAGCCGTTCGGGCTGTAGCCGTGTCTGAAGGTCCCATAGAAAATGCCATTTGAAAAATTTCAAATCACATTTTCTTAAGAACTACTGGAGGGATTTACACCAAACATACAAAAGGCACTGCTGCATACCAGTCCCTACCATTTTGCCATATCTGGTATAATTCCGTTCAGCCGTTCGAGCTGTAGCCTTGTCAGATTGTCCCTATGGAAATTAACATGGGGAAAACACGTTTTGAGACCCCCCTTTTTTCTCGGCCCCCGCTTGACGAATCCCCCCGAAACTTTCAGGGAAGGAGCGGAGCGCAGCGCAGCGAGGCAACTTTAAGGAAAATTACAGGCAGATCCCTCAATCGGCACCAAAGTTATTACCAATAGAATGTTCGCAATATCCTATGGTAACTAGGTCTTAACTATGTATACCTACTGGCAATATATATATGTCCATCCACTTTCCTCCAAAAAGAAAAGAAAGACCAACTTCAGGGGAGACGTTGGAGACACCTTTATTCAGGAAACAGATGGCAAAATGGAGTTCACAAACACCCGCTGTGGCGAATGCATTTCGGCGTTATGTGCCTTCTTCAGCGCCGTGGGTGTAGCGTTCAAGAAGCAGTTGAGTATCCCAGAATTTATATGTCCTGCCCCATCCTGCTTCTGAAAACACGTTTTGAGACCCCCCTTTTTTCTCGGCCCCCGCTTGACGAATCCCCCCGAAACTTTCAGGGAAGGAGCGCAGCGCAGCGAGGCAACTTTAAGGAAAATTACAGGCAGATCCCTCAATCGGCGCCAAAGTTATTACCAATAGAATGTTCGCAATTTCCTATGGTAACTAGGTCCTAACTATATATACCTACTGGCAACCGCCAGTAGGTAATATATATATGGATGAATACAAGTTTCTTAAAAAAGATTATCCGGTCATGCCGGTGATCTATTTCATCCCTAAAGTACATAAGAATCTGCAACAACCCCCCGGCCGGCCTATAATATCTGCTTGTAATAGTTTATTGGAGAATATGAGCAGATATATTGATTTTTTCTTACAGGACTATGTAAGAGGCCTGCCTTCTTTTATTCTGGACACCAGTGACTTACTGAGAAAGATTCAAGATTTTATATGGTGCCCCAACTATGTCCTGGTATCTATGGATGTAACTTCGCTCTATACCAGCATATTCGACATTGATGGTTTGAGGGCCGTACAACATTTTCTGGGAAAAAGAGACTCTTGTTTCCGGGACCATTCTAAAATGTTGTTAGATATGATTAATATTTGTCTTGAGAACAATATCTTTTTATTTGCTAATCAGCTTTTCCTACAGACCAGGGGGGTGGCAATGGGGGCCTGCTTCTCTCCCAGTAACGCCTGTCTACATATGGGGTACTGGGAGGAGCAGGTCCTGATGAATCAATTTGCTGCCGTGATGAATACCAAAGTAAAACTTTGGTTAAGGTATATACAGCCTGATTCATCAACGGGCCGTTTTGCGAGCCCCTAATAGCGAATCATAGCGATTCGCTATTAAGGACTCGCAAAACGGTAATCATGTAGGAATCGCATAATAAAATGCGATTCCTACTGATTCCTTATTTGCGATTAGCAAATTGCTAATCGCAAATAAGGAAAACCTCGCCATTCATTCCTATGGGCCAAAAGGCCCATAGGAATGAATGGGGAGTATTCCTTATTTGCGATTAGTAATTAGCTAATCGCAAATAAGATTGCGATTTGAAGGGTGCCAGGGGTGTCCACAGGACACCCTGTAGCACCCCTCAAATGAAATTTCACACAGGTGTTGCACACACACATGTCCAAAGGACATGTGTGTGTGTAACATGCAACTCAGAAAAAATGCATTTCAGTGCATTTTTCTGAGTTTTCGCAATTTACCGCGAGGTCTGACCTCGCGGTAAATTGCGGCAAGAAATTGCGAATTCGCAAATTTAAATTGGATGTTGAATTGCATTTAAGGAATCTCTAATAGAGATTCCTTAAATGTAATTCCTCGCACATTTGCGACATCGCAATTAGCGATTTTTGCATTTGGGATGCTGAATCCCAAATGCAAAAAACGCTCTCGCAAAGGGCCGGATTCTCAGAATCCGGCCCCTTGCGAGCGCAATTTTGGTTCATGAATCGGGCGGATAGACGACCTGGTTTTTGTATGGGATGGGACTGAGGCAGGGGTGACTCAATTCATTGAAGAACTGAATAACAACAACCTGAATATACAATTCACAAGTACCCTGAGCAAACAGTCCATTGTGTTTTTGGATGTGGAAATCTATGTCCATGAGAGTAGCTTACATACTAGACTATATCGTAAGCCCACAGCAGGGAACACACTGCTACACGCTGAGAGTCATCACCCAGCACATCTGATATGTAGTATCCCCTACGGGGAGATGCTGCGTATTCGGAGGATATGTAGCAGTGATGATGAATGCCGGCTGGCACAATCCTCATGTAGGGCCTGATTTGTTGAGCGAGGCTACAAAGCAGAAACTATAGATAATTCTACCAAGAGAGCTAACAAGATCGATAGACTCACACTCCTGGGCTCAGGCAGTGTTCAAACTAGACCCGCTCCTGTAAATTCTGGTGAAGAGACTAGACTAATTATGGCATACAATAACCAGCACAGGAGTATCCATAAAATAGTCAAAGATAACTGGTTCCTGGTTTCTTGTGATCCGGTTATCGGATCTCTCATCAACAAACATCCTAGCATTACCTATCGTAAAGCCCGCTCTATGAAGGACAGTCTGGTGTCTAGCAGCCCCGAGGTGGTTTCTGGGTCATGGCTTAATGAAAGTAAAGGCTTTTTAAGATGCTCTACTTGTAAAGCCTGTAGACATGGCATTAGCAAAACGGAGGTTACCACTCCTCTTTCGCCCTTTCCAATCAAAATCAAACAAAAGCTAAACTGCAAATCAGAGTTTGTAGTTTACGTCTTGGAGTGCCCGTGCGGCCTGAGATATGTAGGCAGCACCCGTCCTCAAGTGCATAAGCGAATATTACAGCATCTGCGAGCTATCACCCATGCAGATGCAGCATATCCAGTAGGCAGGCACTTCGAGAGCGATCATGGAAAGGATGCGTCCCTGCTAAGATATTTTGCGATAGATTGTGTTCCTCCCCAAAGGAGAGGCGGTGATAGAGAGTCTCTGTTACGGAAACTTGAGACCCGCTATATAATACTTTTAGATACCAAGGCACCGCAAGGTCTCAATATTGGGTAAGGACTGCCACACCTATCTCTGAATATCACAGTAAATTTTGTTTTGCTAGCCACTCATGACCCTATGACCCGACACGTTCTTTTAGAGTTGCACTCCTGTATGTTGAACTGTGGATCTTAAAATCTGTATAAACAACTTGATCCTTTTACCCTCCATGACCATTTTAAATTTTCAAATTTTGATTTATTTAACTTCACTTACTAGGTAGCACTTTATTGCTATCAGTCAATTTTGCACTAAAAGTATATTTGCACAATACGATGTTTACATCTCAGGTTATGGCACTCGCCCACTTGGGCTTCATTGCATATTGTGTTGATTCCTTGTTAACAGAACAACATAATTCAATTAATTTTGTAAAAAATACCACACTTTTAATGGTTATATTTTAATATTTATATAACTATTTATTTGGCTTTTAACTTTTATAACAATTTTAAAAGTTTTTTGTAGCCGTTGCCATGCAATTTTCCATGTACTATCATGAAATCTTCCTGAGTGATATACAGCCTGATTCATGTACATGCCGTTTTGCGTGTCCCTAATAGCGAATAATAGCAACTCGCAATTGAGGAAACGCAAAACGGCATTCATGTACTTTTCGGGGAAAAAATAGCGACTCGCACGCGGGCGCTAAAGCCGTTAGCGACCTACAAAAAACGCTGAATAATCGCAATTTCCGGCCACCAGCGATCGGGATTGCGACACGCAATCCCGATCGCACGGGATTGCGACTCGCAATCCCGTGCGATCGGGATTGCGAGTCGCATTCTCGCGGGATCCGGAAATACGGGAAGACGCATTCCGAGCACCGTGATGACATCACAACCAGGAAGCAGCCAAATCCCACCCCCAAACACCACAGTGACGCTACCATACGAGTGAAGACGACGGAAAGCTGACGCTAAACCTCCTGAAGCGACTCTCGACCCGGGCGAAATAGCGACCGCCATGTCCGATGAACCTGAACCTCAGCCTGGCCCCAGCAACAGCGCTGGCCGCAAGCGCAAACTCAAGTTCTCCGAGCAGGAGCTGGAGAACCTGATAGAGGGGGTGGTGGCCAAACACGACCAGCTCTTTGGTGCCAACTCCAAGAGGGTCCCAGAACAGGAGAAGCGGAGGATCTGGGTGGGGATTGCCTCCAGCGTAAACTCAGTGGGCGTTGCGGACAGGTCGTTGGGGGAGCTTAAAAAGCGCTGGTACGACCTCCGAGGGCGTGCAAAGGAGAAGGTGGCGGCGCGCCTCGGTGAGACATCAGGCACTGGAGGTGGTGGACCGACTGTCCCACCCAACACCCCACTGGAGGACCAGGTAGAGGACACCTTGGAGAGGGAGGCGTGTGTTGGCGTGACCACTCTGGACTCCTCCCGCCCCACACAAGACACCCAAGGTAAGTGGCATGCGACTGCGACCCTGTCCCCTATGACCGTCCCTGACCAAATAGGCTCACTCATTGGCCCTTAATCATGCCTATGTTGTGCATCAGGAAATGCCCTGAGGCATTGTGGGAGACGTAGTATGTCCACAATGTAGTAGTACCACAATGCGGCCAGAAAGGTTCCCAAGTGCGCACATCCACAGCCATCCAGGGAATGTCACCCAGCATGCATGTAACATCTGCATGTCTGACAGTCACATGCACCTAATGAGTATCCACTTACCCTCACAGGTGCGGATGATAGCAGTGACAGCGAGAGGCTGGTGATCAATGAGGAGGCCCAGGAGGAGGAATCCCTACCCGCTACCCAGCCACCAGCCCCTGCCGCAGCGCCAACAGCAGCAGCCAGGCCCCCCAACTTACCTGCTGCCAAATCTGCAGGCCCACCGGCTGCCAAGGCCAGGCCCCCCACCTTACCTGCTGCAAAATCTGCAGGACCACCGGCTGCCAAGGCCAGGCCCCCCACCAATGTGCCACCAGTGCCTGCCGCACCTGCTACACCAGCTGCTACAACACCTGCATCTCGTCCTACACGATCTGGGCCAGCCACATCCGCCACACAGCGGCGGCACAGCAGGAGGGGCAATGGGCATCTCTATGCCTGCATGAGCGTGGAGCGGCGAATGCTCCGTCTACACCACCGCCAGTCGCAGCAGCAAGGAGCCATCCACCTCCAGCTGCAGAAGATCGGCCGCAATGTGGCGGGAGTCGGCGAGCGGGTGGACCGCATGACGGCGG
This sequence comes from Lissotriton vulgaris, assembly GCF_964263255.1. Taxonomy (NCBI): domain Eukaryota; kingdom Metazoa; phylum Chordata; class Amphibia; order Caudata; family Salamandridae; genus Lissotriton; species Lissotriton vulgaris. Next base: position 1,998,756,032 of record NC_141689.1, read on the forward strand.
CCATGGAGCGCATGACGGCGGCAATGGAGGCCAATACTGCAGCGCTGGGGAAGCAGCGCAGTGTTGCACGCAGGCGCCACCACCAGCTGGTGAGCCAGCTGTCGACCTATAGTCGATCAAATTATGTGGCAGCAAATGCCACCACCCAGCTGTCGCGACGCTCTATGACCCAGCAGCACCAACTGGTCCAGTGCTGCGAGGAGATAACCAGGGTGCTGGAGCACTTGACCACCGCCTTGATCCCACTGCTTGCACCTGTCCTACCGGCCATCGTAGGGGGAGATGATGCGAGTGAGGCTGCCTCCAGCGTGAGCAGCAACTCTGCCACGCAGGCCCCCCCACCTAGGCGCAGCACCAGGGCTACGCCTGGTCCAGCTGCCCAGGATGAGGAAGAGCCTCACAGGCGCCTGGGAAATGTGCGCCGGAAGCACCAATGACATTGTGTCAGGGACACAGGCGCAGGCTGATGCTAAGCCTGCCATGAACCTTTCAAAGCAGTATGCTGGAATACTGGATTTTGTAAATAGTTGGTACCATGAGCCTTTTTTCTTGTGATTGAAACAAATACATTTATTTTGCAGCACACATTCGCCTTGTGTAATCATTACATTCTGCATGCTATTGTGATATGTGGGGTGGGGGAAGGGGGTGGGCTAGAAACTGTTCACTGTGATGTGGTTGCAACGTCTGTGGCCTTCAGCTGGGTTCTCCCCACGTGCATGGTGCGCATGTGCTGGTGGCCGGTCGTCCCCCTCAGATTCACTGCCTGAGATGTCAACTGGTATCCGGCGCTTGGTTGCGATGTTATGAAGCATTGCACAGACAGCCACAATGCGGCAGCACACTGCAGGACTGTAATACATGGCCCCACCTGTCTTGTGCAGTATACGGAACCTGCTCTTGAGCAGGCCAAATGTCCTTTCAATACAGTTCCTTGTCCGGATGTGCGCAACATTGTATCGCCGTTGCTGAGGTGTGGCAGGGTTGAGGTAAGGGGTCAGGAGGTATTCCCGTAGGGCGTAGCCACTGTCACCTGAATGAGAGGAGCAGATGTTGATTGCCTGTGCAGCGCAGTTACTTCATAGCAATGTGACATTGTCGACAAAGTGTACTTACCAAGTAGGTGTCCTTCCCCAAACTCTCCCCTGATCAGTCGTGTGTGGAGTCCGCTGTGCCTGAAGATAAAGGAGTCATGGGTACTCCCTGGGTACTGGGCCACAATGTCAGTGATGATGGTCTTGGCATTGCAGACCATCTGTATGTTGAGGGAGTGGTAGCACTTCCTGTTGCGGTACATATACTCCGTGCCAGCTGGTGGGCAGATGGCGACATGGGTACAGTCTATGCAGCCGAGGACATGGGGAAAATGGGCAACATTATAAAATTGTAGTTTAGTGAGGTCCAATTCCTGTTGGCTCGTGGGGAATGTGATGTGCCGGTGGAGCTGGCTGAGCATGGCGTCAACAAATGTGTGGAGGCAGCGTGACATGGTGGGCTGGGATATCCCCCCAGCAGCGGCTGCTATGCCCTGGAAACTGCCGGAGGCCAGGAGGTGCAGGCTGCACAATACCTGCACATGTGTGGGCACAGAATTGTTTCGCCTTGTTGGGTGCTGCATGATGGGGTCGAGTTCTTGAATCAGCCAGGTGATCATTTCCCCATTCAGCCTGTATTTTGCATAAATCTGTTCTCTGGTTTGGCCCAGCAAGGTCACCCGCTGCCGGTAAATCCTTGCCTGCCTCATGCGTCTCCTCCGTGCTGCTCGCTGTAGCCTTCGCCGCCTCACCACCATGTACATCCCAGGCATTGTGGAACGCCTAATGCTGCTGCTGAATGTCCTTATGTGTGATTGGTCAGGCCTGGACCTGTTGGTGAATGGCTAACAGTTTTTCAAATTTGGCTTCATCATGGCTTTTATGGTTACCACCTGCTTTGAGTTGTCCTTAAATTGCGCCGCGCAAACGTGCGATTTTGCGCTTTTTCGCTAATGTATTTCTTTCATGAATGCCGATTGCGACAATATTGCGTTTCGCTAATCATTTTGCAGATTCCGTGGTTGGTCGCTATTTCCGTGTCGCTAATGCTCGACTTCCCGGAGTCTGCGACTATTACTGCGTAATCGCTATTCCAATCGCTATTATTTTTTAGCGATTTCGCTATTTCGTACTTGAATGCCGATTCCGTGTTTTGCACCTGCAATTGCGTTTTCGCAGCCATTGCGGGCGCTATTTCGCTCCATGAATCGGGCGGATAATCTTTTCGTTTTCATAATGTATGGTATTAACCTTGATTTATAATTATTGTATGACAGTTTGTGCAATACGGGCATTCATGCCGCAATGTAATACCTGCAAAGTTAGAAACATTGAAAGTATTTTGTCTGTTTCTATTACACGTGATGGCACTGTTGCACTTTAAATGGGTGATCAGCCCTCGTGACGTTGTCATGTGATCAAGGCTGGTGCTGGGCTAAAAATTAAATAAAAATATTTTGCACCAACTTATGGGTCTTCCTGGTTCCTGCATTGCTGATCGGCTGATTTTGCTGTGTTGGTACATCTACGGGAGCGCCACATACCTCATATATATATATATATATATATATATATATATATATATATATATATATATATATATATATATATATTCACTGAAAAAACCATAGGTTTCACACCAGTTATAGTTACCTGGAAATTTTACTGACATAAAACCATTGAAATTCCCACGTTATGGTTATTTGGACTCACTAAAACTTGCGCGTGTAATGCACTGCTGATGACATCACACATCACATCACTCATGACATGGTCAGTGACATCACTCATGACATCACTGATGACACCATCCAGTGAATGTGTGTCTTTCTGAAAAATAAATATGTTTTATATATGTATATGTAAAGGTCGATGGAAGAATAAATGGTTAAATAAGTGTCTTAATGGATATTTTTTTTTAAATTATTGGTTAACTGGCTTATGAAGTGTATCATAGTGAATACATATATTAGCAAGTATTGTTTCAATATTTAAATGTTTGTATCAGTGTTTTACTTAGTATATAAGTGGGTGCATGGGTTGGTGAGTAGCTACATGTGTGTTTCTATGGCTTATTAGATGTTTTTTTAGTATCAGTATAAATGTCTGTATGATTTGGTGGGGGTGTTACTTAGCACACTGATGCATAAATGACTGACTCACTGTTTGTATGTGTTTTGAAGACAGCATATGTGCCAGACTGTATGGGTGAGTGAGTGTGTATATGTATGTGTTAGTAAGTGAATGACTGTCTCACTACTGTCTTTATCAGTAACTACATATGTTTTATTCTAGTATATGTGAGTATTGGTGTATATAAGTGAGTATATGTGAGAGTGAGAGATTGAAAGAGTTCTTGTTTTAATAAGTATGTAGTTCTATAAGTGATTGTTTAAGAGAGTAAGTATGTGTAAGTTTCCTTAGAAGTAAGGTGGTAGTGTGTGTATAGCTGTATATGCAAATAAATGGATGTTCAATAGTTTATTTGCATGTGTGAGTATGTGTGTGAGCAACTTTTGGAAGACTGTCGGTGTATTAACGGATGTATAGGTGTCTCACTACATATGATGAGTGAGTATATGTATGAGTGACTATATAGATGTGTTGGTGAGTGAGTGGATGTGTATATAAATGGTGGAATTACTGAATTGGTTGTTGTAACCGGTATAGGTATGTCCACTTTTTTTTAAATGTTAGTTTTTTTTTCAAAATGTGTTTCAAGGGTTACTTTACAGTGAAAGTAGGTCAGTCTCTCTGTCACAAGGATGGTGTCATCAGTGATGTCATGAGTGATGTCACTGACCATGTCATGAGTGATGTAATATGTGATGTCATCAGCAGTGCATTACACGCGCAAGTTATAGTGAGTCCAACTAACTATAACGTGGGAATTTCAATGGTTTTATGTCAGTAAAATTTCCAGGTAACTATAACTGGTGTGAAACCTATGGTTTTTTCAGTGAATTTGATAGGTTTTTTAAATGCTAATTCCTAACTATAACTGGTGTGAAACCTATGGTTTTTTCAGTAAATTTCAAAGGTTTTTTAACTGCTAATTCCTAACTATAACTGGTGTGAAACCTATGGTTTTTTTCAGTGAATTTCAAAGGTTTTTTAACTGCTAATCCCTAACTATAACTGGTGTGAAACCTATGGTTTTTTCAGTGAATTTCGTAGGTTTTTTAAATGCTAATTCCTTTCTATATCGAGTTTCTAACCTATGTTTTTTTTTACAATTTGCTGTTTTGTGTAAGTATTAATTTGTAAGTTTGTTTTTTTTAATCATTTTTTCCAAGGGCGCTTTGGGTGCGCGCTCCGGTAAGCTCTCCGGAAAGCACACCCAGAGCGCTACTTTCGTTCGTGAAAAAAATATGAAGGAAAAGTTAATAATAACGCAAAACATTTCGTACCATACAACTAAAAGCAGTTTTTTTTTATAAGGAAATGAAAATGATTTTGCATTTCCGTAAAACTATGAAGACGTCACTTTGGCGCGCAACGTAAGCCCCCCGGAAGCGCCTACGTTCGCGCCGCGTATGCGCCCCGGAAGCACCTACGTTCGCGCCGCGTATGCGCCCCGGAAGCGCCTACGTTCGCGCCGCGTATGCGCCCCCGGAAGCGCCTACGTTCGCGCCACGTATGCGCACTGGAAGCGCTCCGGTGCACGCAGCGTCAGCACGTCAAGTCATGTGACCTTAAAACAACACTTTTGATTGGTTGCTAACAGTTTTTTTTACAAAGAATGAAATCCCCACCCATTTCCTTCACTTCTTTCACTTTTGTGACTGAAAGACCTGTTTTTTGCTCCTGGATCTTTCTTGGTTTACCATGGCTGCCAGAGAATCCAGCAGTGATGAAGAACCTGATTTCATCAATGAAGAGCCTCCTACCCCAAAGGTGAAGGAACATTTTATTTGGAATTTTTTTTAAATACCACCTAACCAAAAAAAGGTGAATGCTCCAAAAGTGGAGTGCAGGATCTGCAAACAAGTCCTGTCACGGGGTGACCCCCCAAAAAAATACTCATTTTGTAGAAAAAGGTAGAGCTATGACCTTTCTCAAGATTTGCCCGGCGCTAACCGCCTTTGTACCATTCAAATTACCAAGCAATGAGGCAGGCGCCGGAGACCAGAAGGCAGGAAACAGAAGTTTTATTCCGACGGAGCAGAACACATCAGATCGGACAACAAGGTATCGTCTCGAGGTGCTCTAACAGCCTCTCTGAGGCCTGGCCTCTTATACACTGGTTTATGGCATGTGACCTTTCTTTATTACAATCATAACATTGTGAAGTAAGGAAAAAGACATCCCCATAATCCTCGTGTCAATCCCACCCCCATATACCTTCACAATAGAGGTCCTCGACCTGCTGATAAGAGGAGGGGGGTCATCACGCAGCTGAGTGTTTTGCCAAGTCTTAGGATGTGTGCGCCTGATCATATCTCAGGGGGGTGGGGAGGCCCTGATCAATAGTGTGTCCTTTGAAGAGGGGCGATTCCATACAATGAGGGGCAGTAAATGGTATCTCCCGGCTTAGGCAATGGCCTCGGACCTGTGTGGACAGTCGGACACGGGGTAAGAGGTCATCAAAGGAGTGGTATTCATGCCGCGTGGACAATTGAGCGCGGAGAGAAGGTTCATCAACAGAGGGGCATTCATGGGAGGAGAGGAGGTGCTGGTCAGGCGCAGGCGTGACTCCCAAGGACAGGGTCATGCAGAAGGGTTAGGCTCATGAGAGGGAGGGAGGGGGAGCCAGGATGCACGGAGGATGCTTGCTGGGTCAGAGGGGCGCGCTGGCGATCGATTGTGGCCAGGGAGACCATGATACCTAAAATGGCTGTCGTGCACATCGTACGTGGGTGACAAGCTGGCGCAGATGATGTTTAGCTCGCAAACTAAAATTCCACTGTCCTCCCTTTTAACATGTCTCGCCAACTTGTCAGTTCGGATTTATCCCCATAAGGCCACGTATTTCTACTTCATAGAGGGGACTCATGTGCTCATTTCGGAAGTCCAAAGTCTTTGGGCACATACAGTTAGAAACAAGGCCGCACAAAGATGGCAGACATTGGATACCTAAGCAACACCCACATAATATCACAACAGGTACAGTATGAAGGAAAACAACCTCCAACCCCAGTTCTTCAAAGTGTCCCAAAACCAGCTCCCAAGCGACCATCCTTCTTGTTCTTGGTGAACCTCCGAGGAAAGTCTGTGGAGGTGCTCAATTGCTTTGTAGACGGAAGGCGAGTTATCTGGCACGTAGGTACAGCAGCTAGATCCGATGATGCGGCATGCTCCTCCTCGATCGGCTAGGACCACATCTAGGACAAGGCGGTTTTGAAGGGTCACGAGGCGGACCGCCTGAAGCTCCGCCGTGTTGTTAGCGAGGATGCCAGCCGTGATGTTGATCGTTGTTTCTACTGCCTGGGTCAGGTGTCGGATAGCGCGGCTGTTTGCCATTGGGCCCCACAGGGGAACGAGTCCCTTTGCTGCATCCAAGAACTGAGCTCCAGTGGAGTCGGCTTGTTCAATGTCATCTGCACGCCTCTGCCGGTGATGGTTAGCAGGGGCTACATACGTGGGGGGAAGAATGAAGGCAATGTAGCAGATACCCTTCCAACCTTTCGGGAGCCAGGTGTAAGCTTTGGTGCCACACACAAAGTACATATTTGGAGAAGCAACAAAGGAAGGGGGATCAACTGAGTCCAATGTTCTGGTGATTCGGCAGGAACTGTGACCCACCAGCTGTGTTCCCTGACCTTCGAGACACACAAGTCCTGTGACATTGATAACAGACAGAGCCACAGTCAGAGTGGCGGTAGTTTGTTTCTGCAGATGAGAGAAGGTGGTTCTGGCTGGATTGTGGAGCACCTGTACTTCGACTCGTTCTTTGGCTGGAATGTCTTTAAGGAAGGTGGCGCCTGTGAGCGCAGGACATAGGGCAGCAGAGGTCTTTCCGGTTTTGTTCAGCCAGAACCCAGAGTAGAAGTGCGACACTGTCTGGCTGGAAGTGGCATTATCCTTGTGGCTCTCTTGCATGAGGATCAACCAGGCGAGGCAGGAGCCGTGAACTGAGAAAGGAGAAGGGATGAAGGGGATGGAGTGTCCGGTGGCATGCGGGAGCAACCCGCAGATCCAGCAGTTCGTCGCATTTGCAGCAAGGTTGTGTTGGTGCAACAGTTGCACGAAGGAATTGTTCCAGAATTCCCTGCGCCTTTCTCGGATCTGAGGCGACAGAGAGATTAGGTGATGCTCTTTCATGGGAGTCGGTTGTGCAGTAGGTAGCAATGCCTCATGAGCCGGGGTGCTTTCCTCCAGAATCCAGAAGGAGGTCATGAGGAGGAGGCAGAAGAGGAAGACAATAAAGAGGGCGATTGTCTTTGATTTGTGCAAATTGTCAGTCTTTAGGTTTCTATAGTGGGTATTTCCTGTTGCTTCCATCATCTTCTTACCTGGCGCTTCCATCATCTTCTTATCTGGCGCTTCCATCACCTTCAAGGGGCTCGGTAGCGGGCAGAACCACAGACTTCATTTAGCTTCTCTCCCGGTAACCCTTGGTTGCGTTTAGGTCACCGTTCTGAGATTCAACTTAGTCCGTGGCCTACTTAGCCGAAGCTCCCTCCTTTCGTCGCAGGAAATACCCTTCTCTGGTTGGTACAGTGGGGTCAGAGAATTTTGCAAGTTCAAGTGCCCCAGTATCGGGATAACAGTTCAATGTTGGTCGGTCTTTGATCAGGAGCTCTTCTTGGGTGTTGACGTTTTCGGTCGTGGCCAGGTTCGCAGAGACCTTCCGGCAGTGATGTGCGTGCAGCCAGTGCCTCTTCCCCTCCACTCGAAGCGCCGTCCGTGTGGTAATCAGCACTTGCCAGGGGCCCGTCCACCGGGGTTCTAGGCTCTTGGTCCGTTGAAAGTTGCGGACTAGAACGACATCTCCCGGTTGGATATCGTGGCCGGGGCCCCTGGAAGCATCGGGAATGGCCTGCTGCACCTGTTGATGGATGACAGACAACATCTTAGTTAATTTGCACAAATAATCAGACAGTAGGACGTCCGGGACGTCATGAATGGAGGTTGGTTTGGGAGCAGTCCAGAGGTTCATCGGTCGCCCGAACACAACCTCGTAGGGGATCAAATGGTGTTTGGTGGGAGTGGAGCGCATCAATAGCAGGGCCAAAGGGAGAGCGTCTGGCCATTTAAGTCCGGTGGTCGCCACTATTTTTGACAATTTCAGCTTCAGTGTGGCATTATGGCGCTCCACCTGACCGGCGGATTGGGGATGGAAGACCGCATGAAACCTTTGCTTCACCCCCAACCCCTTTAAGATTAATTGGATAACCTCAGCTATTAAGTGGGGGCCATTGTCGCTCCATAAAATTCGACAAAGGCCATAGCGAGGAAAGAATTCTTTCAGTAGTACTTTGACAGTAGTCATGGCAGTGTTGTCACGGGTTGGATAGGCCTCTACCCATTTGCTGAAGGCACATACAATGACTAGTACATACTTCAAGCCCTGGCATCTCTCTAGTTGGATGTAGTCCATCTGAAGGACCTCAAAGGGGTGATTGGGGGTCCCAAACCCTCCCCGGGGTACCACAGTTCCTTTCCCGGGGTTGTGTTGCAAACAGATAAGGCACTGCTGGACTAGGCGTCTGGCTGAGTCGGGGATTTTGTCGTTGTGCCAGACTTTGGAAATGAGTTCGATCATGGGTGCAGATCCTATGTGTGCGGGGGAATGAGCCATTGTCAGTATGAGGATCGGGTATGAGTCAGGCAGCAACCACTTGTTTGCATCTTTTGTTCGCCAGCAGCCCTCATCATCCTTCAAACCCACCCCTGCCCATTCGGTCAGTTCGTGAGGGGTGCTGGCCGACTGGATGTCTCTTATCATTTCCCTTGCGTCAGTTCATTTCTCTGCTTGTGACCTTGTCACATACATGCGTGTCGCTGTCCTATTCTCAGCTGTGGTTCGTGCAGTGATGTCGGCCAGTGCATTCCCTTGTCCGACTAAGTCTGTCACCTTCTTGTGTGCCTGGCATTTGATCACCGCTAGTCGTGTGGGGAGGAGAACCGCTTCAATCAGGGCAGAAACCAGATCTCCATGAAGGATGGGGGTGCCGTGGGACGTCAGGAATCCCCTTTCCCTCCACAGGAGCCCAAAGTGGTGAACCACCCCGAAGGCATACTGGCTGTCCGTATACACGTTCGCGGTGGTCCCTGTGGCTATGATGCATGCTCGTGTGAGGGCTATTAGTTCCGCTGCCTGGGCAGATCGTTGTGTGATGCAGGCTGTCTCAACTATTGTTCGGGCTGTCGTTACTGCATAGGCAGCTGAAGTGGTGCCATCTGGGAGTTTGATGCAGGAGCCGTCTACCCATAGCTCTCCATCAGGGTCTGTAAAAGCAATGTCTCGGAGATCAACTCTACTCCTAGTCTGTTCGTCCGTGAGGGTCACACAGTCGTGTATGGGAGGCACGTCGGGGTCATTTTCAGGCAGGGGCAACAATGTGGCAGGATTCAAAGTCGTGCACCTCTTTAGTGTGATGTGGGGTGCAAGTAGAGTCAACTCGTACCCTGTCAGTCGTGCGCTAGTCAGGTGTTGGGTCTTTGTCTGGTTCAAAAGGGTGTCGACTGCATGGGGTACTAACACAGTGAGGGAGTTTGAAAGTACGATTCCTTCGCTCTGGCGGATAGAGACAGCAGCGGCAGCTACTGCTCGAAGGCAGGCAGGCAAAGCTCTGGCTACAGGATCAAGAGTGGCGGAGAAGTAGGCACAAGGGCGCTGCTTAGGACCAATTGATTGGGTTAGGACAGACAATGCACACCCCTCCCTTTCGTGGGTGAAGAGGGAGAAGGGTTTGGAGTAATCCGGGGTTCCTAGGACGGGTGCTGAACAGAGTGCATCCCGTAATTCCTTAAAGGATGCTTGACACTCAGTGGTCCAAGGAAGCGGGGAGGGGACATCTTTGGTCAACAGGGCAAGTAGTGGTTTCACAATGAGGCTGTAATTTGGTAACCACTGTCTGCAAAAAGAAGTTAGGCCAACCAAAGAGCGGACTTGCTTTTGTGTTTTTGGGACGGGGGTGTCTAAGATGGTTTGGATTCGGTCGGGTGTGAGTTTCCTCCCTTCTTTGGACAGGAGATGGCCTAGGTATGTCACTTGTGGCTGGCAGAACTGCAATTTCTTTTTGGAAACTTTATGGCCATTTTCTGCAAGAAAGTGTAGGAGTTGGACAGAGGCTGTGGTTGCGAGGGGGGTGGTGTCGGCCGCCAAAAGGATATCATCGACATATTGGATCAACACCACTCCATCTGGTAGCCGGAAGGCATCCAGCTGTCTTTTGAGGGCCTGGCTGTAAATGCTCGGGCTTTCAGTGTACCCCTGGGGAGCTCTACAAAATCGGTACGAGCGGGATTTTAAAGTGAAGCCGAAGAGATAACGGCTGTCTGGATGGATGGGGATAGAGAAAAATGCATTCTTGAGGTCGATAACAGTGAAGGTGGTGGCAGTGGACGGGATGAGGGTCAGAATGGTGGTGATATCTGAGACTACGGGGTATTGGGGTACAACCACTTTGTTAATCTCTCGCAGGTCGATGATGAAGCGGTACGCTTTCTCATCTCCTTCACCTTGTTTCTTAACAATAGGTAGGATTGGGCTGTTGCAGACGTTGCTAACCACTTCTTCAACCACTCCTGCATTCACCAGAGATTGAATAATCGCTACCAGTGCCTTCTCGCCCTCCGGGGATATCCGATATTGTGGGAGTTTCGGGAGCATAGCGTCCTGTCTTACAGTTACATGAATGGGGTCAATCATCATTCGTCCCACATCAGAGTCATTTTTGGCCCATAGGTACGGAGGCAGGGTATCAAGCAAGGACAGGTCAGCATCAGTCATGGAGCACATGTGCCGTGCAGGGCAGGATTTGGGTATGTCTGGGTTGTCGTACAGGATGACTCGGATTCCATCTGGGGAACACCTAATGGTAGCTCGAAAATGTTTCAGTAAGTCAATGCCCATAATGGCGTCAGGGGAGTTGGAGGAGAGCAGAAACGTTGTGTCAGTGGTGTTGTTTTCTAGGTCAAAGGTGATAGGTACGGACAGAGGGTTAGTGGAGGGCGTCCCATCGAAGCCTATCGATGTAATGTGTGAGCCAGACAAGGGTGCCCTTGGAATCAGTCGTTTTGATAACACACTACGTGTCGCCCCAGTGTCTACCAAAAATGGAGACTCTGTACCCAGGACCTTAGCGGTGACATAAGGACCTTGCTGGTCAACACAGAGCTCGACTGGATCCCTCCCTTGCCCCTGGCAGTCCTATGCAAAATCAGGGGTATTCTCACCGTCAGATAATTGATACTGATTCTGTCAGGGACGGTCAAATGTGTTCGATCTCCCTGATCTGTCATTGTTGGTGTCGTTTGTGTGCCCTCGTCCTTGTCCCCTATTTCTTGGTCCACCCGCTACGTCCTTGGGGTCCCTATCTCTGTTCATCTCTAGCAGAACCGGACACTGGGATTTCCAATGGCCGAATCCTTTGCAAAAGGCACACTGGTCGTTGCTAATGTCTCTACGTCCAGTGTGGGGTGTTGGGGTGTGGTCTTTAGGAGGTGGATTTCTAGGGGTGGTCGATTGGTAGTTCCCCCTGTGGGGTTCCCGTCCGACCGCTATACCTTGTATCTGGGCTATCATTACCCTTTCTTTCACATCTTTCTTCTTTTTCTCGGACGCCCTATCACTCTCATTTTTCTGGTGCTCGTAATACTGAGCCATCTGAAGGATAGCTGCGGGTTTGGAGGCCCCCCAACTACTCTCACTCGTCTGCAGTTTTTGGGAGACCTCTTGTGATAGACCCTTTACATAATTTTGTACAAACAGGTGCTGTCCGGTTGCGGTGGTCATGTCTTGGCCACTGTAGTCGGAGAACACTGTCTCGAATCGGGAGAAGTATTCTGACACATCTTCCTGGGGTTTCTGACGACAGGCCGTGACTATCGACCAATCTACCTTTTTCTCTGGGATCAGTGTCTTTAATTTCTGAACTAATTTGTCTGGGAGTTCTAATATGTCCTTTACTGGCTTTCTTCCGGGCTCTCGCTGTCTGTCTAGGTCACTGAGTTGCTTCCAGGTATGTCCGAACAGATCAGTGTGGTCAGCCTTCCGGATTTGCTTCCACACGTCAGCTGGCAGGCATATCCCGAAAAACAAGTCAATGTCCGCTAAAGTCATTATCGTCGAACCCAAGGCTGTGGCTATTTCGGTATAAAATGCTGTCGGGTTCTTTCTCAAATCAGGCAGAGTTTGTCTAAACGTTAGGATATCTTGTCGGTCCTATGGTTGGTAAACCCAATTGTACACAACCCTTCCTTTCGCATCTGCGTGATTAATATCATCGCTTGTTCCCTGACCACGTGGCGGTATCCAGTAAGGGGCCGCTTCTCTGATGGGCATCATAGTATTTGCTACTTCTACTGAGGTCGTTTCAGGGACTGTAACCTTGGCTTCTGGTTTTTGTTCCGTGAGGTGGCGGAAGACCTCAAGCGTCTGCATGAAGAGCTCCGTCGCCTCACGTTCAGTCCCATCTCCAACATCAATCTTCCTATACAGCGTTGTTAGTTTAGCGGGGCCCTTACTTTGATACCTATCCTCATATGCGTTCAGGGTGTGGTAGCTGAATCGCAAAATGAAATGCCGTCTGTGGCTGTCGGCATGCGAGTTATACATGCTCATTGTATATTCTTCGCTTTCCCTTCGTTCTACTAGTGTCTTTGCTATTTTGTCGATCCCATCCCGTTTATCTTTGCTCAATCTGTTTGATCTGGCTGGTGGTTGCTTGCTAGCCTCGGGGTCATCTAGCGGTGTTGTTAACGTGGCTGGTGCGGAGGCCGTGAGGGCTGGTGCACTAGCGCTGAGGTCACTCTCGCTCGCACTCGGGGCTTGCAAGTTTTGTTGGCAGGGGGCATATGGAGGGGGCATATAGATGATTGGGGGACCTAGTAGTAACTCATCGTTCGTCCGTTGTTTGGAGGGCAATTCAGGGTAGAGCGCAGAGGGAGTCCTAATAGGGCATTGACCCGTTGACCCATATTCTTGGTTTTGTGCAGCTTCTTTTCTTTCTTTTATTTCTTCTTCTAGTTGCTTAGCGGCTAGGTGGGCTGCCTTTCGTAATTCTTTCCCTATTTTTGCTTCTTCTCTTTTCTTCCGCTGTTCTGTTTGTTTGCGCCACATGCCAAGACTATCGAGCATAGTGGGCGTAGTCTTATTTTTCTGGAGCGCCATTTCCAATGTTTTTATTTTATTTTCATCAAAGGAACCTATCAGTGGCCACTGACTTTCAGGGTTCTTTTTCGTATATTTATGCCATAGCTTAGTATAAGCTATGGCGACTAGTCCATGCTTAGTGAACATGTCCTTATTAGGGGTGCCCTCCAGTGGAGCTGGATGGTTCATCTCTAATAAGCGCGCGGTCCGGGCTGTACAGGCTACCAATCAGTGGGGAGAAGATAGGCATGACGGGTTACAACGGGGACAAAAGTGTGCACTACCTATCTTATCACGGCGGACAAAGACTAGACAGAATATTTCTATTCTCCGTTGTTTGCCGGCGGTGAATACCTCGAAAGAACCAATACCGAACAATCAGTGTTCGGTCAATCAAACAATCAGTGGGGAGAATAAGTGGGTACGACGTGTTAAAGTTTTGCGTAACCCACTCTTTCTCTACCTGCAAAGAGAGACCTTGTTCTTCCCTGTTTGCAGACAAAGAATCTCCAGACAACAATCCACGAACGACAGTTCGGGAAAACAGTGGGGGAGGAAGATAGGCACGACGGATTACAATGGGGACAAAGGTCTGCGTTACCTATCCTTCACTGTTTGCAAAGAGAGAGCCTGTTGTTTTCTCCGTTTGCAGACGGTGAATCTCCAGAGGGATCAACAAAGCGTAATACTAGTATTATCCAAACCAAACAATAATTTCTTAATTTGTCGTGTTTACACGACCTTACCCGGACCGCACGGACGGTTTCCTGTCTTCCGAATCCAGCGCCCGATCGTCCTCTATTCTTCGTGATGTTCGCGGCACTCCTGATGGTTCCCAGTCAGGACCGTAGATCACTCGAGAGAGGTCTGTTCGGAACTAGTGAAGGTCGGATGATCGGCTGTCAGACGAGGGTCTATCGGACACGAGCTCTCCCGATCGTTGCAGTCGTTCACTCTGTCGTCGGGACCTCTCCCACTGGATCCACGTGTCGCTGATGGGCCCCACGCTTTGGGACGCCAATTGTAGAAAAAGGTAGAGCTATGACCTTTCTCAAGATTTGCCCGGCGCTAACCGCCTTTGTACCATTCAAATTACCAAGCAATGAGGCAGGCGCCGGAGACCAGAAGGCAGGAAACAGAAGTTTTATTCCGACGGAGCAGAACACATCAGATCGGACAACAAGGTATCGTCTCAAAGTGCTCTAACAGCCTCTCTGAGGCCTGGCCTCTTATACACTGGTTTATGGCATGTGACCTTTCTTTATTACAATCATAACATTGTGAAGTAAGGAAAAAGACATCCCCATAATCCTCGTGTCAATCCCACCCCCATATACCTTCACAATAGAGGTCCTCGACCTGCTGATAAGAGGAGGGGGGTCATCACGCAGCTGAGTGTTCCGCCAAGTCTTAGGATGTGTGCGCCTGATCATATCTCAGGGGGGTGGGGAGGCCCTGATCAATAGTGTGTCCTTTGAAGAGGGGCGATTCCATACAATGAGGGGCAGTAAATGGTATCTCCCGGCTTAGGCAATGGCCTCGGACCTGTGTGGACAGTCGGACACGGGGTAAGAGGTCATCAAAGGAGTGGTATTCATGCCGCGTGGACAATTGAGTGCGGAGGGAAGGTTCATCAACAGAGGGGCATTCATGGGAGGAGAGGAGGTGCTGGTCAGGCGCAGGCGTGACTCCCAAGGACAGGGTCATGCAGAAGGGTTAGGCTCATGAGAGGGAGGGAGGGGGAGCCAGGATGCGCGGAGGATGCTTGCTGGGTCAGAGGGGCGCGCTGGCGATCGATTGTGGACAGGGAGACCATGATACCTAAAATGGCTGTCGTGCACGTCGTACGTGGGTGACAAGCTGGCGCAGATGATGTTTAGCTCGCAAACTAAAATTCCACAATTTGGGAACTTTACGATGATCCGGCATGTGGAGAGGAGGCACCCCCAGAATTTTGCCCGGGAAAGTGTCAGGGCTCTGGCACAAGAGGGTCCCAGTGATGGGGCCTCTACATCCACTGGAGGAGCAACTACTTCTGGGAGGGGGCAATCGCAGGAGCTCGTGCCAAATATTCAACCTGCTTTTAACCATGGTGTCCTGAGATGCAGATACTGAAATCAACTCCTTACCTTTGGGGAGCAAAGTGTCCAGCTCATGGTTCGAGCATTGAAAAACCATCACAGCCCTTTCCACCCCTAATTTTTTTTCTTTTTTTTGCTCCTGTTGAGCAGTTTCCATTCCCTGTTTTTGTTCCTGTTTTGAAAAAAGAAGAAAACAAAAAGTTCTTTTCAGAACTACCTCCAATTCTCATCAAAGAGCTATATTCTTTAAAAAATGAAAAAGAGTAAGTGAAATGGAGTGCATTGATAATGGAAAGGAAAATGAGTAAGAAAGAACAGAAAGGTATGAGAGGAGAAAGGAAGTGAAGTAGGGGGACTGAAAGAAGGTGAATGTTGGGAAGGAAAGTAAGGAGAAGAAGAGTGAATATAGGGAATGTTGATATTCAAAGAAAATGTTGAAAAGGAACGGGGGTGTGGAAGGGTAAGAAAAGATGCATTGCTGGAGTTGAAGGCTGAAGGCCTCATTTATGAAGCCATGCGTCACCTTAACACCACCAGAGCATCATATTTACAAAGTGGTGCATCTAGGTAGATGCGTCACTTTGTAAGCCCCTGCGCCCATTATTCCTACATCAGGTGTAATGTATGCAAAAGGGACGTATTGCCGCTAGAAAGGGTCGTAGAGGTGACGCAGTGAAATCTATGAGATATCACTGCGTCACTTTTATGACGCTGTTGCGTCCAAATCTTACGCCTGTTTCACAGCAGGCGTGCAGGCCCTTTCACATGGGGCTTGGCCACATGTGAAAGGATACATTGCTGGAGTTGCTTCATTTTTGAGACACACTCCAGCAATGCATCACTTTTGCGCTAACAGATACGTCTAAAATACTGACGTATCTGTAAGAACTTCCAACATAATAAGTCATAAAATTAATATGACGCATGAGTAGAAGACTGAAGGACTCATTTATGAGGCCATACGTCACTTTAACACCACCAGAGCATCACTTTTTGTGACGTACCAGTGCTGTAAAAAATGCACCTTATTCAGTCATATTTACAAAGTGACACATCTAGGTAGTTGCGTCACTTTGTAAGCCCCTGCGCCACATTATTCCTACGTTAGGTGTAATGTATGCAAAAGGGACGTATTGACGCAAGAAAGGGTCGTAAAAGTGACGCAGTGAAATCTATGACATATCACTGCGTCACTTTTATGACGCTGTTGCTTCCAAATATTACGCCTGTTTCACAGCAGGCGTACAGGCCCTTTCACATGGGGCTTGGCCCCATGTGAAAGGATGCATTGCTGAAGTAGCTTCATTTTTGTGACACACTCCAGGATGCTTCACTTTTGCGCTTACAGATACGTCTGAAATACTAACGTATCTAAAAGAACTTCCAACATAATACGTCATAAATTTAATATGACGCATGAGTAGAAGACTGAAGGACTCATTTATGAGGCCATGCGCCACTTTAACGCCACCGATGCGTCACTTTTTGTGACGCACCAGTGCTGTAAAAAATGCATCTTATTCAGTCATATTTACAAAGTGACGCATCTAGGTAGTTACGTCACTTTGTAAGCCCCTACGCCACATTATTCCTACCTCAGGTGTAATGTTTGCAAAAGGGATGTATTGACGCAAAAAAGGGTCGTAGAGGTGACACAGTGAATAAACTGGGGGCCTCATTTCTGAAAAGTGACGCATCGCTGCGTGAAAACAGCGATGCGTCACTTTTCTGTGCGCACTCCTTAAGACATTCCAGATGTGTCATATTTAATGTATGACGAATCATGTCGCAAGGAGTTACAGATACGTCAGTATTTCTGACGTATCTGTAAACACAAAAGTGACGCATTGCTGAAGTGTGTCACAAAAGTGACGCAACTCCAGTAATGCGTCCTTTCACATGGGGAAAGCCCCATGTGAAAGGTCTTGCGTCAGTCCTACGCCTGCTGTGAGGCAGGCGCAAGATTTTGACGCAACAGCATCCTAAAAGTGACGCAGTGAAATCTCATAGATTTCACTGCGTCACTATTACGAAGCTTTTTGCGGAGGAACGCCCCCTCTGCATACATTATACCTGACGCAGGTATAATGTGGCGCAGGGTTTTAAAAAGTGACTCATCTACCTAGATGCGTCACTTTTTAAATATAGCGCAACGAGGCGCATTTTTTACACCGCTGGTGCGTTACAAAAAGTGACGCACAGGCGGCGCAAAACTGTCGCAAGGCCGTCATAAATAAGGCCCTGGATTTTCCCCATGCTTCGCTCCCCGGTGCGCTTCCCGGTGCGCGTACCGGGCGATCCCCCCGCACAAATCGAAAAAAAAAAATTTTTTTAAATGCCCCGCGGGACCCTATTTTAGCCCTCACATCAAAACTAGGGGGTCAGGAGGGGGTCTACCCTGCCCCCTTATAGTAATTTCTCCCTTTTTTTTATGTCACCTCTTGTGTCTCGATCCTACAGAGAAACAAGATGGCGGCCGCACCCGACTGTTTCGAATGTTTACAGACACCCGTGAGCCAATCAGCTTTCCGTGCGCAAGTCGTGTGGCGCGCCCGGTGCGCTCCCCGGTGCCCGTACCGTGGCGCGCTTATAGATATATATATTTTTTTTAACCTAAATTACTCAAAATCCACTGGAGCACATATCTTGAGACATAGCAAAGGCACATTGGGCTACCAGTCCCTACAATTTTCCCAAGTTTGGTGGAAATCCATTCAGCCGTTCAGGCTAAAAGTTAGGTCGACCGCCCTATGGAAATTAACATGGGGAAAACGCGTTTTGGGACCCCCCTTTTATCTTGGCCCCCGCTTGACGAATCCCCCCCAAACTTTCAGAGAAGGACCAGAGCTCGAAGAGGCCCCTTTGAGGAAATTTTCAGGCAGATTCGTCAACGGGCGCCAAAGTTATTCCAAATAGAATTTTGAGATTTAACATTGAAAAAAATCCTAACTATAACTACCTACTGGCGACCGCCAGTAGGTAATATATATATTTATATATATATATATATATATATATATATATATATATATATATATATATATATATATATATATATATATATATATATATACACACAAGTCGCACTCCACCACTGCTGTTGAACTCATTGTGGGTGCTACTGCAAGTGTGATGGTAGAAATTATAACATTATATTAAAGCTCACTAAGTTCAGCAGAGCACTCACGGCGTTGTCCGCCATATGTTTAGTAGGTGCAGATGTGTTTCTGTGAAAAATTGCCTTTCCCAATGTTTACTATTCACATTAACAGTCAGGACTCTGGAGGTTAAATATATGGAACCTCGTCCCCATAGATGGATTCAAATGATTTTAACATAGATGAAGGACTGCAATAATTACATACCGATTTTGGCCGCCATGTCTGTGTTAGTGATCATATATTTCATACTTTTCTTGCTGACTCCAATGTCTTACATTATCACCTCAATAGGTAAGTCCAAAATAGAATCCTTACATTCAAGGCTTGCCAAAATACTAATTATATCTGCAATGTTTTTACGCATTCAACCTCCATTCACGCTACATGTGGCCATACCCCTTGCCTGCCACTGGATCCCATTCAGAGATATATTCTGCAGGAGTCAGTCCATTAGAGGAATGTTAGATTGAGGCTCAGATTTCACTTGTAAAAAACCAGTGAAATTCAGTAGTTATAGTTACCTCAGCTAACTATAATTTACGCCTGCAATGCACTGCTTATTACCCCACATATTACATCACTCATGACAAGGATCAGTGACATCACTGATGACATCACTAATGACATGTCAAATGACATCACTGATGACCTCATTCACAGAACCACTCACACACCCTCTCACATCCCTATAAACTCTCAAACACCCATTTGCATACCCATTCACAGACCCATATATGTTCTCACGCAACCACTTTCCTATCCATAAATTCACTCACACAGCCACTTACTCACCCATACAGCTGTTCATACAACCAGTCACTCAGTTCACTTAGTGATTTCTAAGTTTTTTATATTCTATTGTCCATTGCACATTCTACATCATATCTACGTAATGGACCATGAGCAAATGTGTCCTGTGACCTTGTGGCAACGTAATTGTTTCGTGTGCATATTTATCCATAAACCTGTGATAGTATGAATTCTCATATAGAGAAGAAAAAATAGACTGCAAGAGGTAAATTTCCACCAAACAAGGATACTTTCTCTTAACAATATTAAGCAAGTGCTGCTTTGGTTGGTTAAGATATCCTCATATACCACGGCATCAAGAATGCACATCAGCAGCAGCCTGTTGGTTTTCACTTGCCATCTTGTGAGGCTACCCATCTCCTCTCTCGCCGGCCTCCCCCTTGCCCACTGTGAGTGAGTTCCTTGCTCAGGTCACTTGCAAACCTGTACTATTGTGAGGACAGAGGGTATTATGGAGGGGCATGAGGAAGGTCTCCAAATCTCAACAGGGTATGGAACATGGGGTACACTTGGTCTGCACTATTTCTTATCACGCCTCTCCTGGAACAGCCTCCCAGGGTAAGGAACGGGGTTAATAAATTGAGTAAGTCCCATACTGCAGTATTGCTGAGATCTGATAGTAGGCCGCACCCCTTTTCTCCACCAAACACACTACTAGTAGGGGGATGAAGTCCCCTTGGCTATTGAGGGTCCTTGAGGCCCAACTACCCTTCCTGTTACCTCCAGCAAGTCCCACACATTGGGTTTGCTGAGAGGTTTTTGGTGGCCGTGCCCGCTTTATTCTCCACTGTGCAAACGAGCCTCCGGGCGCACTACTATTTGGGGAATTAAGCCCCCTTGGCTCTTGAGGTTCTTGCAGGCCAACTAGCTCTCCTGTTACCTTTAGTAAGTTCAACACAGCTGGATTTTTGAGAGGTGGTCAGAGGCCAGGCACCCTTTCTCCACCACACTGCAAACATGCCTCCTGGTGATTTTCTGCTTGGGGGATGAAGTCCACTTTAGTCCTGAGGCCCTCAGGAGGAAAGGGGATCTCATTGTCATTTCAGCAGTGCGCCGAGAGGCACGTTTGCAGAGTGGTAGAGAAAGGGATGTGGCCTTCACCCACCTCTCATAAATTCCACTGCGTGGGGTTTACTGGAGTTAACAGGTGGGCTAGTTGGTCTCTAAGGACCCTAAGCAGCGAAGGAGACTACATCCCCCAACCAAGAGCACACCAGGAGGCGCGTTTGCAAAGTAGTGGAGAATGTGCGCAGGGCCTCTGGCGAGTTGCCGGATTCAGATTTTTTTTTATTTGAGGAAGGAGGCTGAGTCACCCCCACCTGAGGGCAATTTAGGCCCCGGGGACCTCATCCACCGGGGCTAGGTCTTTGTTTGTATTTTAAGGGGGCTCTGTGGCCCCCCTCCCCAGACTGATTTTGTCCAGGGGACTCCACCCCAAGGGCCCAGGCATTAAAAAAAAAAAAAGAAATGAGAGCAGCCCGCCTCCCAGGCCATTTTTTCTTTTGTTTTTTTTCTTTTAAGGAAGGGGGACTGCTCAGCCCCCCTTCCCAGGCCGATTTTGGCTCTGGGGGCCCCCTTCCCCTGGGCCCAGCCATTTCTATTTTTGAAGAAAAAAAGGAAAGGGGGCCTAGCGGCCCCCCTCCCGGGCCTTTTTCGGCCCGGGACCCCATCTCACAGGGCATGGCCATCTCCTTGGGGACCGCATGGGGTGGCTGAAGCCCCCGCTGTCCCGGATGGCTCCCTCCTCCTGCATTGCTTTTGACACCCAGGGAGTTGTTGACATGCAGAATGCTGTCACTTGTTTAAACTGGAGCACTTGTTTGCTTTGGGAACGCAGGAGCAGTGCTCCCACCATCCCATAGTGAACTGCAAAGTCCCAGGGGTGGACACTCTGGGACATTGCTGGAGCCGGGATGGGGTGGTTGTCTTTAGGGCCATTTATGGCTCTAGAAGGGGGGATTCAGCCCACCTACCATTTTCAAAATAGCCCCAGGAGGTAGTGGTCCCCAGGGCAGCAGGGGTGCGTGGCCCCACTGCATTTTATTATACTAGCCCCTGGGAGTTGGTGGTCCCCGGGGCTGCGTGGTGGGGACAGAGCCACCATGCATCCTTTTTCATTATAGCCTGGAAAGGTGGTGATCCATAAATTATAATTATAATAAAATATAGCACCGGGAGATGGTGGTCTCTGGGGCTGCAATGGGGATGTCTGTGCCCCCCCCCCCTACACTTCAAAGTATTATTCTCGGGACATGACCCACCCGGGGGCCTAAAGTAAATGAAGCACAGGAGCATGTGCTTCTTTTTTTTAATTTTCAGCCAGATTCGCAGATCTACGGCGAATCCCAGTGAAAATTTTATAGAAATGCTTTTTTTTGGCCTAGGAGGTCAGGGTGTTCTAGCCTGCCCCTTTTCTTTTTTTTAAATGTTTTTTTCTTGTGACTTTGTTCAACCGAGGCACAAGATGGCTCCCACACTTCCTGTTTTGAAGTGTTGGCAGCCAATCAGCTCTCGGGCACGAGATCGGGATTAAATGCGGCCACAGTTGTATATCTGAGAAATATTTAAATTTCTCAGGAACTACTGAATGGATTTACATCATTTAACAAAAAGAGTGCTTTCTGGACCAAGAGCTACCTTTTTTCCAAATATAGTGTAATTCTGTTCAGCAATTCGAGCTGTAGACGTGTCTAAAGTTTCCTATGGATATTAACATGGGGGAAAAAGCAGTTTGGGACCCCCCTTTTTCTTGGCCCTCGCATGACGGATCATGCCCGAAATTTTCAACAAAGCATCCGAAGAAAGAGGTGAATTAGATTTTTAAGATTTTACGAAGATTCGTCAGACGGTGCCAAAGATATTGGCAAATGCTGTTCGTATGGAAACTAGGTCCTAACTATAACTACATACTGGCTACCTCCAGTAGGTAATAATTGTGTGTGTATATATATATATATATATATATATATATATATATATATATATATATATATATATATTCAATGAAAAAACCATAGGTTTTAGCCCATATATAGTTAGGGATTAGCATTTACAAAACCTTATTTTACTCGCATAAAACCATTGAAATTCGCATATATAGTTAGATGCGCTAACTATATATCGCGCACCCGCAATCCACTGCTGATGATGTCACATATTACATCATTCATGACATGCTCAGTGACATCACTGATGACATCACTGATGACATCTCAAATGACATCACTGATGACATCACTGATGACATCTCAAATGACATCACTGATGACATCACTGATGACAACATCCAGTGACTGTATGTTTCTGTAAAGTTAAAATATGTCTTACATATTGAAGAATGAGTGGATGTATAAGTGTCTGGATGAAGGATTTAGTAGGTGCATGACTGACTGTATGAGTGAGTGATTAAATGTGTCTCACTGAGTGAATGGGTTAGTGACTAAACTGTCTTAATTTGTGCATCATTATGTCTGTTGTTCTGTAAACTGCTGCATGTGTTGATCAGTAGCTATATGAGTAACTATATGGGTTATTGATTGGTTGCCCAAGTATTTGTATGGGAGACTGAGTGTGTGTGGGTGGCTGGGAGGTGTATGACTCTGTGCATAGATGTGTGAGCAGTTGATTCACTAGATGTATGGGTTCAAAAGTGCATGTGGAAACAGCTGTATGGGCGGTTGACTGTGTGCATGAGTGTATTGGTGAGTGAATGGATATCTCAGTGCTACATTTCAAAGTAAGTACATATGTAAAACACAGTACATGTGAGAATTGACATATATAAATAACTGTGCATAAGAGACAGTGAATGTGTGAGTGGCTGTATGGATCATTGTGAACTTGTATCAGGGATTGTATAAGAGAGTAAATATGTATTAGTATATGTTTGAATAAGTAAGGTGTGTATAACTGTATAGTAGAGGAAATGGAGGTGTGATTGATTCTTTGCATGACTGACTAGGTGTGTGAGTAACTCCATGGATGAGTGACAGTCTGTGAGTGTCTGTTTACACTGAGTGTATCTAAGGTTATATTAGAGTCTGAAGAGGTTCATCGTATTATCACATGAATGATGTCATTAGTGATGTGCTCAGTAATGTCAAATGAGATGTCAAATGAGATGTCATCAGTGATGTCATTTGAGATGTCTTCAGTGATGTCATCAGTGATGTCATCAGTGATGTCATCAGTGATGTCATCAGTGATGTCATTTGAGATGTCATCAGTGATGTCATCAGTGATGTCATTTGAGATGTCATCAGTGATGTCATCAGTGATGTCACTGAGCATGTCATGAATGATGTAATATGTGACATCATCAGCAGTGGATTGCGGGTGCGCGATATATAGTTAGCGCATCTAACTATATATGCGAATTTCAATGGTTTTATGCGACTAAAATAAGGTTTTGTAAATGCTAATCCCTAACTATATATGGGCTAAAACGTATGGTTTTTTCATTGAATTTCAATGGTTTTTTAATAGCAAATATCAAAAGCTGTCAAATGTCAAGTACATGATAGGTAAAAACATTTTCGTGTTTATGCACGCTGATGTGCTTTGAACGCTGCCCCCCCCTCCGCCCTCCCTCTTTTCTCTTAGCAATACTCTCTCTTTGCAGATAGTGAAGGGTAGTTAACGCAGGCCTTTGCCCCCGTTGCAATCCGTCGTGCCTGCTTCTCTCTCTATTTGATTGATTGCTATCCAAGCATTTACTGTTTTAGAATTGGTTCTCTTTGGTTCATTCTGTATTTACAAACAAGCACATAGTCGCAATACTCTGTTTAGTCTTTGCAGATAGTGAAAAATCGTTTAAAAAAACAAAAGGAATCGAGCAAAATCAGTAGGCCACTAATGGGATCTGTTTTTGACCTCGCTAAAATAGAAACATTAAGAACAACCCCTCATGAGAAATCGAAACTAGTGAGATGAACTTAGCTCCACACCATGATGGCTGCAAGACAGCTTGGCTCCGCCACCCACCCCGCCCAAAATAACGACAAACCCTATGCAAATATTATAAATATATAAAACACACCAGCAAAGTAACAGGGTAAAACGTTTTATTAAATAACTATATACATGGCAGCCTGCTGCACCATCGATCCAAATGCCTTTTGGTGACTCTTCCATTGTGAACATTGTCCCACAATCCGTTTGACCTGAAACGATTACACAAATAAAACATTTGTGAGTTTTAAATTTCCGGAGAAGTATAATTCACCAATAGTTTTCTCTGTAGATCTTTTTCCATTAACAATCCCAGTTCCATCACCCGCCCAGGATATCACTACTGTTAGTTGTCATTGTTGCTTCTGTTTTAATAAAAAATGTTTTAAGGTGTTTACTGTTTTTGTTGCGATGTATATATTAATAAGTTATTAAAGTGTTATAATCCTACTAATTTTTTTATCGATTATTGCTGTTTGAGATATTCCCTGTCTACAAACAGAGAAGAATAGAAATATTCTGTCTCCCTTTGCAGATAGTGAAGGATAGGTAATGCAGACTTTTGTCCCCCGTTGTAATCCGTCATGCCTGATTGATTGATTGATTGGCTGGACATTTATTGTTCAAGGAATAGTTCTTTTGAGGTACTCTCTGTTTGCAAATAACGTGGAATAGAAATATTCTGTCTAGTCTTTGCAAGTAGTGAAGGAAGGGTAATGCGGACCTTTGTCCCCCGTTGTAATCTGTCATGCCTATCTACTCCCCACTGATTGAGAAACTAGTTCCACCCGGACCATTTATTAGAGGTACCTCATCTGACTCAACCGGAGAGAACCCCTAATAAAGAAGACATATGTAAAATACGAAGTAATCCCTGTATCCTGTTAAACAGAACCTTTAGCATGAAACACACTTGAAAAGGAAGGGAAAGAAATCGAACAAAATCAGTAGGACTCTGATGA
Organism: Lissotriton vulgaris; assembly: GCF_964263255.1. NCBI lineage: Eukaryota > Metazoa > Chordata > Amphibia > Caudata > Salamandridae > Lissotriton > Lissotriton vulgaris. The sequence goes on from NC_141689.1 coordinate 1,998,781,295, forward strand.
GTTTTTGACTTCGCTAGAAATAAGAAACATGAAAGTGGTGAAAGAAGCCAAGCTTGACGTTACGGCAGCCACAAGGTAGCTAGGCTCCGCCACCCCCCCACTGCTCCAAGCATGTCTGTCCCACCGCCCGCCACGCCCAATAACGGTAACATGAAATAAATACAAATCAGCAGATACCTACCCCCATTCCGGAAACTCCCGAAGTGCAACAGGTTCGCGGCTACGCCCATCCGGAAGACGAGGCCTTCGGCACGTGTAGGGCGAGTCCTGCTGGCAGCCGTCGGCCGGGGAGGTCATCCCGTAAGGTGGGCCAGGAGAGGAGCCAAGGCCGACGGGATTCTTCTTCTTTCTTAGATAATGGCTGCGACAACGGGGGGGGATGTCTTGCACATGCCACCGACCCCCCCCCCCTCGTATCTCCTGGTCTGGCCCCGGCTCGATATGAGCTCCCCGTTCGGGCCTGAAGCGGCGCCCTGCAGGCCACGGGGGGGGATGTCTTGCCTCTGCCTCCGACCCCCCCCCTCTTATCGCCTGGTCCGGACATCACGGATATCAACGCCAGGTGTCGGCGTGGGGTGCGCTGGGAGGGAGAGGCGGCGCGAACAAGCCTCTCCCACCCCCACAGGTGAGGGCCCCTCGGCTGCACCCCCAACGCTCCACTCACCCAACAAAAGGGTTCCTCCACTCTTGCGATACAGCGACGCTGCATTCACCCGACAAAAGGGTTCCTCCACTCTTGCGATGCAGCGACGCTCCACTCACCCAACAAAAGGGTTTCTCCACTCTTGCGATGCAGCGACGCTGCACTCACCCAACATAAGCGTTTCTCCACTCTTGCGATGCAGCGGCGCTGCACTCACCCGACAAAAGGTCTCGTCCACTATTGCGAGGCAATGATGCTCCGCTCACCCAGCGGGGGTCTCGTCCACTGTTGCGGTGCAACGGCGCTTCTGAGTTCAACTAGAAAATGAGTCCTGCATCCAGAAACGTTCTCCTCAACTCTGAAGATTCTATAAGAGCAACGGGGGCCCCCGACCCCCGATGGGGAATGACTGCCATGATCACCCACGGAACGACCACGACGTAGCCGCGGGACATCGGCGCGCTCATGCCGGCGCCGGCCTCAGTCTTGAAATCACCAAAATCCTGCAAGACTACCAACTTGATCAGTTCCGGTGGGACACCAGTATGACCCGGTAGGAGAGATTTTTACCTCCCACCCCTCTTTGACTGATGGTTCATGTCGCCAGTCCCCTCTACTACCCTTCAACGAAAACTTTTAGACTGCCGAAAGAGGTCCCGGTCCAACCACGAGTTGGTGCAGACATTTTGACTATACTTGGACCTTCCTGACCTCACCCAAAATGGCGCCGGTACAAATGAAACTATTGTGCCCCGATTGCTCAGCCTTGATATCATGAGATATGTATGCAGTTTTTAGCACATGAATTGATATGGGATAAGACTGATTATATGTTCGGACAATTAATTGATCCGGGATGGGTATTGATTATACATTCGAACAATAAATTGACATGGGACTTGTACTGATTACACATTCGGACAATGAATTGATATTAAGTTCTAATGCATCATTGATTACTGTATTTATTGAAGGTTATAATTGTCGACACTTTTGGTACTTGCTCACAATGAATTATCGATATGATTTTGTTGCACTTGTCGCACTTTTTACTGATTATATATTCGGACAATGAATTGATCCGGGATGGGTATTGATTATAAGTTCGAACAATGAATTGACATGGGACAGGTACTGATTAAACGTTCGGAAAATGAATTGATATTAAGTTCTAATGCATCATTGATTACTGTATTTATTGAAGTAATACTGATCTCTCCGCATGAAATTAATTTTCCACATGCTATACAAGTCAATCTCATCTGCCCAAAGTTCTTTTGCAGATTTGGGACCGTTTCCCTTGCCTCTGACTCACTTATTGCTAAGTCATTGGTGGATGTTTTTGCCGGTCGGGGGTTATCCCCCAAATCTCGAAGTTGTGCTTTAGAATAATTAAAAGGGTGCCACCTCTCCATGTGCCGATGCATGGTATGATTACCATAGCAATATTTTTTTTCGGTCCCTCTCGAGAGTTTTTTTTTTGCAGATGAGGCAGGTAACGAACCTGGCTTTAACTTTCTTTTCATGAGAAGGAAAAGAAAAAAAAAGCCAGATAAAATTCACTTTCACATGGGACGTTCTTGGCATTTCTTTTAGTTTTTTAATGTACATGTTCATAAAACGATTACACAAATGAAACATTTGTGAGTTTTAAATTTCCGGAGAAGTATAATTTACCAATAGTTTTCTCTGTAGATGTTTTTCCATTAACAAACCCAGTTCCATCACCCGCCCAGGATATCACTACTGTTCCCCATGTCATAAAACCTTAGGATGTTCAATAACTGAAACAGCTAATATGGGTTTACTTACAGGGGACATCTTTTGTTCTGTTTTGTAAAGTAAAACTATTGTGAACGCAAGTATTATACATAGTAAGTGTTTAATATAGCATTTGTCAGTCATTGGTTAAGCAGCTAGGACCTGTTCACTCTTGACACCCCAGGTGCTGTGTATGTTGCACTATAGTGCTGCATCGGGAATACGGACAACCCTATTGATGTTGATTTTTCATTATTGATTATTGTAAAGAAATGGCGACTCCCCCCTTTAGCAGATTAGCTAAATCCTTGCGTAATTTGGGCATAAAAGTTATATTATTGGAAGTAGATGGTTATAGTTCTGGTTAATTTCCATTCAGAATGTCCTACACAGCACCACTCTAGGTAAATATGCTGCCTTGGGACTATTCGCACAACAGACCGCTACTGACCATTGTTGCTTCTGTTTTAATAAAAAATGTTTTAAGGTGTTTACTGTTTTTGTTGCGATGTATATATTTATAAATTATTAAAGTGTTATTTTTCTTCTACTTTTTTGTGAGTGCTATATATTTTTAATGTGACACATAATTGTGAAGACTTTGATGTACAAAAAGGCATCCCTGGAATCTTCCGCTTCAGGCTCGGTCCCACACACCCTCACAGTGAGAATCCCCTCTCCAATCACAATACAGGATGGTTATCAGATTGCAGGAACGCGTGTAGTGTGACAGATCTCATCGGGTGGGGGCCTTGATCTACTGTAACTTCTTTGAAGAGGGGTGATTCTTTACAGTTGAGGCCATAAACTACATCTGCAGGGCTAGGTGATAGCCTGGGACGGGCCTGGACAATCGGACACAGAGGAAGAGGAGTGTCAGAGGGTGCGGTAGTGAATAGGGTGAAAGGCAGGTGTTGGGCGGGCACAGGGTGTGATTCTCAGAGAAGAACAGCGCAGATGGGAGGAGGTTTCTAGCCCATACATGAGAAAGAGAGCGGGAGTGGGTCTGGTCAAGGCATCTAAAATGGCTGCCGTGCTCAACAAAAGTGTGGCATTGCAAAAAAGACAAGATGGCGCAGACAATGTTTATCAATAAGGATTAATTTATAACAATTATTTAAAACAAAATATTTACTCGCAGTGACAACATGGTGGTCAACAGTTCCTGATTTCCATCGAATCGAACGTTAACAGACGTCACGCAACAAAAAAAAAACGCTCACGCACAGCCGCTGGAAGACATGTATCAACATATATGAGCCTCCTCAGCCACCCTCAGAAAACAAAAGGGGTCAGGATACGTCTCCCGTACTCCCTTATACCTAGTAATTTAATGAAATCGAAACACAAAATGGCGAATTCACGTTTCGCTACCAGTTTGCGAACCGAGAAGCGCTTCTACCGCGAAAAATCACATTTTTATTATTTGCCCCACGGGGACCCTTTAATAACCCCAACATGATCACTAGGGTGTCAAGAGAGGTCTACCTAGCCCCCTTTCATTAAATTCCCCCTTCGTTTTTCTCCTCCTCTTGTCTATCGATCCTACCGACAGACAAGATGGCGGCCGCACCGGACTGTTTAGAATGTTGACAGACACCGGAGAGCCAATCAGCTTCGCTACGCAAAGCTCTGTTACGCGAAAAGTACACGATCTGGAGCGCTATCTGGGACGCTGTCACAGATATACCTGTTTTTTAAACGTTAATTTCTCAAAATCCACTGGAGCACATATATTGAGACCCAGCAAAGGCACATCGGGCTAACAGTCCCTATAATTTTGCCAAGTTTCGTGCAAATCCATTCAGCCGTTAATTTGTGAACCGAGAAGCGCTTCTACCGTGAAAAATCAAATTTTTTTAATTTTCCCCACGGGACCCTTTAATAACCCCAACATCATTCCTAGGGGGTCAAGAGGGGTCTACCTTGCCCCCTTTCATTAAATTCCCCCTTCGTTTTTCACCTCTTCTTGTCTCTCGATCCTACAGAGAGACAAGATGGCGGCCGCTCCGGACTGTTTAGAATGTTGACAGACACCGGAGAGCCAATCAGCATCGCTTCGCAAAGCTCCGTGACGCGAAAAGTACGCGATCTGGAGCGCTATCTGGGACGCTGTCACAGATATATAAATTTTTTAAAACGTTAATTTCTCAAAATCCACTGGAGCACATATATTGAGACCCAGCAAAGGCACATCGGGCTAACAGTCCCTACAATTTTGCCAAGTTTCGTGCAAATCCATTCAGCCGTTCGAGCTAAAAGTGAGGTCAAACGCCCTATGGAAATTAACATGGGAAAAACGCGTTTTGGGACCCCCCTTTTTTCTCGGCCCCCCCTTGACGAACACCCCCAAATTTTCAGGGGCTGCTCAGAAACAAAATGTGCCATTTTCCTGAAAATTTCAGCCGATTCCGTCCACAAACGCCAAAGTTATTAGACATAGAATTTTCAAAAGTTCCATAGACAAATAATCCTAACTATATATACCTACTGGCTATCGCCAGTAGGTAATATATATATATATATATATAATATATATATATATATATAAACCAATTCCTCAGACCTCCACGGGACGTGGCGAAAGAAGAGACGGACCCCACGGCTTCAGACAAGATGTTATTTTTATTGTTAACCTTCCAAGCGACGCGTTTCGAGTACCAAGTACTCTTGTTCACATATATTTATACATATAAACGCGCCTGAGGTTACAACACTAGCAGTAAAGCACTCAAACAACAGGAAGGTTCACCTCTTAACTTTTAATCTGCGGTACAGGCGAGTAAGGCATGCAGGTAAGTAAAGCAGTTTCAGCGCTTTGCCTTATGTGTTTCGAATGCCTCTTCATCAGAGGCTTTGCGTGGATGCGGCCAGCGGTGGACATACCCACATAGATTTGCTCGCATCCACATTGGTGCATTATGGGAGACGAAGCCCGTTATTCCATGGTGAATCGATGCACTCTTAATTGCTGCTGTGTTTCAAGGCTCTACAAGAGCCCCCCGCTTGCCTGCTCGCCTTTATCCTCTGCCTGCTGTTCCACCATAGGATAGGTGTATCCAAATCCCAGGCAGCCCCCAGTGATCGCTAGTGTGGTAACCTCAGGAACGTATATATAAATATGTATTTATTCAATGAAAAAACCTTAGGTTTCAGGCATGTTATAGTTAGAAATTAGGGGGGTGCACTCTCAATTCTGAGAGATGTCCTCCGGGTTCCGCAAAAGTCCTTGCAGGAAGGTTTCTTGAATGATTGGTTGAAAGGTAGCTTGTCTCCTTCCCAGTATAAGAATTGGCTTGGTAGTTTGGTTTGCCCTGTTCCCATCATGCACTGGGACAGGAACAGACTAATTTGCATATAGCCAGGTTCTGAAGCTGGGATGGTGCAGAGAGCTAAAAAACGGTGATGGATCAAGCCCTGATCTCTTGACTGGGTAGGAGTATTCTGCATCATTCAGAAACTCTGTCCATCACCTTTTCCAAAATTGAAAGGTAAATAGAACACTTTTAATCATGAAAGATATTCAAGTATTTATTCATGTATTTCACTCCTTGTTGCATTCACAAGTATATTCCATCATCAAATTCCATTTTTGCACTCAAACCATCCCAATGCATTTCGGCATTAAAATCATGCCTTCATCTGGGGATATGTTCTGTAAATGAAGAAAACGTATTTGTACTTTACATGGAGTATAGAATGTTCAATACCTACATGGTGATATGAGTAAATAATAATGTGAAGATTTTTACGGTGGATAAAAACGTGCTTAAAATCATAATAAAGGTGACACTCGAGATCAGAAAAGGGTGTACTCTGTGAAATTAGTGTCACAATCAATTCATGCGTGCAACATGTTTTAGAGCGCGCCTGTTGAGAAGGGTATTCTGTTGCGCTTGATCGCTATAAAAGAAGATTGAAAGGAAGCGAGTTTCGCGCTGGAGTTTTAAAACTCGTGCTCTGTTTACCAAGCGTACATGCATTTAGTGACGAACGGTTATACGGGTTGGTTGCTTACCGTAAGTGTGCGAGATAGATTCCCAAACGCCGACAATCTAAACTGTCACCGGGTTCGAGCGAGGTTGTGACCCGGAAGAATATATAATGAAGAAGTGACGCGGAAGCGAAGTGTAGCGAGATAATTAAAGGGGACGTGTAAGAGCCGTTCCACCATTGCGGTTAAATATAGCAAGTGGGATGTGAAAAGAAGTGAAATAGTGTGGAAAAAAGACCAGCTGTGAATCGGGTTACAAGGATGACATGTGCGAATAAACTGTATATAGAGGTGGGATTACAATAACGATAATAATCTGATCTCGGACACATAGTAAATAATACATTCATAGAAAACCTAACAACTAAAGATAACAAATAAATGCCATTAATACACCAACCTAAATGAAAAATGATCAATGTAACCAATAAATTACTCTCAGTAAAAGTATCAAACTATAGGTGGTATTGCGAGCTAACCACTGTACGTATATAGGGAGCCTTAAGCTGAAATATCAGCACATCAAAGATAACATAAATAGCCCACTCGGTCATTCAGACCCAGCGGTTTCATGCTGCACAACGTGAAAATCCAATAGTTTTCTCTTCTCAAAAGTTCAATATGATTGTCTTTGCCTTCTTGTTGTTTAATGGTTTCCAAAGAACAGTATCGTAATTGGCTGATGCCATGTCCTGCTTCCAAAAAATGCTGTGCGACTGTAGACTTGAGTTGTTTATTTCTTATGTTAGACTTGTGTTCGTTAAGTCTTACTTTTAGTTTCCTTTGGGTTTGTCCAACATAAATTTTGCCGCATGGACATTTCAACATGTAGACTGCATTGCTGGTATCGCAAGTCGCTGTTGCTCTAACCTTGATTGTGTTGCCCTTCATTGGGTGATTAACAGTATTCCCTTGGATGACACTATTGCAGTGGTTGCAATTTCTGCATGGGATAGTTCCTTTGAATTCAGTGGTAGTTTGGTGGGATCTTTTCAAGACTTCTCCTATATTTTTGGCTCTGGTATATGCAAATGTGGGATGATTATCAAAAATTTTGTTAAAGTCAGGCTCTATCCTTAGGATTTCCCAATGTTTTCTGATGATTTGTTTGAATTTGTTACTGGATGTTGAATATTTGGAAACCACGGTAATTGAATCTTTGTCGGATGTTGGTGTGTTAGACAATAGCTGGCTTCTGGATTTGGTTTCACATCGTTGTTTGGCCTGGTCGAGGACATGGTGTGGGTACCCTCGAGATTTGAATCTCTGTAGGGTGGTCTGTACCTCTTTTTGAAAATGATCGCTTTCCGAAGTGATCCTTTTGGCTCTGATAAGTTGGCTGTATGGCAGATGATTTTTCAATGGTTGTGGATGGAAGCTGGAATAATGCAATGTATTGTTTCTGTCGGTCTTTTTTCGGAATAAGCTAGTGATGAATCCTGTGGGAGTATTGGTGACTTTGACATCAAGGAAGGTTATGGCTTCAGTGTGGATTTCATGTGTGAATTGGATACGCTGATCTATGGTATTCAATAATGACAATTGTTGTTGCAAGATATTTTTAGGGCCCTGCCATATTAAGAAAATGTCGTCTATGAATCTTACAAATATTTTCAAGTTATCAGTCCATTCTGTTTTGTTGAGAATGTGGTCTTCTTCAAATCTGTGCATGAAAATATTTGCGTAGGCCGGTGCTGTCGAATTGCCCATAGATGTTCCCGTCATTTGTTGGTACCAGTCGTCTTTCCATGTGAAGTAACTAAAAAATAATGTGAATTGTAGAAGTTCCATTAGAAAAAGTTTTAAATCATTGTCCAAATCAGTTCTCAATAAACAGTATTCAATGGCCTCGATCCCCATAGAGTGCGGGATAGATGTGTATAGAGATGATACATCCACTGTGCATAGTAATGTTTGACTGTGGTCCTCTATTTGCACTTGATTGAGTTTATTGAGGAAGTCTGTTGTATCTCGAATGAAAGTTGGTAGCGAGATAACAATGGGCTGGAAATATTTATCAAGAAATTTTCCCACTGGATCGTGGATGCTGCCGCATGTAGACACAATAGGCCTACAGGGAGGCGTTTGTGCGTCCTTGTGTATCTTGGGAACCAAGAAAAATTTGGGACTTTTAGGATTTTTGGTGGTTAGGTACTTGATGGTTTTGTCAGAGATTACATTATTTTCAAAAGCTGTATTCAATATTTTGTCTAGTCTTTCCTTGAATCGAATGGTCGGATTGTTTGGTAATTTCAAATAGGTGTTGGTATCCGAGAGGTGAAGTGATGCTTGTTGGTCGTAGTAAGATGTGTTGAGAATTACAATAGCTCCACCCTTATCTGCTTTCACGCAGGTGATTTCGTTGTTGTTAGCAATTGATTTGATGGTGTTGATCTCCTTAATGGTGAAGTTCTTGTGTTTAGATTGGCGATTGCAGTTGAGTTTAGATAAATCGTTTCTAACAAGAGTCTCATAAGTATCAAGGGTCTTGTGTGAGACAGGTGCTAAAAAGTTGCTTTTTGGACGTAAGCCCCTAAGTTGATCTTCCTGGGAATCAGTGGGTGTTTGTATGATATTTTGAAAAAAATGTCTCAAACGGAGTTTCCTCACGAGCTTGTAAAAAGAGATTTCCAGTTCAAGTTTGTTGGTTTGAGCCGTGGGTATAAATGAGGTACCTTTTTGTAGGATTTTCATTTGGATTTTGCTGAAATGATAATCCGAAATGTTGATAACCAAGTTGTCAGTTACTTCACTTTCGGTTTGTCCCTCTTGCTGGTTACTGTTCTCGTTTGTGGAGGTTCTTTTGTTTTTTCTTTTTGACCTCCTGGGTCTTCGCGTTGATCCTGGCCTACCTCTAAAAAAGGCTCGGCAGATGTTGAGGGAACTTCAGAGTTTGTTGGAGTATCTTGAACTATGGATGTTGGTTTCTGTGGGGGAAACCGGGTTCGTCTGTTTTGTAAGTTGGTGCTGTCGTCCTCAGAGGAAGAAGTTTCAGTATTGTTAGAAATTAGCATTTAAAAAACCTTAAAAATTCACTCAAAAAACCATAGGTTTCAGAGGCGTTATAGTTAGTTGGGCATTTTACTCATACAAAACCATTGTGGGCACCCCGGGACACTGCAGGAGCCGGCCCTGGGGATGGCGGCCTCCCAGGGTCATCACTGGCTCCAAGAGGGGGGCCGTGCAGCCCCCTCCCAATCTGTACATAGCCCCAGGAGGTGGTGGTCCCCGGGGCTCCTTAATGGACCCCCTAATTTACATATTAGTGCCCCGGGGAGGTGGCGGTCCCCGGGGCGTGTGGGGGGCTCAAGCCCCCAACACAGGTACATTGTTTTTAAAAAAAGAAGCCCCAGGGGTGGCGTTTCCTGGGGGGGGCAGTGTGCCCCCGCAAACATAATAATGATAGCCATGGGGTGGGTGTCCCTGGGGCATATAAAAACAGTCCCAGGTGTGGCGCTCCCAAGCGCTGAGGGGGCTGTGGGGGGGTCGTGTGCCCCTGCAAATATTTATGCAAAGCCCCAGGGGGAGGGGTCCCCGGGGCAGTGTGGGAGGATTGGGATCCCCACCACATTTATTTTTTCACTGCCCCGGAACCTGGCCCACCCGGGGGCTAAATATTAATGAAGCGCAGGAGCACACGCTTCATTTTTTAAATTTTCTCGGCATATCCGTGGGTCCTCGGCGGATTTTGCCGATTTTCTTTTTTTTAATGCTTATTTTTGGCCCTGGTGGTCCTTGTGGGACCCCCTGAGCAGGCCTAGGGGATCAGGGTGTTTCTACCCTGCCCCATTTTCATGTTTTGCGCCTTTGTTTTTCTCTTTTCTTGTGCCTCGGTTCTACCGAGGCACAAGATGGCTGCCAATACTTGAAGTGTTGACAGCCAATTAGCATGCAGCTCATGATCGGTAGGGTGCGCAGATCCTCCATGCCTCTATATGTTGATATTTTTATTTTTTTATTTTCTCAGCAACAACTGAATGGATTCACACCATTAAAAAAAAGAGTGCTTTTTGAACCAAGCACTACCTTTCTACCAAAGTTGGTGTAATTCCGTTCAGCAGTTCCAGCTGTAGCCCTGACCTTTTTTTTAATTTCTCAGAAACTACTGAACGGATTTTCACCATTTAACAAAAAGAGTTCTTTCTGAACCAAGGGCTACCTTTTTGCCAAATTTGGTGTAATTCCGTTAAGCAGTTCGGGCTGTAGTCGTGTCTAAAATTTCCTACAGGAATTAACATGGAGAAAACACGTTTTGGGACCCCCTTTATTCTAGGCCCACGTTTTCTGAATCCACCCGAAACTGACAATATCTATCTATCTACATATTCTTTGGAGGAGTTTTGTGGACATAATTACAGCGCGATCTCCAGTGTCACGTTCTAAAGGCCCCCGCATCATCAAGCGGCTTTGGATTCACTGGTCTCCGCTTCGTTAGAATTTTCTCGCTATCCTGGGTGCAGGAATGACCAAAGCCCACCCCCACGCACAGGAGGAGAAGGGGAAGGTGTAGATGTCTTTGCCATCATGCTGAGCGAGGTGATTCAGTAGCCTTGCCCCCGCTACAAGGAATCCTGAGGCATGGTGGGGGATGCAGTTGGGGACTCGAGGAAGGAACTTGTTTCTGGACTCCTGGACATTGGGGTTCTAGGCGGCACTGTTCTACCCCGCGCATTGCCTACCAGAACTTTGCGAATGCATGCTGGGACCTGTAGGCGCTGTTCAAGAGGCGTCTAGGAGGAGGCTAAGGCGATTGGTATTGACCGCAGGGGGCGGAGCAGTAGTTCACGAAGCAGTATGGGGGAGGACATATATTCTGGGATACTCACCTGCTTCCTGATCGTCACACCCATGGCGCTGAAGAAGGCGAAAGACGCCAAAATGCATTCGCCACTGCGGGTGTTTATGAATTTCTTTGCCATCTGTTTTGGAATAAAGCTGTTTCCGGCGTTTCCCCTGCTGTGGCCTTTTCTTCCTTTGGAGGAGTTTTGTGGACATAATTACAGTGCTATCTCCAGTGTTGCATTCAAAAGGCCCCTGCATCATCAAGCAGCTTTGGATTCACTGGTCTCCACTTCGGGGGAATTTTCTCGCTATCCTGAGTGCAGGAATGACCAAAGCCCACCCACATGCACAGGAGGAGAAGGGGCGTTGTAGATGTCTTTGCCATCACGCTGGGCGAGGTGATTCAGTAGCCTTGCCCCCGCTACAAAGAATCCTGAGGCGTGGTGGGGGATGCGGTTGGGGACTCGAGGAAGGAGCTTCTTTTGGGACTACTGGACATTGGGGTTCTAGGTGGCACTGTTCTACCCCGCGCATTGCCTACCAACACTTTCCAAATGCATGCGGGTACCTGTAGGCGCTGTTCAAGAGGCGTCTAGGAGGAGGCTAAGGCGATTGGTATTGACCACAGGGGGCAGAGCAGTAGTTCACGAAGCAGGATGGGGGAGGACATTTAATACTCACCTGCTTCCTGATCGTCACACCTATGGCGCTGAAGAAGGCGAAAGACGCCGAAATGCATTCGCCACTGCTGGTGTTTGTGAATTTCTTTGCCATCTGTTTTGGAATAAAGCTGCTTCCGACGTTTCCCCTGCTGTTGCCTTTTCTGCCTTTGGAAGAGTTATGTGGACATATATATATATAATATAATATATATATATATATATATATATATATATATATATATATATATATATATATATATATATATATATATATATATATATATATATATATATATATATATATATATATATATATATATATATATATATATATATATATATATATTACCTACTGGCGATAGCCAGTAGGTATATATAGTTAGGATTATTTGTCTATGGAACTTTTGAAAATTCTATGTCTAATAACTTTGGCGTTTGTGGACGGAATCGGCAGAAATTTTCAGGAAAATGGCACATTTTGTTTCTGAGCAGCCCCTTAAAATTTGGGGGGGTTCGTCAAGGGGGGGCCGAGAAAAAAGGGGGGTCCCAAAACGCGTTTTTCTCATGTTAATTTCCATAGGGCGTTTGGCCTCACTTTTATATATATATCAAAGCTTTCCTCTCCCTCACCTTTGAAGAAGACACAGCACTCACGGGAGGAGGGTTCAGATTCTTTATTGCAACCCTCAGAAAACCAGACGCGTTTCGGCTACCGCCTTTGTCTGTGGACCCTCCTCCCGTGAGTGCTGTGTCTTCTTCAAAGGTGAGGGAGAGGAAAGCTTCGATAAGAGCGGGTTGACGCCCCCCGCATACAAGCACCCGTGTTCGAGTGCGCAACTTGGCGCCGTGTTCGAGTGCGCAACTTGGCGCCACAAGGAAGCAGGAATATATATATATATATATATATATATATATATATATATATATATATATATATATATTACCTACTAGCGGTCGCCAGTTAGGTAGTTATAGTTAGGATTGTTTTCTATAGGAAATCCGCAACATTCGGTTGAGGAATCTGCCTGTAATTTTCCTTATATTTGCCTCGCTGCGCTCCGCTCCTTCCCTGAAAGTTTTGGGGGGGTTGGTCAATCGGGGGCCGAGATAAAAGGGGGGTCCCAAAACGTTTTTACCCATGTTAATTTCCATAGGGCGGTTGGACTCACTTTTAGCCCGAATGGCTGAATGGATTTCCACAAAACTTGGCAAAATTGTAGTGACTGGTAGCCCGATGTGCCTTTGCTATGTCTCAAGATATGTGCTCCAGTGGATTTTGAGTAATTTAGGTTCAAAAAAATATATATATCTGGGCGGAGCCTAACCACACATCTGATCTGATTTGGCTGTCAGTACTTCATCCAAGAAGTGTTGGCAGCCATCTTGGGACCAATATACATGATAGCACCCCATTAAAAAGCATTGTAGTTAATAGAGGGTTTTAGGACTTTAGTTACATTATAAATCATTTGTTGATGGTACCATACTCATTTTAGGAATTGTGGTGTGTTCTAAGGTGATTTTACCATGTGAAAAAGCCTTCTGCTGTGATATCATGAATCATGTTTGAAAGAAAACTAATATCTCATGATTTTCCCACAGTGGTTTGGAAGTGGATCTATAAGCTAAACTGAAATCATATTTTCTGTAAATTCACATTATCTTTCTCAGTCATGTGAGAATGAAGTCTGACATTCTCAGTAAAACATGTACATCCAACAAGGACAGAGACAGTCAGTTGATTCCTTTGTGTTCCACTGCAGCCTCCTAGAGTGTTCTAAAGAACAACTAGAACGCTAACAGTCCTACTTATTACAAAGGTATAGCACACCTGAAGCCATTGTGATGGGAATAAAGTGGTAACTCTTAAAACATTTAACTTAAAAAGGAACAAAATGAGGGGGAACATTATGCCATAGAAAGTATTATTAGTGCTGCAGAAAGAAAAATTATGGCACATTTTGAGTGACTTCTCAAATCCTCTTCTATTTCATTAAAAAATTCTGACATGCAGTCTCCCAAGATGGCCACCAGAGACAACAGAGCCCAAATGTAGCCCAAATATCACCCAGATGTAGCCCAAGTACAGCCCAATGACAGAATGTCCCAGAGTGTTCTAAAGAACAACTAGAGCGCTAACAGTCCTACTTATTACAAAGGTATAGCACACCTGAAGCCATCTTGATTGGAATAAAGTGGTAACTCTTAAAATATTTAATTTAAAAAGGAACAAAATGAGGGGGTATATTTTGCCATAGAAAGTATGATTAGTGCTGCAGAAAGACAAATTAGGGCACATTTTGAGTGACTTCTCAAATTCTCTTCAATTTCATTAAAAAATTCTGACATACAGTCTCCCAAGATGGCCACCAGAGACAAAAGAGCCTAAATGTAGCCCAAATATCACCCAGATGTAGCCCAAGTATAGCCCAATGACAGAATGTCCCAGAGTGTTCTAAAGAACAACTAGAGCGCTAACAGTCTGACTTATGACAAAAGTATGGCACACCAGAAGCCATCTTGATTGGAATGAAGTGGTAAGTCAGAAAACATTTAATTTAAAAAGGAACAAAATGAGGGGGTTCATTTTGCCATAGAAAGTATGATTAGTGCTTCAGAAAGAAAAATTAGGGATCATTTTGAGTGACTTCTCAAATCCTCTTCTATTTCATTAAAATAATTCTGACATACAGACTGAAACATGCACTTTGAATACCAGCAGCAGACTTCCCTGGTGAGCAGTAGCATTACTACAGTCATCTAATGAGCAACTAGAGTGCTAACATTCAGAATTTATGGCAAATGTGTGACACATCTGAATGCCTTCTTGATGGAACCAAAGTAAACAAGCATTGAAAATGCAATTGATCTCGCCCTCGTTTAAGTTAAAGCCATTCTGTTTGTAATGAGGTGGCTTTTTAGCTTTGCTTTTATTAGTGTTTTTTAAACTTTCATGTTAATAACATGCATCTGTATGCATATATGTATATGTATGCATGCATTTATATTTGTATTTATATAGATATACAGATTATATATGTTTATATATGTATGTGTGTATATATATATATACATACACATACATATATATAAATGCATATGCATATATATGCATATATATATGTGTATATGTGTGCATGTAGAGAGAGGTAGAGAGGTAGAGATGTAGAGGTAGAGAGGTAGAGGTAGAGAGGTAGCGGTAGAGAGGTACAGACTAGTAGAGAGAGAAGTAGAGAGAGGTAGAGAGTAGAGAGTGAGTAATAGAGAGTAGAGAGTGAGTAGTAGAGAGTAGTAGAGAGCAGTAGAGAGAGTAGCAGAGAGTGAGTAGTAGAGAGTAGTAGAGTGAATAATAGAGTAAGTAGTAGAGAGTAGTAGAGAGTGAGTAGTAGAAAGTAGTAGAGAGTAATTAGTAGAGTGAGTAGTGGGGATCAGTAGAGAGTGAGTAGTAGAGAGTAGTAAAGAGTGAGTAGTAGAGAGTAGTAGAGAGTGAGTAGTAGAGAGTGAGTAGTAGAGAGTAGTAGAGAGTGAGTAGCAGAGAGAGAGAATAGTAGAGAGTAGTAGAGAGTGAGTAGTAGAGTGAGTAGTAGAGACTAGTAGAGAGAGAGTAGTAGAGAGTGAGTAGTAGAGAGTAGTAGAGAGTGAGTAGTAGAGTGAGTAGTAGAGAGTGAGTAGTAGAGAGAGAATAGTAGAGAGTGAGTAGTAGAGAGTAGTAGAGAGTGAGAAGTAGAGAGTGAGTAGTAGAGAGTAGTAGAGAGTGAGAAGTAGAGAGTGAGTAGTAGAGAGTAGTAGAGAGTGAGTAGTAAAGAGTAAGTAGTAGAGAGAGAGTAGTAGAGATTGAGTAGTAGAGAGTAGTAGATAGTGAGTAGTAGGGAGTGAGTAGTAGAGAGAGAGTAGTAGAGAGTAGTAGAGAATGAGAAGTAGAGAGTGAGTATTTGAGAGTAGTGGAGTAGGAGAGAGTAAGTAGTAGAGAGTAGTGAAGAATATTCCAAAGTTTGGCACAGCACCACTTGCACAATAAGTCCAATTAAATCATATCACTTAGAGTCCTTATTGAAGCGCTGAATCTCGGTGTATATTCAAATGCTTTAATTTTCCTTAAGTTTATGTACCACAGCCAGCCGAAACGTTTCATTCTGTACAACAGGACTTCTTCAGGGCGTTCTTATTTACTTCAAGTTATGTCGGTATCCTGTTGTCATATAACTAGATATTTCTTCCAAATGTTAGATGAGACGTAAGTACATTCTTATTCAAAGTGACTAGGTATCAATTTTACCCACACAATTCGGGCAGACTTGAGTAATTTATAGCTTCCTCAAAGTCAGTCTTTCAAAAATTAATATATAGTATAGGACATGATAATCCAAATTCAAATAATTCTCAAGAAAAGTCATTTTCAATCATTTGGAATATTGGTGTTTGGGCAGATATGACCCAGGGACCCCCAGTATGCAAGGGGAATTAGCCCCCCCTCTGCAAATGCGCCAGGGGCCTGCGTTGCAGAGAGGTGTAAAAAGGGGCATAGCCTCTGTTCTATTAGAAAACTGACTCGCGAAGCAGTGTACCCGGAAACGCCGCACTACGGTGCATTTACCGATACATCGTATACACGGCCTGGAAACAGTGGAGTAGAAATCAACATATCCCCACCCTGAAACGTCGCACTAAAGTGCATTTCCCGATATATCATATACACGGCTTGGAAACAGAAAAAACCATCATATACCCACGCCGTCGTTCAACACGTTTAGACCAAACAACAAGCTCGCAGTTGGATCGTTATGGCATAACGCTACATAATTTAGATTAAAACTCTCCGAAATCTGAATTTTAAGATATCGCTGCTTCGCTTTCCATGGAGCTATAATTTATATGAAAATTATCGTCCTAAATTTCAGGGCAGTCGCCGTGTAGTGGACTCTATTGATTCCATGCTTTTAAAAAGAAAATCGTAACCTTTAGACAAAATATAGTTATCAAATCAAGATAACTGGTTTTTTTTAAACTTGAAATCGTAATATCCAACCATACACCAGGTCATATCGTCCTGATATATAATATTAAAAAGAATTATGATGGTAAAAGTCCTGATGAAGGCATAGTTTGTATGTCGAAACGCGTCGACAGGAAACCATCTACCTTTTTAAGAATAACCTCTTTTATTGTGAAAACATATGTATTAATACAATGTTATTTTATCAATTTTGATCAATGTATTGATTTTTATCGTATGTCTTTATCATATTAAAAATGTATTTTCTCATATTAAATTAGTTGTTTGTTTGCCAAGTCTAGTGTGCCATTACCTTGGTTGTGTGCCTGGGATCGTTACTTCGCATACATTGTTTGCCCTGTCCCAGGATTTTGATCCATATCAGGGGGTCCTTGTTTTTGTCACAGGGATTCCTGGTGGGCTTTCAGGTCTTATATAGTTAGTAATGAGCATTAAAAAAACCTTTGAAATTCACTGAAAAAAACATAGGTTTCAGGCCTTATATAGTTAGGAATTAGCATTTAAAAAAACTATGAAATTCACTGAAAAAACCATAGGTTTCACACCAGTTATAGTTAGGAATTAGCATTTAAAAAACCTATTAAATTCACTGAAAAAAACATAGATTTGACACCAGTTATAGTTAGCTGGAAATTTTACTGACATAAAACCATTGAAATTCCCACGATATAGTTAGTTGGACTCACTATAACTTGCGCGCCTGCAATGCACTGCTGATGATGTCACATATTACATCACTCATGACATGGTCAGTGACATCACTCATGACATCACTGATGACACCATCCTTGTGACAGAGTGACAGACCTCCTTTTAGTGTAATGTAACCCTTGAAACACATATTCAAAAATAGAAACAAAAATTTTCAAAAAATAGAGATACCCATACCAGTTACAACAACCAATTCAGTAATACCACCATCTATATACACATGTACTCATTCACCAACAGTTCTATATAGTCACTCATACATATATTCACTCATCATATGTAGTGAAACACCTATACATCCTGTTACACTCCGACAGTCATCCAAAAGTTACTCACACACATATTCACACATGCAAATAAACTATTGAACATCTATTTATTTGCATATACAGCTATACACACACTACCACCTTACTTCTAAGGAAACGTACACATACTTACTCTCTTAAACAATCACTTATAGAAACACATACTTATTTAAACAAGAACTCTTTCAATCTCTCACTCTCACATATACTCACTTATATACATCAATACTCACATATACTAGAATAAAACATATGTAGTTACTGATAAAGACACTAGTAAGACAGTCATTCACTCACTAACACACACATATACACACTCATCCACCCATAGAGTCCTGCACATATGCTGTCTTCAAAACACATACAAACAGTGAGTCAGTCATTGATGCATCTATGTGCTAAGTAACACCCCCACCAAACCATACAGACACTCATACTGATACAAAATAAACATCTAATAACCCAAATACACACACATGTAGCTACTCACCAACCCATGCAGCCACATATACACAAAGTGAAACACTGGGGGCGTGGCCAAGATAGCGACGGAGTAAGACGTGCCTGTGAGCTCCTCCGGCACCCCGAGCCCTTCATCACCTTGTGTAGCTGTACTGGGGCGATCCTTGCTCCGGAATCGACTTTCTTGGGGTTACTGAGGTGCTCTGAATGCTTTTGAGCCTTTTCCCGACGAGCTACGACCAAGAACGGCGGCCTTAGCCGAGGTGTCGAGGCGGTGACGCACGTGCGCTGGTGCGGCCTACATTGCATCGCCTGGAGTGCATCGGCTCATAGCCTGGGGGACCCTGAGTCACAGCGAGTCGCAGTGAGGAACGATCGCACTGCAGGACCCCCCGCTTGGGGCCGTCACAAACTTAATCTGCACCCCTGTGGTTCATCTTGGCTAACGTCGCCCGGGCGGAGGTGGCGAGGAGGTGCCGACCTGTCTGGTGGCTGCTGGACAGCGCAGAGGAACGAGAGGAGAAGAGGTGCTGATCCGTCCCTACCCCTTATAACCCGGGGGCGACCTAGCGGACATTGAGTGTGCACGGCGATTGCTATCTTCTGATTGCCCCGGCCGCCCGGTGACGGCGGAGCGAAGGCCACGGGGGGTGCGAGGGAGCGCGGCCTGATATCCCGGGATGCTCCTAGTGATCGCAGAGTGCGCAGGGGCTAGCCGAGGCTCCTCTTCATGACGAAGAGAAACCGCATGAACAGGACTGGGAAGGGCGGCCCTGGGAAGGGTCTATCCGGATCACCCCCCGGCTCCAGCAAGTCCCCTGCAAAGGACGACGGGGATGGCCCAGTGACGAAGGCCTTCCTGATTGAACTTTTTGCGTCCATCAAGGACGACATCACGGAGCTGAAGTCACAGCTGGCCTCCGATCTGTGCGAGGTCCGCCGAGATGTGGATGGCATCGGAGAACGGGTGGCGACTCTGGAGGAGCACGATCTAGGCCTCACTGGTGACGTCCACCAGTTACAGCAGGACATGCTCAGTCTGCGAGAGCAAAGTTTAGACCTTCAGACCCACTGCAAAGATTTGGAAAACCGGTCCCGCCGCAATAACATTCGAATCCGAGCTGTACCCTGGGAGGGGGAAGGTTAAAACTTGCGGGAATATGTGGAGGCCCTGTTCCTGCAGGTTCTGGCAGAGGCGGACCATTCGGAGATCCGCATGGACAGAGTGCATCGAGTTGGGCTGCCACGTGGCTCGCGCTCGCCACCGCCGGACATTTTAGTCTGTGTCCACGACTTTCAATTGAAAGAGAGGATCCTACGAAAAGCCAGGGATACCAACAACCTACAATTTCGGGGACACAGCCCCCAGCTCTTTCAAGACTTGGCGGCCTCCACATTGCAGAAGCGGCGGGACTTCCGCCCGGTCACAGCTTTCCTGCGGGACCACGGGGTGTCCTACTCCTGGGGCCACCCCTTTCGGCTCATCTTTAGGTGGCAGAACAGGCTGGTGCAAGTGAGATCTCTGGCAGCTGCCAGGGAACTTCTGGGCATGGAGGAGGAGGCCGCGTCGGCTGTCGCCAGCGCCTCCCCAAGAAGACGACGCCGTTCCCGCTCCCCGGCTTGGCAGAGAGTGGGCCCGCATGGTATGGCAGAGGGCCCGACTCCCTCGGCGAGCCAAAGTGAGAGGGGAGAGGTTCTGGCTTTGGTGGCCTTGGTGACTGATTCGGGCCGGATGGACAGCTCTTCGGCAGCCTAGGCTCCCCAAACAGCGGCCCGTGGGGCCGGGGGGGCTCTACCACCTCAGGTACATTGAGGGACTGTGCTCCATTGGAGGGTTACCCTGTCCCTGAACTCGAGGGGGGCATTACCCGGGTCTTCTACCCCCGACCCTTATGGTCATGTCCAGCTGTATTTGTTCTCTTTCTGGTTCTGGAACTGTTCTCTCTGTATGTTGTTTTGGGGCTCCTTTGGACTGGGGGAGGGTTGCTTTGGAACGGGCTCAGTGGTGGTAGCAGTGATCCTGGTATGATTGCGGGTGTGGTTGGTTTGTTTATGGCACTACGGGGAGCACTGTGTGGAGCGGGGTGGGGGAGGGTAACGTCTAAATGATGCCTGTTACAATAGGTTCATGGAATGTTAAAGGCCTTAATTCCCCTCAAAAACGTCAGAAGGTGTGGAAATACATTATAGATCATCATCTGGATGTGGTGGGACTGCAGGAAACTCATTTGGCCCATAGGGACGAAACCAGGCTTAAGAATAGGCAATACCCACTGATTTACAAATCCTCTGCCACTACTAAGCACCGGGGGGTGGCACTCCTGTTCCGCTCTACACTTCAATTTCAACCCATGGGGGTGCGAAGCGACAAGAAGGGTAGATGGCTGATGGTGAAGGGGATGCTATTTGGCAAGCTCTGCACGTGGTTGGTTCTCTATGCGCTGAACACGGGCCAAAATGGGTTCCTTGAGGCTTTCATGAGGGAGGTGGGGGATTTTGGGGAGGGTGCATTGATAGTAATGGGGGATTTCAATTTGGTTTGGGACAAAGGCCTTGATTGCTCGCACCAACAGAGGACAGAGGCAGGCCTCTTCTCCCCTGAGTTGCGTGATGCTATAGACAGTCTGGGTCTCATTGATAGCTGGCGCGCCCTCCACCCCCAGGCTAGGGACTACACGTTCTTTTCCCATGTTCACCACACGTATTCGCGTCTCGATCACATCTTTCTGAATCAATCGTTACAGGGGGACTTGCGGGAAAGTAGGATATTTCCGCTCTCTGTATCAGATCACAGTCTTTTGGCAGTGTGCCTTACTTGGGCCCCGGGGACGTCCCCCCACCGCAAATGGTATTTCCCTATCTCCCTTACACGTGATCAGGAGTCGTGCAAGAAACTCAGGGTGGCCATTGGTGAATTCTTTGAGTTTAACAAAGAAGGGGACACCTCGGTTTTCACCCAATGGGACGCCTTTAAGGCGACGACATGGGGCACGTGCATCGCGTTGAACTCCACCCTGAACAAACTTAGGCATGAGGAAACGGAGGCGTTGGAGGCGGAGCTGGCGACACTTGAAACTGCACACAAGCAGAATCCTTCTCGAAGGACGCTCCGTCCACTTGCAGCAGTGCGGGGTAAACTCAGGGCCCACTATAATAATCGGGCGGAGTATACCCTCCTGCGCTTACAGCGTCTTTCTTACACGCAAGGCAACAAAGTGGGAAAACATCTGGCTCGACAGCTTCACGATAAGCGTGAGAGGGAATATGTAGGCGGCATCCGGGCACCCTCGGGCGCCTTGGAGCATAAAGACGCGGCCAAGGCGGAGCTTTTCGGCAAATTCTATGCCGCCCTGTACTCGGCGGATAACCTGGAGCCCGAAGATCAGCGGGAATACCTGGGGGCTCATCCACTACCGCAGGTTTCCAAGGAATGGAACAACCTTCTGGAAGCCCCCTTTACTAGGTAGGAGGTGTTGACCGCAATCAAGTCCCTTAAACCGCTTAAGGCGCCTGGCCCAGACGGCTTCACGGCACCCTTCTATCAGACCTTTGCCTCTGAACTGGGGGACTTTCTGGTGACACTTTTCAATGGCATGAGGGAGGCGGGCCAGACTACGGGCACTATGGCAGAAGCGATGATTTCGATTATCCCCAAAGCCGGGAAGGACCCCTCGAAGTGTGAGTCATACCGGCCCATAGCTCTACTGAATGTAGATGCTAAATTATACTCCTCTATCTTGGCTGCACGGCTCCAGGACCTTATGCCTGCCCTTATCCATCCCGACCAATCGGGATTCATAAAAGGTCGCCAGACCCACGACAACACCAGAAGGCTGATTCGTCTGATCGAGAAGGCTAATTGCTTTAAGATCCCGGCGGTCTTGGTGGGCCTTGAGGCTGAAAAGGCGTTCGATCGGGTGGACTGGAACTTTCTCTTTGGTACGCTGGAGGCCTTTGGTTTTTCCCCCAAATTCATAGATATGCTTCGGGCCAACTACCAAAGTCCTCGATCGAGGGTCATGGTTAATGGCCATGTTTCACCCTTCTTTGTACACTCCCGGGGTACGCGGCAGGGCTGTCCCCTATCTCCCCTACTCTTTGCGCTCAGCATTGAACCTCTAGCCCTTAGGGTGCGGGAGGACCCGGACATTGTTGGTCTCCCCTTTTCGGGAGAGCAACATAAAATTTCCCTTTTTGCTGATGACGTTCTATTGTCAGTAGCGGACCCGGGAAGCTCCCTTCCACGGGTGCAGGAGGTACTCCCTCAGTTTGAAGCAGTGGTGGGTTTCCGGGTTAACCCCGGCAAGTCATACATCCTTAACCTCACGCTACCATCTGCTGAGGTGGATCGCATCCGGCCGCTCACGCCCCTGTCGTGGGCCAGCTCCTCTATACAGTACCTTGGGGTCCGGCTGACCTCATCTGTTACCACCTTATATGCGGCCAACTTCCCACCTCTGCAGGCCCAGATACAGACCGAGCTTAATCGGTGGAAGCCCATGTTCATTTCTTGGCTGGGCCGCGTCCATGCTGTCAAAATGACGATGCTCCCCAAGCTCCTGTACCTGTTTCAAGCACTCCCTATTGCTTTGGAGGGGGGCTTTTTCAGGCGTGTGAAGACCATGATCCTACGCTATATTTGGCAAGGGGGCCGCGCTAGACTCTCCTTTCTCACGCTGCGACGGCCTTTGAAGAAGGGTGGGGTCGGCCTCCCAGATATGCACCTCTATTATAAGGCGGCGCAACTCCGAGTGCTGGTCGAGTGGACCCAGATGGAATCGGAGAAGCACTGGTTGCATATGGACAGGAGTGTGGCGGGGAGATCGATATGGGACCTGGTCTGGAAGGCGAAGGGGGATCGCCCTCGTAACGCCTATATTAGCACCCCTACGAGTACCACCCTGAGGGTCTGGGACTCGGTTTCTGGCGATGAGAGGTGGACCTCCTTCCCGTCCCCCTTCACCCCTATCCATTTTAACCCGGCCTTTCCACCGGCTCTCGTGGAGGGCCCCCTTGACGGGTGGAGAACGGGGGGTTGCCACGCGCTCACACACTTGTTTCATGGTTATGAGCCGCTCACCTTCCATAATTGCATGCATGACTATGCGGTGTTACCGTCCGAGCGTTACCGGCACGCCCAAATGCTACACTGGCCGTTGTCACCGGAGGTGCGAGATGCAGTGACACGGCCTCCCACAGACTTCGAATCCTTTATCACCGGCGCAACGTCCATGAGGGGGGTGATCTCATTCCTCTATGGCCTTCTACTTACCACGGCTATCTCGCCTCGCCCTAGATACATGAGTTTGTGGGAGGAGCACCTGGGACGAGATATCTCTGACGAGGAGTGGACTCACCTTTGGCGTGACTTACACAGATTTAACCATTCCATTGACCTCAGGGAGGCCCATATGAAAACAATGCTGGACTGGTATCTTTACCCAGCCCGGTTGAAAAAGATTTTTCCCTCTGCGTCGGATAGATGTTGGCGAGGATGTGGTCTCTTGGGGGATTTTCGCCATATTTGGTGGACTGCCCTGTCATTCGCCCCTACTGGGAGGAGATACTGTCCGAGATCAAGGAAGTGCTGGGCTACCCGATTCCTGACTCGATATGCTTCGTTCTCTTAGGTCTCCGTGATCCGCTCCTGGAACATCAGACTAAAGCGGATAAACAAATCCTTTGGCTCTGTATGGGTGCGGCCAAGTTGACCTTGGCTGCGGCTTGGAATAAGAAGGAGGCCCCTGCACTTTCCCTCTGGTATGCTAGGTTGTGGAAGCTGCTGAGTACGGAGCGTATGGCGGATGTTTTCAGAGGAGATTTCAAAAACTTCATCTTTAGATGGGGTCCGCTAGTCCGCTTCCTTTCTCGAGGCTTACCGTCGGCGGTCTGCCCGCCCACTTTACGTGCACTCCATTTGTTTCAAGTGTGAGAGAATGTTTGGATGTGTACCTGTTACTTGGCTGCCACCACTGGAGTGAGGGGGGTTGGAGGGTTGAAGGAGTTTGGGGGGAGAGAGTTTTGTTCTGTCTATCTCTAGGGGGGGTGGGTCTTTATGTTTCACCTCGCTGCATTGCTCTTCCTATGGCCGAGAAATGAGGAGGCGCAAATTAGACTGGTCGAATGAGCTCCTGGCTTGGATGGCTTTTGACTGGTGCCACTGTGAACCGAAGCCTCTCTAAGGACTTCCCGTTGGGGACAACGTTTTTGGCTGGCGAACTTTGAGAATCATCCTGGCTAGGGTGGCCGCGTTGTACAATCTTCAGCAATGTTACCGCTTCTTGGCCAAGCAGTGTGAGCTCCTGCGAGGGCTCTTGTCGCACTTATTGTGTTTCTATCTTTCTCTTACTTCCTTTCCTTTTCCTTCTTGTACTTTCAATAAAAATATCTTTAACAAAGTGAAACACTGATACAAGCATTTAAATATTTAAACAATACTCGCTAATATATGTATTCACTAAGATACACTTAATAAGCCAGTAAACCAATCAATTGTTTTAAAAAAAAACATCCATTAAGACACTTATTTAAACATTTATTCTTCCATCGACCTTTACATATACATATATGAAACATATTTATTTTTCAGAAAGACACACATTCACTGGATGGTGTCATCAATGATGTCATGAGTGATGTCACTGACCATGTCATGAGTGATGTAATATGTGACGTCATCATCAGTGCATTGCAGGCGCGCAAGTTATAGTGAGTCCAACTAACTATAATGTGGGAATTTCAATGGTTTTATGTCAGTAAAATTTCCAGCTAACTATAACTGGTGTCAAACCTATGGTTTTTTCAGTGAATTTGATAGGTGTATATATATATATATATATATATATATATATATATATATATATATATATATATATATATATATATATATATATATATATATACGCACACATATATATCTATATATAAATATAAACTAATTAAACACTTTAACTTATTGTCCAAATTGTGAACAAATTACTTCACTGAGTTAAAGCCATAATTTGCAACCAGTTTTACTAAAAAAAAATAATCTAAGAATGGCTACTATATTTTAAGATTATTGTTTTAAAAAATTGGAAAATATATTACTATATATAAATTATTGTATTTGAGTAGTTACTGTAACTTTTTGTCTATTAGTGAGAATTTAATAGAAATTATTTTAAATTATTTTCCTGTTATATTCTATGTTAAAATATATGTAAATATATTTGTATATAAATAAAGTGTATTTGTTTCCCCTATGTGGTATAACATCACCAGCAGGCCAAAAGGTACTTGTTTTAGCTTTGCACTTGTAAATTTACTCATGGGAGGCTGCAACTACCCCCTCCCCCATTGGAGGCTGTGGAGTCATGTTCAATCAATCAATCAATCAGAACATTTGTAAAGTGCACTACTCACCTACAAGGGTCTCAAGGCGCTGGGGGGTGCTGCTACTTCTCGAACAGCCAGGTCTTGAGTAGTCTTCTGAAGGTCAGCAGGTCCGGGGTCTGCCGTAAGAGGATGGGGAGGGTGTTCCAGGTCTTGTCGGCGAGATGGGAGAACGATCTGCCACTGGAGGTCACTCTTCAGATGCGGGGGACGGTGGCGAGGTCGGCAGAGCGGAGCTGGCGGTTGGGGGTGTAGAAGGTTAATAGTCTGTTGAGGTATGCTGGTCCGGTGTTGTGGAGTGCCTTGTGGTGCGTGGGTAAGGAGCTTGAAGGTGATCCTCTTGTTGACAGGAAGCCAGTGCAGGTCACTCAGGTGGGGTGTGATGTGGCTGCTGCGAGGGATGCCGAAGATCAAGCGTGCAGAGGCGTTCTGTATGCGTTGAAGTTGTTTCAAGAGTTTGGCCGAGGCTCCTGCGTAGAGGGCGTATCTGTAGTCCAACCTGCTGCTGACGATTGCCTGGTAAACTGTTCTTCTTGTTTTGGTGGGATCTACCTGTAGATCTTTCAGACCATGCGGAGGGTGTAGAAGCAGGAGGACGAGACAACGTTGACTTGCTTTGTCATAGAGAGAGTGGAGTCGAGGATGAACCCAGGTTGCGTGCGTGGTCAGTGGGTGTTGGTGTGGTCCCAGTGCGGTCGGCCACCAGAACTCATCCCAGGCTGGAGGGGTGGAGCAGAGGATGAGGACTTCTGTCTTGTCCGAGTTGAGCTTCAGACAGCTGTTCTTCATCCACTCAGCGACGGCTTTCATTCCTTTGTGGAGGTTCATTTTGGCTGTGAGAGGGTCCTTGGTGAGGGAGAGGAACAGCTGGGTGTTGTCGGAATAGGAGATGATGTTGAGGTTGTGCAGTTGGGCGACGTGGGCGAGCAGTGCCATGTAGATGTTGAACAATGCCGGGCTGAGTGATGAACCCTGGGGAACGCCGCAAATGATCTCAGTGGCTTTGGAACGGAAAGGGGGAGGGGGATTCTCTGGGTTCTGCCGGAGAGGAAGGAGGTGGTCCATTCCAGAGCCTTGTCTTGGATGCAGGCGTTGTGAAGGCGTGTCATAGGGTGCATTGGCAGATAGGTTCGAAGGCAGCTGATAGGTCCAGGAGGATGAGGCCCGGGGTTTCGCCGTTGTCCAACAGGGCCCTGGTGTCATAAGTGGCGGCGGTGAAGGTGGTTTTGGTGCTGTGGTTGCTGCGGAACCCGGACTGGGACGGGTCCAGGATGCTGTTCTCCTCCAGGCAGCGGGTCAGTTGTCTGTTGACGGTCTTCTCGATGACCTTCGCCAGGAACGGGAGCAGGGAGATGGGTCGGACGTTCTTGAGGTCTATTGGATCAGCCTTGGGTTTGTTGAGTAAGGTGTTGATCTTGGCGTGCTACCAGCTCGCTGGGAAGGCCGCTGTCTCAAAGGAGATGTTGTGGGCCCTGCGGAGATGGCATGCGATGGTGGCACTGGCTTTGTTGAAGATGTGGTGTGGGCATGGGTCTGACAGAGAGCCGGTGTGGATGGTGTTCATGATTTTGATGGTGTTGTTGTCGTTTATGTTGGTCCAGATGAGAAGAGGATTGGTGTGGATGGTGGCCGTGAGGTCGGAGGACTCAGTGGCTGTCGGGCAGTCATGGTGTTGAAGCTATCATGGATGTCTGCAATCTTGCGATGGAAGTATAAGAATAAGTATAAGTATAAACCGTTTTGTAACGCGCTCTGTTACTGGTGAGTATCCTGGCGCGGGGAAAAAGACAGAGAGGCAGAGAACAAGACATCGGGGGATCCTCCTAGACTGCACTCTTGAATAGGTGAGTTTTCAGGTGTTTTTTGAAAGCAGCCACTGTCGGCGTGGAGCGTAGATGGAGAGGGAGGGCATTCCAGGCCCGAGCCACCACAACAGACAGCGACTGGCCGCCCAGTCTGGCACGTTTAAAACGGGGAAGGGACAGTTTAACCAGAGAGGCGGATCTCAGGGTGCGTGCCGGGATGTACCTTGTGAATCTCTTTCTCAAGTACGAGGGGCCCTGGTCATGAATGGCACGAAACGCCAACACCAAAGATTTGAACAGAATGCGTTGCGCTACGGGAAGCCAGTGAAGCGAGCGCAGCTCAGTGCGAACGCTCTTCCACCTGGGGATGTTAAATAGCAGGCGTACAGCCGCATTCTGAATAATTTGGAGGCGTTTGACCAGGTATGCCGGAATGCCACTGAACAGTGCATTCGCGTAATCGAGGCGAGCCAGTATGAGGAAAGGGAGTCACACAGGACTTGTGAAGGTGGGATGTCGTTTGTGTTGGAGCAGGGGTTGGACAGTTCCTTCATGATGTTGAAGAGCTCTTTGCTGTTGTGCCCGTTGTTGTCTAGGCAGTCTTTGAAGGAGGCCCTTTTGGCAGATCTGATGAGGTGATGGTGTCTGCAGGTGGCGTTCTTGTGGGCTGCGTATCTGTCTGGTGTCTGTTCGCTGTGCCATTTTTTTTCCCCTAGTTTTCTGCAGGTTTGTTTGGAGGCCCGGAGGAACTTGGTGAACCAGCTGGCTTTCTTGTTGGTTTGTCTGATGGAGGGTTTCTTGATCGGGGCGAGAGCGTTGGCGCAGTCGTTGATCCACTGTCTGAGATTGTGGGTGGTGGTGTCGGGGTCGGTGGGGTTGGCGGGTGGGCAGCAGGCAAGGGTGGTGGTTAGCTGGTCTTCGGTGATTTTGCTCCAGCAGGCGCGAGGCATCTGTTGGGTGCGGTGGTGCGTGGTGGGTTTCTTGAAGGTGAAGTGGATGCAGCGATGGTCGGTCCAGTGGAGTTTGATGGTGTGGTTGAAGGAGACGTGGGGGCTTGCAGAGAACATGGGGTCAAGCGTAGGACCAGCAGAGTGGGTGGGTGTTGTGACGAGTTGTCTGAGTCCGAGTTTGGCTAGGTTCTCAATCAAGGTGGTGAACTTGGTGTTGTTCTCGAGGTGGAAGTTCAGGTTCCCCAGGAGCATGTAGGCCGTGGAGGCGAGGGCGTGTGTACTGACAAAATCGGCGATGGAGTCACTTACCTGTGGCTGGGGTCCAGGGGTCGGTAGCAGAGGGTTCCTCTGAGGGTGGTGTTGGGATCGGTGTGGATCTGGAAGTGCAGGTAGTCAGCGGTGCTGAGGGTGTCGTCGGTGCTGGTCGAGATTCTGAGGGTTTATCTGTGGTTGAGGGCGATTCCTCCCCCTGTACCGTTGGTGCAGTCCCTGCGGGTGATCTTGTAGATGTCCGGGATGGCTATGGCGATGTCGGGTGCCAAGGAGGGGTTAATCCAGGTCTCCTTCAGGACGGCGACGTCTGGAGAGGTGAAGTCGAGTAGGTCCCAGAGTTCGACTGGGTGTTTGTGGGTGAAGCGTGTGTTGAATAGAATGCATCTGAGGTGGTTGCTTCCTTTCTCAGAGGGTGGGTTGGAAGATCGGATGCTGGTGAAGCTGCAATTCCGGCAGGAGAAGGGTCCTTGGGTGCCCTTCAGTGTGGCCCTGTAGCAGGTGTGTGATCGTCCGGTGTTGAGTTTGTGTCGGGTGCTGGCATCGAAGCGGAGACGGGCGTCGTTGCATTCGGGGGTGTAACGACCGGATTTTCGGACCAGATAGGATCAGCTCACCAAGACACCACCAACCCAGCCGAAACGTAACCACCTCCCTCCTCAGGACCCATCTATCCAGGCACCTGGGTACCTACCTGAGGATGGGGAACTGGCAATATACAAGCTCATATCATCAAAAACACCACTAAATCTATGGGGATTACTAAGAATACTCACTGACTGCTAAGGACATCCATGCCCTACACCACACTCATACCTTATAGTCTTGTGGCAACTCAGACCCAGACTATTCTACCCTAGGGCAGTTCTGATTACTTACCATTACACACTGACTGCAACCAGTGCTCGCCCAAGCCACAATCCTGTGGGTATATACACCAGTGTCCCCCCTGGTGCTCTCTTCTTCCTACAAGCCACAATCCTGTGGGTATACACATCAGTATCCCCCCTGATGCTCTCATTAACGCCGCCTTACCACGACGATCACTTTCCTATGAATACCTTCAGCTCTCTCTCTGTTGGGAAGTTTCTCTCACTATCCACTAAAGGTACAATACTACAATATTATGGATCACACAAGAATGGCCAAATTACACGGTGTACAACTTATTCTCTATTTTAGGAGCTCCTCTCTCCCTCATTATTCAGTTACCATTTACCTGATCGGGAGTAGCATCCGTTCATATAATAGCACCTGACTAGAAGAAAGGTTACCTTTACTGTATAAAAACAAGAGGTACACACTGGTTCACTAAGAACTGGGGTTCCTTTATTAACAATAACAATATAATACTGCACTATAACACATAGCCTGAAAAGTAAAAGGGGAATAGACACATACACAGATCTGTTGGGTCTCTTTATAAAGCTTTATTACTATAACACATCCACATGTAATTGACAGGGACTGTAGAAAGCTAAAGAGGGAATGGATTATACTGCACACCTCTGAAAGAAAAAGGATTAGCAATACAATAGGGACAAGGTTAATGTTTAAATGTAAAGCAAACTAATATAACAGGACAGATATCACCTGATTAGTATGAAGTCTTGCTCTAGCTGTCATCTGGGTTCCTCTCTCGTCTGTGCCTTAGCTCATCTCAGATTCTCCCCTGCACTCTTGGACACGCATCTGCGCTGATCACTCTGCACTGGATTCCTCTCCCCCACAAACTGTCTTCACCTTCCAGCTACAGTCTAATAGTTTCTGCCGCTCTGATAACCGTTCGCTCCACTAGCTTCTTCACTCTGTCTGATTATCCCAGCTCCAATGTCCAATTCACTCCAGCTTAAGCATGAGCGAATTTTGCGGATCTCGCGTTCGCTAATTTTGCGGATTTGCGGATTCGCAATCCGCAAAATCCGCGAATTCCCGCGAATTTGCGGATTTTTTTTTTTGTGTGTTCGCCCGTGTTTCTGCCAGTTCGCGAGGGTTTTTACAATTTCGCAATTTGCGAACTTACCTGTCGGGTCGCAAGTTTTGCGAACTTGTTGTTTCTACGTGTCCAGCCTGTTTGGGACACTCTTCTTCATCACTGCCACTCTCTGTCACCACTGCCACTCTCTGACTACTCATGCCACCCTCTGGCCCACCCATGCCACCCTCTGTTTCATCACCACACCCTCTGGTTGTCCAGTGTACATTATTTTTGGCAAAGCAAAGCACACCTTCCCTGCCTCAAGTGACCTGAATTAATTTGGGGCTGATTAATGTGTCACAGAATATTTTTTTAGCTGGCACCTGCTTCCTTAGTGCGCCCTGATTAGTGATCTTTTGCACTTGCTAAGTGCTTTCATTGTTGCAAAATTAGTTACAACACCTGCCCTGCCCCAACTGACAATAATGAATTAGGGGCTGATTATTGGATTTTAACTTCCAGCCTGGCTCTTGCTTGTCTCCCTTAGCTGTAATTCAGGACCTTTGTGGCATATGTGTAACTATTCTGAGGTTCAGAGCAGGGTCACATAATAGTTTCAACTGGCAACTGAACTCTGGAGGGGCCCCTCAGGAAGCACTACAGGAAATGGCTACTAATGATGAGCCTGAACTTTTGAACCTGGTAAGTAGTTACTTTCAGTTTTGCTAAGATCGTATTTCTGCAATTTTGCACTTATTCGCGGGGCGCGAACTCACGCGAACAGTGCGAGCAAAGCGAGCAAAAGCCGCTGCTCGCGGATTTGCGGATTTTGCGGGAGATTCGCGAATCTCGCGGATTGCGGATTTCCCGAAAATCCGCAAAATCCGCGAGCGGAACGGATTTTCCGCCCATGCCTACTCCAGCTGCTCCCACAGACTAAGCCACGATATAACTTCAGTCTCTTCCAAAAGGCATCACTTCAGACTCCAGCTGATCACAACTCCTTCTGATAAGTAACTGCTTCTGACTGCTTCCTTCAGTTCCAAACATCATCTCACTTCTCTCTGTTCAAAACACCATCTGCTCACAACTGCTTCTGACAACTCCAGCAATCATCTGTCTTCTCTCCCTCCAAGCATTAACTGACTTCTCTCTCCACTTCAACTGACTGACTTCTCTCTCTGGTTCCAACTCACTGACTGACTTCTCTCTGTTCCAAGCATCGACTAACTTCTTCTCTCCCCGGCTCCAACTGTCTGCTCCGCCTCTTCTGCACTTCACTAATATGGAATGCTCTCTCCTCATGGAAAGTTCCAGCCAGTAGCCTCCTCCCACCGGATCCATGTACCAGGCTCTTTGCTCTAGACGCCCCCACTGTGACCAGCTGCTTGTTTCGTCTAGAGACTTGAGCCCAGGGACACTTCTTGATAAGATTCAGCTCCGGCCGGTTCTCTCTAGTTTGCAAAGAGTGAACAACACCTCATAACCAAAACATCACCTTTACCCTGCAAGCATCTCAGTCTGCAGGGACAGAAAGCAAAATGGAGTCTCTCTAGTTCTGGGCCTTATAGGCCTGAGAAAGGTGAAATAACACTTAGCTCTGTCAGAGTACATACACAAACCATACCAATATGTAATATAAAGTCAGGACTACAGGATCCACCCTCTTCTATAGGTTGGATGATGAAAGGACACATAATTATGTCAAAGCCAATAGGCAATAGATGGATTAGAGTCAAGAATAAGGGATCTATCATCATATAAAGCAGCTATCCTCCAGTTTATGCTTCTAGGTCTGGAAAAAGGCCTGAAAAGGACCAACACAAGGCAAGAATAGGGATCCAGGATGGTAGCAAGCTCAGAAATAGAGCCAAAAACACGGTCACTACAGCGGGGCCATGGGTTCTGGTGCTGGGTGCGGTCCAGGCACCGATGGGCACAGACGGGCTAGCCTTAGGCACGCCAGCGTCTCGGCCGCACAGTGGCTGCCGTATAAGGGGAGGTGGGAGGGAGGAGCAGCTGGGAGGTGGGGGCAGGGCAGCAGATGGGCGGGCAGGGGGGCGGGCCGCAGTGGACGCAGCGGCAGGCAAACGAGCAGGATACAGAAGGCAAAAGGGGGACAGCGGTAAAAATAGAGGAAATAAGGCAAAACAGAATAAGGCACAATAATTAGCAACTATCTACTAAGTACAATGCAAATGCAGAAGCAGAGACACAATTAGGGCGAGCAGGGGGGGGCGGGCCGCAGGGGACGCAGCGGCGGGAACATGAGCGGGGTACAAAAGGCAAGAAGGCAGTAAAAAAGCAGTGAAAAAAGAGGGAATAGGCAAAACAGAAATGAGGCACAGCATCTGGACACAATGTAATGCAGGAGTAGAGACACAATACACAATACAGGTGATGGAAGACAGGGGCGGCAAACTCACAGCATCGGCAGCAGTGGGC
Organism: Lissotriton vulgaris; assembly: GCF_964263255.1. NCBI lineage: Eukaryota > Metazoa > Chordata > Amphibia > Caudata > Salamandridae > Lissotriton > Lissotriton vulgaris. Next base: position 1,998,814,394 of record NC_141689.1, read on the forward strand.
TGGGAGGTACGGACACACAGGTGGTGCTGTGCGGCGTGGGGAGTGGCCTACCTGAAAACAGGGTCAAGGGTCTCTCTCCTCACCGCCAGCGGCCGCCAAATTAGGGGAGGTGGGAGGGAGGAGCAGCTGGGAAGCGGGAGCGGGGCAGTGAATGGGCAAGCAGGGGGGCAGGTCGCAGGGGATGCAGTGGTGGGCAAAAGAGCGGTATACAGAAGGCAAAAGGGGGACAGCAGTAAAAATAGAGGAAATAAGTCAAAACAGAATAAGGCACAATAATTAACAACTAAAACTAAGTACAATGCGAACCCAGGAGCAGAGACACAATTAGGATGAGCAAGGGGGCAGGGCCGTAGGGGAAGCAGCAGCGGGAACACAGTGAAAACAGAGGGAATAGGCAAAACAGAAATAAGGCACAGCAACTGGACACAATGTAAAGCAGGAGCAGAGACACAATATACAATATGGTTGATGGAAGACAGGGGCGGTGAATTCACAGCAGCGGCAGCAGCGGGCTGGGAGGCATGGACACACAGGTGGTGCTGTGTGGCGTAGGGGGCGGCCTACTTGAAAACAGGGTCAACACCTACGAGTCACACCTACAGGGTCACACCTACGAGTAAATCTCTACTAGTAAATGGTGAATAGAAAAAAAGTGGAGAATTACATCTAGGTATAGGAGTAGTTCTATACATGAGTAGATCTACATGTGTAAATTTCTCTTTGTGAATCAGGACCTTAGTGCACAACATCCTCAAGTCCAGTACAATTAACTTATACTGGGTAGAGAGGATCTAGTGACGTGGTGCTAACAAGTCATTGTGCAAAACCTAAAGTAATGTTAATTACTTGGTGCAGTCCATAAAATGCTCAGTAAATACTGGAAATCTTTTTTGCACATTTCATGTTTATTGGCAATCATCAGTGAAGAATATTCATAGTGCCTGGCTCACAAAGAAACACAGGACCACTAGCGGAGGCCCTGTGGTCGCGGGGAAGTCTTCGCACTCGGGGCAGAATCTCCGCAATGAAAATTCTTATTGTGGAGATTCTAGCCCAAGTGCGTAGACTCTGCCACAACTGCACTGCCTCCACCACAAATGTGGCAGCTCTTTGTGAGTCAGACCCACAGGTTTTAGTGTGAAGGTGTCCATGTTGTCTATTTTAGTACAATATAAACCAGAAAACAACCCGGATATAAACCTTCTTGTGCTCTGTGAAGTGCTCTAATGCGGTTTAAGGGCTGCAGCATTACAGATAAATGTTAAAGCAATGAATACATTTGAAAAAACAATCATTTACTTGTGATGCATCTCCCTGATCCCAGATTCACTTCTATGAACATTGCTCATCACTGCATATTGCAGCTTCATCTAACAAGGTGGCTGGGTAATCCATGCTGAATCACATTTATGATACAAATGTCTCTTCCAAGATGATGGCACGTGCCATCATAGACAGAGGGACCATCTAGAGAACAAATGTTGAAAATGCAGTAAGACAAGGCTTAACAATAATGCCTGTATTAAGCTCTGCTTATTCTCAATATCTTAGAGAGAAATCAGCGCTATTAGTGTCTAATACTTATTTACTAATGTCCATCAATAAAGGATCTCAATTTACTCAGCCTTAAGGGTGCAAATTATACACCTAGTAAAAGATAGTCCGGGGGCCTCATTTATGAGATCTTGCGTCACTTTTACGCCGCCAGTGCGTCACTTTTTGTGACGCACCAGTGGCGTAAAAAATGCGCCTTGTTGCGCCATATTTACAAAATGCATCACTTTGTAAATCCCTGCTCCACATTATACCTGCGCCAGGTATAATGTATGCACGGGGGGCGTATTGACGCAAGAAAGGGTCATAGAAGTGACGCAGTGAAATCTATGAGATTTCAATGCGTCACTTCTAGGACGCTGTTGCGTCAAAATCTTGCGCCTGCCTCACAGCAGGCGTAAGACTGACGCAGTCCCTTTCACATGGGGCTTGCCCCATGTGAAAGGACGCTTTGCTGGAGTTGCGTAACTTTTGTGACACACTCCAGCAATGCGTCATTTTTGCGCTTACAGATATGTCAGAAATACTAACGTATCTGTAACTCCTTGCGCAATGATGCATCATAATGTAAATATGACGCATCATTGGTGTCGCAAGGAGGGCACAATGAAAAGTGACGCATCGCTGTTTTCACGCAGCGATGCGTCACCTTTCATAAATGAAGCCCCTGGGGTTTACCATATACTGAGGCCGAACTTTGCCTGAATTCACTTACACTCCTCAGAAGGGGATTATCAAGTTTATAGTGCATGTTCTTCTACATTCCAAGTTGCACAAGCAGTGCAGGTGTGGTTTTCCCAGGAAAAAAACAGCCAGGCAAAGATGCACAGAATACATCATTTGCACCCTACTTGAAATACAAACGTGAGCACAAATAAGAGTTTGTGCTCAACTTGGCATGTATGTCTGTATGTAAGTGTATGTTATTTCAGTAGCATGAACCTAGTCAAAAACAGGAAACCGCTGTAGATGATCAAAATGGATCATAGAATGGAGGTGACATAAATTTAGCACTCAGTTTTGACTACTTTTTAGATACGCACCTAATCTGACACTCATTTTCATGTATTGTTGCTAAGAATAATTCACTGTTGCTGCTCAAAACCTAAACTATGTAACCCACTTGGCTAATGCATTTATTGATTTGTTGCATCATTTCAAAATAAACATTGTAATTAATGGAAACGAGAAGGAAAGGTAAGCAGTAGACGTATGGCAATTTTAACAAGTAAAAGTTGTTACCCAGACCAATGGGATCAGGACTAATATCAGTCAGACAGCTCGGTTAAGTACTCACTGGTGAGTGATAGCAGTGTGTGACCTGCACTTTACAGACTTGGATCGTCTCGTTCAAGGTTTCGAAAGAACAATTAATCTCAGTATTATTAACACCTTTTATGTATATGACTAAGAAATTGTAAAAACGTGGAAGCAAGTGCTGTGCATACTAGAAGGCATTGTAATTATCATTACCATTGAGAAGTATAGAAGAGAAAATTTAAAAAAATGGAATACAAATATGCTCCTGCTAAATCAAGTAACGAAAATTAGCATCAGAGAACACAATTGTAGAGCTCACCATCCTATGACAATTGATGTCCTTGGAATAGATGTGCTTTGGGCTTATTTTAGAGAAAATAGATATGTTTATGGATTCTAAATATAAATGAGATAAAACACCAAAGAACAACAGTATTTGCTATGTTTATCAACAAATTAATAAAATGTAGATCAGTGGTTAATTAATATAGTAGTCCCTTTGGTTTAAAAGTAGTACCATAAAAAATGATGACACAAAAAAAGTAGTACCAGAAGAATACTGCCAGTCTATTAAAAAATCTATATTAGAGTTTGCCACCCTATTTCCACCCTACATGGAAAACTCTATAATTATTCTGTTTTTAAGCTAAATAAGAGAAGATGGAAGAAGAAATTCAAATGCGGGTTGATAGGACGACACTATTATGGAAAGCAGCATCTCAAACAGTCTTCAAAGAAATGCAGGAGGACTGGGGTGAATCTATGTGTGCTCAGATCTCCTAATGCTGATGGACCACAACCTCTTGTGGTCTTTCCCAATGAGGCTGTGGGACTCTTCAGTCTTCTGAAGGCTCACTTAAGAATTGAATGTTCTTCTCCACGGCTCTTTGCTTTTAGTAAGTGTTTCTCACAGTATTTAACTCCAGGGTAGCCCCCTCCAGGCACACGGGGTTGCCAATTTCCTCCTCACAAGTGTGACAACCCTTACTACAAGTGCCCTTCACCTGGCATACAAGGGTCATGGACGGCTCTGAAAAAGGCACTGCCCTTCACAGTGGCCCCTACCTGGCATATGGGGTTGCTTCTGGCTTTGTACAGGAGGGATTACCCTTAAATCATAACTCCTCCTCCAGACACAAGAGGTCACGGACTTGGTCAGTGCAGCAATTCTAATGGATCAGCCATTTTACATTGTGCTCATTGGGATCCATTCAGCAGGATCCCCGCTGGGCTTGAACTCTCCAGGCACTCTCATTCTCCTCACAGAGTCCATTGGTTTTGGCAGGCAGGTAGAAGGCTGTTGCTCCAGGCTTGTGGCAAGTGGTCTTGATTTCCTGGCTGATGGTCCCTCACCCAGCAGGGAGACTATCATACCTTGGTCCCTAGTCCTAGTTCCAGCAGCTAGAAGCCTTAGTGAACTGCTCACATCTTTATAGGATTTAGTATCTGAACCTTTGAAATTTGGGTTATCGGTGTCAGCATTTTTGAAGTGCTCTCTCCTCTACCAGGTCATTTTACAAAGGGTCAGTCTGCCACAACAGGAGTGACTCTATTTCTGATTGACCCACATTACAGGCCAAGAGAGTAACTGTGGATCACACCTGGCTGTCAACCTCCACTGAAATATGCCTCATAAAGGATCAAAAGCCTAAGTTTTCCCTCTTTCACGATTTCCTGGTGTTACAGCGCTAACCTTATCAGTCCCACCATCTCCTTGGCAATGACACAGACTCCACTGGCCAGTAACTCTTCCTGTAATCAGAGACCTATTGTGTGCACAGAGGATGCTGTGTATCCAGACCCCCAGTGTGTGTGTGTTACCTCTCCATCCCTCAAGAATCTGAGAACTTTTCATCTCCTGTTAGGGGGTGCAGTCCTCACCTCCACTGGCTTTTCTAGGCCCATACATCCCAGCAGGCACTGTCAATTATCAGCTGCTGTGTTGCGCTACACACATTTTTCATACAAGACTAGTGGGGAGCCCACAACTTTTGCTGTTATGTACCACGCACAGCACCACATACATCCCAGCACCCCCACACAAGTATCATGCGATCTCCTGCATGTAACCCAATTGTGAGTTAAATACACAGTAGTGGTACTTTACATGAGTGGCCAGTAGGCACCACTCCAGTGACACAGGTAAAAAGTCTTGTTTACACTACTGATCATTAATAAACATAAAATGGATATGCTGCCACCACCAAGGTAATGTCACTTGACTCCAGGTAAGGGCAGTAGCCCTCTGTCACTATGAGGGCATTGTGTGTGCGTCCTTTCCGGTCTACCACAACCACAATACCATGAGGCAGGCCTAGGCAGGGCTTTAAGTGTAATGAAAAAACTGTGGGGTCTCTCAAAGGGGCGTAGTCAATGTAATTTGGGGCTTACAAATACTTAAGCAAAAGATCTGTGCTTAGCATAGTGTGCCGCCCGACTTGTATTTTGCTGTTTCTGTAATTCCATCCAGATATATAATACAGCAACTAACATCATACCTACAGCAAGTCAGGACTATTAGCTTTTTCAATGGTTGTTAGTTGCATAAGATAAATAAGCAGCAACTATGGCTTGTATATAATATTGAAAAAGCTTCCACTTAAAGCCCTGATGAGACCAGGAAAAATTGCTGCTTCTGCGTTTTAATAAAAGAAGGGAAATCCAGAGAGAAAATGACTCTCCTTACAGGATTTTCCTTCCCCAACAACACTCAGCTGGCATGACGTCATGGAGTAACTTCTCCACTAGTGAGACACATCAATGCGCACATCAATGTGCCTGCTGTCATTACAGTCTGGAAAAAATGGACCGCCTGTGCCAGGGCACAAAACAGAGCCCGATAGAGACCTGTTTCGAGACCTCCTTTAAAAAATTGCTGGTGCTCAGCACCGGTGAGACCTGGCCCATTTAAAGCCTGGGCTTAGGTCATTTTGCTCACACATGATCCGTGTTCATCCATGACCAAAAATATTTAACATGGATCCGGATATCCATGCAGCTGAAGAATAGGTAGTAGTGTTCCCTAAAAGGGAAGAAACCGCACAATCAATCTGTGGTATGTTATGAGCAATAGCAAAATAAATGTGAGTCAGTCTAGCACTAGAGTTGGATCAGGGTGCTAGAGTAGCTTGAAATAATAATAATAATAATAATAATAATAATAATAATAATAATAAACCACATTTGTAAAGCGTGAACAATCACCCGTAAGGGTATCCAGGCGTTGGGGGCCGTCAGGAAGATTAGACAAGCTATTGCCCAGAGTCACATGGTGCTGGGCTAATCTGCCGCTGGCGCTGAGGATCGAACCGTGATCCCCAGATTCCAGCGTCAGTCACCCTGGCGCGGCACCACACCTCTCCCTCTGCCACACCTACTACCGAAAGGTGTTATTAGCATATTAGAAGCTAACATGCATGTTATTGAAACAAAGAACACAGCTGATGCAGCACACTCTTTATAAATAATGATAATCCAAATACAGTATTGGATAAGTTCTACATAAGTCAAAATACCAATGCAAAAGTCAACACCAGTTCATGAGGGCAAACTAGTAAGGCATCCGGCATACAATGAGTAGTCCAAAAAGGTCATTTGTCAGTTTTCACGTTCTTTTTCTTATTTATCTCAAAAAGTTTTCCCAGCGCACAAACTTGCTTACACGTGTTTCGTCTAATCACTGACTTTTTCAAGGCGAATTGGGAAAATCGTTGCAATGTGGTTTGATGCGATTGATTCATAGGCCGTAGTCCATTGGTGAACTCAAAAGCCAAAGTCCAAATGAAAACGAAGACATTGCGATTCAAAATGTCTAGTCTCTTAGCACTGGTAGCTGCAACACATGTGGCTTCGTTTGGCATATGTCGCTCGTTTGAGATGACATACTTATCATGGATTTGCCTCCATATTGAATTCACTGCTTTGCTATTGTTGCAAACACTAGTGGATCCAGACGCAAAAGTCTGTATACTGTTGTTAAGACTTGAACTGGGGATATTTATTACGGGACATATTATAGGATCAATACCCGTTAGGTCACACACTACAACGGATCATTTCAGATAACCCATTTTGAATTGCTATTTCTTCGTTTTCATTTGGACTTTCCTGTTATCTATACGATATTTGCTTTTGAAATTCAGCAATGGACTACGGCCTATGAATCACTTGTATCAGACCACATTGCGACGGTTTTCCCAATTCGCCTTGAAAAAGTCTAGCATGAGACGAAACACGTGTCGACAGGTTTGTGCACTGGGAAAACATTTTGAGAGAAATAATAAAAAGAACATGAAAACTGACAGATGACCTTCTTGGACTACTCATTGTATGCTGGATGCCTTACTAGATTGCCCGTATGAGCTGGAGTTGACTTTTGCATTGGAATTTTGACATATGTAGAACTTATACAATACTGTATTTGAATTATCATTAATTATAAAGGGTGTGCTGCATCAGCTTTGTTCTTTTTTTCAGTATCCATGCAGCTGGGTTACCCGGGGCAGTCGCACATCTGCCACACTCAGGGGCATTGTCGGTCCCAACAATAAAATGTTGGTTCTCACAGCTGACTCAGGGTAGCGGCTCGGAAGGTAGATTGTAGTGATACGTGTCTGCGTGACTTTAAGTCTAGCGTTGCGTCATAGATTACAAAGGCAGATGCACAGCAGACGTGCTTGGCATCCATTAAGCTCCGAGATGGCACGTGCAGTTTGAATAACTGCCTTGTTGGCAGGATGACAGCGAGAGCCGCCCGCCCGAGGAGCTCTTGCCAAGTCCATCTGCAGCAGCATTTTTGCAGAGATCGATCCGGAGCCGAGCTTTGAAAAGGCCGAGAGCTGATAATGGTCAGCTTTTGAAGAGCCCATATCATTAAGCGAGTGCAAATCCGGGGAGCAGTCAAAATAGGAATATTCTCCCTGGGGCCGCGCGATAGCTTGAGACGCTCACAATACTTGTGCTGCTAAAGTGCTTGTTAAATACATTAGCAATCTGGGACATGTCTGCGCGCCGGACCAGGCCCGGATCGATTCGGTTGTAATAGGCAGTTAGTTAAGATAGACGAACTGTACCCCCAAACAAACACAGCGAAGGCTGCAATTTTGTATGTGCTGGGCACAGAAGGAGACATAACAGATAGCCAACTCTTTGAAGACATTTTTTATTCCCTCCAGAAGCTCACGAAGCAAGATGTTTTATCACAGAGGAAGAATGACGTTTTTTTGGGAAGTTATCATTTTAATCAATAGGACTTGTAAAGTTCTTTTTCTTCTGTACTTTTCTCTTTCTTCATTGTATTCGAATGTGACTGTGCCCTCGTCGTGGACCTTGGATTCAATAACAATAAAACAATTATATTTGTAGATGTTGCAACAAAGATTTCTAAAATTAGAATGGCGAATGCGAATGTGTAAAAAGGAATTCAAAGCGACGCGTCCATGTATAAAAAAAAACTACATTGTACAATAATAATCATTTTAATTGAGCGCCTCTATAGTGCTGTAACAAAAGCACTGCAATTTAATCATGACAGAAAGCTACACAAACAACCAATTGTCGTATATGCCAGCATGAACTTAAATTTGAGGGTGAAAACTTCTGAATTTGAGCACACCCCTTATTAAAAAGCAGAGCTTACGGTTGCAGCACGTTGGTCCCAATGCACAAAGGTATTTTCATACATTCACAGCCAAAAATAACTTAATGTAACCTTTCAGGAATACACAAAATGATTTCTGGTAAACTTTATAAATAAATAAATAAGTTCAAATGAATTTACTTCTGATGATTTCTCCATGAGAAGGGCCGAGAAATCCTCAGTAGAAAATCAGATGCAAGAGGTTGTCAGAGAGCAGAAAATTTGGGGTTTACATAGGTGGAGGACCATCGCCCCACTGCTGAAAGGCAGCAGATGAAAAATAAAATGATAATAAAACAATGTTATTATATTTTTATTTTTCACTGACTCAGCCGAGTTAGCCAAGTCTAGGGCGGGGTGGGGCTATCCAATGTCAGCAGCAGCCAGGGAAGAGAAGTGGTGGGTACTCTAAGTGCGCATGTCTGTTTAGCCGGCCGTCTTAGGATGGCCAAACCGACACGCGCACTTACATGTTGCCAACCCGAGCTCTGGTGCACAGCCGTGTGGAGGCAGGCAAAGACTCGCAGGCCCTAACTGAGGGCTACACCAGCCCGCTCAGACCAATCCCTCTGCTTCTGTCATGCTGGGTAACAGCATGAGAGCAGCATCAGGATTAGGTAGTGTGTCTGGGAGCCTGTGCCCATGGGGAATGCAGTGCCAGGAGCAGGGGAGAAACAAGGCATGACACAGGATCAGAAGATAACCGAGGCGGCGACTGGCAGCAAGAGGTAAGTGCACATTTATTTATTTTTAAATATTTTTCAGATTGCACTGCCTCACCATGTCATATTGGCAGCAGCCACCACTGGTGGTTTGCTTTGAAGGTGTGGGCACCCACAAACATATATTTATGGACATTCACAAACTGAAATCCGACCCTTGCCCACCCTGGAAAACGTTGGACAATTACTCCAAGCCAAGGGTTAGGGTGACTAGCTGTTAAGGGGAAGGGGTAACCCCCCTCCTAGATTTTCTGTGCCTGTAGTGAAAGGACTTTCTCCACAAGAAGAATGTTTAACCCCCAGAGAGAAAAGAAAAATGCATTTGCACTTTCAAGTGCCCGTCCCACAGCATGGAAGTGTATAGTAAGTACAATTCCGCAAAGAAGGAATAGGCATCCATAATAAAGTCAGATGGCATGTAACATTACACCTGGAAACCTGCACTTGGAGTGGGCTACCAGGTGCACTCTTACTCCTCCTTTGAGAACAGCAAAAAGTGGAAAAGTTCAGCCAGAGTCTTAGAACCCCCCCTCCACCCCCCCCCCCCCACACACACACATACTGATACAATATTTTGGTGAATCAGACCCCTTGCTTTTATCTTCAGTGAAACAAGCAAGTATATTCATGCGGATGATAAAAGTCAGAACACAAGTGAAGGAAGTGAAGGACGTGAACTGCGTAGGCAAATACTGCAATAAAATTGGTAGCCATGTTTAACTTGAGACGGTATTTATCGAATGCAAACCTTGCACCAGAGAGTGATGGCGACACATACAAAGCAGCCGATATACATAACCAAGTGGCAAGTGCATACTATGTTGCTTGCGTAGTATTCGGGGGCTCAATTTCGTTGTTGAGAGAGAAGAAAGGAGGTAAATGCTGCCATATTTCCATTGCAAGGTAGATGGAGAACAAATGAACCTAGAAATATTTTCTGAAACTTAAGTTTTTAGGAGTAAAGTGACATCATTCCACAGTCTTGTTGTGCGTATTAATAATGCATAGGTGTATTCAAAATGATACAGTATCAAAAAAGAGAGGCAACCTCCTTAATTGAATCCAGTGATTCCTGGACCAGACTAGTTGCTGGGCGGGTTACCTTCTTGACGAAAGTGTGATGCAGGGATGATTGTTTTTCAGAATACTGCAGTTGGACAGAGCAAGTAAGCCAAGTCACCAGTGATGTAAGATTCAGTGCATCTATCGATATAAAACGTGGATGGCAGTGAGAACAATTTTGGATCGATGTATGGTCGATGAAGTCTGCCAGAGTCTTACTGCTTGCCACAGCCAGGGTAATGAGCCCCTGTTTGGTTATTTCAGATGAAAGTGGGTATATCGACCTGGAAGGCTGCCTTAAATAGTCTCCAAAAGAAAAAGAAAATAGGTAACTAGATGAAGGCTGTAATTTAGGTACAACTTCTCTACACATTTAGCAATTTTTAGAGAGATGTATAAATGATATTGTGCTATTCTTGTGTAGTGGTCCTCACTTCTGAGTCCTGATAGGAACCTTGAAATAATAAAGGTTTGAAACGCATTGACAAATCTTCAGCCAATGAGTGCATAATACAATTGAGTGCTGGGACCTATGGTAGATGGAATTGAATAAAAATATAGTCACTCCTTTGCTTAAAAGCAGTTTGGCCCTGTTGTGCCGGAAAGCCCCATTAGGGAGGAACTCACCTGTTATACAATAGATGGTGAGAAATACCATTTCCTCTTGGTCAGTCAAATTCAGAACTGTTTCATTTGTTTTGTCATAATGTATGTGATGTCTTGAAATGTTTGTGATTGTAATTTGCTTTGTTTCTTGTGGAATGGAATATATGTTTTGTAATGCATATTTGTGATATGTTCATATTTTGTCTACGTATTCTGCAATGGTAAATTTGGAAATTATTTTGGTATGACATATGTATTGAAAAAATAAATGGTGATCACTGCTATTGAGGACAGTGAGCATGAATGAGAAAACAAAGGTGCATAGCAATAGAGTCAGTATTGGTAATTTGTGTGGTGTTTGTATTTGGCATAGCCCTACTGACTTACACAGGGGCATTCCCTATTGAAGTGATTCACTTTTAGAAAGATGGCATTTTTCTGCTCTTAGCCATGTGTGCCTGTAACCTGTCTTCAATACACTTCTGGGATGGATTATAACTGGACTTTGTGCAGTCCGTCTAGACTGCTACACACAGCTTAGGTTTGACTGAGTGGCCTTCCACAACCTGATGGGTCATCCTGGGCTGGATAGGAGGGAGAAGCTGACACTTACACTTGAATAGGCTGTGTCCTGCCCAACAAAAAAAGGGCTGCCTGCCCCCCTGTCGTGAACCTGGAGCCAGGGAGTGATGGAGATTTTCTGTGCACTTTAACCCCCTCTTTCAAGTCTCCTGCACTTTAACGGGACCACTAGGTATAAGAATCAATCAATCAATCAATCAGGGGGATTGTAAGTGCGCTACTTACCAGTGAGGGTCTCAAGGTGTTGGGGGTGGGGGTGGGAGGTAGCAGCTCCGTTCAGTCGAAGAGCCAGGTCTTGAGTGTTTTCCTGAAGATCTTCAGGGAGGGGGCGCGTCTGATGTCAATCAGTAGCTCGTTCCAGGTCTTGGCCACGATGTAAGAGAAAGCTCTTCCACCTATTCTGGATTTGTGGATGCGTGGAGTTTCAGCAAGGGCAAGGTCAGCGGAGCGGAGGTTTCGTTTGGGTACGTGGAAGGAGATCTTTTCGTTGAGGTACTGGGGTACTGTGTGGTGGAGGCATTTGTAGGCAATGGTGAGTATCTTGAAAGTGACTCTCTTCTCTATGGGGAGACAGTGGAGGGTGTGCAGGTGTTGGGTGATGTGTTCGTGTCGCGGGATGCTGAGGATGAGTCTAACTGCGGTGTACTGTATGGTCTGGAGTTTGGGGAGCAGAGACTTGTTGATCCTGGCGTAGAGGGCGTTTCTGTAGTCCAGTCTGCTGGTTATGAGTGCCTGGGTCTTCCTAGATTCGGGGGGATCCATTTGAAGGTCTTTCGTAGGATGCGTAGGGTGTTGAAGCAGCTGGAGGTGACGGCCTTGACTTGTCGGGTCATGGAGAGGGAGGAATTTCGACCTTACCCCTTCAGTACACTACTGGACCTATGAAGAACTCTGCCAGAAAGAAGGACTGCTGTCCTGCTAAAAGGACAATCACTCTGCTGGACTTCTGCTCTGGAAGAACTGATTTTCTTCTATACTGCCCTACTGCCTGCAACCATCTGTCCTGACAGCGGAAGGACTGGGCCCATCATACTTGAACCTAGTGTGACTCCAATGGCTTGCTGGTTTGCCCCTGTTCTAAATCTCAGGGACATCAAAGACTTGAAATCATCCTGTAAAAGCACCTGGACTTTGCTTGCTGCAATTCTTGCCCTGCCAAGTGGTGGCAATCCAGTCCTGGGCCATTGGAAGTGAGCATAACGTGCTGCTACAACTAGAGCCCATGCAACAATGCATTGTGCCAAAAGGGACTGGTGCATCTCCCTCGATGTCGAAACATCACAGTTGCTTTGAAAACCGCGGAGACTGCATCACCGATTGCATGGCGTATCATCTCCAGTTTCTAATGCATCTCCAACTTTACACACTTCAGTGCCAGGCGCATCACCTTTAATCCTGTGATTTGACAAGAACACATTGCCTATTGCTTCCTTCATCTCTGATCCATCAATAATGCATCTAAGGTACTGTTCAGTGGGTCAAGACTGGTCCCAGTATCTGACCTGAGCTTCATCGTAGTCGGCCTGAACCTTTGAATTTACCCTGGTCTAGCACAACCGTATAGCTTATTAGAGTTTTGTCATTTTTGTCTTGTTTTGTTCATAACAATATAATCTATTTTTCTCACATGGTGTGGAGTCTTTTTGTGGTGTTTTCACTGTGTTACTATTTGAAGTGTATCACAAATTATTCACACATTGCCTCTTAAGTGAAGCCTGACTGCTCTGTGCCAACCTACCAGAGGGAGAGCACAGGTGAATTTAGAGTGTGAATCTGACTTAGCCTGACTAGGATTGTGGTTCCTGCTTGGACAGGGTGTATACCTGAGCTAACCAGAATCCCAATTTAAAACTGTGAGGTGGAGGAATCACCCCATAAATATTTTTGGATTGCTGCATTCCTCTGAGCTTGGTGGGACACACTGGAGGAAAGGGTGAACCTGGCTTTTCAGTACACTTCATAGGATGCTCTGTGATTCAGAGAGAGGTAAATGGATTAGGACCTTGACACAGCTCAGGACGGGGATGGGGTGAATAAGAGAATCATAAACAGTAGGTCTGAGGCCCTGCGGTGACATGTTGATACACATATCATTGTGGCTGACATCCTGCTGTGAACCTCTATTCACTCCTATGGCCTTTGTTATCGGGCTAGCAGATTTGGAGTTGCTCCTGCTGTGATAGACTGCTTACTGGAGGAAAGGTAAGGCTGACGAGAGGGCACTACAAAATGAAGCAGTCTCCCAACATAATCCTAAAAGACTCAAACCCTAAATCCCATTTTGGGTCTGGGAATGAGCTATAAGAAGTGGAGCTTGAGGCCTCCAACATTGTCAACTGTCAAGCAGCCATTTGAGCTGTGTGTGGAGGAGAATATATGCAACACTTCTGCCTGTGACCAGGACTGGAAGCTAAGGCCTGCCAATCTCCCAGCTGGGTAATGGGACATCACCCAGAAGTCTAAGACCACCTGCCTTTGGAGCCTAATGCACCAGTCTCTGCTGGCTTGCCAAGACCAATGAGCCCTGTGAGGAACAGAAGAGTGCTTGAAGGAGCGAAGTCCAGTGAGAGGTCTTGGCGATTGTATCTCTGAAGTGTGGTGTGAGGAGACAGCTTCTGCACCCATCAGGCCTCAGTCCATTGCAGAGGAGGGTCAGTGACCACGTATGCCGGGTGGGGCTACCTTGAAGATTACTGCCATAGTCCATGTGTGGAGTGAAGTTGGCAACCCTGTATGCCAGGTGGGGCTGCTGTGAAGATTATTGAAGTTTTCATCGGACTGTAGACTGTGTGGAGAGTGAAGTTGGTGATCCCATTTGCCCGGTGGGGCCACAGTGAAGATTTCTGCCATGCAGAGCAGGCCATAGCCATGTGCAGAGTGAGGCTGGTGACCCCGTATGCCAGGTGGGGCCACCAGGAAAAAGCCAAGAAGTGTGGGTGGGTCGAGACTGTAATTGAGAAGAAGAGGCCACTATGGTAACCCCTCTGGGCCCAGGACCCGACACCCGGCCGCTGTCCACAAAAGGCCAATTTGAGGAACCCAGGACACTGAACCGCTGCCCCGGCAGGGCTGCATGTGTAATGCTCACTGGAGACAGCTACTGCAGCCTTTGAACCAGTAAAGGGGTGCTGTCAGAGACTCCACACACAGAGGTGCTGCTAGTGCTGGTAAGACTGATTGACAGGTTGGAAGACCTTGGGTAACTTGCCTGCCATATAGCACTTTGGCACAGGATCACTTTTGACTTTAATATAGGCTGAATGGGACTCCTGAGACTTGGTCTACTCGTGGAGATTAATCTGAATGTTGCCTAAAGTGAATGGGGAATAATCACTAACATGGTGGTTGAAATACTAGAGCCCTGACCTTGGAGGACTGTGTGTATTGCTTGTGAATGCCATATTTTACTTTGTGTTGGACTATAAATACTCCCTTTTTCATAAAAGCAAGTATTTTACTAGAGAATCATTTATTGCTGCCATTGACCCTGTTCACCCTCCTGTGTCTACCTCCTCTCCTCAAGACTCCTTGGACTGCTCGACGCGTTACTACTAAGAGTCAAGTGCTGAAGGGTAATTGGTCCAGTTACCCAAGATCCAAAGTAGGTGGGGCCCTAGGACATCGGGAGCAAAAGGCCTCAACTTCCATGGTTGGACCCAGTAACTGCTTGCCCCATGGCCGCAGTGCTTTATTTGTAAAAGTATTAGTGCCAGGGCCCTCATCAGGAGGCCACTGCAACTTGCAGAATCCATTGCCCCTGCCAGCACTCCCAATTGACAGTACTAACACAGCTACTAATGAACACACTCCTACAAGTGTGATAATTCAGATTATTCCAGCCCCCAAAGCTATAAGAATGGGTTTGGTGGTAGGTATTAGTCTATTCTCATGTATGTAACTACTCTTGTGGTGTGTGCCTCTAAAGTAGAGAAACAGTGCAACCATATGGCAGATTGTCATAAGTGCGGGGGTTTGACACTTAAGGGCTGACAATTAAGTGCTGGTGCTGAGCACCGGATACCACCGGATCAAATTAAGCACTGTGTGCCCTTAAATGGGTTCTAACAATCCTAAGCAGTACTGGGTGAGGACTTGATGAAGCCTGCCACATGCTAATATGTGGGTGAGAGTACGTTAAGAAAAACAGGAGTTCTGTCTTCACAACATGAGAAACTCAATTAAGAAGGTTGCATCTCTTTCATGATTATTATGTGGATTCTCCGGGGCAATACAGTTACTCTCCCCTATTCTTTTCCTCACTCACTTTCTCCCGTTGGTGTTTGGTGTTCGACATTATGCCTTGTTTCCCCCCTCATTACGATCAAATCATATATTTAGCAGTTTGTAAATGATTGCTGAATTACTTTCAAATATACACTCTGCCCAACATGTACACAGAAGAATTTATAGTTCCTTAAAATGAATATACTTTCTGAATTAATTATGAATTGTTGATAAAGATTTTCGCGGTTTCCGTTACATTTCGCTTACATTCTGTTCTCACTGCTCCCAATTTTAGAGCTGGGATAAATAAATCTGCAATCTCAGGAATTTAAAATGTGCTTTGAGTAACAAAGCTCTTTCATTTCCTCACACCACCAGCAACACGGTCTTCTAGCAAAAACATGCGTTTGTGTTTTCAGATTTTTTACCACTGTCATTAAGTGTAAAGGTGAGACTTGCTGTAGTCTCACATGCCTCGTTTTCTAATCTCCATGAACACTACATGCAACATTACATTGCTGTTAGATATTTTGGGCCGGATCACAAAACACTTTTGACAGATGATATTAATGTAGTGCTTGTCTTATGCAAATTTAAAGCCATAATATGAAAAAAGGATTCTGTAGATGCTAATGTGTGACAAGAATACCTTTGCTGTGTGGCATTTTGTTTTGCTCTTGATGTGCTCCGTTGTTGTACTGCTTTCCTTTTCTTCTGCATTATTTCTCTGTGATTTTCTTCTTGCTGGACTTCAGTTTTCTCTTGAATTCTGTTTTGCTGTGATGTGCCATATTATGTTTTAATTGTGGTGTCACCAATTCCCACTTTACATGATATGACCCATTTTTTTCATTTTTTAGACTGAAAGGGTATTTTAAATTATAATGTGCTGTGAAGAACTGTGAAACTGCTTCCAAACATTATAGACACCCTTAACTACAGGAGCAAGCACATTTCTGAATGTGGTGAATTTGTCTTAAAGAGCACCTCCAATACAAAATTACCATGGACACCAAACATAGGCAAATCAAATATATTTGTATTTTTTTTAGTTCAAACTGTTTGGAGATTTTGTGGTTTATACATGGGTGTATTGACAGATAAATTGATAAGGAAATGAGTGCATAGTTGATAAGTCCACAGATTGATGAATAGATGAGTGAATACATGGATAGATGTAGATTGACTAGGTGAATTAATGGGTGGATGAATGGATGAATTAGTGCATGTGTATATAAAATGATGAAAATGTAACAAAATAGAATAACACAACAATGGAACAACGCATTGTGTTTTCTAAAATATAGTATCGAAGACACTATCATTAAGCACTTTACAGCTCTATGAACAATAGAAATATTGCTCACTATTAGCAACCTTTTTTCGAAATGGTCAATCTACTCATCCGCTTGGAATAAAAGGGCAACTCATTGGCATTCATGCCTCCAAAGGTTACATTTGAGTACTAGTCATTCTAGAAAGTATGGCCAAACTCGGACTCAAGCAACTGGTCACCGACCCCACCCACATTGCAGGACACATGCTTGACCCTATCCTCGCAGCCAGCAACAGAGTAAAATACACCCAAAATCAAGAGCTCACCTGGATTTTCTACCACTAGGTCCACTTTGTCATCCCAGAACCCCTCAACACCTCCACCTCAACCACTACGGAAAACGGCACACCTGGTTCAAGGTATCAGAACAATGCTGGACCAACTACCTCAACTCCCACCTACCCACCACCGCTGAGGACACAGAACAAGCAGTCGACAACTTCACAAACTGGATCACCGCAAGCGCTGACAAAGTCTCCCCGAAGAAATTTACCAACCCAAAGAAACAAACACAGCACCCCTACTGGTACATGGAAGAACTAAAAAACCAGATATGCAACTGCAGACTGACTGAAAGGAGATGGCTTGCCAGTAAGACCCTTGAGGGCCGAAAACACTTCAAAGCTGCCCTCAACCACTACCAGCACCTCCTAAAAAAACCAGAAGTCTGCCCTAGCCACTTGCATCAATGACAGCTTCAACAACTTCAAGGAATTCTTAGAATTGGTCCTGGAATTCACCAGCCCTTCAGCAACAGAAAACAACATCACACTAGCTCTGCGATGCCCTGGCAAACTTTTTACGCAGGAAAACTAACACCATCTACCAAGACTTCACACTCCAACCTCCGGCTGCAGACAGAATATACTTCCTCTCGCCGACTGACACCCACCCACACAAGCTCACCACGTGGAACCCCCACACAAGAAGGAAATGGAGACCATCATGAGATCCATCCACTCCGGAGCCACTGCAGAACCATGCCCCCACAACACTTTCAACCTCAGCATTCAACTCATCAGAAAAGAACTTACCAAGGTCCTCAACCACCACAGCCCACTTACTCCAGAATTGGAAACTCGCCAGCATGAATCCTTTGCTGAAGAAGCCATTAACGGACCCAGAAGAACAACTGTCCCATCTCTTTGCTCTCCTTCCCAGCCAAGGTCATCGAGAAGGCAATCAACATCCAACTCACCAGACATCTGGAGAATTATGACTTCCTGGGCCCCTTGAATTTTGGCTTCATCACAAACCACAGCACAGGGACAGCTCTAGTCACAGCCACAGATGACATCCAAATGCTTCCAGACTAGGGAGAAACAGTGGCCCTCATCCTCCTTGACCTCTCAGCAGCTTTCAACCTCATATCCCACCACACACGATTAACAGCCTCCACCATATTATAATCCAAGGAGAAGCCTCAGCGGATTGCATCATACCTCCCAGGAAGAACGGAGAAAATCATCCAGTCTCCCTAATCCTCACTCCCTAGGAACATCACCTTCGGGGTACCTCAAGGCTCAGCCCTCAGCCCAACCCTCTTTAACACATACATGACTCCTGTGTCCAACAGTGTTAAAAGACACAGACTCAACAAAATCTCGTACGCTCATGACAATCAACTCATCCTCTCTCTGACTAACAATCCAAGAACCATCAAAGACAAGTTCCAAAGATGCATGAAAGATGTTGCTGACTGGATGAACAACAACTGACTCAAACTCAACACTGACAAGAAAGAAGTACTCATCATCAGGAAAGGCAGGGACACACACTGGAACAGGAAATGGTGGCCCCCGGACCTGGGCCCAAACCCAGTAACCACAGGACATGACGGCAACCTCGGCATCATCCTCGACACCCAGCTATCCATGAAGGAACAAGTCAGCACCGTCTCCACCACCTGCTTCGTCATAATCTGATTGCTCAGGAAGGTTTACAGATGGCTCCTGACCAACACCAAGCGAACAGTCACATAGGCACTCGTCACCAGCAGACCTAACTATGGCAGCTCCTTCTACGCAGGAATAACATTCCAACTTATAAAGAAGCTCCAGACAATCCGCCACACTGCAGCCAGGATCATCCTCGACCTCCCCAGACAGACACACATAAACCCTCACCTCAGGAAACTCCAGTGGCTACCAGTCATGAAGTGATGCCAGTAAAAGCTACTCACTCATGCAACAAGGCATTATACAACATAGGACATGGATACCTCAACCAACACGTGACCTTTAACCAGCCCACCAGGAAAATCAGATCTGGATACCTCGCCCTAGCTGCCACCCGCCGCATCCACCGGACAAACAGCATAGGCTGCTCCTTCTCCCATCTTGTGTCCAAGACCTGGAACAACCTCCCCCTGCATCTCATAGCTTCACCATCAATCCAGCAATTCAGGAAGGACCTCAAGACATGGATGTTTAATCTACAAGAGAACAGGCAGAATTATCCAACAGTGCCTCAAGACCCTCAGGAGTGAAGCAGCCACGCTCTCCATATCCTGATTGATCTATTGATGGGTAATAGCTGAGATAGTATAAGGGTTATGCATGCCTGTATAATAAATTTTGAACATATGACGGAACCTTTCATATCTCATTAGTGTGTGACTACAGAGGGTTTCACAAAATTCGAGTATATCGAAAAAATCTAACCTAAGGGGGAACTAGGATACAATAAAATGTTGTTGTAATCACCTTACTAGAAAAAAAGACTCTTTTTCTAGAGACCCCTCACCCACCAGGGTTTCCCCTAGGTGGCATGCTTCATCATTGGGGTTCCTCCCAATACTCTACAGAATGAGGCATGCTGCAACTTGCGAACTACGTAGGAGCACTTATTGGACTATGTGAGGTGCAGTGATGTGGAGTGGAAGGAAGATAAGTCTTAGAAATACCTAACTAGTGAGCTACTACTTTATTCCCACCCCAAGCTGGTATGGTTAACATCAGAGGTTAATACCAGGGAGAAACCTTTAATGAGTTTGGTTTCGCTAGTATTGCGTCTGTGTCAACATGTTTCGAGCTGTCCCGTACAAGCTCTTTATCTGGACTACACGGGGTCCAGCCCCGTACGTACCACCCCTAATAAATCCTACAATGAGGATGGAGTGAAGTGCAAACCTAATGCGTATATACAAAATTCATATGATTACTTAATCATACTCCGTATCTGTAAAAGAAGAATCAAGAGATACATTAAAAACAACTGCAGCCCACCGGACAAGCGGGCAGGCCATATAGACTTGTAAATACATGCAGCTCCTTACCTAGATCAATGCACCCGTATGTAGTGGGAGCATTTAGTGTCTTTGTTGTGTGCTAATCTAGTGTGTAGTGAATGTGTCACACTTGATGCCAGTGAAAACACTCTTAATGAAAACTAGTGAGAAAAGACACTACGTGACAAACAACAAGTAAAATACATGTAGCATATGATGACACGTACTTCTATTTAGGCAATACTATTGCTTCATGGTCAACAACAGGGCTGCAGGGGCTTGTAGTCACACCCTAGAAATGGAGACACAACACTTTTTTAGCGATTTTGTTCTAAAGATAAAAAGATAAAAACAAGAGTTGTACCTACTTCATCGAAGCACACCTCTCGGTTTGTTACCTACTTCTGTCCCTGGAGACCGCATACTAATGCATGTGTTTGCCGGAT
Organism: Lissotriton vulgaris; assembly: GCF_964263255.1. Lineage (NCBI taxonomy): Eukaryota > Metazoa > Chordata > Amphibia > Caudata > Salamandridae > Lissotriton > Lissotriton vulgaris. Next base: position 1,998,835,053 of record NC_141689.1, read on the forward strand.
GGGTATTTGAAGCAGTCGGCGTGGGAGTGCCTTGTCATACTGCTGAACTACTGGGCCGTGTACTATCAAACAAAATGGTCACCCCCATTGGGTCAGTGGTGGGCCATCTTTGTAGTATAACGTTCCATTACTTTTCGTTTAAAACTGATCAGAAGCACGGTCCCCCTTCAAAGAAGCGCAACAATGTCACCGGGCATGCCAATTTCCACCAATCCCCCCATACCGACCCACTTGAAACCTCACGGCATTTACTCCTTCACAATTAGCTTCCCCCCAACCTCTCCCTGAAAGCGAAAAGAAAATTAAAACATAGACTGATTAGACAGCACCCAGAAACATTATTCGCGGACACATATCATTGCTCCTCCAAAGGTCAGATAAAGATGGATCTCATCTTCCACACTGATAGACCCGATAACTGGAACACTACATTCAGAATGCACCTTCACATCTCCAAAATGACGACTACCAGACATAGCTGGAAACTGGCGACCTCTCACCCTAACCGTTCGACAAGGAGCGGGAACACATCAGTGACCATCTACTCAAATGTCAGTCTTGATACAGTGTAACCAGAATTCAAAGAGAGGGGGACAAGGAGCCAATTAGAAAAAGGTCCTGTACTGATGCTCCAAAAGACATTGACCAAAAAGCTGAAACTCTCCCTAGCCCCACTCTGGTGCAAGATCATAACCAGCTCCCTAAAAAGCGGAGTCATTCGAGACTGCCTCAAAGTGGGACAAGTCACCCCACTGCTGAAAAAAAACGGACAGGATATAAAGGATTTGAATAACTTTAGACCTATCTCTAACCTTCCTCTTTCATTCAAAATTCTAGAAAGATCTGTGCTCCAACAATTAACCCAACACATGGACAGTATCAACCTCCCTGATTCCCATCAGTCTGGCTTCAGGAAAGGCTTCAGCACTGAAACCGTGATCCTCAGCATCTTCGACGTTATCCACAAATCACTTGACTCAGACCAATGCTGTCTCCTCATTCTCCTAGACCTATCGGCAGAATCAACACAGTAGATCACAAACTTCTCATTAAGGTTCCCCAAGAAAGGGCCAGACTTGATGAGGTGGTCTTCCAATGGTTCTCCTCCTTCCTACACAACCAACCCAGAGAATAAAAATCATAAACTTTGCGTCTGACCTTCACCCAGTCAGTAGGGGAGTCCCTCAAGGTTCAGTGCTCTCCCCCAACTTTTCAACATTTACATGGAACCCCTCACCACCCTACTCAAAAAAGCTAACATTCCTTTCCACCTATATGATGACGATACTCAGATTCCTGGCCCCTCAGTTGTGGAATTCTTTACCGCTGTCCTTAGGGTCCACATCTAATCTGCTTGCCTTTAGGAAGGGGTTAAAGACTTGGTTATTCTCTGGTTAGAGCTTTTCTATCCTTGGGTTCTGTTTTCCTTTTATTGTTGTTATGTTTTTTAGTCTCCTTTCTGGGTCTGGAGCACAAAGCGCCGGGACACTCCTTTGGAGTAGCCGTTGCGCTATAGAAAACCCATAAATAACATAACATAACATAACATAACTTGAAACCTCCTCCATCAAAGACATTCAAAGACTCAACAAAATACTGAGAGAAGTCCATCACTGGCTGTCAAGTAACCACCTAAAACTGAATCCTGACAAAACCAAATTACTCCTCATATCGAACAAAGAAGAGAACCCCCAAATTGCTGAATGGCTAAAAGCTATTGATGCGCTCAACGGGAACCTCACGCTAGCCAACTCTGTTAAATCACCAGGTATCACGCTAGACCTGAAACTGGACATGACCAAACACCTTAAGAACTCAGCTAAGAGCGCCTTCCTTAACCTGAAGCTACAGAACAAAACAAAACCTTTCATCCCTCCCAAAGATCTCAAGCAAGCCACCCAATCATTGGTGCTGTCAAGATTAGACTATGGTAATGCAATCCTCTCAGGAATGGCTAAATCACATCTTGCTCCCCTCAAAACAACTCGCAACGCGACAGCCAGAATGGTCATCGGAATAAAGAAATTTGATCACATTTTACCTGCACTCACAGAACTCAAGTGGCTTCTAGTCGAAAGGCGGGCAAGCTTCAGAACAGCCTGCCTCACACACATAGCCTTGCACACCGGCAAACCCGAATATCTGTCTGCCAAACTCAAAAAGGTCAGGCCAGTGTCCTTTTTAAGCATTACTCATGATAACTACTGATGTTCCATGCACCAGCCAGGCTACGGACTGCACTTAGGTTGTCCAGGGCATTTTTATGATGCCTCTGGTTCACTGTGTAGCCTCTGGTAACCAGAGTCATAGATGTTACCCTTGTCCCTAGGTGGACAATTTAACCTAATGGGCTGGATTGTCAGGTATGAAGAATAAGAATCATGCAGGTTATACCACTAAACCAATGGTATTTAGGTGTGTGTTCTATCTTTACAGAAGATGGTTTTCGGGGCTTGATGGGAGCCAGACAGGCTACTCCTGATGGATTATCAACGAAGAGCCCCCAAGGGATATTGTCATTTAATCCCTCAGTGTCTGCGTGGAGTTAATACACCCATCGCTGCTCCTTTTTCAATAGTCTATGTTCTAAATTATCAATGTGACTAAGGTGTTCTAAAACCACCCATTTTGGATCATTAGGTTTATGTTCCATGAAATGTGAGGAAATGTTTGTGGTAATTCGGTGACACCTGATGTTACTGCAATGTTTGCATATCCTGATGCTTACTTTTCTTGAAGTCATACCTATATAATGTATGCTTTGTGGGCAGGTTATCATGTACACACCGTCTGTAGTGTTAAATTCGTTAGTTTATGTAATTTCTACCTCATCGTGTTATTGATTAACAATTTCTTAGTAACGGTGGTAAGGTGCCACACACTACAATTACTGCATGGGTAATGGCCTCTGGGTGGTGTACCCAAAACTGATTGATTCCATCTCTGTACGTTATTGATTTTGGGCGGCTATGCACCGAAATGTCTTTCAATTTCCTCCCCCTCTTGTAAGAGAACATTGGTTTTGGTATGTTGAGTTTTCCGCTGTTTAGAATGTGCCTGTGTTTTTTGACTATCTTGGTAACATGATCAGAGACAATGTTAAAGGTTGTGATGCATATAGGTCTTCTGTCTTTCCCGGTGTGCTGTTTCGAATGTGTCTCAAGTAGGGCATCCCTATGGTTATTGGCTGCTCTCTTCTTTGCTTTTGATACCAGACCTGCTGGGTATTTTCTTGTTAGTAGTTAATCGATAGCCTTTTGGCTTGTACTTTGAAGTCTCTGGTCTCAGTGCAATTCCTTCTCAGCCTGAGGAACTGGCCAAAAGGGAGATTCTCCTTTAAATGTCTTGGGTGGAAACTAACGTAAAGGAGTAAACAGTTTTTGGAACACCAGCTAAGATCTGCTCATGGTGTGAGTGAATCTGAGAAAAATGTCTTGAAGATTCAGCCAGGGGATAAACTCATCCACTCCAACACCAAATGTCTCGGTGTGTATTAGGTCCAGTTATCTTCATACATGAACTCCTCAATGATGTCTAGGGTCTCCTTATGTGGTAGGCTGGTATAGAGGCTTTCGACGCCCAACTCTATGAGGATGCTAGTTCCTGGGTTGAATTGCAAGTCTTTAAGAAGACAAAGTACCGCCTTTGTGTCCTGTAGGTATGCGTTTATTCTTTGTATCAGAGGACGTAAAAAGGCATCAGCTAATTTTGAAAGGGGTTCTATTATGGATCCTATACCGGAAACAATGGATCGACTGCTGATTTATCTCTTTAGGAGGGTAGCTGGAAGCATCAGACATCGTTACCACTCGACAAGAAACACAATCTTTAGAAGACCTAGACTGCACGTCTTACCTCATGGACTTTCAAGCAGTGTACCCAGACAGTGAAAGCACAATCAAAAAGTCTGCATGTGCCCTAAATTCCAGAACCATAAGAAACTTGTACCAGGCTGGTAAAGCACTCTAAGACCATGATACAAATGGCAGTCTTTGCAAAACACGGGTCGGCAAACTAAACATGGAAAACCAAAACAAATTGATTGGTAAAATGCTTGAATTCATTGCAGACACTATGGCCTCATTTTAGTCCATCTTATTTTGCCAACTATGCCACTCTAGACAGATCATACTTGGTCCTGTTCCAGTGTTCTCTCAGAATTACTCTGAGTGCAAGTGAAATCATGCGATAACATTTGATAATGATTGCTATTTTTGTTTGTAAGTAAAAGAGGCTGATAAAGAAGAAGCGTCTTCTTCAATAATGACTTCATGCACAAGTGGGCTGTTTACTGTCACTGTCACACTTATGGCTGACCAATTGAAAACAATGTTATCACCATGACCAGAGGCAGAGGTGTATGTTGTTTTTTGGATCTAATGCTGGCTACGTTAGATGGAAGGAAATTTACAGTACATTTTCTAAGCCCAAAGCAAGCAGCCATTCTGCAGATGCTCAGGGTAGGAGGCAGGGCTGGAGTAACCATTATGCAAAATAAGCTTGTGTTTAGGGCATCACTGGAAGGGGGGCCACCACAGAGATTTTCCACTATTGGATTTACCATGGACCTTATTGTGCAAAACTGCAAATGGTGCAGCTGAACCTAAAAATAAAATGAAAGTATACAAAAATGAGCATTATTTTCCATGTTACAGTAAGTTTTGCTTCATTTCGAAAAATAAAATTGCATTTTACGGTTATTATTGTCTATATTTTGAATTAGATAAATATGGGGGACCAAAATCGTTTAAGTGCTTAGGGCCTCTAAAGGTCTTAATGCAGCCCTAGTTGGAGAGGCACCTTCCTAACAAAGCAAGAGGTTCACTGTCCTACCAGGATAGGAGGGGCACCCACGGGTTATGAATAGGAGGGGCACCCACGGGTCATGACTTAGATCATATATAGGCCCAAAGCAAATAAATGCATCCCATCCTGGGACTGAGGGCGGAAGAAGGAGGACACTAGTAATAACATGGAACCCAAGGAATCAGATCTGACAGTTCCAGACTCCACTTTATTGTAACCCTCTTAAAATACACCCTCTGTCACAACTGTTCGACAAGCAACACAGATTTCTCTCATCCCCATTTCAACAACATTCTCTCTCCCCGTCAAATCAATTGTTCCATCTCCAACCAGCACTAACTCCTCCAGTCCCCTCACTGCAGCCAAGAGAAACTACCACAGGCTTTGCAGACATATACAACTGAGAACAGGACCACCAGAGCACCCAACCTCCATCTCATTGCAAACTAAGTTGTTACTCAGGAGCAAAGCATGTTTGTTTGGTGCAACCGAGCCATACAAGCAGATCTTTCGCTAACTCTTCCATAAATTTGTCAATTTCAAACTTTTATAAAAATAATCACCAACTTATTTCAAATAATAAAAAACTAACTAGTAATATCTATTAACATTTATATATTTTTGTGGCAATCAATTTGTGAATCTTTGTAATGTGTGCCCTGGAGTCAGTAACTGATCCAGTGGAAGGCCAAGGTTAGAAAATTCACTAAACCAAAGATTTCAATAGGCCCATATTTATTTATACGAAGGTTTCATTCAAACTCTCTGGCCAATCCGCTGGGGTCAAGATTTATATTTCACTTAAGTTCTAATTAGTTAGTTCTCTGAGAAAACATATTAGTTTGGAAATAAAACTCAATGCCTTACTAATCTTCACGAATCAACACTCTTTCCTCTGGTCGATGGAGCATTAGTTTAGTTAGTTGATGGTGATATTGACAACTATTTAACTAATTCTCAGATCTCAATGAAATAACCACAGACTCGGGGTGAGATTCATAAGCGTTATCTAAGAATTCAGTCATAAAATTGAATGCTCATTTGAAGATTCACACAGATTATCCTTATCATGGGAGAGAAAAATTCATTTAGCAAAATCATTCATTAATACAGAATCCATTCAACAAATCAAAATGCAGATGAGTGGATAGATATAGAGACAAAAGGCATATATATAAAATACATTTACAAAGAAATCTGCAAATTGTGACAAATGATAATTACCTAAAGAAATGCTGAAAACCACTCCTGTGGCCAAAGGGCTGGTGGGGGTCCCCTGAATTAGGATCAGGTGACAAAGACTATAGGACAGGATCAGGGGACAGGACAGATACTTACTAGACTCCTCTATGAACCAGACGCACCGGGGCGCATCCCTCTCCTACACCCTCTCTCTCCTCGATGTTCTTCTGGAATCTTCAAATCTAATCAGGCTGTCATTTGGATCTGAATCTTCCCTGTCTGCTTTCTCTACTTTCTTCTAGCAGCTTTCGCTTCTGTCTCTCTCTCTCTCTCGCTCTCTCTCTCAGCATCGATGTCTCCTTTTCTCTAAAACTTGTTCTTCTTTTTTCTAACTAAAGTCACTCTAGTTATAGTTGTTATTTTACATGTTCCACTCTCAAAAGTTGCAAATACAGATGGATTACTGAATGTAATAGGACGGGGGCAGGGGAGTTCTCGTCACCTCATGCTGACATATTCATTTTTTTTAGTCCTCCTTCGTCTGCAAACCCTTCCCCTTTAGCTCATTCACAAAAATGTATTTTACTTAATTCCCATACATCTATTGTAGCAAATTAAATAAAATTTTCTCAATACAGTTCCACAGTTGAGGGCTTCTTTTACACAACTCTCGTCCTTGAATCTTGTCAGGCTCTCAGCAGCGCGGTCACCGGGTCACATTATGACTTCACTGTGCATGCGTAGCTTGCTTCTCTTTTGCCACCATTTTCCTTTCATTATGAACAAAGTAGGCCCAAACGTATACTATTAATAAAGGAATCATAAACAGATGTTAAGTTCTCAAATATATAATTTTAACTGTTCACCACCTACTTCTACTCTATCCCACATTATTATTGTTTCCTTTAGACAGAAGCATTTGCAGCAATAGCTCTCTTTTATATTCAAACAAGCATATGCCGGGCATGCGGTGCCTCAAGATCTAATGTTAGTAATTCTTGTGCATGCCTGAGAGTTTTCTCTCTCGAACTGGGTTAGTCATGTTAGTATCTACATAATTCTGGTTCGCACATGCGCAAAAAACGTTTTCCCGTTTAAAGCGCGTTTTAGTCGTGTTGCATTTTATTCCACATTAGTGAAGCACGCGCAAAGCTTTTCTCCCCAAATGTGGATGTTGCGTGTGTATTAGTTTAAGTTGTATCTATAATTCAAATTAGTACTGTTAATGAGGGATTGTTCAGAGCAAGTTTTGTTTTCTTGAATCCTTGCTCCATCAAAACCACTGCCTTCTATTTGTTGACACTTTCGACTTCGTCACAAGTCTGCTTTCCTGGCAAGGTTTCCAACATATTTAACATTTTTGTATATTGTTGTCCATCTCTATGCTCTTTTCAGGCAATTTTTTTTTTACCAGCAAGACTATTTGCTATCCTAAAATTAATTCTGTTATGCATCCATTGTAGTCCATGTTCACAGCACCTTAAGTTGTGAATGGTGTTAAGTTCAAACATGACACAGATTATGCTGATATGGCCTGAACTTGTTCTCTGACCTTCTGTTTACAAGTACCTGTCTTCTCCTTGCTTCACTCCTTCCTGCTTTTGCAGCCCCACTCCAGGGACATGCATTTTTATCTTGCTCTACTGTCTCTTGCTGCTACTTGTGTGTTCAGTTAGACCTCAGCTTCACTACAGCTCCACTGTTGTGACAGCACATATAGGCAATGTCAGCTTCACGCTCACCATATCTAGCACCGGTCCTGAGCAGATTCAAAGGTGCTGGTGCTCCTCACTATACTCTCACAGTGTCGTTCATCTGCTATTTAATACCCAGCAGCCCCCACTAATCTCTCTGGTACCTAGCATAGTGGGAATCGAGAGAAGAGAGGGGGATGATGAAGTAATGAATGCTAAATAAGAAAAAACATACAAAATAGACATTGGTACAACCAATTATTTATGCTTCTGCATGCTGACAAGAGGTTCACCTGCTTGAGAAGTGCACAGAGGTAGCATCATATGGGTTGCTATAGTTGCTATTTGTCTCAAACAGGAGACATTTTACTGTTGCTGCACATGTTTTAGTGCTCTGTGTGTGGATGAATGTGATGTTGTCCTGTAACTGTTCTTTGTGATAGGTAAGGCTGAAGTCTATTCGGCATGCTATGTATGTGCTTTATGGTATTTAAGCGTTGTGGCCACTTTCTCTGTAAACAAAGTCCAAAACAATTCTCACTGTTACAAACATTGGAGGGTGCAAGGTAAACACGGTATACATCGAATATTCACTGTTAAAGGAAGTGAAGAAGGTCAAAAACAAGCTGAGGGCTCAGGTCAGAGTGCAGAGTGTAAGATGGGAATATGGTGCAAGGTTCCAATGTAGGGTATACAAGGGCTCGAAGGGGAGCATGAGAAGCAATGGGTAGAAGGTGCATGCAGTAGAGTGGGGTGAATTAAGAATTGGAGGGTGGTAGCAAAGACACGCGTTGCCAACAAGGATGATTCAACTTTCTTTATAAAAGGTGTTTACTTTTTATTATTGCACATCGGAAAAAAAGGAAACAGTTGACTTATTTGACTTTGAACCACACTCTAGAATACTTTGCTTCTATATGGGTGTCTCCTCTTTACTTAAGTTTCATATTTATGTTTGGGGGATTTATAGAGCACGACAGGTACTCATAGAGTGTCTCGGCGCTATAATGGACACTTATAATTGAATGACTTTTCTCTGCCCTCTGTGTGAATAGTGCTTACTGTAGAATGGTGTAGGCCATGGGGTTGTTCTCTTTGCACATTTGGCATAAAATGTAGCAAAATGGTATGGTTAAATACTAACTTCAGAAAAAAAATGTTGCAAATAAATAGAATGTGTTGTCATACTTAAATTATTGTATGTATGCACAGCATCATTGCTACAACTGTCAAAATGAAGTGCACCGAACACAGACCACGTTTAGCAGGCGAGAGGTTACTGAGATAGGTAGGGCATTCATGGCACCTAGAACAGGAAAGGAAATAGCAGGTATGGGTTCGGGATGCATGCAAGAGACAAGTATGGAAGCGGTGCATTCTGCATTCCCAGAGTGCGCAATCAGCCATGTGATCAATTATAGCAAGAGGGAGGAAGTAAAAAAAGATGGGGATGGTGACTGGAAGAATGCTCTGTAATGCAAATGGAATGGAATAGAAGTAGTCATTGAGCATGGCCGAATGCTGGAAGAAGAAATGTGAGTTGTGCATGCCAGTAGTGATGAACTCAAAACCCCTGACCCTTCTCATGGGTCTCACTACTGTGATCTCCAAAATAACACCCTCTAGACTCTTCCCTCTTTTATTCCTCCATTATCCTATTCAATCCATCTAACAGACTCTTTTCTTTTCATTTTTAGTCTTTTTCTTTATTTTCACCTGTGAAAGGTCATTAAGAGTAGAACATTATAAAATTGTTTGCTGCCTTTAGCCAATGCATTTTATTCATCATGAACTTCTTAAAGGCACTACTCCATGTGGCCAATATTATTGGTAATATTTTTAAGTCAAATAATCCATCCGTATACACTGGTTACCTCTTTACAAATTGTAGTTCATTTAATCATCTATATATAATGCAAGGTTCCAGATAAGGAGTTCAGCAAGTGTCTCTAACTGGCAATTAGTCATAACTTTTTTTTAATCTGTACGTTTAAAAAAATTGTTTTACTTAAAGCTTTTGCAAATAAAACAGTAACCCAATACAGTACTTAATTACATTGGCTGGTGGCAGAACAGGTCAACGGTGGTCTCATAGAATGCATTCGTACATGTCAAACATAGCGGATAATCATTGCCAGTGGCTGATAACAATAAGCTGGAAACCTAATGCATATTTCAAACATATACATTTACAATGAGCTTGCATATATATATATACCCCTCATACACAGCAAGTATTACCTGTCAGGGCACAGCAGCCCTAACTATTGATTGGCTCCTAATAGTCCTAGCTTCCTTCTGGCTCACCAGTTTCCTTGCCCACCAGATATTGCTGATATAATCCCCAGAAACTATTTAGGTTGACTCTGTGGGGGGAGGAGCTAGCTATAATTATCTGATTGTGTGTTGCAATAGAGCATATCTTTCTCCCTTTCATCTATAGTCGGGACAGGGCCGGTAGCCCAACGCATGGCGACCCCACGCTTAGCGAGAAGTAGCCCCATGTCCACCAAGCGTCTGCCCATATTACCAATGTTCTCACTATATCCCAAGAGCGTTTGTAACGGGTTTTGTGTTAATGAAAGGCCAGTGACTGTGTTTATCATATGGAAAACCTTGACCCAGAAGTCAGCAATCTTGGGGCAGTGTCAGGCTACATGCAGAAACCCTGCCCCTCCCTCCCCACAGATAGGGCATGCAGCAGACTCTCACAAGACAAATCGTCTCAGCCTCTCGGGAGTATAGTTAACTCTTTTGAGATATTTGAAGTGGATTAGACGGTGTTTACCATTAAGTGAGATGTGTTTAGTCAATTTACAGCAATATTGTGAGGCACTATCGTCTAAAATCATATCTAGTTCACTCTGCCAGTCCTGTCTAGACTTAGTACATCAGTCTCCTGGCGTCTTGCCTCTAGTTATGAATGACAGTAGCTATCTTAGTAGGAGAAGTGGAGTATAGAATGCAGAAGTGTGATAATATCTCCTTGTGTTTCTGCATGTCCTCCCCAAGGAGATCGCGCAGGGCATACCTGACTCTATGGAATTGATACTGCGCTAAGGAGGAGGGAACGTGTTCTTCTGTTAACACGTCTTCCTTCCTGCGTGCAACCCCATCCTGGAAGAGATCGCCCGTCTGTAAGAAGCCTAATTGTTTTAGTGTGGAGGCCACTTCTTTTTCCGCCGTCCAGTCAAAAACAGTCAACTGGGATCAGAGGGGAGTGTAACAGGGCACCCACCTGCCTGTTTAACAGTTTACGCCAAGCATGGACTGTGGTGTTTATAGAGACTAACTTACAGACTCACATGTCTACCGCTCAAATTAACATGTTTCCCTATACTAACCCACTACTAATCCTTTTTGGGTTCTGGAGTAGCGTGCCACTCCCCAAAAAGTGCTTCAACGTTTCGTCAGGGGTAGTAAGCGCTATAGATGTACAGCTACAATATCAGAATGGTCCATGAAGAATGTGTTCTGTAAATCCAAAGCAGGAAGTAAAGGAGCAAAGGTGTTCCAAGTGCATGGCAGGAAGAATTGGGAAGGAAGCATAGATGAAAGACCCTGACGTACACCTGGGAACTTTTAGAGGGGCTTTGGGTTGAAGGTGCGTGAGTGCCAACACTATAGAGCTGCCTCATGAACATGCACAAGTGTGGCGGGAAAAAAAGTAGAGTTAATGCCTCATGGTGCCACTGCATGACGAGAGATTATTCGTCCAGAGAGGATAATGTTTTTGTGGTGCTGCCGGCTGCTTTTCCACTCAGTGGCACTGGGGAATTTGAGGGAAGAAGATTGTTGCACACTGACAATATTACGGAAGCTTTTTGCTGTTAAATTGTAAAGTCTAGGGGCCCGATTCACAGAACTAACTTAAGACAAAATCTTAAATTTACTACTATTTTGGTATTCACAGAAGGCACTTACTCATTTTGGTATCCACAGAAGGCACTTACTCATTTCGGTATTCACAGAAGGTACTTACTCACTTCAGTATTCACAGAAGTTAGGAGTTCTAACTTTAGATCCTATATGCCTTCTGTGAATACCGAAAGTCTTAAAATTAGGATTTTTCTCAGTTTAGTATTAGAAAAGTTAGGACTCGTAACTTTACGACTCCTAAATGCCTTCTGTGAATACTAAAATTCTTAAAATTAGGATTTTTCTCAGTTTAGTAGTAGTAAAGATAGGACTCCTAACTTTAAGACTCTTAAATGTTGTTGTTGTTGTAATACTTTATTCGATATATACATATCATAAAAGTACAAACAATACAGACATAAAACCCTTGATTAAAAGTGTCATAATCAATTCATTTCATAGTTTAAAAAGATAAAAAAGTATTTACATTTAAAACACACAGTTATATAATGAAAGTCATATGAAGCATATACAATGAACGATTGAAATATCCAGTTCGGTGCCATGGCTTAGCTATTGACAGTATTTAACAGCCTTGTACGTATAAACCACGCGTTTGTTAGGTACTTAGCAATCCCACGTACGACAAACAGAGATGTAGTGTCTGTTGAGAGAATGTGTAGAGCAATCCTAAAGTCTCTCACTCCCAACTCTCTACACACAGGTTTTAACCATTTTGTCCTGGGCTTTTTGTATGCTATGCAAGCGAACAAGAAATGGGGTAGAGATTCGCTCGTGCAAGGGCACCCGGGGCAAGTGTTCGTATGATTCCTCAAACCTTTCCATCCCTCCATGAATTTGTTCAGGGTGAGTACCCCGTATCTCATTTTCAGGAAGAGAGACCTATCTCTTGGGATTTGGATGCCTTCTGTGAATACCGAAAGTCTTAAAATGAGGATTTTTCTCAGGAGTCAATGCATGCAAAATCCTTTCCAACCACCTCAACAATCCCGATGTATGGATGGCAACCACCATTCTAACCGCACCCCTTCCAGCAAAACCAATTTCACCCTCCTTTTTTAAACAGATGCAGGCGCGGAAGAGGATGCAAAAAACAAGGGAACAATGTTCAAAGGGAGGAGGAAGACACGGTGGGCAGCAACACCAGGAGCAGGGCGGGAATGAACAAAGTGGGACCAAGCAATGCGAGGAGCTATTAACTAACCTATCATCCAGGGCACTTACCGAGACAGAGACTAGGGTCCTTAACAAGGGACTTGGCTTCGTCCCAACAGCGGCTCTGGACAAATTCAAACTTCAATGCGAACTGGCATCATTTTTCAGAAATCTCAGACTCAAGGCATTCTTTGAGAAACATGACAACAACGCCACTGACGAAGTACCCAATGAGACTGGACTAAGAATCAAGTCCACATTCATACCACCACCCCACACAAGTCCAGTATAAATCAACACCTTTGAGCAAGCGGTGTTTAACGACATCGAATCAATGACAGTCACCAAGTTATTTCAGAATAACAGCAGAGCAGAAAACAACGCCATATCAGACCTGAAATCAGACGACACCATCATAATAAAACCAGCAGACAAAGGCGGAGGCCTTGTACTAATGGACAAATCTGATTACAACACGGAATGCAGGAGACTACTAGTAGATGCTAGAAACTACCAACCTCTCCAATCTGACACCACAGAGGACCTTCGGGCCGAAATCATACAACTTGTGGAGACAGCAGAAGCCGCAGGGAAGATTTCAAAACAAGAGGCAGATTACCTGTGTAAAACAGAAGGCAAAATCCCGTATTTTTACGTGGTACCCAAAATGCTCAAAGGAAAAATCCCCCCACCAGGAAGACCTATCGTATCAGGGATAGGCTCACTATTAGAACCACTATCCAGGTTCTGTGACTTTTTTCTTAAGACCATAGTCCAGACTACCTCCACTTACCTCAAAGACACTGAAAGCCTACTGGTACTCCTAGCTGACATACAAATGTAGGAAGACAGCATCCTTTTGAGCTTTGACATTGAAAGCCTTTACATAAGCATACCACAAGACGCCACAATAACTGTCCTCAAAAAAACTCTGGAGGAAGCCACCTAGGAACACCACACACCAAAGTCATTCATACTGGAATGTGCCACCCTTGCCCTAAAGAGAAACTACTTTGAATATGAGCGATCACTATACCTTCAGACAGGGGGTAAATCAATCTGCAGTGTTTTTGCCCCCAGCGGGCAGGGCTCTACGTGTATGATTTTGAGCGGAAATACATCCTGTCAGACGAAAATTCCTATGCCACCCACATCAAATTCTGGCGAAGATACGTAGATGATATCTTGGCAATCTGGCAAGGCCCGCAAGAAACACTCAAGGAATTCATCACATGGATCAATACATGTGACCCACACCTACGGTTCACACACTGTTATGACAGGGAGAAAATGATCTTTCTGGACATTGAAATTAGTAGGGAAGAAGAACACTTGATGACAAAAACCCATTTCAAGCCCACAGCCAAAAAAACCTTTTGAGGTACGAAAGTTTCAATCCTCGCCCCCTCAGGGAAAACCTCCCTTATCCGACAATACCTTCGACTACACAGGAATTGTAGCAAATTATCAGACTACAAAAACCAAGCAGAGGATCTTACCAAAAAACTGAAACAACGAGGGTACCCTTCCAAAATTGTACACAAATGCCAGAAAAGGGCCAGAAACCAGCCCAGCGTTGCCCTACTTGAGGAAAAGACAAACGAGATTGAGACAACTCCACTCACATGCGTTACCACTTATAACGCGATTTCCAGCCAAGTGAGTAGAAGCATCAATAAACACTGGTCCAAACTTAATACTGGAAACTTCCAATGGGACAAACCACTATTTTCATATAAAAAAGCGCAGAGCCTCAAAGATAGCCTGGTCAACACCAGACCAAAGACATCAAATACAAATGTAAATCCGAGTATAACACAAATCTGGGGGCTCCCAGCCGTAACAGGACATTTTAAATGTGGGGACTGCAGTGTGTGCCACCTCACAAAAACACCAAAACCCTCAACCTGAAAGAAGGCAAAACCTGGGAACAGCAATCTCACACTAACAGCAGCAATGTAGTGTATATGATCAAGTGCGCATGTGGAAGACCATATATAGGCATGACAACGCGCAAGGTGAAGCAACGTATCAGTGAACATCGGAGTACGTTACGCTGCAAGAAAAACACCACAAGACTAACAGACCACTTCTTGGAGGCACATCACACACCAAATGACATGCAATGCACAGTAATAGAACAAGTGCAACCAGGTCCAAATTCACAGAATCGCTTGTTTGAAAAGGAACAATGCTGGATCTACAGGCTTTTGACACATAAGATAGGCCTGAACGACAATATTCCTTGGGCCTCTGTTTTAAAATAACTAGTATTTGTTCATACCTGCATACCCGGAAGCTTGCTGACTTTGAGTCAAGATGTTTACACACCGCCCATGTAACAAGATGCTAAAACCTCACACATCTGTAATCCTCAAGCTCATTACCAGAGCAGTCTTTACCCTGTTCTGGTACACTGTGTGAATGTGCTACCAACAGATCAAAACATGAAACGCCCTATTAAACCCCGTCACAGTTACCCCACGGTTCGATCTATTCCTCAACCATGGCATTGTGCAACTAAGGTCAGGCATCTCTTTCCCCAGCACTACTTCCCTCTGTCAATGATTCTGCCATTAACAGTACACCAACGCTATGAATGACCGCACTGCATCTACGGTGGTCAGTCCTTTGTATAATTATGTGCACTTCGTAACGCCCATTTTTTTAGCATCTACACCTTTGCCCGACACTCTTTTTTTATCAGCGTCTATCATGGCCAGAATATAGTAGCCGTTGTACAGCTGCTTCTCCCCCACGATAGTGGTTAGCAAATGTGCGCGCACTTTGTCGCGCTTACAGTATTCACCCAACCTTGACAATGTGGGTATATCCCGCAGACCCTTTTTACACTATAGCGCCCTTTTTTTATCACCACAAACTTTATCCCATTACACGGAACCGGGCTTGTAATCTTTAACCTTTTTGGCCGAACGCGGCAGCCGTAGTAGAGTGTAAACAGCAGTTGCCCAGGTTACGTTCACGTGACTAACACGGAACCCCGTCTACCCCGGAAGCCGGCTCCTGACATTAACGCGCACGGGAACTCCGGCCAGTGTAGCGGGGCAGCGGAGGAGAGATGTAGGTAACTGGCCACTTCCACCACGACAAAACTGTAAGTAGAGCAGACGTCCTTTTCAGCCTCCGTGACTCATTGTCAAAAATGAGTCCAGAATCTACCGCGATACGCGGCCCACCCTGATCGGCAACCCCTTTTCCCTAAACAGTTGCCTCCATGTAATTACAGAATACGTTGTACACGAGGTGATACCACCCCCTGCCCTCCGATGCAACAGACACTAGAATAGGAGTTAGCCGCCTCCCATTTACCAATATATGTTTGTTTGTCCTCCATGTCACATGTCAGTGAGTCCTTGTGTGTCGAATGAGTTATACGGCTAATCTATGCACATTTTCAAAAACGAACCCTGCGACCACAATAATAGGGATGCGAGAAGAAAATATCACGCCACAATAATTTCTGCGAGTGCGCGAGATTGTAATAAAAGTATTGTATGCCACGGAGCATGCACCTATTGATCAGTATGCGTGTGTTGGCAAAATAGAATGCCCTCAGTGGGCCAAAGAACAGCACGACAATATCACGCTGGTACCGGCATGAGTAAAAGATAATTAGCCATAAAACTACGTGCCTGGGTAACACAATGAAGCATGCTGACATGGAGATACGACACTGCACAACGTAACAGGCATGTAATATTGATCACGTCTGACGGATGTTCGTTTCTCTTTTTTTCTCCCAAACAGGTCTTTTGATTTTTACTTCACATGCTCGCCCACTGAGGTTAGAGCCTTCACCAGTAGCGATTTTTGCTAACTTGGTAACGAGGATTTAGGATTGGGTGCGCCTTGTAGGGGGCATATACCGTCCACTTCCTTGTTTTTTGGTCCTGACGAAAACCTGGTATATCCCATCTAAGGTTGAAACATGTAGACCAGATCACATACAGAGATACTGTTGGGGGTAACTACCCTCATAGTATCTCACCACACTTTTTTAACAATTTCCAGTTGCTTGTAATTAAAATGTATCTTCCCACTAAGTTAAACCAGGACAATTTTTAACACACCTTTTTTTGCACTTACACCCACAACCAGCTCCACTGTAATTCAGGTGTTGTAGCACACACAAACTCATATAAACAAAACATGCCAATCAATATGTGCCTATGAGTTATGTATATATGGGAACTGTGGACCTATATTAGGCCGGAAAGGTTTTATTGTATATAACAGTTTTCTTTCACTGCCTTGGCATTCTTTTTTCTTGAGAATCAACCACAGCTACATGCCCAGTTTAATTATGTTTTCCCCAGTTCTTGAAAGGGACTCCAGCTGCCACTGGACAATGGCCAATCGAAGATGTATCGTATTAGCAACGGTTAATATATGAGCGATAACAGGACTAGGGGCCAGATGTAGGAAGGCTATTACGGGTCGGTACCGGCCGAAATTAACGAATTTCGGGCGTTACCGACCAGTAATAGGCTTTTCTGATGTAGGAGCCGAAATTAACGATTCGGTAATTTGCCGAATCAGTAATTTAAGGAATCAGTAAATTACCGATTTCTTAAATACCGATTTGGTAAATTACCGAATTCCTAATGTAGGGAGCACTTAAATGAGTGCTTATCTCATGTTAGGATTCGTTATTTACCACCAACTACAAGTTGGTGGCAAATAACGAGAGAAAAAAACAAAAAGCAATTTTATGCAAATTGCTTCAGTGCCATGTTGCAGACATACATGCCCTTAGGACATGTATTTCTGCAACATGTGCACCCATACACAATTGAGGGGTGCAACAGGGTATCAAAGTGACACCCTGCCACCCTTCAATGTTTTCCTCCTTTTACCGTATCGGTATTTACCGATTCAGTAATTGACATTCATTCCTATGGGCCTCCAGGTCCATAGGAATGAATGGCAATTATCGAATCAGTAAATACCGATTCGGTAAATATCGAATCTTTTCGATTCAGTAATTTTTACCGAATGATTTGCTACATAGCATTTACCGATTCGAAAATACCGAATCGGTAAAATTCGGTATTTCGAATCGGTAAATGCTATTTACCTACATCTGGCCCTAGATCTTTATCTGCATTAGTCACTGTCTAGCTAGTGTATTAATCCTGCACTTAGTAGATTAAAAAAAACATTTGTGATATTAATTCCAATGGCATCATCAACTTCAAAAGTCATGAGAAATTATTTTCTGTGATGGTATTGGAGGGACGTGGATCAATGGGAATGTGATGTCACTTAGGAAACCTCTGGGATTTAATGGTACATTTGAAACTAGTGGATTGGTCCCCAGAATGGGAGTAATGTAAAGTACTCCTACAACATGAAGACAAAGAAGAGCCATGCCATTTGATTTGTTACTGTTCTCCTCAATTGCTAAGAAAGATCACGTTGCTTGCCCTAGTAAAAGAAAAAGGATTAGGGACACCAGCGTGGTATTTTTCTACCATTTACTTACTTTTAAGCGGGCTTTATAGGAAAACAATGCATAACAGACCCCAGGGGACACTGGAATGAAGCCTAACAAAGTGCAACAGAGATTAAATAGTGAAAATTAGCTTTTTACGTTTAAAAGGATATGTAAGGATGGGCAGTGAGACAGATGTATTATTTTGCTTTCCATAAATAGGTTTTCTCTGAGCTTTTTTGTTTGAGCTACCACTGGTACATGTTGTTGTGTAGGTCCGTGAGGCTGCCTGGGAAAGAGGATGTCTATTTTATTCCAGACTGTTAGCAAGAAGTATAAGGGAGCTGGAGATGTCCTTTTTTCTGGTAGGCACACCTTCACAATTTCACATAAGCACAGCCTTTATTAATAGAGCACATTAAAACTCACAGTTACAGAGCGTGCACTTGGCATTGGGGAAACAGATTGATAATCTTTACTTAGGCTGTAGGATGTTTCATTGTGTGGCGGGGCTTAGCTACACTTTAACCCCCCCCCCCCTCCCAAATGTTAAATTTCATCCATCAGTCAGTGAAGAAGGTTTAAAGGTAGAAGATGACTTCCATTCACTAGCCCATCATAAAGGACCATTTTAGTCCCACTCCTTTTCCCAAAAGTAAGGCCAGAAGGAGAGCACTGGAGTAAGGGCTGGGATAGATCCTTAGATAAGAGGTCTTCAGAACCCACAACATTAAAGATGAAATTTGAAAGCGAAATGGTGTGAATAAAACTCTGTTATAAACAGCTGTGGGCTTTGGTCCTCAGAAGGACAACTACTCCAATATATCCTAGGATGCTGCATTCAACAAGTTTTGCTTTAATTAAAACTCATTTGGCCTAATGAATGACAGCATCTCCCACTCAGAGTCCTCGTGATACACTGGATGTTAAACTGACAGAGTGGTCAAATATGTTGGAAAATTAGCACCCTCTAAACGGAATCAACATTTTAAAAAGTGGAAAGCAACCCTCTCCTCCTATATGACCTCCTCAGGACTTGTACTAGTACTGCATAATAGTTTAAGGTCAATCTAAAGACGGCATTATCAATTTGATAAAAACACATGTGGCAAACAGAAAAAATATCCATAGAGGGGATAGAGTCAACACTTTTTTTGCTTCACATCATCACTCTTAAGCCATTTTTTGATGAAAGTGCCACCGAAGTAGGTGCTGTAGTTGTTCTTTTCCTTTTTGCAGCCATTTCAATGAAGAATTTGGGTTGTAAGTAAGCCTGGGTGGAGTGACAAAAAAACTCTGCCAAGCTATGCAGAGTTCTGCGAGTGGCGAAGTGGGTTACCTCGCGCCATTCGCACTGATTGTTAGTACTGGGTGTTTGTCCCGTGCTGTAAAATCAGCCTGAATGGCATCTCGTACAGTGGTAGAGGGCACAGCTTCTTTCTGCCACTCGAGTAGAAGTTCTACTCGAATGGCAGCTTCCTCAACGCGAACTGAAGGTTTTTCAACCCGAGCGGAAGCGACCATCGATGATCCCGGCATTGAGAAATCTCGCTAGGACGTCATCTAGCATTTGATTTTCCTCGCTCGTGCTCGCCAACTTACCATTGGAGAGCGAGGAAAAAACTACACTGCGCTACGCGTAGTGGAGTTTTTCAGAGGTTTACCACCCAGGCGTAGGTGTAAGTCCGCCTTTGGAGAGCCGCTACCAGCCTCTTAGTGGCTCTTCACCAACGTTATTTGAATGCAGCTATTAAAGCACAATTTACATCTGGAATCCTCACATGATTAAATATATTGTAGAAAGCTCATGGCAGTAGTTTAAAGGTCACTATTTGTACAGTTTATGGGGACTTGGATCAGTCATGCACAGTGGGAATACTCTTTCACTCTTTTTGTGATATGCCAAGGAAGTAACAGCAACTGTATACATTCCCCTACAACAATCCCGCAGACCCTGAGGTCTTGAAAGCTCCCTCTGAGTGGCTATAAAAGATATGTGATACAGGTGACCATCTGCAACCTCTTTATTGTTATGGATGGACTGGAAACTCGGGTACTAAAAGTCAAATCTAAGAATAACTGTATGTGGAAGGAAGACGTGTATTAATTTTGCTGTGATTGCTTCAAGCTGCACATCATCCATCCACGTTACAAACCTTTGGCTGATGTCTGTGGTGGCCAGCTGGGCTGAAATTCATTTGCCAAGATCCAGACTTCACATGCTTAGTTTTAAAGAAATCCGATTGGCCTGTCCTTGAACAAAAGTCGTTAGAAGGCCTGCACGAGTGCACCGATCGATCATAGTGGAATAGTTATACTGAAGCCTTAGAACGTCTGAAATAGAACTGTGCATCCTGAGTACCCAATTGTGCAGACGTGTAAGGAGTGTAGGACGTTCATTCATACATTTCGTATACTAATTATACATTTTCAAATATACTGCATTTTGTTAATTTGATAGGCTGCTTTGAAAGAGTGTCTAGTCAACGAGGGCCCCAGAGCTGAAGGGCTTTAGTGACTATAAAGGTATGGACTCCATTACAACAAATTAGTGGTAAAGAAAATGGTAACTAGGGTCAGAACTGAACCAAGTGGGCATTATTTCTATTTCAGTCAAGTATGTGGGTGGTGGTAATTTAAAATAATGTGGCTGCTCTGGTATCATGTAGTGAGAGTCTGTGGTTAGGCAGCAGCAGTCCCTTGCCATAGACTACCCAGGGGGTCACATGAAGGAGTGAAATTGGGGCTGATCAGACCCTGCCATGACAAGGTCCCTTACGGGGTGGTGACAAAGAGGGAATCAGGGGCCATCTGCCACTTGTGACTTTCCTTCAGTGAAACCATTTTGAGATGTGTCAATATACATGCTCTTCCTAATGTTTCATGTGTTTCATTGTATTGCTCATAATGTTTTTTGAATATTGAAGGCTGAGTTATTAGGCGATCAAAAAACTTTTGGTTCTAAAAATCAACCAAAAAATAGACCGCAAGAATGCGGGTGTGGTCATAATGAATGTGTAATAATTTGGGTGGGACCCTAGTGGGAGCGAAGTTCTTCTGGATTTTGGTCTCCAGATGTGAGGTAACCCCTTTGTAAACTGGTGGTAGTGTTATATCAGGTGAAATGTTAATATGTACACCTGATGCTTGTTGGTTTGCTAGTACTGGGAGCCAGGTTAAGTCGTTTTTTATCACTGGCTGCCATTGGACACACCCTTAAGTTAGCATATTTCCTAATTTTAATCAATCAATGGTTTGTAAAGTGTGACTACTCACCCGTAAGGGTCTCAAGGCAGTTGGGGGGGGGGGGCGGGCAGGTCTGTCGAGGCGCTGTAGTTCAGTCGAAGAGCTGGTCTTGAGGTCCTTCCTGAAATGTGGCAGTGACAGTGATTCTCTTAGGTGGAGAGGCAGGGTGTTGTAGGTCTTCGCTGCGAGGTAGGAGAAGGATCTTCCTACGGCTGTGGTCTTGTGGATATGTGGGAAGGTAGCTAGGTCCAGTTGCACAGAGAGGAGGTCTCTGGTGGGTAAGTGGAATGCGAGGCGGTGGTTGAGGTATGCAGGTCTGACGTTGTGTAGGCACATGTGAGGAGCTTGAAGGTGATTCTTTTGTTGACTGTGAGCCAGTGGAGGTCTCTTAGGTCTTAGGTTATACTAACAATACTGGTGTGATTTTATGAGGTCTCAGTTTGCCACAGTTCTGTTTCTTTTTGCACTTATATGAAAGGTATGAAAAAATACAGCTTGGTTGTTTTTCTATGGAACATCGGTGCCATGTGTGCAACACTGTTTGAGTGGTGGGCTGCCAAAACTGACCGCCATTTGTGCCACAAACCTGGTGCTAAAATCATGAGTATGAGCTAAAACTAAAGAATAGCATTTAGGAAATATTCTCGCCTTGCACCCTCATTTTCTGGGGGACTGCTCCGTTGTGAGAGATCTGGAGATCAGCGCTCCCATGACTTTCAAAGTCCACGAGGGACCTCTCGCTGCAAAAAATCGATTGCA
The DNA here is from genome assembly GCF_964263255.1 of Lissotriton vulgaris. NCBI lineage: Eukaryota > Metazoa > Chordata > Amphibia > Caudata > Salamandridae > Lissotriton > Lissotriton vulgaris. The sequence goes on from NC_141689.1 coordinate 1,998,857,229, forward strand.
CCAGAAGCCTTAACAAAATTATGAAAGCACACTTGATAATTCACCTCTTGACAACATTTCACCATCAGCACAAACCCAAGTAGTGTAAAATGGCGATGCATGGAAAAGCTTATAGTGTAGGACCTTATCACAGCGCATTGTTGAACTAAGATTACTGCGGCAGGAGAATAGCTATGTATCCTCTAAATACTAATTCTCACTTGTAATCAAAGGAATACTGTGCTTGTTAAGCGGAATATTCTTTGAGAGGAAAAACATGAGATGGACAGGAAGGGACTGTCATTACCCCAATCCAATGGTTCACAAATTAGACCATCAGACTGCATCATAAAAATAACTTTCTGGGAAATGAGAACCAAATGCCAAAGTGAAGAGGGTTCCAGGACAATGGAACTGAGTATATTATTGTCAAAAACGTGCCTACCAAGACCAGGCTGTGCATAGCCACAGGACATGCACACAAGTTTTGATGGCAAATGGACTGGGCATAGGGCATGCCTGCTGCTACTCCCTGTTCCCAGAGCCTGCTGTCTTCAGGTTCTGTTAATTATAAGAACTTGTTACAGAACCACATCTAGAAATGTGGATTGCCAGGCACATTGGTTTCAATGCCAAAGGCCAGGCACAGCACTGAAAGTACACTGCGCATAGGTTAAGTCAGTGCGTTGTGTGTTCTGATGACAAAGTGACTGGTGCAGAGAGCTGTGTCAGTGCCCACTGTGCACAGCTAAAGAGGATGCGCAGATAGATCCAGGTGTATGAGTATTGGGCACAGGGTATACTGAGGGCCACATCAGGCACCCAGTGCTCTGCGTGTCTGCCCTAGTTGAAGTAGTTCTAGATACTGGGTAACTATCAGCCACTACCTCCACCTACAGCAAACTGAACACAGTGATAAGCACATACAGGAAGTTCTGAAGTTTTTTTATTCTATTCTGTTGAAATTGTAATGCGTATGGCTATGCAATGGCTTCCTAGCGCTAAGCAGAACTAAACCAGCCTGCACTATTTCTGCATCCATAAGAAGAGAAAAGCTAGTTCACAAACAGCTAGATTTTCAGAGAGTTTTTAAAAGTGGGTTCCAGAACCATTTGGCACAGTCTTCTCGGCAAGGAATTCCATACCTGGAGGGTCAGGTACTTGAAAAATTGGCCTTGCCATCTTCCTCTGATGATCTTTGGTACCGTCATGAAGTGTGCGTTAGCCGACCTCAGCATCCTGCCGGGGATGTAGGGTGCAACCGCAGATTATTGATAGCTTGGGGGCCTTTGTTGTAATAGGTCCTATGAGCCATACAAAGGGCGTTGAACTGCACCTGCTGTTCCATCGGAAGCCAGTGAATGAGTACCAGTGCCATTTTTTCTGGCTGATGCCTGAGAAAGTTTAAAAGAAGGCAGGTTTCCGCATTTTGTATGACCTGTAGCCTTTTAATTACATTATTAGTACTAGTAGTAGTAGTGAGGGGATCCAAAAACGGAGGATTCCCGTAATCTAGAAGATACATTATCAAAACCTGTATAGTAAGCCTTCTGGAAAGGAGAGGAAGAAGATCTAGAACTTTCCAGAGCTTTCTAAGTATGCCTAAAGAATGTCTAAGTATATAGCTTGCTGCAATGTTCTTGGCTTGAGATTTCATGGTCAGGGTATCGTCTAGCCTGATGCCCAGGCTCTCTAAAGGTCTTTTGGGGCTGGGTACATTTCCAAAACAGTCTGGCCAGGGTATCAGCGCCTGAGTCTCAATCATATTTCCCAGTACCATAATCTCAGTCTTGCCCCAGTTGCCTTTGAGGCAAGAATTTGCCATCCAGTTGGCCACTTCCTTTAAACAGGGTGCAAGTTGTGGAGACTTTAAACAATGTGCTGAAGAGACAGACAGGAAAATGTGGATGTCGTCCAAGTACAAGACTATTGACAACCCAAAGGCTCATATGATCTCAGCGAGAGTACGTGTATGAAGATTTATAAGGATAGGGCTTAAAGCCAAACCCTGAGTCACCCAGCATTTTGGATGGAAAATGTCTGAGTAACATGCTTGACCAAACACTTGAAAAGACCCTGACAACAATGTTCCCAGGGCCTCTGTTCTTTCCCCAAAACTAACCCAAAGCCAATTGGCATCTCTGGCCACAGGTCAGCCCTGGTAAATGGTACCACAGGTATCCAGGGCACTGTGATCAGGGAAGACCTCTAAGGGATGCGCACTTATTGTGCCACCCTTAGAGGCCCTATACCGTTACACACACACACACACATACTGGCTTTGCAGGCTGCATGTCTTGGTGCCGAACAAAGTGATGAGTCGACATGCCACACATCCCTGTGTGCAATGCCTACAACCCACTGCCTTGGCATAGATCACTCACCCCTCTCGCTGGGTGCACTATACCAGTGGTGAGGGTATAGATGCATGAGGCCTGTACCCCTACAGTCTCTAAGTGCATTCTTTGGCCCTGTAAGTGCAGCGCTGCCATTAAGAGTATATGGTGCTGGGAGTTTGTCATTACGAAGTCCACAGCAACATAATGGCTATACTGAAAACTGAGAAGTTTGGTATCAAACTTCTTAGCACATTAAACCCACGATGATGACAGTGTGGGATTTAATGTAAAATGCACACAAAGGGCATCTTAGAGATGCCCCCTGAAAAATGACCTACCACTAGTGTCCGGGCTGAGTGGCTGCTTTCAGCTACCACCGCCAGACATGTTTATGGACCCCTGGGTCTGAAGCCAGCTGCTCTCGGGGGCCTAAAACAATGCACATCCTGGGACGAGGTGCCAAGCCTCCTCCCCCAGGATGAGCAGGGTCCACAAAGGGGAAGCTTCAAAGGCTTGCTGCCTTTGTGAGCTTCCCCAGGTCACTTGCTGCTTTCAGCAACTGGTCTCCACTGGTTCTGACCCGCACTTTGGGCGGAAGAACCGCTGGGAAAAATAAGTGAGGAAGAGAGGAGTGCCCACCTTTGCCAACTCCACCCCTCAGGTAGGGAAGGAGAGGTGAAGGACAACTCTCAGTCCCCGCCATCTTGCAGATGAGAGGACCCAGCCAACCAGGGTGAGGCTCATGACCCCCTCACATGGGAGGGGGTCATAATAGGGGATGTAGCCACCCCAGGGAAGGGACCCATTGACCCCAACCTTTTACCTACCTGTAACACCCCTAAATCTAGTATTTAGGAGCACCCCTAAATCTTGCTTCCTCAGACAAGAAACCAGAAGAAGAAAAGAAGAAGAAGGACGAACAGGTGTGCCAAAGCTAACAAGAGGAGGACGCCCACTGACTTGGCCCCAGCCCTACTGGCATGTCCCCACCTCAAACCTGCTCCAGTGAAATCCTGGTGTGTCCTGCAGCCATCAACCTCGAGAAACCCGGAGGACCTGCCTGCCTTCCATCCCAAAGACTCTGTCTCCTGTAAACATCAGATTTGTTCATCAACAGACTCCAGCTTCGCAAGGATCTGTGGGTTTGCACCACTCTGCACCCAGCACCAGCGGCCCAAGTTCGAGTGGCCCAACACCAAGAGGAGGTCTCCCTGGTGATCCGACCTGAGATCCAGTGACCCCTGACCTATCTCAAGCTTCCAAGGAAAAAGGCACCTCTGCCTTGGGTGGCCCAACCAACGGTGCCTAACCAACCCCCCAATATCCCAATTTACCTCTCCAAGTGGTGGCCACACCCAGAAGACATTCGGCCCTGAGCCTGCAGTGTGTTTGCAAACCGGGGACTGCCCATTGTAAGCTACAGGGCACCCAATGCCAAAACAGCACTCTGCACCCGGCGGCCCTAGTGCAGCTGAGGGTGAATCTTTTATGCTGGTCTAAACCCCCATTTGCCCTGAGCTGAAGTCCAGGAGCTTTGCTCCCACAACCCAGTGGACTGTTCGTCAGCAGCCCCCAATTGGAGGCCCCCTGTTCCCCATTGGATAACATTGGGCCTCAGCAATATGCATCTGGGCGCCCTAGTGCCACTGAGGGTGTAACAAGAGTGCATCCTTGACCCTGGGGGACCCCTGAGTCTAACCCCAGAATACCAACTCCCACAGCAAAGTACTTACCTATTAACCGATAACACTATTTTCCTCCATAAGATAACATTGATTGTTTTTTAATGATAAATTTAAGTGTGGAGCTGGAAAACCTAAGAAATCCTTTTAAAATTGTACTAAATAGCAATAAAGCTTTTACGCACTTGTTTACTGGAAATGTCCCCGTGCAGTATCCAGGTATGCTGCAGTGTGTAAGAAAAGTAATCTGCAAAGTAATCTACTGGTCATTTTACAGAAAATCCCATACAAAGTGTATATACTGTATTCTGAAAAGCATTAAGTTATCAGTAACACTACTGTAATCAAATCAAAGTACATTTACAATTGCAATCCAAACTGTGTTACAACTGGATTACTGCTGTAAAGTATTTATTAATTACCTGTGCCAGGTTTGCTTGGTTGTAGAAAATAAAATAGCTAAAAGAATATTTTTATACAAAAGCAATTGGTCTGAAGTTGAGTCTTTGAGTGTGTGAATTCATTTGCTCACTTAACGGTCTGTTAGGATGGCGGACGGACTCCAGTCTGCCCGCAACCCTAGCGGTGCTGGGATCGGCCGCCAGTGGTGCAACAGTCCCGCTATGCCTATTAGAATGCAACCACCACCATGGCGGTCACATCCTGTATATTTAACATTGGGGCAGGCTCTGCTGTTTTCAGCACCTACCACAATGTTAAAAGGGCATGTTGTGCATTTGCATGCACAACTTGACAAGCACCGCGTGCTGCCTGCCATCTTGTGCATACAAATGTCGGGGGTACCATGGGTACCCCGCAAATGCAGCCACCCAACCTCCCGTCAGCCCCCTGGGGCCCCACAACAGGCCCCAAAGGCATTGTCCGCATGCCTTTCCATGACTGAGCCTCTTCCATGGAAAGGCATGAGACAGCCATCGTAATATGGATGGTGGTGCCTGGAAGGCACCGCCACCATTTTGCAGGTCTTTTCCGCCCGATAGGCAATCGGGTGGATTGCCTACCAGCGGAAAACTGGCAGACGGTCTTTCCGTCCGCCTGGGTCCCCACCGCCATTGTAATATGGTGGGGGAAATGTTAGGCAGGGGGACGGAAATGGCGGGCGGATCGCCACCGCCATACGGGCGGTAGCGATTCACCCAACATCCTAATAGACCCCTTAGTGTGTACAACAAATTCTTAACACTGCCCTCTGATAAAGCCTTACTGCTCGACCACACTACCACAAATAGAGAGTGAGGTGCTATCTACTTTACCTCTGCCTACTTTATGGGTTCCGCTGGACTCTGTGCACACCATACCTCACTTTGGTATAGTACATACAGAACCAGCTTCCTACAATGTCCTGTTGCATAGAGTGGGATTCTAGGGAAGGCTGCCGGGCGAGTGGGCCATGGTATAACATATTGCTTTAAAAGGACATCACAGTTAATGAGGATTTGAAGTTCAATGTTAAAAAACTGTAAATAGATTGTTCACTGCCTTACAAATGGATATTTAAACTGTTCTGTTCTTTAGCAAATTTGTTGGTTGTGTATATTTTCTAATTATTTTTAATTTGACATTTTCAAAAAACATATCTCCATCTGGGAGAAGTAGAAAACCAATTTCAAAACTGGAAACTATACTAATGCAAATATTTCAAATGATTATCCTTCAATACTTTCCATTCATTTTCACAATAAAAAAAATGTTGCTCTTCTACATATTTCGTATAGTCATGGAATCCACAGCAATGTCTTTGGAGGTTAATGGAGTTGCTTTATTTACTGTTGAGCTCTACCTTGCTCTAGGATGGTGTACACATGTGCCCCAGGTAGGCATCAGGATTTCAGTGCTGAATATGTCTGCTTAAGGAACTAATGATACATGAGAAGAGACCCCTATATCTACAGCAAGACAAATTGGAGTTGCAAACTTTGTATATCGCCGTCTGATTGTTCACTTTTGCTGGTCACTCATAATACCTGGAAAGGCCTACATCCGAGATTTTACTGGGTGAGTTTGTACTGCGTGCACTATATTGGCTGCATTGTTATGTTTCCTCTTATTTCTTCCATAGAGGTAGATTAAGCTTTGAATTTGGAGTGTTAAGAGAAAATAAAATGTTCCCTGGCAAGTCTGGGAAGAGGTTTTACCGTGCAGATACAAAGTAAACTTCCAATTCACAAACACAAATGCATTTTCGTGCCCTCATCGGTTGGGAACACCCTTTGGCATTCATAAACTACTGTGTCATGCATGTGAGAGTGAATTGTGTGTGTTTTTATATGTCAATGTGCTTTTTCGGTCTGGTTACCCAACACCTTTTGATTTTATCAAAGTATGTATAATATTATACATATATGTATAATATTATACAAATATGGGCTTTGAGCTACTTCTATTCATCCATTGGTTTGTTGTTGTGTCATTCACGTTTTTTTCTGCCCAGTGCAGAATATAGCATGGAGCAGTGGGTCAGCCTGCTTAAGCCGCTGGTTAACTTAACTTTGTGTGACTGCATTTTGCTTCTTACAAGGAGCACATCCGCACACAACCTTCTTCCTTGCAGTGTTTTTGTTTTCACTTCATAATTACTTTAGTGTTGCCTTTGTGTTTAGAGCCTGATGTGATAGCAAGATGCTTCAGATGCACATTCCATCTTTATCAGATTCCGTCTCCTGCCAATTCTATCGTAAATTCACTTTGGAGTGTTTTGATCATCTGGCAACTGCTTTTTCACAGCATACTAGATTGTGGGCATTTAAAACTGTTCTGTATCTTCTTATGTTTTTCTCTCTCTCCTTCATTTCTTTCATTCTTTCCTTCTTTCTTGCCTAATTCCTTTCCTTTTTTCATTTTCTTTGTTTCCTTCATTCTTAGTTTTTTCCCTCTTTCTCTTCTTCCATTCATTTTCTTTCTTTCTCTTTCCTTCTTCCTTTTTCTTTCTTCCTCTTTCATTCTGGCCTCCTTTAATGTTTTTTCTACTCTTTTCTTCTCTCTCTCTCTCTCTCTGCTTCTTTCTTTCTTTCTTTTCTCTCTCTTTCATTCTTTCTTTCTTTCTCTCTTCCTTTCTTTCTTTCACTTGTCCTTTCTTTCACAAATTATTTCATTATTTTCTTTTTTCTTTTTGTCTTTCTCACTTTCCTTTTCTCTTTCCTTCTTTTGTTATCTCTTTCCTTCTCTCGTTCCCTTTCCTCTTCCTTCATTTGCTCTCCTTATTTCACTCTTTTTCTTTCTTTGCTGCCTTCTTCATAGCTTTCCTGCATTATTGCCTTCTTCTTTTTACTCTTTGTCTTTGTCATTCCTTCCTTTTTTTCCATCTCTTTTCTGCAAGTTTTCTTTCTTTCTTTCTCTTTCTTTCATTCTTTCTTTCTTTCTTGCCTTCTTTCATTCTTTGTTTGCTTCTTTATTTTTCTTTTTTTCTTATTTTCCTTTCTTCTTTCCAACACTTTCCTTCTCTGCTTTCCCTTCTTTTTTCTCTTTCTTTCCTTCCTTCTCATTTTCCTTTTCTTTTATTTCCTTCTCTCTTTCCTTCATTTTTAATAAATCAATCAGCATTTGTGTAGCGCAGCACTGTCACCCTTAGGGTTATCTGGGTGCTATGGATGCGACTTCAGCATAAAGGTCAGAAACTAGCATAAAGACACAAAATAAAGGTCAGAAATTAGCAGAAAGAAGCAGAAAGACAGAATAAAGGTCAGAAATGATCAAAAAGAAGCAAAATACAGATTAGAAACTAGGAGAGACATGCAAAATACTGGGCAGAAAGAGCAGAGAAGAGGTAGAAAAATGAGCAGAAAATGAGCAGAGGAGGCACAAAACCGTAGGCAGCAGAGGGTAGCAGTCTGCAGACCAGCTGGACAGGAAGTTCACCGCATGGGGAGCTGGCACGAGAACCTTCTCTCTTTCCTACTCTCTTTCTTTCTCTTTCCTTCTTCTTTTTAATTTTCCCTCTTTCTTTCTTTCCTTCTTTCAGTTCCCTTGTCTCTTGTCTTTTTCCTTGCCATCTTTTTTGCCTTTTTCCTCTCCATTTTTCTTTCCTTCTTTTCTTCTTTCTTTTTTTTATAAAGGCAGGAGACTTGCAGCTAATGCCACACAGATTTACTTTTTTAGTCTGTGATATCCAATACCTTTTAATTTAACTAAAATTATGTGTTTAACATAGTTACTTTTAGGGATTTCGGCCAGACTTGATCTATTAGTCTGTTGTTGGTGTAATTTAAATTGTTCTTCCACCCACTCTCGAATGCATTTAGGTGCAATGTATCATCCCAGTTCATATACTGGCTGACTTCACTATGAGTTACAACATGCTTCCCATTCACAAGAAACACATCCACACACAAAGTAAAGTAGTTCCTTTCAGTGCCAAGGAGTACTATAGTAATGTGTGTTGTTTTAGATCAAAAACATTTTGAATGTAGCAAATGTTATTTTTTTTAGATTGAGATTGATGAGGGCACGTCATGTTCCAAAACAACAATGTTTTGCAAAATTCAAATCAAAACAAGAATTGCCAGAAGGCTGGTGACCAATGCCAGACTTATTGGCTTTGCCAAACATTGTTGAAAGATGTTGTCCAAACTTTAAAATAGAAATAAAAGAAGGAACACGTTTTAGGAGCTCCTCCTACACCCCTAAAGCTAATCCCAAGACCTTAATACACATATAAACCCTCAGACAATATAGACACAGTCGTATGACATATAACATAATTCCAGTTGAGTTAGTCATAGGGCTCCCAAACTACCTGGGAATGCTAAAGACCTGACGTTCATTGCCATATTCACCAGAGCTGGACCCCAGATTTTTTCAAAGTTATTTTCAATGTCATTGACTGAATGTGTAATTTTCTCCATCTTCAAGATTAACTTTCACTACTCGCTCTCTGTGTTCTCGTGTCCACCACCAGGGGGAGGAACTGTGGGACTCTCCAGTCTTCTAATAAGCTTCCAGACCCTCCCCTTTATGCATATACTGACTTCCAGCCATTTGGATGCTATTTGGAAATTGCCATGTAATCCCAATCCATGCCAGAATTTGTAAAATGCCAGCCTGCTCATGCTTGAAGCCAGTTTGCTCATGTTTGACACTCTGTTACATTGAATTCCCTGCTCTCTGCTCCGTCTCCATCCCTGCAGGACAAGGATGGGTGGAGGAATCCAGTTCACCTGTGGCTGGCTGCTGCTAGCCTGCTCACACCTGATGCATACGATTACTGTAAGCTCTTTTAAACCCCAGCTCCCTTCAGTCCAGGAGTGGTCATTGTAGCTCTGTACCGGTGAGACCGACCCTTGTTTCCTGAGGTTTTGATATCCTTGTTTCCAGTGTTTCCTTAGCTTTAGTTATACCTTGTTCCTGAGCTGATGCTGTTTTCCTTGTTCCTGAATGAGCACTGCCTGCAGTACTATCTTGACTCCTGAACATTTGTCAATTCTAGTTCCTGCTCCAGCATTGCCTTAAGTGCTACTTTGTTTTCTTGATTCCTGAATCAGCACTGTTCTTGTATACCCATGTAGCCTCCCCTTATGTATATCTTTTTCCAGTCCCTTCTTTTCTTCTCATTTCCTTCATTCCGGTTCCTAGTTCACTGTCTTTCTATTCCTTCTGTCTTGCATCTATTAGCTTGCATGTTTGCTACTTGCTTTCTGCCAAGTGTGCCCTGTGGTTTCCTTCCTCTCCTGTTAAGAACTCCTCCTTGCTAGCTCCTTGTCTATTGTGCTTGTATTTAGTTCTACGCCTTGCTGTTACTGCCTTTGCTTGTTCCTGTTTGATTTACAGGATCCATGAGCACAGCTGAAACCTAGGTTGTATTTCTTTTTCACTGTGAGTATTATCTTTGAGTTACATTTATAACATCACCATAGGTATCAGCTCCACAGACCCTACCTATGCATGCATATCCCATATGTTGGTATTTGCAGTCAGTATCTGTAACAGCATTTGTGGGTAAGGAACATACTGAGCTTCAGTCTTACGGTGTGGAGCTCTTGAGTGCTTTACCCCACATCCCCTTTATTTTTAATGTTGTTACCCCTCGGTCTGGAGCTCCGCATCAAACCGTCAAAACTTTTGGAGTATTGTGCATGTTCTGCGCAAATGCGGCGCCCCCCGACCTGGATGGTGAAAAGGTACCGGGGAGAGGGAGCAGTTGGACTGCTTACGGGTGTGCAGCAGGGTGAATATCGCCAGAGAGACTTGCCCGCCAATAAGGAGAAAGGAGAGCCAGAAGCATTATTGTATGCGAGCAGCGGGTCATGGTACCGGGTTGCTCATCCTGGACCACCGATCCCCTACGTGCGGGCTGGACTTGACACAAACCGAGGGCAATTGGCATAAGGAGACAAACAATAACAAAGAGGAACTTTCCCTTGTCCCCTTTCTATGGTGGTGGTGACCGGCCAATAGGAACCCTCGGCAGGACTATTTAATAAAGCCCCGCGAAAAGTACAATCTTTGAACCCTCAGCAACTCACCGGCATTGATAAAGGCATCCGCCGAAACGCGTCTGCCAGGGACTGATGGGAGCAACTACGCGTGATGACATTGTGTGACCTGGCGTTAATAAATCTGTGTTGCACACCCAAGCATGTGTCAGACCCGTTTGTGAAGCAAGCGGGCTTGGAGGAATATATATATATATATATATTACCTACTGGCCAATACGGATACTCGGAAAGTGCTCACCAGCACAGTCTAAACAACTACCAACATGCACTGTGCATTTGGCCAGTAGGTAGTTATAGTTAGGACCAAGTTTCCATAGGAAGAACATTTATTGTTTTGCTTATAACTTTTTCATTGTTTGATGAATCTTCATGAAATTTTCGAAGCTAATTCTTTGTTCACATCAGCTCCTATGTTGCAAGTTTGGGGTAATTCGTCAAGGGGGGCCGAAAAAAAAGGGGGTCCAAAAAAGTGTTTTCTCCATGTTAATTTCCATAGGAAACTTTAGACAAGGCTACAGGTCGAACGGGTGCACGGAATTACCCCACATTTGGCAGGGAAAAGGGTCTTGGTCTAGAAAGCATGCTTTTGATTGTCTGATGTAAATCAATTCTGTAGTTTTTGAGAAATATCAAAATTTACAAGTATCAATATTTGGGAATTCTGCCATCTGATTGGCTGAGGCGTTACGAGCATGAGCTTGCTGCTTATTGGCTGCGAGCGGTTGCAACTAGGAAGTGTTAGCCGCCTCTGGTGTGCAAGTAGTGTTAGTAGACGTTTATACCATACAGGGAGTGGGAAGCGAACTACTGACTGCTACCATGCGTTTATACTATACCGGAAGTGGAAAGCGAAGTACGCATGCCTACTTGTGTGAAGACTGAGGGATCAAACCGAGCTGATTGATGTAAAGTGATGGGCTCTGGGTCCTGTAGCAAACTAGCTGCTGTAGTTTATCTGTGTAAGTAGTATTAGTATGCGTTTATACTAAACAGGGAGTGGGAAGCAAATTACTCACTTCTACCGGTCTCAAGACTTGTGGATGAAACCATGAGCTCATTGCTGTAAAGTCATGTGCTCTGTGCAGTATTCCAATGTAAGTCATAGTAGAATATTAGTATGTAGTTCTAGTAGAATGTAAGTATGTAATGTTAGAATGTAGGGCTGTCATGAGGGGAACCTTCGGGAGTTTGTACACAGTGCTGTAGAAGACGGTTGCGTTGCTGTCTGCTCCTGTTGGTGGCTGTTTAGGTTGTCTTCTTTTCCTGCATTAAATCTACTTATTGGATCCACTGCTGTCTGCCTCTTCACTAAATAAATTTGGCGACGAGTGGGAGAAGGTAAAAAGAAGGCAGCACTCACCAATATTTCAAGGTTGCTTGCATTGTGCTAAAGACCCGTTTTCTTCATGAAGCTGTTTCTAATCATCTCAGGGTTGTCGGCTCATTGAGCTTTGTCATCCGACCTCTGGTAGGATTTACATTTTTAGATTTTGGGCTTCCTCTGCCTCTTCACTGCCCTCTGGTCACTGTAATACATGTGTGCAAGTAGTGTTAGTATGCGTTTATGCTAATTCTCTACTTATGCAGTAACCAATGCATCATGGCCCGAGGGAGCACCACCTCCCAGGCGCAGCTCATACAATGTCCCAGGATGTGCATCCACAGGACATTTATGTTTGCTATTAGAGGGTGGGTGCATGTCTTTCACCCTGTGATAGCAAATCCTTGTTTGCTTCATTGAAGCGAGAGGAGGAAAACCTTGTATTGCTTTAATAAAACGGATCCGGATAGTAAAAATGGAGAAATAAATGAACCGGGTCTCCCTGGTGGGTAATGTTCCGGGGCCAATCCTATTATTATATTGCGGGGTCTCTGCAGCACTGGGGACCTTAATCTCACATGTAAATTAGGAACGGGAGGGCACAGAGACGTTTCGTAACCTAGGGGATCGCTACGTTCTTGGGTATTGTTTACTAATTGTTTGGGGGCTTCGAGGCCAAGTCAAGTCCGGGAGATCACCACCCTCAGGGGCTTTACTTAAATATGCAGGGGGACTCGCCAGTCCCTGAAGCCTCGGTGGCCCTAGACAGTGCCTTATTAGTTCTGTAATCACACAGGCAGTACTCATGGTGTTATAAAGTGATACACTCATAGAACCCTTGCAGTTGTAGAATTACCTAGGCTTCATTTATGTAATAGTCTGTTGGTTTATATTTGGTAGGTGCACCGGAAAATTACAAATGTTTTCTCTCATAACCTCCTATCAACCGCCGATTTTCACAATAAATTAGAGGCAAGTGCTGTCAGAAAAAGAAGAGCCATACACTCACTTATTTATTGATAAAAAAAATAACCTTTGTTAAAATAACACAAATAAATGGAAACGCACCTTTATTCGAACAAACAACAGTATAACATCAGATAAGTGGGTGGGACTCCTCCGGAAGCCGCGTACAAAACCTGCAAAACAAAAAAATGAAACATAAGTATGTGCGCCATGTCCAAGAGAAAAATAATGGTAGTAACAATGAAAGGACGATAGTGAGAATGGGAGAGAGAGGGAGTGGGTGGAAGGGAGAAGTGGAGGGACAGTCAAAAGAACAGAGGGTCACCTGTGTGTCTAGAACACTGGGGTCCGCGAGAAAGAGTGCAAAAGTCCTTAAAATGAAACGGATATGAATGAGGCCAGAGATTACATTATTATCTACGGCAACATCACTTGCCTGTGCCTGTGCACCCCAGCTCCTTCCCCCACACTGTGCTCAATTGCAGCTCCTGCGCACTGAGGCATCACTGCTCACCTGCCACCACTGATGTGTCCAACGACGAGCCGGTGCAAGCTCCGACTCCGGTGCCTCTCTAGGGTGGCACAGCAGGTCTCCGGTCGGAGACGGAGTCTTGATACCACGATGGAAGGCATCAGAATGCCCAATTTTGGCGCAACCAATTCAGTGTCTGAAAAGGCAGAAATATTATAATGGTGGAAACATCTGGAGGTAAATGAATATTTATTTGAAGCTTAATAGAGAACACCAGTTGAGTGCATTCTTCCTTCTTGACGTATGATCTACCAACTGTTAATGGTAATTGTTAGACCTGGCACCTTGGCGTGAGTCTCCCTTCCACTTTTTGCTGATGTGCCTCCGATGTTTTGATGGTTTTCAGATACTCAGGGCACTGCGCCACGGCTGATCCGTGCCGCAGTGCAAGTGCTCCCTACTGTAAATTGTACATGCGATTGGTATCCATGATTGGTTCTTTGGATTTACTGTTAGTCCCTAGTAAAAGTGCACTAGAGAGTGCCGGGGCTTGTAGATGCCAATACTGCTGGTGGGCCTGCAGCGCTGGTTGCGCCACCCACCGAAGCAGCCGTAAAGATGTGTCTGGGAACTGCGACCGCAGAACCCGCGTGCGGTCTCGTACTGTCACGCTAGCTGGGCAAGTGTCCCCACTTGCCAGCACCGACCCTTCCCTTGACTACATATTAGTCACCCCTATGGTAGGCCTGCGGGCAGGGTGCGTTGTAGGTGTAAGGTAGGACAAGCCCTGATGTGCGTGGCATGTCCTAGTAGTGACTTACAACCAAGACCGTATTTCACTATTGAAGGCTACCTGCTCCATTAGGCCAGACTGAGCTGCTGGAATTATTACACCCTATAATCCCCGCAGGCTCAAGGAGCATGGTAGTGAGTCATGTTTAGTATGCCTGAACTCAGGATGTAGTCAAGTTTATTTTAGTATCCTGGGTTTGCAAATGCTACTTTTAGAAAGTTAGCATTTGCTTGCTTAACCATTTCAGCCCGCCTCTGCTGGTATGTGTATCTGACTGTCTGGGATGTGTGAGTGACAGGGCTGGAGGGATGACAGGTGGTGAATGCGCAGATTACACCTTAGTGGGAGGTAGGAGTGCCTCTTGACTCGAACTGTAGCTGTGCTCGACCACCACAATGCTGGCTCCACCCTCCTGGGGAGCGGCGGATGACTCTGCCGACGCCTGGCCCAGGAAGGGCGCAGCCCCCATCAACAAGGTACTCTGGCCACCCCTGTCCGGACAATGCTGGCTCCACCTCCTGTGGGGCGTCTGATGCGCCTGCCCCTCACACTGAAAGCAGAAGCCGGAGTACACCCACCGGGGTACTCAAAGACTGAGAGTGGCTATGCAAAGGCCCCCCTGGCCTGCGAGAACAAAAGAATTGGCCTATAAAAGAAGGAGCCCTGCTCCTTGAAAATTAGATCCGGTTTGGGCCACAGAAGGACTCTGCCCTACGAGAAGGACCGTGAGAGACAAGGAAGGGTGCTGACTCTTGCCTGTGTCTGGTGCCTTGCTGCTGAAGGAGAGGAAGAAGAAAAGACTACGAGAAGACTTTTGCTTTACTTTGTGCCAAACTCTGCAAAGAGATCTCCAAGGGCTTGCAACTGAACTTGCCCCCTGACCAGCGTCCCAGGACCAGTGGACGCTACCCCCTTGGAAGAAAGCGACTGCGGGTGCTGACCATCGCCGCAGCACCGACGGAGGAATCTCCTCCAAGGCAACGACATCCACCTGACCACCGTGACCGGGGCCCAAAGCAACAGCGGGAGCAAAGTAAGGACCAGTTGCCGCTGGCCCGAACACCATGACCGCAACTGCACCGGGAGCCCGAGAGCAAAGCGAAGGAGGACCCGTCCGGTCCGAGCTCTCGAGGTGACTGCTTAACGAGCAGCCACTCACCTGCAAAGACGGACAGTTGCCCTGTGAGAATCCGCAAGGTCGGTAGCCTGCCCGACAGCCCAGCTGTGAGCCCACAGCTGCACCGGCACTTGGCTGGGTACGTCCTGCACTTGGGGACCGTACTGCCACTTGCCACCGCCGCACAGCCGCCGCCTCCAGGGTCGGAGCGGACGACAAGGAGAGGACCCTGCCGCCACAGAACACCGCTGCCCCGGATGACCAGTGACCTGCTCGGCTGAAGAGCCGCAACGATCAGCGACCCCGGGAAGACAACGCGACGTGGGACAGATCCCCTGGAAGCCGCCGGCTCCACAAGAACTTTGGTTAACACCGGCCTACGGGCCTCAAGAGAACTGCATAAGAACTGTGGTAACCTGAACTGAGTAATCTTGCAACCGTTATCATAAAGTACGTTGACTGTATTTACAAGCCTGCTTAAAATCTATATAAAGATATATATTTTTACAGAATACAGTCTGGTCTCGTTGTGTGGTGGGTTGGTTGTAAAGGTGTACTATTGCAAGTGTTTAACCCTATGTGCCCCAAAGATTAGCCTACGACTGCTTAAGCCACACTACCTAGAGGGTAAGCAGAGGTTGTCTGGAAGGTAACCCTCAGCCCTGACGAGGAAGAGAGAGTCCCTGCTTGTCGCTAGTGTTGCACTGCGCCAACTAGAGCCTCCCCCTTCCTACATTGGACGCAGCGGTGAGGATTTCGAATTTACACTTGCGATATCTATACCTGAGCTTCTGACCACTACACAAGGATTACGGTCCAGTTACTTAGCCACAGACTTTGCTTTTTGAATTTTGCCGAAAGAAGATTCCGAGTGCAGAAGCCATGCCGGGCACAAAGAGCCTGGATGGAGCGGAGTCCATGACCTCCGAGGTGTTGGAGGTAGAGTGGGACGCCGCAAAGCTGGACAAATACTCAAAGACGGAGCTGAAGTTTTTCTGTAGGAAACTCAAGGTTCCGCACGCTGGCTGCAAAAACAAGCCGGAGCTCTACAAGGCCCTGAAAGCCTGGGTGGAGTCCAGAAAGACCCCGGAGGATCAAGACGCCCTCGCCGAGCAGAATGCAACGACGGAGCAGAGTGCACTTGGGGATCTGATCGATCTCGAGAGGCAAGACAGCGAGCACAGCTTTGGTAAAGGCCTGTCACCAGAGGAGCTGGCGGACAGGAAGGAAACGAGGAATCACGAAAGAAAGCTGGCAGAATTGAAAATCCAGCTGGAGCTTGAAACGAAAAGAATGGGGCTGGAAGAGCGAAAGCACCAGATGGATTACGAAATAAAAATGAGGGAGATAAGTCTCAAGGAGAGAGACTTGGATCGCCCTCCCTCTGGTGGCAGCGCATCGCCAGTGCAGGTAGAGTCAAGAGTGCACATCCCGAAGGACGTAGTTAAGGAGTTCTTTAAGGGGGATGACATAGGACAGTGGTTTAGGGCATACGAGGTAGCCATGTCCTCCCACCGGGTCCCTGACAAGGATTGGGGAGCGGGGTTGTGGGGAAGGTTCCTTAGCGAAGGGAGAGATACCTTGCTAGATTTGCCCGTTGAAAATCAGAGATCCTATGCCCACATGAAAGAAGCTTTGATGAACAGGTACGGGCTTACCCCTGAAATGTATCGACAGAAGTTTAGGGGATGTACTAAGCGGCCTGGGAATACGTATGTGGAGTATGTGACTTACTTTGCAGAGCACTGGATGGTTGGGTGAAAGGTAACAAAGTTAATGATTTTCAAGGTCTCTTTGATTTAATTGCATGGGAGCACTTGTCTGATCACTGTTTTCCTGAGTTACGCCAACACCTGATCGATAGCAAGCTGTCCAACCCGAGGAAGCTTGCTGAGGAGGCGGACCGCTGGCTCAGCACCAGGGTCCACAAGGGTCCCGTGGGAGACTCCGCCAAGAGTGGGCAGGGTCCCCAGCAGAAGAGTGGGGGGGACAAAGGGGGAAAACAGAAAGGGTTCCAAAAAGGCCCCCAAAGTAGTTCCCAAGGGAGCCCGCAGCAGGGTTCTCAGCCTCCCCCACCTCCGAAGCAGAATGGGGCCCCGACAGGTAAACCTGTTCCAAAGGGGCCCTTCAATTGTTTCAAATGTGGCGAGCCTGGGCACATATCCAGTGACCCCAAGTGTCGCCTGTTTGGAAAACCCGCACCCACTGGTGCTCCGCCCCGACAAGTGACTAGCGTTCACCTGGGAGAAGAAATGATGGTCCCGGGGGGTGGAGATCCCGTTCACATGACCCTAGTCTCGCTAGGAGACAGTGAGATGATCCCTATGAACTACCTGCCCTCTAACACTAAGAAATATGGGCAGGTGGTGATCATCAATGGTAAGGAAGCTGAGGCTCTTAGAGACACAGGAGCCAGTGTGACTGCAGTGAGGCAGCACCTGGTGTCTCAAGAGCAGGTTGTACCCCATGCCTACTGTAGGGTTATCAACGCTGATAATTCAGAGAGTCAGTGTCCGATGGCTCAAGTTCCCTTCGAGTGGGGGGGGGGTCTCTGGTACTCTGCAGGTCTGTGTAAGAAAAACCATGCCTGCTGACTGTTTGCTAGGGAATGACTTGGAGCACTCCCCTTGGGAAAAGGTGGAGAAGACGACTCACCTGCGGATGGTGGGTCTGCATGACTGGGCGTGCGTGACCACCCGGTCGATGGCAGCCAGTAGGGGTGATCGAGAGGTCCTGGGGCCGGAAGGAGAGGCCCAGGAACCGGCCTTAGGGAGAAGGCGCAGGGGGCGCGGGAAACCGGCTCCTGAAGTTCCCACGGTCCAGGAGGAAGCAGACCTTGAGGGGGATGCCCTGGAGCCTACAGGGGAACAGATCGCCGAACTGGGGGACCTGCCTGAGCTGACCCATTGGCAGCAAGAAGGAGGACCCTCCAGGGAGGAATTCTGCAAGGAGCAGAAAGAATGCCCTTCTCTCGTGGGTATGCGGCAGCAGGCTGCAGACCAGGCCAATGGTGTTCAGGCCAAAACACATTATGTGTACTGGGAGAACGACCTCCTGTATTCCGAGCCTAAGGCTGCTGAACCTGGGTCAGCCCGTGTGCTGGTGGTACCCCAGAAGTTCAGAGCCTTCCTACTGGGTCTGGCTCATGATGTGCCTTTAGCAGGACATTTGGGGATGGACAAGACCTATGACAGGCTTGTCACCCACTTTTACTGGCCCCAAATGCACAAGAGTTCAGATGCTTATTGCAGAACCTGTCCGACTTGCCAGGCAAGTGGGTCGACGGGAGGGAAGAACAAGGCTCCCCTCCAACCCTTCCCTGTGGTCGGTACGCCATTCCAGCGAGTGGGTATTGACATCGTTGGGCCTCTGGACCCCAAGACAGCCATGGGCAACAGGTTCATCCTGGTCTTGGTGGACCATGCCACCCGGTACCCTGAAGCCATCCCTCTGAGGACAGTGACGGCTCCCGTGGTGGGGCGTGCACTGATGGGAATTTTCTCTCGAGTAGGATTCCCTCTAGAGGTGGTGAGCGACAGGGGGACCAATTTCATATCGAAGTATATGAAGTCCCTTTGGCAAGAGTGTGGCGTAACGTATAAGTTCACCACGCCTTACCATCCCCAAGGTAACGGGTTGGTTGAGAGATTCAACCGAACCCTAAAAGGCATGATCATGGGCCTGGAGGGTCCGATGAGGCGTAAGTGGGACGTCCTCTTACCATGCCTGCTCTTTGCATATCGCGAGGTGCCACAGAAGTCCCTAGGGTTCAGCCCCTTTGAACTACT
This sequence comes from Lissotriton vulgaris, assembly GCF_964263255.1. Classification (NCBI taxonomy): domain Eukaryota; kingdom Metazoa; phylum Chordata; class Amphibia; order Caudata; family Salamandridae; genus Lissotriton; species Lissotriton vulgaris. The sequence continues at coordinate 1,998,876,138 of NC_141689.1, forward strand.
GTACGGCCACCCCGTGAGAGGACCGCTGAGTTTGGTAAAGGAAGGCTGGGAGCAATCTCCCAGGAAACCTCCCCAGAATGTATATAGCTACATGCTGGCCTTCAGAAACCAGACCAGACGCTTCAGACAACTTGCCGAGGCAAATCTGGAAGCGAGCCAGGAGGAAATGAAGCGGTGGTACGATCAGAATGCCACTCTGGTCGAGCTTCAGCCTGGACAAGAGGTGTATGTCCTGGCCCCAGTGGAGCCCTGTGCCCTTCAAGATAAGTGGACAGGCCCATTTGAGGTTGTGGAGCGCAAGAGCCCCGTGACATACTTGGTGGACATGAAGACGCCCAGGAACCCGTTGCGGGTCCTACATGTCAACCGCCTCAAGCCCCACTTGCGAAGGTCCGAAGTGGGCATGTTGTTGGCAACCGATGACGGAATGGAGGAGGAGTCGGAGCCTCTTCCTGACCTCTTGGTGGCCTGTGAGAAGGATGGGTCAGTGGATGGAGTTAACCTCTCACCCTCCCTGACCGCCGAACAACAGGAGGACTGCCGCCAGTTGCTGGGGCAGTTTCCAGACCTGTTTTCCCTGGTTCCGAGTGTCACAGATTGGTGCGTCCATGATGTGGACACTGGAGACAGCTTACCTGTGAAGCACAAGGCTTACAGGGTGACTGACAGGGTCCGGGCCTGCATCAAGGAGGAGGTCTCCAAGATGCTTGCCCTCGGGGTGGTTGAGTCCTCCAGCAGTCCTTGGTCCAGCCCCGTGGTCTTGGTTCCGAAGGCTGCTGCGCCGGGAGCCACACCCGAACTCCGGTTCTGTGTGGACTACAGAGGACTCAATTCAGTCACGAAGACTGACGCGCACCCCATCCCCAGAGCTGACGAGCTCATTGATCGGCTAGGGGCTGCCCGGTTCCTCAGCACGTTTGATTTAACGTCTGGGTACTGGCAGATCGCCTTGACCGATGGGGCAAAGGAGAGGTCGGCATTCTCTACACCAGATGGGCATTTCCAGTTCCGGGTTATGCCATTTGGAATGAAGAATGCCCCTGCCACCTTTCAGAGATTGGTCAACCAGGTGTTGGCTGGACTGGACGAGTTCAGTGCCGCCTACCTGGATGACATCGCGGTGTTCAGCGGCACCTGGCCCGAACACCTGCGACACCTCTGGGAAGTGTTGATGGCCCTGCGCAGAGCAGGCCTCACAATCAAGGCAAGCAAGTGCCAGATTGGGCAGGGTTCAGTGGTGTACTTGGGACACCAAGTTGGGAGTGGCAAGGTAGCACCCTTGCAACCCAAGATCGAAACCATCCTGGCTTGGGAACCCCCCAAGACCCAGACTGCAGTGAGAGCCTTCCTGGGGCTCACTGGGTATTACAGGAGGTTTGTCAAGGGCTATGGCACGATCGTGACCCCCTTGACAGAGCTGACTTCGAAGAAGCAGCCCAGGAATGTGATTTGGACTGACACCTGTCAGAAGGCTTTCGACACCCTGAAGACTGCCATGTGCACGGCGCCCGTGCTCCTGGCTCCTGATTTCTCCAAGGAATTCATAGTGCAAACAGACGCTTCAGAGCATGGTGTAGGGGCTGTTCTTTCACAGATGACTGAGGAGGGCTTTGACCAACCCGTAGCCTTCATAAGTCGGAGGTTACTTCCACGGGAAAGTAGGTGGAGTGCAATAGAGCGTGAAGCATTTTCTGTGGTCTGGGCCCTGAAGAAGCTAAGACCCTACTTGTTTGGGTCTCACTTCCGAGTTCAGACGGACCACAGGCCCCTCAGATGGTTGATGCAAATGAGGGGTGAGAACCCGAAACTGTTGAGGTGGTCCATTTCTCTACAGAGTATGGACTTTACGGTGGAACACCGCCCTGGCACCGATCACGCCAACGCTGACGGTCTGTCCAGATTTTTCCGCCTTAGTGATGTGGAACCCCCTGGGGAAGGGTAGTTCCCCCCACATTTCAGCTGGAGGGGACACATGTTAGACCTGGCACCTTGGCGTGAGTCTCCCTTCCACTTTTTGCTGATGTGCCTCCGATGTTTTGATGGTTTTCCGATACTCAGGGCACTGCGCCACGGCTGATCCGTGCCGCAGTGCAAGTGCTCCCTACTGTAAATTGTACATGCGATTGGTATCCATGATTGGTTCTTTGGATTTACTGTTAGTCCCTAGTAAAAGTGCACTAGAGAGGGCCGGGGCTTGTAGATGCCAATACTGCTGGTGGGCCTGCAGCGCTGGTTGCGCCACCCACCGAAGCAGCCGTAAAGATGTGTCTGGGAACTGCGACCGCAGAACCCGCGTGCGGTCTCGTACTGTCACGCTAGCTGGGCAAGTGTCCCCACTTGCCAGCACCGACCCTTCCCTTGACTACATATTAGTCACCCCTATGGTAGGCCTGCGGGCAGGGTGCGTTGTAGGTGTAAGGTAGGACAAGCCCTGATGTGCGTGGCATGTCCTAGTAGTGACTTACAACCAAGACCGTATTTCACTATTGAAGGCTACCTGCTCCATTAGGCCAGACTGAGCTGCTGGAATTATTACACCCTATAATCCCCGCAGGCTCAAGGAGCATGGTAGTGAGTCATGTTTAGTATGCCTGAACTCAGGATGATAAAATATTTCTTGTAGTCAAGTTTATTTTAGTATCCTGGGTTTGCAAATGCTACTTTTAGAAAGTTAGCATTTGCTTGCTTAACCATTTCAGCCCGCCTCTGCTGGTATGTGTATCTGACTGTCTGGGATGTGTGAGTGACAGGGCTGGAGGGATGACAGGTGGTGAATGCGCAGATTACACCTTAGTGGGAGGTAGGAGTGCCTCTTGACTCGAACTGTAGCTGTGCTCGACCACCACAATGCTGGCTCCACCCTCCTGGGGAGCGGCGGATGACTCTGCCGACGCCTGGCCCAGGAAGGGCGCAGCCCCCATCAACAAGGTACTCTGGCCACCCCTGTCCGGACAATGCTGGCTCCACCTCCTGTGGGGCGTCTGATGCGCCTGCCCCTCACACTGAAAGCAGAAGCCGGAGTACACCCACCGGGGTACTCAAAGACTGAGAGTGGCTATGCAAAGGCCCCCCTGGCCTGCGAGAACAAAAGAATTGGCCTATAAAAGAAGGAGCCCTGCTCCTTGAAAATTAGATCCGGTTTGGGCCACAGAAGGACTCTGCCCTACGAGAAGGACCGTGAGAGACAAGGAAGGGTGCTGACTCTTGCCTGTGTCTGGTGCCTTGCTGCTGAAGGAGAGGAAGAAGAAAAGACTACGAGAAGACTTTTGCTTTACTTTGTGCCAAACTCTGCAAAGAGATCTCCAAGGGCTTGCAACTGAACTTGCCCCCTGACCAGCGTCCCAGGACCAGTGGACGCTACCCCCTTGGAAGAAAGCGACTGCGGGTGCTGACCATCGCCGCAGCACCGACGGAGGAATCTCCTCCAAGGCAACGACATCCACCTGACCACCGTGACCGGGGCCCAAAGCAACAGCGGGAGCAAAGTAAGGACCAGCCGCCGCTGGCCCGAACACCGTGACCGCAACTGCACCGGGAGCCCGAGAGCAAAGCGAAGGAGGACCCGTCCGGTCCGAGCTCTCGAGGTGACTGCTTAACGAGCAGCCACTCACCTGCAAAGACGGACAGTTGCCCTGTGAGAATCCGCAAGGTCGGTAGCCTGCCCGACAGCCCAGCTGTGAGCCCACAGCTGCACCGGCACTTGGCTGGGTACGTCCTGCACTTGGGGACCGTACTGCCACTTGCCACCGCCGCACAGCCGCCGCCTCCAGGGTCGGAGCGGACGACAAGGAGAGGACCCTGCCGCCACAGAACACCGCTGCCCCGGATGACCAGTGACCTGCTCGGCTGAAGAGCCGCAACGATCAGCGACCCCGGGAAGGCAACGCGACGTGGGACAGATCCCCTGGAAGCCGCCGGCTCCACAAGAACTTTGGTTAACACCGGCTTACGGGCCTCAAGAGAACTGCATAAGAACTGTGGTAACCTGAACTGAGTAATCTTGCAACCGTTATCATAAAGTACGTTGACTGTATTTACAAGCCTGCTTAAAATCTATATAAAGATATATATTTTTACAGAATACAGTCTGGTCTCGTTGTGTGGTGGGTTGGTTGTAAAGGTGTACTATTGCAAGTGTTTAACCCTATGTGCCCCAAAGATTAGCCTACGACTGCTTAAGCCACACTACCTAGAGGGTAAGCAGAGGTTGTCTGGAAGGTAACCCTCAGCCCTGACGAGGAAGAGAGAGTCCCTGCTTGTCGCTAGTGTTGCACTGCGCCAACTAGAGCCTCCCCCTTCCTACAGTAATCATGTTTCAAAGAGGAGTTGGAGTGCACAAGAATACACAAGGTTAAATAATAATATGTTATGACAACGCTCACATACAAAGGAACAGACCGCATGCTAGAAGCAAAATGTGAACGTGTACTGCAGTGGCGCAAGCCTGTGTGCATGTACACTGAGTAATTAGCTCACTACAGTGTTCCAAAAGCCAACGCCACGTGTTTGTAGGACAGTGCTGCCCGCTGGCTCAGGCCTACAGTACAGTCCATCAGGTCCTTAAAATAAGACAGACATGTCACTGAATGAGGTCAGAGATCACATCATTATGCACGGCAACATCGCTTGTTCGCACCTGCACAGCCAGGCTGATGCACCCGACCCCTCCCGCAGCACTGTGCTCAATTGAAGCCCCTGGGCACCCAGGTCCCACTGCTCACCTGCTGTCATTGTTGTGTGTCCATGAATATTGATCAAGATGATCGTTGCATGTTGTGTGTAGTATAAGATATGTGTACACAGCAAAAAACTTTTCAAAAAAGCTCTCTAAGCAGAAGGGGTGCAGCTCATCAAATGCTATACAGAGAATGACTAAAATAGGTGGGGTCCTCCAACTGTTACAAAGGGAAATGTTATGAAACAATCCAATGCTTTTTTTTGAGTTCACATGGCAATGGCGCATTGCAGGCACAAGGAGGACGCACCCGACGTGATTTTGTGAAAATATAATTATCATAATATCAGTTTATTACAGTTAGAAATATATAAATGTTTAAAATATTTTTGATTATTGCTTGCTGTCATATACAGTTTAAAGTTATTTAGATATAGTTTTGAGACATAAAGAAAATGGCGTACCCGGCGCGACACCATACGTCTATGATGTAACACAGGGCCTGACAGCGTGTACTCATTGCATATTCAATGTGCAGTGGGCACGACCCCATACGTACATGACATAACGCGTGGCTTGGTACTGCGTACCATTCGGATACAAAAGTAGCAGCTGGCGTGACCTCATACCTATATGATGTTACAGGGGACGCGGTGCCACGAACCTGTCGGATACGAAATGTGCATCATTTACAAGTTTAGCAATATGGCGAATAGGATTCACGTGGTGATGGAGCTTGGTACACTACCGGTATGAGACTGCAGTTTTCTCAAAAAAAAAAAGATATACATATTTTTGGGGGAAGATATAAATCATTACATAATTTTTAAAGTAAAAAAAAGAATGATAATAGAGTTCCAAAATATTACAAAAAAATAGAAAAAAATAAGTTTTATAAACATTAAAATATGAAATTAACATTTAGAAAACCTTTGAAATTCACAAAAAAAATCATAGGTTTTACAGACGTTATAGTTAGGAATTAGCATTTAAAAAACCTTTGATATTCACTAAAAAAAACATAGGTTTCAGGGACGTTATAGTTAGATGGACATTTGACTCATATGAAACCAGAGAAATTTGCCTGTTATAGTTAGTTGAGCTAACTATAACTCGCACCCCTGCAATGCACTGCTGATGATGTCACATATGATGTCACATATTACATCACTCATGACATGGTCAGTGACATCACTGATGACATCTCAAATTGCATCACTGATGACATCACTTATGACATCATCCAGTGAATGTGACTTTCTGTTAAGTTTAAATATTTTTCATATATATCTATGCCAAGGTGTATTGAAGAATGAATGCATTTACAAGTGCCTAATGGGATTATTTAGTAGGTGCATGACTGAATGTACAAGTGAATGATTGAAGGTGTCTTACTGAATGTATGGGTTAGTGACTAAACTGTGTGAAAGACTGTATTAGTCTCTCAGTTGGTGTGTAAGCAACTAAATGTGTTGCTGAATAGCTACATGAGTGTCCCGGAAATTAACCAAAGTTTTACATACCAGTCATATGGCAGTGGCACCAACCTCTACCATCAGTATGCTAAGACTGACTGTTTTGCTTTTAGTAGCAGAGCATTTCTGAGCATAGCTTGATTTTGATGCTTCCCCCATGTGTTAAACATCCATCCAAAAAGTATAGCAAATGGTTTCCTCATCATGGGTAAATTTATAATTTCCTCAATTGCATTTAGGACCTCGTCTTAGTACTGGTTAAGTTGTAGCCAAAAAACAAATTATATGAGTGATTATGCCCTCCTGATTATATCCTCTCTAGCACTATGGAGAGCATGACCATGGGAAACAGACTTGGGATCCAATGGCTGTGATGGAGCATCTGGCAGGTGATTTCTCTCCCCTGTACATGTCTAATTCCTATGTAAATACTGTAGTGCTCTTCTTTCTCCCCAGACAGGGAGATGCCCACGTCTTTTTCCAACTCTATCTGTTTGGACATGTTGTTGGATGTCACCCCCTGCCTCCTTTAAGTATTTTGCAGATTTTGGTTATAAAGTGTATGTCTCCAGTTACCCTCTGAAGTAGTATCACAAAGGTGGTCAATGATTAGATGGCTGCCTCCTTTAATTCCTTTTGTAGCACTCAGTGCCTTATGTGGAATTATCTAAGGGCATGATTTAGAGATGGACGTATGGGACACACTGTCACTAATGTGACAGATATCCCATCCACTGTATTATAAGTGCTATAGGATATAATTCAGTTATAATATGGCAGACTGGATATGTCTCACATTTGTGATGGATTATCTCATCCTTCTAACTCTAAATCAGGCACAGAATCTTTCTGTTTCTGAAAGGCATTAGCCTGACTTAATTTATTCAGACATTTGACTGTCCATTTTGTGAGCATGTCCCCTATGACGTCGGGACTTCTGTTGGAGCCCGGGACGCTTGTTTTCTTTGGCCGCCATTCTTGGAGGAGAACCCAATTTTGCCCTCGATACTTGGGCACACTGTGCCTTTTCTGTCCAGCTACTATGGGAGCGCAACACTGAGTTTGTGAGGTAAGAGTTGGGGCTGTAAGCATACATTGTGTTGCCTCTTCTTTTTAGACTGGCCTGTTTATGTTTAGGCTTAGGATTCAGTTTTAGCTCAGGAGCCTGTACGGGCGCCCCTTGTTTCCCTTTTCCCTTCTGCTGTCCCCGCTTTCCCCTTCTCCTCCGCCTGTCTTTTTCCACCCTTTTGTTTCCCCTTCCACCCCCACCCTGTTTCTTTTCTCCTCCTCATCGCCTTTCCCCTCTTTTTGTCATCATCGGCCCTTCAGTTATCTTTAGTATATGCGGGCACCTACTTATCTCGGGGCCTATCAGTCGGTGAGTCTATTGGGCCAGTTCTGGTCCATCAGATTTTTTAACCCGAGTTTACATCTCTGCCTGTTGGCTCTTCCTTCAGATTACGCAAATCAGTATTCACTGATAAGAGGTTCCACATCCTGACTAGAGCCTGATGCTTCAGTACCCTCTTCAGCCTTGTATCCGGAGCCTTTTTACTGTGATATATCTTGATCCAGGTAAAGCGCTAGCCTCTGTGGTTTCAAGTATTTATCTGTGATGTGGAGTTATCTTGCCTTCCATTAGTGTTTTTTCTAATCCCCCCCTCCTCCCCTGTTTTATTATCCAGCCCCCGAACAGGTTTTGTTGTGTCTCTACCTCAGCGAAGCTATTGATTCCTTACTTGGGCCATCGCCCCCATCTTATGTAATTCACCAGTTCTGTTTGCATCTTGTATAACCCAGAGCTCCATTTAAGCTTCAGCCTACTCTGACGTTCCATGAGTGTGTAAGCACTCTTGGTGCATTTTGGTCCTCTTTCGGTCACCCAGCGGTTGAGCACCCCTGACATTGTTTTTGACTATGTTTTGAACCACAGTGTATTCTCAGCTACTGATCTTTACTTGTTTTAGGGTTGAATTGTTGCAAGATTATAGAATATATCTGGTACTTTTGGGTCTTGCGTCGACTATTTCACATAATCTTTTGACTCGGGGCGTGGCTTGGACGCCGATGGCGATGGTCGCCTGAGAGCTCGGCTCCGGGACTGAGCCCACTTTGATCCTGCAGATCGGAGTCCGCGGGGCACCCCGACCCCCGCAAACTGATGATCGGACCAGTGGGGACCTGCTGGGACACCCGGTGATACTCGAAACCCGGTTGTTCCGACGAAAAATTGAAGTTCAGGGGTCCGCGGAGTGGGACCCAAGATGGCGCTCGGACCTTCTCGATTCCTTGGCTGGGACCCTAGACCCGTGGGAGCATAGCGCATCCTCTCTACATCCTATCTCCCCGTGACACGCTGGTCTGGGTGACGATTTGGGAGGATCCGAGCACAGTGGCCGGCCCCAGACGAACTGTTGGCCGCATTCTCGACGGAATCTGAACACGGACGACCGGCGGCCCTGTGTGTGTGACGACGGTCCCTCGAGCCGCACCCGGCTGCCCCCCACCGAGTGACTGAACTTCATGGGCAGCACAGCGCCCTGGCGCCATAGAGTCTCCGGCGGCATTGGTGACTCTCATTTCGGTTCATCATTGACCAGGCGGGCCTGCCCGGCCTGGCGCCGATCGTCCCCGCCTCCTCCTCACTGGCCTCCGACGACACGGCGGTGGCACGGCCGGAGGTTTCGGAGGAGCAACGGACCCTGGCGACGGCGATCGACGACCCTCTGCACAACGACTGCGTGCCAGGAACGACATAGTCGACGCCCGCACTTTGTGGTGCCTCTGACGAACTTTCCTCCACGGGACTCAACCGCCATGGGGAAGCCGAGGGGGCCCAAGGGGACCACCCCAGCCGCCTCGGATACGGAGGCGCCGGATAAGGATGACCGAGGAGACCCGGAGAGCTCTGGTGGTCCCCACTTGCAACAACAATTTGACCGGGTCCTGGAGGCGATCGCAACCACACGCTCGGCTCTACAGCAAGATATCGCCCAGGTCACGACGAGCTTGGGCCTCCTCAGGGCAGACCACGGTAAGCTCTCGGACAGAGTTAAAGAGGTGGAGAGCTCGGTGAAGGTCTTGGAGCCGGCACAAAAGACTCTGGCCGCGACAGTGAAGGACGCCCTATCCCGGATTGAGGCCTTGGAGAGACGGGCGGAGGATGCTGAAGGACGCAATAGGCGGAACAATATCCGGGTGGTGGGCCTACCGGAGAAGATTGATGATGGCGACATGGTGGCCTACTTGGAAGCTTGGCTCCGGGACACAGTAGCCCCAAAGGGTCTGTCCTCCTTCTACACCCTGGAACGGGCACACAGAGTGCCGGCGAGGCTGCCGCAACAGGGCCGCGCCCCGAGACCGGTGGTGGCACGTTTGCTGCACTTTCGGGACAGAGACCTCATCCTCAATGCCGCCAGGCACAACGGCCCTTATCAGGTGGAGAATAGCCAGGTGAACATTTTCCCAGACTACACATATGAGACCCAGCGCAAACGGGCTTCCTTCCTGGCAATCAAGCGCGAACTCCGGAGCGAGGGATTCAATATTCGCTCCTTTTTCCTGCCAGGCTCCGTGTTATCGTGGACGACAAGACCCAGTTCTTCAATTCCCCGGAGGAAGTCTGCAACTGGCTTGAACTCTATAGAGCGGGCAAGGATGGTTTTGGCTCATCGTCTCAGCTGGCTGTGGAACCTGGGCAACAACGTCGTTCCAAAAGACTTCGCAGCCGCCGCGGCAAGGCGGGCAGGCCTTCGACTGTGGAGACATTGGCGGAGTGAAGAGGAGTGCTGGAGATAGTGTCTACTCTATCTGGCTCGCATAGTGGCCCCATTATCGAGGAATCGGGACTTGGAGACGAGGGGGCGCAAACGGTCACGGAGGAGTCGGAGACCGATAGTGTCCACTTGCCGGTGGTTACTCCAGACTCGGCTGAGGGCATGCTGGATGGACAGGGATGACGGGGTGAGCTACTTCCAGTTGGGTGGGGGTTTGAGGTGGGTGTGGTAGGAAAGGCGGTTGATTGTTGACACCGGTGGAGGGGGGGGGAGCCCCGATCGTGCAGTGGTTATTGTTTTGGGCTCATCTTAGTCTCGGCAGTCCGAGAGTCGAGGGCCCATTACCGGCGTCCAGCCCGCACCTAGCCCTTAAGGCCTTCCTGCGGTGGCGACCGCAGGATTAGTCGGGGATTGTGGGGTTGTTAGGGGTATGGTTTGGATGGGAGCTAGATGGCACTATTTGGGTCCTGTTCTGGGGAGGGTGGATAGGGGGTTGTTTCAAATGGGAGTTGTTTTTTTGTTGGGGAAAATGGCCGCCATCAGTGTTGCATTGATTGTCACTCGTTCTTGGTTGGGGCCGTGGTGGGGAAACCCGGAACGGACAGTATGGGACAATGGGTGATATTGCCAATGTGAAATGCATCACGTGGAATGTGCGAGGGCTTCACACTATGTCTAGACGACACAAGGTTCACGCTGATCTAGTGCGTAGAGGGGTGCAGATAGCGCTGCTGCAGGAGACTCATCTCAACAAGGCGGAAGGGGCGGCGCTACAGCGTAGATGGAGAGGGCAGGTCTTCTATACCTCGTACTCAGCATATGCAAGGGGGGCGCTAATATGGATCAGGGCTGGGGTTCCCTTCCAGGTTACGAAGTCAGTGGTGGACCCGGAGGGTCGATATGTGGCTCTCTCAGGCACACTGGGAGGTAGGGACTTGAACATTTGCTGCATTTACGTGCCTAATGTGGACCAGATTGCCTCTCCGGGTTATCGGGTTCGTTGGCCCACTTCCTCTCGGGAACCCTCCTACTCGGTGGTGATTTTAACTCAGTAGTGGACGTAGAAGCCGACCGCTCGCACCCCCCCCCTCCCGGACTCCCCAGTTCGCCGGGTGGCAACAGGGAGGAAGGAATGGCAGACGCACTGGGGGCTCACGGATATCTGGAGGGCACAACACCCCGACACTAGAGACTACTCCTATTTCTCTGGCCTACATGAATTACACGTGCGGCTGGATGGGTTTCTGGGTTCGTGGAGCTAGTATCCGCAGCGGTCCGCTCTGAATATTTGACCAGGACCATCTCAGACCACAACCCCCTCCTGATGGACCTTCGTTGGTTTCCCGGGGTTCCTAGTGTGCCCACCTGGAAAATGCGCCCGGAGATCTTAGAGGACATTGTCTTTAAGGCGGACCTGGAAGACAAAATTTCGGAGTATTTCGCGTCCAATGGGGGTACTGCGGGATCGAGAGCGTTAGAGTGGGACGCCTTTAAGGTGGTGGTCAGGGGCTACTGCATTTCTAAAAAAGTGGGTATGCGGCGAGTCATCCTCGATGACTTGGCTGCAGCTGATCGGAAGCTCCGCGAGATGGAACTTCGCCGCCCCGGTCATCCCGAACTCCAGGAGCGCACGGCGGCGGCGAGGGAGACAGTGGCGGCTGAGGTCGAACGGCTTCGCTGCTTCGACTATAAGGCCTACACAACTAGGTCGCTCACGGAGGGGGATAGGTTGGGCGCTTTATTAGCGTGGCTAGCCAATCCTACGCGCCGGACCTCTCTGACGACGTCCATGCGCACGGCGGAGGGAGTTGAGGTGCACACTCAGCCGGAGATATTGGGCTGCTATCTGCGCTACTATGAACAACTGTACCGCAGCAGCTCTGCTAGGGACCCCAACCTGATTGAGGAATACCTGCAACCACTAGAGTTGCCAACGCTGGAGCCGGAAGTAGCGAAGGCTCTGGGCTCCGACATCGAACTGGGTGAAATTCGTAGTGCCATTAAAGGGATGGCGAGGAATAAGACCCCGGGCCTGGATGGCCTCCCGGTTGAATTCTACTCCGCCTACGCTGACCTCTTGGCGCCCCGATTGCTGATAGTTTACAGAGAGGCGAAGCGGTTGGGTCGCCTCCCCGGCTCGATGTGTGAGGCTTTAGTGGTTCCCCTCCTCAAGCCTGGGAGAGACTCGACCGACCCGGCGTCCTACCGGCCTTTATCGATGCTGACGGTCGATTATAAGATCCTGAGCAGCATATTGGCATCGAGGCTGCTGGGGCACATGCGCTCTTTGGTACACGAGGACCAGGCTGGATTCATTCCCAAGCGGAACACAACCATGAATATCCGCAGGCTGTATCGCTTGCTGGGGGAACCACACTTGGAAGCCCCGTGCCCGGTGGTTCTCTCGGTGGACTTGGAAAAGGCCTTTGACAGTCTGGAATGGGACTACCTGCGCGGAGTGTTGCTGCGATTCGGTCTGGGAGAGGGCTTTGTTAGGTGGACCGCGGTATTATATGCCTCGGCGTCGGCCAGGGTAAGAGCAGGCCCGCTGATCTCCTCACAATATCCGGTGGAGAGAGGCACGAGGCAGGGTTGCTCACTATCCCCGCTGCTCTTCGCACTAGCGGTGGAGCCGCTGGCGCTGCTGATCCGATCCGGGGTTTATTTTAACGGTTTGCGGACACCAACTGGCCCGCATTATGTCTCGCTGTACGCTGATGATCTGCTGCTCTTCCTTGAGGACCCGACTGCTGCCTTGAGTGGGGCTGCGTCGGCGCTAACGGCCTTTGGGGAGGTCTCGGGCCTTCGGGTAAATTGGGCCAAGACTTGTCTGTTCCCGGTTCGCAGGGGAACGCCCAGACCTGACATCAGTGGGGGAATTAGGTGGGAACCTGACTGCTTCAAGTACCTGGGGGTATACATATACCACGAATCAACTGACCTCCTGGATGGGAATATAGCCCGCTGTACTCGCGCGTTGCGTGGTAGCATGGACTTTTGGGCCACCTTGCCGCTCTCGGTGGCGGGGCGGATCGCTCTGTTGAAAATGGTGGCACTCCCCCGGCTGCTCTACTACTTTCGCGCGCTGCCGATTTGGATCCCGCCGGCCACCTTTCGGCTATTACGATCCATGGTGGTGGGATTCCTCTGGGGTTCGGGCCGCCGGCGAGTGGCCCTCAAGACCCTGATGAGGCCGAAATCTGAGGGTGGCCTTGCGGTGCCGGATTTCGAGAAGTACTATTTGGCGGCGCAACTACAGACTTTCACCCAGGAGGTCACGAGGGAGTTTCATGGCCCGGAGACGGGGAGGGGCATGGGGATGCCTAGGCATGTTATCTCCTTCATCACATTGCGACAACGTTTGGCCTTACAGGACCTGACGCTCGAAGAAAGGACCATTGGGTCATGTTGGAATCGCGCCCACGCCCGGGGACAGTTGAGGTTACCATATGCACCTGAAATACCACTGGGAATGTTGACGGCCCTGCCCCACGGGGGAGATTGGTCACACCTGGGGCACTGGGAGGACGCGGGACTGCAGCTGGTGGGGGACCTTTATGAGGACGGGGCGTTATTGCCCTTTCAAGAGATCATAGACCGCTTCGACTTTCCTCGAGGCGATTTCCTCTTGCACACGGCTCTGGTCCGAGCGATTCAGGTGCACTGGAAAAGCGGGCTGGAGGAAACGCCTACGTCCTCGGTGTGCCAGTATGTTATGATGTCTGCGGGGACGGTCAAAACGGTCACGTGCCTCTATAGCAGATTGGTTGACGAGGGGTTGCCCCCCCCTTACCACTTTACGAACCCGCTGGGAGGTAGACATAGGAAAGGAGATACCGGAGACGACCTGGTCGCAACTCATGAGACGGGCTTGGAAGGGCGCACGCCACGCCCGCTTCCAACTGGTCCACTTCTATGTACTCCACAGGGCCTATTTGACCCCGGCGAAGATCCAACTGTACTTTGCCGCGGATTCTGCAGCGTGCCCCAGGTGCCGGGAGCCTGATGCGGACCTCCTCCATATGTTGTGGTCTTGCCCGGCGCTGTCCTCCTATTGGCTTGGAGTAGGTGACACCCTGAATAGGGTAACGGGGAGGTCCTTATCGGTCGACGCGGCGGTGGGACTCCTACACTGGTTCCCGCATACCCCCAAGAATAAAATCTCAAGTAAATTTATTGATCTGGGGCTTCTCCTCGCTAAACGGGAGATGACCAGGAATTGGAAGGCAAGAGTTGGTCCAACAGAGGTTAGGTGGCACGGCGAACTCTTGAAGTGGGCTGCGGGGGAGAGCACGCTGTGATACCAACTAGCTAGGCGGCAGCACAACGAGAGAGCGTTAGAGTCAGCACTAGAATGGGAGACGTTAGTGCAAGCCCTCAGGGATTATTGCGCTTCCAGCGATTCCGAGAGCGAAGATGCGGCACATCCCGAGTCCCGATAGTCAACTATACTTCAAATACTTACAGAATCCTCTGGGGTTATTCCCATAGGCCTTCCTACACGCACTACGACACACACTGGTGGCAAGGTTGGGGGGGGACTTAGTTGAATCGTTGGGTTGTTGAGGGGGTTTTTTCTTTTGGCCGTTACGTAGGATGATCTAGAAAAGCAGATGAAGACCTTTGGATTATCCAGACCAGCTTCGTCCTTATGTCGGATCCCCTCGGATGTTCGCCGCCCGACCCTCGGGTTGTGGGCTGAATGGCTGTGTACAAATGTCATTGCGGAAGGGGAATGGGACATGTTTAATTTTTCTTTTCCTGATTGTGCCTATATTGCTGGTCCGCTATGTGATTATGACTAATTCCTGCAATAAAAATATATTAAAAAAAAAAATTAAAAAAAATAATCTTTTGACTCTACCCTAGGACACTTTTGCCTTAGACTCGGCAAAAATTTCTACACTTGTCCTTTTCTGTGCACTATTTTCACCAGGTCGAGGGCTTCTCTGAAAACCCTTGTTGTACAATTGTATCCATATCTAGGAGAGAATGTGTCTAATTATATTATATATATATTTTTTTGCTTTATAGTGTGGACGGAGCTGCCATATTTGAATTGTTTTTGGCTTTGGATCCGCACTATCGACAGGCTATAGCTGTTTATAAGTTGCTGCTGCCTTGTCTTCCCCACTTTAGCAGTTTGTTTGCATAGATTTTAGTTTTTAGTGCCCTGAGGAAGGTGATGGCTACTTGCTAGCCCAGCACCGAAACGCGTGACGGCACTGTGCAAGAAAGAGACCATTTGGCAATAATTCTTTGTGAACACTGATGTACCATTGCCCAACTTAGTACTTATTCTCTAGGGGCCCGATTCACAGAACTAACTTAAGACAAAATCCTAA
The DNA here is from genome assembly GCF_964263255.1 of Lissotriton vulgaris. Taxonomy (NCBI): domain Eukaryota; kingdom Metazoa; phylum Chordata; class Amphibia; order Caudata; family Salamandridae; genus Lissotriton; species Lissotriton vulgaris. The sequence continues at coordinate 1,998,891,409 of NC_141689.1, forward strand.
ACTTACTACTTTTGGTATTCACAGAAGTTAGGATTTTGTCTTAAGTTTGTCTTAAGACAGACTTAAGACAAAATCCTAACTTAAGTCTGTCTTAAGTCTGTCTTAAGTCTGTCTTAAGACAAAATCCTAACTTCTGTGAATACCAAAAGTAGTAAGTTTAGGATTTTGTCTTAAGTTAGTTCTGTGAATCGGGCCCTAGGTTTCTGCCTTTCTCCTTTTGCATTTCGCTGTATATATTTATTGTGTCAATTTCGTATGTGAGTTTGTTGAGTGTATGTGCAGCAAGATGGATGAGAGTATTTTTGTATGTGTTTGAGGTCCGTTTTTATCGTTGAAATCTCTGTGCGTGGGGTTGGAGTAGGTTTCACTTACAAAATCTGAAAACATATATATTGGCTCAAAAATGGTTAAAAAAATAGTTTTAATTTATTTTTTGGAATGTTTGTAGCACATGATACATTTGTATTTGTATTTATGCCTTCTTTCCTTTGTGATACATCCTTTGAAAAATAAAAAATGTGTATGTCCAATATTCTTAATAAACATGGTTTTTTGTATTACAATTTTGGTATTTATTGTTTGTCGCATTCTCCCCTGATTCAAACTTTGTGTTCTTTTTATCATTTGAAGATGTGGCTACGCTCCATTATTATCATTTGGCAGGTGACACCAGTCTCCCTCGTTTGTGAGGGTGGATTCTTCTTTACCATGTCCCCTATCTTCACACACCTCCGCTCATGTCACTATTGGAAGGCCTCAATGTCTAAACCAGGGCCAAAGTCTTGGTACCAAAAATCTGTTTAAATGATGATGGGTGTTTGGAGAGGCCTAGTCTTTGCCTATTTCATGCCATATCTTCATGGGTGCCCTTGTGACAACCCAAGTCATGATGTATGAGTGTCCGTATTTCAGAGTTTTTCATGGTGCTTCCCTTTAACCATCAACTAGTCAATAATTTATATGTTGCACTTTGTTTCTGTACTGGACCATGAGAAGATAGATCAGCTCTGTAACTTATAAAACTAGATACTGTTATAAAGGTTTATTTAATTTTTGAGTCCCCTTCTATGAAGTTCACGCATGGCTTGTGTAGCTGTTTCTAAATTAGAGGATGAACTCTAAGTGGTAAGGTCTGGAAATCAATCAATCAATAAATCAGGGAGTTTTAAGCAAGCTGCTCACCCTTGAGGGTCTCAAGGGGCTGGTGGGGGGAGCAGCTCCGGTCAGTCGAACAGCCAGGTCCTGACGGTCCTCCTGAAGATGTGCAGGGTGGGGGCACATTTAATATCAATCAGGAGCTTCTTCTAGGTCTTGCCTGAGATGTAGGAGAAGGTTCTCCCTCTCGTTCTTGATCTGTGGATGCGTGGGGGTTCGGCGAGGACGAGATAAGTGGATCGGAGGTTCCTATTGGGTACGAGGAAGGAGATTCTATCGTTGAGATATTGGGATCCGGTGAGTATCTTGAAGGTTACTCTTTTCAACGGGGAGCCAGAGGAGGTTACGCAGGTGTTGGGTGATGTGTTCGTGATGAGGGATTCAAAGGACGAGTCTGGCTGCGGTGTTCTGTATGGTCTGGAGTTTGCAGAGCAGAGACTTGTTGATCTGGTGTAGAGGGTGTTTCCGTAGTCCAGTCTACTGCTTATGAGTGTGTGGGTTGCAGTTTTCCTGAATTCGGGGGGGATCCATTTGAAGGTGTTTCAGAGGATGTGGAGGCTGTTGAAGCAGGTGGAGATGACGGCGTTGACCTGTCGGTCATGGCGAGTGAGGAGTCGAGTACGATGCCAAGGTTTCGGGCATGGTCCATGGGGAGGGGGCTGCTGAGGGCGGTGGACCACCAGGTGCTGTCCCATGCTGAGGGGGAGTGTTCGAGGACAAGGACCTCTGTCTTCTCCGAGTTGAGCTTCAGGCAGCTGCTGCTCATCCAGGATGTGACGTCCTTCATTCCTTGCTGGAAGCTGAGTCTGGTGTTGATAGGGTCCTTGGTAGGGTAAAGGTTGAGATGGGTGTCGTCGGCGTTGGATACTATGCTGAGTCCATGCTGTCTGACAATGACAGCGAGGGGGGCCAGGTAGATTTTGAAGAGTGTGGGGCTGAGTGACAATCCTTGGAGTACTCTACAATTGATTTCCATGGGTTCGGAGTGGATGGGTGGCAGTCTGATTCTTTGGGTTCTGCTGGTGAGGAAGGAGCAGAGCCAGTCAAGGGCTGTTCCCTATATGCCGGCATCATGGAGCCTGGTGGTGAATGTGCAGTGGGACAAAGTGTTGAATGCTGCAGAGAGGTTGAGTAGGATCAGGGCTGCGGTGTGACCTTGGTTGAGGAGGGTGATGACATCATCTGTGGCGGCGAGTAGGGTGGTCTCGGTGCTGTGGTTGCTGCAGAATCCGGATTGGGAGGAGTCAAGGATGGAGTTTTCTTTGATTAATTTTGTTAGTTGGATTTTGATGGTCTTCTCTGTGACTTTGGCTGCATAGGGGAGGAGATAAACAGGTTGGTAGTTTATGAGGTCTGTGGGATCTGCTGACGGCTTCTTGAGAAGGGGTCTGACTTCTGCGCATTTCCAGTCATCGGGAAAGATGCCGGCTTTGAAGATGGTGTTGATAATGCATCGTAGTTCTGGAGCGATGGCACAGGAGGCTCTGTGGAAGATGTACGGGGGCTGGGGTCCATGGTGGCTCCTGAGTGGGTGTCTTCGGTGGTGACTGGGGTCCAGGAGAAGACGGTGGGCTGGCTAGAGTTGCTGAAGTCATGTGTCTGGTCATTGAAGTTGTCATAGAGGCCCTTGATTTTCAGATGGAAGTAGGAGCTGCGCTTGTTGCAGAGATCCTAGGAGGGGGTGGTGTCCGAGGTTTTGCTTGGGGGTAGGTGAATTCCTGGATGACGCTGAAGAGTTCCTTTGAGTTGGCGAGGATTTTGTTCCGGATGAAGGTGTTTTTGGTGGATCTTATCTGTTGGTGGTATTCTTTCATGGTGTTCTTGTAGGAGGTGAGTTCTTCCCAGGATTTGCTGTTTCTCCAGTTCTTCCTGACACGTCTGCAAGTGCATCTGGATTCCTGGTGGTCAGTGGTGAACCAGGTGGCCTTTCTAGGATGCTGTCTGTCGGGATTACGTAGGGGTGCGAGTTCGTCTCCGCAGTTGGTGATCCATCTGGAATATATCACATTGCAACTCATGCGTTTACAATGCATGCCTTTACAGCGCGGTTAGTACAATGACCGCATTGATACCACACGTACCATTACAACACAAGTCATTACAACGACTTGCTGTAGGGGGTGCTGGAGTTTGGTATAGTATAATTTAGTATTTCAACTCCAGTCTGTGCAACAGTAGAGAAGAATCCAATGCCTAAAGCCCCCTACAGCAAGTCGTGGGCGCTGGAGTTTGGTATAGTATAATTTAATATTTCAACTTCAGTCTGTGCAACAGTAGAGAAGAATCCAATGCTTAAAGCCCCCTACAGCAAGTCGTTGTAATGACTTGCTTTGTAATGCTATGCGTAGTAACAACACATTTGTTGTACTGACCGCATTGTAATGGCACCGCGATGTACTGACAGCGTATTAAACGCTGTTTCCCACATGGAAGTGTACACAGTGATGGTCCATCCATGGCGGTGTGGTGTGGCTGAAGTGGATGTTGTTACTTCCTGCAAAGATGGGGTCGAGGGTGTGTCCTGCCTTGTGGGTAGGATGGTGACGAGTTGTTTCAGTCCGAGGTTGGCGAGGTTGTCCAGAAGGGGGGCAGAATTCAGGTCTCTGAGGTTGTCGAGGTGGAAGTTGAGGACTCCGATGAGCATGTAGTCCATGGAAGTGATGGCTTGGGACGTGATTAGGCCGGCAATGGTGGTGGTGAACCCAGTTCAAGGTCTGTAGGTGAGGGTTCCTCTTATGGTCCTTCTGGGGATGGTATGGATCTGGAAATGGAGTTGTTTGGTGGCAGGCAGGCTGTCGCTTAAGCTGGAGGCAATGCGTCGGAGGTAGTCCTCCTCCTGGGCGGATGCAGCTGTCTTTCCTCTGGTTTTTGTATACATTGGGGATGGCAGTGGTGATGTCGGGGCGGAGGTGGCGAAGGTTCAAGTTTCTGTGAAGAAGGCGACGTCTGGCGAGAGGGTGTCGAGGAGATCCTAGGTTTCTACAGCATGTCTGTGCAGGGAGAGCACATTGAGGAGGATGCACCCCAGGGCTTCGGTGGTGTTGGCATCCAGGTTGGGGGCGGCGGCTGTGGTGGTGCAGAGGTTAGTGAAGGTTTGGCGGCAGTGGCGGCAGGAGATCTGATCATGGGTGTTCGGTTTGGACAGCTGGCAGTTATTGTTTCTTCCGGGGATGAGTGCAATGAGGGCAGCTGAGTCTTAGTGGTGGGTGGTCGGAGATCCAGGGTCCCTGGTGCTTGTTGTGGATGGGTTGAGGATGGGCGCAGACGGGCACAGTTTGGCTTGCCTTAGGCGCGCTAGCACGATACCAGCGGTGCGGCCACCATTAAATAGGGAAGGGGGAGGGATGCGCAGCTGGGAGGAGAATGCGGGAACCGGCAGAGGGAGGTGCCGCTGGGGCAGCAGCGGCAGGAAATGGAAACAAGCAGAAAATCGAAACAGGCAGAGAATTACAAAGAAAAACAAGCATAAAATGACAAGACTACAATTAACAGAATACACATAAAAGTACAGAAGCACAATAAGAGTAGGACAGAAAAACGGACACACTAACAACAGACAATAAAAGGGGGATCAACACAATACAGATAGCGGCGGAACCAGCAGAAGAGCAATGCGCTCCCACTGGACCACCAGTTGTAAGACACAGGCAACAGCCTGCGGGTGGAGGAGGGCCTCGAACACCTACCAGCCCAGGCCACTGCACAGGCAGCGGCACAACAGTGGAGCTGGAGAGGGAGAGAGCAGGTCTCTGACCAGGCGGACAGAGGCCTTGTTTAAGAAATGAAACAAGACCCTAAGTAGTATCATAATTTTAACTCTTACAATGCAGCTAATCCACAAATGTACATGGTGATGCAAGCATAACTCTTTCTTCACTTCTCACAGAAGAGGGTGGACATTAGAGCAATGAGAGCTCTGGGTAGTAGTTCCTATTTGTATGCCAGAATATGTGATTTTCTTACAACTCCACATGAAGAGGAAGTCAGTCTTCAACCATAGTTCCTATTTCCACTTACACTAAGCCCCAATATTTCTGATTTAGTTATAAGGAGCTAGAAACCTGATATGATGTTAAATTGTCATTTTTCTTCCATTAGTGTTATGCGAGAATTGTTTGGCTCAGACTGCATAACGTCATCTGTGAAAAGGTACCAGAGGAGTACTGCCCTTTGCTTTGTGTTGCTTTACTGGATTGGCCTAAAGTTACCGCTTTTGTCTGTGGGCGGTGAAAGAGCTGGACTTTGCTTTTGAATCCAGCTTTTCCAAGGTTCTCCAAGGGCTTGTGTGTGCTTTCCTCCTGTTGAAAGTCTCAGGGCCATCAAGGACTCCACCTGCAGCCTCCCTGAACTCCACTGCTAGGAGTTCTGACCTGCCAAGTTTTGCAATTCCATTTCTGGGCCCATGCATGTGGTTCTTGCTGCAAAAGACTCCAAATTCAATGTATTGCATTGCAGCGCCTGCTTTTCTAATGCAGCACTACCGGTGGGAGAAATTTCCATGCACCGCCACTGTGCGGCTGAGAAAATCAATGCAGCGCCTATCCGTGGCTGAAGAAAATGGCGCATCCCAAGTCCAGAGCACCCAGTCTCCAATGTCTGAGACCCCCGCTCCGGCTTGGTGCAGGCCCTGCTGTGTGGCTGGTAGAATCAATGCATTGCCACTGCCACATCAACTCCAGCGCACCCGGATTTCCATACATCCCACCTATGTGTGAAGTATTTCACTGCATGACCTGCAGAACAGTGCCACCTTCAGATTTCGACACATCGCTTCTCCTTACAGTCAGGAACTGACGCAACACTTCTGTTGTGTGCACCAGAACTGATGCATCACTTCCGTAGGGACTCAAGAACGGACGCATCGCTGTGCTTTCTGATGCTTTTCTCCTCTATGGCTGTTTTTCCTTGTGGATTTTGATGCATCAAAGTTACTTTGTGTTAAAATCACTGCAACTGTAGAGTTCCATGGACAGAATTGCTTGAACCTTTTTTAAATGTGATATTCTAGGAAATGTGGACCCCCTTACTGCAGCATTCTCGGAATTCATAGATTCCCTTTTTTGAAAGAGTATATGGATGACATTGAGGCTCCGGCTGCTAGGGTATGCAGTCTTAATATCGATTTTTTATTATCGACCTACATTAATATCGAGTTTTAAATATCGTTGGGACAGAATATCAAAGTCAAGAATATCGGTGACCAGAATGTCTACCTTAAGGTAAGTAATATTGTTTTTTTTATATCGAAGTAAGTAATATCGTTTGCAAAAATATTGTTGTTAATGATATAGATATTTATATTAGTGTTATGTACTTTAGTATGTATTTTATGCGTATGTGTTTAACATTTTTTCTAATGTTTTCTAATGATTTTTAAATATATGTATTAAATGTTTAGAGATTAGTCATTATTTTAAAAGTAAGTTTTGCATTTTAGTATCAGAGCGGGTTGTGGGTTTATAGGGGAATAGGGTGGGAAGTAATTTAATTATAATTAATTAATTAATAGTTTGCATTTCATTTTTAATGATTGTTATAAATTGTTAATTATGTATTAATTATTAATACATTTTTATTAATTGATACATTTATAATTATATTAATTATAATGAATTTATTTTTAGTTTTTTATTTATTGTTATTGTTAATTACTTTATTGTTAATTAGTTATTAATTGGTAATTAATGTTTATTAATTGATTACTTGATCATTAAATTAAATGTGTTATTTTTTATGGGTAGCGGGTGGTGGGTTTATAGTGGAATAGGGTGGGAAGTAATTTATTGTAATTAAGTACATTTACATTTGTATTATTTGGTATTGATTATGAATTTATTGTTGTTTAATTATTAATTGGTAATTAATTTGTAAATTTGTAATAATTGATTAATTGATAATTAAATTAATTGTGTTATTTTGTATGTGTAGTGGGTTGTGGGTTTATAGGGGAATAGGGTGGAAAGTAATTTATTATAATTAAGTACATTTTAATTTTTATTAATTGGTATTGATTATTAATTTATTGTTGTTTAATTATTAATTTGCATTAATTCATTAATTGAGACTTAATTTAATTGTGTTATCTTTTTTATATATCTGGTTGTGCGTTTATATTGCCTTGGGTGGGAAGTAATTTAATGCTCTTTAAGTAAAAATGTACTTAATTTTATTGGTATTTAATAATAATATTTTTGTTCATTAATTATTAATATGTTATTTTTTAAATTATTTAATTAATAAGTATGTTAATGTAACCCCTATGCTATCCTACATTTTCCACACTCTTACACTCACTGGAATTGGAATATTAATTTTAACCCTAATGCTATCCAACACTTTCCCTACTGTTACACTCACTGGAGTGGAAATAGTAATTTTTACCCCTACACTATCCAACACTTTCCCTACTGTTGCACTCACTGGAGTGGGAATAGTAATTTTTACCCCTACGCTATCCAACACTTTCCCTACTGTTACACTCACTGGAGTGGGAATCGTAATTTTAACCCCTAGGCTATCCAACACTTTCCCTACTGTTGCACTCACTGGAGTGGGAATAGCAATTTTTACCCCTACGCTATCCAACACTTTCCCCACTGTTGCACTCACTGGAGTGGGAATAGTAATTTTTACCCCTATGTTTTCCAACACTTTCTCTACTGTTGCACTCACTGGAGTGAGAATAGTAATTTTAACCTCTACGCTATCCAACAGTTTCCCTACTGTTTCAATGTTTGGAGTTGGAATAGTAATTTTATTCCCTCCGCTTTCTAATATTTTAAAAATAATTGTAATTTTTTTTATTTGTTATATATATTTATTTTATTTGGATTTATGTTATTGTTTTATGTGTAGAGATGTATTTGTAATTTATAAGATATTTTTCAGCAATTTATAAGTTATTAAAATAATTATTTAAAAATATTATTAAGTATATATTATATATTATATGTATATGTTTACTTTATTTTTACTTATAATTTTTAAACATTTTAAAATATTTTTAACTATGTTTATAATTATATATGTATTATTTACTTTATTTTACATTATTTGTGTAACTAAAAAAAAACGATATTTTTAACAACGATATTTTTGACATCAATATTAATCAATATTATTCAATTGATATTTTTGTAAATACCATAATGTAGATAGGATGTCGATATTCTTGACTTGGATATTTTTTCGTCGATATTTCTGTAGGTCGATTTTCTGACTCTCAATATTCTGTCACTGATTTGGCTGCTAGAACCTTGTACATCAAATTCAGGTTTCAGACCCTGCCTCTTCGCCCTTTAAAGTGAGATGACACAGCTCCCTTTTTAAGCAGGAGATGAGTTATCCCGTTTGTGTTGTCACCAAAGAAACTGTAGAGCATGTTTAGTTTTTTTGGCCCCAGTACTTTTTTTATAGAAGGGCCTTGATTGTTCCACTTTGCCGTAATCTGGGGGATAGTAACCACAATACTGCCATAAGAATTTTAAGATCCAATACAGCTCGCCCAATATTGTTTGCAGTCTCCTAGCTTCTCTTACATATGTGGAGGTGTAGACTGAATTGTGCTACCTTTCCATCTATAGGCCAGGCTGTGTGAATCTGCCATTACTGCTAATGTAATATTATTATGTCATCTCAAAGGGATTGTTTGCTGTTTTTTGATATTTTGGAAAAAGAAAAATAATTTTCCTAGAATGAATGATAATTGCTATTTTTTAGATTTATCGTGTTATTATTTTGAATGCTTTAACTATGTTTTACGATATGTGCTTTTATGGCTATCAGCCAAAATAAAGGTATACAAAATAAAGATATTTTGCGTTATATGTGTTGGATTTTTGTCATTTCGGTCTTGCTTAGTTAAGATAAAGATTGTTTATTTTTCTAGCGTGATGTGGTGTCTGTATTGTTTTCACTGTGTTACTGTGTGTTTTATGTACAAATGTTTCATACATTGCCTCTGAGATAAGTCTGACTGCTAATGCCAAGCAACCAAGGGGTGAGCAGGGGTTATCTTAGGTGTGTAACTCCCTTACCCTGACTAGAAGGAAGGGTCCCTATTTGGACAGGGTGCATACCACTGCCAACTAGGGACCCCCATTTCAAACATGGCCTTTCTACTAAAAAAGAGGGTAACAGATTCGCTGAAAATAATACTTTTAAAAGTAATGCACTGTTTATAGCAGATATTCCATTTTGCATCTAGGAATTACTATTTTTTGTAATTAGTCAATCAAAGGACAGAACTAAAAGAGACAATCTTGAGATACATGCACTGAATAGCATAGTATGGGGCTTCTGCACCGTATTACATTTCTTTTAAACCATATACACTATATCATGCATTTACATTGTTGTATACGACTGGAAACCAACTGCAATTTTCCCGTCTCACATAAACATGCACATATTTGTTAATTTGCTTAATAATTCTCCTGCTCTGGGCTGTCTAGGGTAAAATTGCTCTCATACCAAATGTCCCTTGACTAGTAAATTTGGTAATCCATTTAGGCTAATGGGCACCAAGAAATAGAATGAGTTCATTGGGTTTCAAAGGTAAGGTTGCCTCGTGAGGGATGTTATTGATAATGTCATTGGTAATGTCATGTGATCTTAGTGATGTCACAAAGATGTAAATTGTGATGCCATCTGTGATGCCCTGTGTGAGGTCACAGAATGAACAGTATGGTTATGGAGATATGGCTGTGGTGTTCATCTTAACAGACAAATGTCTGAATTGTATACATTTTGGGTCATAACTATAACATCCCTTCAACTCAAGATTTTCCATGGGGCTATACTTATACATTAAATCAGAGGTCTCTAAGGGAAGGGAAGCTAACACATCTTAAGCTGAAAGAGTGGATACTAGCCAAAATCTAAAATCCACTGATATCTGACATTTATGGCTAGGTATATAGTCATAACTCCTCTAATCCAGTGCTTATGACCTCACACATGTAGGTATATTTATAAAGGCAACTCATACTTGTGATTAAGTTACTTATGTCATTTGCTCTTAGACTTTAAGCAACTTTATTACTTTTGTCTATTAAAAATATCAGAGTGTAAAGTTTCTCAAAACTGTAGAGTTACAGACCTCCATCCCCAGAGAAAGAGTGGAGAGACAAATTTACAAGTTTAAGTTACTACTGCCAGAAACAGAGACTGTAGTAAGTCCAGCACAGCACATGGCCAACCATTGACACTGTAAAGCCCTCTCATTAAACATAAGGGACCTAAAATAAATCCACTTAGGAAATAATGGTAAATTAAATGAAATGATTTAAAATACTTAAAAAATAAAAAGAATTTGATATTAACAGAGATAAACAAAAATAATACATCTTTATTATTTAGTTTTAATAACATTTTGAGTTTTGAAATTCATGTTAAATATATGATTGCATTATAATATAACAACATTAATTTTAGTTGATTCTAGACATCACTTTTAAACAATAATAATACATAATAAAAAAGTAACTTTTTGGGGGTTTTAATTTAAACTTCAAATAATTGAATTTAGTTTAATATGTTTAAATGTATTAAAAACATTCAAATTTAAGTTAATAGTGTTTAATTTTTAACTAAATATATCAAATTAGCTTACAATAATATTAACACAAAAATGTTTTTACAAATTTGTATAAAACTAATTAACCTCACCCCTGATGATGGAGTGTCCATATGGTAAAGTATATGGTAAAGTAAGAACGTTTATTTAATTCAAACTACATTTTTAAACCTGTTTTATGTTAAATATTCATCTAAATTCATTTTAAATAATTATAATAAAAATAATCTAAACAGCATGAGGGTTGGTTCAATGAAGATTCAACAAAAATGCGGCTGGCACGACGGCAACTTGAAAACTCTTGACATCATTTTAAGTTCAAAAGTAAGTTTTTTGAAAAGAAAAGATAATAAAACATCAATGCTTCATACAATTAAACATCAAAGAATACATAAGGAAAAGCTTTAGCATTAATTATTCTGTCTGGTAAAGAGAAATAATACATTCAAGAAATACAAGGAATTGGTTCATGTAAGCAATAGGAAGAGAAGAAGAAAGAAGAAGGATTTCATATAATATAAATATGCGATTGTGTAAATAATCGAGAAGTAAAATGCTAAACATTGTTATCATCAAAAGAAGGGAAGTCAGGACGGCTGAACAACTTCTTGTAGCAGGGGATAGGAACAAAGGATTGTTTTGTTCTATTATCCAAAAATTGTGTAACAGGAGACCATAAGTGTAAACGTTTCTTAGCAAGAGATAGAGGATATACAAATGTGGTATCCAGTCTGTGGTATGATGGCCAGCGTACCACCAAGTTAGATAAGGTTATTTAGACATATCTTTCCAGTATTTTGTTATCTGTTGAAAAGCAACTGCTAACAACATGTCTATGATTTGTACTTGAGATTGACACATATTCCAGTTTGTAGATAGGCTTCCCAAAAAAATGTTGTTGGGTGAGAAAGGGTCTGTGGTATGAAAAATTGTGTTGATCTAAGCCCAGATCTGCTTAAAAAACGTAAGTACAAAAGAACATGTCCATAATAATTTTTTTTGTCAGCCTGTTCAAGGGAACACGTCCAACAAGTCTCAGGAGTTTCAGCAAGCATTTTGTGCAAGGTAAAAGGTGTTAATAAGACTCTGTTATAAATGAAGAAGAGAGTTTGTGTAGTGCTTGCTGCTCATGGATGACTTCCTAAATTTTGTCCAGATCTTATTCCACAGGGAAATGCACCATCATTTGTCAAAATCAGCTTCCCGAGAGAGTTCTACTTTATTTTGTCCCTATCAGTAGAAAAGTGTGTCAGGCGAGAATAAATACTAGAAGCTTTAGGATTTATACAGAGAAAGTTATACCACCTGGAGACAGTCGGGGAGGAGGGAGCAGTGAGAGATTGAAAATGGGTGTGTGCTTCAAGTATTGCATTTCGTAAAACTGAAAACTTGTGTTGAAAGGAAAGGGGTAATTGAAAAAGAGAGCACACCTGTGAGAATGTGAGAAATGTGTTGTGTTCAAGTAGTTGATCTATCCACAGTAGTCCTTTGTTTCACCATGTTTTCCAGTAAATAGGTTTATTTTTGAGGAGTATATGTTTGTTATGCCAAATGGTGGAGTAGGGGTAGAATGAAGAGCAGGACATAACAACTTACAAGAGTGTTTAAGGACTGGTGTGAATTTTTTTGCGGTTTGCGAGGGAAGGATAGGTATTCCTGAAATGAGAAAGGTGAAAGGAAAGATTTCTCAAGGTCGACCCATAGTGGGGTATCTAATGAGGGGTCGGACACCCATTTGGATAGTTATCTTAATGTGAACTCCTCATGATTTTTGGGAAAATCAGGGAAATTTACACCTCCTTCCGATTTTGGGCTTGACAAATTTAATAATGACGTTCTAGATTTTTTGTTCCTCCACAAAAAAGATAAAAGAATGGAATTAATCTTATGAAAGTACTTGTAGTTAATTTATCCAAGCATTTATCAAAATGTAGGTAAGTTGATGCTTTAATAGATGGTGTGAACCATAAGCCAAGCTATGTGATGTGCTGAGGGCTCAATGTAAAATTAGAAATTGAAAACTCCTCTTTACAAGTATATTTGGTCAGAGGCAGAATTTCACATTTCTCATTGTTTAATTTATAACTGGGTACCGTCTTATAGGAGTCCACCTCCTTCAGATATTCAGGTAGCGTGGATTGAGGAAGAGAAAGGAATAGCAGGATATCGTCTGCATAAGCCGCTAGCTTCAGCTTGTATGTGTTGGATCTGAACCCAGTTATGGATTGATTTTGTCGTACTTTGGAATAAAATTCTTCCAATTCCAAATTAAAAAGAAAAGGGTATAAAGGACAACCTTGGCATAGTCCTCTCTGTAAGGTAAAATAGGTGGAGGTAAGGCCATGAGTGAAAATAGCAGCTTTGGGTTCAGTGTAGAGTAAAGAGATTAGAGAGATCATTTTTTAGCCAAATCTGAACCATTTAAGTGTATGGAAAATAAAAGGCAAGTAAACTTGGTCAAAAGCCTTTCCAGCATCTAAGGCAATCTCTGCAAGTGGCTCTGAATAATGTGATGCCTTTGATAAAATATCAAAAAATAGATGTGTGTTGCCAGTGATATAGCACCCTTTGACAAAGCCTGACGCTCCTTGCAAAGTAGTTTGGGAAGAAAGGATTCAAGTCGGAGGGCTAAAGCTTTGGATAAAATGTTATAGTCAACATGGACTTGGGAGATGGGCCTATAGTTTTTGCAAAATCGTAAATCTTTTCCTTCCTTTGCAATGAGACAGATTAGAGCTTCTAAAAAGGAGCCAGATGACCTGTGTGAATCAAGAAAAGAGGTTATGAGAATGTGTAATTGCGGGAGGAGTATTTGGGCAAAATGCGAAAATGATTTTATCTGTTAATCCATCTGAGCCTGGGGTTTTTCTTTTTGGAGCACCTTCAAGGCATTGAGCAGTTCTGCCTGTGTTACATCGGATTCTTGAAGGTCTACGTATGTCAGGGAGTCTGCAGATTTTTGGATAGTAGAGAGATAAAGGGATATATCAGTCTCTAACGGTGTGTTCTCTGGCATGTATAATGATTTGTAGAATTGTAAAAACTCTTGTAAAATTTCAGGGACTTTATGTTTTGATGTTTGGTTTGAAGTCTGTTATGCTTAATCTTGAGGTTATCAGATAACAATTTAACAGATATTTTTTGACCTCCGTTAAATTTCGCTCTGGTTTTCAATAGGTATAAAGAAGCATTTTCCGTAGAATCTTTATTAAATTGAATCTTAGCATTCACAAGTTCTGACAAACATTCCTTTGACTTAGAAGTATAAAAGGAATGCTCTAATCTTGTTATCTTAGCTATAAGCTCGGCGTTAATTATTCAAGACTTTTTTGTTTACTGGAAGCATATCTGTTAATGAAATCACACGGAGCAGCTTCAAAAGCATCCCAAATTATGTGATAGGGGATATTATCAGTTCAATTGAAATGAAAGTATTCATTAAAAAAGGAGACAAAATTAGAATGAAAATTAGGATCTAAAAGCAGGGAATTATTAAAGCACTATCTTTTGGGGACTGCAAGTTGAGGTAAAATAACCAGCTGAATCCAAAGAGGGGCATGGTCGGATATTAGAATTGGGCCATTATCAGCTGTGTGCAGAGATTGAGAGACATTGTGTGAAATGAAGGTGTAGTCCATTCTAGACTGGGTCTGACGGGGTGGGAAGAAATAAGTGTATTCTTGCGAAGAGGTATTGCAAAGCCTCCATGCATCCATTAGGCTTTGTTGCTTTATGCTTTGTAGGAAATATTTAGGCGCTTTAATAGGGATAACAAAAAACTTGGACTCTAGGTCCAGAAAGGGATCAACCACCAGATTGCAGTCACCTGCAAATATAAAGTTCTCAGCAGATTATTTTGAGAGTAACTGGGAAATTTGGGACCAAAAAAGAACATCACCATTAGTAGGGGAACATACATTCAATAAAGAGATTGGAGACTTCCCGACCAGTAAATTGAGCAAACTACTTAGGGGTCTATTACAATGGCGGGTGGACCTTGTCTGCCCGCCACCATAACGTTATACGGAACTGACCGCCAGAGGTGCGGCAGTCCCGCCATCGCAATTAGGATGCGACTGCCACCCTGGCGGTCGCATCCTGTATGTTTTACATTGCGGCAGGCCGTGCTGTAAGCAGCACCCGCCGCTTGGCAAAATATGCATGTTGTGCATTGGCATGCACATGACAGGCACCGCGCGGTGCCTGTCACCTTATGGATGCCAATGGAGGGGAGTGCATCCCCCACCCACCCACCCCCCGGGGGCCCACAGCAGGCCTCCAATGCCAATCTCTGCATGTCTTTCCAAAGGCAGACATCATAATATGGATGGCGTTGCCTGCAAGACACTGCCACCATATTGAGGGCCTTTTCCGCACTGCCGGCAATCCGACCGGTGGAAAAGCGGCAGACAGTCTTTCCATCCACTGCGACACCCCCCACCATTCTAATATGGCAGGGGCAAATCAGGTATGGATGACGGGCAGATCGCCACTGTCGGGTCTGCGGTGGCTATCATCATGCCATCCTAATAGACCCCTTAGGGTGTGCTAGGGATGTGTACATATTGATTATTCTACAAGAGTTGAGAAAGCTTCTCACACTGCCAGGGTCTCTGTAGGTAGTTGTCTTGTTATTGTAGGAATAGACAGGGATGGAAGAGGCCAAAACGTGCACCAATAGATAGAAGATCCTGTCTCATAGCTAGGAATTCTCTGCGCTTATCAGCCATATCCTTTGCATAATCCTGTGAGAAGAATAAAGAGTTGCCTGACCAGGACACCCGCTTTATAGATATAACTGCTGACAAAACCTTATGAAGGTCAGTATATTCTAGAAAGTACAATATAACTCCTCTTGGTTTTCTCGTGTTAGAAGCAGCTGCATGAAGACAGCCTAATCTGTGGGCTCCTTGAATATTAAGAAGAGTGCCTTCTGGCAGATTTAGAACTTTGGGAGGAAAGACTTAAAGAAGGCAATGGGGTCAGAGCATTCTGAGCCTTCATGCATATTATATTTTCGAAGATTGTTCCTTCTGTTCCTATTTTGAAGATTTTCGACCTGCTTCTGAAGAGAAGAAACCTGGGATTGAAGAGCATTCACCTTGAGAGTGGTTGACCACAGAGACTCAATGTTTTCTTCAGCTGTAGTAATTCTTTCTTACATCTGTGCCCACCTGTCAGTGAGAATTTGTAACTTGTTTTTAGTCTCTTCCATAAAGGGTCGTAGAGCATGTATCTCTTCTAGCAGTAGATCCATAGATACGGTTCAGATTTGTTTTGGAGGTTAAGGAGGGTCTTTTGTCAGTTGTTTAGTAGTTGCTTTCCCAGTCGTAGGGTGAACATTGACAGTAGATGAGGAAGCACCATTAGGCAAAGAGGTCACAGAGTCTTCCATTACGGCAAGATGCAAGAGAAAATTTGAGCAGTTTATGAATTTGTGTGTAGAAGGTGGCAATAAAGTTTTTGTTTTTTTCAGTCTGCCCATATGAGGAGAAAATATGAAGCAGGGTGAAGTACCTTTAAAATATATTTCTCTGTAGTAGTCTTGTGTGTTTGTTTAGTTAAGATATCACTGCATATGCTTGAAATTCAGAAAGAGAGTCTACAAAATCATTTATTTAAAAAAAAACAATGAAGAAAGACATTATATCTGCGCTTAATTTGAAGATGCGTGCAGTCAAATAAAGCTAAGTAGCTATTACAAGTAGCCGGTACCTCAAAAAAAGCAGCGTGTGAGAGGTCACTCCAAATATAATAACAATGTGCCTTTTAATGTTGGAGGATTATTAGCAGTTAGTACCTTTTCATTATCCGCTAGCTGGACTCCTCTCATTATTTATAATACCACACAAAGAGGTGCTGCATTGATAATTGCCCGTTTAGCCTTTCTGTTAACCTAAGATGGCGGGTGGCATTCCGAGGGAGCGGCGCGTAGAAGGAAGACACGAAGTCAGAGATAAGCAGTATGTCGAAATGCATAAAACTCACTTTTGTGTTCTCTCAGTTGTTAATAGAGCTTGTGACTCGGTTGTCAGCGGTCAGCAAGCATTAGGAATGTCATCATGCTGTCGGCATCCGTGCCGTCCCGAGGTGGATCACCTAGACGCCACCATCTTACTTGGGCATTAGCCACACCCCGGGAAACTCCTGACATCATAACTTCTGACAGGAAGTTACATTCTACTGGCTAGATCAAATTCTAAGTACAAGAATGTCTTCAGGAATGCAAAAGTCAAGTATTTTGCTGAGAAAATCTTTCTAGCCTCTCATATGAATCCTGCCATTTTTAGACTCACAAAAAGGAGAGTCAGCCTCGAAATACCAATATGCTAATCATTTTGAGTCCACCCTGTGTTAGACTCTACACTAAGAGACTTAGAATTGCTTTCCTCTTGTCTCATGAAGACCATTTATTCAATAGGAGTACGACTACAGGTGGATGTCAATCTCAATTATTTCCTCTAAACAATAGGGAATGTCTTGAGCTGATAGAAAAAAGTAAACCATCAGGGCCACATCTGGCTCAGGTCGTATTTCGCGCTGGCTGTAGCACCAAGTGAGTTGTGACAGTGGTAATAGATGAGTTCTTTATGTGCACTGATTCTAATGCCCCAGCAGTTTTAATCTTGCTTAATCTCACTGTGACCTTAGACTTGGTAGACCATGCGCTGCTATTAAACCCTTTCTTGCCAGCAGGAATCCTATTGGTAGCCCTTCAATAGTTGAGAAGTTTCCTGCCTGACAGGATCTCCAAGTGACGCTCTCACATAGTCTCTCAGAACTCAGATTATTAACATGCAGTGTAACTCAAGGATTTTTGCCCTCCCCATTATTGTTTCATTGGTATATGGCCTCTTGGCAGCCCTGATTCAGTTGTTTGGGGCGCCGATGACAGACATATCATTATCTATGTCTTTGGAGATCCAGTTCAGAGTGTTAATGCATTACTTAACTGTCTGCAAGCGGTTGACTCCTGTATGTTCAAGCATCACATGAAACTTAACAGAACTAAAACAGAGATCTTGCTGCCTCTTTGCTAACATCCTATTAGGGATATTTTACTCTGCTAATCCTGTCTGGATGGAAACACTCTCCTGATAACTGTGTGAAGAACACGTTATCACCTTCAAATCAATTTAACTCGGTCACTTCGCATATGTTTTAACTCTGAATGCTTAAGAGGATTATTCATCTCTCTTCAATCTCCCACATGATCTAAATACTCATACTCAATGGTTTATATTCTTGTGCCTAAATCACTGCAATGCAGTTTACTTTGAGTTCCCTGCCAACGCACTATATTAACTTTAACTGGTCCAAAATTCTGCTGCTATCTTAGCTCTCAGTTTCAAAGGATTCAACTCCACCTCTGCTTCTTTGGCCACCGGTCATTAGCTTCCAGTGAAGCAACGAGTGGCCTTCAAAGCTTTATGTTTGGTACACAAGATTATTTTCAGCTCTAAATCTTTAGCATTATTAATACTTTTTTTTCAACAATCCTCACTGAAACCTGTGTTTCACCCCCGTCTTCGGAGCGGCAATTCCTAAAGTCTGTGGGGTCGTGCATGTTCTGTGCAATTACCAAACTTTGGAATGGCATGCTGATTTCCCTAAAATCCCAAAATGTGTTGTCAAAATTCAGGATGGCTTTGAAGGCGCAGTCTTTTTTATCTAACTATCTCGTCTTTTTTTCTTTGGTAGAATAGCACCAATGGTTCGTTTTAAGCGCCACGAAACCCAATGGTGACTGCTGCACTTTAAAAGAGACTAAACATAAGCGTAAAGTCACTCACTATTATTATAACTCTTCTTCAATCAATAATATTATATTTGTATTGAACAAAACGAATTATGCTGAGCCCAACATCAGTTCATCAATAAGATCATTCTTACTAAGCGCTATACAAACTTTTGTGGACAAGCAAATTACTTTCACCCGGAAAATTGACTTTAAGCACCCTTCCTAGAGACCATGACATGACAAAAAGCCTTTATGTTTTGCCCCAATTTCACAATGAACCTAAATTATAGGTTTTAACTGGTATACATTTAATCTCATCAAATTACTGGATAGAATAAGATGCTTCGACTCAGCTTTCATCGGTATTAGTGACCGTCCACAGAATCAAAATAGTATTATCGTCTACAATTTGAAACACGTTTGGTACATATATTTCACATCATAAAAACAATAATGTGTATGCCATAAATATAAGGACTATTGGTATTGCTCAGTATTTCTCATTAGGAGAAGTAGAGTTCTAAATTGACCTTCAATATCATAATTAAGCCTGTGTATCTAAAGGTTGTAAATTGAAAGGAAGAGACAGGCTACAAAAGAATGTTAAAAGATTAAACAACATACACTTTTTTGTTAGACTTGCCTTTTCAGCTGGTTTACTCCCAGACTTTTAGCTTTTTGGCCTCCTGTTTTTGACCCTGTTGTTGTTGGTTTTATAACTCTGGCCACTTTACCACTGCTTTTTAGTGTTAAAGTGCATTTGCTCTCTGTGTAAATTGTTAGTATGGATTGCTGTTTCCATGATTGGCTTATTTGATTTACTACTAAGTCCTTAGTACAGTGCACTGTGTGTGCCCACGGCCTGTAATTCAAATGCTGCTAGTGCGCCTGCAGCACTGATTGTGCCATCCAGATAAGCAGGCATTCAAAGAGTTCTCAGACCTGCCACCGCAGTGTCTACATGCAGTCTCTAATGGCATGTCGACCTGGCAGGTGCACCCTCTTGCAAGGCCCTAACCTTCCCTTTTATTACATATGAGTCACCTCTATGGTTGGCCCAAGGTACCTCTTTGGGCAGGGTGCTGTGTATGTTAAAGGTAGGACATGTACTTATGTGTGTGGCATGTCCTGGTAGTGAATTACAGTGTATTTAGATGTTTACTATGGAAAGGCTTTCTGTCCCATAGGATAGAATGGGAGTTTTGCTAATAACATCAGATAGCATAACTTCCCATTGGGACGAGATAGGTGAAATGGAGTTTAGTATTCATGGGCTCAGAATGTAAAAATTCATCTTTTAGTAAGGATGATTTTTATGTTCAGTGTTTGAAAATACCACTTTTAGAAAGTAGGGGGTCTATTATGATAGCAGGCGGGCTTTGTCCACCTGCCATCGCCCAGGAAATGGGACCGCCATCTAAGGGTGCGACGGTCCCGCTTGGGCAATTAGGATGCACCTGCCACACTGGTGGGCGCATGCTGCATTTTTTGCATTGCGGCGGGCGGTGCTGTCAGCAGCGCCCGCCGCAATACAAAAAAGGCATATGCCCATTTGCATGCACAACGTGGCAGGCACCGTGCAATGCCTGACACATAGTTCATGCAAATGCAGGGGGGAACCATAGGTACTCCCCATGTGCCTTTCCACCCTCAACATCCTGGCGGCCAGGAACAGGCCCCCAACTGGGGAAACTGCATGCCTTTCCGTGACAGCAATGCTGCCACAGAAAGGCTTCTTTACGCTGCCATCATAATATGGATTGCAAAAAACACAGTTGATGGACAGAATGCAGAACAATGTCTTAGATTCACCCCAGTACAAAGATCTGGGCCTAAATCCATCATTTTATTGCACTCCACACCACCCTAGGTCAGACACTGGCTAAATGGAAATCAGCCTTGACCCTGTGCCTCATGGGAACAGTCCAGCCCGAACTACCAAGCCATGTCTTTCCTAGACCGGAATCAAGCATCCAAGGACCGGTTTCTGGCTAACAGCCTTCTTCAGCCTGGATAGCTTGACTCCAGTGATGTGGAGAGCCTGGGACTCACGTCTGAGCACACCCAGCCCACTCGGGGTGAAAATTGCAAAAAACACAGTTGATGGACAGAATGCACAACAATGTCTTACATTCACCCCAGTACAAGGATCTGGGCCTAAATCCATCATTTGTTTGCACTCCACACAACCCTAGGCCAGACACTGGCTATATGCAAATCAGCCTTGACCCTGTGCCTCATGGGAACAGTCCAGCCCGACCTACCAAGCCATGTCTTTCCTAGACCGGAATCAAGCATCCAAGGACCGGTTTCTGGCTATCAGCCTTCTTCAGCCTGGATAGCTTGACTCCAGTGATGTGGAGAGCCTGGGACTCACGTCTGAGCATACCCAGCCCACTCGGGGTGAAAATTGCAAAAAACACAGTTGATGGACAGAATGCAGAACAATGTCTTACATTCACCCCAGTACAAAGATCTGGGCCTGAATCCATCGTTTTTTTGCACTCCACACCACTCTAGGTCAGACACTGGCTATATGCAAATCAGCCTTGACCTTGTGCCTCAAGGGAACAGTCCAGCCCGAACTACCAAGACATGTCTTTCCTAGACCGGAATCAAGCATCCAAGGACCGGTTTCTGGCTATCAGCCTTCTTCAGCCTGGATAGCTTGACTCCAGTGATGTGGAGAGCCTGGGACCCACGTCTGCGCATACCCAGCCCACTCGGGGTGAAAATTGCAAAAAAGACAGTTGATGGACAGAATGCAGAACAATGTCTTACATTCACCCCAGTACAAAGATCTGGGCCAAAATCCATCGTTTTTTTGCACTCCACACCACCCTAGGTCAGACACTGGCTATATGCAAATCAGCCTTGACCCTGTGCCTCATGGGAACAGTCCATCCTGAACTACCAAGCCATGTCTTTCCTAGACCGGAATCAAGCATCCAAAGACCGGTTTCTGGCTAGCAGACACCGCCACCATATCATGCCCCTTTACTGCCTGGTCACCTGTGTGTCCGGCGGAAAACTGACGAACAGTCTTTCCGTCCGCCGGGGTCCCCCGCCATACTAATATGGTGGGGGAAATGGCATGTGGGCGGAGGAGAATGTCGGGCGGATCGCCACCGCCATGCGGGCGGTGGTGATCCGCCCGACATTCTAATAGACCTCTAGGTATTTCCTTGCATAGCCATTCTGCTGGGTTCATGGATTGACTGTCTGGCTTTGGAGTGACAGGGGCTGGGGTTGTGCATTCTTTTCAGACACACTGGGGGGTCAAGGTGTGTCCTGCCTTTCCTGGATGAGTCAGGGCTGAGCTGAATAGACCTGGGCTGCTTTTAGAGTAGTGGAAGGAGATATCCTTGCACCTGAATGGTCATGGTCTGCCTTGAACAATGCTGTCTCCACCTCATGCCAGGAATATTGGCCAGAGAGGACAGAACAGGTTTGGACTATGCACAGACAATCTCTGTATGAACGAACAAAGACATTTTGAGTATAAATATGAGGGCCCGGACACCTGAACTTTAGAACTCACTGGAATCAAGGAACCTGCCAAGAAGAAGAGCTGGAAGAGCTACAAGGATGAGTACTGCCCCTTTGCTGTGTTGTTGTGTTATTGGATTGGCCTGCAGTTGCTGCTTCTGCCTTGGGCAGTGATAGGAGTGGACTGAAATGTCTTTACTTATGCTGAGTTTCTCTGAGGACTTGAAGCAGAGCTTGCCTTCTTTTCTGAAATCTCAGCGACAGCAAAGACTTCACCAACCTCTGGGTACCGCTTCTTGAACCGCTGTTTCAGTTGCCACAGAGAATGGAAAAGCAACCGACTCCATCACCGACTCCATTGCTGGCTCCGTGTCCTGAAGACACCGCAGAAAGCACCGCCACCCTAGTCTCACTGATGACCATTGCCGCCGCCACAAAGCCAAAGCTTGCACAGTGACCTGTGGGCACCACACTTTGCACCACCTCGCTTCATTCCACTGCCCTGGTCTCGCCTACGCCGTTGCTACCTGCTGACTTTGACACCCTTGACCACATATTGGCTGGGCTCACCGCTCGTACGTTTAACGACACACTGCCACGTTCTACACCGCAGTCTGGACTAACCAACACCATCTTCACACAACTGGCTCAGTCACCTGCACAGTGATCTGTCAGTACCGCATCAAGCACCGCCTTCACTTCGCACCGCAGCCTTGGTCTCACTGGCACAGCTGGCAACTGTCACCGAGCCGCTGCCTGCACCGTGCCTTGAGGGCACCACTCGCTGCACCAGTTCACTTTACAGCGCAACCCGAACGGTTGCAGCAACCGGCTCGCACCAACATTTTTGCTGAAATGCAAAAGGTACCGTTTTCGAGACTACCGACAACCCCAACCACATCTGATGGAACTGTTGGATTCTGTTGTTTTCAGTATCGCGGTAGCCCCGGACATAGGTACCGACTCGCAATAACTGTGTTTTTAATGGTATCTTAGAAAGTATTTATTTTTAAGTACTGTATGTTGGATTCTCGTCGTTTTGGTCTTGGTTTGGACATATATAGAAATATTGGATATTTTTCTAAACTGGTGTGGTGTCCGTTTGTAGTGTTTTCATGGTATTACTGTTGGGTATATGCAAATGCTTAACACACTGTCTCTGAGATAAGCCTAAATGTTCGTGCCAAGCTACCAAGGTGGTGAGTCAGCAAGGGTTATTCTAGGAGTGTAACTTCCTTTTCCTGACTAGAGGAAGCGTCCCTACTTGGACAAAGGTGCAAACCATTGCCAACTAGAGACCCACACAGGTCCAAAATGTGCTAGAAAACCATCCCACATACTTCTCTGTGAGACCAGCCCATTGGGCACTGCATGATTGCCCTACTGGTCAATCTGAGCCTGATAGGAGATGGGTATATGCAGGTCAGAGGGAGCGGTGTTCCAGTAATTATCAACCCCCACCCCATGAGAGCATGGAAAGGGTTGGTTTGTGCTGTGACATACAAATGGTGTTAAGTAGTTTACAATTTTAAACATAGTATTTCAAGTGCTCTTCCGCTGCCTTATGTATGATGTTTTAAAGTATACAAAAAGTGAAGGATGGAATGCTTGAATTAATCTCTATACTGTTAATTACTCGGGCTGCATCCCAGTCCATTGTTATTTTGTACAACATGCCATCCCAGTTTGGACCCAGTTATATGCAAATCAGGCTTGACCCTGCTCAAGCTGGAATAGTCCAGCCCCAACTGCCAAGCTAGGTCCTCCCTGAACAGGAGTACAAGCAAACAGGACCGGTTTTGTCCTAGTTATGCACTTATCAGCCGTTTATAGCTTGGTTCCAGTAATGGATTGCTATTGGCCTGAGCGATTGTCAGTGGCTTTTATTAATGTAAGCGTTCCATCCAACACCTTGTTGTTTTTGTATTTCAATCCCTACGTGCAACAAGTACGCCCAGATTTGCGTTCTGGGCCTATTGAGACACTGTAACCCAGCTATGCCTAGATGCCAGAGCCCAAATAAGGGCAAAACCAGGATTTAGATATTACTTAACAAGGGAAAAGAATAAAGGAAGAGAAAGGCAAGCCAGAGAAGAAATAGAAATGGAAGAGAGAAAGAATAGAGAACGGAAAAAGTTAAGCATCAGAAGGGAGGAACTGCAAGAACAAAGATTATTTGCAACTAAAAACACTTTCATTAAACATGTGCAAAAGCCTACATTTAAATAACACATATACCACATGCAGAGCTTTGTAGTAGGTTATCATACCTAGATGTTCTTTGAGCAAGGCAGGTCTTTCCTCTGAGCTTTCTACTCATGAGTGATTTCTCCTTTGCCCTTCTCTTACTCGCATAGGCTGGAGATTCATCTCTTAGATTCCTATATTTCTCTACATGAGAGATTACCTTGCCAAATTCTTTGACATCTGCTGATTTATAGATGAGAATACTTTCCAACTTGACATGCAAAGGCTTTATGCTTATGCATTGATTCTCTCATCAGCACTTTTTATTGATTATCTCAACTCACACCTTATTGCACCTTATTCCATTTGAATTTAGATTAGGGAACTTCCTTTATGGAACACGCTGGTTGTATTATTACAATGTTAACTGTTATTATAACAAATACTGTGTTCTATTTTTTAGCCAGATATTGATTATTGGATTACATTTACTATTAACGCTTGTTATAAATGGGGTTTCCGGTTGGCTAAGGCTTGCGCCAAAGCCAGGCAGAAACCACCACTCTTGTCAGGGCAAGGGAGTTACATGCTGAAGATAACCCCTGCTCACCCCCTTGGTAGCTTGGCACAAGCAGTCAGACTTATCCCAGATGCAATGTGTAAAGCGTTTGAGCAACACACACACAGCAGCAACACACTAGGCACACCACAAAAGAAACTCCACACAAGGTTATATAAAAAGTAGCCTTTGTATTGTCATAAACACATTAGAAACATAATTACACATTTACATTGAGCCACCTGGCACAGGCAATATTCACAAGGGATTATATACATGACTGGGCCAATCAGGCCACGGTCAGAACCATCACACAGATGATAAAACACAAGTAATGAAACAACCAGTAACTACTGGTATAATAATGACATCGGCATTACTAGCATAAACACATTATGCACTGTCATTGGACCTAAATATCATAGCATGACATTTACATTAGGCACCACATTAGCATTACTACATTATGCATGAATCACATTAGGCCCAAACACATTACGCCACCTCTGTAGGTATAAACATTTTACACCTAAACCTCATTAGTAGGGCAACTTAGGAACTACTAGCAGGGTGCAGACTGTACAGTGGAATTCCGAAACATAGCCAGCAATACACCATAGTACCACATTCCAACCAGGGCAAAAGCTGTAACCATCCTGTCTGCTTACCTCCAAGAAATACACTGTCATCACCATATTGCACTGAGGCATACCATGGCATTTGCATTAGGTATAAAACACAATTATGCGTCAACCAGGTGTGCACCACAGTACACTCACCAGGTATCCAACCCTGACCGCAGGCCCACTGGCCTTACTCGGGGCTCCAATGCCTCTTGTCCCAAAAATGTGAGTGTTCTCGAGGGGACCTTTCACAGGGCCCCCTGGCTGCTTCAGCCACAACCAAAAAGTGTGCAAATGCGCTGGGGACTGGGGTGTACTCACCCCTCTTTTACTTAAAAAGAACTGGCCACCATGTTGCAGCTGCCCACTGCCAGTGAAGGCAACTGTAGAACCAGCACAGGCACTACGGGGCCCTCAGTACGACTACAAGGGGTGGGCACCGACTGAGCCCCACTCACCAGGCTCTCTGGAGGACTCTCTCTGTTTCAGGGGAGGAGTGGATTCCTTGCGTGATCGTGCGGTGCAGCAGGAGACCAAGACAAACTCTGCTCTATCTCTCCCGCCCCCAGCGCTCAATCCCTAAGCATACAAGCCCTCTGAAACTCACCGGGGCTTCTCTTCTGGCTGCTTCTAAGGCACCCAAGAGTCGCCGGCTCTCAAGCTGCCAGGCCCCACCTGCCACCCGACTTCCTGGCCACCGGGAGCAAAGTCCCCCGTGGCTCCAAACTTCCTTCCCTGGTCTCACAGGATACCGTAACGTGGGCTGGGCTCCCGCCAGCAGCTGGTACGGAGCGCAGTCTCTGAGGTCTTTGCATCCTTTGCTGGGCAGTGCTGTGATTGGCCACATACTAGGCCCGCCCACAAACAGGCAGCGGCCCTTGCCTGTCTTCCGGGTCATGCAGCCGGGAGCGGCGCTTCTCCTCTCCGGGTGAATGCGGGGTGGGCTCCAGCTCCTCCTTAACCCACGGGGGATCCCCACGTCGGGGGCTCCCTCGGAATGCACCAATGCAGGCCTTTCTCAGACGAACACATTAGATGCCGTTCGATACTTCTGCTCCAAAACGATTGTCTTTCGAATTAACTCGCTTGATAGTAACAACCAGACCAACGGATGTGGTCCGACCTTTGAATATTAAAGATTTCAACCGTGGTTAACAGTGCGTCCTACGTTTTCTGCTTTCTAAGATTTATCTTGGCCTTCCATCAGTCATTACAGGGAGTACTGTCAGCATTGAATAAATATCGTCCTGATGATGGTCTATATGACGACTGCAGCCTAGACCGAAACGTCGACACTCCGTCATCTCCTTCAATGTTGCTTTGACACAAACCTACAACCATTATTTATTGATTAAGTTGGGTTGTTTGCTGTATTCATGAGGAGTTGATGATTTTTGTTATGAACTATAGAGAAAACATTGCATATCTTTGTTCATGACCTTTTGCTCCAATTTATTTTGTATCCATCTCCCCCAAAAATTATTTTGCAATAAAAACTTTGAAATATAATTTTTTGCTCTATGCGTTCTCCTTTTTTCTCCTTCCACCAATTGATTTACCCTTGTGCAATAAGATTGTTATCCTGCGGATACTACTGAGTGTGTTACGTTTGTACAACTCTTTAATCAAATCAAGAATTTTCCAAACAAACCCCTTGTAGCACATTCTGACTTCAACCAATGCAGGGTGGGCATCCTCCGAAAACAGCTAATAGCGGGGTGGACACCTGCTCTTACACATAAAGCATTAAGCAGAAATGTGGGTGGGCACCCGCTTCTTTAAAAATGCATAACGCGGAGTAGGCTCCCGCGCAGTACAGGCCAAATGCGGGGTGGGCACCCACTCTTCCCACGCACTGTTGAGGAATCCCCACATAGGGATTCCCTCAGAAATTATCGCAGCTTAGCGCTGCATAGCCCACGCACACCTCTCTCCTGGGGATTAAAAATCAATGCGCTCACAAGGCGCTAGGAGCAAGCAAAAGTCCTGGATCTCAAGAAAAACAAAAGGTCCAAGCAGAAAAGTTCTTCCAGGTCTATGGGGCATAGCTGGGCCCAGGGAGGCCAGCACACAGGGCCCTCCTGCAGGGAGGTAAGCCTCCATGGTGGTTCCTCCTGGGCCCCAGCAGCAGCAAGCCCCCTGCATAGAACAGCCTTCCCAAACATGGGGTCACAGCCCCTGCATTTATACACATATTCCTCTTTGTCTACACAGCCCAGGGCTTAGGGGAACAAGTTGCAACTGGTTCTGGATCACTCTGTTTACCAGGCTGCTCTTCCCTATTGTTAGGTGGAGGCTCGTCATCAGACACACCACAAGGGGGCAGAGCCAGCATTCACTAAGGCAGGCACCATCCCTTTTCAGGTACCAGGGATTTCTCCTCCCACCACTCCAAATGTAGATGTCCCATTCAGCCTAGCGCTGACTCACCCTGCGCCTCCTGGAGCCACATACACCTCACCAGCCCCTGTCACTCAAAAGCCAGACATGCAATTCACTTCAGGCAGGAAGACACATAGCACACAGAAATGACAACTTCTAAAAGTGGCATTTCTAAAATAGTTATAATAAGTCTGCGCACACCATTGCGTAGCAATAATTATCACTATTCCAAACATACCAAACTTGACCAGGCTGCCCCTCTGATCCTATGAATTATCACTGACACACACTGATCAGGGAATCCCCAATGTATTCCTATGGGAGGGCAGGCCAACCTTACCAAAGTAACACAGAGAGTGCACGCACTTTACACTGGACCACAGTGCTAAAGTGCTCAGAGGCCTAAAAGCACCAACACCAGGTTATAGAAAAAGGCTAGGAGAATGCAAAAAAAAGGCAGGGTGAACCTGCCACAAGGGGCCAAGTCCAACAGCGCTGATACTCAAAAGATTAGTTTTTACTCTTAAATCTTAAAAAGAATTGAAATAAACCTCTTAACTCACACAAATTCTTTTTATTGACTGTACTAAAAGTCATTTAGAGATTTTCGTTTCATTGGATTGATGTAGATGTTTGCCCCTTTTTGTTTCTCCTTGACGACGAACAAAGGTCCCTAGAACCTGTGGGGGGAGTTATTTAGGGCCATATGTATCAAGGAACCAATTTGCGATTCTGTGATAGCGATTTTTAAGAAATCGCTATTTCAGAATAGCAAAATGGTATGTATCAAGAAAAACAATTTTTTTTTAGCAATTTCTTGATATTCCTTAATTGCGAATTCGCAAATTGCGAATTCGCAATTAAGGAATACTTTCCCAATAACTTCTATGGGCCAGGAGGCCCATAGGAAGGAATGGGAATCATTTCTCAATTTGCAAATTCGCAATTTGCTAATCGCAAATTGAGAATAATTTCAAGGGTGCAGGGGTGTCCAAAGGACACCCTGTTGCACCCCTGAAATAAGCATAGGTGCACATGTGGTGCACATACATGCCCTAAGGCAATGTATGTGCGTCACATGGCACTTTGAAAACTGCAAAAATGTGCATTTTTCAAGGAATTTGCAACTTACCACCAACTAGAAGTTGGTGGTAATTTGCGATTCCTTAAGGCCATTTAGCAAATTGTTTTGCCTTCTTACATTGCATTTAAGGAATCGCAAAATTTGCTATTCCTTAAATGCAATCGCAAAATAAGGAATAGCAAATTTTGCAATTCCTTATTTTGCATTGGATTTTCCTTCATACATATCATTTTGCGAATTCCCATTCGCAAAGGCCATAATTCTGCGAATTTCTGCCTTTGCGAATGCGAATTTCAATGAAACATATGGCCCTTACCTCCAGATTCATCATTCTCCTCTTTTGCCTGTCCTTAATCGCGATTATTAAGGAATCGCTATTAAAGACTCGCAAAACGGGATGCATGTAGAAATCGCAAAATTTATAGCGATTTCATTCCTATGGGCCTAGAGGCCCATAGGAATGAATGGGGAGTCATTCCTTATTTGCGATTAGCAATTTGCTAATCGCAAATAAGGATGCGATTTCAAGGGTGCCAGGGGTGTCCAAAGGACACCCTGTAGCACCCCTGAAATGTAAATGTAGACTGATGTTGCGCACACACATGTCCATGTGTGTGTGTAACATACAACTTAGAAAAATGCACTAAAGTGCATTTTTCAAAGTTTTCGCTATTTACCACGAAGTCAGACTTTTATGTAAATAGCAGCCAAAAATTGTGATTTCGCAATTCAGAAATGGTTCATGAATTGCATTTACGGAATCTCAAATAGAGATTCCTTAAATGCAATTCCTCGCAATTTAGCAATTTCGCAATTTGCGATTTTTGCATTTGGGATGATGAATCTCAAATGCAAAAATTGCTCTCGCAAAGGGCCAGATTCTCAGAATCTGGCCCTTTGCGAGACGATTTTACAATGATGAATCTGGCTGAAAATGACTACACCCAAAGATTGAGATGTAAAAACCCCTCTCCATCATACCACGAATGGGTTTGTCCGGCAGGTGGCAATCTCCAACATCCCTCTCTATGGTGCAAAACGTTGGAAAAGTACATCACTTGACACGCACCACACTGATTCATCTTGGTCAGGGCCGGTTTGTTTAAACTTCCCACTGAAGACCTCTCATGGACTCGCCTACAATCACAAATAAATTATGTGCATCGAAAAGCACTTACCAAGTTGTTGGGAAATGTACACTACATAAAACCTGCATAATACGGCTTAACAACACATGTAAAAAAGACGCAATGATCAGTATTCCGACATACAAAACATACAGTTATGACAATATGCATAGCTGCTGAGCACAGAGCCCCGCCCACACTTCCAGACGGGAGCCCAGTGTTTGTCTGTGTGTCTGGGTGTTGCCACAGGATTAGGTATGTATCAGTGTTGAATGTCAGCTGTCAGAAGGGAGGAGCAATCGCCTGCATCAACCACATGTGTACTTCCGGCCTTCTTTTCAGAGATTTTCTTTTTGTTTACCAGTGGGTAATGCAATGGCCTTAACAAAGAAACAGTTACCGTATTCCACTCTCTTCACAAAGAGTTAGATCAAGGTAATTGAGCCTGACGGGAGTTCTAAGCGTTCTTGTTTACGGATGCGACACCTAAAGCCATAGAAAGGCCAAAATATAGTGCTACGCTCAAAAGCAGTCCTTTATGTGGCACTTTATGGAGTATTGCTTCAGGAACACAGAGGTAAAATAAGGTGGGACGCGGTCCCGGAGGTGCTTCCTGATGCGGCTCACGGCTTTAAAAGATACACCGGCATGTCATTAGCATCTACACCTCAGGCTCATTCTAAGGAGTGTAAGTGCTTCCGAACATCAGCGTGGAGCAAGGTTTGAAGATGAAAGGTGTGAAGTCAGAATTCGCAGTCGCCTCTGGGATTTCACACATCAAAGCGTTCAAATCAGAGCAGTTTTCCAAGGTGAAACTGGCCCTATGAAGGTGTCTGATGAATGCACGCGCGGTAGGTTCTTTTCCCAGAACAGACATGCCTTTCTGGGGAAATGCAGTCAGAGTAGATTCATTTCGGACATTTTGATTTCAATCTCAACATATTTTGGGTTTTTCAAGAGGACCCAAGAAAGAGTCCAATTTAGCTTTGATTTTCCATCGTCCTGAGAAATGGGCTTATATTCACAAGTCCTTCCCTTGTTGAATTCAGATATTTTTTTGGCTTTAATAGAATTGCAGTTGAAAATGAAGAACTTGATCATGGTATCTTCAGTCGTTGGCCACATATTTTATCAGCAGAGCTGAATTTTGTTATGCTCTGGCAGTAGAAGTTTATTTCCTTCGCCTGTTCGTAGATTCACAACATCACTTCTACTCAAACTTTATTTATACACAGAAGACAAGTAAAAAATAGTTTATCGAACGCGTGAATTTCGTTTTAAGAGCAGAGTAATCTTATGCCACTCGGGTTTAATTGATTGTGGCTTGTGCATGGATAGCACTGATGCCTATCTTCTGGAAGCACTGTGCACCATAGTATTGAAGTAGTGACTAGCGCAACAGGACCTCTTATGAGATAATATTTCAGATAACTAAAAAAAAAGCTGTTTTCACTGACAATGTCTAACAGCATCTGAAAAAAACGAGAAGACATCTTACTAAGGGAACGAAGAGAACGGAACAGAAATGCAGAATTAAAACAGTTTGTAAAGATGTAACTACGTTAAAATACATCACTGCTTTGACAGACTGCTACGCGACTAAAGTGAGCAGTAAATTAAAAGACTAGAGGGGTAAAGCAAGGAGGAGATGGGGGAGCGTTCATATCTAGGGAAAAAATAGATAGTTTCAAAATATCTGCGAAAACCTTCTTAAATGTTAAATAATCTTTCCCTTCCATCTTCTTAATGGCCTGACTTTGCTCACTCTTTTTTCGTCATTTTCCTTTTCTTGGCAATTTCACATTCCTAACTTGAACAAGAAATATTTATGTTTTATGAAACTTTATCGAGATTGGAGTCTGCATCATGCTGTCCATTCCTAAGGAGAATATGATTTTTCGTTACAGAGAATCCTAATTTAGTTTTCTGTTTGTGAAAAGAGTCCATGGTTTTCAACAGGTTTTGGTTTTGATGAAAAAGGTATTTATTTATTTATTTTGAAAGTTTTATAGAGCGCGAACAAGATCCTGGCGGATATCAGAGCACTATACAATCAATAAATGTTACTTATACATCAAAACAGAAGAGCAAATCAAAACATATGTACAGGGGTGTATTCTAAAAAAAAAAAAAAGTAAGAAGCAATATACAGTCTGTCTCATAGTGTGAGACCGAGGGTCGATATAATGCAAAGATTGCTTACAAGGTCTTTATCCCATAGAGGTTGAGGATTTTTATGTACCATATTCATGTTAATTTGGCCATGAGGATGCTTTTACTTCCTTTTTAAAAGAGGCAGTGGAAGGGTTGAGTCTGATTTCTGGGGGTAAGGCATTCCAAATTCTGGGTGCATCCCAGAGAAGGATCGGTTATATGTTTTTTATTGATTGAATTTTTGTGGTTTCAGAAGTAGTTTTTCAGCATTTCCTGAGGGTCTGATCCCACCCAAGATCATCAGCTTCTGTGCCAAGTAGCTGGGGGCATTGTGATGCATGGCTTTGTGCGTCATGCATGCTATTTTCAGATGAATTCTGGCTTCCAAGGGTAGCCAGTTCAGGGATTGTAGATCCGAGGAAATGTGGGATCTTCGTTTAGAACCAGTTATGAGTCTTGCTGCGGCATTGATTGAGGCTAGTAATGGAGCTGTCGAAGCTTTGGGTAGGCCGCACAGAGACGCATCCGTATTCTACTCTAGAAATAATTAGCGCTTGTACTGCTTGCTTGAAGTCATTGTGTGGTAGGAAGGGTTTCAGTTTCCGCAGTGTGTGTATCTGGAAGTTTGCTCCACTTGTAATACTGCTGATATGTATTTGCATGTTAAGGTTGCTGTCCAATGTTATTCCCAGTGACTTCGCTGAGTCCACAATGGTGGGTTGAACGTTGAGTGCCGTAATGTGTTTGAGCCAATCTTGCATTTTGGGGATTTGTGCAGGTGGAGCTATTAGAAGGAATTCAGTGTTTAGGGCATTCAGTTTGAGATGATTTTCTGCTAGCCAGTCTTGGGTATTTCTGAGCGTTGTATTAAGCAATTTGATGTCCTCTCGGGTGTGGATCTTAAGGAATAGTTGTGTGTCGTCTGCATACATGTGATATTGCACGTTGCAGACCTGTAGAATTTTGGTGAGTGGTTCCATGCAGAGATTGAACAGTGTAGGGGATAGTGAGGAATTTTGTGGGACTCCCAAAGTCACTGGGACTGGATTGGACAGGGATTTATTGACTTTGAATTGTTGTGTCTGATTTTGGAGAAATTAGGTAAACCAACTTAGCACTGCCCCTGATAGACCCAATCTGTGTTCAAGGAGGTTTAACAGGTTCTGATGTTTGACTGTATCGAAGGCTGAGGAGAGGTCTAGAAGGATGAGTAAACAGGAACCATTTTGATTGAGGATTTGCAGTGCGTCGTCAATTATGTATGTCCTGGATGATTCGGTGCTATGACCTGCCCGGAAGCCTGATTGGTGTTTGTTAAGGAGGTCGAAGTGATCGATATGCTTTGTTAGTTGTAGATGCACACATTTTTCCAGGAGCTTGGCCAAGGTGGAAATATTGGATATAGGGCGATAGTTATTTAGGTCTGTAAGGTCGGCCATGAGCTTCTTTAGTATGGGTGATACCTGGCCTACTTTAAGGCAATCTGGGATGCAACCTTGTTGAAGTGAACTGTTTATGATCTTGGACCAGAGAGGTAGAAGCAGAGGAGTTAGGTCTTTGACTGCATTTGCAGGAAGCGGGTCAACAAAATGATTGGCCGGGTTCATGGCACTGAGGATTTTGCCAATGTTTTCTTCAGAGTAGGTGGTAAATGAAGACCAGGCTGTATCTTTTTTTGGTTAGGCTTTGAATTGAGTTGGCATGATGCAGTACGGAGTGCTGGGGCAGTTTGTGGGTGCAGTCTTGTGTGTACGGCTAGATCAATTAGGAGGTCGTTCTTGATGGTGTTGGTCTTCCGGGTGAAGAAGGTGGAGAACTCTTCGCAGTTTGGCTGTGGGAACGTTATGTCTTGTGGACGATGAGGTGCCTCCTTGGATTGGGTTTTGATAAGTTCGAAAAGTTTTCTGGGACAATTTCTTGCCTGGTCAAGTTGTAGGCTAAAAAAGTCAGCTTTGGTGCGCTTGATCTTACGGAAATATGCATTTCTCTTTGTTCTGAGAATCTTGAGGTGATTAGCGGATGGCTCCGATCTCCAAGCACGTTCAGAAGTTCTGAGTGAACGCCTGTCCTCATTGAGTATTCCATTGTACCAAGTTTTGGAAACTTTTATAGTGGGTCTTTTTCATTGAAGAGGTGCAACCTCATCTATTATCGAGGTCATGGCAGAGAGGTAATGATTGGTGAGAACATGTACATTGCAAGATCCGGCAGGGGGTAACAGTCGGTTGTAACAGGAGGATGGCAGGGTGTTGGGGTTGATTTTTTTCAGGTCTCTTTTCCGCACTTTTGGTCTAGTGGATTGAGCTAAGTTTAGTTACACAGTTTCCTTAATGGCGAAGGTAATAATGTGATGGTCTGACAAATCACACGGTTGGATCGACTCTGGTTGAATGGAGTCTCTTTTAGAGATTATTAGGTCCAGGATCGAACCTTTGTCGTGAGTCGGAGAGTTGCAGAATTGGGTTAGGTCTAGGGCAACTAGGAAGATCTTGAGACTGTTAACCACTGTATCGTTGTGATCATCCCAGTGGAGATTGAAGTCTCCAAGGAATATTTAAGTATTTGATCTCCCCGTGTTCGAGGATACCATGTCCATGAAGTGTTCGGTGAAAGCGAGGTTCCCCCCTGGTGGGTGATAGATGATGTGTAGAGAGCAGATAGGTTTGACATTATTGGTGATGTC
This sequence comes from Lissotriton vulgaris, assembly GCF_964263255.1. Classification (NCBI taxonomy): domain Eukaryota; kingdom Metazoa; phylum Chordata; class Amphibia; order Caudata; family Salamandridae; genus Lissotriton; species Lissotriton vulgaris. The sequence continues at coordinate 1,998,926,170 of NC_141689.1, forward strand.
AAAATATAACGGAATTTCAATAGGAGCAATTTACGCAGACAGTGGAATGGCCTTGAGAGAAGTTATGGAACTGGAAGTTCGATTCATAGTCTGTCTTTGTGGACCCTCCACCTGTATCTGACTGTGCAGCTTCTATGCAGGGATTCTGGAAATATACGTCCGGTGTGATTCACATATAGCAGCCATGTAATTATAACTAGGATGAACGATTATATATGGAAATATCAGTATTTCTGTCTTCTGCTGTTGTGTTTTACCTATTACCCCAAAGCTAGTCTCCTTTTATATCCTTTAGAGGTGACATCACATTTGATTCTTGACTTGGTGACCTATTTGCTTTTCCAATGGTTTTTACACAGGCTGTAGAACATTTTCTATACTACTCAGCATGGCTTAAGTTAAAAAAAAAGATGTTGATGCGGTGTTAGAAATTTGAGTCTTTCTTCCTAGTCAGGATAATGGGGATACACTGCTGAAATAACTTCTGCTCACCCCCTTGATAGATTGACATGAGCAGTCAGGGTTATCTCAGACGCAGAGTGTGAAGCATTTGCACATAACATACAGTAAAACAGTGAAAACACTGCAAAAGAACACAACAGTTTTAGAAAAATAACCAATATTTATCTGTGCAAACAAGACCAAAATGATAAAAAATCAACACACAGTAATCAAAAATATGCACTTTGCAAAAATGACTTTAAAATGCAGTTCATTGAAGTCGGTAGCTTCCTTCCAGGGCTACTGCGGTGCTGAAAACAACAGAATTCAACTGTTTCGACCGACCACATCAGTGCAGACCGGCGTTAGAGTCAGCAGACTCGTAAACAGTACCTTTGGTCCTGGCCAATTGCGTTGGTGCATGCCGGTCATGACAACCGTCCTGGCTGCAATGTGAAGTGTGGCAGTGCGCGTGCGGTGCCCTCAAATCGCGGTGCAGAGGTGGCTCGGTGACGGCCATCCAGCGGCATTGGTGAGACCAGGACTGCGGTGCAAAGCTGGGCAGTGCTTGTTGCGGTGCTGACAGATCATGGTTCAAGCAGCTGTGACAGTTGATGGGAGCTGGCATCTGTCGGCCCAAGCTGCGGTGTGGGACGAGGCTATTCATCGTGTGACTTATGATCGGTGCCCTTAAACCACGGTGCGGTCACGAGTGTCAAGGTCAGCGGGCAACGACATCCTTGGTGAGACCAGGGCAGCGGAGTGAAGCGACGCAGTGGGGAGTGCGGTGCCAACAGGTCACAGTGCAAGCAGCATCTCAGCGGTGGCAGCGGTCGTCATCGTCAGTAAGACCAGGGTTGCAGTGCGAAGTGCGGTGATGCCCTCTGCTGTGCCTTCAGGACATGAAGCCTGCAGCAGTGTCAGTGGTGGTGTCAGCTGCTTTTTCCCTTTGTGGCAACTGAAACCCACAGTTCCAGAGGTGGTACCCAGAGGTAAGGGAAGTATTTGCTGTCCCTGAGACATCGTGGACAGGAGGCAAGCTCTATTTCAAGCCCTTGGAGATACTCAGCAACAAGTGAAGAATGTTCATCCAGTCCTTTCACTGCCCAAGGCAGATGCAGCAACTGCAGGCCAACCCAGCAAAGCAACAACACAGCAAAGGGGCAGTACTCCTCCTGGCAGTTCTTCTAGCTCTTTTCGGCAGGTTCTATGATCCATGCAAGTTCTCTGAAGTCTTTTATTCCCCTGAGACTTTCAACAGGAGGCAATCTCTACTTCAAGCCCTTTGAGAAAACTCTAACAGCAGGATGATGTAAGTACAAACCAGTCCTTTGCCTGCCCAAGACAGAAGCAGCAGGCAGCAGGCCAACACTGAAGAGCACACAGCAAAGTGGCAGTTCCTCCTAATGGCTTTTACTGCTCTTCTTCCAGGCAGGTTCCTTAGTTAAGCAGTAATCTAAAGATCGGGGATCTGGGTCCCAATATTTATACTCAGTTTCTCTTTGTTATTTTGGGCAAAGACTGCCTGTGCTCAGCACATACCAGTTCTGTCCTCTCTAGTCCAGCTCCCCGGCAGGAGGTGGATAGAGCATGGTGCAAAGCAGACCAGGCCCATTCAGGTGCAAGGGAAATCTCCTCCCACAACTCTAAATGCAGACCAGGCCTATTCAAGGGCTAGTGAAACTCCTCCCACTACTCTGAATGCAGCCCAGGTCTAGTAAGTTCAGCCCTGACTCATCCAGAAAAGACAGGACACACCTGGATCCCCCCAGTGGTACAGTAAATGCACATCCCCAGTCCCTGTCACTCCAAAGCCAGAGAGTCAATCAGCAACCCAGTAGTGGCACATAGGATGGCTAAGCAAGAAAATACAGACTTTCTAAAATTGGTATTTTCAAACACACAACATGAAAATCATCTTCAATAAATGATGCATTTCTACATTAAGAGTTCAGGCATACTAAACTCCATTTCTCAATCTTGTCCAAATGGGAAGATATACTGATACGTTGTTATAAGTAAACTCACATTCTATCCTATGGGACAGATAGCCGTCCAATAGTGAAAAACAAAATACACTGTATTTCACTATAAGTGCGTCACAGCCACCAGTATATGCCCTACCTTTCAGGTATACTGCACCTTGCCCACAGAGGTACCTTGGACCTACTGTAGGGGTGTATTACATGTGTGAAAAGGGAAGGTTAGGGCCTGGCAAGTGGGTGCACTTACCAAGTTGACATGGCAGTAGAAACTGCACGCAGACACTGCAGTAGCAGGTCTGAGAACCCCTGGAAAGGCTGCTTGTGTGGGTGGCCCAATCAGTGCTGCAGGCCTACTAGCAGAATTTGATTTACAGACCCTGGGTACACACAGTGCACTGTACCAGGGACGTAGTAGTAAACCAAATAAGCCAATCATGGAAACACCGATCCATGAACACAATTTATCAGGAGAATATATGCACTTTAGTACTGAATAGCAGTGGTAAAGTGCCCAGAGTCCTAAAACCAACAAGAACAAGGTCAAAACAGGATTCCAATAAGCAAAAGTTCAGGGGGTAAACCTCTGAAAAAGCTAAGTCTATCATGCAGCCACCCGATCATTTTGTAGGGGCGAGCATGGATCTGCAAAATAACGGACAGTTTTTCTTTAGTTACTTATAGTTGCAGAGGTAAAAAACAAAAACATTATGGTGATGGGTGTTCAGTCAGGTTGGAGAGGTGAGGCCAACACAAAGGCAGCAGGCTGGGGTCTGGATATATATCGTAAGATAGTCTGAGTTTGCCGAAGCCATGGTGATGTGAGGACAAAAAAAAAAAACAACAAATGGAGAGTTAGGGAAGTGTTATTTATTGAATTGGAATGTATAACTCTCACAAAAACCCACTAGCAGGAGTACACAATTCAAAATCTGGTAATTCACTGCTATGATGTAACAAAAGTTTTACGGAAAAGTGTTACCCACTGTTGGCATGTCACAAAGGAATTTCAGGCTTCTTTGTCAGGGCTCCTGCAGATTCTGGCAGTGCAGTGCTGGAAGAGCAGGGAGCATCAGGATGGGAGAGGAGGGGGAAGGAAGGCATAGAGGGGAATTGTGGTAGGATGTAAGGGCTAGGTTTCCTTCCTGCGATAGGGAGGAGTGGTCATGGTATGTATGTCTCCCACATTACTGCTCTACCCCTTCATCGCAGTTGAAAGCAAGGGTAGATGATTTTGTGGGCCATGCATAAGAAAACTATAGATGAGTAAAAGGCAAATTACGAGGATGTTTTTCACTTCGGGGTTCTAAGTGACTTCATAGACAGCTCTTGTATGTTACATGTAACTCAGAACCCCTTGGTGAAAAACATCTGCTACCTATCCATAATTCTATATATAAACTTCGCCTTTGCATGACAGTCACTTAGGTGCTGGTGTTTGCAGTAGGAAGTAGCATAATAAAGGGTCATCATGGCAAGCTGTTAGTTATGTTTTTTTAATGAAAATTGTTTTTTTATTTATTGTTTGTTTGTATAATGATATATATGAAAGGTGTGGGAACTAGAATGAGGTTTGCCACGCTACGTCTGTGCAAATACCTTTGGAATAATTTCTGTGAGAAGCTGAGTATTTTCTATTCCACAAGTGGCATTCTAAAGCAGGTCAGTATTGATAGCAATCTGATCACATTTAAATAGACCCGAGCATTTCGAGGTAGATACCCAGAGAGACCTAAGGTATATAAAGTGCATGTTGATCTCTAGTGTTGAAGCTACTTGTGCTGGGATGCTTGGGGTTTGAGAGAGCGCAAACTGACCTAAATGTATAAGTACATCACACTTACACGTAGTAAGCACGAGTCATGAAGAGAAATGCCATGAGTGCTGATATTATATGCATTTATATTCTGAAATGTGCAGTTAACTTAGAGATTTAAGTAGAAGTGGAACTAATGCAGAAATGTGTGAAATTATATAACTTTATTAGACGTGATTAATCCTGAATCCATGTCGTGTGGCTGCTAAAATGTAAGATGGCATGCGGTTAAACGTAGAACGTGGTAGGCCTCAGGGCCAGAGCTGGAAGGGATGGGAAAGGTGTTTGTTTTCCCGACATGGATTGCACTAATGTCTTTTAGTAGTAGCGTTAATGGGCCATATTTTATAGATGTGTTTACCGAATTATAGAATAGAGTATTAACATGCTACTAATTAATGAAGGATTTGAATGGTATAATCATTATGAGAAATGCTGTAGGCCTGAAATGTTTATAGACATTGATTTACACGTATTGGTCTGGGCCGAGAAATGTTGCAAACTTTTGTTGGAAGTCTATGAGAATTGGGATCTTGGCTGCAGATATCTGTCTGCAAGAGAAAGGGGGGATCCAATTATAAATGAAATGAATAGAGGTTTGTTCAGGAAACGGCCCAGACACGGAGGAGGGTTCCGGAATGTTTAAGGGGTATCAGCGGGCCGGAGAAGAGTCTGAGAAGCAAGGTCAACTCTAACGCACGAGGCCTCATCATGGAAAAAGCCAGAAGCTACACCACGTGAGGGGCGTCTCACGAGGGGCGTCTCAAACGATGTTGTATGTTTTGTATTAGGGACAGCACCCCTGGGTGGAGTTAGAGCAGATGCCTGAGGACCCTTTAGAGAGCGGATGGGTAGGCAGAGAGGGGTCATGACTGGAGGACCATAGGTTTTCACCAAGAGACTAAGAGTGGGTGATCTTCCTAGGAAGTCATTCACCGCTGACACCTTTTGATAGGTTGAGACCTTGTTAAGTAGGGATAACATCCAGAGCAGGGTAGGGACAGCCTAACCTGTGTTTTCCCTCCAACCTTAAATGACGGAGAGATCTCAATACGTGTCTATCCTAATAGCTTTGTTATTCCTAGAACTTGTACTCGTAGTCTTCTTTGCTCGTCTGAGGGTTTTCAGAGAGCACATGTATGTAGTTGGGCCCGTGTATCTTGTGAATCTCATTCTGAGATGCCTGTACTTGCAGCTTATCCTAACTTTATAATAAACCTTTGAAAGCTAGAAGTTGTTTGTGATCTTTCAGAGCGGAGTCCGTTATTGGGTGAACTAACTTGGTGAGAGATGCACTTTCTTCCCTCAATGACAGGCAACAAAGGTTCAGTCGACCAGAACGGGGTTTTAGATCAATAGTGATAAGGTATCGATCAAAATCCCGCCCCAGCAGTTGGTAGCTATAGAGGATGGTTGCCTTCTTGAGGAAGGTGATCTAGGCCAGGTTAGATTACCCCAAGGCCCCTAGAGATCGATGATCAGAAGAACCGCCCGCCGAAGAAGGTCCGGATGACGTGAGACAGAAAAGCAGCAGTATCGGTCGAGAGTGAGTATAAAGGGTCATGCGTGCTAGATTGCGGTGTTTTTGTATTGTATCTATGTTGTAATGTCTGGCGGAGTTGAATGTCTGTAGAGTGACTGTGGAACAGGTTGTGAGCGCGCGCAACCGGTGGAAATCTTAAGTTCAAGGAGAGCTTAAGTGGTTCGGGTGTATCGGACATCCAGAGTAATTGTCAACCAGTGTGAAGGGGGTCATGAGGTACCATTGATCACCCGAAAGACCGAGATAGGGGGAACGTAAGAGTGAGTGCGTGAGTAACGGACGCTGGTCGGAGGTTACTGTGTGTGTAAGCAACCTATCAGAGGGACGATAGACATTTCGTCAGTTGTGTTGACAATTACAGATAGACTGTGGACGTACAGTCGAGGGAAGTGACCGCTTGGTCGGAAGTAGTCATTTTTCAGAGTATGAATGGGACGCATGCATGACCGGGAGAAGAGCTCAGAAAGGAGGGGTGCTGCTGCGAAGCGGAGACGAGTGACGTCAGGAAGTGCCGCGCTGGGATTGGCCGGCCGGAGAAAGACCGCGCTGCGATAGGCCAGCTAGCAAAGCCGCACTAGGATTGGTGGATTATCATCAGGAAGTAAACAGAGTATTGAGGCTGGAATTTGTGCGCATAATCATGAAGTGTTTTAAATGGTTGAGAGCGGTGTTTAAAAAGGAGAGGCGGGGATCGTATGAAGGGGAAGAAGCCCCGCCGGAGGGTACGCCGGCTCGTTATATGGCGGCAAATGTTGGGCTGCATACAATTTTGTGGATCTCAGAGTGGAGTAAGATTACAGAAGGAAATGAGGAACTGACGTTTCCGAAGTACGGGACGTTCAGATTAGAGGTGCTACACCGATTAAAAGCAGTTATGACCTCAATGAGACCCTTGCCTAGACCGACCCAGTTTGAAGCTCTCAATGCCTGGATTAGGGCAGCGCACGAGAAGAACATGAATAGACGACAAGAAAGGGTGAAACGATCGGTAAGGGCAGTGCAGGATGCCAAGTGGGACGCAGATGCCAAAAGATGGAGAGTGCATAACATGGAAGTAAATAAATTGTACCCAGTATTAGAGATGCCCGGGAACAAAAGCCCCCTAGAAGAAGATGATGAGAGCGAAACAGAGGACAGCTTGATAAACAGGTTACTGACGGATAGGCCACCCCCGTATAACAGAGTAGGGGGAGAGGTCGAGCATAGTGAAGGGGGGGGCAACGCAGGAGAGCATAGACCGCTTCCCAGCTCCGATTGGGACCCCGCTGCAAAGACAGAACTGTCCCAGCCTAGTCCGGTGCAGCAGGTAGTCGGGAGGTTTGTGGTACAAAGGGTGCCGGAAACGGAGTGTGCCACATCCTACGCATTGCCAGATGCACTACAAGTACCTGTTACCATAGGTCCTATTGTATCGATTTATGACCCAGAAAGAGCCAGAGGGGAGGAACGGGTACGGAGGGACAGAGAAAGAGCAGAGATGGCAAGGAGGAACGATACGATCAACTCCCCAAGTCAGTTGCCGATACCAAGAGAGTGGAGCACCCCAGTACACACAGCAGAGGATCCAGTAGGGGATCCGGGGGGCCATAGATGGCCAGTGGATATGAGGGGATCAGGACGGAAATCCTTTCAGGAGTTAAACGAGTACCTGAAGAAGTGGGATGAGGCAGTAGAGGCTCACAAGAGCATCATAGCTGCGGAAGCTGGAAGGGAAAGTCAGGATAGCAGAGCCCGGACTCACTGCGGGGCTGAGGAGAGTAGTCCGGAGTGGGACGGGAGGGAGAAGGACAGTAGGGGAGTCACCCATTGGGCCCGGAGTGGAGGTAGATCAGACCTGGAAAACGGGGGCCCCGAGAGGGGGGGGTGTCTCGCCCAATACACAGTGAAGAAGACGGGAGAACGCGGGAGTACAGAGACAGCTTTAAGTGTATCCACTGTGTGCCCGGCAACAGAGAACAGAATGGGAGTTGCGAGAGGTCGCGCCACAGTCCCTGTGATGACGGACATGAGCGCAGTCCAGGGAATATGGGGAACCAAGAAGGATCGTATCGGATATTGAGCGATACTAGGCAGAGAGAGAGTGGCGACCAGAGGGAAAATAGCAGAGAGTCGTACTGTGAAAAGAGAGAAGAAAGAGAGAATGGGCAAAGTAAAATTGGGGGTAACAGGCCCGTGTTCCATCACCTTCCAAGATCGGATGGCCGAGCATGGGACCTGGAGAGATGGGAGCAAGGGAGAACACTCCTTAACTCTCCCGAACCCAAACGTAGGGCTCGGAGTTGGGATGGGAGAGAAACCTGTGAACCTCCCTCGAAAGAGATACTGCGAGCTGAGATAAAAGCTAAGAGACTCGATGTCACCAGCTTAAGGTCGGATCTGGATGACATGGTAGATGGTACCTTGCCTTTAGAAAGAATGGAGATGTATGAGCAGGATGAAATACTGTTCATGGCAAAGGACATCACTCGAAAGGCGAGAGCAATCCATGAGAAGTTAGTCGAACTAGCAGGCAAATATATGGTGGACCTGTCAAGGACCAAGGCTTTACCGGGTAACCATAGGCTACATTATTCAGATCGAGACCTAGATGAGAGGAGAACGATCGGACTGAAAACGCACATAAGGGAACTGATCACTGGAATAAGGACATGGAGGGCACTAGATAAATGGGAAGAGAGGTGGTCCAAGAAGGGGACAGTCAGGAGAAGCATGCTTGGTATGACACCAGAAGGACGGCAGGGAATAGAGGCATACCCTTTGCGTGAAGTTGCAAATGGGAACTATGTGCACGTCCCATGGAGTAGGGGAGATTTAGCTGCTTTTACCACTTCCTTCCCCAAATTGCGGGAGAACCCAGTGGAGTGGTACAAGCAGGTTGAGAGATTCGTAAAAATCTCAAAGGTCCTATGGATAGATCTGAACACGCTGTTTGACATTGTAGTGCCAGGAGATTTGTGGACCGCATGCAAGGTTAGCGCTGAGTGGCCCACAACAGAGCCAGAGAGAGACGCTAAGACTAACGGGCCGTCCGAGACTGTGATGGCAAAATACGAGAGAGTGATGACTTGGCTGAAAGATAAAGTGCCAATGCAAGACATAGATTGGGTCAAAATAGATCGAACCAGACAGGAACCCAAAGAGACAGTTCACGAATATTACGAGAGATTGCTGAAGGCGTTTAAACAATATAGCGGTCTGGATGTAATGGATCCAAAGGACATAGGGCAATTTGTGTCCAAGTTCGTCTTGGGCCTGAGACCGGATATTAGTTTAATGATTCAGCAACACTTGATTTGTTGGCAAAATAAACCCTTAGATGAAATCCTGAGATATGCCAGGTACTGCTGTGATGAGATAGACTCCAAGGCAAAGAAACTAAAGGAGAAACTGATGGTGGTACAGATGCAGGCAGCCGGGAAGGGGGGACAGCAGCAACAGCAACAAGGAACAGGAACTGGGGGAAAGAAACAGTATAACCAGAGCAAGGGCAATGAGGAGAACTCCACCTTTAGACCCAGAATAGACATAGCTGCCTTGAAGAAAACGACTCGGTGCCACCAGTGTAACGAGGTGGGGCATTGGAAACGCGAGTGTCCCTACAATGTTGAGATAGGGGAACAGGAGGTAGAGGAGGAAGAGGTTCAGAGTGCGCCTATGAGAGGGGTAACGCAATACCAGGGAAAGGTGCTCAAAGGGGGGGGGCCCTCCTCCCCGAGCCCAGTTCCCTCAGCCACCCAGAGTAGGGACTATGGGTAAGACATATAGACAGATGCCCCTGTTTGTAGGAGGAGAGGAGTGCTATTATGTGGACCCACTAACTGGACAGAGAGTGGAAAGGGAGGACTGTACCCTCGGGGCAGCCTTGGAGGTGGACCAAAGGGGACCCTATGTTGAGGCCGAAGTGGCAGGGTGCCCCACGACATTCTTAGTGGACACAGGAGCCACTAGATCCACGATCAGATCAGCCGCAGTTCCAGGCCTGCCCATGTCTGGAGAGACCATACAAGTGGTGGGGGTCGCTAACAGGAGAATGACCAGCCCACTGACTGAACCCGTGCAGGTGAAAATAGGGAAGTACAGCGATGAGCACCAGTTTGTGGTTTGCGATTCTAGTCCTGTATGTCTACTAGGAAGAGATCTTTTGTGCAAATTAAATTGCACCATATACTGCACACCACAAGGAGTGGAGGTATTGACTAATGATGATGATGCTGACTTCAAGGTTGCAAATTCCAGAATATGTGTGGAGCTGTATCCCACTCTGACAGTAGATGAGCTCCCCTGGGATCTGAGAGAGACCGTAGCACCAGAAGTGTGGGATTTCACTGGGGAAGAAATTGGACTGGTCAAGGGGGTGGACCCAGTGAAAATTGTAGTGAAACCGCATGCTGAGTTTCCAAGAACACCCCAATATAAATTGACTCCAGAAACGGTTGCAGGCATAAAGCCCGTGATCGAGTCCATGATTAAGCAGGGAATACTGAAGGAAATCGTGGGTAGTCCATGTAACTCCCCGATTATGGGTTTGCAGAAACCAAATGGGAAATTCCGGATAGTGCAGGACCTCCGAAAGATTAATAACATAGTTGTTTCATGTTGTCCAGTGGTACCGAATCCATCAGTGATACTGTTTCAGATACCGTTCCAAGCAGAATGGTTCACTGTGATTGATCTTTGCCAGGCTTTCTTTTCGATCCCTCTGGACGAAGAGAGCCATTTTCTTTTCGCATTTAAGCTGGAAGGTCGCGTCCTAACATGGTGTCGTATTCCTCAGGCCCATCGATCTTCAACCAGCTTCTGAAGAAAAATCTTGAAAGTCTAGTGCTGCCCCAGAGGTCAGTTCTGGTCCAGTACATAGACGACCTCCTTGTGGCGTCAGAAACAGAAGAAGCTTGCAGGGAGGACTCCATTGCTTTGCTAAATCACCTAGCTGCAAATGGGCACAAGGTGTCCCCGGGAAAGTTACAGTACTGCCTAACAGAAGTGCAGTACTTGGGACACAGAATTGAGAAAGGCAAACGAAAAGTGTCACCAGACAGGATAGAGGCCATCATGAAGATGAATGCGCCTAAAACGCAGAGAGAAGTCAGGATGTTCCTAGGGATGGTGGGGTATTGCCGACAGTGGATTGCGAACTTTTCACTGAAAGCCAAACCCTTGCAGAAACTGACGCACAAGGAGGTGAGCGATCCGGTACCATGGGACAAAGACTGTTTGATGGCGTTCCTACAGCTGCGAGAGGACCTGTGTCGTGCTCCGGCTTTGGGAATGCCTGATTACGATAAACCATTCTTGCTTTATTGTTGTGAGAGAGAGGGTTGCGCGCTGTCTGTGTTAGTCCAAATTCATGGGAATGCCCGTAGACCAGTCGCTTATTTCTCGGCTACTTTAGACCCAGTAGCCGCAGCTGTGCCCGGATGTCTCAAATCCGTTGCCGCAACAGGTGTCAGCATCGAGAGGTGTGAGAATATTGTCATGGGGCATCCGTTAGAGGTGTACGTGCCCCATTCTGTTGAACTGTTAATGACCAGGACCAAAACACAGCATCTGACCAACAGTAGGCTCACGCGCTATGAGCAAGTTATCCTTGCTGCAGAGAACGTGACCCTCAGGAGATGCTCTGTTTTGAATCCTGCTACCTTGATGCCACTACCAAATGATATCGATGATGATGATGAATGTACAGACCATGACTGCCTCGATGTGACTGAACTATGCACCAAACCTAGACCCGACATCGTAGATGAGCCACTGACTGACCCAGATGAAATTTTCTTTGTCGATGGCTCATGTGTAAGAGACGAAGTTGGGCAGTTGAGAGCAGCTTACGCTGTTTGTACGATTACTGGAGTTGTGGAAGCTGGATGCCTGGAATGAGTACACTCCGCTCAGTTAGCCGAGATTATTGCCTTAACGCGTGCCTGCCTGGCAAGCAATCAAATTCGAGTCACCATATACACCGACAGCCAATATGGTTACGGGGTAGTTCACGATTACGGGCAGTTGTGGTCTCAAAGGGGTTTCATGACCTCTTCAGGCTCTCCCATTCGCAACGGAGAGTTTGTGCGCTTGTTGTTAGAGGCATTGCAATGTCCAGCAGGTATCGCAGTTGTGAAGTGCACCGCACATACCAGAAACATGGACTTCGTGTCACAAGGCAATAGATATGCCGACGAAGTCGCGCGGTATTGCGCGGAACAAGGGTACTCTTTCACAGAGGTGGAAGTGGGTGGAATAAATGTAAGAACTGAATTAGCTAGGATACTAGAAACTGTTGACTCTTGGGACGAACTAAAGTGCATGCAAGAAAATGCTCCTGATTTTGAAAAACAAACATGGGAAAAGGCAGGATGTGTGGTGGGTGAGGCCCATTTCTGGGTCTCAGCAGATGGCAGAGCAGTGTTACCCAATGAGATGGTGAGCCCAATGGCTAGACAAATCCATGGTCCCGTACACTTAGGGAGAGACGCTATGCTGAGAGTGTTTAGGCAGACCTGGTATAATCCTAAGTTCAGAGTAGCAGCCGAAGCAGTGTGCCAGCGTTGTGTGACCTGTCAGCAGTTGAATGTAGGGAAAAAGACACCAGTTGCACTGAGCCACATTGGGAGGTCAGGGGGTCCATTCAACCGCATGCAGTTGGATTTTATCGAACTGCCAAGGTGCAACCGCCTCCGTTATGTCCTGGTAGTTGTTTGCGTATTCTCCAGATGGGTTGAGGCATACCCTACACGTAGGTGCGACACCCTCACAGTAGCCAAGTTACTGCTTAGGGAGCTCATTCCGCGCTTCGGGGTGCCGGCCTCTTTGGAATCGGATAGGGGAACGCATTTCAACAGCTCGCTTGTGAAAATGATTTGTGCGGCTCTGAACATAGATCAGAAATTGCATTGCAGTTACCGACCAGAGGCCTCAGGAATTGTGGAGCAGATCAATAGCACTATAAAGGCCAGAATTGCAAAGGTGTGTTCATCAACGTCCTTGAGTTGGCCTGACGCTCTGCCATTGGTCCTTATGAGCCTCCGCAGTACCCCAGACAGAAGAACGGGGCTGTCACCCCATGAGGTGTTGATGGGGAGAGCAATGAGGTTGCCTTCTGTCCCAACTGCCGCACTGTTAAACATCACAGATGATATGATCCTGGACTATTGTAAGGGGCTGTCTGACGCCATTCATTGTGTGTCCCTTCAGGTGCAGGCTGCCGAAGTTCCGTCGTGCCAGGACCTGTGCCACGACCTGTATCCTGGAGACTGGGTGCTTGTGCGAAAGCACGTGAGAAGAAGCTGCCTGGATGTTCGTTGGCGTGGGCCCTTCCAGATCATCCTGATCACGAACACTGCAGTAAAGGTGGGAGGCCTGCCCAATTGGATCCACGCGTCGCATACGCGGAGGGTTCCAGCACCTCTGGAAGAAACAGCTCCTCTCTCGGATAGACGTCCAGCTGCGGACCGAGAAGCCATAGAGGGGGCCAGCCAAGCTGTAGAGGTGCCAGCAGAAGCAGGGAACGAGTCTGACCAAGCTGAGGACGGTCAGTACAACAGCGAAACAGACGACGCTACTGAAGGAGAAAGTAGTTGGGAGTACGAGTCAGACACTGACCAGTCTGACAGAGAGCGTGAACAGACCAGAAGGAGAAGGAGTAGAAGGGTACGTGGAGAAGCTAATTGGCCGCAGAGAAGGAGCTCTAGCCTGAGGTCAACTCCAGAGAGAACCCTTCCTCCGATATCAGAGGACTCCGACCCAGAAGAAGGTGCTCAGGGCGCTGAAGCACCGGACTTAAGGAGGTCAAGAAGAGTGCGTGTGCCTAGCAGAAGATACGCCACCCCTGAGTGGACATATCTGGCGACAAATGTCTTTGGAACAGGAGACAGGGAGGATACGAGCAGTGGTGGTGTCCAGCTCTGAGCCCATCATCACAGTGGAAGTACAACTGTTAGTACCCGGAGTCGAAGCAGAAGGGTCACTAACTTTCACACTCCCCAGCCCTCCCCGCCTCAGCAAGTTAAAGCACATGTTTTTCACAGAATTGCAATTCCCTGACTTTGGTACAAAGATAACAAGCCATGAAGAGCACATTCTTCGTTTGGAAATATTGAACTATGCTGTCAAAGCTGCAGGCACAAGCCTGATTGTAGATGCTTAGAGACTTTGTAAATAAGCAAGAAAAGAAGATTACCTAGCGCCCAGGAAGCAGAGAATCTTAGGGACCTTCCCTTGAGTTGACGGAGAAGGGCTAGGGTTGTCTGTGTTGAAACCTTAAAAGACTTTGTAAAGGAGGTTGTCAGTTTCCAGTCGTGTGGTTCTAAGGACAAAAGGAGTAAAAAGGACTGTAAAAGAACGAGAAGAAAAGAACTTTGTGCTGAGATAAGAGAGCCATACTGTCTGACGACATGGAAGCCGGCACCCCAAACCGCAGAGCCAAATGTATAATAGGCACACTAATAGTAGGAGTGATAATATTAATAGTTTTAGTAGTCACAGTCTCCTATGTAAAGGGACATGAGGAAGAGGCAAAGGTACCCGATGTGAAATCTGCAGTGACACCGAAACCCACTGTTGCTGGTGAGAAAGGGGAAAGCATTCAAGAGAAAGCGTTATTAGCTGCAGAAGCTCGCAGGTTACACGTGGATGAGTCCCAAGGCGACTTTAGGTCAAATGCTTATGCTAAACTTTTATATGAATACGTGGATGCCATGGAGGTTAAGGACTGCTATGTCTGCATGCAGTTGCCGGCGTCTGTAGATGAGGGCATTCGATATCATCACCTCCCGCTGACATATGGCATTACATGTAGCTTATTGCTTAGTATATTTTATGGGAGGGATAGTTTTGAATACTATTTCTCCAATTATGATTCAGTGTTACCAGAAGTCCCAAATTATAAGCAAATGAACAAATGGGACTACTGGAAGAGTGAAGACAGATTGGCCAAGTTCTTCATTCCTTGGATTACCTTAGATACTTCACATGCCCGCAGAAACAATCTGACATGCAAGGTGTCAGAAGTCGAGAAAAAGTTCATAGGGCAGGTGGATGATCGATACAGGAGACAAAAGATTTTGAAAAAATCAGGACAATGGAAAACAGATTGGACCGAGGAAGAGAAGGCACACAAGAGAAAGGGTAGTAGTGGTCCAATAGCTTTAGATAGAACGCAGAGAGGAAAGCTATGTCTTCACCGAGCCAAAACGTATTATGAAAATGTATACGTGGGAGAAGTTAGCTGTGAACATGCTTTCAATCTAGAATATTATACTAAGGATTTCCTAAAGGGAATGCAAGTGATTCCAAATGTATATTTTGTATGTGGAAGAAATGCCTACGTGAGACTACCTGATAACTGGTATGGATCATGTTACTTGGCAATTATCTTCCCCAAAATATATCATGCCCAAGACTTAGAGATCATCGAGGGCAAGGCATCAGCAAGAGGAAAGAGAGATATAGGGGATGCAGAAATGGTTGGAGATGTATTTGGAGCTGTGTTCCCCCTTTTAGGACTAATCCTCAATGATGTCAAGATTAGACGACTGGCAACAGTCGTAGACAGGTTGTCTGCCAGCACTGCTCAGTCCTTAATGCTGGTGGAAGGAGAGATGCAATCGATAAGGGCCATGGTTCTTCAAAACCGTCTTGCATTAGACGTCCTACTAGCAAAAGAGGGCGGAGTCTGTAAGGCTTTGAAGGTCCAGGAATGTTGCACTTACATTCCAGACAATTCAAAGCCCCTTGAGAAAGTTATTATGAACATAACTGATATTCATAAGGAGATCGAAGACCTGAGTAGAGAAAATGTCTGGGAAAAAGTGGGCCATGGAATGAGTGAAGCTGGAGGTTGGCTCACCACATTAGGCAAAAGCTTCGTGTGGTATGTGCTGAAACCTATCATCATAATATTGATCTGTGGGATCGTGTTGTGGGGATTGGTGAGGGTATTCAAATGGTACAGAGCAAGGAGGTCGGAGAGGGCCCAGAGAGAACAGCTACAGAGATTAGCTGCCATACAAGATAATCAGTACAGGAGTCTGAGGGCTCTGGAAACGCAGAAACGAGGTACACTAGCAATCACTGCAGTTTAAGTGTTAGTGATGACCCCAAGAGGTCATCAAAGGGGGGAACTGAGAGAGCGCAAACTGACCTAAATGTATAAGTACATCACACTTACACGTAGTAAGCACGAGTCATGAAGAGAAATGCCATGAGTGCTGATATTATATGCATTTATATTCTGAAATGTGCAGTTAACTTAGAGATTTAAGTAGAAGTGGAACTAATGCAGAAATGTGTGAAATTATATAACTTTATTAGACGTGATTAATCCTGAATCCATGTCGTGTGGCTGCTAAAATGTAAGATGGCATGCGGTTAAACGTAGAACGTGGTAGGCCTCAGGGCCAGAGCTGGAAGGGATGGGAAAGGTGTTTGTTTTCACGACATGGATTGCACTAATGTCTTTTAGTAGTAGCGTTAATGGGCCATATTTTATAGATGTGTTTACCGAATTATAGAATAGAGTATTAACATGCTACTAATTAATGAAGGATTTGAATGGTATAATCATTATGAGAAATGCTATAGGCCTGAAATGTTTATAGACATTGATTTACACGTATTGGTCTGGGCCGAGAAATGTTGCAAACTTTTGTTGGAAGTCTATGAGAATTGGGATCTTGGCTGCAGATATCTGTCTGCAAGAGAAAGGGGGGATCCAATTATAAATGAAATGAATAGAGGTTTGTTCAGGAAACGGCCCAGACACGGAGGAGGGTTCTGGAATGTTTAAGGGGTATCAGCGGGCCGGAGAAGAGTCTGAGAAGCAAGGTCAACTCTAACGCACGAGGCCTCATCATGGAAAAAGCCAGAAGCTACACCACGTGAGGGGCGTCTCACGAGGGGCGTCTCAAACGATGTTGTATGTTTTGTATTAGGGACAGCACCCCTGGGTGGAGTTAGAGCAGATGCCTGAGGACCCTTTAGAGAGCGGATGGGTAGGCAGAGAGGGGTCATGACTGGAGGACCATAGGTTTTCACCAAGAGACTAAGAGTGGGTGATCTTCCTAGGAAGTCATTCACCGCTGACACCTTTTGATAGGTTGAGACCTTGTTAAGTAGGGATACCATCCAGAGCAGGGTAGGGACAGCCTAACCTGTGTTTTCCCTCCAACCTTAAATGACGGAGAGATCTCAATACGTGTCTATGCTAATAGCTTTGTTATTCCTAGAACTTGTACTCGTAGTCTTCTTTGCTCGTCTGAGGGTTTTCAGAGAGCACATGTATGTAGTTGGGCCCGTGTATCTTGTGAATCTCATTCTGAGATGCCTGTACTTGCAGCTTATCCTAACTTTATAATAAACCTTTGAAAGCTAGAAGTTGTTTGTGATCTTTCAGAGCGGAGTCCGTTATTGGGTGAACTAACTTGGTGAGAGATGCACTTTCTTCCCTCAATGACAGGCAACAAAGGTTCAGTCGACCAGAACGGGGTTTTAGATCAATAGTGATAAGGTATCGATCAAAATCTCGCCCCAGCAGGTTTCACGATATGTTGTAGACGGTGTTTATCAAGTCTTGGTGGGTTTGGATAGGGAGTGAAAGGGGCAGCATATGCATGTTGTAGCTGATAGTTTATTGATAGTGAGTTGAAAGTGAATGTGAGCTGACTGAGAGACTACAGTATGGCAGAGTAGTGGTACATTCTAATTGTGCAATGTACCTGCTTCTGAGTCATGCAGCTCCAGATTGCTCCTTGTTAGAAGTTATCTTTATGCGGCATGAACCACATTTTAAACTCTCATCCATGGCATACACCTTCTGAAGTAGTACTGTTTTTGTTATGATGAACGATCAGCATGTTTCTGCAAGCAGACTTGTATCTATCTCTTCCATGAAATGCTGCTAAAAACAACAGATTATTGGTATTTTGGATGTTGACCCTTTACCTTTTTAGCTCAAGTCTTCTAGGTAGCATATGCGTTCTCTATTTCGAGGCATATCTGCCTAGATGCATCAACCTTTTTACGAAGTGCAAACGGTGCGAATCGCAAAAATCGTCCGTTTGCACTTCCTAAATTGGTTTTTGGGATGCATCAAGCATTTTTGGAAAATCGCTATTTTTAGCGAATTCCAAAAATGCGATTGCTTTCAAGGAATCGCAAATTTGCGATTCCTTAAATGCAACGCATCATTGTCAAAACATTTGCGATTTTACAAATTGCAAGTGCAAATTACCACGAAGTTGAACCTCGTGGTAATTTGCAAAATTGTTTAAAAATGCACAAAAATGCATTTTTTAAACTGTTAAGTTACAGACACACATGTCCTTAGGACATGTGTGTATGTAACTTACATGTAAAAGTGCATTTCATGGGTGCAGGGGGGGGTCCTTTGGACCCCCCTCTCCACCCTTGAAATGCTTTGTTGAATTCCGATTTCAAATTGCGAATTCGCAATTCCCATTCATTCCTATGGGCATTTCAGCCCATAGGAATGAATGGGAATTGCGAATTCGCAATTTGAAAATCGCAATTTTTATGTGATTCGGTAAAAATTGCGATTTTTACCGAATCACAAAAAAAATGCGAAAAAAATGATGCATGCCATTTTAAGATTCCTAATTTGCGATTCGGTAATTTTCGCAAATTAGGAATCGCAAAACAGTACTTTGATGCATCTGGGCAATCATGTCTTACAAAGAAAATTGTGGGTCTTGGAGCATGCACTTTATTTGCCATTGATTGGCTTTCCTTGTCACTCTTGTTTGCCTACTTCGTATTTGCCTCCAAAACTGTCAATTTTGTGTCTGTCCCTCCTACTCCACATTGTTTTTTCACAATCTCTTTGATTGGCTGGCATCACTGCTTCCACTGCTTGCTTTTCAAGCACTACTTTTTTTCTTTTCTTGATATAAGCACTCCATAGGAATGCATGTGTTTTTAAGCTGCTTCCCTCGTGCACATCTCTCACACTACACTCTGTGTTGCTGCCCCCTGTTGCCCAGCCAGTTCAACCTGGCCTCAAGCACTTACCTGTGTTCTTCTTCTGATTGCTTCGCCAACCTGCGCCCTCCATGTTGCTTTCCCGAACCCCTCTATTGATCAGATCAGATTAATCATTATTCGAGTGCCGGGCATACACATAAAAGTACATACAATTTAAAAACGTTACTAAAATACATAATTTATACATACTTCAAAAATCAGTCATTTAATACATGGCAGCATAGGACATTACAAAAGCAATGAACTGCTGACTTCATGAAAGACCCTAAAGCATGCCTCATCCTCATTTAAAGCTTGTAAAAACGTAGGACTAAGCTTGTAAAAACGTAGGACTACTAAGCACGGTGCAATTTTTCATGTTCCTAAAAAGTTTCACTGCCTTTAAGAGCCTGTAGAGCTCCGGAGGAAAGGTGTCAGGGCCTCCTGCCTTCACATTCTTTATATGGGACAATGCTCCAAGCTTTCCTTCTAGGTAATTTGCGCCTTCAGGCACTCTTTGCCCATTACCACAAGTCCGGGGACGTCCCAATCACACAAGCATTCCCAAAGCCTATCCAATTCCTGAAATACCTCTTCTATATAGAGTGCCAAAAAGAGGGAGACAAAGGGGGCATATTATCAAAGATGGCGTTGAAAATTATCGCCGGTTTAGCGGCGGAAAACTGTCGCTAAAGCGGCAATAATGGGCTTGATAATATGCCCTTGAGAATTCCAATAGAAGTCCATATTCTGGTGTGAACATGGGCTTCGATTGGAATTCTCCAGGGCATATTATCAAGCCCATTATCGCCGCTTTAGCAGCAGTTTTCTGCCGCCAAACTGGCGATAATTTTAACGCCGTCCTTGATAATATGCCCCCAAGTGCCTCTGCATTTCCTCTGCCCTGTAAGACTTGTGTTCCTTAAAGTTGACAACCAACTCTTTGATGGTAATCTTGGGCCACTCTGCTACTTCCTTCCATGCCAGAAGCACAGAAGATCACTCCGTATACTCAAAGTGACTCATGCATCTGGCCTGCCACCTTTGCCTTCACTTCATATTAAGCTTGATTTTAAAGTTTAACTGCGCACCTTCAAGCTTCTTCACTACTTGTTCTCAGTCCGGTGAAGCATTTTGCATCTACAATGCACCCTTCAATGCACTGACTTCTTGCTCCAGTCCAGCCTCTTCTGCCCTCTCTAACTTGTTTTTGAAATACGCTTGACTCTGCAGAACCTTTGTATAAAAGGGAAATTGAACCAGCATTGCCAAGAAAAAAATCAGCACTGTCTTTTTTCAAGGCAGATGCAATTCCAGCATCCAAGAGGAGAGCCCAATTTACCGTCCACCTTGTATTCTGCCTGCTTCCTGGACAACGAAGAAGTAAGGTAACAGCAGAGTGGTCAGAGAAATGCCCCGGCGGGGGATTAACCTCTTTTAGCTTATCAGCTAGAGCTCTATCAACAAAGAGGTAATCAAGCCTTGAATAATGGCCATATTTTTGCTGTGAAATGTGTACTCTCTTATCAGGCCCATTAGATGGGACTACACATCAACCAATCTCAGGTCCAAACTCTCCTTTTGTTGCTGTAAGTGAACAGCAATCAAAGTCAATGTTCATTAGCACTCATATCTACTACTGCGAGTGCTCAAGAAGCAAGCCATGTCGCTTTATTTTCCTAGGAGACTTGCTGAATGGGACACACAACCTGTAAATCAAATCGAATGTGGGAGGCTCTCGATAGAAGGGATCAGATACCTCCAACAGGGAATATTTGCAGTTTGTTCATGAAACTACACTTTGCTACCAGATACAATTTACCTAATTACAAGGGCATTAGGATATAATGCACTTGTCATTTGGAAAATGGAATATCTGTCCTGTTTATGAGAGAGTAACCCATCCGATAAACTCTAAATCAGGCCAATAATTTCTGTTCAGTATGGACAAATATCTATTGTCCTTGAATGTGTGATATTTGAATACAACTATCCCACTACCGAAATTGAATTTTCCACATGTACTTACTACCCTGGCCTCAGAGAAATTGATGATTAAAACATAGAAGCCCGATGTTACAATGCTTAATCCTTCTAGTGAGAGAAACAAGCCGATCATTTGGGGGATGGCTGCATTTCCTAGTAATGATATTTCTCCGGGAGAATAAAAGACCTTTGTTTGGCTTGTAGTTGAGGGAATAGAAATAGACACATTATGCACAGGGCTAGGCCTGGCTTCCCAATACACATTACATTAGACTGCAACAAATATTGCAATAGTAACTGAAACCCAAGTACACATTCCCAAAAAGTACTGTTTTCATGACACATTTAGAAAAAGAGGTTAGGGGTTGGTGGCCTTAGTCTGTCACTGTAACCACCGTGAATATCTCTTCTATGTTGACACACAACTGTCATGTATATCTAAAAGTATGTGCTGTGAGGATGTACTTGTCAGAGTTCAACACCTGAAACTGAGAGTGAAAGAACCTAGGGGCATATTATCAAGGGGGTTTATCTCCGCTTTTTTGGCTTTAAAAGCCAAGAAAGCGGAGATAAAATCATCTCCCTATTACCTAGCTGGCGCTAACACCAGTTAGCGACAGCTAGTAGGAGATAGCGACCATCTTGGGCCCCACTTTGCATGTCAGTGATATTTATCACTAATGACATGCAAAGTGGGCGTGCCAAGATGTCAGCGACTGAAAACAGTCGCTAACATCGCTATCTCCTATTACCAACTTTTGGAGATATTCGCGCTAAGCGCGAATATCTCCAAAAGCTAACACCTGCCCTGAGCAGTTCTTAGCCATGTTATCCAATGGGAGGTGGATAACATGGCTAAGAGCATTAACTCGGTAATGCATGAATATCTCTGACTTTTCAGCGATATTCATGCATTGCGGCGATTTTTATCGCATTTGCGATAAACCTTGGTAATACCAAGGTTTATTTGCGGTAAAAATCGCCGCAGCTCAGCGGTAAATTTGTGTCTCTAACCAAGCAATAGCGATAATCATCGCTATTGCTTGGTAATATGCCCCTGGTCTGAGAAGAAACTGAAAGGGGTGTTTGTATATGGAAATGTCCCCACTCCAACTAGATCCAAGGGGTCTACCTTTGTAACAAAAGTCTAGGGGAAAAAGGATGCATTACTAAAAGCCTTAATAGTCGACTTGTTGTGAAAGATCATAAATGCACGGATCTAGCTACCCAAATGTTTGTGCATGACCCAAATGTGCATAGATGTGTATCCTCCGCATTACGTTTGACTCCACGCAGCTTTATCTATCTGGACAACTTTATGTCATCAATTTAATATTAAGGGTGTGACATGCCAGCAGCCACAACAGCAGGGAATCTCACCTGATGCAGTGTGCTGAGTACCTCGATTCCTCTGACATCACTTCCAGTTGTCAGACTAATACGTCTCAAACCCTCACAACCTCTTTAACCTGCCATGCTCGCACTGGGTAGGGAACTCGCGTAGAGGGATTTCATGGCTCTGTGAATGACTCTGCCCGATGCTCCCTGCTCCGAAGAAAGCGCATGCTTCCAGCCCATTCTTCTTTGCCTCTCCCAAGCATTCCGTTGGACCCACGTACTTTTGTCTAGTGCCAGTTCTGATTCTTCATAAAGTAGCACGCAGGGTTAATGTCCCCACTACAAAGAATGTGTACCATTCAGATTACAGAACTGTATTTAACGTGGATAGCTCAGTGGATTACTGCCTTTGTCACAGAGATGCTTTTGTTACTTGCACTTCATAAATTAAAGTCCAACGCGACCTATGTACTGTTATCAAAGCGCTGCATGCAAACTGCAGGGAATAGGGATGAAATCTTATGTTTTTCCACGGTCATTTACCATCCTAACATTCCTAAAAAGGGTTCCTTTGGGCAGAAATACATTCTTATAAGTAAAGCCAACTCAACGACTGTGTTACGTTTTAAATGCAGAGTTTGTGCTTCTCCAAACTAAGGGGCCGATTATGATGGCGGATGGACCTGAGTCCGTCCGCCACCATAGAGTAGGAAGGACCGTCCGCAGGCGCTGCGGAGGTCCCTCCGTGCAGATTAGGATGTGACTGCCAGGGTGGCGGTCACATCCTCAATCTTTAACATTGCGGCGGGTAGAGCTTCAAGCTGCACCCGCCGCAATGTTAAAAAGTCATGCACAGCATTTGCATGCACAAAGCAGCAGGCACCGCGCGGTGCCTGCTGCTTTGTCCACGCAAATGCAGGGGGGTACCATAGGTACCCCCCATGTGCACCCCCCACCCCCTGTCACCAAGGGGGCCTGCAACGGGCCCCCGAAGTCAATGTCTGTATGCTTTTCCACGGCGGAAAAGCCGCCGCGGAAAAGCATATGATTTCCGCTATCCTAATATGGATGGCGGTGTGTGATAGACACCGCCAGCCATGTCAGAGCTTTTCCGCCGCGGTCGGAAGGCTATCGTGGTGGAAAAGCTGTGGACAGATTTTGAGACCCACCGCCATCCTAATTTGGCGGTTGGTCTTTTGTGCCTCCACAGCGGTTTTCCCGCATCCTCCGGGCCGGCGGTGGCTTCCGCCGGCCCGGAGGATGCGGGAAAACCACGATCCTAATGAGCCCCTAAGTACTATTTAAATATACTGCCTACCAGTATGGATGACATGGAACTCATACACCTTGTAAACCTCATTGTCTTATTTAGTATTTCCTACAGAATGATCTACGCGTGTATGATTCACTGTCTCCTTATGTATGTGATGTAAAGTGCTCTGACAACCTACATTGGTATGGGAAGCACTGTACAACAAATGAAATGCATGTGAGAGAGGGGCTATGAAGAGATGGGGTGCACTGTTGGTTGGTGATAGTGAGGAATCCGTGGAAGAAGTCATTGATGGGGTGCCAAAAAAGCCTTGCACACCAGGTGCCAACCAGCATTGAATCTGGCCCTTCCGTTACTTTTGGTGTTGCATCACCAATGCTGGACATGTAGTAGGACACAAAACAGAACCCACAAGCTACTAATGATTAACACAGTACAACGCGAGAATTCTAACTTACTTTGTTGCAGTGTGAAAGGTGTTTTAGACCCCTTTGGCCATCTTACCTAGTTCTCAGTGGTTCTTCTAGAACAGAGCTCAAACCCAATATCATGCCTGGGGTTCTGGATGGATCAGTTTTTCACAAATTTAAGGAGTCACTTCAGTTCTGAGGCAGTAAATGCCGGCAGCCTCCATTGCTCTGCAATTCTCTTTCACAGTATGGATATGCCCTAGCAGTGTTATGGGTCTCTGGGTGGCTCTGTCCATTTCATGCACCCCTGGGGCTGCCTCATATCTGAAGCTTAGGTAAAGTACTCCCTCCTTCATTCTACTGAGTTCCTCCAGTGCAGGTATTCAGCCTGGTGCATAAAATGGACACTTTGCCAAATAATATTATGGCTGGTTACAGCTAAAAATGGTGACACTTTTACCAAAACAATTAGGGCCTGATTACAATGTCGGTTGAAAACCAAACCGCCCGACACCTTGTCAGATTCGGTTCCGAGCGACCGATTATGATGCTTCTGAACGTCGTTCGGAAGGACTCCCATTGATTTCAATGAGAGCCTGTGTTCTGACCAACAACACAGGCTACTGTGGTGAAAATGGTGTGTCTGCGGAAAATTTTGCATCCTGTGGCGGGCCTCCTAAGGTGCCTGCCATATTGTGCATGGTTTTACAGGGGGGTCCCTTGGGTACCACCTCGACCCCAAACCAAAGGCTTCAGGTTAAAGGGGGGCCTTCTAGGGGCCCCCAATTTCAGTTTCCTACAGCCTTTTCATGTCGGACAGACAGAGTTGAAAGGCTGTTGGAATCCAACACCGTAATCGCTCAGTCGGAAACGCGGTCCGTAGAGCTGTATGAATCGGCTCAGACCGACTCAGACTCTCCGAATGCTGGTCGGAACTGATTCTGAATGACCCAATGGTTCCCTTGCAGCGTAATCGTTTGGTCAGAACTGTTTCTGACTGAGTCGGGAGGATGTGTTCCGAGACAGTCTTGGAGATTCCAACTGTCGGTCGGAGGCTTTCCGACCGACATAGTAATCAGGCCCTTATTGTCAAATATTACATGAATACCCAGAAACAAGCCAATTGAGAGCTAAGGATTTTTACCAGTCATGATGCTCGGTATTGTGTTAACTGATCTCAAGTTTAGGAGTGGAATTTGAAGGATTAGGACAAAAAGTTAAATCTTCCAAGGTGTTAGAATACACAGTATCAATTGGTTCCCATATTGTTCTCTTTGCATTGGTGCAAACGCAGCACCGAACATGGACATTCTACCGTAAAAATAGACCATGTTAAAAGTGGGTTAAGTATAAAAAGTAATGCATGATTGCACAATGGTTGTAATGAATGGTATTGTTATATAGTTCATGTGATAAAAAGAGGACCTGATACTTGCGTTTCCATACATCTGTTATTGGTGAGTTCTGATTTTTTTCCACAGCCAGAACTTCCTAGAGTTACTTTTTTTCATGGAATAACTATATTTGTTTTCCTTTGGGCAGGATCAAGTAACAAGACAATAGGGCGATGTCAGATTCTGGACAAAAATGTTTAAGTTCTGAGTTGCTTGCAGGGCAAGAGGAGCCTAATCAGAGTATAGTAAGGATTACTTCTTTAGGTCACAACCTGTCAGACAGTGCAGCTGTCCCGTTTGCTAAAGACATCTGTGCGGCATTCAGAATGCTGACCTAGAAATGCATTCCGCCCGTTGCTTACCATTGACTTTTTGGTTTTTAACTCACATTTTCTTACTTTATATTTACTGGCTCGCTGGGCTTTAGGCTGTCCAGCTCGAGTTTGTCCCTCCCATTGCCCAAACTTTGTGTACTATATTCTGCCACAAACTCACTTTCTGTAAACAGGCCTTTAAGCTTCTTATCTTGTCACATTTGCTGTGCATGTGTTTATTTTTCTTTCTCTGACTTCAAAGTGAGAGGATTTATGTGACAATCTTGTTGCCTAGTGTGGGTCGGCTTGAGGAAGGCTTACAATAATACTTTTTTTCTAGCCCACAACAACATTTAAATGTCTACAAATGACCTGTGCTGATGATGAAGTCAATACATTGGGTGAAGACATTTCTACTTATTGTTGGTTGTACGCTGTATACTTTGATTCAGTAAAACTGCATGTGAGTACAAAGGTAATGGTCATTGTTAGAACTGGGGGTCTCTAGTTGGCAGAGGTAGGTACCACTGTCCAAATAGGGACCCTTGCTTCTAGTCAGGACAAGGAGATAACCCTCTCAGATAACCCCTGCTCGCCCTCAAGGTAGCTTGGCCTGAGCAGTCTAGGCTAACCAGAGGCAATGCGTTAAGTATTTGTACCAACACTCACAGTAACACAGTAAAAACACCACAAACTGATTCCACAACAGTTTAGGAAAATAAAGATATTTATTCTAAACTACACAAGACCAAAACGGCAAAAATCCAACATACAGTTCACGGATATGGTTTCAAAAAGAGTTCTTCAGGTTGTAACCAAAGTTCTTTAGTTGCGATCAAATAATCCACAGATGCGTGAAAAGTTCACAGTTGCGTCACGCTGACTCACAGTACCTTTTGGATGCAACAAAGTTCCACAAGCAGGAAGCTGGTGCGGTGGAAACAAGCGATGCGTTACTCCTGAGACCCTGGGGAGGCGATGCGACAGCCCCGCTGCAGCAGCGGGCGTACGGCGACGAATCCGATCTGTAAGGGGAGGAAGGCAGCTTGCGTAGATTCCGGTGCGTAGGTTCCGTGGGAAGTCTGTTCTCGCAAAGGCACGATGCGATGATCTCGTAGGGGCTGCGACGATCTCCGGGGCGACGATGCGCGGTCCAGTGGTGATCCTCTCTCTCGCAGCTCCTCGATGAGATGTTTCGCGACGATGTTCGCAGCGACGTGATGCGGTCCGCAAGCAAGCGGCGCGGCGATCTCACCCAGACGACAGGCTCTGCGACGACACTCGCAGCGATGTTCGATTCTCCCGCACCGGTCTGGTGCGTCCCGCAAACGAAGGGTGCGGCGGCTCCGGCAGCGATGTCAGGGGCTGCGCCGATCTCGACCTTCGTAGCGGCGGGAAACTTCTCGCACTGTCGGGGTTGCGCTCCGCAAGCGAGCGATGCGACACTTTTCAGCTTCACAAGTTTCTCAGCTTAGTCTCAAGCTTCCCAGCTCAGGTTCAACTTCTAGAGGCCCCACAACTGGATCAAGCACTCTACGAAGGACAGAACTCTCTCAGCAGAGTTCAGGGAGACTGGGGGTGAAGTCCTTTTGTTCCTGGGACTTCTGAAACAGGGGCCAGCTCTTCTCAGGCCCTTGGAGATTCCTTCAAGACAGGGGACACAGCTCACAGCAAAGTCCTTCCCCTCTCCTTGGCAGCAAAGCAACAGCAGGTCAGTCCAGCAGAGCAACAGCGGGACAGTCTTCCTTCTTCCACGTCAGCTTTCTACTTGGTAGAGGTTCTTTCTTGATTCCAGGATGATCTAATTTTCTGTTGTCAGGGGTCCTGTACTTATACCCCTAAAGTCTTTGTTCTTTCAGTGCATGTGGGCCCTGAGCCCGGTCTGAACCAGTTCTGGGTGGATCCTGAGCACCTTGTTGTGCTGGCTGCATCTTTCCTTTCAGAGTGAGGGGCAGGGTCCTCAGCCGCCCAGCAGGAGGTGGAGCCAGCATTGTGGCAGGCAGGCACAGCCCTATTCAGCCCAGGTGCTAACTCCGCCCACCACTCAGGTAGCAATTGCTTCATTCAGCCTAGTGCTGACTCATCCAGCCTCTGGGGGAATTCCCCAGCCCCTGTCACTCACAAACCAGACAGTCAATACACAAACAGTCCCAGGCACACAGAAGGGTCAGACAAGAGAACAGCAACTTTCTAAAAGTGCTGTTCTCAAACACAGGATTTAAAAATCACCTTTCCTAAAAGATGTATTATTAAATTCTGAGTTCAGGGATACTAGATACTTATGTCCTATCTTGCTCCTATGGGAAGAAATGCCGTTAACCACTGTAGCCAGCATCCCCCATGTTAACCTATGGAGCAAGATAGCCTTACAATAGTGAAAAACGAAAATGGCTGTAATTCACTACCAGAGCATGTTACCTGCACTAGTACATGCTCTACCTTTCACATACACGGCACCCTGCCCAGGGGGGTACCTTGGGCCTTCCATAGGGGTGACTGATGTGCACGAAAAGGGAAGGGTTAGGCCTGGTCAGCGGGGACGCCGACCAGGAGGACATGGCAGTTCTAAACTGCCCGTAGGCGCTGCAGTGGCAGGCCCGAGACACCATTTTAGAGCTACTCCTGTGGGTGGCACAATCAGTGCTGCAGGCCCACTAGTAGCATTTGTCATCACCGGCCCTGGCACACCCCGTGCACTTTACTAGGGACTTCATGGTGATACAAATATGCCAAACATGTATATCCAATCATGATAACAATTTACATAGAGAGCATATGCACTTTAGCACTGATCAGCAGTGGTAAAGTGCGCAGAGTCCTATTGCCAACAGCCACGGGTCAGGAAAAATAAGGGAGGAAGAAGCAAAAAGTTTGGGGATGACCCTGCAAAAAGGGCCAGTTCCAACACAACCCCCTTCCAGCCTAAAGCCAGGGTAGACCAAACGATACCTCGATGGGATTCCCTGCTTAAGGCGATAGAACACGGAACCTGGCCCAAAAAGCAGGGCAGTCCTGTTCTACGCCGTCCTAAACCCAGTTGTATCACTCTATCCATACTCTCAGGGTCCACCATGCCAATCCATGTGGAACCCTTCACCTCACCTGTGGACACCACCTGTGCAGCACCTAACCTTACTTTCCTCACTGGTGTGTCCCAACAGACCAACAGCAAGCCACAGTGACCACCAACAGTGATCAGGGATGCGACCCAGGCCTCATGCCTCTCATGGCTCTCAAACCCCTGTGGCATCAGAGGATGGGGGCAGTAGCCCCAGGTGCTTGGCACCCTTGGTCCACTCTCTTTCTTGTCAGGTCAGGTCTGACACTCTGGCACTGACTTACCAGTCCCGGACCTTTATCCGGCGGCTGGTTAGGAGGCTGAGGTGGGCTTGCCCACACCTGGTCCTCCTCTTCCTTGGGGCTCCGTACCCTCCCACCTGGAGTGGTACCCCCTTTTAGAATAGTCAGGGCACCTGTGGCAGGTACCCTGCACCATCCACCCACCAGCTCAGGGGTTCTATCCTGCAACTGGTATTCCAGGTCAGGGGGGACACCCCGGACCTGGCCCTCAAACCTAGGCTCCAACGCCCCCAGGTCAGACAACACCTGAACCTGGCTTCCCCACCCAGGGACCAGCCCCTGCGGTGGAACACTCGCCTGGCACGCCAGGACTTCTGGGGACTCACATAGTACCCCCTTGAGGGTGACACACAACTCATGTGTCCTGTGACAGTCTGCCTGGCGCAGATCTCCCGGCCCCTGTCCACCTGACAGTGCGGGAAGATCCCCCAGGACAGAAGTGGTGTCACCATGGTCACTCCTGGGAGACTCAGCCCTTCCGACTGGTCCCTGACCCACTGGTTCACCCACTGGGGACTCCTTCCCCCTCTCACCCCTCAGTCTGGACTTCTGTACCCTCCCAAATGGAGCGGCACTGCCAAACACCAGAACGGATGGAGGCCTGGTTACAGGCACTCCCCGTTCAACAGACACTGGGAGATCCTCCTCAAATGGCCTACAAGTACAGTCTAGGTCCCCATCCTGGTGTTCCCTTAAGGAACCCTCCAGGCCCTGAGACTGGGTTTCGGGCACCATGAGACACACCGTCCCACACTCATTCCTTCTCCACTGAGACCGGACATGAGCCCCTACACCCCTCCCACTACACTGGGACCTAACCGGGCTACACTGAACCTCTTCCACCTCACAGGTCTGGAAGATATCTAAGCCACTCCTGTTGGAATCACTCCCCAATGCCTCCTCAGACTCTCTGGAATTCACCAAGAGGTCTGCCTCCAACGCAAGCTCTCTGGGGTCAGAGAACTCACACTCCACCGGGTGTTGGCATAGCTCTGGAAAACAGGGACTTAAAATATGCTCTCCGTCAAATGAATCACAGAGCCCCCCACAGTTGTTAACCACGCTACCCTTTGCCTCACCCTCCAGTGCCTCACACAAGTACCCCACACCACTCTCCTGAGACTGGCAAGACAGTATCTGACTGTCTCTGTCACACAACCCACACTCTTCTGGCTGGTCTTCACACACACACACCAAGGTTTCTACCACGGGGGAACCCCTCTCCCTGTACCTCTCATCTAGAGTCAGTAGAGTGTCCCTCCCACCACTGGGAATATGGTCCCCCTTGCCAGTCCCCCAATCTACTTCAGGGACACTGCACTCCACTGGAACTACAACATAAACCTGGACCCCCTGGTGTATATCGACCCCCTCCCTCAAGTCAGGCGCCACATCTCTTGGTGTTTGTACCTTTCTCTCGGCACTGGGAACTATAATCTTGCTGCCACCATCTGAGCTGGGCTCCACCTCCAACTCAGCAAAGCTCACTTCTTGAGCTACCCATGTTTCTTCTTCAGCTGAGACCCTCATAGCCTCACGCATCTTGAGCTCCAACTCAAGCTTCCTCATTCTTAATTCATGGGCCAAGGTCAATTTCAATTCCTCCAGGGCACGGGCATGTTTGCTCTCCTCCCCCGCCCTTTCCATTTGCTTCATCTTCATTTCAAGCCTCAACATTTCTAATTTATGATCTCTAGCCCTTTGGTTTTCCACCAACTCCTCTGGGGAAAAACTTTCAGCTGAATGGTTGCTGCTAGCCCTTGAGGCTGCTCCGGACACAGGCAGATCCTGAGGCCTGAAACCATCCCTTTGTGCATCCTCATCCACTTCTGCATCATCTATCTCCCCAGCCTTTTTGGTCTCCCACCAGGCCCTTAAGGCCTCCCGTAGCTCCTCCTTCTTGGAGCGGCGCTTCATGGGGCATCCAAAGTTCCTGCAGAACTTCCTGAGTTGACCTACTTTGTAATCACTTAACATTTCAATATCAAACTCCAGTTCTGCAACATCACTTGCTGGTTTACCATTCTGAGACATGATGCTTGGATTCTTTCAGGGTTACGATCAAAAATAGAACAAAAAAGCTTAACCGTAGTATGCGGTGGCGTAGTGGTCTGCACTCACTAGTGATGTACACCAATTACTGTGGGTCAAGTACAAATACAAGTTCAAATCCCACCGCCTGACCACCAATGTTAGAACTGGGGGTCTCTAGTTGGCAGAGGTAGGTACCACTGTCCAAATAGGGACCCTTGCTTCTAGTCAGGACAAGGAGATAACCCTCTCAGATAACCCCTGCTCGCCCTCAAGGTAGCTTGGCCTGAGCAGTCTAGGCTAACCAGAGGCAATGCGTTAAGTATTTGTACCAACACTCACAGTAACACAGTAAAAACACCACAAACTGATTCCACAACAGTTTAGGAAAATAAAGATATTTATTCTAAACTACACAAGACCAAAACGGCAAAAATCCAACATACAGTTCACGGATATGGTTTCAAAAAGAGTTCTTCAGGTTGTAATCAAAGTTCTTTAGTTGCGATCAAATAATCCACAGATGCGTGAAAAGTTCACAGTTGCGTCACGCTGACTCACAGTACCTTTTGGATGCAACAAAGTTCCACAAGCAGGAAGCTGGTGCAGTGGAAACAAGCGATGCGTTACTCCTGAGACCCTGGGGAGGCGATGCGACAGCCCCGCTGCAGCAGCGGGCGTGCGGCGACGAATCCGATCTGTAAGGGGAGGAAGGCAGCTTGCTTAGATTCCGGTGCGTAGGTTCCGTGGGAAGTCTGTTCTCGCAAAGGCACGATGCGATGATCTCGTAGGGGCTGCGACGATCTCCGAGCGACGATGCGCGGTCCAGCGGTGATCCTCTCTCTCGCAGCTCCTCGATGAGATGTTTCTGCGACGATGTTCGCAGCGACGTGATGCGGTCCGCAAGCAAGCGGCGCGGCAATCTCACCCAGACGACAGGCTCTGCGACGACACTCGCAGCGATGTTCGATTCTCCCGCACCGGTCTGGTGCGTCCCGCAAACGAAGGGTGCGGCGGCTCCGGCAGCGATGTCAGGCGCTGCGCCGATCTCGACCTTCGTAGCGGCGGGAAACTTCTCGCACTGTCGGGGTTGCGCTCCGCAAGCGAGCAATGCGACACTTTTCAGCTTCACAAGTTTCTCAGCTTAGTCTCAAGCTTCCCAGCTCAGGTTCAACTTCTAGAGGCCCCACAACTGGATCAAGCACTCTACGAAGGACAGAACTCTCTCAGCAGAGTTCAGGGAGACTGGGGGTGAAGTCCTTTTGTTCCTGGGACTTCGGAAACAGGGAGCCAGCTCTTCTCAGGCCCTTGGAGATTCCTTCAAGACAGGGGACACAGCTCACAGCAAAGTCCTTCCCCTCTCCTTGACAGCAAAGCAACAGCAGGTCAGTCCAGCAGAGCAACAGCGGGACAGTCTTCCTTCTTCCACGTCAGCTTTCTCCTTGGCAGAGGTTCTTTCTTGATTCCAAGATGATCTAATTTTCTGTTGTCAGGGGTCCTGTACTTATACCCCTAAAGTCTTTGGGGCATATTATCAAGGGGGTTTATCTCCGCTTTTTTGGCTTTAAAAGCCAAGAAAGCGGAGATAAAATTATCTCCCTATTACCAAGCTGTCGCTAACACCAGTTAGAGACAGCTAGTAGGAGATAGCGACCATCTTGGGCCCCACTTTGCATGTCAGTGATATTTATCACTAATGAGATGCAAAGTGGGCGTGCCAAGATGTTAGAGACTGAAAACAGTCGCTAACATCGCTATCTCCTATTACCAACTTTTGGAGATATTCGCGCTAAGCGGGAATATCTCCAAAAGCTAACACCTGCCCTGACCAGTTCTTAGCCATGTTATCCAATGGGAGGTGGATAACATGGCTAAGAGCATTTGCTCGATAATGCATGAATATCGCTGACTTTTCAGCGATATTCATGCATTTCGGCCGTTTTTTATCGCATTTGCGATAAACCTTGTT
Organism: Lissotriton vulgaris; assembly: GCF_964263255.1. Classification (NCBI taxonomy): domain Eukaryota; kingdom Metazoa; phylum Chordata; class Amphibia; order Caudata; family Salamandridae; genus Lissotriton; species Lissotriton vulgaris. Next base: position 1,998,958,999 of record NC_141689.1, read on the forward strand.
AATAGCAAGGTTTATCTGCGATAAAAATCGCCGATGTGCGGCGATAATTTTTGTCTCTAAACAAGTTAGAGACAAAAATTATCGCTAGTTGTTGGTAATATGCCCCTTTGTTCTTTCAGTGCATGTGGGCCCTGAGCCCGGTCTGAACCAGTTCTGGGTGGATCCTGAGCACCTTGTTGTGCTGGCTGCATCTTTCCTTTCAGAGTGAGGGGTAGGGTCCTCAGCCACCCAGCAGGAGGTGGAGCCAGCATTGTGGCAGGCAGGCACAGCCCTATTCAGCCCAGGTGCTAACTCCGCCCACCACTCAGGTAGCAATTGCTTCATTCAGCCTAGTGCTGACTCATCCAGCCTCTGGGGGAATTCCCCAGCCCCTGTCACTCACAAACCAGACAGTCAATACACAAACAGTCCCAGGCACACAGAAGGGTCAGACAAGAGAACAGCAACTTTCTAAAAGTGCTGTTCTCAAACACAGGATTTAAAAACCACCTTTCCTAAAAGATGTATTATTAAATTCTGAGTTCAGGGATACTAGATACTTATGTCCTATCTTGCTCCTATGGAAAGAAATGCCGTTAACCACTGTAGCCAGCATCCCCCATGTTAACCCATGGAGCAAGATAGCCTTACAATAGTGAAAAACGAAAATGGCTGTAATTCACTACCAGAGCATGTTGCCTGCACTAGTACATGCTCTACCTTTCACATACACGGCACCCTGCCCAGGGGGGTACCTTGGTCCTTCCATAGGGGTGACTGATGTGCACGAAAAGGGAAGGGTTAGGCCTGGTCAGCGGGGACGCCGATCAGGAGGACATGGCAGTTCTAAACTGCCCGTAGGCGCTGCAGTGGCAGGCCCGAGACACCATTTTAGAGCTACTCCTGTGGGTGGCACAATCAGTGCTGCAGGCCCACTAGTAGCATTTGTCATCACCGGCCCTGGCACACCCCGTGCACTTTACTAGGGACTTCATGGTGATACAAATATGCCAAACATGTATATCCAATCATGATAACAATTTACATAGAGAGCATATGCACTTTAGCACTGATCAGCAGTGGTAAAGTGCGCAGAGTCCTATTGCCAACAGCCACGGGTCAGGAAAAATAAGGGAGGAAGAAGCAAAAAGTTTGGGGATGACCCTGCAAAAAGGGCCAGTTCCAACAGTCATTTCAATTGAAGATGTGTTGGCTGTAATGGCACTCGTCTACACCACTCCCCTCTATACCTCTCTACTCTACACCACTCCACTCTACACTATGCCAATGCAGTCTACCCCACACAACTTTACTATGTACCAATGTACTATTCACCATTGCACTTTACACCACTCCACATTACTACACTCTATGCAACCCTACTATGAAGTAATCACAGGCAATCCCTTTCCATGAACTACAAGCTGACATTCAGAAACAAACTAAATCAGCAGAAGAAGATGGTTTTATTAGCCTCAACAAGTACCTATTCCTCAACAGTCAGAATCTTTGTACTCCCGTCCTGTATATACCTCCTAAAATTCATAAAAATGCTGAGTCCCCACCAGGCAAACCCATACTATCAGGTTGTGACTCCTCCCTAGAACCCCTTGGGAGTTATGTTGACTTTTTTGTATTAAGGACATAGAATCCTTTACGACTACCTATGTCAAAGATGTAAACAACAAGGAGATTTTTCAATTATAACCAGGGAAATTGGGCGCACACCAGTGTGGCCGCACGGTAGAGAGCACTATCAAGTGATGGGTATAGGCAAAAGGGCGAGCGGTAATCTCACAAGACCGCCCAAATTTGGACCCAGGGGATCCACACAAACAATATAACAGCAATGCCCCTGCACTATACAATGGTGTAACACTTTATAGTAATGACATTAATGGCGAAAGATGATCAGTGAATGTACATCCACATTTCCAAAGTGACTGTAGAGGATCAGTTACTCCAGGTTCAGATACAAGAGTTCCGTAAAAGAAAGAAAATGTTCAGTTCTTGGTGTAAAATAATAGTTTTATTGTTCCTTTGTTAATGCCAACACGTGTTTCATCGCAGGGAACCTACTGCGAATCTTCAGGGCTTCAAAAGAAAGTATGCCAATTTAAATCAGAAAGGTGCGCAACGTCCGTGTCAGGACGCGATTTTAAATAGTAGAACCATGTGGAGAAGAAGAATGTAGCACGCTGCCCGCGTGTTCGCGGAATCTTGTTCGGTTTTATGTGTGTCTATAACCGGGAGGAGTAGACAATAATACGCAGGGTCTCTTAAGTCAGGACATGCGTTCAATGCAGGCGGGTACACCTTCTTGGTCTTTGACTCCCTCTTGTGTTTCCCGGTGCCGTTTTCCGAGGACGGTCGGCACCGGGAAACACAAGAGGGAGTCAAAGACCAAGAAGGTGTACCCGCCTGCATTGAACGCATTTCTTTTGAAGCCCTGAAGATTCGCAGTAGGTTCCCTGCGATGAAACACGTGTTGGCATTAACAAAGGAACAATAAAACTATTATTTTACACCAAGAACTGAACATTTTCTTTCTTTTACGGAACTCTTGTATCTGAACCTGGAGTAACTGATCCTCTACAGTCACTTTGGAAATGTGGATGTACATTCACTGATCATCTTTCGCCATTAATGTCATTACTATAAAGTGTTACACCATTGTATAGTGCAGGGGCATTGCTGTTATAACCTATGTCAAAGATACCACTCATTCCATCAATCTCATTGAGACAAAATCTTTTGACCCAGAGAATTACATTTTGGTGACACCCGGGGCTATATTATCAAGAAAGGGCGATACATTATCGCCGCTTTTATCGGCAGGAAACTGCCGATAAAGCGGCGATAATAGGCTTGATAATAGGCCCTTGTGAATTCCCATAGAAGCCCAGTTTCTGGTGTTAACCTGGGCTTCTATGGGAATTCACAAGGGCCTATTATCAAGCCCATTATCGCCGCTTTATCAGCAGTTTCCTGCCGATAAAAGCGGTGATAATATATCGCCCTTTCTTGATAATATGGCCCTAGATATTGAATAATTGTACACCAACCTACTCCAGATGTAACAAGGGACTAGTTCCAGCAGTAGTCCCCACCAATTTCATTATCTCCTTACTCCAAATTGCCCTTACAAGAAACTACTTTCTGTTTGAGGGAAAATAGTACAGGCAATAGAAGTGTACTTCCATGTGAGCAGTTTTCGCCCTTAATGTTGTCACCCTGTTCGTTGATGCCATAGAGAAAAAGTACTTTCTTAATGCCTGCAATCCTTTTCTTGAAACAATACATACCTGGAAACGGTGTATGGTGTATGTTTTTTTTTATTTGGCTTGGCAATTAACAAGAATTTATACTCTTCTGTGAATGGCTCAATTCATGTAAACTTGACCTCAGATTCACCCAACAGCACAGTAATACCAGTATTGACTACTTGCAAGTGACAGTCTAAGAAGAAGACAAGCTAATTTACACCATGCTGTTCCGTAAACCAATGGAGAGGAATACACTACTTCAATACTCCAGCTCACACCATAGGGCACTCAGAGATGGCCTCCCCTATGGTAAATTTATATGCATTTGAAGAATTTGCAAACTGAAGGAAGATTTTTTCACAGAATCAGAGACCCTTTCTAATAACCTATTAAAAGAGATTGCCTCAGATGCCTGATTAAATGCTCTCTCAAGTGTGCCTGGTGTGCACATTGGGAAGTACTTCCACAACTAACAGACAGAGCACCACTCAATAGAATAACATGTGTCACAACCTTCTGCCCTATCACAAATAAATTGACTTAAAATATTAAAAAGCACTGGAATGTGCTCTCTACTTCTAATTTCGCTTTAGATGCACCACTTTCTGCATTCAACAGGAGATACAACATTAAGGATCACCTTGTGAGGGCACACAATCCTAGACTAAAAGACAATGCTATGTATCCCCTCTTGGGCCTGCCCTCCATCTTAAGGCACTATAAATGCGGTTCCTGCACAACAAGCAATCAGACTACGTACACAAAAACCTTCCCTCTGGACACTATTTACGGAACTCTCAATTTCTCTACAAACTGTACTTCTAACTATGTTGTATATTGTATGTGTTGCCATTGCCATTTGGTCTACATTGGGCAAACCACCCAAAAAATAAAAAACTGGTTTTCCCAACACAACAGCAGGATCCGTTGCAAAATAACAACAGCGCCCTTGGTGGAACATTTGCTTGATTAAGCTCATGATGAGAATGACTTAACCTGGCAAGTGGTTGGCATCATGGTACCACAACCAAGAGGCAGCAACAACACAAATCAACTAAATCGCTTGGAATGCAAATCGATCTTTTTGTGTGACTCCGTTACAAAAGGCCTTGATACACAAGAAGAATGGAACAGTATCATGTAAATGCATTTTCCACCATGAGTTTCAGAGCTCTTCTAATTTTAGAGAGTCCCTATGCCCGTTCATTGTCACATTTTGGCATCAAAATACAAAACTGCCATTAGATCTGGGAATTTTTTATTTAAATGTTTGAGCCATGTTAGCAATGTTTCGTATTTCCTCCCTTATTTATTTATCTATCATCTTTTGTTTAGTACAGTGGATTGTTGTAGAAACGTGGAGTCATAAGTAATAGTGTATAGGTATGGATGGTTATGTTTGTCACTGTTATTAATGTCTTCTAACAGTCATTTCTCTTTTTTCACTGCCTTTTGCATCATTCCTTGTGCGGGTCCCCATACTGCTGAGGCCTGATCTTTATCTCTCTTTTGCAAGCAGACCTATTCGTGTGTGCCTTGCGTCAATTACTTCTGACCACGGTCAGTGTACCAGTCTTTTCTCAGTGCGTAATCACGATGACACGCTCTTGTGCCTGAACTAATGAGCTCGAGAGCTGCTGCACTCTGGGACGCCAGACCCCATCAACTGGTGTTCAGGACAGCAACCCTGCCTGCCTTCATGCTTGGTCTCACTGGTGTGCTAGCCAGTTTGTAGGTCTAGGCTGGCGATATGCGCTGCTCTCGGCATTCGAGAGCTTCTTGAATCAATACGGTTGAGGAAGGGGACTTGAAGCCCCGACCCTTCTTCCCATTGGCTAGCGTCATATTTCAGGCTAAATGCTAGCTTTCTATTTGTAAAGGAGGCTTCTTAGTCCCTCCTGGTTACCACCCTGTCCAGTTTTAGCCCCACCCACCTAGACTGGAGGCTTTACTGGCGGCGTGAAACTCTCCCCTTCATTTCTCAGTGTATGCACTTTTTTTTCAGAAAGCGTCTGCCCTTCTGCAATGGCAAAAGCATGTTTTTAAAGTCTTTGCTTGCAAGCTTCTGAGGACCGGTTTCTGACATTTCAGCCATCTTCAGCCCGGCTTGCTTGAATCCAGTGTGAGTGTTTGTTTCCGGTCCAGGGAAGACAGGGCTTGGCAGTTCGGGCTGGACTGTTCCCATGAGGCACAGGGTCAGACTGATTTGCATATAGCCATGTCTGAACTGGGGTGGCAGAGTGGGCTAAAGAACGGTGATGGATTAAACCCAGATCTTTTGACTGGGTGTGAGTGTTTGATTGATTCAGTTGCTCCGTCCATCACCACCCCCTTTTGTACCGCTTTTGGCCGGTTTAAGACATTTGACATAGCCTAATAAACAAAGAACAGGGGTGCATGGAACTTGCTCCCAAAATGCGGACACCTGCCCACACTGCCAGGTCACATGCATTAAATCTGCATCTGCCATTCCACACCTCACACAGTTGGCATTCTCACGAAGACCATATTTAAAAAGCTGCAGCAGGGTGTAATATAGTTGGTGCAGGTACTTAAAATGGATAATCCTCAGGTTACAATTCACTGTCAATCCCCCCGAGGAGCGCAACACACATTCCACTCATCAGGGGTGATGGTGCCACCAAGAGCCGTCTGCCATCTCACAAACGAGGGGGACTCATGCTGGCTACACTCGCACATGGATGCATTGTACAGTCTAGTGATGAGACCCTGTCACTCAGCACTTGCCAGCATCGCCTGTAAAGCTCATAGAGTGGTAGGCTCAGCCGGAAAGTCCGGATACACAGCTCTGATGGCCTGGCGCACACATACATACGTAAATCCAAACATTAAACCCCCTATTCACACCTTTCTGTACCTCCTGCAGAGATTTAAAGTTGCCCTTCTCGTAGAGATCTCCAAGCCGTGTAATCCCTACCTTAGCCAAAGCTCCTAGGGCCTTAGGTTCGCGTGCAACCGATATTTCCAGATGAGAGGCCGGAGGCAGCGATGGGGCATATAGATAGGGCAGCTGCGCCCTTTCCGACAACTGTCGCCAGGCCCATCCGTGCAAAGCACCGGATTGATCTCCGACCGGGGGCCACCCGCGCCGCCAGAGAGAGTTGCCGCCTAAATCGGCAATGGGAGAGCCGCATCAGCCTCTATGGCCACATGGGGTTGATAGCGCGGAGGAAAGTGCCAGTAGTGGGCAAACTGAGCCTGAGCGCAGAGATAAAATAACCGAAAATCTGGGGCCTCAAAACCTCCTCGCTCATACGGCTGCACCAGTACTTCCCATTTACACCTTGACCGTTTCCACCCCAGACGAATGACGTCAGCAAAGACTGAAGATTCTTAAAAAAAACTATGTTCAAATTGATCGGGATTGTTGATGAAGAAATATAGCAAGTTGGAGAGAAAGGTCATTTTTACAACTGCAATTCTATCCGCAAGCAAAAGGGGCAGGTGAGCCCATAGCTCCACTTTTTCTGAAAGACTAGTAATCGCTCGCCCATAGTTCTCAGACACCACAATTTCCGGATCCCTATGGATCCACCCCCCAAATATTTTACAGGAGCAGATGTCCAAATCAGTGGGAACTCCAGTGCAATCTCCTTCGTAAGTGCCGTAAGGGGGAAGACTACCGACTTCGACCAGTTGATCCCCAGCCCTGAAAAACGTTCAAATCTAATATACTCCCAGGATCACGGACATATGGAAGCATATCGTCCGCGTATAGCGAAACTATCAATGGTCGTTGATGAAATTGTAACGCTGCTTCAACATGCAACTGCCGAATCTTGCAGGCGAGAGGCTCGAGTGCAAGCGAGAACAACATGGGCGACAGTGAGCACCCCTGACGCGTGCCACCCCCAATTGGGATCGTCGAAGACAACCACCCATTCACACTCACTCTAGCAGCTGGTTCTTCATAGAGTACCCGAATCCATTTTTAAAAAAAAGGAGGAAAGCCCATCCGAAGCAATACCGTAAACATATAGGACCATTGGAGAGAGTCAAAAGCTTTAGCCGCATCTAACAGCACAGCAACGGCTTGCGCGTCAGGATCGAAATAATGGAGCTTTGAGAAAATAGTTCGGAGATTGTGCTCAGTGGAGCGTGCCGTGACAAAGCCAGACAGGTCAGGTAGGACCAGTAAGGGAACCAGCGGCTGCATCTGGGTTAGGATCATTTTTGCAGGGATTTTGGTATCCATGTTTATGATTGAGAGAGGCCTATATGATTCACAATTCATCGGGGATTTATCAGGTTTTAACAGAGTCACTAATAATGCCTCCCTAAGAGACGGTGGCAACTTCCCAGTATCATAAGCTTCAGCAAAAACTTCCAGTAGGCGCGGGGCCAATTCAGATGCATATGCCTTATTAAACTTGCTAGGGTTCCCATCCAAGCCCGCTGCTCTGCAGGTAGGCAAAGCCATTATAGCCATCTTAACATCGTCATCATCGAATGGTAACACCAAATATTCCTGATGCGTGTTAGAGAGCCAACCTAAAGCCACATCATCTAAGTACGCGCCTATCTCCTCTGCCGCCAAATCATGCTTGGTAGCGTATAAGCGGGTGTAGAACTGAACAAAGGTATCGCTAATGCCAGAGACAGAGTAATGTGTCGCCCCCTCAGAATCTCTCAATTCCTTAATATAATCTTGGGACCGAGGTGCAGCCAATTTCTGCGCTAGGGATCTACTTGGACGGCCCCCCTCCCCATAATAGCGCGCTATCTTTCAGCGAGTACAGTGCAGGATTTCCTGGTCAACCGTTTCATTGTGCTCAGTTATAAGAGACCGCATAGCTGCCAGCGTAGCTGTTGTGGGACTAAGCTCATATTGACGTTCAAGCGCAGAGATATCGGAGGCCAGCTTTGCGATTCGACGCCGGATATCACACCTGCACACCCCCCCTGATAGTAGCCTTAAAGCTTCCCAAAGCACAACAGTACCTTTGTTTTCTCTAAAAAAAGTTCCCTATCGCTTCAGTAACAGTTTGCTTAAAAACCAGATCCGCCAACTCCGATGGTTGAAGGCGCCATGAGTACGGCGGACCCTCACATGTGGGAATAATTAGATCCAGGTTTACCGGAGAATGGTCCGACAGCATACGTGCCTCGTGTCTCACACCCATCACCCACGAGCAAGCAGAATCAGATAGTAACCAAAAATCCAGCCGGGACCAGGACCCATTTTATTTGATTTATTTTGAGATTTATAGAGCGCCTGGTGACCCGAGGGCATCCCCGCGCTATAAGAATGTAAAATCCAGGACAGGCGGAAACCAGGAACTATTTGGGGAAGAGGAGGGTTTTGAGTTTTTTGCGGAAAAGTGCGTGGCTAGGTTCCAGGCGCAGCAGGCGAGGAAGAGCGTTCCATTTAGAGGCGGCCTTGACCGAGAAGCGGCGGCCACCGGTATGCGACTTCTTGAATCTTGGGACTGTGGCCAGATGTTCGTTGTCCGAGCGAAGGTTTCTGTGGGCTTTATAAGGTGTAATCATATCTTTGAGGGCGGCAGGTCCAGCCCCATTGATGAGTTTGTGCGTGATGCACATGGCCTTAAACTCCACTCGCTGGCGGACCGGAAGCCAGTGCAGAGATTTAAGGGCCGGTGTGGTCGGGGCTCTGGGAGGAAGGTTGAGAATGAGTCTCGCCGCGGCGTTTTGTGCATGCTGGAGTTTGGCCAGGGTGGTTTCAGGAGCGCCGAGGTATGCGGCGTTGCCGTAGTCCAGACGTGCTAGTATGAGCCCTTGAACTAGAAGTTTCCTGGACAGGGGGGGCAGGAGGGGGAGGATCTTGCGAATTGAACGGAGAAGGCCAAAGCAGGTCCCCGCGGTCTTGACTGCCTGGGTCTTCAAGGAGAGGTCCTGTTCCAACCAGAAGCCCAGTGTTTTAATTTCTGTCTTAGGCGTAGGGATGTCACCGAAGGAATCCGGCCAGACTGAAGGAGGGACGGAGGACCATTTGTTGCCCAGAAGCATGATTTCTGTTTTTGTCCCGTTCAGCTTCAGCGAGGATTCGCACATCCAGGTATGTATGTCTTGCAGGCAGTTAAGTAGGATTCCAGGGTTATTGTCCAGCTGGGAAAGAGAGACGACGAGTTGGGTGTCGTCGGCATAATTGACTATTTTTATCCCATAGGGGGTAACCACATCCTCTAACGGGGCCATGTAGACATTAAACAGGGTGGGACTAAGCGAGGACCCCTGGGGCACACCACATGTGAGCGGAAGGGGGTCTGAGCGGGAGTTGCCGTCCCACACCTGAAATGAGCGACCCGAGAGGAAGGATTTGATCCAAGCATGTGCGGTTCCCACAATTCCTGCCTTGGCCAGGCGATGGAGGAGGACACGGTGGTCCACCGTGTCGAATGCGGCACTGAGGTCCAGGAGGATCACTGCCACTGATCCTCCTGAATCCAGGATACACCTAGCCTCCTCGATGACGGAGAGGAGTGCGGTGTCTGTGCCGTGGCCCGGCCGGAATCCAGTTTGTGACTGACGTAGAATTTTATTCGTCTCGAGGAATTGGGAGAGCTTGACAACTGCGCTCTTCCATGAGGAGGGCACTGTGCCTTGGGCAAGAGATGTGTTAATCAGATCCCTAATGGTAGGTGAAGTACTGGGAGAAACGGTTTTTAAGAATCTGACGGGTGCCGGGTCCAGGGGGGATCCACTTCTTATTTTGGCCAGCGTGGTGGTGACCTCATCGAGGGAGACTCCTCTAAAGGAGGACAGCCGCGGGCTGGTGGAGCAGGCGTCTGAATCAACCGGGATGGGGGGCTGATTGGGGGAAGGGACTCCAAGATCCGCGTGATTTTGGAATCGAAGTATGAGGCTAAGTCCTTGCATCTGTCCGGAGGGGGAAGAGAGGCAGCGGGAGCTGAAGGGATGTTGAGCAATTCCTTGACTATCAGGAAGGATTCTTTGGCCGAGTTGGCCGCATTTTTAATTCTGTTGTCGTAGAAGGTGGTCTTGGCTAGTTTAATGGCCGATTTGTAGCGTCTTACCGCTATGTTATAGGTGTCTTTATGACTATGTAGCCAGTCTTTCCTCCACAGTCTTTCCGCTTTTTTGCATTCTTTGCGGAGGTCTCGGAGTTCCGGGGTGTACCACAGGGCATGGCCCATTGTCCTATCTTTGATCTCCCGACTTTTTATGGGAATGAGGCTATCGAGGGAGGAGGAGAGCCAGCCTCTTACTTGGGTGTCAGCCTCGGACGGGTCAGCCGCAAGGCTCGGGGTAGAAGAGTCCAGAGCTATGGACCAGCCCACCGCAGAGAGTTTGGCCCACGATCTATCTTTAGTAAAGATGGGGGCTTTATGGGGTTTCTTGATGGCCCCAGGAATGTGGAAAGTGATCACAAAATGGTCCGTCCATGGAAGTGGTTGGGAGTTAATAAATTGGAGGGAGGGGATGTTCGAAAACACTGGGTCGAGAAGGTGCCCTTTAACATGTGTTGGACCGGTGTTGGCAAGGAGAAGGCCATGAGAAGCCAGGTCGCAGATAAGATCGGCAGCACCTGTGTCCAGCGGGTCGTCAAAGTGTATGTTGAGGTCACCTGTTATGAGGAAGTTTGATGACAAGTGGGCTGAAGAGGAGACAATTTCCAAGAGGGATGCTGCAAAGGGGGCGAAGTGGCCGGGAGGCCGGTACACCAGAAGGCCTGACAGGGAGCTGATCGGAGTAAGCTGAAAAGTGAAGAGACAGCTCTCTGATTCCGGGGTTGCCATCGTGTTAATGCGGCAGGCGAGGTGGTCCCTGAAAATGATGGCAATACCACATCCTCTACCTAAAGGGCGTGGTTGGGACAAGATGAGAAAGCCAGGGGGGAGAGCCAGTACCATATCGGAGTTGGAGTGCTCAGTGATCCAGGTTTCTGTCAAGAAGAGTATGTCCAAGTTTAGGTCGACCATAAGATGATTAATATGCAGGGCATGCTTCGGGAGCGATCTGCAATTAAGTGTCGCCATTTTGAGGACAGGCGGTGGGACCGGGGATTTAGGGAGGAGTAGCTTCGTCGGTTTGCAATTGATGCAGCTGAAGTAGGGAATGTTCGGGTCTTGCGGAGCGTGGCATGCGCTGGTTATTCTAGGTCTAAGGCTAAGTAGCTCTCTACGAGAGTAGCTTACCATTGTAGTTGGAGGGACAGGCATAGAGTCTGGTCCTGGGCCCGATCGTGCGCGGACGGGCGCAGACGGGCTTGCCTTAGGCGCTCCCGCTGCGCTCGTCCGCTGCGCGTCCTGTGGTTGCACATCTTTATGGGTAGGAAAGGGGGCGGGTGGGCGTGGCCTCAATGTGGGCGTGGCCTCAATTCCTCGCCGACAATGGCGGTCTAATGTTTGTTTTGGGTTTGGTCGGTGCAGCGAAGGAGTCGCTGTTCAGGCGAGTCTCGAGCTCGCTGCAGGAGGTGTCAGCCGGGTGAGTGCCCAGTTAAAAATACAAGAAAATAGGAGTGACACAAGAGAAATACAATTTTTTTTAAAAAGCGGACGTCTCCCGGCTTCCGCCTCAGGAGATTAGAGGTTCTGATAAGTTGGCTCTGATGACAGCGCTTTAGTACTGTGGCGGGTGGGCGTGGCCTCAATGTGGGCGTGGCCTCAATTCCTCGCCGACAATGGCGGTCTAATGTTTTTTTGGGTTTGGTCGGTGCAGCGAAGGAGTCGCTGTTCAGGCGAGTCTCGAGCTCGCTGCAGGAGGTGTCAGCCGGGTGAGTGCCCAGTTAAAAATACAAGAAAATAGGAGTGACACAAGAGAAATACAATTTTTTTTAAAAAGCGGACGTCTCCCGGCTTCCGCCTCATGCACCGACCCATGCACCGAAGATACAAACGTACTCTACTGACCATCCGGATTCCTGCACCTCCATACATCATACAAATTACCAGCTTCACATTTTCCCTGTAATGCCTCTGCTGCCTTTTTCGATCGATCTGCACCGCTAGCTGTTTTATCCAATGCGACATCCAGATATACATTAAAATCACCACCCCATATAAGCGCTGCAGAGGGGTATACAACTATTCTACGCCACATATCAGCATAAAAGGAGGGGTCAGGGTATCTTGATGTTTAATAACAGATATGTATTGTTGCCTAACAGTACACATTTTATTGACTTCAGCAGGATGAAAGGCTGATTGGACCCACAGGGATATTTACTTGTGCTCATGAAGTCAAACACAGGCCCCTACAATGGACGTATTAGTCCACTAAGCCACCAGACCAAGCATAGTTGAAACAGACCAGGACGATTAAAATGTTGATACAAAAAGTAAAAATCAATAACAATTGGGATTACAAAATAAAAAGAAGAATAGAAGAATAAAAATATCTAAAAGGATAAAGTAAAGGAAAGGAAGAATAAAAGCATTTGTACCTAAAGTATTGACCCATCAGACCTGGCTCTAAATTACACTTTTTTCAGATAGGTGTGCATATATGATCAGGCAAAAGGGCATCATCCAGACTGCAATAGAGCCAACGGCTGAAACTGGCTATATTTACTCATGCTGAATTTTGTGGTGGGCAGAAGCAAAATGTGAATGACAGTTAAACAGACCAAGGGTTAAAGAGGACTTACCTAAAGCCCTTCTTACGTGTGAATATGTGCATTATTTATTAATCTTTTTGACTTGTAAGTGACTGGCACAACTGCTTAAACTGTATCAAGTCCAGACCTAATAATGGCTGTCACGCATGGTGCATATAGTTGAAAATTATATTTTGCAAATAGTAACTGAAAGTAATGTAGGTAATCATTCTTATCCAAAATGGCCCTATTGCTTGTTTAAGCTATTTTCCAACAATTTTCATATACTGAAGCCAAGTTTTGGGGTGCTTAACATATAACTACATGCCTTACCAATCATGATTCTGTGCATAGTGGATGGTATAGGAATCGTGGGCAGGTGATGAATGGAAATGTTGTCTAGTACTGTATTTAGTGAGGATGTTCTCAGAGTTCTTCTTAAACACTGATGAAATATGTACAAATCTAGCAAGTGGGAAGAGACATGAGTGGGCTAAGAGTTTCATATAATTCAACGTCATCAATGCGAATAAATGTGCCATCTCAGAGCAACGCTGACTGGGCTGTGCTTTCATTTCAAATTCAAAATTAGCCACATCTTAAACGTTTATTTTAACAAGTAGGTTGCTTCTTTTACATTTCCACCACAACTACACCACATTTGACAAAGGCAATACTGAAGAAATAATGTTTTTTAACAATGGGTCGCTCAAAAAATGAACTTGGGATGAACAGTAATGCTGTTGTTACCTAGGGGTATATGTGATACGTACCCACGCCCATTAATGTGTTGAAGGTGGAACATTTGGCAGCATTTGTGCATTTGTCATTTTGATAGTTTCAGTGTGTCTTCCCTTTTGTCATGTTGGTATGGGAGAAATGTACCAAACCTGCATTTGCACCCTTTACCCTCATGGAGGAGGAGTAGATGTTAGCTTTGACTGTAGGTCCTTCCATGTTCCCGGTGAAAGAGACCCCCGTATTGATATCTCTACAGGTGGTGAAAAAGGTGTCATCTCTACTTATCATACTTGCCAAGATGATGTTCCATCAGATGATGCAATATGCATGTGTGTATCACTGTGCACATTTGTTGCACCTATCAAGTTGTTGTTTACATCTATTCCCGTGTACATGCTGATGGAGACATTTACATCTACGTCCGTGCATTTGTCAAGATAAAGCAGTAGAAACAGAGACTAATATTAATCAAAGTTATATATAGGTGAAGTATGAGCAGGTTTATCTGTACCTTCATGCCATGCTATGTTGGCGAAGGAAAAGAGAATAGTGTCTGTTCTTTTGCACATTACCGTAGTGGTATCATTTTGACTTCCTAGGTTAGGAGGAGATTGCACCTTGCTGTGGTGGTGTAGTGTAGACAGATTGTATCCGTTCACATTGTTGTGCCATATTGGTGGAACAGATTATATCTGTGCTTGTATCTTGCCTTGTTGGTGGGATAGAAGCAGATTATATATTGTCATGCTTTTCCAGGATTTTGGTGTTGGTGCAGATTATATCTGTATGCTCGTGCATTGCAAGGGTGCTGGAATTGGTGCAGATGAGCAGGCTGCATTTTCCCCTGTGCCTAACTCAGTTGATGTAGAATAAGCAGATTGTGTCTGCATCTCTTCACCTTGACACACTAATGAGATTGTAGCATATTGTATCTGACCTTCTGGGCTAGTCATGTTGAGTGAGGAGGAGAGGATGTTATCGATTCCTCTTGGCCTAGCTATGTTAATGCAGTATGAGTAGATTGTATCTATACTTCTCCATCTAACTATATTGATGGAGTACTAGTCGTTTGTATCTATCCGTCTATGTCAAGCCATGCCTTTGGAGTGTGAGTGGGTTGTAACTGCTCTTCTAGGACAAGTCATGCTGTTTGAATATGAATGGATTGTATCTGCTCGTCTGGGACAAGTAATGTTTGAATATGAGTGTTGTTGGGGTATGGGTGGATGGTATACGCTCTTCTGTGACAAGCTGTCTTGTTGGAGTATGAGTGCATTGCATCTACTCTTCTAGGACAAGCCACGTTGGGGGGGCACGAGCAGACTTCATATGCACCTCTTGGTCAAGCCTTCCTTGTGCAGTATCAGCCGTGGTCGGTAGTAGGAGTTCCTGCAGGGGGAGAGGGAGGGGCAGGGTGGGGGGTAGTAATGTATGGATTATGGAGTTTAACAGGTAAGTAAACATATAAATAAATAAAGAAAAGAAATTTTGTTGCGTGCACTGCATCACCAAATGCGATGCAGTGCACGCAACAACATGTTTACTTACCTGTTAAACTCCATAATCCATACATTACTACCCCCCACCCTGCCCCACCCCCTCCCCACGTCACCGCCCTGCAGGAACTCCTACTACCGACCGCGGCTGTGCAGTATTAGCAGATTGCATCTACAGTCCTCTTATTTGTAATGGTGCTGGTTGATATGAGGATAGATCTATTTATTTCCCTTACACTTTTGGGCATGTGAATTTAGCATATGTGTGGGAATGTATGCTTTGCAGATGGGAAGGTAATACATAGGCGTGTGCCTCTATAGGTGCCATGCACTTATCATAAGAAACTCATGGAGGGTCATTCACTTATTTATTTATTTATTTATTTATAGTCTTATAGCGCGCGTGAATCAGCCCCGAAGGGGTATCTCCGCGCGTGGCTTCTGAGTGAGTTAAACAAACTATAGGTAAGGGGAGGCAGAGGGAGGCTAAATTAATCTTGTGTGAATAAGTAGGTTTTTAATTTCTTCCTGAAGTTGAGGAGGTTGGCAGTTTGTCTTAGCTGTGGGGGGAGGGAATTCCACAGCAATGGACCTTTAAGGGAGGGGGCTCGGCCACCCTGTCTCGCTCTTTTTACTTTAGGTACATATAGCAGCATAGTGTTGCTGGAGCGTAGAGTGCGTCCGGGAGAGTAGGGAAAGAAGATATCTTTCAGATATTTGGGACCAGACCCATAGATGCATTTGTGCATGATGCAGCAGAGTTTAAAATGTATCCGCTGTTGTACTGGGAGCCAGTGAAGGTGGGAAAGGAGGGGACGGGAGGGGGTACGGGGAGGGGCATTCAGGATAAGTCTTGCCGCGGTGTTCTGTACCACCTGCAGTCTGCGCAGTTGTTCCTGGTTGGCGGAAATGAGTAGACTATTGCAATAGTCCACCCGTCCGAGGACTAGTGCCTGAACCAGCGTTTTCCTATGGGTGTTTGGTAGGAAAGGGAAGATCCGCCGTAAAAGACCAATTGTACTGAAACACGTTCCCGTGACCTGGCTGACGTGATCTTTCATAATCAGAGTTTGGTCTAGGCGTACCCCCAGATTTTTGATGGTTTGTTTGGGCGCTGGGACAGGTCCAAGCTCAGGTGGCCACCATTCCGGGGACCAGAGCAGGGTGGCCCCTCCAAACAACATGACCTCCGTTTTGGTCACGTTGCATTGGAGGAAGTTCTGGGCCATCCAACCTGCCACCGCTCTCGTGCCGTCTTGGAAAGATTGCATTACTGCAGGTGTAATGGTTTGAAAAGGGAACAGCAGCTGAGTATCGTCAGCGTAAGAGATAGGTGAGAACCCGTGAGATCTGATAATCTCTGCCAGGGGGCCACATATACGTTGAATAACGTGGGGCTCAGACATGAGCCCTGTGGCACCCCCTTGGTAAGCTTCCTGCAGACAGATTTATGGGTGCCTAATTTGACACCTTGTTGTCTGTCTTCAAGAAAGCTTTCCAGCCACGCAAGAGCGGTCCCCTCTACTCCAACTCCCTTCAGACGGCCGAGAAGAATTTTGTGCGACACCGTGTCGAAGGCAGCGGACAAATCCAATAGCACCAGAATCACTGAGCTCCCTCTGTCAAGTGACATTCTGATGTTATCTGTCACTGACAGAAGGGCTGATTCGGTGCTATGGTTGGGCCTAAAACCAGATTGCGAGTGGTCTAGGCCGCCCGCTGCCTCGATGTAATTGGACAGGTGTGCTTTGACATGTTTCTCGGCCATCTTGCTGTAGTAAGGTAGAAGGGAGATAGGACGGAGGTTGGAAAGCTCCGTCCATGGGAGAGCCGCATTCCTGTGGATAGGGTTCACCACTGCTCTTTTCCATTCAGTTGGTACTTTTCCCTCTTTAAGAGACTGGTTGATAATATCCTGAATGTAGGGGGCTAACAGGGTACGAAGGGGGGTTAAGGTTTTAACAGGAATAAGGTCATCCGGAGATCCAGATTTAACTTGGGTCCTTATTGTATCAAGCTCTTCGGTGTTAATAGGAGGGAATGTAGTTAAAGTAAGGTTGGTATTTTCATTGGGGGAGGAGACATTTAGGGAGTCACCATTTGGTTGGGATGTTAAGATTTTTCCATAAATGGATTCTATTTTGTTTTCAAAGTAAGATGACACTTCTTCACATAGACTTTGTGAGAAGTCATCTGGACATATACATGCCGTAGGTTTTACAAAGGTTTCAAGAATCCTGTACAGTTCTCTGGGAGAATTATCGGCTTCCATGAGCTGTTGGGCAATGTTATTTTTACGGGCAGCCTTGATATGTTTATAGTAATTAGCTTGGGCTGCACGATGTGCCTTTTTATTATCCTCAGAGTGTGATTTCCTCCATCTCTTCTCTATCCTTCTACATTCTTGCTTCTCTTTCCTTAGAGCCTCGGTATACCATTTTTCCTGTTTAGCCACAGGAAACTAAATGTTTTCAAGGGGGCAATTTTATCAATGGCTGCCGTCAGAGTTTGCTGAAGCATAATTAACTTTTGTTCTACTTCGTCGGTGTCTCTAATCTCGGGTTTTTCCCATGCTTTTTCTAGCGCATCCAGTGAGAGTTTGTGCCACTGTCTACGTGTAGTGGAGGGAAGGGAGTTTTTTGGGGGACCTTTATTAACTTTAAAAATAGTAAATTGTAATAAAAAATGATCTGACCAGTAGACTTGAATAGGTTTATGACACCGTATATTGTCGAAGTTGGTATATATCAGGTCAATGCAATGTCCACCTTCATGGGTGGGATCCTGATTCTTTTGTGTAAGACCGATGTTTGTCATATCAGTCGACAAACTTTTAGTCCCTGTGGATTCACATTGGTCAGTGTGGATATTAAAATCTCCAAGGAGAAGGAAATCTTCATTGGCCCGCATATAAGGGCCAAGCATCTCTAAAAGAGATGTGGAGAAACTCGGGCATGGAAGAGGTGGTCGGTAAACAAGTGCACCTTTGCTAGTCTTTCTGTTGGGGAAGGTGATTCTGAAAACCATTGTTTCCATATCTCTGCAACATTGTTTATCTAAAATGTCAAATTTAATAAACTCTTTATAAATTATAGCGATGCCACCGCCAGTTTTATCGGGGCGATCAGAGTGGTGAAGTTTGTACCCCATAGGTACTCCCAAAGTGATGGCAGATACCGTATGGGGTTTTAACCAAGTTTCAGTAATGAAACATAGATCTGGGGACAGGGAGTGTAATAGGTCCCAGATCTCAGTTTGGTGTTTAGGCATCGAACGAACATTCATAAGGATGCATTGTAGATCATTAAATGATTTACAAGGGTCGTGAAGGTTATTAAAATGCATTGAGGTATAATGACATTTGTTACACGAGAACGGGCCATCGAAACAGGGTCTATTATCCTCTGCATAACACGGAGCGGAAAGTTGCCTCAGTGATGTCAGGAATCTAGAATCATACCTGATATGTTTGGAAGCGCCGAGAGGCTGCATGATGTTAAAATACCGCCCCGTCGCCTCGTCCTGTCGCGGACGGGCGCAGACGGGCAGCTCTTTGGCTGGTCTTCGGCTGTAATGAGGCTGCGCGCAATCGCTGCGCGCTTCCTGTGAGGCGATGGCTAAATAGCCCCCAGTTGAGCACTAGAGCGCTGACGGCTCCCGGAAGTGCCTGGCCCTCACCTGTCCGCCCTCCGCACAACGGTAATGAATTACCGAGTCGGACCGAGGCGGGCAGGCACAGGAATCGAGACCAGCACTCCGGATAAGTTTTAAAACAGTATTAAACAATTACGTGCAGCACACTCGCTAAAATCGTACACAAGGAATTTTAAAAAAGAGATGTTTAAAAAGCGCTATTATTTCTGCAACGCTCTTCCAATTACACTATAATTTTACCAGCTCATCCAGTAGCCAGCAAGCGGAGTATGGACACTGCCACTGTCTTCCCCCGCTTGCATATCTTCAGTACAGAAAGTCAACATCTGGCTTCTTGCTTGCAATCCGATAGTCTCTATTATTCTACATTACTGCTAAAAGGCTCACAAGGCAGACAGAGCTTAATTTGAGGCAGTGATTGCAGGTGGAGCCCACTGGCACTTATTATTGGGGACCTGCACTTATTTTTCCTCATTGGACTCACCCAGAGCAAGAATAATAAAAACAAAGAAAGGGGAATGAAGGAGGAAGAGAAATACAGAAAAACGATGATAAAGGAACATAAAGTAATGAA
This sequence comes from Lissotriton vulgaris, assembly GCF_964263255.1. Taxonomy (NCBI): domain Eukaryota; kingdom Metazoa; phylum Chordata; class Amphibia; order Caudata; family Salamandridae; genus Lissotriton; species Lissotriton vulgaris. Next base: position 1,998,978,250 of record NC_141689.1, read on the forward strand.
AAGGAACCTCGTGGGGTGAGATGAAGGGGCAGGGAGTCCCAGGTGGTGGATTAAAGAGGCACGGGGTGGAATCAAGACCATGCAACCTTAGTGTTCGGCACCTCGGCCTTTGTTAGCACCAGCCACTGGCTTCTAAGAATACGCTGAGCACCCTAACATATTATACTACAAAATAAACACTGGACTGCATGTCTAAGAATTCCCAGGCGTAGTCTGTAATTCTGTTTTAAAGAAATATTCTACAATGTATGCCACTGATGCTCTAAAAAAAGCACGCAATCTATATCCCACTACACATATCTCAGAGTCTCAGGTGCAATAATTCGGAGCCATTCGCTATGCCTTTGACTCTTGATACAAGACACTGTTGTAGGCAGCGGTAGCTCCCACTCTGGCACAGTAAGTGAAATGTAAATGTGGCGCTTACGTGAACGGGTTATCGAGCCCTAGCAGGTCTTCATCAAAGGCGCCGCAAGTCTCAGCATCCTGCTGCAGTCGGTCCACACAAGCAAACCTCTCATTTGCTTCTTTCGCAAGAACAGCAGACCAGGGTGAATGCATTAACCTGTCGATCACCGCCAGATGTATCGCTCTTTTTTGTTTAGAGCTCGTTTTGTTCCCGGTAAGTCTTTGCGTTTCTGGAGCAGCCTGTAGAAAAGCAAACAGGGAGAAGAAATAAACCTCTACCTGCTTATTTTATCTTCGGTGCTGTTGTTCGCTGAGTTTGCTGAATGGAAACCCTGGCCCAGTAATTTAAAGCTTGTGAACCTTGCTCGAGAGGTCATTTGATGCCATAGTCCAGGCCTGTTCCACAAAATGGAGTTTGTGTTCTTCTGAACAACCACAAAGGACTTTAGAACAGAGCACGCGCTGCGCAGTCTGCTCATTAATGTTTGTACAGTGCAGTCTGCCTTTAATAGATCCGCGGTTTCCCGGAGCAAATCATTCAGCATTCGCTGATGGCTTTGAGTTTCCTTACCTCATCCGGATTGATGGTTTGTTTCTTCTTTTCATACAAAAGTCAGTAAAATTCCCCACAGAGAAAGGGGTCTTTTTAATTATGGAGCCCTAGTGCGTGGAAATAATTCAATTTACACGTTTGAAAAGTGCAGTCACTTGACAGTCGTATTTTTTGTTCACCGTTTATGGACATCTGACATTTTTGCTCTGTGTTTTTTCTTGCCTGTTTTTAACTCTCAAACGAGATGCGTGAGAAAGTGTCAAGGTAGGACTCATGTCTACCTTCACCTGACACTTTGCCCGGCTCGCTCCATCTCATTGGTGCTTCATCTGCTGCCAGATAGGAATTAAATGGGGAAAAATGGGTCGCCGTCTTTGCAGGTTTTTCCTCCAGACTTAAAATAGATTCAGGACAGAAATAAGAAGAGCTCGGGGAGTCCTTCTCCTGGAAGCGGCGATAATGGAGGAGTTGGTACATATAATTGTGGCTTAAATGTTACAAGGAGCTGAGCGAGTCACAGGGGGGTTCGTTGTTTTCCATCTTAAGCACCAACTTTTATGTCCACCCATGGGAGAAAAGTAACAAACAGATCCTTAAATAAAGACTCTGGGGGGTAATTAATCAAAACTGAAAGAAAGCACCAAGAGGAGCAAGGAAAGCTACACATATGTAATGCAATTCGGCAATTTTATCTTCATCTTCGTCAAGTTGCAAACACTTAGGGGCTTATTACGAGTCTGACTTGCGGGGGGTGCAGCGGTGGCGGTCTTCCAACCGTCCTATTATGACTAGGGCAGTCGGGCTGCCCTGGGACCACCACAACTGCCAGGGAACAGAGATCCCCTGCGGGAGGGGGCAGTCTTGAGGCCGCAATATGCTCACCGGGGCCCTGAGGCCCTGCCAAGCATATTACGAGTTTCCTCACGCATAGGCACTGCCGTGGGAACGCCAAAGAACTGCCCGCCAGATGGCAGAAAACTCGAAATCTGGCAGGCGGCTCAAACACGAGTTTGGCAGTGCGGGAGCGGGTAGGTCCCACTCCCACACCACCAAATTCATAATACGGCCCTTAACCTTAAAATGGGGCTTTATTTTAAGACCAGTTAAAAAATTTAGTCTAGTGATACAAATTCAACTTTATAAACTTTCGCTTTTTTTCCTTTCAATGTGTTTGTCCACTTGCAAAGCCCTACGCGAATAGAAGACAAGGCCAGCTACCTCTCCAGTATGGTGGGCATTCAGAGTCCAGAACCTCCTTCCTATAGCCACTACGCAGGGGTGTAACACAGGCCCCTGCTACCTCTGCGACACAGGGGAACCTATCCTTCAGGGTCCCTCTTTCAACCTAAGGCCCTAAGTATCTGTGAGATATGGGAGTCTCAGAGGTTCCATACCATATTCTGCAGTGGGTTTGGGGTGGGATATGGGAAATGGGGGAGGCTGTCATGTTTCACTACGCCACTGCCAACACATCACGTAATGAAACAATCGAGAATAGGATTATTCTATTTTATAACTGTATATCAATCAAAAATGTTTGCACCACTGTGAAAATTAACTAAATACACAAATAGAACATTTATGGAAAAATAGGTAACGTGCATTCAGGCAACACAGATCAAGAGTGTGATCTTAGCAGAGGCATATAGTTTTAAAGCAATTTGAGAAATTTGGCTACAATTATGTCTGTCTTTCCCAGCTTCCAGGCTGAATGAATCACATGTGGCCCAAAGGGCTTCCCCTTCCACAGACACCTAATTGCTGTCTATAACTGCAATTTCTGAAGGAAAAACAGAAAGATACCAGCAAGTGACCAGTGTCCAGCACGGAGATATAAGGTATGCCCTTCAATAACTGCTGTAGGGCTAACAACCTCATTATGTTGTTCATCTCCCTCAAGGCATTAAGTGGAAAAAAACTCAGTGGACACATAAATAATTTAATGGATAGCAGTTTCCTGCGCACGGTCTGGACATATATTTATCATGGTTTATGCAATCAACCGTGGGTTGAGCCCTTGCTCCATAGAACTGCTATAAACGGGTCAAAGAAACGAGAATTGAGCAGGAAATTCTGTTGAAATAAAATCACGCTGGCATGCCAGTTACTGCCTAAGGCCATCATTGCTAATGCCCCCGAGATTAACTAAAAGCTGCTGATTTAATCTGAATTTAGAAATGAAACTCTGTGTGCGGTTGCCTATTACCTCCAGACATGTTTTGTGGGTGAATATTTAAAGTGTCAAATGTATGTTTTAGATGTATGCCTCCATTTTATAGTTCCTTTAAGTCGCTCACGTTTGTCTTAATGTCACGTTTCTAGCTCATCGTTGTCACTATGTTCATTGCTAGCAGCAATGCATTAGAAAGAGGCTTTTTTAAGCATGATCTTACAGTTGTATTCTTAAGAAAGCTTAAAAAGAGTAGCCATTTGGGCTCTTTCGCATAATCCATTCATAGTGAGCTCATAAAAATATGCTTTAAAAGTGTAAGATTTTCTTTTTTAGGAGTTTGGACCTGTAGTGTAATGGTTGTGATCAGGTGAAAAGGTTATTGTACTCTAGGATGTGTGAGGATCATGACCAAACTGGGCCAGGGAAACATTCTGACAGTGGCTCAAGTATATTGCAATAGCATCATTTCAAATGCAGCTATCTCTTTGTATCCTCCCAGCCATTTTTAGAGTGATAATGTATGATTTCTAGGCTAGATACAGAGTTTTTGTAATTTTAGGTCTTCCTTCCGACACAAAAACAATCCTGCCCGTAACACAGGCACCCTTGCACGAAGGTGCAAGGTGCCTGCGGTGGAGCTAGCAGCACAAAGTGTGCCAGTGCTAGGAGAGAAATGCTCCATTTGTTTGTAAATATGGAGTTGTCTACTCTCTCCCTTTCACACAATGCATTGCAGAAAGTTTACTTTCCGTGCCACTTCACGAAAAATAACAGTAAATTTGCCCCTATAAGCTTCCTAGAGCAGTCAGCTGGCAATGATTTGGGGACCATCAGTGTAGCCTTCCTCTCAGCAATATGAGCTTCATCTAGCAGTCATCTAGTAATTCTATATATACAGATCAACAAGAGAGAGAGGACTAGATAAGCTAGCCTGTATCCCCAGTTTATATATATCAATCAATAAAGGCTAGCTAGTTTAAGGGAAATATTTTGGAGACTCAGGTACGTCAGCAGTAACAATATGTGGAAAAAACACTGTTTTCCTTTGAAAGCCCTCACCCACCGACCTAGTCGGTGGCATGCTTCATCATCGGGCCCACCACAGTGGCACCGAATGTGCCCCGGGTATGCTTCAACGCCAGGTGACTGCGGAGCTGGTATTTTGCTGAGTGTGCAGTGAAGGGGTGTGAAGGTGAGAAATTAAAATGCTATCCAGGAGGTCCCAGCACCCGAGGGTTTAGCAATATTTAATAAACTGGGCCTCTGTTAGCAGGTTAAAAAGGCAATAGGACGTTTTAAGGGAGAGTTACAATGACCTCCAGCGTCCAGTGTGGTCTACATGTTTCAGCCAGTGCCTTTTGTTGTAAGCTGGCTTTCCTCAGGACCAAAGAGAGGTGTGAAAGGTGCAAAATTATAATAAACTATATTTTAAGTGAGTGTTGTAATTTTCTCTATGTGTCACGCACGCTAAGGCGCTGTAACTGTTAGAGGGGGATTCCCTCAAGCTTTTTCTGTTATTTCTATGTAAAAAGCCTCATGGGTCGCCTGGCAGAGAAAGAGACCGAGTAGTTCGGTCTGGTTCCTCCTGGGACCTATTCGTCCATCCGCGGCGCCCGCCATCCAGCAGTTATGTGGAAATGCTATCAAACTGACATTCTTCTCAGTAGTTTGAGCTTTCTCCAGCACACAAATGGCAATGCTAGCAGAGTGACCTTCATCTCAGCAGTACCTGTACTCTGTGAGTCTCGCTCTACCTGTACCAAGCCATTGATCTAGTACTTCAGAAGTGCATCATTCACCAAGTTTGTGTCCCTAGTCGTTACCAGTCATTACCCTGCAGTGCCTTGTCCATGTTAAGTGGCCCACTCTGTCTGGTTGACCTCAAAGAATTGCTACATTGGTGCTAAAGCACTCAGTAGGGCCAGGCTAGCACTTAACAACAAAATTATAGTGAGGTTCTTCCTAGCGGTGTTGCGGTTACATAAAAGTGACAGTTTTGTGACATGTATGTGTTGTAGATATGAAAGCGATGCAGTCACCCTACCTCAATCCTGTAACAAGGGTAGAAACAGAAGTTAAGGAGATCTCCTAAAGCAAGCCACTTCAGCATTTGAGTGGACACATTGGTATCTAACCTCCAAATTCAGTAACCGTGGCTGCAGAAGAAAGCAAATACAATAACTAAAACTTAGAAAACTAATAGTGCATCAAATATCGTCCACCTATCTGTTGACTATTTAGAGTGTATGAGAGAAACAAAAACAATAAGGAAACGACCCGTAAACCGTAGCATCCAGAAGCATTGCTTCCTGCACAACTGCTCAAAAGACAGTGGCACACAACATTTTTAGGGCCTGGTCTTTCATGATAACTACAGGATTCAGGACTTTCTTATGGGAAACAGCCACTACAACGCGGCCGTTTCCACGGAAACATTAACCACGCATGCATTACAATGCATGCGTGGTTACCACGAAAGCCTTTACCACGCATACCATTACTACGAGGTACGTAGTAAAGCCATGTGTGGTAAAGGGTAACAAAAAAAAGGGGGCTTGGGGGGTCTCCCCCCCAAAAAAAGAAACTCACCTCAAAAAACGTCAAGATGTGCAGGCAAACGGCGTCCTTTAAGAGGAAACGGAAATAAACTTCCGCTTCTTCTTAACGACGTACAACGTCACCATGGAAGTATTAGAGGTAAAAGCTATGCGAAGAAAACCCATTCCGTTGTAACGCATGCGTGGTAAAGGCATGTGTTGCAACGGAATTCGTTGTAAGAACACATATTCCTTTCTTATGTGATATGCTATTGAGAGCAATTGCAATAATTCCAATCAAGTTGGCTCAACCAGTGTGAATGCAAAGATGTCATATCTCAGCAACAGGTGTGAAGATGTCAGGAGTCAAATGCCCATAACGTTTCACAATCTGCACAACATTGGAACCTCTCCTGTCCTCGGCAAAACCACAAAGGAAGTTACAATGTACAAGCGTGAAGTCCCCGGAAAATGTTGTCCTTAAACTAGACAATCACATGTGTGTAAAAAGACTTAGACATTTGTCTTCAACTCTCTATAAAATAGTTTTCTTGTTTATTTAAGACTTTGCTAAGCTTTAGAAATATTGGACAGAATCGTGGGTTCTTCAACGTTGTCTTTTTTTTCAGATTCCTCGGTTTTTGTGTCATTTCCGTCCACGTTCCTTGCTATTCCCAGATGTGTATTTTTCCTTAACCTTACCTCTGTTGAATGCCATTTCCTTGCTTGTGTCCCGAAAAAAAGGGATTGTTTCAAAAGTCAAGGGAGACCCAATTAGCAATTGGTCAGTGACCTTGGATGCATATAGATTTCTAAAGACAGGGGTCCCTAGACACTTTATAGATGCAAAAGTTAATAAATATAGACTAAATAGATTCTATATTGTTTGTCCAGCCGGACAGAATTTAATATTCAATAGGTACATAGAAGGAAATTCATACATAAGTGGGACACAGCCTGCGTCCTACTACCACATTTAGACAAACAACAATTAGGGAAAAGGTTCAGGCAAGGAAAAAAAGTCTGCAAACCATAGAATATAACAGACTTGAATAGCGTGGAAACACTATTGCAGAAAAGGCTATACAATGTATTTACATGCATATGGAATACAAATTGTTGACGGCGTTTGGATCCCTACAACAGAATAGGGGGATCATCTTCAGGACATTATGTTATTCATGCCTGTGTACATTTTGCTCAGGACATTACAAAAATCCTGTCCGAGAACATTTAGCAATGGTTGCGAGTTGTCACAGGTGTAAGGGCAACCACAGTGTCTATTTGCTTGGCTTAGTTAAATAACCTGTCTCAGAGCCAGACGTAGTATCCGAAGGACAGTAAACGTCGACGTAATAAAGTAGGATTTCCTCAATGGAAATCCAGCCAGGTGAGTCGCAATGCAGAAATGGCAAGCGGTGGCTGAATACACTGTGGGAGACTGAGGGTATCTCGGGTTGGGTCCATACGATGGGGTCCTGGCGAGTGGTTGCTGGAGACACTGCTCTTGGTGACAATGCTCGACAGGTTATTTAACTAAGCCAAGCAAATAGGCACTGTGATTGCCCTTACACCAGTGACAACTCGCAATCATTGCTAACTGTTCTTGGATAGGATTTTCGTATTGTCCTGCAATCCAGTAGGGCCCTAATGTTGTGTGGCACCTGTGAACAGGGCTGTCTCAGTGCTCTGGCTGGCTTGGAATCCTGATTGAGAGGTGTCCAGGAGGTTATTTTGTTCAGGTGTTCAGTGATTTGCTAGTTGATTACCTTCTCAAGAACTTTTGCTTGAAAGGGGAGAAGGGAGATGGGTTGATAGTTCTTTGGTTCTCCTGGGTCGAAGAATGATTTTTTTAGGTGGCGCCTCACTTCTGCATATTTCCAGTCCTCAGGGAAGAAGGCCACAGTAATGGAGGTGCTCAGGACTTTCTTGAGCTTGAAATCAATCATCTTGCTCCAGAGGTTGAAAACTTGGAGGGGACAGGGGTCCATGGGTGCTAACAAGTGCACAGAGTTCATGATGGCGATAGTGGCTTTGGTTGTTGGAAGGTCACAGTGGGTGAGCAGGTGTTTGGGTTCTGTGTTCATGGGTGTGAGCAGGCTGATGCTGTCAGTGGTGGGGGTACAGGGTTTTTGTAGATGACTGAGATCTTGTCATGGAAGTAGTCTGTCAGGGTGCCACACAGTTCTTGGGAGAGGGTGATGTTGTTTTCGGCAGCTGCATGGTTGGAGAATGTGTTCACGATGGCATAGAGCTCCTTGCTGCGGCTTGTTCTGGCTTCTATGTGGTCTGCTAATGCATGCTTCTTAGTTTCTTTCAATAGGTGGTGGTACTGGTTGGGTTCTCTCCTGAAGTCAGTGAGGTCTCCTATTTGTTTGCTGGTGCGTCACTTCCTTTCTAGTTGCCAGCAGTTGCATTTGGTGGATTTCAGTTCTGATGTGGACCAGCTGATTCTTCTGTAGGTCCTTTGGACTTGGCTGTCTTGGCATGGGTGATAATGTTGGTGCATTCTGTCATCCACTTGGAGAAATTCTTCGCAGCCTGCTCTGGGTCAGATTTTGTGCATGGGCGGTGGGAGCTGAGAGCATTGTTCCACTGGTCTTCTGACACATTTTTATAGTATTAATGCGTGGAGTTGGGAGGCATGGCGGTCCTGAAATGGTGTAGTGGACAATGTAGTGGTCGGTCCAGGTGAGCTGTGTGACATAGTTAGCTTGACTCTGTCACTGTACATGAAGATGGGGTCGAGCATGGGTCCTGCAATGTGGGTGCGGTTGGTGACGAGTTGCTTCAGGCACAAGTTCTTCAAGCTTTCCATTAGGCCAGTTGTGTTAGTGTCGTTGGGTGGAAGTTGAGATCCTATAGGAAGATGCAGTGCTCGGAGTCAATGGCAATCAGGGTGATGGTGTCAGGGATGGTGTTGCATAAGCAGGGGTAAGGTCCGTAGGTGAGGGTGCCTCTGATGGTGCCTTTTTCCATATGTGTAGACCAGAAAGTTGAGGTACTCCATAGTCATGGTTGAGCCGTCTGGGAGGTTGTGCAGCAGATGATGTCCTTGTAGATGATGACAATCCCACCTCAGTGTTTATTGGTTCAGTTCTGGTATGTTAACTTGTAGCTCTCGGGGATACCGATGGCGATGCCCAGTATGAGCCAGGTTTTAGAATGAGATCATAATACCCTAGATCTGCGTAGTGTTATTGCTGAGAGGTTGATCATTGAGTAGAATGCACTGTAGTTGTGCTGCTGCAGTCTAGGTCGGCATGGAGGGCATGATGCTCTTTGAGGTGTTTTCAGTGATGTTGGTTGCTTTGGTTCTACAGGTAAAGTGGCAGTGATTCCTGGAGAACAATCTTCCGGTGGTGTGTGGAGAATTAAAGCAGCAATGGTCATTGTCGATGTGTCTGGGTTCCAGGGCTTGGAGGTCTACTGTGGTATAGCTGCGTGTGGTGGCAGGTCCAGGGTACATGGTGCTGGGCGCGGTCCAGGTGCCTTTGACGTGCTGGTGGTGATCCCGCTGTGCACGCCTGCTGTGTGGCCATGCTTCAACCTCCAAAAGTAGGTCCGGGTGGTCGGCAGGACTCTGCAGCAGTGGGAAGTTTGAGGGAAAAAGTCAGAAATGGTAGGAAGATGATCGCTAGTGGCAAAAACGAAAGAAACAATACAGCAGCAAAAATAATACAACAGTGGAACACAGTAGTGGAAAAGGCTGAAACAGTACTAAAGACTACAATAAACAGTGGATAACAACAAAATAAGCAAAGTAGTGAACTACATGAGTCTGGTGTGAAATTGGAGAAGCAATGGGGAACTGGCAAAGGGACTAATATAATAGTTTTTACAATTAAGTAATTAATAAACAGCAAATATAATACAGGATGGTTCTGCACCCAACTCTAGCTGCATGTGGTGGCAGGTCCAGGGTACATGGTGCTGGGCGCGGTCCAGGTGCCTTTGGCGTGCTGGTGGTGATCCCGTTGTGTACGCCTGCTGTGTGGCCATGCTTCAGCCTTCAAAAGTAGGTTCGGGCGGTGGGCAGGACTCTGCAGCAGTGGGCAGTGGAAGGGAAAAAGCCAGGAAATGGTAGGAAGGTGATCTCTGGTGGCAAAAAAGGAAGAAACAATACAGCCGCAAAAATAAAACTACAGTGGAACACAATAGTGGAAAAGGCTGAAACAGTACTAAAGACTACAATAAACAGTTGATAACAGCAAAATATCATAGTAGTGAACTACATGAGTCTGGTGTAAAGTTGGAGAAGCAATGGGGAACTGGCACAGGGACTAATATCATAGTTTCTACAATTAAACAATTTATAAGCAGCAAATATAATACAGGATGGTTCTCCACCCACTTGCAGCATTTGGTTTTCTTGTGTCTTCAGACAAATTGATTATTCATTCATTCATTCATTAATCTTTATTTCGGTCAATTACAACCATAAAAGATACATTTTAAAATACAACTTTTACAATATCCAAAATTAATCCAAGAGTTGGGGGTACAACAAAAAGGGAATCAATTGATATACAATGTATATGATCCATTCCAAATACGCCGTAAAACCTATCTATTATCATAAATACATTTAAAAAGACATTTAAAAGCTAGGCATTATATACCATGTTAAAAATGTATCCAATCAAAAACTACAAAAATGCTGTCAGAGGAAGACAAGACATTACTCATATTGATTATTCAGAATTAAGTGGGTCCATGGTTTACATTTAGTGTTCCAGTCTTCAGGAGTTGTGCTTACCTGGTTTGGTATTAAAAAAAACAATCACAGACGGGTAAAGTGGGCTTCTCACGTCCCTGAGCCTCAGTGCAAGTGCACCTCCTGCAGCATTGATAGCTAAGCCCCAGTTCCTGTGAGTTGGAACTGCAGAGGTCCTGGCCTCTGCACCCAGCTCTGGTGGTCTGTGCTGCCCGTGCATAGCAGCTTTTACTAAGTGTACTGAAATGCACAACGTGAAACTAGAAAACAAGGGATTGATTGTTCTCTTTTGCAAATTGTGTGATCCTAGGCAATTACCTGATTTCACCATGCCTCCTTGTCCTTTATCATTACGTTTCAAAACACCTTTAAATAAAAAGGTTTAAAATATGTGCTGCATATGCATATCTTTCTCTACATCTCACTATTTCATCTGCTTCTACTTCAGATTTTCCAAATGCAGTGTTTGATGTGAATATTCTAATGTAGAATGGGTCACTTCTAGTGGCTGCACCAGGCCAAAGGAATTGGGGTTTCACTTCCTGTGATGTCATGAGGTGACTGCCTCAAAGGTCGCACAATGTTACTTCCTGTGATGTCACCAAGTCAGAGTTTGTGTGTTATCATCTGCTGTGTCGAAGGACTGGTAATTAAGCATGAGCGAATTTTGCGGATCTCGCGTTCGCGAATTTTGCGGATTTGCGGATTCGCAATCCGCAAAATCCGCGAATTCCCGCGAATTTGCGGATTTTTTTTTTTTTTGTGTTCGCCCGTGTTTCTGCCAGTTCGCGAGGGTTTTGTACACTTTCGCAAATTGCGAACTTACCTGTCGGGTCGCAAGTTTCGCGAACTTGTTGTTTCTACGTGTCCAGCCTGTTTGGGACACTCTTCTTCATCACTGCCACTCTCTGTCACCACTGCCACTCTCTGACTACTCATGCCACCCTCTGGCCCACCCATGCCACCCTCTGTTTCATCACCACACCCTCTGGTTGTCCAGTGTACATTATTTTCGGCAAAGCAAAGCACACCTTCCCTGCCTCAAGTGACCTGAATTAATTTGGGGCTGATTCATGTGTCACAGAATATTTTTTTAGCTGGCACCTGCTTCCTTAGTGCGCCCTGATTAGTGATCTTTTGCACTTGCTAAGTGCTTTCATTGTTGCAAAATTAGTTACAACACCTGCCCTGCCCCAACTGACAATAATGAATTAGGGGCTGATTAATGGATTTTAACTTCCAGCCTGGCTCCTGCTTGTCTCCCTTAGCTGTAATTCAGGACCTTTGTGGCATATGTGTAACTATTCTGAGGTTCAGAGCAGGGTCACATACTAGTTTCAACTGGCAACTGAACTCTGGAGGGGCCCCTCAGGAAGCACTCCAGGAAATGGCTACTAATGATGAGCCTGAACTTTTGAACCTGGTAAGTAGTTACTTTCAGTTTTGCTAAAATCGTATTTCTGCAATTTTGCACTTATTCGCGGGGCGCGAACTCACGCGAACAGTGCGAGCAGTGCGAGCAAAATCCGCTGCTCGCGGATTTGCGGATTTTGCGGGAAATTCGCAAATCTCGCGGATTGCGGATTTCCCGAAAATCCGCAAAATCCGCGAGCGGAACGGATTTTCCGCCCACGCCTACTGGTAATGTCACTGCCACTACCCTTGTAGTTTTGGTGAAATGGCGTACCGGCACATATATTGGCACACGTTTTTGGCAACACAAGGCGAGGCGTGTATGGATATCTTGTTTGGTAACATATTATAATTCTCTATTGAAACTTAATCACTGGAAATGTTTTCTGTATTTGTGAGTACCTCAAATGAACATTTCTTTTTTCTGTATTTGCTCGTATGTCACTTTTGCACTTATTTGATGTTTGGCTATGGTCGTCTTTGTGAGGTCCTCACAGGCCTGAACTCCTTTCCTCAATCAGACAAAGTGTGTTCAACTGCCTTCCCCCTCTAAATTGCCTCCCATAATCTGCGCAATCAACTGAAAACTTGCTTACTCCAAATTGACTCCATGGAGATCATATTCAAATAAATGTCAAACTTCCCCAACTATTTCTTCTTTGGCTTCTGTGCAGCGCGTTAACGAACCTGCCGTGTTATTTACCTTCCCTCCATATGTAATACTGGTATAGTGCACTGGTTTTCCTCGTAGCTCTTTGGTCACCTGGGGGCATATTACCAAGCAATAGCGATAATTATCGCTATTGCTTGGTTAGAGACAAAAATTTACCGCTGAGCTGCGGCGATTTTTACAGCAAATAAACCTCGGTATTACCAAGGTTTATCGCAAATGCGATAAAAATCGCCGCAATGCATGAATATCGCTGAAAAGTCAGCGATATTCATGCATTACCGAGCTAATGCTCTTAGCCATGTTATCCACCTCCCATTTGGATAGCATGGCTAAGAACTGCTCAGGGTAGGTGTTAGCTTTTGGAGATATTCGCGCTTAGCGCGAATATCTCCAAAAGTTGGTAATAGGAGATAGCGATGTTAGCTACTGTTTTCAGTCGCTAACATCTTGGCAAGCCCACTTTGCATGTCATTAGTGATAAATATCACTAACATGCAAAGTGGGGCCCAAGATGGTCGCTATCTCCTACTAGCTGTCGCTAACTGGTGTTAGCGACAGCTAGGTAATAGGGAGATAATTTTATCTCCGCTTTCTTGGCTTTTAAAGCCAAAAAAGCGGAGATAAACCCCCTTGATAATATGCCCCTTGTTGTCCTCCGGAACTCTTTGCATTGCCAGTCCACTTCACTATCACCGCACAATAAGGTTGAGTTCTGGCCCTATTTTTGTTACCATCTACATCAGATCTCCTGTGTCATTATCTTCTGCTTTGGCTTTTCCCTACCATTTCAATGCAGACAGCCTTTTGATTTTTACTCCACGTTGCTCACCCTTCATCTCCAGGTCCCTTCGACTATCGCACAGAACATGAGAAACTCGTACGACCTATTACTGCCCCTGCTCTCCAATGTAAATTTGACTTCAATACGACGTTGGCATTCTTTGTGACGTCCATCACTGCAGCTAGGTTCTCGTTGCTGACTATCTCGATGTTTTATCTCACGAGTTCAATGATTAAGACCTCTGAGAAATCGTATTTATTGTAGCAGCCTTCTGATTGGTTTCACAATGTATGCCTTGTCCCTCAGAATGAAAGCATTATCTTTGCCTTGATACCCACACACTCCTCAAGTCAAGAAACACACACACACACACAGTCAATAACACACATGCGTGTGCGCACCATGCCTCAATTCGAAAACAACAGTATGACTGATTACTTGCACGCACAGGTGCTATTCAAATTTCTCATCGAATTCAGCATATGGCCACAAGCCACCAACTTCTTCCAAAATCTCTGCTGATAGAGTCCTCCGTGAGCCCTGGGCTCCACAGTCCCCTACTGCCAAGTGCAAAATGCTTGAATCTTTCGACAACTGAATGACATCCTTGCTACCTTCCGGGTTCAAATCTGCTTCTAATGTCTTCCTCCTCTGTGCTGACTCCTTGCACCATGGAACCTTCCTGAGGAAGACCACCACCACGCATTCAGAAAACCTTGTAGCAACATATTCTGAATATTTAATATGGAATGCATCTACAACATCTTTTATGCATTGTGCTACAGATTTTCCGTTCTCTATTGCTTTTGTCCTTATGTACAGCTTCAGCTGGATGCACAACAATTTTGTTTCAATAAATAGAACGTCTGATAAAGAAGAGCATCGTCTTCGCGCTTAGACTTATTTAGAATAAAGACAATGCAATCAAAATGCGTAACTGAAAGTGTTAGAGGAACAAAAATGTGTTTGCTAGGTACTCCAATATTTTTTTTTAAAAGAACATGTTGTGCTGAGTGAATTAGTGAAAAAGTAAAAAAATTCCAAAAAGATATCAACATATTTTGTTCAATTAAATGAATGCCCTTAATGTTAATTGAAGAGATTTCAATTAAACCCTTTTGTGTATTAATTTTCAATTTCAGTAACTCTGTAGCTGCAGCTATTGTCGTATGAGGACGTCAGAAATTATAATCTGTGACCCATGCTGGCAAGCTAACATCTGTCATACATTTCATACATACGTCGGAATGTCATGAGATATGCAGATGCCAAATACTTGAGGACGTATTCTACGAGAATGTATGCCAGGCAGATACAAGGAGAATAATGCTTCACATGAGAATTCACATTTAAAACACCCTGCCTTATCAAATCACATCACATAATGTCAAAATGGACTTTAGAGAATCAAGTGAAAACCATCACACTGCCTTATACAAATGTAAATATATCTAGACAGGAATACTGTCATTAGGAAAGAGCTGAAGGCTCACATTATGAAGCCATACTTTGCTCTTCCATAAATTCCCACTCACCTTGAACTAATTCCCTGACCTTCACAAATAATTGCCCCCATGCAATCCTAACTCTCACTTACCATTATCTTTAACAAGGTGATGCACATGCATTATTGTCTTTCTCCCATAAATCCACCTCTATGCAGGGCGCATGAGCAAAAGTCCCCTTCAAAGAGCAGTTATGCCCTCTTCCTCCCCTCTTGTCCTCTATAACTATTCCTATGTTCCTTACAGTACACCTGCTTATACTATGAACCATGAGGCACTAGGTTCGCACGACCAAGATGGCTGCACCGGGGTGAGGCTCTGGAAGCCCGGACATGAAATCCAGCAATTATCCGGACTCCTCGCTTCCCCGGGGGGGCCTAGTGCAGTAACATCTTGCAGCGGAAGAGCCTGCGCACTGAGTGGCAGCAGCTCGTACCCTTACAAATTACGGAGGAGATGTGGCGGTCTGTTCCAGATTGCGGCGGCTTGAGGCGCAGTGGATAGTGAGCTGACGACTCAGACAAGGCTCCCATATCTAGGCCGGTGCTTCACACGTGGTGCAAGGCCGCGCACAGGAATCGTCTAAAATCCCTGGTGCCAGTCTGTATGAAAGAGAGCTGACTTCATCACATACTGCACATCGAGACATCGGAGGGGCCTATATGCTGCAGGTGAGGGGGCACAATTGTTGAAAAGTAGAATTAATAAATTTGAAAAGGAAGCAGTGAACACAAACACTTTCCCCAATTGGGCGAGATGCCATACCAACAGAAGGCAGTCCACCATGCACACCTACACCTATGTCGCGCTGAGAGCTGGTGGACCCCCCCCCCCCGGCGAGACCTGAGCGTGCGACCCGACTCCTACGGCTCAGGTAGAGTGGCAGCTGCTACTGCGTAGTTAGGAAGATGGCAGCCCTTTGTAGAAGACCTTTCGCTGTAGGCTGCGGCTGCAAGTGTTGCTGATATCATTTGGCTGACGAGTGCTGTCCAACATTGCAGCTATCACTGCCACGCAACGTGGAAAACAAAGGACACCCTGTTACCTGCTGGCCAAAACATAAATATACGACAATGTACAGGAGGAAGAAGCACAGTAGCCGATAGGCAATCCTAGTGAAGGGAAATTCCAGGGGGTGCTCACCTGGCCTCACTCACCCTTGGCTGCCACGCCACAGCAGACACACACATCGACCCTGTCAACAGACACAGTAGAGACTGAGCCCTCCAATGAGAACTCTACAATTTCAAAGCTCTGTAATACAAAGTGCAGGGGGTGTTACAGAGTGCAGCTCAGTACTGGCCTCAAAGCAGGCACTGCGGGCCCATTGGCTAATTACTCTGGAGCCTGGAAACAATACCCCCCCAAACGCAGTGGGGTAAAACACAAAAAAAATTCGAAGAAAAGGAAAAAAGGGCCGAGCTGTGGGGTAGCCCTTGGAGGCATTCAAGGTGGTCAAGATGGGCCGCACAGATGGCAAACAGTCAAAATTACCATTTGAGGTGCAAAAAACTGCCCATACGCAGCAAGAAGAATATTCTGGTGCTGAATCCCCCCTGACTGAGCAGGAGGATGATTGGAGATCCCTGCTCCTCACTATGAAAAGCAGCCTAACATCCATTGAGTCCAAGATGGATGCTATGTCTGCGCCTATGGAAACAATTGTCCACAAAATTGAAAAGCACGATCACACACTCACAGAGGCGAAAACCAGAATATCAGATCTGGAGGACAATGCCATAAGTAACAAGGAGCAACTCTCCCAAATGGACCAACTGCTAAAGGTCATTGCAGCCAAAAATGAAGATCTTGAGGCGCGCTCACGCCGAAACAATGTCCACCTACTGGGATTACCTGAAACCATGAATACGGGCCGGATGAAAGACTTTATGGAACGACTACTCTGTGAGGTGTTTGGGGCAGGGGCCTTCTCAAAACATCTAGTGATCGAAAGGGCACATAGATCACTTGTACCGCGTCCTTCCCCAGACCAATTAAAATCAGATTTCTAAACTATCGTGACAGGGATGCGGTGCTACGCCTGGCACAGGAAAAACAGAAAGTGGATTACGAAAATGCAGTCCTCACATTCTATCCCGACTTCAGGCTGGCCGTACAGGAGGAGAGGAGAAAATTCACAGTGGTGAAAAAAACCTGATACAGGCCAAAATTGAATATGCCATGTTGTATCCAGCACGACTCCGCATTATTCACAGGGGGAAAAAACATGTCTTCCACAATCCCCAAAAAGTAGAAGATTACCTACAGAGAAACATATGCTCATCGTCCAATGGTAAATTCAGCAGATCCAGATCTTGTTCTCCTTCACTGTTGTCAAAGATAGACTGATGAGGTCATATTAACAGATCTATGGGCATATGAACAATACAAGATGAGAGATCTCAACAGAGAACCCCCCTCCTGTATCGATACCAATATCTCACTACTAAGGGGGTCATATTGTAATGGGAAGTCCCCCCGTATAAGACCACAAAGACTCTTATATTATGGACCATTGCTTTGCAGCTAGATGTGTGTACTGTAATGTATTGCTATGATAAGTATTATGGTGAAGTGAATTGCACTGTTGCAAGTATCCACAGATTTAGTACTTCAGAAATCAGATGACTTCAGAAATCAGATGGTTTCCCATTACCACCCAGCTCTATATATGGCCCTAAGTTTCTTATTTTTTTATGTAAAGGTATATACCCAGGCAGACTTACAACACAAGAAACTGGCTATTAAGAAAACATATCATATATAACAAAATGCAAGAAAATAGTGCAATGGACTGTAATGATATCAAAAATAATTTTTAATTCTGATAGTAAAAATTTGAATAAATACATATAGATCTGTATACAAGAGAAACACAGTAAAAACTATTGATTCTTAGTGTGACCTTTTTGTAACACAACATAAGAATTCATAACAATTGACAATAAAATATTCTCTCTGAAAAAGTAGAATTGGGCTGTGTATGTCAACGCGTTTCGACAAAGTTTTTTGTCTTCATCAGGACAAATGAATGTTCAGCCTCTTTTTCTAAAAACAAATTTTCATATAGTTTATGCACACAGACTGATGAAGGGAGTGAGGCACCTTTCCTTTTACATTCGGATTTGGCATGTGATATCTGTTTGAACAGTATTCACTGCTCCCATCTCGCTTCTACCTTCATCTAATTCTCATCGGTTTTAAAAAGGAAACTTCAAGCGTTTTCCATCATTTCCCCACTACAATGCGTTCTCGCTACTATAGTTGATCACCTTTGCTAGGCGATGACTTTCCAAGGACGAGGAATAAAACAGATGTATATGTAGGTTGGTTGCGCCTGTGTGGAATACGAACGGGTTTATTCCGGGGTCTGTCTCCGGTTTGGGTGTATTTTGTAGCCTGTCCTCCGTTTCGTTAACTGGAGAAAGGCGGATGGCTACGGAACTTTTCGCGCTTTTTTTCTTTTCTCCACTCGATGGTTCCGGTATTTGAGTTCAACGGGATTGACGTCCGTTAAAGGTGCAACACCCACGTGTTTTTCGGTCAGTAGCTCGAGACACGTCTGCTTCCGTCAGCGGTTTGTGTAGAAAGTTTCTTATTACAGAATAGTTTCAAGGGCAAGATTTCAATATAAATAGAAGAGGACCGACCCAAAGTAGATGTAGATTCATCTGAAAACATTTCCCTTAGAAGCTATAGCCTCATTTAGATGTAGGTGGTAACGGTGCACCTCCAAAAATTGATAGATGCCCTACACTCCAATACCCCGAGATACCTGCCACCAAAACTGGTGCTATCTGGCCACTGTAGATCTTCTAGAAGCTCTAGCACCTTACTGCTGAAGCCTCATAAAAAGAAAACTTACAAGCAAGCCTTGTTGGGTTTTGCCAGAGAATCTGGAAATCCCTTCCCTCTGGAATCAGACCGATCCTTTCAACCGTAACATTTAAAAACAAAGTCAAAGTGCTATTAAATAACACATTTTTGCTCTAGTAAGTAGGTAAGTAAGTAAAAAAAAATGTGCTTATTAATTAAAACCTATGCAACAATGAAAACATCAGTATTAAATTATCTTCAAATGTGTAAAAACATGATTTAAATGTAGATAAAAACCATTGCATAAATAGAGCAGAAATATACAGATTGTCTATGTTAATACCCGTAGTGGTATGCCAGCAATCGCAGTTCATTTTTGACCAGAGTGGGGTTCTGAAATTGTTAAAAAGGGATTATTAATTTAAAAGGTTGGATACTGCTGGACAATTGAGAAATCAAGTTGTTGCCTGGCAATGTGTGGAACCCTCACTGTTCGCGCTATTTCCTGTGTTTATTTATTTTATTATTATTTTGAGAATTTATAGAGTGCTACCGTCACCGTTGCAGGCATCCTGGCGCTAACAGAAACTAACGAGGGGTAAAGATCAGTCAGCGTAGGAATGCTAGCAAGGAAAGAGTCAGGTTTTCAATTTTTTTCTGAACTGCAAGAGTTCATTTGTGGACCTAAGCTCGATGGGGAGGGAGTTCCAGAGTCTGGCAGCAGCCACCTCAAAGGATCTGCCTCCAGCTCTGACCTTCTTAAATCTAGGAACAACTACCAGTCTAGCAACAGATGAGCGAAGTTGTCTGGTAGGAGTATACCAAACAAACTTGGATTGTAAAGGGGCTGTACCGCAACCGTGAAGAGCCTTAAAAACTATACAGAGGGCTTTAAATTGGATTCTTTGTCTAAGAGGAAGCCAATGTAGCTTTGCCAAGGCCAATGGTCCATGAGATCTTCTAGGCCACCCCAAGGCCAGTTTCGCGGCCGCAGATTGAACCCTTTGAAGTCTGTCCAGTAGATATTCAGGGGCCCCGAGCAGGAGGGCATTACAGTAATCCAGCCTGCTCAGGATAGTACATCTAACCACTTGGACGCAAGCATAAGTGGGTAAGAGGGGCAGAACCTTCCTGAGTGAGCGAAGGATGGCGAGGCAGCAAGCCGATGTTTTCTGCACATGGGTGTCCATGCTGAGCCCTTGGTTTAACATGACTCATAGGTTGCGGACAGATTCCGCAGGCCGTATGTTGGAGCCTGTTTCTGGGGGCCAGAAGTTGTTAGGAAATGGGCGAGGGATTCTCGTTCCAGCGCTATAAAGCACTTCGGTTTTCCCGACATTAAACTGAAGTTAGTTAGCCTTTAACCAACTTGACGTGTTCCGTAGACAATTATGAAAGACCTCCACGGAGACTGAGTCCTCTCCTTCCAAGGAGAGGATCAACTGCGTGTCATCGGCATAATTAACAGTTCTAATGCCGAATCCTTTAATAAGCCTAATTAGCGGCCTGAGGTACACATTAAAAAGAATTGGGCTGATAGCAGAGCCCTGAGGAACTCCGTGCAGCACCGGGGAAAGGCATGATTGGTAAGGAGGCATAGAAACTGCCTGCTGCCTATCAGTCAAAAAAGAGTGGAACCATTGCAGTGCCGAGTCTCTCACTCCTGCCTCAGACAGCCGCCTCAGTAGGATCATATGGTTCACTGTGTCAAAGGCGGCAGACATATCGAGCAGGATCAGAAATGAGGCCTGTCTTCTGTCTGCACGCCTTTGCAGTTCGTCCATAGCGGTGATGAGAGCTGTTTCGGTTCCATGTGCAGGCCGAAAGCCGAATTGGTCCTCGTCAAGTAGGAGATGATGTTCCAGGTGGGTGGAAAGAGTGTTACTAACCACCCGCTCAACTATCTTGGCGGGGAACGGCAGCAGTGAAATGGGCCGATAGTTGCAGGTTCTGGGGCCATAGAGTCTTGAGTAGGGTCCCAGAAGCTTGGGTGTGCAGAGTGCAGGTTCCACAGCGAATGGGGTGATTCTCTTGGGTGCTGGCATGGCAGTGACCGAATTTTAGGTTCCTGGAATAGTGTCCAATAAATCAACTAAGTGCTGCTGTTTAACATTATTCCTGCTGTGCCCATAAATTGGACCACATGGCAAGCTAGCTGGATATCCCCTCCCTCAAAGTATGCTTTCACTGCCTGCTGCATGTACTCATCCCATTTTTCCTCAGGGCCGGTTTTAGAATTAGTTTTCATTCCTTCTTTAGTCTCCCGCATATGCACAGTAAGTGCAGCACGCCCTCTTTTGATTCCCCACATAATCGACACTGGGTTGTTGACTGTGGTTGTTTCCATGGGGGCAAATACATTAATGATGGCAGGATGCCAAGCCACATGTGCACATATCGTTCCTTTATTGCTCTTGTGAAGCCTGCATTTAAGTATGGTTGTGTGGAACATCTGGAGTAACTCTGTATGACAAACCAGCTGTGTGCCCTTATTTTAAATACGAGTTTGTCCTCCACAAGGGACATCATTTTTACTGTTTTATTTACCATTTCTTTTACCTTTTTGTGAGACCCTGCATTCTCCCAAAGATCTCGTAGTGCCAGACAGTCTATTGAGGCTTGTAGGTAGTTCATGGCCGCGTTACTTTTTTGACTTAAGCTCATTCCAAAGGTGCGCATTCAGAGTCCCTGAGTCTGCTCCCTTTATTTTGTGCCAGCATTTGACGAAATCTCCCTTGCGTGCTATTTGTTGATTTTGTAGCGGAATCTAGTCTAATTTGTGCCAGTGATGAGTATTTGGCGAGATTGAATATTATTCTCATTGGCCTGGCCACCATACTGTCCAAAGGGCCTGCATCTCTTCCTCATTGGCGCTCGCTCCAGTTGGTGATGGTGGGGAGTAGCTTTGCTTGGATTACCTGTAACAAAGGAGTAAGACATGGGCCAGTTATTTTGTGTTTGATGTGTTTTAATGCAACCGCCATTGCAGTCCCTCTTCTTGCCATAGCTGCTTTTGTTGCGAGTGTGTGCATTTACTATCCAATATTACACCCAGGTACTTGTATTCTTCAACAGTATCAATTTGAAATCCAACCAATTGCCAGTGGTGTCTGTGTGCATTCTTATTCAGGACTAGCCCCATCACTTTTGATTCACATTGCGTGAAAGGGGGAGAGCAGAAATGCCCCATATTTACAAAGTTGTGGAGCATTTCTGCTCTCTCCTTGTGCTGGTGCACTGTGTGCTTCCTAGCTCCAATGCTGACACCCTAGTATCATAGTGCAGAGGTGCCTGTGTTACAAGTAGGTTTGGTTTTGTGCAGGAAGGGACATGTTTCTGCACAAAAGTAATCCAAAGAAGCATTTTCCTCTTTCTATATGTGATGCGGACACACTACGCACAGAAAGAGGAAATAATGAGAAGGAAATATTTTTCTCTTTGTGATGTCATCATCTGGGAAGTTTACCAATTTGAAGTAATCCCAGTTTTCCAAACGTTTGTAAATCTGGAATTACGTAACATCCATGGCTGGAAACAAAGGACGCCCATGCTCTACCCATGAAATACCTCCTACCTTGAAATGTAGTAGAATGAAGAACCATCTGCTGCGTTGCATTACAACTTTTTATAAAATCATTCAAGAAAATGCGAATCCGCCTTTGCCTGGCTTTGTAAATCTGAATTAAGGAATTATGCTGCTTTGCGTCATGTTGCCTGATGCAAAGACAACAGAATTCCTTAATAGATCTTTCCATAAATTCATTGCATTCCCATGTGCCTATGAAACTGCCTTGAAGCACACAGTATATAATGATGGAACTCAGTAAGATTCTGCCCTAGTAAGGATGTGTAATGGCTGCACGCTTTTCAGAGCTTTGTGCAATGTGCTCACACTTCCTTGCTAGCATCTTTGAGACTGCTTTGTGCAATATACTCACAGTGCATGATTCAGGACTACATGTGTCATCTGCTTACACTGCCCTTTTCACAATCATGTGTATGATATGCTCTTTCTGCTTGTTGTATACTCTATCTAGGCATGACAAAAAGACATCCTTTAAAGGGCCATCAGCCCACCTCTTTCCAAGTCTGATTCTGCCTGGGGACTAGCTACATTAACAATGATTTATATTGCTCCTATTAATTTATTTGACATTTCTTTTATAGCAATATTCTTTCCAATGTGGGGTATCAATATTGCTTACATCATGTGGATGTCATATGGAGGCAAGGTAGCATACAAACGGTAGGGTCAATGTACAGGAAATTTTAGATAAGATAACAATGGATACAAGGTGCTTGGTCTCGAGAAACACAAAGGAGGCCATTACAATGTCGGGCAGAATCACTTCCACCCAACACCCCATCAGTAATAGGACTTAACGACACCCATTCGGAGGTCCCGACTGCCCTTATTAGGAGGTGACTGAACACTGGTAGGTCGCATTCCAACATGTTACTGTGGCAGCATGCATTCTGCCTGTAAACTGGCCATAATGCATGCTCCATTGAGAAATGGAAGGTGGGGTTCATCCCTGCACCTGGTGGCAAGCACCTCGATGTGCTGGCCACAAGGTGGTGGGATCAACAGGGGGGCACCAGAGGCCGTTCACCACTGGGCCCATCTGGGGTCCCCAAAGGCGCTTTCCGATATGGTTTCCATGTCTGACAGGCCTGCATGGAAACCATGTAGGAAACCGTCATTGTAATCTCAATGGCGGAAATGCCCAGCCTTGAGTTTACAGGCTGGATTCCGACTGGCAGACGGGCTCTCTGAGCCCGTCAGAAGCCAGCCAAAATGACTGGCCAGTTCCCTTTCTGACCACCGCCATCGTAATGAGGCGGGCAGAAAGGAAACCGAACGGCCCTTACGAGTTGCATTGTAATCAGCCCCTTAGTCACGATTTAAAATGTAATAGGCCTCATTACAAGTTGAGGCGTTATTTATCAAACATGAGAAATAATGATACCACAGGGCTTGTTATTCATCATGTGCCGTAAATAGCACCTATCTCAAATTTGTGGGGATTTAGTGGATTTTTGTGTTTAACACAACAATATATGCATGTGCACATACCGTACAGTTTCCTCTGTTAAATTTCAGCAAGTTTAACCTGCCGAAGATTAACAACAGCTGTTTAACGCATGCAATAATTATCAGATGCGTTAAATACAGCCAAACTTGTCCTACTGATCCGAGTGCAAACATAGGTTTACAACAGGGTTGGAATTTACTGGCCCTCTCGTAATGAAGGCCAATGTGGTGGTTAGGATTGGCTGCACTAATAAGACTATTACTACTTAAAAGAATCTTTTTTAGCAACATTTGAATCACGAAACAATGAAACAAAATAGGATTCTAAACCCATGCTTTGCAGTTTGCATGCAGCTCATAGCTTATTGTACATTTATTATTAGAGGGAATGTAACTTATGAACTCCTGGAAATTTTCTATGACAAAATCAGTAACCCCCTTAGTTAGCTACACAAAATCCAAATCTTTATGTCACACATTCAACTTTGCAACAACATATAAACCTTCTATGCTGCTCTATGAAGTGTCAAAACTGTGGCTAGACCAAAAATATTTTTCTCCATCAAGTATCTTATCATTATTTAGCCCTGGAAATTGCTGGGAACCCAAAGATCTGTCCGGTAGGTGCCTTAACCCTGTAAGATATTTCAAAACACAAGTAAGACAGAACAGGTATACGTCACATTTGTCCTTTTTTCCACTTCCCAACAGTTTAAAAACAATAAACGTATAAATTGATTATCAAGCTTATTTTTTCATCACTCCTCTACCACTCTATTTTCATACTTTAATGTCGGATTTATGAAATACTAGGATAATTTGTTTCCAGGTCTTACACTGGATGCACATCACCATGAAACAGCAGCGAAGGAGGCCACACACTGCATGTTTCATGTTGATGTGCATAATAAAATTGAAGATGGCTTAATCAGAATAATATAATGGGTGAGGGCTGTGCTGGGTATGCCCTTAGCGGGCTCTGAGACAGGAGGATGGAGTGTAGGTAGGGCAGGTATGGAGCAGAGGCAACTGAACAGATGACTTTTCTTAGTACAGCTCTGTCTTCTCTGCATGTCTTGGGCTCAGTTGTATCCAAACGGCTGCAATAGGTGAAAAACTATCACTTGGTCACATAGCTGAAAAAGCTTCTACCTCATCAGGGACCAGGTTAGGACTGAAGACTCACCCTCCTTCCTTAACCTTTCTTCTGGTAGGGCACAAGGATGTATAAAAGAAAAGCCCAGAGGCTCCATTATCTGACATGCAGTATTGCCTGAAGCTAGTCCACCATGTCAAAAATGTATTGTGATTTTCTTATCAAACAATCCTTCTCCTTGGCATATGATTTCCTTGATACTCCTGTTCCTAAGTGGGTGCTCCTGGAACGCTCTTTTTTGAAAGATTTCTCATTTCAACATGTTCCTTTCATGTCAAATTGTACCTTTATATCCAAGTATCCTATTTTGAAATATTGCCAATCTACCTTGCAAAATGTTTTTACCTCTTCCCTTTCCCCTCTACAATGTTTTTTATCATCTGTAGTCTGGTACAACAAATTTCTTAGATATAAAGGTAAATCATTTTACTTTAAACACTGGAAAGAAAAGAATATAATGTTTGTACATCAATTTTTTCTTGACTCTACTCTCCTTTCTTTTGTGGATCTACAAAATAAGTTTAACTTACCCTCCTCTTTTCTTGCTGAATATTCTATTATAATCTCTGCTATTCAATCTCATTTATCCTCGTTATCCTCTTCCTCTGATTCTTTTTCTTCTTTTACTCCTGTCACTCCACTTTACCCTCTTTTTTCTACCCAACAACCTAAAGCTGCTCTTGTATATTCACTCTTATTATCTAATTGTTCTGTCCGATTTAAATCTACAGTGGAGACTGCTTGGGAAACTGATCTGGATGTCTCCTTTGACATTGCATTGTGGGATCGTATATGGTCTCGACTCTTCAAAGTTTCTGTTGCTGCACGCATTACCCAATCCCTACTTTTTATTTACCACAGAGTTGTTATTACACCGGTTACTATACATAAATTTTCTCCAACCTCCTCTCCTCTATGTTGGTCCTGTTCTAAAGATCCTGGTACTCTACAACACCAACTTTACTATTGTACCCCAGTTTTATCTTTTTGGACTGATGTTTGGAATATATGTATGAAAATGTTATCTCTTTCTTCACAATTGTCTTTCATACACATATTTTTAGGTTCTTTATCTGATGATATTGATATTAGTACACCCTCATCTGCTAAGTTGTTAGATCTTTTTATTGCACTTGCATTTAAAGTTATTTTGTCGTGTTGGAAAGATAATTCTAAACTCTCGGTCCACACATGGTGGAATTATATATGTGATGAACATAGAATTTCTATTGCCTCTTCTACCTCTATTCCTTTGAAAATTAAATCTGATTTATTATGGCTTCCCTTTACTTCATATCTCTCCTCCAATCCTTCTCCCCTACCGCGTGCTCCTTGTCCCTCATGATCCCTTAATTTTCCTTCCTTTTTCTCCTCTCTCTTTCCTCTCCTCTTTCCCTGTCTTCTGCTTTCTTCCTTTTCTTTTTTCCTTCCCAATCCTTTCCTTTCTTCTTTCTCCTTCCTATCTTTTCATACCTTTCTTTTCTCTATATAAATTCCTGTAGATTGATGTCTTTTAATTATTATTACACCCATATGTACTTTTTCCTAATTTTTCATGACATGTTTTTTGTATCACCTTTTAATGCTTAATAAAAATTTCTTAAACAAAAAAAAAAAAAAAAAAAATGTATTGTGAATGTGTGAGGCTGGGCTGTACAGCCACGGCCTTGCATATGCCACTCAGGGAGTCACCAGGGAGTCAGTCAGAAATAAGAATTTACAAGTTATTTGGAAATTCCGCTCCCGATTCCACTGGTTGTTCCTCATTTTAAGCCGAGTATTTTGCCCGAAGATCCCACCTGCTTCAAGCTGATAGATTCTCCAAGTGAAAGACACGAACTTTGCACAATTACCAATAATCTCATAATTCAGTTGAGTTTATAGTTATTGGCCATATCAGAATTAAAAGAAGCCTCGAAATGAGGGCCTTACTGCTGGAAACAATATTCGCATTGCATCCTTTCTTCACTGAAACTACACACTTACATTACATATGCTACAACGATTCAGTGAAGACCCTGGGATGAGAGCCAACCTGCTTATATAATGGAAATCTATGTAACAAGGCATGATAATTATGAACCTGATAGTAGTTCCACTTGTGGGGCAAACAATACCATTGTCAAATGTTATCCTTCTAATTTACGGACTTTATGGCAAATTGAAATGGAAGAGAATGGATGAGGAAGGAAAATGCCTCTTAGCAATGGTTGGCATTGATTGTTAGAGTTCATTTTTTACAATGACCTAATTTGACGCAATAGCTGACTATTTTTTAATCAAAGATGTTGACTTGACTACATATTCTATGACTTCTATATTCACATATTAAATATATTGAACAGAGAGCTAAGATTTCTATATTTCCCAAGGTGTGCGGACCCACAACACTCTAGTAACTCACTAGTTTGGGGCAACGTCAGAAACTGATGGGCAAACTTACCATATCTCATGAGCATCTTGGACAGATAAGGCAAAGACCTAGGATCTCTATGTAATTTGACATGAGAATTGTGATTTTTAAAGTTTTAATTTGTGCTGGCAGACCGTATCTGTTTGTACGTCTTCCAAATACGAGACAGTAAATTTCCACAGAGATATGTTTTCTAGTTAATTATTATCCAACTCATTTATTTACTTGTATTTTTCTGATATACGCACACAAATTTTATGGGATGGATTTTTTGGAGATTTCAGTAATAACCCTAAACACATTCAATTCATAGTGATAGCGCTAGGATTTATTTTTTGATCTTAGCATTTAGGATTTTGATGGTATAAGATAATTTATTTTGGAACATTATGAGGCATACCCACATCCTGAATAATATCAGTAATATTATACACAACCCGTGTTCTGATACTAGTTAAAGAGTAACCATTTAGCATGAGCATAACAAAGGTGCAATCCACTTCATGCCTTGTATCTTTAGAAGGAAATCAGTGCTATCAGACACATACAATGTCAGTTACAGTGCAAACATGTACCAAAACTAATTGATGTACATAACTGCATTCTCCAGAAAGCATCCATTGAGGTGACCATTTGTCAGCGAGAAGATCCTATGCATTTGACAGGATTTGTGTGGATTTTAAGGAGCGGATACAGAGTGGGATCTTTTGGATTTTCATTCTTCAAAAACAATAATCATCATAATCAATGGCCCCTTTTCTCTCCAATCCTGAAGTAAGTCATTGTATTTCATTACAACATGCTTCGACTCTTCCACACTGATAGGTTCCTTATCATGCACATCGCCCAGCTGTTGTTTATCCTCCCTGAGAAAAGCATCGTTGGTACGTATACTGACAAAGTCCCCTTTTGGGAATGCTTAATAAGTACATTCTTTTATTTTTAATTTAACATTTTATTGAAAAACAAAAAGCAGAGTCATCATCCAATAATCAGTCAATACAATACAGAATCAGATATAATGGGCAATACAGAAAGTATATTACATCAAGGATCATTACAACGTCTAGGTCCAGACTTATCCATAGCCATATCCACAGTGGGGCAAGAACAGATTTCCCCTCTATAAACATTCCAGTGTCCCCACTTTTTGTCCCATTTCTTGGGGCATCCCGTGATCTTAAATACAGATTTTTCAGCCAGCATGCATCTGTCCATTTCAGCCACCCAACCGACCAGGAGAGGCCTCTAGGGGGCACCCCATTGCATTGCCACAGCACGTTTCACCAACAGGAAACCCAAGGCCACCCACTGGAGCTCCACCTCCGTGAGGTCTGTGGCACCCCATATGTTAAGGATCCCCTCTTTAGGGGAAAGAGGGATGGGTTTCCCTACTGCCTCTGTCATTTTGCGGGCCGCCCTGTCCCAGAACTGCTGAATTATAGGACATTCCCACAGAACATGGTAAAAGGAACTTGGGAGGCCGCAGCCTCGGGGACACATATCGTCAGGGCACCTACCTATTTTGGCCAGGAGAGGAGCGGACATATAGGCTCTGTGTAGGATTTTCAATTGAATCAACCTGAAACAGTGATTTATCGCCGTTTCCCTGGGGTACATCAGTGCCGATCTCCATTCGTCATCCTCCAGGCGTCCTACGTCACCCTGCCACTTGTCTCGTAGGGACTGGAAGGAGTCGGGCATATTGTTGCATAATTTACGGTATGTGCAAGATATTGCTTTTGTCAGGAGAGGTTCCGAGAGTAACCTATCCTCAAGAGGTGAGGCCTCTGGAAGGGAGGAAAGGTCGGACATGTTCGTAAGGACAGCATGCATAATTTGGAGGTATCTGAAGGTCTCGGTCTGGGCAAGAGCGTGTCGCTGTTGGAGGTCTGTAAAAGTCAGTAGTTTCCCCTTGTGGACCAAGTCACCCATTGTGGAGATGACGATTGTGTCCCATTTATCAAATCCTTTATGATGGCAGAGGAAACCCAGCTTCTGTGAGGCCCAGAGCGGGGTAGCCTTAGTAAATACATCGGACCAACCAAGGCTCTTGGTAGCTCGGTGCCAAATAGCTATGGTTTGCGACATGGGCCCCACGGTGCGATTCCGGGGCAATTTACCATACAAGGCGCCCAAGTACTCCAGCCCGTCCTGTCTGGTAGCGTTCTAAGTGAAAAGCCGGTATTGCAAGTGACCCATGAATCCAGGAGTTGGTGGCCACCAGTTGGAAGGCCCAATAATAGAGGCACATATTTGTCAGGGCGATACCCCATCGTACCATCCCTGAGTGAGTTTATTAAGGGCAATTCGAGGCGCCTTTCCATCCCATAAGAGGAGCTGTAAATATCCTTACAGCGCACGGAAATAGAAATCAGCAATTGGGAATGGGCAATTTTGAAGGACATACAAAAAGCGCGCGAGTGGTAACATTTTAAAAAGAGCCGCTCTGCCTGGGAGGGATAAAGGTAGCGCACGCCAGTGAGATACCTCACTATGGAGTCTCTGTAATGGGCCATTTTAGGTTGCGGTCGTAGAAGAGTTTGGGATCTGAAGTAGCTAAAATGCCAAGATATTTGAAACCGTCCTTGGCTATGGCAATTGAGAACCCTCTCGGAAGAGAGGGGGGAGGGCCATGGAGACAAAACAAAACCGATTTGGACCAATTGATTGAGAAACCAGAATATTTACCAAAATTTGTAATGACATGCAACAGACTATTAATGGAGGATCTGGGAGAGGAGACATAAACAAGGATATCATCTGCATATAAGGATATTTTATCAATCGTATCATCATTACACCGAAGCCCTCTGATGGAGGCATTAGACCGGATCCAGTGGGCTAAGGGTTCTAAGGTAAGTGCAAACAAGAAGGGGGGGAGGGGACATCCCTGTCTGGTCCCTCTATGCAGCTGGAATTTTCTGGAGGTGTGGGTGTTGACTCGCGCCTGGCCTAGCAAATCATTGTATAGCAATCGGACCCACTGAATGAAAAGAGGGCCTAATCTAAAGCGTTTCAGGACCTCAAAAAGGTAGGACCACTCTATGGAATCGAATGCTAGGGTGGCATCAAGGGACAGAATTGCGGCATCCTCTTGTATTTAGGGCTGCCTGTCCTGAACGTTGTGTAGTCTGCGGAGGTTTAGGGCCGTGTTTCGTCCTGGAAGGAATCCCGATTGGTCATCATGAACTAGGGAGGGGAGGACTGTAAGGAGTCTGGTATCCAAGGGTTTGGCCAGAACCTTGACCTCAGCATTTATGAGAGAAATCGGCCTATTGGAGCCGCAGTCAGTGGGTGATTTGTTAGCTTTGTGGATGACAGCTATTGAGGCCAATCTTTGGTCAAGTGGCAGACTGCCTCGATCAAGACTTTCCTCAAACCAAGCCTTCAAGTGAGGAATTACCTCTTGGGCCATCCCTTAAGGAACTGACTCCCTTGCCCGAGGCCGACCTCACTGAGGCAGTTCCTTGTTAAGCAGCTGGTCAGATAAAGATCAAAGAGCAGGACATGCCGAAGTTTATAGTACACTGCACCCACCTTTCTATCTTGCTTCCAATCTGTTTCTGCTCCTTCCTTTACGACATGATTACTGATTTGGGTTGAGGTTTTATGATGGGTTTATCCGGCCTGATCGAACTAGAAAATGGAATGTGCTTCGTCATTTCTGGTGGGCTGGACAACGGAAAGTGGGTTTGTCATCATGCGATATGTTTGAAATGTCACAAGCTGATTGGTTAGTTTGCATGTATCAAATTCCACCTTTGGAATGTGATTTTTGGCATAAAAGACCATGCTCCTCTCATTGAATTTGTGCAGTCTCTAGCGAACCACCCATGTTGTGCTTCGTAGATCTCTGTTCCTGGTTGCAGCCAATAAACTTTGGTCTTTGACGTCATCGAGAAGTGTCCCGGGTCTCCGTTTGCCAAGGCAGGGGAACTCAAAAGCATCGGGCGTTTTCCCTGACGCCGCTGGGTTCTAAAACCCGGTCCTTCACTTTAACCTTTGTTTTTTTTCATTCAATCTCTCTCTCTCTCTATCTCTAACTCTCTCTCTCTCTCTCTCTCCCTCTCTCTCTCTCTCTCTCTCTCTCTCTCTCTCTATATATATATATATATATATATATATAAGCACACTGAAGTAAAGTTTTGCAATCGTTTATACACACTTTTTCTGTTGTGGGTCACGTAAAAACTACAGTGTAATTAAGACTGTAAACAGACTCGTAGTTTTTTAAATCACAATTCAAATTCAATGGCAAGTCGTAATAATTAAAACTGTTAACCTGCAATGAAACATGGTGCACTGTAATCACACACATATCATTTCAAACCATCATGAATATACAATTACTGCATTTGGGCAGTCCTCACAGATAAAACTCAATCTCCATGATCACCTTTACAAGCAAGACTGCAGTGTTCCAAGTTAGACCGAACCCTACTGTCTAAAACTGGCATATAATCTCCAGTTTTATGATTTACTCCAGCCCAATTGGGCATATTTCATGTGCTCCTCACAATCGTATACTGTGTTCCATTCCACCCATGTGGGCATGCTCCTTACCCTGAATTAATTTCATTGTATACAAAAAAACAGCTGTCTAGCAAAAAGTGTAAATGTTGAACTTATATATATATAAACTCCATCGGTGTCTCTCCTGACCCATTGATTGCACGGTAGGAAAAGTTGCTCAGAAAACGCAACTTGCGAGTAATGTGCTCAGTTTCTTTTTATTTCTGTCTACGATCCATCACCAATTCATTATTCAAGTGGTTAATAATTTTTCTAGAGGGCAAAATGTAAACAGCAATCTAATTTCTCTGGCCAACACGTTTCAGCTTCCACCTTTGTTGGACCTGTCAGCCTTAGGGGGGTCTTCCCCTACCTTTTTGCCTTTTGCGTCCCATTTTTACCTTACATTTTGTTGGACTTAGGACTCTGGGAGCCTCACCCCTGCTAAACAGTGCTGAGGTGCAGGTGCTCTTCCCTGAAACCTTGTGTCGCTAGCATATCTGCCACAAGCCCCTGCTACTCACGTAAGGCTTAACTCTCCATAGGCTAGCATTGGGACCCCCCCGCCAAATGGGATAACTTCTAACTGGGTCCTAATAAGTCAATCATGTTTGGTCTTGTTGGGCTTGGGCGGGGAACCCTTTCCAATGATATATGAGGTTTGGGCACTACCACGCTAGGGATCCCACTTTTAGAAAGTGGACCTTTTCCTGCCTACACTTAGATTGAGCACTGTAGCCACCCCCCTCCCCTCTGCATTCTGATAGCTGCCTGGGTTGGGAGGTGGGAGTGGTGATTCACACCTTCTTCCCTGGGATGGGCTGTGATGGGCTGCCCACGGTAGCCTTAATGGCCTGTCTCTCGTCACTGTGACAGCCAGGTCAGGGAAGGCAGGGAACATCCTAGAACTTCCGGGACTCTTCCAGAAGCCCCTGCCCCCAGACCCTTCCAGAGACTTCTACCACTTTCTAGCCCCTAGACTGAAAGATATATAGGGGAGGGTCCTAGCCTCACTTCTTTGTTATACTGCTGGACCTGGAAGAATCCCTGCTGGAGTGAGGACTGCTGCGCAGGAGGGTTGCCATTGGGAAGGAGGCTTACTGCTCCAAGGAACTGCTGCCCCATAACCTGAAGAGCTGCCCTACTGTCTGCTGATCCTGCCCTGCAAGGGAGACTGGAAATACCGCCACCAGAGTGTCTCCACAATATCCCTAAGGAACTACTTTCTTTGAACAACATTCAGAAGGACTGCCTTTTTGGGACTGCACCCTTCGTGAATTAGAGGACACAGCTTCTGCGCTTCTAGACCACCTCTGTGCTCCTGAACAGCCTCTACACCCTAAACACTGCCTCTGCAGCACTGGGCCTGGGAAGCCCTTTTCATCTGACACCCCCGGAATCACCATTGCCGACCGGGGACCCTGAATGCGCTCCGGGGCACTGTGGGGGAGAAGTCTGTGCTGTGACTAAAAGCGCTGCTGCAAAAGAGCGCTGTGTGCCTTGGACCTTTAATGTCTCAGAAGCGCTGTGAGACATAAGCGCTGTGGGGACCAAAATCATCTCCGCGAGCCTGGGCCCGTGAACATGCTGAGTGCCAGTAACCCAAGCGCTGTGAAGGGAAGGCGTTGTGGTTAGAAATCACCACGCCGGGATTTGTGTGAAAAGTGCACCAGAATCACAGTTAGGATCACCACGCAGGCACAAGGGTAAATCTGCTGGAAACGCCCCCGAAATCACCCTGAAGCCCGGAAGCCTCGCGAACTCTGAGCACGTCATCTCTGACATCCGCTGTTGAGCGGCGCTGGGATTGGCAGCTTCGCGGGCGTTGCCTAGTAACCAAGACGCTCCTTGCAGCCAGAGGTAGACGAGGCTGGGAGCGGAAGGGGCTGCCTCGTTCCTCACCGGTGCAGCCCCGACGGAGATGGAAGGCCGGGGTGTAAGGAAGCCTTGGAGCGTAAGGACGCCTCGGAGCCAACGGGGGAATCTGCAGCAGGACGCCAGCCCAGTCTCACCAAGGCAACGCTCCAATCCGCTTTGTGGCACAACCGGGTGCAGGTTGAGAGCGAGTGTGGGCGCGAGGGGGGGGGGTGAAGTGCGCCGGTAGTCCTTGCGCCAGATCCCCACGGCCCGAACTGGCTCTCTTTGATCATACCAGCATCCCCGCATTGACCAAATGAACAGCCACCGTTTCTTTCTGAAACCCTGCTGGTCAGAGCGTCTTACATCTCCCTGCTGCGCAAAGGTTACAGGGCATAATTCCCTTGGGACTCCCACTCAGAGGGGCCAGTGACCGCGAGGGAAGTGGAGAGGCCTCAGGGCACCGTTTAGCAGGGTGAAATGGTCATATGATTACCCACGCTGCAATCAGGCCTTAATCATCGTCCCTTGGAGAGCTGATCTACTCTGACTACAAAGCGCCTCATGGTCATAGTGCCTGGGAGCCGTGTCTAATCC
Organism: Lissotriton vulgaris; assembly: GCF_964263255.1. NCBI lineage: Eukaryota > Metazoa > Chordata > Amphibia > Caudata > Salamandridae > Lissotriton > Lissotriton vulgaris. Next base: position 1,999,012,399 of record NC_141689.1, read on the forward strand.
ACTACCGCCTCAGGAACTTTTTACCCTAAAGGGACAGAGACTGGCTAACTCTGCCCTAAGTGGCTGAGGAACTGCTTTGCCCTAATGTGTGCCCATTAGAATTCAGTCCCAACTCGGAACTGTGTACCAACCATACCTAAAAGTTATTTGAATGATGCCTATGGATTGTATATGATGCATCCTCTCTAATTTTTGGATCCTGCATGATTTTTTGGTAAAGAGATTATTATTTTTATATAAAACTGGTGTGGTGTTCCTTTTGTGAGTATTTTTACTGCGTCACCGTTGTTGTGTGTTGCACAAATACTTTACACATTACCTCTGAAGTTACGCCCTTGCTGCTCTGCGCCAAGCTACCAGGTCGGAAGCGATGGTCCCTACTTGGACTAGGGTGCATACCCCTGCCAACTAGAGACCCCAGTTCTAACAGCCTTCTACTGTGCCTATTCTTACACCACCGGGAGTCCTCTTGCCTCCTTATCAACTGTCCCTCTACTATTTTCATGCCCAGTTAAACACAAATAAGCTACCCTATTTCCTCTCAAGGCACAACTTGACCTTCATTTTCTATGAATAGTTTACTCCTATTTACTCTAATGACTTTAGTTCTAGAATTTTATTTTTTTCATTTAAACTATGGATGATGGGGTCCCTTATTACAATCTCATAAATCTAATACCTTTTGCATCCAGTTCTTTTTTATCTATTTATGTTAACCCCAAGTTGCATATTTCTCCTAATAAAGTTCTATTCTCAACTTAACATATAGCAGTCAACTTACCATAAACTGCTGTCAATAAAAATGCTAATGTTCTAATGTACAGGATTGTTATGAATATTTATTTGTATAAAGTGACTGGTGCTAAAATGTTTAATTGCTCTTAAAGTGTCAGTACTGATCAAGTGTAACCGTTTGCCACAACCTTTGTAATTATTCATCATATGTTTTATGATCCTGATCACTCTAGCATTCAGTATTTATTATTTATTTACATTTTACCCCTTATTGCACATTTATCCTGCTGAGGTGTTACCCTCCATTCCACATATTGCACTCAAAGTATGGTAAAGTGCTGTTAATAAGGTGCTACTGTTTTAGCTTTTGGGGTTCTTTAAATATATATTCATTTATGTAAAGTGTCTGGTTCTAAAGTGTCTACGTGCTATTTTGCTCTTTCTCTTCCCCAATAATTTCACTGTACCTAATAAATATTTAGATTTTTTTATAAGGTGCTATTACTGCAAATCATCCAAGTTAAAAAAGAAACTTTCATCTAGCAGCAATTGCGGGTACTAAATTACATGGGACCAATATGCAGGTCCCATTCAAATCATAAAAAATGTTTATTAGTGTGTTGGAGTGACCTAAAAAATGAAACATTAGAGGGTATCTTCAAAGATGGACATATGGTTCCGCATCTATATTGTGTCCCATTGGAATCTCTGTACCCATAGATATAATCAACTCAGATTCCTCTCTCCTCAATTCCCTTTCGCTGTTGCTTTCCCTTGGGTGTTTCATGATGTGTTTCAATAGAAAAAACCTAAATCCTGCCAGAAAACTATTGAGTTCTATTTCTAAGTGGTTAGCCATGAGGTAGCTCCATTCCCTGTTTTTAATTGCTCAAACATGCTGTAGGATTCGTAATAATCACTTGTTGATGGTGCTTCCCACATAATATTATTGCATCTACATTTCAAAGCTTACACTACAAATTCATTTTCCCACAAAATACTTATTGCAGCTACAATTCAAAGCATACATTACAAATTCAGTTTCACAAGATATTCTTTCTTATATTATTCTGTGCTGTCCATCTAATGTTAAAAATGTTTCATTGTTCATTCCATACTGGCATGCCCTACATGATCCACATGTTGTAAAGCCCTTTGCAATGGTTCTCAATCAGTTGTTTCCCCTGACAGATTCTAAGTGGGTTCTAGTTAAAAGTATACCTAGGGATTTAACCTTTTAAGAGGTTAGTTTTGGACTGATCCACCACATCTTTCAAAAGATCCTCTATTCGTAAAATGTGCCAATTCTTTTGTAATATTTTCTTTATAGCTGGTTGTGCTGGATTGTACTCCAAGAAGACTCTCTTGATCCTATTTTCCTTCTCTTCCTCAGTCAGTGGTTATAAAACTTGTTCCTATGTCCGCTTTTTGACTGAATTTTCGGCATCATTTAATGCACTCTCGTGGTATCCTCGTTGAATAAATCATTTCCTCATCTTTATTAATTCCTGCTCCAGTTCTTTTTTTTCTTGAACAAATCCTTTTGGCCCAAAGCATCTGATTATGTGGTATACTCCATTTCAGAGCCTTAGGGTGTCCACTGTTCACATCGAGTAAATAATTTGTTGCTGTAACTTTTCTGTGGATAGTGGAGGTCAATTCACTTCCTTTTACATCCAAATTAATGTCCAGGAACTCACTCTGTATTTTTTTGCATGATGCGATAAATTTGATGTTTGTAGTGTTGTTATTCAAGATTTTAATTAACTCTTCCAGCATTGTTTTTGCTCCATCCCATAAGATGAATAGATCATCTATAAAGCGGCACCAAAGCAAGGCCTTTTCCATATAGATGTTATTCTCTTCGGCCCAGGTCCAGGCCACCTCCTTCTACCACCACCTCATGAGCAAATGTGTGTAGGTGGGACAAAGGAGGTACCCATGGCCGTGCCCTGTATTTGAATGTAGAATTGGCCATCAAAGGTGAATACATTATGTGTCAAGCCTTATTCTAACATCTCGATCACCATTTCTGTGAGTTAAAAAAATTCAATGGGTCTATCTCTTAGAACGTATTTGTATGCTGAAATCCCATCCTTTTGGTTGATTGAACTATATAAAGAGACAATATCAACGGTTATCATGATATATTCAGGTCTCCAAGTAATTCCAGTAAATGTTTGTAAAAAGTCAGTAGAATATTTTAGATAGGAAGTCAAACTTGTTACATAATGTTGTGAAGACAGATCCAACAATTCTCCAAAAGTGACCCAATTGAGCTCACTATCGGCCTACCCGGTGGAACTTTTTTAATTCGTATGAAACTATGATCGAAAGTAAAACGTTGCTACTTTAGCTTGTTCTGTTTTCAAGTAAGCATATTCTTCCCAATCTAGTATGTTTTTTTCACGCCATATTTGAATTTTCAAATGAAATTCCATTTCCAGGTCTATCATTGGGTTTTGTTGGAGATGTCGGTAGTTGCTTATGTTATTGAGTTGCCATTTCGCCTCTGTCACATATGATTCCTGATTCATCATTACAATATTTCCCTCCTTATCAGACGGTTTTATGATGAGGGAGGATTCTTTTTTTAATGATGCGATATCTTGCCAATCTCTAGTGGAAAAATGACCACAGTTCTAATCATAGCACCATTTGGATCACAATTTATTTATGTCATCAATGCTGAGTTCATGGAGGAGGTCAGTTTTATTGACTGGTGCTAATTGAGGGCAACATTTTGACTTCAACTTGCATCCACTGGGGAGTAAGTTATCTTCAATGAACCCCATTTTATTACATTTTTCCACATCTGTTTCAATCCACATCTGTCCTTATCTTTTACTGTGTATGCAAGAGTGTCTCTCGTTTGAATGTCCACTTCCAATTCTAATGTTGCGCTATTTGTTAAATCCTGAATTTCCAATAAGTTAGGTACATCTCTGAGTTTGAAAGCTGAGGGTTTTTGAGTTGGGGTGGTACTTGTAATATCCCTTCTCGATCTCATTTGCAAGTATGCATGTAGTTTTAACTTCCTAGTGTATTTATATAGTTCGATCCACATGTCAGTGAAGTTTGGCATTGTCAAAGGGCAATAGGGAAGGCCCAGATTTAAAATTCTTTCCTGATTAGGACTGAGAGATAATTTGGATAAATTGATGACCATGCATTTTGTGTTCAATTCATACTTCATTTCCATATTTAATATCTCGAGGTCCACTATTAAATTCTTCTTCGTCCTCTCCTCTTTCCTTTTCCTTTTACCCATCCTTGTTCTGTTCCTCCTTTGTCTTGATTTACTTGGTTTCCTCTCACTTGTCACGTGGACCAGCATAGTATTCTTAGTTCCCAGTGAAAATCCAGTTGCTCCGTTAGTGTTTTATCTGCGCTGTATCTAGCATCTGTACTCATTTCACTTTTGCTTTGTTTCCCCTCACGTGGTCTCACCACTTTTTCTTTCATTCTTAAATATTATATTATATATATATATAATGCGGTCACCACTGGGTAGTTATAGTTAGGTCAGGGTTTCCATAGGCAATGCTTCTTTTGTGTTGCTAGTAACTGTGCCACCATTTGATGAATCACCATGAACTTTCCAAAAAAGTGCTCTTTTTTTTGCTTTGTGTGTGCATGGAAAGTTTCAGGGTGATCCGTCAAGCAGGGGCCAAGAAAAAGAAGGGGGTAACAAAACACAACATCTCCATGCATTTTCCAAAGACTTCTTTAGCAAGGGCTACAACAAAAACTGCCGAACTGAATGACACCAAAATTGCCAGGAAGCTGGATTATGTTTCGTAAATTGTGCTTTTTGTTATTTGGTGTAAACCAATTAAGTAGTTTTAGAGAAATTAAGGTTAACAAATATTTGTATATGTATACAGTTGAGTTTGAGGGACTCTCATTAGAGAACCTCGAACCAATTTTGAAAAATAGAGTGTTTTTATTGGCCCAGGGAGCTTTTTTCCTTTGGGCCATCTCTCTCTCCCGCAGGAGTCAGACTCCTGTGGGAGCGAGCACTGTTCATAGCTGTCAGCAACTTAAAAGAAGTGTTGCTGGCAGCCATTACAGGACTTGGACACTTACTCTTTGTCCTGAACGATAAAAAAAAATAATACCCTGCCCCCCCAGCTAAAAACAAAAAACAGCAATTTATGGCCACAACCCTGCGGGACTCCCATGGCATTGCAGCAACAAACAAAGATGGCAGCCTAGGCCAAATTGTTATTTTGTGGGACGATGGGCACATTGCCCCCTCCCGAGTCATTTTCGGCTTTGGGGACCCCATCACCTGGGGCCTGATTTAATAAATATAGGAAGTGGGAGCCTGGTCCCACTCCCTGGGTTGTATTCTGACTCAGGGACCCTTACCTTCAGGCCCCTAGGGCCCATGTTATGTTTTAAGGGGAGGGGACCACGAGGCCCCACTCCATGAGCCTTCAGAAAGGCCCCGGGGACCCCATCCCTAAGGGCCATTACTAGACTTTAAAGGGAAGGAGGCTGTGTGGCCCACCTCTCTAAGCCTTTAAAGACCCTATCTGGTGGGGCAGGCTCACATACTGTTTCCAAGGGAGCCCACCCCAGGGACTCAGTGTGTTCCCTGCCCACCCCGGTTCAGGCAGGGAAACTTGGATGTGCACCCGGCTGGTGGGATAATTTTTTAATCTGGACCAAACACAAAGTCTGCTCCCAGTGAGCAGGATCTTTAAAAAGGCTCCAGCTGGCTGGGAGCAGACTTGTATTCAGTTTCCCTGCTTGCACTAATGCGGGTAGGGAAACAGAACAACATATTGCTCCAACCGGGAGGTAGCAGCATAAGAAGTTGCCGCTTCCTAGTGGGTGCAATGTTGGTTCCGGTAGCATTCGCGAAGCCATCTGGGCCACAGGGGCTCCGCTCTGCAACCCCTACGTCTGCTTGGTAGGTTGCCCTGGGTGGGCATTGAGGCACAAAGGTTGGAGTCCCCAGAGCCATGCAGCCCCCTCCCCTGTTATGTAAATTTCAGCCCTGGAGAAAGGGTCCCAAGAGGCCTAAATAGTCTCAGGGAGGGGGACAAGTGCCCCCTGCCTTTAATAATTACTTAGATGAGGGATGATTAAGGCTCGGGATAGGGCTGCAGCCCTCCTCCCTTGTAGATGTAGGCCTTTTAAAGGTTGGAGAGGGAGGTCACATGCCCCTGCCTCTTTTTATCAGAACAGGCCCTAGGGAGAAGGTCCCCAGGGCCAATTAAGGGTCAGGGAGCGGACGGCACACCTCCCTCCCCTAAATATATATGTTTTGCCTAGGGGGTGGGGTCCATGGGGCCCAATAGCCAACCCTATGCTACTCACACCAGAAGCTATGTATGATGTGGGGTTAGCAGGCTGCTGGGGCTTTTGACACATTGTCTGGCGGCAGACCAAGCCCTGTGGCAAACACCCCCAGTGCATGGCCAAAGTTAAGGGCAGCATGGGATTGGCTGCCTGTAGGGAGTTGGAAGCAGGGCCATGCTCCAGACAGGCTCTGCAGCTAACCCCATGAAACGCATAACCAAATGCTGTGTGCGTCATGGAGTTGGCTGCCTCTGGGTGGCTGCCTGTGCACAACGAAAGGCTGTGTACAGTGTGGAGTTGGCTGCCTGTGGGGGATTGGCTGCCTCCAGGGGTTTGGCCACAGGCCCTGTTGCCAGCCCCTTGCATTGCCCCCTCCTGTGCACTGCCAAAGGCCATGTGCAGCGTCAGGTTGACTGCCTGTGAGTGGTTTTCTGCAGGCCCTGTGGTCAACTTCCCTGCCAAAGGCCGTTCACAGCTTGGAGTTGGCTTTATATATGGTAATAAAATATGACTTTATGTTAAAAAAAGAAATTAATTGAAAAATAAAATGTTAACGTAATGTTATAGTTAGGTGTGAAAAGAAGATCTGTTTTTTTTTAACTTAGAAATTAACTGAAAAAAGTAAAGGTTCAATAAACGTTATAGTTACTGTGCTGATATGTTATATTGGTACAGTGTCATAGTCTACCCTTCATCATTGACTAAAGATTGCCTCAATATTGTCCAACTATTCTGATGCAGCATCCAAACTAGCAGCTTATGTGATATTAGAGGCACTACTCAGCTTCAAAATCACATGCAATAACCCCTGTTCCATGTCATAACCTGGGAATCTGGATGTGGCCTTATTTCAGGGGTAACGTCTACATGTAGGCCCCAAGACATGGTGATGTTGTGGAACAAACCAAAGGCTATAGTAATCTTCACTCTACTTCTGAGAAGTACTTGAGCAGCCTGTATGATCACCACATATAAAGCATGACTTGAAGTTGAGTGCATTCCAAGATGGGTCATGTACTTGTGAGGACCCTGTTATACCCCTTTTGAAGCTTCATGGTTGGATGTCAGAATGGAGTAAAAAGATGTAGAAAGAGGGCATACCGCAACAAAGATAGGCAATATGTCTTATGATGTGGTTACATTGAAATTGTAGCAGACATTTTATACAGCCATGAATTCAATGTTAGTCTTATGAATGGACATTATGATGCGATAAAGTTATGAGTGAGTGTGTTTATGATGCCATTCCACAGATACACATGCAGTGCCAGTGTGGGTTAGTTAAACTTACCTAGTGGCCACATGTCACACAGAGTTCCAGCAACCAATTCTCATGCATGAACAGTAAGGCAGAAAATGGAGCTGTTGTGAGTGCACCCAGAAACGTTAGTGCAAATATTTGTGTATCAGCCCCGGACATCACATATGTCTGCATGTTGACAGAGTGACATTACGGTCTGTTGTATGAATCTAATTCCATGTAGCGTTTGGCTGATGTTCACATTAGTGTAATTGATGGAACTTAAGACCTGAGAAAGACGGGTAATAGCATTGAATTCCCTTTCAACCCTTTGGCTTTCTGCCATTTGGCTGTGAAAAACCGGTGGACTCAGCTGGTGATGTATGTGAGTACCTGTAACAAGCACTGTGATAATATGGCTCAGAGACGCCAACCTCTACCCCCAGGGACCTTCTTGAAAGTTCCTGTGGAAAAGAATAGGAGTGTAGCCAATATTTTGACGTATGCAGCACAGCCTCAGTGACGGATGTAGGTTAAGTGAACTCTTGCTCTCAGTCTGCAGCCCTCTCAATCATCTCATCTGGAGACAATCAGTAACTAGCAATGTCTGCTTCCCTGGACATCCCAAAGTTGCCAAAATACTCTCTATACCCATATCAACTAATTATTTCTGTAAATGAGAGCCAAGATGAAAAAGACATTCACCACCGTAGTGCGAAATGTTTTTAGCGGCTTGCTTTCTTATGTAGACAGCCAATAGATTGATGTTTCCTTTCTTTTCTTGGTTTGCATACGTGCTATTAGTGATATTCCCTGTCTCTGTTAATTTCTGTTCAACTGCTTCCATTACCAGAAATTCTCTATGCGTGTTGTGTGGCTTATTTTACCAGTAGGCTGGAGTAGACATGAGCCTGTCTAGTCAGCAGTGCTACTAGAGTAGAAGTAAGTTTATATTTGGTGAATAGCTAATCACCTATTCTTTTGTGTGAGTTTTTATATCTGCATGACCTCACTCTGCACCTCCTACATTTTATCTCTACTCCACCCACTTTAGAGTGGGAATTGCCCATTTAGCTCTCCCACATTTACACCCAAAAAAGTATACAATCATGTGTGCAGAGCTCTCTGCACTATTGGCAGGTACCTCTACAGATAAAGCATAGGTTTGTGAATAACCTTTGTAAGTATGTAATGTAGTACTATTGGAGTACTACTTTAGGTACTCTAACATGCCCTGCTAAGTAGGTCCAATTTTGTCTGAAGGGAGAGGTTGGAGAAGGTTTTCTGTGCAAACTGTATGTATAGTAGATTCTGACTGGAATTAGAATGCTCTAGATTCGTTTATTGTTCATTAAATGTAACTAATTAATTAATAATGGGCAACGCTAAAGTCCAGCCGAGTGGATGGGGGTGTCCTGATAATTGTGACGTCCATATTTCACAGAGGCCCATGACATATTTCCCACATTTCACAGGGTCTCGTGAAATATTTTTCATATTTCAAGGATTGCTGTGAGATTTGAGTTTTTTAACTTTAAAGTGTGATAAAACCAAGAACATGAAATATACAGGAGATAGATAGTGGGTAACATGTAATATGATCAGGTATTGCCATGAAGGGTTTCCAGGGGCTGAAGGTCGAGTGAGGTGCAAATATCACCAGAATCCTGAGATGGAAATATAGGAAAATATTCCCATTTACATTATTTGCATTTTCTTATATAACCTTTTTTTCGGTGCAGAGGTGTATTGAAAATAGTAAGGGAAATACTGAAATATACTGTTGTAAAAAGTAAATGAAAGTATTTTGTTATGTAGTTAGGAATACCGTGTTACAAATAAAAGAGGGTATGCCTTCTTAAAAGCAAATGATGGCTAACAAAGATCAGAGACTGGTTAAGCTGCTACGGTCAATAAAGACATAGCTAACAGTGGGTCTTTAATGTAATATGAATGTTCAGCTTTCATGCATAGACTGCTGTTTAATCAATATTCACTGGTTATGCTCAGAAATTTTTAAGCTACTCCTGCAGTGTTGGGCTAATAATGGGGTCAGATTGCATTTGTATAGTTCATTTTTTGATTAGCTTTCACAAATAGACTGCTAGTTAAACAATGAACAGTGGCAGTGGAATTTCAAAGCTACTTCTGCTTCTGCTCTCATTGCAATTGGAATGTTTCAGTTTCGCTTTAGCTCTTTTAAGGTGACTAATTAAACAATGAGCAACAGTGGAGATCTGCAGAGGCATTCATCAGGATGCAAGTTCTGCAAAATGTGAAAATATTTGAAGGGTCTCTGTGAGATGTGGGTTTTGATAAAGAGGATGGATGTGGCCTGTCAGCAGTCAATGTTGGAAACTCTGAAGTCTTGGCAATGACGCTCAAAATCATGTGATTCAGGACAAATCACTTGATCTCCATGGTCGGATTCGTGAGGTGGGCACTCGGGCAATGGAAGAGGGGCTGGTATCCGAGTTCAAACTTTGGGCTGATTTTTTGGGCAGCCTGGGGGCGATTTCAGTGGTGTCTATTTTCTTTGGATGCTGCCAGTTTCCCGGTGGGTGCATGAGCTGTCTTTCTGGAGGCAGATGGAGAGAGGATGTAGCCTTACGGCTAGAGCAGTCGACCTCGAAGCTAGGGAACCGGGTTACAGTCTCGGCAACGAGGCTCAACATCCTGTGATAATGGGCAAATCACTTAATCTCCCTGGGCCTATCAAAAACGAATGTGTCCTTATGTAATGAAACTGGTGCTATGTAAAGCACTCTGATACCCGATATCTTTGGGTCTAGTTTGCGCTGTATAAAACAAACAAACAAACAAAAAAAAGATGGGCCTCCATTACCTCCCTTTTACCAACGGGGCAGAGGTGTCACTCCCTTTCTCTCACCAGGCCGCCCATTAATGTATGCATATTGAGTAGGGGCAGGGGACCTGAGCTAAAGTGACCTCACTTGTTTGCAGGTGTCTTTTACCAGTGTGAACTAATCCTTGCATTTGTTTACATCTAAGTAAAGTTAAGAAAACATGCCTCTGTCAGAGACCCCCCCCTCCTTTTTTATAAAAGTTTGCTGTGTTTTGTGGAAAGGCAATAGGCAAATTTGGGCAATTTTTTTGCATGCTCAGGTCGATTTTTAATCCCAATCCAACCCTGTTGATCTCCCTCTGCCAAACAAAAATGAATGTGTCCTTGTGTAATGAAACTGGTGCTCATGTAAAACGCTCTGATACCTTCGGGTCAAGTTTGCGCTATATAAAACTCTGATAAAATAAATAAATAAATAACAGTGTGTGTGGTGCTCCAAAATCACCAAACGTGTATTCACGAGTGTATATACCACAGTGCCTAAAGACGAATGCATTCATAAATAAAAAGTTGTTTAAACATTACGATGTGTTTCAGCTGTGAGCATTTTACTTTATGATAGATGAATGTTATCGTAATAATATGCATAACATCATTTAAACATATAGCAGGAGCACCCTAGTAACACATTCAATGTGTGCAGCCACATTGCCCCGCGTTCGGGTAGAGCTTTATGCAGTGTTTGTCGCCTCTGAACTGCAGTCCTTTCACAGTAATACACATCACTCCTGCCTTCTAAATGTCCTCTTTTCAAATTCCAGCCTTGTCATCCATTTGAAAAGGGCCATTCTCTTCTGTTGAGTTTTCCTGTGCCAAGCATTTAGTCTTTAATAGCTAATACATAAACCTGAATGTTTTAGTGCTCCTGGGAGACGCGCGCTGAATGATAACTTTTCCAAGTGGATCGTCTGGCCGTGGCTCCGGCATCCTGTTACCTAATAGAACAGGCACAAGTGCTCCTTTCAAGATTGAAGAAGCACTATAAAGTACATCTCAGAGTTGAGCCAATTGGATCTCTGCATGGGTGAGCATTCAGAAACCCTCGGCTTTGATAACAGGGAGCCCTGGCTATTACAAAATGGCGTTAAGGAATTCTTACCTTAGCAAGTCTCTCTGCTTCAAACTGTTATTTGTAGTGAATTCTGGAAATGATTGCAAAGCAGCCGCTTTGACAGCGTCCGCTGGATCAATTGATCAGCATAGCAGCACCAGCAGTGCCTTTTTGAGAAAATATGTAACCCCGGCGCGCGAGCTTGGCGGATGCACATATTTTAAAAGTGCGCGACTGTGTTCAAGTATATAAAGCAGTCTGGTAGAATATTAGAAATAGCTGGAAGGAAAGTTCACAGGGCCTGGGATTAAGCTATCCTGGCATTCGAAACGAGAGAGTGAGTTTTACTGCTTATGAGAATGGGGAGCGTGAACCCATGTGGTAAAGTACAGCTGTTGTGCTGCTTTATCCTGGACTTTACTCTAGGAACAGGGTGCCCCCGTGCCCTGGCAACAGCAGCATCAGTCGACTGAATTGTCAAAGATTCGCAATCCTGTAGAGGATGTGTAGGGCTGAAATGGGAATGTGACATCCTGTCATAAAGCATACCAATATGTTACAAGTGCATGCATACATACTTGTGGAAGTTAATCCCTGTTGACATGACTTCCTGGTGTAGGATGTCAGAACCCTTGCTTTAGATGCTATATCTGAGTTATTTCCCATCAATTGTATTAATTCTCTCGGCAGTCTCCCGTCGGCTCAGCCACAAAACATGTCATAAGGCCACTAGGTATTGCCTTTACTGCTTTATGTAAGGTTTTGTCACTTTTAAACCAAAGTACAATTTTACCAAATTATTATGTTTGAACAGGAATGTTTGGCTGTGAAAGACACATGCACTGATCAATGCCCCCACGCCACCTCTACTGGCCAGTAGAGCATATCTATACAGTACCTTTAGCATTGTCACTCACTGACAGACCCTCAAGGTCACACTGAATCAAGTTCAATTTCATTGTATAGAATGGGGACTAGATTCGGAACTCAAGACTATACAGGGATTGTCCGGGTCCAACAGACAGCAGTGGAATGGATCATCAGAGTTCAGGCACCTTTTATAAAGGCAGAACAACATGTCACATAGGATGGCTCTGTGATCTGGATGCTCTCCACAGACATGCTTGGTAATCTGCAGTGTAATAGATTTATATCCCAGTAAAGGAGGTCATAGCCTGCCATCCTCCAAGGTTAGTAAATTGAGTGTTATTAAGTTGGGTATTACAATAGTGATGCTAATAATTACAGTTATTAGGAATTGCAGCTGTGTGGGACAAAGCTCTATGCAGTTAACACACTATTACAGTACCTAGAAAGGTGGTATTGCCCACTATGCCTTCATTTTCTTATTAATTTCTCAAGATTGAATATGAATTTTTTTGTTCACACTGACTATAATTTTCAGGCCATCGGAGCCCTTGGTAGAGGAATCATTGTTATTTTTGGGGACATCGTCTCCCACAAAAAATGCGTTCCCAGTCTATGATCTCCTTCTCCTTTGGCTCTGAAGAGGTTAGGCCCCCTGTTTAGGTCTGCAGGTGATGAAGTCAGTCCTCTGCTCCGTGTCTGTTATCCTTGAATATTTGCAGGTTAGGAGCTTCGCTCTTTGAGTCCATAAGCTCATTCTCTCTTTTCTTGGAATCCAATCTCACTTGTATTGTTTACTTATTGTGCTGTTATCTACAAATGCCAGGATGGTTATCCTTTCTTTCTTTTTATTTCTGGAAAATATTGATGAGGAATCTCTTGGCTTTTCATTAAGTACAATGGGTTCTTAGTTTCTCTTCACTAATATGCACTTGCTAGTTATCTTCCTCTCCCAGTGTCCACCTGCAACCCTGTTAATTGAAACTATCGGACATTGATTTGGTGTCACTGTTTTCTACTGTTTGATTCCAACTTGACGTCAACCTGTCTATTCGGGAACCAATCGTCGCTCAATGGCCGTTTTTGGTGGTGATGGGATGTATCAGTTGATAAACAACAGGTATCAACAGGTATCACCTCACACTACTGAGTCACCATATCAGATATATACATATATATATATATATATATATATATATATATATATATATATATATATATATATATATATATATATATATTTTTTTTTTTTTTATTGAAAAAACGAATTTTCTAAAGTAGCTATAACTTGCCACCACCATACACAGTGTAGTCATCAATGATGTCATTACAGATGTTTCAGTGATGTTATGAATGGTTATGAGTGATGTAATTTTGGAGGCAATTATCAGCGCATTTCAAGATTGCGGGTTATAGTTACTTTAGTATGTGTTATAGTTACATGAGATAACTATAACTGGTGGATTTCAGTGGTTTTATTTGTTTTAAATTCTATGTTTTAACTGACATTTTCATCTAACTATAACACCTCTTTATCTTTTGTTTTTGCAGTAAATTTCTAAGGTTTTTTTAATGGTAAGGCAGATATGACCGTACCCTACAATAATGGAACTTTAACCTTTGTTTTTTCGGTGAATTTTTAGAACTTTTTAATGTAAAGAAATATTTTATTAACCCCTTCCACGCTGATGACGAGCTGGGCTCGTCATGGTGTAGCCTCCTCGCAAGCTGATGACGAGCCCAGCTCGTCATGTTACATGGGTTTTTTAAAATCTCAGCATACGAGCATAATAACAATAGCGCGCATGAGGTTAACACAAGTAACACCAACTCCAAAGGGCACGTAGCCTTCGGCCTCAGCCGTGTGTAGTGTGGGGTTGGCTGCAGGGCACAACCTGTGGCCAGGCTTCACCCATCCACCCCTCATAGGCAGGCACTCTCTTCAGCCGTGCAGCATTTGGGATTGAGCAAATGGGCGACAAACAAACAACTCCATCTACACATAGCTTCCAGCTGGCTCTCCCGTGCCATGGATTTATTGACCCAGGAAACTTACTGTATTTTTTTTATTATCACTGAGGGCTGCTGCACTGCCTGCATCTCCCCACAACATTTAAAACAAATGTTTGGTGATTCCCCTGACATATCTACGAAACCACCAGACTCAAAAAATATGTTTAAAAAGCTCTCGCAGGGCATTATGGGGCAGTCTTTGCAAGGAACAGTGAATAATGAATGACTCATGTTGCTCATTTGTCATTCCTATATTTTTTTAATATATATTTTGGGCCACAAGGGGGGGGGGGCATCCAAAACTTCGATGGACCTGCCACCTTTCTGGGTGCCGGTGGGAGCGGCAATTCTTTACCTTTTTAAAAATAATTGGTGAGGGGTGTATGCCCTCTCTCTGAGTCAATGGGGATCTCATCTGCTGGGGCCCCACTTCATTTAAAGGGGAGTGGGCGTGCGCTTCCTTCCTCGACCCAATACTGGCTCCATGGACCCGTCCCCTGGGTCACAAATGGGGCACAGCTGCAGCCAAAATGCCTGAAAAGAATAACACCAAATTAACAGAAAGCTATATGTTGGTCCAAAAAGCATGTTTTTTGTTACTTTTGTAATTCTTTTTCAGTAGCTTTCAAGAAATAAGGGTTAAAAAATAAATATTTCACACAGCAAAGTTTTTTATTTATTTTTTGTTACTGTTTTCCTAGCTTTAAATACTGGGCAGAGAAAATCGAGGTGATGTGTGTTCGTGTGTGTACATATATGTGGGCAGAGGGCATGTTTTTCCTTTGCACTGAATTATCACTTGCTAATTGCCCTGAGGTTGAAATGGCAGCACATTGAAATCTACGCTCTTACTGTCTTACAACTGTTCCTCCTTAGTAATGCTTCAGCCCACTAGAACCGCCCCGGCAACACCAACACAATGCAGTTATACCTGAGACTAAAAAGCTATTACTATAGTTCTTTGCAACTAAAGTATATATAATAAACCATTCTATTATAACTACAAAAGTTTCAGCAGGAATTTGAATGAAGCGTCACATAATAGCAATATCTCCTGCTAGATCTGGCAATGCCGAAACACAAAAGCTCTGGTTTAGTCAAGCACATCATCTTTAAATAAACAGCCTTAAAAAGATTTACGTGGAGAGCAATCAGTTAAAGTGTCCAGACTCTCATGTAAATGGATTTCCTGTCTTGTATAGAAACAAATCGAATTGTATTTGACTATACATTGTTTTTTTCCTTAAATGTGCTTTTTATTCAAAATGGCTCCCATCAATTACGTACGTGCCTTGCATTTATGTGTACGCCTTATTTGTCTATAGTTTGTTTGACATTTTCTGCTCTATTTCCTGTTTTTGTTCAACGAGGTGCCCGTTTTCTTTTTTTGCAGTCAATCGTCTTTCCCTGCCACTTAAGGATATGACAAAATTCAGGACACATCTCTCTTTTCTTTGATTGTTCTATCCTACAGTACCCAAACCCATCAACCACTCACACTCACACATCATGGCATAGAAAGAAACTGTCTGACAAACTCAACCTTATGTGGACATGCAACAGCAGACGCGCGCAGGAGCGGCTCATACGCTAAAGCGGAGGAGCACGGCCCAACTGCTCTCAGAGCAAGAAATATAAAATGAGAGTAACCTCGTTATTATCATTTTATTGTTTTGCTACAGGGCTGGGTTAGGGCGAGGTGCGACTGGTGTTTCAGGGGGAGATGTGGTGGCACACTCTAAATGCGCATGATGGTTTGGCCAGCCGTCTTGGGCCGGCCAAACAGTCACGTGCACCCATCAGTCTAATACAGAGCTTGGTGGGGAACATGCACCGGCTCCCAGTCCCCATCTGAGTGCCGAACACTGGCACTCAGACCAATCACAGCGCTGCATTGCAGCAATGTGATTGGCTTAGGGAAGCCTGTGCTCTTCCAGGACTGAAGTGGAGGAGAAGGCAGTATTGAGAAGTGACCAAAGCTGAGGAGAGACGGTGGCCGCGAAAAGGTGTATTTTTATTTTGTTCCCCCCACACCTGTCCCCAAGCCCCGACACCCCTGTTCTCTGCCAGCCACCACTGGATGTCTTTTGTAATAAAGTTTAAGTGAAGATTTTACTTTTTATGAATACATTTAACTCACTTTTATACAGCTATGCTATTGCCAAATGACAGGTATTACAGTACTGCACAGCTAATTTTTTCAGCATCAGTGATGTGCTGTGTTTTATGTCAGCTCTCAGTAACTATAAGAATAAAAAGGGTAGGGCGTCAGGGGGTCAGATGACGCTGGTCTCCACAAGGATAGTGAGAGACATCTTCCATCTCGACTTAACATGTATCTGGGCACAAGGGAGCAGAGTGTCGATCCTAAATAACAACATAAGGGGTGAAGGTTTTTGTATCATCAACGTGTACATACAGAAATGCGAAAAACATGAGTATAAAGCAGAGTTGGATCGCTTAAAAAAGGATTTAGAGAATTTACAAGAACTCTACCCAGGAGATGTGATTTTAATTTTGGGGGATTTCAATCATAGATTGAATCCCCTAAAAACAGATGCCTGGAATAGTGATATACTAAAAGCGTATAATATTGAGCCTGAAATGTTCATCAGCACTGAGCTCTCAAAACAGGATGTGGAGCTTGGACGGCTGTTGGGGGCTATGGGTCTGGTTTGTGTGAACGGTAGGAAAGAAGGAGATCGGCCCGCTAAGCGGACATTTAAAATAGGGCAGCAATTGTGCCCGATTGATTATGTTTTTATTCAGGCCTGGTGCTTCCACTCAATTTTACACTTTGAAATTCTTCAAGTAGAGGGCAGCGATCATTTCCCATTATTGTTAGAAATGTTGGTAAAGAAGGCTCCGCCAAGACAGAAGGTGTTGAACGTTGAGGTCGAATATCCGAAGCGACTTACAACTCGGATAAGTGAAGAACATCTAAACAAACTGAAGGACTTTCAGTTAGCAGCTGACTTAGAAAATCTAGTAATGGGGGAAGAGCTACCCTGGTATGAGGAAATGATAAGACAACTTGTAGAATGCCTCAGAATAAACATTAAACGAGGGAAGCACAGTCTGACAACGAAACTCCCATTGCATGCTACTAATAACCCATGGTTTGATGCAGATTGCCGCAAAGCAAAGGCTGCTATTAGAAAGAGCGAAAGAAGCCTTAGGCGCAGTTACAATGAATTAGAACATCAAACCCTTAAGAAACAAAGGATAAAATATAAGGCATCAATTAGAGATAAAAAAAGATCCTTTAAAGAAAATTGCTGGAAGAGTCTATTAGTGGCAATTGAAGAAAAAAATGTCAAAGGCTTCTGGAAATTGATACAGGAATGTACAGGGAAAATATCAGGGTCCATGCAATGTTCTGTTCCAGAGGATAAGTGGGTAATTTACCTCGAGGAGATCTATGGCAACTGTCCAAGGAGGGAGGCAATACAACCATCTAGTTGGCCAGGAGTGAGGGAAGAAGTAATGGAGCAGTTCTCCCTAGGTCACATCAAAATCGTGATAGCCACCTTAAATTTAACACGAGCTGCTGGCCCAGACAATCTACCCGCCATTATTATAAAAACTAATATAGATTGGTGGGCGGATTTGTTTGCAAAGACGTTCTTAAGTATACTAAAAACAGGAACATTACCAGATAGCTGGAAAGGGGCTATCATTAGACCCATACACAAAAAGGTGATGTAAACTCCCCCAAAAACTATCGCCTGATAAATCTCTTGGACATTGGGGAAAAAGTGTTCTCTAAAATTATTTTGGGGTTGCTAAAAGATTGGGCTGAAGAAAATGGTATAGTACCTCCTGAACAGGGGGGTTTTAAAGAAGGTCATTCAACTGTGGATCATTGCTTTGCCCTCTGGGCGGTAGCGCGGAAGTCCATAGAGCAAAGGGGTAACCTGTTTTGCTGCTTTGTGGACTTCCGCGCGGCATTTGATCTTGTAAGCAGGGAGCAACTATGGTCTACCTTGAAAGGCTATAAATTACATGCAGACCTGTTAGCCCTTATCCAGGCCTTGCATACAGACAACTGGGCCCAGGTAGTCCTGGATGTGGAGGGTGGATTATCTGGTAGGATCCAGATTGGAAATGGCCTTAGGCAGGGGTGTGTATTCGCCCCGTTGCTCTTTTCTTTGTTTATAGCGGACCTACCCCAGATTCTAAAAGAGGTTAGAGGGGCGAGTCCAAAGTTAGGGGGTAACCATATATCCTGTCTGCTTTATGCAGACGATCTGGTGATCATGGACCAGACGGAGATAGGTTTGCAGAGGAAACTAGATATGTTCCATAAATACTGCCTAAATAAAAAATTGGTAGTAAATATGGAAAAGACTAAAATCCTATGTTTCGGCAAAAGTAAGACCCGGTTCCCTTGGTATTTGGGTACGGAACTTCTTGAGAGGGTATCGGAATATAGATATTTGGGAGTATGGTTCACGAGTAACCTGAATTGGACCACCCATCTGGAAGCTTTAAAAATTAGGGCAACAGCTTCTATAAAGGGCTTAAAAAGGTTTAATAGCTTCTACGGAGATTTGTCAGACGGGCCGGTTATTAAGGCCTATCTGGCAATGGTCCCCGCGCAATTCCTATATGGATCAGAGGTTCTCCTCCTCAGTGGGAAAAAGGTTGGGATAAAGAGGAGGGTATAATCCTGAAAAGCTTATTCTCGTTACCTAAATCAGCTATGGTACAGGCAGCAAGATTGGAGATGGGAGTCACTTCCTGGGCAATTACAACCAGGATGGCATTAATACGGTTTTGGCAGCGTCTGGAGATAGGGGAGGCGCCCAGAAAAATATCACAGTGGTGTAGAGAGGAAATTACCTCCAGTGAGTTATCATGGGCTAAAGAAGTCAGACTCTCATTAAAGGAAGCTTATGGGAAGTTAGGAATAGAACTAGATGCCCAGTTAGGACACACCAACATAGGCAAAAAAGAACTACGATCATTGGGAGCGGATGTGTCCCGTACATGTGATCACGAGTACCTTCGGCAAAAAATATCAGTGTCCCATATGATCCAAGTATGGACTTCAGAAGATCATCCCTACCCGTACTTGGATAGGTTGCCGAATCAGAAACTAAGAAGAAAGGTTTTAAAACTGAGAATGGGTGTAAACCCCTGTTATGTAAACACCAGGGTTAAATACCTCATGATTAATAGTAATGGCAATTGCACATGTACGTTAGGCTCCACCTGTGACATTACTCATGTTTTATTAGACTGTAGGAGGACCCTTGATATACGTAAGGAGATTTTAGGCCCGTTATTCAAAAATTACAGGATTACGAATAGGAAGCAAGCTGCAGAGCTCCTGGTGGGGATGGGAAACCTGGATATAGCCTGCGCCTTGGGGAAATACATGATTCGAGTTAGGGAGTTCCTCCAGAATACAGAGCTATAGGCGTATGTTATCGAGACTGTACTCTAATGTATGTATTGTGTTTGGAAGGCCTAGTCAGATATGTTTTCTCTTGTGTTTTTAACATCTCAGGAGGATACCATTAGAAATAATGTTGTCGGGGTTATCCTCCAGGAAAAGACTGAATTGCAATTTTATAAATTTTAATTCGTGTTTTTATAAAGTTTTATAAATGTATAGTGTATACTTTTATGGTTGTAATAACTCAAATAAAGTTTTAATGACTGACTGACAGTAACTATAACTATTTTAGTGTGAAAGATATGAATGAAAATAAGAAAATATATATATGTAGATATATATATATATGTATATACTTTATATATATAAATATTTTACATAGTTCAAAATACATATTCTGAATCGGGTCATCTATACTAATATAATAAAGAGAGAGCCCAAACCTTTGAGGCGGGTAATCTCAGGAACCACAGCACCAATCAAAACACCCAATACAGCATTGGAATGGGCAGTTGCAGCAGAAGGACTTAGGCTATCCTGATGCCCACCATATACATTTAAAAGGTAAAAGAACCGTGCCAGCAAAGTAGTCCCTTGTGGGCGTGTCTGCGTTGTGCTGTGGGCGTGTGCTGGGGGCGTGACAAACGCTGGGGGCTTGTGGTACATTCCACCCTTCATGCCATGTCTCATATCGTGTGCTGTGGGTGTGTGCTGTTTGCTGTGGGCATGGGCGTGGGCGTGTGCGGGGCGTGGGATTACGGGAAAAAAAGCGAGCGTTGTGTCCAATATTTCATTGTTTTTTCTTCCCAGGTTCTGTACATTCCAGCTCCGGGTGTGCTTGCCCCGCGCTCCCAGTGAGGTGCACCTGCTTTACTGTATGGAGGTCAGGCATGGCGCTATTCCCAAGGGCCGGAAGGAGCACAAACAGGGGCCATTGTGGAGGAAATGTAATCTCGCCTTAACTTCCGGTGACGCCTGAAGCTCATACTGGAGTTTTTCCACTTCTGTTGCGCACCGGCCTCGCGCCACGCACATCCGGACACAAGGCCCGCCTCCACGGAAATAGCAAGAAAGGGACTATCCCTCCCCGGGAATATGTGATGATATTCCGCAAACCAACATCCCGCATACCATCACTCCACAATTTTTATAACGCAGGACTATTACTCCGCAAAGACATGATTTCTAAAACTTTTACAACACATATGACTTTATCACGCATGCCATTATAACGCAAATGCAAGTGTGGTAAAGTCATATACATTGTAAAAATACATTATTAAAACATCAAATATATGTTTGTATATATGTGTATTCATATATAGTAGTAGGTATATATAGTTAGGATTTTTTTCCTATGGGACTTTTGAAAATTCTATGTCTAATAACTTTGGCGTTTGTAGACGGAATCGGTTGAAATTTTCAGGAAAACGGCACATTTTGTTTCTAAGCAGCCCCTGAAAATTTGGGGGGGTTTCGTCAAGGGGGGGCCGAGAAAAAAGGGGGTCCCAAAACGCGTTTTTCCCATGTTAATTTCCATAGGGCGTTTGGCCTCACTTTTAGCTCGAACGGCTGAATGGATTTGCACGAAACTTGGCAAAATTGTAGGGACTGGTAGCCCGATGTGCCTTTGCTGGGTCTCAATATATGTGCTCCAGTGGATTTTGAGAAATTAACGTTTAAAAAAAATTATATATCTGTGACAGCGTCCCGGATAGCGCTCCAGATCGCGTACTTTTCGCGTAACGGAGCTTTGCGAAGCGAAGCTGATTGGCTCTCCGGTGTCTGTCAACATTCTAAACAGTCCGGAGCGGCCGCCATCTTGTCTCTCGGTAGGATCGAGAGACAAGAGGAGGAGAAAAACGAAGGGGGAATTTAATGAAAGGGGGCAAGGTAGACCCCTCTTGACCCCCTAGGAATGATGTTGGGGTTATTAAAAGGTCCCGTGGGGCAAATAAAAAAAAAATAATTTTTCGCGGTAAAAGGGCTTCCTGGTTCATGAACCGGGCCGCAAACTGGTAGCGAAACGGGAATTCACCATTTTGTGTTTCGATTTAATTAAATTACAAGATGGAGGAAAAACAATGTGAGAAATGGGTATAAGGGGGTACGGGAGACGTATCCTGACCCCCTATGTTTTCGGAGGGTGGTTGAGGAGGCTCATATATGTTGATACTTGTCTTCCAGCGGCTGCGTGTGAGCGTTTTTTTGTTTTTTTTTGCTGCGTGACGTCTGTTGACGTTCGATTCGAAAGGAAATCAGGAAGTGTTTTGACACTGCGAGTAAATATATTGTTAAAAATAATGGTATAAATGAATCCATATTGATAAACATTGTCTGCGCCATGTTGCTTTTTTAACAATGCCACACTTTTGTTGTGTACGGCAGCCATTTTAGATGCCTTGACCAGACCCACTCGCTGCACGCCACCGATCCTCAGCATGGCTCCCCACCTTCGCAAGCATCTCCCCCATGCACTGGTCACCCCCGCTCTCTCTTTCATGCATGGGACATAAACCTCCCCCATCTGCGCTGCTCTTCCCTGAGTATCACATCCTGTGCCCGCCCGACACCTCCCTTTCACCCTATTCACTACCGCACCCTCTGACACTCCTCTTCCTCTGTGTCTGATTGTCCAGGCCAGTTCCAGGCTATCACCTAGCCCTGCGGATGTAGTTTATGGCCCCAACTGTAAAGAATCACCCCTGTTCAAAGGAGTTACAGTAGATCAAGGCCCCCACCTCATGAGATCCGTCACACCACACGCGTTCCTACTATCTGATAACGATCCTGTATTGTGATTGGGGAGGGGATTCTCACTGTAAGGGTGTGTGGGACCGAGCCTGAAGCGGAAGATTCAAGGGATGCCTTTTTGTACATCAAAGTCTTCACAATTATGTGTCACATTAAAAATATATAGCACTCCAACAAAGTAGTAGGATTATAACACTTTAATAACTTATAAATATATACAACGCAACGAAAACAGTAAATACATTTAAACATTTTTTTGAAAAAAGCAGCAACAATGGTCAGTAGCTGTGTTTTGTGCGAATAGTCCCAAGGCAGCACAACGTGCTGAGTTCTGGACGGCACCCAGGTGATGTTACCTGGGTGCCGCACTGGTTTTTGGTATCCTACAATACAGCTCTGAAAAACGGCGTGGGGCGTCTCGGGGGGTGCGGGGGAGGCCTCGTCAGTAGCGGTCTGTTGTGCGAATAGTACCAAGGCAGCAGAACGCGTTGAGATGTGGATGGCACCCAGGTGATGTCCAGTAAACTGCCGCACTGGTTTTGGTATCCTACAATGCTGCTCCGAAAAACGGCGTGGGGTGCCCCGGGGGGGGGGGGGGGGGGGGGAGGGGGAAGGCGGCGTGAACGGACCTCCCCAAGTGGAGGATCGTCTGCTATAGTGGGGCGCCCCTTTACCGTTTCAGTTGCCATTCCGCCCGCTTTTGGTACATTGTGCCAAAATCCGCCATTCAGCTGAGTTGCGCCCACTCTTGCGGTTCAGCGATAGGCGGCTGCCACAGGACTCTCAAAATGGCGGCAGGCTCTTTCCTTTTTGGGCCTGGTCCACTAAAATGGCCCTGGGACACCTTGGAACTCGGACGCTTGTCTGCTAGGTCTTGGACCCCATTCTCGAAAGCGTCCCCTCAGCCTTGAAGATTCTACAAAAGTCTTGGGGGCCCCCGACTCCTGCAGGCTTCCGGTGGGGAGCGGCTGCCATGATTGCTCGCGGAATGACCACGACGGAGCCACGAGATGGTGGTGCTCTCATGCTGATGCCAGCTTCAGTCTGAAACATCCAGAAAGAAGGTGGGGCTTTCATCGTTTGGGAAAAAATGTTTTTTAATCCAATGAAAAGTGTTATTTTTAGGTCATATGATCAAGCCTTCCATCATTAGGAAACCAAAAGTAAAATGAACCAATGAAAAGTTTTATAAACAAGTCACATGACCTGTTATGCGGCATAGGGCTATAAAAAGCGTAGAAAATCCGTTGGCACATGAGGCGGCGTCAGTAGCGGACAATGTGCGAATAGGCCGAAGGCAGCACAACGCACCAAGATCCGGATGGCACCGAGGTGGTGTTCAGCAAGTTGCCGCACTGGTGTGGCCATCCTACAATGCTGCGCCGAAAGTCGGCGTGGGGCGCCCCGTTGGCCTGTGAGGTCGCATCAGTCAGTGGGGGCTGTTTGAGGATCTGACTGCATTGGAAAGTAATGTGATGCTGTGCGTCGCCCCCAAGATGGAGGCTCCTCGGCTGCAGTGGGGCGCCCCTTGGTGTTTCACTTGCTATCCAGCTGAGTTGCGTCCGCACTTGCGGCTACAGTAGGCCGAAGGCAGCACAACGCGCCGAGATCTGGATGGCACCGAGGTGGTGTCCAGCAAGTTGCCGCACTGGTGTGGCCATCCTACAATGATGCGCCGAAAGTCAGCGAGGGGTGCACCGTTGGCCTGTGAGGTGGTGTCAGTAGCGGACCGATGTGTGAATAGGCCGGAACCAGCACAAGGCGCCAAGATCCGGATGGCACCGAGGTGGTGTTATAGTTGAGAGTTCTGAGCAGCGCTTGTAACACTGTCTGAAGCTTATTTGCACCTGCTGCAGCTTCACTATTGCCCTGGTGTGGCCAAAGATCGCCCATGACATAGGCGGCCCGCTCCCGGGGTCCGGCGGAACTTTTTTCCTTTTCCTTTCTGCATCTTGTCCCACAATCCGTTTGACCTGAAGACACGACCAGGTCCCTGAATGTGTGCAGGGGGACGCTATTGATTGAATCAAAATGGCGGCTTCACACAAAGCTGACTCAAGCGTTGCTGCTGATGCTATACAGACAAAAACTGGTTTTCAGTTTGTACATTCGTCAGGATTTTTCCATCCAAGGCTGGTTGAGAGTTTGTAGAACAATGGCTTCAGATTTTCAACATACTACTCTTCAACATTCTTCCTAAATGTAACAATGTGAGACTCACTAGGAGAACGGCTGTTTATCTTTCCTTTCAAAATGCTGCCAACAATATTTTCTGAATGGAAGACACCATCTTGTAGCATGGCGGGCGGGGACGAGTACTGATTGAACATTTGGACATTCCTATTGATATTAAGTTCTGATGTGTTATTGATTACTGTACTATTGAAATTTTGAATTAACGTCATCCATGGTACTTGCCCGCAAATGTATATCTAGATAATTTTGTTGTAACTGGCCCTGTCGTACTTTAATTATAAAATGTACATCCACCGATTTCGCAACTGTTAGACACCTTAGTTCTTGCAAACTAATGGCCCGCCCGTTACGTTCCTCTACAGTGTAAATGTCTCCTCATCATATACGATTACAGTTTGCTCCGTGGCCGGCCCACTTGGTTATAGGCCCGTATTTGTATACTGACATTTTCATAATAAAGGTTTTTAAAACAAAACATGGTAGTAGTATTTACATTGGTAAAGTTTTTAATTTTAGTCACTGTTTTCGAATCAGTAAAAGGCAAGTGAAATAAAGCAGTCCAATTACATGACGGATAAAAGGTATAATACGCAGGAACGCAGTAAAGATAAATGGTCAAGGGCTGTTGTGTTTTCTACTCCTGCAACATAAAGTGATCGATAAGAATCTGATATTCAGGCGTATCGGCGACTAAGACAGCAGGCCGAGCCTCTTTTGCTCAACGGCTCCCTCATGGGACGAAGAAACGCCCTTTTTCTCGAAAAAGGAATATATTTTACTTGCAGGACAGTTGTAAATTTTCCGGGAAAGTACATTAGCCTGGAACATTATAACATATATGTTTAAGAAAAAATAATGTTCGAAAGCAATAAAAAGCGTAATTTTTAGGTCATATGACCAAGCCTTTCATCATTAGAATAACAAAAGTAAAATGAACCAATGAAAAGTTTTATTAACAAGTCACATGACCTGTTATGCTTACGTTACGCGCTGCGCGCCGCGCCCCGGATCGCTTCCGGGAAGCTGCGCTTCGCGCACCGGAGCACTTCCGGGTGCGCTAACGCGGCGTGTCATATAACGCATTACGCGACAACGTAGGTCCAGAATATAGTCAAAATGTCTCCACCAACCAGCGGTCGGAACACAACCCCTTTCAGCAGTCTAAAAAGTTCTGTTAAATGACAACAGAAGGGACAGGCAACAAGAACCATCAGTCAAAGAGGGGAGGGCAAGTTCTTCTCTACCGGGTCACGTTGGGGCGCTACCGGAACTGATCGAATTGGTAGTCTACCGTGTTTCTGGATGTTTCAGACTGAAGCTGGCGTCAGCATGAGACCACCACCATCTCGTAGCTCAGTCGTGGCCATTCCACGAGTAATCATGGCAGCCGCTCTCCACCAGAAGCCTGCGGGAGTCGGGGGCCCCCAAGACTTTTGTAGAATCTTCAAGGCTGAGGGGACGCTTTCGAGAATGGGGCCCAAGCTCTAGCACACAAGTGTCCGAGTTCCAAGGTGTCCCAGGGCCATTTTAGTGGACCACGCCCAAATCTGAAGAGCCGGCCGCCATTTTGAGAGTCCTGTGGCAGCCGCCTATCGCTGCATCGCAAGAGCGGGAGCAACTCAACTACATGGTGAGCGAGACGCTGTAGTCGGAAGAGCGGGCGGTAAACAGCTGAATGGCGAAAGAGGCACAGTGTAGCAAAAGCGGGCGGAATGGCAACTGAAACGGTAAAGGGGCGCCCCACTACAGCGTGTCTTCAGGTCAAACGGATTGTGGGACAAGGTCCAGAATGGAAGAGTCATCAAAAGGCAAAAAGTTCCGCCGGACCCCGGGAGCCGGCCGCCTATGTCGGGGCGATCTTAGGCCACACCAGGGCAACACGACTTGGGGAGGGGGCAGGAACCAAGCGCCCCCTCCCAGTCCGCGCCACCACACCGTATGTTGAAAATCTGAAGCCATCGTTCTACAAACTCTCAACCAGCCTTGCATGGAAAAATCTTGAAGAATGTACAAACTGAAAAACAGTTTTTGACTGCATAGCATCAGCAGCAACGCTTGCTATCAGAGTGCATGAGTTTCATGCTCGATCGATTGAGCTAGCCGGATCAGGCAACAAAAAGTATAAAATAGTTATGTAAATAGTTATTTAATAAAATGTTTTACCCTGTTACTTTGCTGGTGTGTTGTATATATTTATAATATTTGCATAGAGTTTATCGTTATTTTGGGCGGGGTGGGTGGCGGAGCCGAGCTGTCTTGCAGCCATCATGGTGTGGAGCTCAGTTCATCTCACTAGTTTCGTATTTCTCATGAAGGGTTGTTCCTAATGTTTCTATTTTAGCGAGGTCAAAAAGAGATCCCATTAGTGGCCTACTGATTTTGCTCGATTACTTTTGTTTTTTTAAACGATTTTTCACTATCTGCAAAGACTAAACAGAGTATTGCGACTCTGTGCTTGTTTGTAAATAGAGAATGAACCAAAGAGAATCAATTCTAAAACAGTAAATGCTTGGATAACAATCAATCAAATGGAGAGAGAAGCAGGCACGACGGATTACAACGGGGGCAAAGGCCTGCGTTAACTACCCTTTACTATCTGCAAAGAGAGAGTACTACTAAGAGAAAAGAGGGGGAAGGGGCAGCGTTCAAAGCACATCAGCGTGCATAAACACGAAAATGTTTTTACCTATCACGTACTTGACATTTGACAGCTTTTGATATTTGCAATTAAAAAACCATTGAAATTCACTGAAAAAACCATAGGTTATAGATCATATATAGTTAGGAATTAGCATTTACAAAACCTTGAAAATTCACTGAAAAAACCATTGGTTATAGACCATATATAGTTAGGGATTAGCATTTACAAAACCTTAATTTACTCGCACAAAACCATAGAAATTCGCATATATAGTTAGATGCAATAACTATATATCGCGCACCCGCAATCCACTGCTGATGATGTCACATATTACATCATTCATGACATGGTCAGTGACATCACTGATGACATCACTGATGACATCTCAAATGACATCACTGATGACATCACTGACATCTCAAATGTCATCACTGATACCTCAAATGACATCACAGAAAACATCACTGATGACATCAATCATGTGATAATACGATTAACCTCTTCAGACTCTAATATAACCTTAGCTACACTCAGAGTAAACAGACACTCACAGACTGTCACTCATCCATGGAGTTACTCACACACCTAGTCAGTCATGCACTGAATCAATCACACCTCCATTTCCTCAACTATACAGTTATACACACCTTACTTATTCAAACATATTCTAACACATATTTACTCTCTTATACAATGACTGATACAAGTTCACAATGATCAATGCAGCCACTCACACATTCACTGGCTCTTATACACAGTAATTTATATATGTGAACTCTCACATGTACTGTGTTTTACATATGTACTTACTTTGACATGTAGCACTGAGATATCCATTCACTCACCAATACACTCATGCACACAGTCAACCACCCAGGCAGCTGTTTCCACATGCAGTTTTGAACCCATACATCTAGTGAATCAACTGCTAACACATCTATGCACAGTCACACACCTCCCAGACACCCCCACACACACACTCGTTCTCCCATACAAATACTTGGGCAACCAATCAATAACCCATATAGTTACTCATATAGGTACTGATTAACACATGCAGCATATTACACAACAACAGACATACTGATGCACACATTCAGACAGTTTAGTCACTAACCAATGCACTCAGTGAAACACATTTAATCACTCTCTCATACAGTCAGTCATGCACCTACTAAATCCTTCATCCAGACACTTATACATTCACTCATTCTTCAATATGTAAGACATATTTTAACTTTTACAGAAACATACAGTCACTGGATGATGTCATCAGTGATGTCATCAGTGATGTCACTGACCATGTCATGAATGATGTATTATGTGACATCATCAGCAGTGGATTGCGGGGTGCGCGATATATAGTTATTGCATCTAACTATATATGCGAATTTCTATGGTTTTGTGCGAGTAAATTAAGGTTTTGTAAATGCTAATCCCTAACTATATATGGTCTATAACCAATGGTTTTTTCAGTGATATATATATATATATATATATATATATATATATATATATATATATATATATATATATATATATATATATATATATATATATATATATATATATATTCACAGAAAAAACCATAGGTTATAGTGGATATATAGTTAGGAATTTGCATTTACAAAACCTTGAAAATTCAATGAAAAAACCATAGGTTATAGGCCATATATAGTTAGGAATTAGCATTTACAAAACCTTATTTTACTCGCATAAAACCATTGAAATTCCATATATAGTTAGCTAACTATAAGCGCTAACTATATATCGCGCACCCGCAATCCACTGCTGATGATGTCACATATTACATCATTCATGACATGGTTAGTGACATCACTGATGACATCACTGATGACATCTCAAATGACATCACTGATGACATCACTGATTACAACATCCAGTGACTGTATGTTTCTGTAAAGTTAAAATATGTTTTACGTATTGAAGAATGAGTGGATATATAAGTGTCTGGATGAAGGATTTACTAGGTGCATGACTGACTGATTGAGTGAGTGATTAAATGTGTCTCACTGAGTGCATGGGTTAGTGACTAAACTGTTTTAATTTGTGCATCATTATATCTGTTGTTCTACAAACTGCTGCATATGTTGATCAGTAGCTATATGAGTAACTGTATGGGTTATTGATTGGTTGTCCAAGTATTTGTATGGGAAACTGAGTGTGTGTGTATGGGTGGCTGGGAGGTGTGTGACTCTGTACATAGATGTGTGAGTAGTTGATTCACTATATGTATGGATTCAAAAGTGCATGTGGAAACAGCTGTATGGGCGGTTGACTGTGCATGAGTGTATTAGTGAGTGAATGGATATCTCAGTGCTACATGTCAAAGTAAGTACATATGTAAAACACAGTACATGTGAGAGTTGACATCTATAAATAACTGTGCATAAGAGCCAGTGAATGTGTGAGTGGCTGTATGGATCATTGTGAACATGTATCAGAGATTGTATAAGAGAGTAAAGTAAGTATGTGTTAGTATATGTTTGAATAAGTAAGGTGTGTATAACTGTATAGTTGAGAAAATGGAGGTGTGATTGATTTTTGGCATAACTGACTAGGTGTGTGAGTAACTCCATGGATGAGTGACAGTCTGTGACTGTCTGTTTACACTGATTGTATCTAAGGTTATATTAGAGTCTGAAGAGGTTCATGGTATTATCACATGAATGATATCATCAGTGATGTGATCAGTCATGTCAAATGAGATGTTATCAGTGATTTTATCAGTGATGTCATTTGAGATGTCATCAGTGATGTCATCAGTGATGTCACTAACCATGTCATGAATGATGTAATATGTGACATCATCAGCAGTGGATTGCGGGTGCGCGATATATAGTTAGCGCTTATAGTTAGCTAACTATATATGGAATTTCAATGGTTTTATGCGAGTAAAATAAGGTTTTGTAAATGCTAATTCCTAACTATATATGGCCTATAACCTATGGTTTTTTCATTGAATTTTCAAGGTTTTGTAAATGCAAATTCCTAACTATATATCCACTATAACCTATGGTTTTTTCTGTGAATTTCATTGGTTTTTTAATAGCAAATATGAAAAGCTTTAAAATGTCAAGTACGTGATAGATAAAAACATTTTCGTATTTATGCACGCTGATGTGCTTTGAACGCTGCCCCCCCCCCCTCCCCTCTTTTGCCTTAGTAGTACTCTCTCTTTGCAGATACTGAAGGGTAGTTAACGCAGGCCTTTACCCCCGTTGTAATCCGTCGTGCCTCCTTGTCTCTCCATTTGATTGATTGTTGTCCAAGCATTTACTGTTTTAGAATTGGTTCTCTTTGGATCATTCTCTATTTACAAACAAGCACAAAGTCGCAATACTCTGTTTAGTCTTTGCAGATAGTGAAAAATCGTGTAAAAAAATAAAAGTAATCGAGCAAAATCAGTAGGCCACTAATTGGATCTCTTTTTGACCTCGCTAAAATAGAAATATTAGGAACAACCCTTCTTGAGAAATACGAAAATAGTGAGATGAACTGAGCTCCACACCATGAGGGCTGCAAGACAGCTCGGCTCCATCACCCATCCCGCACAAAATAACGACAAACCCTATGCAAATATTAAAAATATAGACAACACACCAGCAAAGAAACAGGGTAAAACATTTTATTAAAAAACTATTTACATAACGTTGGTTTATAAGATGATGTCAGTAGTGGACCGATGTGTGAATAGATCGAAAACAGCACAAGGCTCCAAGATCCGGATAGCAAGCTCCTGGATGTTGGGTGCCATAGTTTAGAGTTCTGAATTTCAGCCTTTTTCAATGCCTGTGCTTTGTTGAATCAAAATGGCGGCTTGACACAAAGCTGACTCAAGCGTTGTTACTGATGCTATGCAGACCAAAACTGGTTTTCAGTTTGTACATTTTTCTAGATTTTTCAATCCAAGTTTGGTTGACTTTGTAGAACGATGGCTTCAGATTTTCAACATACGGTGTGGTGGCGCTGACTGCGAGGGGGCGCTTCGCTCCTGCCCCCTCCCCAAGTAAGATTTTCATACGTGAAAGTACGTTAATGGTTTTGGTCCCTGAGATGCTTCGATGTCACTACCATTCTCAAATAGCATAAGTTCTGGATGTTGGGTGCCATAGTTAAGAGTTCTGAGCAGTGCTTGTAACACTGTCTGAAGCTTATTTCCACCTACTGCAGCTTCACTATTCTCAAAGTAAGTGAGTGTCGTTTGTGGACCTGACTGCATTAGAAAACAATGTGATATGTTACCTTCCTAAACAGCTTGACGGAGGCCCCTGAGGGGCGGTGTGATGGCCATGGACTCGGAGAAGACGCTTGGCTCCGACACCCTCCCCAAGTCTTATAGCACTGGTGTAGCCTGAGATCGCCCCGACATAGGCGGCCGGCTCCCGGGGTCCGGCGGAACTTTTTGCCTTTTGATGACTCTTCAATTCTGGACCTTGTCCCACAATCCGTTTGACCTGAAGACAAGCTGTAGTGGGGCGCCCCTTTATCGTTTTAGTTGCCATTCCGCCCGCTTTTGCTACACTGTGCCTCTTCCGCCATTCAGCTGTTTTCCGCCCGCTCTTGCGACTACAGCGTCTCGCTCACCATGTAGTTGAGATGCGCCCGCTCTTGCGGTGCAGCGATAGGCGGCTGCCACAGGACTCTCAAAATGGCGGCCGGCTCTTCGGTTTTGGGCCTGGTCCACTAAAATGGCCCTGGGACACCTTGGAACTCGGACGCTTGTCTGCTAGGGCTTGGGTCCCATTCTCGAAAAGCGTCCCCTCAGCCGTGAAGATTCTACAAAAGTCTTGGGGGCCTCCGACTCCCGCAGGCTTCTGGTGGGGAGCGGCTGCCATGATTGCTCGTGGAATGGCCACGACGGAGCTACGAGATGGTAGTGGTCTCATGCTGACGCCAGCTTTAGTCTGAAACATCCAGAAACACTGTAGACTACCAATTCGATCAGTTCCGGTAGCGCCCCAACATGACCCGGAAGAGAAGAACTTGCCCTCCCCTCTTTGACTGATGGTTCTTGTTGCCTGTCCCCTCTGTTGTCATTTAACAGAACTTTTTGGACTGCTGAAAGGGGTTGTGTTCCGAACGCTGGTTGGTGGAGACATTTTGACTATATTCTTGACCTACGTTGTCGCGTAATGCG
This sequence comes from Lissotriton vulgaris, assembly GCF_964263255.1. Classification (NCBI taxonomy): domain Eukaryota; kingdom Metazoa; phylum Chordata; class Amphibia; order Caudata; family Salamandridae; genus Lissotriton; species Lissotriton vulgaris. Next base: position 1,999,044,640 of record NC_141689.1, read on the forward strand.
TTTTATGACACGCCGCGTTAGCGCACCCGGAAGTGATCCGAGGCGCGGCGCGCAGCGCGTAACGTAAGCATAACAGGTCATGTGACTTGTTAATAAAACTTTTCATTGGTTCATTTTACTTTTGTTAATTTAATGATGAAAAGCTTGGTCATATGACCTAAAAATTACGCTTTTTATTTTTTTCGAACAATATTTTTTTTTCAAACATATGTTATAATATTCCAGGCTAATGTACTTTCCCGGAAAATTTACAACTGTCTTGCAAGTAAAATATATTCCTTTTTCGAGAAAAAGGGCGTTTCTTCCTTCCATGACGGAGCCGTTGAGTAAAAGAGATTCGGCCTGCTGTCTTAGTCGCCGATACGCCTGATTATCAGATTCTTATCGATCACTTTATGTTGCAGACATGAAAAACACAACTGCCCTTGACCATTTATCTTTACTGCGTTCCTACATATTATACCTTTTATCCGTCATGTAATTGGACTGCTTTATTTCACTTGCCTTTTACTGATTCGAAAACAGTCACTAAAAGTAAAAACTTTACAAATGAAAATACTACTACCGTGTTTTGTTTTAAAAACCTTTATTGTGAAAATGTCAGTATACAAATACGGGCCTATAACCACGTGGGCCGGCCACGGAGCAAACTGAAATCGTATATGATGAGGAGACATTTACACTGTAGAAGAACGTAACGAGCGGGCCATTAGGTGACAAGAACAAAGGTGTCTAACAGTTGCGGAATCGGTGGACGTACATTTTGTAATTAAAATACGACAGGGCCACTTACAATAACATTTTCTAGATATACATTTGCGGGCAAAGAGTTACGAGTCCCATTTATACCGGCGCCATTTTGGGCGAGGCCGGGCAGGTCCAAGATATAGTCAAAATGTCTCCACCAACCATCGGCCAGACCAGAACCCCTTTCGGCCCTTTATGCTACAAGATGGTGTCTTCCATTCAGAAAATATTGGTGGCAGCATTTTGAAAGGAAACAGAAACAGCCGTTCTCCTAGTGAGTTTCACATTGTTACATTTAGGAAGAATGTTGAAGAGTAGTATGTGGAAAATCTGAAGCCATTTTTCTACAAACTCTCAATCAGACTTGGATGGAAAAAAAAAACCTGAAGAATGTACAAACTGAAAACCAATTTTTGTCTGTATAGCACCAACAGTAACGCTTGAGTCAGCTTTGTGTCAAGCCGCCATTTTCATTCAATCAATAGCGTCCCCCTGCACACATTCAGGGACCTGGTCGTGTCTTCAGATGAAACGCATTGTAGGAAAAGAAGCAGAAAGGAAAAGGAAAAAAGTTCCGCCGGACCTAGTGAAGCTGCAGCAGGTGCAAATAAGCTTCAGACAGTCTTACAAGCACTGCTCAGAACTCTCAACTGAGGCACTCAACATCCAGGACTTGCCATTCGGATCTTGGCGCCTTGTATTTTTGTTTTGTTTTTGATGGAGGGGAAACAACAAAAAACAGACATTGAAAAAGGCTCAACAGTGCAGGGCGCCTTGTGCTGGTTCCGACCTATTCACACATCGGTCCGCTACTGACATCACCTCATAAACCAACGGGGCACCCCACGCCGACTTTCGGCGCAGCATTGTAGGATGGCCACACCAGTGCGGCAATTTGCTGGACACCACCTCGGTGCCATCCAGATCTCGGCGAGTTCATTCAATCAATAGCGTCCCCCTGCACACATTCAGGGACCTGGTCGTGTCTTCAGATGAAACGCATTGTAGGAAAAGAAGCAGAAAGGAAAAGGCAAAAAGTTCCGCCGGACCTAGTGAAGCTGCAGCAGGTGCAAATAAGCTTCAGACAGTCCTACAAGCACTGCTCAGAAATCTCAACTGAGGCACTCAACATCCAGGACTTGCCATTCGGATCTTGGCGCCTTGTGCTGGTTCCGACCTATTCACACATCAGTCCACTACTGACATCACCTCATAAGCCAACGGGGCACCCCACGCCGACTTTCGGCGCAGCATTGTAGGATGGCCACACCAGTGCAGCCACTTGCTGGACACCACCTCGGTGCCATCCGGATCTCAGCGCGTTCGAGTCACTGTGCCGGAAGAGTGACCGGAACTCAGCTGAACACGCCGTCTTTCGGCGCAGCATTGTAGGATGGCCACACCAGTACGGCAATTTGCTGGACACCACCTCGCGCCATCCGGATCTCGGCGCGTTCGAGTCACTGTACCGCAACAGTGACCGCAATTCAGCTGGACACGCCGTCTTTCGGCGCAGCATTGTAGGATGGCCACACCAGTGCGGCAATTTGCTGGACACCACCTCGGTGCCATCCGGATCTCGGCGCGTTGTGCTGCCTTCGGCCTATTCGCACATCGGTCCGCTACTGACGCCGCCTCACGTGCCAACGGATTTTCTACGCTTTTTGTAGCCCTATGTCGCATAACAGGTCATGTGACTTGTTTATAAAACTTTTCATTGGTTCATTTTACTTTTGGTTTCCTAAAGATGGAAGGCTTGGTCATATGACCTAAAAATAACACTTTTCATTGGTTTAGAACATTTTTTTTTCCCAAACGATGAAAGCCCCACCTTGTTTCTGGATCATTCAGACTGAAGCTGCCGTCAGCATGAGAGCACCACCATCTCGTGGCTCCGTCGTGGTCATTCCGCGAGCAATCATGGCAGCCGCTCCCCACCGGAAGCCTGCGGGAGTCGGGGGCCCCCAAGACTTTTGTAGAATCTTCACGGCTGAGGGGACGCTTTTCGAGAATGGAGCCCAAGCCCTAGCAGGCAAGCGTCCGAGTTCCAAAGTGTCCCAGGGCCATTTCAGTGCACCAGGCCCAAAACCGAGGAGCCGTCCGCCATTTTAAGAGCCATGTGGCAGCCGCCTATCGCTGCACTGCAAGAGTGGGAGCAACTCAACAACATGGTGAGCGAGACGCTGTGGCCGCAAGAGCGAGCGCAACTCAGCTAGATGGCCGCCACCTGGGGAGGCCCGTTCACGCCGGCTCCCCCACGCCCCCCCCCCCCGGGCCGCCGCACGCCAATTTTCGGAGCAGCATTGTAGGATACCAAAACCAGTGCGGCAGTTTACTGGACATCACCTGGGTGCCTGTCGTACATGTTGTGTCAGCCATGTGACACTGGACACAGACCGCTACTGACGAGGCCTCCCCCCGCACCACCCGGGACGCCCCACGCTGTTTTTCTGTGCTGCATTGTAGGATCCCTAAACCAGTGCGGCACCCAGGCGACATCACCTGGGTGCCGTCCAGAACTCTGCACGTTGTGCTGCCTTGGGACTATTCGCACAACAGACCGCTACTGACGAGGCCTCCCCCCGCCCCACCCGGGACGCCCCACGCCAATTTTCGGAGCAGCATTGTAGGATCCCTAAACCAGTGCGGCACCCAGGCGACATCACCTGGGTGCCGTCCAGAACTCTGCACGTTGTGCTGCCTTGGGACTATTCGCACAAAAGACAGCTTCTAACCATTGTTGCTTTTTGTGTTGAGAAATGTTTAAATGTTTTTAGTTTTTGTTCCGTTTGTTAAAGTTAGTAGTTAATAAAGTTTTATAACCTTACTTTGTTGGAGTGTTATCTATTTTTTTAAAAACGGGTGAATGGGGCCTTGAATCGGGTTATTGTCATGTGTGGGCTTTGGAAGTGTGCTGCTGCAGGATCGGACATTTCAAACTCAAATGCACGTTCTTTTTCTTACCTTTCCGAAGCATGGAGCGCAATAGCAGGCAGAGAAAGGGTGATGCACGTGTTGAACACTACCTGACCTGGCAAGTTGCTGGCAGTGCCCCCCCGCCCGCTCCTGAAAGAGGGCACACACACACCGCCGCCCCGAGTACTTCACAAATCTTTAAAAGACCATGCGCTTGTTCATGAGGCTTAAATGGTTTATCACCTCTTCTAGAACCCCTGCATCGACCCTCTGACGTTTCATGGAAAAATTACCATGTAACACAATACCAAGCCCTGTCAGCTGAAACCCCCAGGGAATCGTGGGGCATATTATCAAGGGGGTTTATCTCCGCTTTTTTGGCTTTAAAAACCATGAAAGCGGAGATAAAATTATTTCCCTATTATCAAGCTGTCGCTAACACCAGTTAGTGACAGCTAAAAGGAGATAGCGACCATCTTGGGCCCCGCTTTGCATGTCAGTGATACTTATCACTAATGACATGCAAAGTGGCGTGCCAAGATGTTAGCGACTGGAAACAGTCCCTAACATCGCTACCTTCTATTACCAACTTTTGGAGATATTCGCGCTAAGCGCGAATATCTCCAAAATCTAACACCTGCCCTGAGCAGTTCTTAGCCATGTTATCCAATGGGAGGTGGATAACATGGCTAAGAGCATTAGGTCGATAATACATGAATATCGCTGACTTTTCTGCGATAATAGCAAGGTTTATCTGCGATAAAAATCGCCGATGTGCGGCGATAATTTTTGTCTCTAAACAAGTTAGAGACAAAAATTATCGCTAGTTGTTCGTAATATGCCCCCGGGGTTTTGCTTGCAGAAATCGGGAGGCGGGAGACTAGCACTGAAATCAGTACTCACACGCCTGAATCAGGAGGATTGGCATGTCTGAATTCTCTACAGCTGGGGCCATAAACTACATCCGCAGGGTTAGGTGATAGCCTGGAACCAGCCTGGCATCTAAAATGGCTGCCGTGCACGACAAAATTGTGGCATTCGAAAAAAGGCAAGATGGCGCAGCCGCTGGAAGAGATATATCAACATATATCAGCCTCCTCAGCCACCCTCAGGAAACATAGGGGATTAGGATATGTCTCCCGCACCCCCTTATACCTAGTACTTTAATTAACGAAGCACAAAATGGCGAATTCCCGTTTCGCTACCAGTTTGCGGCCCAGTTCGCGGCCCGTGAAGCGCTTCTACCGTGAAAAATCATTTTTTTTTTATTTTCCCCACGGGACCCTTTAATAACCCCAACAACATTCCTAGGGGGTCAAGAGGGGGATACCTTGCCCCCTTTCATTAAATTCCCCCTTAGTTTTTCACCTTTTCTTCTCTCTCGATCCTACCGAGAGACAAGATGGCGGCCGCTCCGGACTGTCACGCAGCAAAAAAAAAAAAAAAGCTCACGCACAGCCGCTGGAAGAGATGTATCAACATATATCAGCCTCCTCACCCACCCTCAGGAAACATAGGGGATTAGGATACGTCTCCCGCACCCACTTATAACTAGTAATTTAATTTACGAAGCACAAAATGGCGAATTCCCGTTTCGCTACCAGTTCGCGGCCGCGCTTCTACCGTGAAAAATCATTTTTTTTTTATTTTCCCCACGGGACCCTTTAATAACCCCAACAACATTCCTAGGGGGTCAAGAGGGGGATACCTTGCCCCCTTTCATTAAATTCCCCCTTCGTTTTCCACCTCTTCTTCTCTCTCGATCCTACCGAGAGACAAGATGGCGTCCGCTCCGGACTGTTTAGAATGTTGACAGACACCGGAGAGCCAATCAGCTTTCTGCGCGCAAAGTTCCGATAAGCGAAAAGTAAGCGGACCGGATCGCTGCCCAGAGCGCTGTTACAGATATATATCTTGGTTTGAACGTTAATTTCTCAAAAACTACTGGAGCACATATATTGAGACCTAGCAAAGGCACATCGGGCTAACAGTCCCTACAATTTTGCCAAGTTTCGTGCAAATCCATTCAGCCGTTCGAGCTAAAAGTGAGTCCAACCGCCCTATGGAAAACTCAATGCAAAAAACGCGTTTTGGGACCCCCCTTTTTTCTCAGCCCCCCCTTGACGAAACCCCACCACATTTTCAGGGGCTGCTCAGAAACAAAATGTGCCATTTTCCTGAAAATTTCAGCCGATTCCGTCCACAAACGCCAAAGTTATTAGACATAGAATTTTCAAAAGTCCCATAGGGAAAAAATTCTAACTATATATACCTACTGGCGATAGCCAGTAGGTAATATATATATATATATATATATATATATATATATATATATATGTAGATATATATTACCTACTGGCGGTCGCCAGTAGGTAGTTATAGTTAGGACCTATCTACCATAGGAAAACCGCAACATTCTATTGGGAATAACTTTGGCGCCGGTTGAGGAATTTGCGTGTAATTTTCCAAAATTTAGGCCAGCTCCGCTCCGCTCCTTCCCTGGAAGTTTTGGGGGGATTCGTCATGCAGGGGCCAAGAAAAAAGGGGGGTCCCAAAACATGTTTTCCCCATGTTAATTTCCATAGGACGATTAGACAAGGCTACAGCCGACGGCTGAACGGAATTACACCAGACTTAGCAAAATTGAAGGGACTGGTACGCAGAAGTGCCTTTTCTATATTTGGTAAAAATTGCTCCAGTGGTTTTTACGAAAATTAACTTCAAAAACACATATACATCTATATGCGCGCTTCGAGTGCTTACAGGTACGCGTATCGGGGACCGCACCCGGCGCGACACGGATGTGCGCGAGCGGAAAGTTTATTGGCTCTCGGATGTCTGTCAACATTTCAAACAGTCCGGAGAGTCCGCCATCTTGTGTCTCGGTTGAATCGAGACACAAGAGGTGTAAAATAAAAGGGGGAAATGATTAAAAGGGGGCAGGGTAGACATCCCCTGACCCCCTAGGTTTTCTGAGGGGGGCCTAGAAGGACCCTGAAGGGCAAAAAAACTTCTTTTTTTTAAAATTTTAGCGGGGTAAGCACTGGGTGCGTTCACATGTACGCTTCCCGGTACGCGTACCCCGAGCGCACCACGGGGAAAAACAGTGTAAAATATTTGAGTAAGAAAATAATTTAGAGTGCTTAGAGGTAGGGTAGCTCTGAAAAGAGCTGTTGTGTTATGTGGGTGTTTTTTGTACCTACAAGTAGGTACTGATGCAGAGTCTAAAATTCAAGAGGAAGACTCTATTCCCCTCATCTGTAAAATGTACACCATCTCTCCTATAGATGCCTTGCATGTTGTAACGCAAGTTGTTGTGGTATATGGAACCCATACCATACCTTCCATCCTTCATTGTCATGAATACACCCTCACTCACTCCCCCTTCTCTCTCACTCACTCCCCTTTCCTTACTCCCCGTTCCTCATTTAGTTTTGCTAACTCACATTCCTTTAGTATCTTACTCACCTTCAATTCATTTCTCTTTCCCTCTCTTCCTCTCTGTCACTGAATCTATCCACCTCATTATCCTCTTAGTAATTTTCTCACCCTCTATCTCTTTTTCCCTCTCTCTGTCCTTCACCATTCCTTTGTTTCCCTTTCTGTGTCCTTCACTCCTACTTTATCTTTTAGTACCCTTTTTTGACTTTTAATCTCCTGCCTTGTCTCTTGTATTTTGAAATATATATTATAAACATTATAAGTAATTTTTTTTCATCTTCCACAGATATTAAATTTAGTAAAAATATGTAATTAAGTTTACATTACTTATAAGGTAAGTTTGACAAACAACATTTAGTTTCTCATTACTCTTTTCCTTAACCTCACTACTCTTCTCTCACCCTCCCTCACCCCCGTTCCCTTAGTCCACTTCCCTCATTTATTCTCATTCCCCATGTTTACTCCCCTTTCCCTCATTCCCCTCCCACACTCAACTTTTTTCAGTCCCCCTCCTTTACTTCCCTTCCACTCTTTTCCCTTCCTTCACTCCCTCACTCATTCCCCTTCCCTCACTTACCTTACTCCACTTCATTCACTCATATCTCACTCTCTCTGTCCTCTCACTTCCTCACTCCCCTTCCCCCACTCCCTCTCTCTTAGCCTCACTCTCTCCGTCCCCTCACTCTCTCACTCCTCTTTCGTCACGCTCACTTCCTTTAACTCACCTACACTCCCTCACTTACCTTTCTATGCTCCCTCACTCAGTCCCCTTCTCTCACTCTTTTCTCCACTTCCTGTGTCTCCTCACTCCCTCATTCCCCTTGTCTCACACTCACTTGCCTTTATCCACCACTCTTTCCTCAACCTCATTGTTCTTCTCTCACCCTCCCTCAGCCCAGTTCTCTTACTCTGCTTCCCTCACTTATCCTCATTCCCCATGTTTACTCACCTTCCCCTCACTCCCCTCCCACACTCACTTTCTTTCATTCCCTTTTCTTCACTTCCCTTCCCCTCTCTTCCCTTCCTTCGCTCATTCGTTCATTCTCCTTCTCTTACTCACCTTACCCCACTTCACTCATTCCTTCTCACACTCCCTCTGTCCTCTAACTTCTTCACTGCTCTCCTCTCACTCCGTCTGTCTTACCCTCACTCCCTCTGTCCCCTCACTCTCACTTCCCTTCAATCACCCTCACTGATCTTCAAACCCTCACTGTCATCAACTCACTCTCAATCCTCCACCTTCCTTCTCCCTCACTCCCCTTGGCTTACTCTCACTCCTATTACTTTATCCTCCCTCACCCTCTTTCCCTCAATATCAGTCCCCTTTTTTCACCTTGACTCATTTCATTCTGTCACTCCCTGTCACTCTCCTTCGTTCACTCCACTTCGACTAAATCTTGTTTACAACTCACCTTCTCTCACTCCTCTTCTGTCACTTGTTCCCTCTATCACTTTCTCCCCTTCATTCACTCATTTCATTCATTCATTTATTCAGTACACATTCTCTGCAATAAAGAATTGCAAAATATATAAAGAATATAGCTCTTTTTGGAGAATTGGAGGTAGTTCTGAAAAGAACTTTTTTTTTCTTCTTTTTTATAACGATTTTATATTTTTTTTGTATTTTTTTCTGGGGAAAAACAAAACCAGGGATTCCAAAACTGCTCAACAGGAGAAAAAAAAGGGGAAAAATTAGGGCTGGGGAGGGCAGCGGTGTTCCTCTCTCTTCCGAGCAATCAGTTCAATACTCTGCTCACCATAACAGAGAAGTTCATCGCAGTCCATGCATAAAATTTTGATTTGTGCAAAGACCGGCTGCACGTTCGGGATCATTATTCCACCTTGTCTTCCCGAAGCTGTTGTTCCACCAGTGGAAGTGCTGGCCCCATCTCTCGGTGCATTGCGTGCCAGGTCCCTGACACTCTCCCTGGAAAAGTTGTTTGGGTGTCTTCTCTGCACATGCCTAATTAAAGTGGCATTTCCAAAACTATATTTTTAATTAGGATTGCCACATGATAAAGTGGTGCCACAAATTCTGCAGCACACCTTTGCTGCCTTCACCTTTTTTTGTCCTTCGGGGAAGGTAAAAAACTTCCAAATGAAGTGTTCTTTCACTTTCCTAGTAGGAGGATCCTTAGGCAGAAATTCCTCAAAAGAATCAGAGGGAGCGTTGTGCAAATCAGCCATCTCTCCAAAATTAGATGCAGAAGCAGACAAGAGGTGTTCTCTTAGCAATTGCAAAGAGGTAGTGAGGGATATGGGTGGGGACTTTCAATATTTGTGGAAACAAACTGTTATGAACCAATGAAAAGTGTTATTTTAAGGTCACATGACTAGAGGCGCTTACGCTACGCGCTCTGGAGCGCTTCCGGGGGCGCTTGCGCGGCACGTACGTAGGCGCTTCCGGGGGCGCTTACGCAGCGCGTCTAAATGAAAATGTTTAATGTTAAAATACGGTTATTTAAAATTAAAAATACTACTTTTATGAGTATGCAACTGAATGTCTTGCATTATTATTTACTTTAAATACATATATTTTTTTCGCTGGCGGAAATAGCGCTTACACTACGTTTACGGGTGCGTTTACGGGTGCGCGTACCCTGAGCGCTCCAGGGTTAAAAAATAAATTAAAAAAACACAGGAAAAATACATTGAATAATTAAAGTTTGAAAAATATACATTATTTAAATATTTTTTAAAAAATTATAATAATTAATAGCAATAAAAAATAGCTATTTAAAAATACTTAATAATTCACTTTATAAACTATAGGTTTTCAAACTCGTTATAGTTAGGAATTATCTTTTAAAAAAACCTTTGAAATTCACTGAAAAAACCCTAGGTTTAACACTCGTTATAGTTAGGAATGAGCATTTAAAAAACATTTGAAATTCATTTAAAAAACCAAAGGTTTCACACCAGTTATAGTTAGCCGGGCAATTTACTCATACAAAACCATTGAAATTCCCACATTATAGTTAGTTGTACTCACTATAACTGGCGCACCCGCAATGCACTGCTAATGACGTCACATATTACATCACTCATGACATAGTCAGTGACATCACTGATGACATCACTGATGACATCTCAAATGACATCACTGATGACATCATCCAGTTTCAAAGGTTTTTTAAATGCTAATTCCTAACTATAACGAGTGTTAACGAGTGTTAAACCTATGATTTTTTCAGTGAATATATATATATATATATATATATATATATATATATATATATATATATATAATTTAATTAAAACATTTATTCTTTTAAATTGCATTATTTATATTATTTTTATTTATTTTAATTTATTACCCGTTACACCCTAAAAACTAATCCCACCCTGCTCTCTTTAAATACCCCTGTACCCTATAATCATAACACACCCTTACTCCTTAAAATACCCCAACACCCTTAAACACTAACCCATCTTAACCCTATAAATATACCCTGTATTCCAAAACCCAAACCTATCCCTAACCCTAAAAATACCCCTGCACCCCAAAACCCAAGCCTAGCCCTGAACCCTATAACTACCCCTGTACCTCGAAACCCAAACCTACCCCTGAACCCTACAAATACCCCTGTACCCCAAAACCCAAACCTACCCCTGAACCCTAAAATACCCCTGTACCCCAAACCCAACCCTAGCCCTGAACCCTTAAAATACCCCTGTACCCCCAAACCTACCCCTGAACCCTAAACATACCCCTGTACCCCAAAACCCAAACGTAGCCCTGAACCCTAAAAATAACTCTGTACCCCAAAACCCAAACCGACCCCTGAACCCTAAAATACCCCTGTACCCCAAAACTCAAACCTAGCCCTGAACCCTAAAAATATCCCTGTACCCCAAAATCCAAACCTAGCCCTGAACCCTTAAAATACCCCTGTACCCCAAAACCCAAACCTACCCCTGAACTCTAAAAATACCCCTATACCCCAAAACCCAAACATAGCCCTGAACCCTAAAAATGCCACTGTACCCCAAAACCCATACATATCCCTAAACCCTAAAACTACCCCTGTACCCCATAACCCAAAACTATATCTGAAACCTTAAAATACCCAAACACCCCAAAACATATACCTCAGTACCCCAAAACATATACCCCTTTACCCATACTTACCTTATTCAAACATTTTTTTTAAAAACATGCTTTTACCATTCATGCATTCACAACGAATTTCGTTGTAAATGTATGCGTGGTAAAAGCATATAAAATGTAAAGCCATGCGTTATAATGGCATTGCGGAGTCATGGTACTTTCCTAATGAAAGTATGCGGAGTGATGGTATGCGGAAAGAAAGTTGCGGAATAATGGGTGTATACCCCCCGGGTAAGTACATTGGTGGCACGGCGGCCCACATCTCCAGCAACATACTAATATTTTTTCACCACCCATTTGAAAAATGCACAGGTCTCTCTCATTGATGGCCAGCACCGACATACACTTTTGAACACACCTCCCGCCACAAGTTCTAGAATTGCGAACTTTAGAGCTGGGGAGCTACGTTTGAATCTCGGCGTCAGCTTAACATCCTGTGATTCCAGGCAAATCGCTTTGTCTACCCGTGCCTACCACAAATTAATGTGTTCTTCTGTAATGTAAATTGTGCTCCTGCCATGTTGTCGAGTTCGCGCTATATAATATTGCAAGGAAAAATAAAGTAGGGAGACTCGAGTTCACACTACTGAACGCGCTCTCTTAAGTGCATCAGCAGTGCACCAAGAATCGGAGCGTTTCACAGGCCTGTCACAGATAAGAAATGCTATCAAAACGAAATCCTACAAAACAATATACTACTGGCCGGCAGCAATTCATACACGGACAACGTCGGGACCGGCTGCTAGTATATACATATAGATAGATAGACAGATAGATAGATAGATAGATAGATAGATAGATAGATAGATAGATAGATAGATAGATAGATAGATAGATAGATAGATAGATAGATAGATAGATAGATAGACAGACAGATACATACACGTACAGGTCATATATATATATATATATCAATTCCATGATCCACACAATGCTCCTCGCATCCAAGGCTGTATGAAAAAGCACGAGCCCAAAGTTGCATCAAAAGGATTTTATTTTGTGACTGGCAACAGAAAAATACCTTGACGCGTTTTGGGAGACTTCCCTTGCTCACGAGTCAAGTTGTGTGCATCTCATTGGTTTAAATAAACAAACATGTGACACAAGAACATAAACAACAGACTGCCGCGATTTAGTAAACAAAACGGCAGTACGGAATGTTTCTTCTTCGTAACAGTTTACACAATTTCATTTGTTTTGTTTGAAACCGGGATATACAATTTTATAATCGTGTCTAAAAAAACAGCATTGATAAATGTGAAGAAAATGTATTAACTTATCTTCGCCATGTTCATTGCACATTTTATCAATAAAGTTAGGTGAGTTCCGAAGGCTTTACATTGGGCCATAGATCTTTGAGTCTGCTTATTTTTAACCCCAGATGGCGATTGCTATCTTTATCCAGCCGCGGTTTACAAAGTAATCCCAAGGCTAGTGCACCTCAATACGGATATACCAAAGATTGAATTTAAACTGAAATAGTTTACAACCGCTTAAAAATAACAGTCGGCGAATTGTCATTTATAAATACTGCCCCAGTGGGCTAAAGCAAGTCCCCAAGTGAAATTTCCACGGAACATCAAATTTACACATGATTTTCAAAGTGCATGAATATCAAATCATATTATGACAGCAACAATCTTGCCCAAGTGGGCGTAACTCCCTCAACGTGATTTCCTTGAACATTCAAGTGTGGTAAACTACATTGTGTTGTCTCAATTTTTAAGTGGAGTCCACATTCCCTGAAATAAAAAATAATAACAATGAACTACTTAAATTGTTTTTAAAATTCTCCATTAAAACACACAAACATGATATTTTTACAGAGTTTAAAAGAGAATCTATATACAGGCACATATATCAATATCAAAAATTGGATACTCTAAATGGGACCAACTTAGGGGCTCCAATCGGGGAGCAGGACATGTCAGATTGCATTATGATATGCGGCTTGAACCAGTTAGCCTAAATGTACTTCCATTTCCTCATCGTTATTGTGTCCCAGAGGGGCCGTAGTTCTATATTGTATTATGATTTTCGACTCCAGTCTGCGTAGACATTGGAGTTTGTTGCCACCTCTTTCGTTGTGTTTTATTGTATCTAGGACACAAAAGCTTAACAGATCGGAGTTCTGATCATGACAACTTTGGAAATGTCTTGCTATTGGATAGGTTTTATCCACATTTGTAATCGCTCTCAGATGTTCACATCTAACATGGGCTTCGATTGGAATTCATAGAGCATATTATCAAGGCCATTATCACCGCTTGATCGGCAGTTTCCTGCCGATAAAAGCGGCGATAATGTATCGCCTGTCCTTGATAATATGCCCCCAGGTTTTTCGAGCAGAGCAATGGTGGACCACTCAAGTCTAATGCTTGGTTCGTCTCAATATTCAATTTTAAAGTGTAGTCCAGCATTTATACACTTGGGTGCCAAGTATTAGATTTTAATATGTAGTTCTTGCATCTATACACTTGGGTGCCAACCTTAGTTTAATTGTGTTAGTGTCCATGGTACAAGATGTTAAGGGATAAAGTGAAAAGTGCAGCCTATCCGCTAATATATCAGTGGTTTAGAAATGCAGACATTTTCATTTGATGAGGCTCTACAGCCAGAACTTTAACCATAGCTTACATCACCTTCACCCGCTTGAAGTCAATAAAAGGCCACTGTCATCATGCGCTGTGTACTATCGAGAGGACACACTCACACAGGGTGACCATGCATATAGGCAGTGAGAGGATTGACCAAAGCCAGATCAAACCTTCTTATTTTCCCTCTCTCTAATTTGCAAGCAACAAAAATACTGAGTTCTGACTCCCTCAGGGTTTGCCTGAGGGTGTTTCAGAAGCCTATATTTCTCTAAGCTGTCAAATAATCTCTTCTTTGTTCTCTAGCACTGCCTGTGCGGTGTGGGACAAAGAGCGCAGACTAAGTGGAATCTTAGTGTTTTAGAAGACAGGTTTAAGCACAAACATCAAAGCAAACTTCCTCCCCAAAAAACTACAAATGGTGCAAAGGCATTAGCAGTACAGGAAACAGCAATGCTATTATAACTCACAAAAAGAACAGCTAGAGTATGAGATGAAGCAGTACAATCATGTCTTAAACAAAAAACAGATACAGTGGAGGCGGCAAAGCATCTCTGACACTCTCTCTTTCTCCTACACACACACAAACCCACTTGTTTAGAAGAAGCAGTAACTTCTCATACAGCAACAAAGCAGGCTTATCTCACTCATAGAGCAGGAAGAGCAACGACAGTTTCTCTTCAGAGTTTACACGACCGATGTGTCTTGCACAGAAAGCAGTAGTGCAGAGGTACTCAAAGTACGGCCCGCGGGCCGCTGGCGGCCCTGCAAGCCTTTCCTGGCAGCCCGCGGACCTTGCACACATCATACCAGTGTTTTAATGTTTTTTTTTTTTAAGAATGTCTGCAAACTAAGTTACAGCAGCGCGACTCGGAGACTCTGCTGCTCTGTGGGTCCGGCCGGGCGATTCCTGCAATAGTTAGAGTGGAGCTGCAGGGGCGCTAAGAGGTGAACAACACAGCCTCATTAACATGCTAATGGTCTCTTAAAGACCTGTTAATGCGCTCGGTGCGGCTATGTGTGTGTGTGTGTGCTCTGAAGCTGTCTCAGCCCGGGCTGACAAAGAGGCAGGGTGAGATGACTGAGGGAGAGGGAAAGAAAGGGAGACAAAGGGAAGGAAAAGGGAGACCGGGTGAGGGAGTAAGAGAGGGAAGGAGGGAAAGGGAGGGGGAAAGGGAGGGTGAGGGTGAGGGAGGGAAAGGGAGTGACAGTGAGGGAGTGAGGGAGGGAAAGGGAGACCGGGTGAGGGAGTGAGAGAGGGAAAGGGTAGGAGGGAAAGGGTGGGAGGAAGGGAATGGGAGGGGTAGGGAGGGAAAGGGAGTGACAGTGAGGGAGTGAGGGAGGGAAAGGAAGACAGAGGGAGGGAGTGAGGGAGGGAAAGGGAGTCAGAGGAAGGGAGTGAAGGAGGGAAAGGGAGACAGAGTGAGGGAGTGAGGAAGGGAAAGGGAGACAGTGAAGGAGGGAATGGGAGTGATAGAGTGAGGAAGTAAGGGAGGGAAAGGGAGACAGAGCGAGGGTGGGAAAGGGAGACAGAGCGAGGGAGGGAAAGGGAGACAGAGTGAGGGAGTGAGAGAGGGAAATGGATGCAGGGAAAGGGAGGGAGGGTAAGGGATGGAGGGAAAGGGAGTGACAGAGTGAGAGAGTGAGGAGTGAGGGAGGGAAAAGGAGACAGAGTGAGGGAGTGAGAGAGGGAAATGGATGCAGGGAAAGGGAGGGAGGGTAAGGGATGGAGGGAAAGGGAGTGACAGAGTGAGAGAGTGAGGAGTGAGGGAGGGAAAGGGAGACAGAGTGAGGGAGTGAGAGAGGGAAATGGATGCAGGGAAAGGGAGGGAGGGTAAGGGATGGAGGGAAAGGGAGTGACAGAGTGAGAGAGTGAGGAGTGAGGGAGGGAAAGGGAGACAGAGTGAGGGAGTGAGAGAGGGAAATGGATGCAGGGAAAGGGAGGGAGGGTAAGGGATGGAGGGAAAGGGAGTGACAGAGTGAGAGAGTGAGGAGTGAGGGAGGGAAAAGGAGACAGAGTGAGGGAGGGAAAGGGAGACAGAGTGAGGGAGGGAAAGGGAGTGACAGAGTGAGGAAGTAAGGGAGGGAAAGGAAGACAGAGCAAGGGAGGGAAAGGAAGACAGAGCAAGGGAGGCAAAGGGTGACAGAGTGAGGGAGGGAAAGGGAGACAGAGTGAGGGAGGGAAAGGGAGACAGAGTGAGGGAGTGAGAGAGGGAAATGGATGCAGGGAAAGGGAGGGAGGGTAACGGATGGAGGGAAAAGGAGGTAGAGAAAGGGAGTGACAGAGTGAGAGAGTGAGGAGTGAGGGAGGGAAAGGGAGACAGAGTGAGGGAGGGAAAGGGAGGGGGAAAGGGAGGGTGAGGGTGAGGGAGGGAAAGGGAGTGACAGTGAGGGAGTGAGGGAGGGAAAGGGAGACCGGGTGAGGGAGTGAGAGAGGGAAAGGGTGGGAGGAAGGGAAAATGAGGGGTAGGGAGGGAAAGGGAGTGACAGTGAGGGAGTGAGGGAGAGAAAGGGAGACCGGGTGAGGGAGTGAGAGAGGGAAAGGGAGACAGAGGGAGAGAGTGAGGAAGGGAAAGGGAGACAGAGTGAGGGAGTGAGGGAGGGAAAGGGAGACAGTGAGGGAGGGAAAGGGAGTGATAGAGTGAGGAAGTAAGGGAGGGAAAGGGAGACAAAGCGAGGGAGGGAAAGGGAGACAGAGCGAGGGAGGGAAAGGGAGACAGAGTGAGGGAGTGAGAGAGGGAAATGGATGCAGGGAAAGGGAGGGATGGTAAGGGATGGAGGGAAAGGGAGTGACAGAGTGAGAGAGTGAGGAGTGAGGGAGGGAAAAGGAGACAGAGTGAGGGAGGGAAAGGGAGACAGAGTGAGGGAGGGAAAGGGAGTGACAGAGTGAGGAAGTAAGGGAGGGAAAGGAAGACAGAGCAAGGGAGGGAAAGGAAGACAGAGCAAGGGAGGGAAAGGGAGACAGAGTGAGGGTGGGAAAGGGAGACAGAGAGAGGGAGGGAGGGAAAGGGAGTGACAGTGAGGGAGGGAAAGGGAGACCGGGTGAGGGAGTGAGAGAGGGAAAGGGAGACAGAGGGAGAGAGTGAGGAAGGGAAAGGGAGACAGAGTGAGGGAGTGAGGGAGGGAAAGGGAGACAGTGAGGGAGGGAAATGGAGTGATAGAGTGAGGAAGTAAGGGAGGGAAAGGGAGACAGAGCGAGGGGGGGAAAGGGAGACAGAGCGAGGGAGGGAAAGGGAGACAGAGTGAGGGAGTGAGAGAGGGAAATGGATGCAGGGAAAGGGAGGGAGGGTAAGGGATGGAGGGAAAGGGAGTGACAGAGTGAGAGAGTGAGGAGTGAGGGAGGGAAAGGGAGACAGAGTGAGGGAGTGAGAGAGAGAAAGGGAGACAGAGTGAGGGAGGGAAAGGGAGTGGCAGAGTGAGGGAGTAAGGGAGGGAAAGGGAGACAGAGCGAGGGAGGGAAAGGGAGACAGAGCGAGGGAGGGAAAGGGAGACAGAGTGAGGGTGGGAAAGGGAGACAGAGAGAGGGAGGGAAAGGGAGACAGAGTGAGGGAGTGAGAGAGGGAAATGGATGCAGGGAAAGGGAGGGAGAGTAATGGAGTGACAGAGTGAGAGAGTGAGTACTGAGGGAGGGAAAGGGAGACAGAGTGAGGGAGTGAGGGAGGGAAAGGGAGACAGAGTGAGGGAGTGACAGAGTGAACGAGTAAGGGAGGTAAAGGGAGACAGAGCGAGGGAGGGAAAGGGAGACCGAGCTAGGGAGGGAAAGGGAGACAGAGTGAGGGAGGGAAGGGGAGACAGAGGGAGGAAGGGAGGGAGGGAGGGAGGGAGGGAGGGAGGGAAAGGGAGACAGAGTGAGGGAGTGAGAGAGCGAAATGGATGCAGGGAAAGTGAGGGAGGGTAAGGGATGGAGGGAAAGGGAGGGAGAGAAAGGGAGTGACAGAGTGAGGAGTGAGGGAGGGAAAGGGAGACAGAGTGAGATAGGGAAAGGGAGACAGAGTGAGGGAGGGAAAGGGAGTGACAGAGTGAGGGAGTAAGGGAGGGAAAGGGAGACAGAGCGAGGGACGGAAAGGGAGACAGAGCAAGGGAGGGAAAGTGAGACAGAGTGAGGGAGGGAAAGGGAGACAGAACGGGGGAGGGAAAGGGAGACAGAGTGAGGGAGTGAGAGAGGGAAATGGATGCAGGGAAAGGGAGGGAGGGTAAGGGATGGAGGGAAAGGGAGGGAGAGAAAGGGAGTGACAGAGTAAGAGAGTGAGGGAGGGTAAGGGAGACAGAGTGAGGGAGGGAAAGGGAGACAGATTGGGGGAGGGAAAGGGAGTGACAGAGTGAGGGAGTAAGGGAGGGAAAGGGAGACAGAGCGAGGGAGGGAAAGGGAGACAGAGTGAGGGAGGGAAAGGGAGACAGAGTGAGGGAGTGAGAGAGGGAAATGGATGCAGGGAAAGGGAGGGAGGGTAAGGGATGGAGGGAAAGGAAGGGAGAGAAAGGGTGTGACAGAGTGAGAGAGAGGAGTGAGTGAGGGAAAGGGTGACAGAGTGAGGGAGGAGGTAGGGAAAGAGAGACAGAGTGAGGGAGTGAGAGAGGGAAAGGGAGACAGAGTGAGGGAGTGAGAGAGGGAAAAGGAGACAGAGTGAGGGAGTGAGAGAGGGAAAGGGAGGGAGAGAAAGGAAGGGAGGGAAAGGGAGTGAGAGAGTGAGGGAATGAGAGAGGGAAAGGGAGACGGAGTGAGGGAGTGAGAGAGGGAAAGGGAGACAGAGGGAGGGAGACAGAGGGAGGGGGACAGAGTAAGGGAGAGTGAGAAAGGGAGGGAGAGGAAGGGAGGGAGACAGAGAGAGAAAGAGAGCGAGAGTGAGAGAGAGAGAGATGTGTGTATGCCGGGTCTGGTGGCTCAGTGGACGAAGGTGTCCACTGCAGGGAACAGTGATCAACCTCATGGTCAGTTTTTTTTGCTCTAGCCCCGCCCCCTCCCCCGCTGATCCCGCCTCCACTGGTGCGGCCCTCGGACACAAACCACAGTGTAAATTTGGCCCCTGAGAGAAAATGTGTGAGTACCCATGCAGTAGTGTAAGCTTCTCTAGCACAACTAATAGATACAGCACAGACAGAAGCAAAAACATCTACTCTCACACTTTCCATTGGCACACAAAACAGGTATCTCATGGGCAGAAGTAGTACCAGCTTTATTTACACAGACAAAAGGTTCAACACACATACTAGAAAGGCACTGATCGCTCTAACAGATACAAGACACAGCCCAGATTGCAGTAGTGCTAGCTTATCCCACACATAAGGCGTGCACACAGATATTTCATTTCTCCTCGTATTTTGCTCACTGCACATAGAAAGAGCAACTCACCTATAAAGATTGTTTATGTGCAGGAAGGTGCGCCTCCCTGAACATAAACAATCACTACTGCAGCTCAATCACTACTGCAGCGCAGACACCCTTGCAATATGGCGTGAGCGTGCTTGCGCTGGCGCCAGGCTGCTTTTTCAAGCGCCAGCGCTAGAGGAAATGCCGGGGTGTGCTGCATTTGTGTAAATAGAGCCCCTCCCTGCGCTTAAAAAATGTAAGAGCCCAGCATTACCATTTTTGGAGTAACACCGCGCTCCAACATTTGTTGGTAAATATCCCCCAAGCTGAGCAGGAAGAGGCATTTCATGCTTCCAGTATATATAAAAACAAAACGCATGCATGGAAGCACAGATGCATTCAGAAACACACAGATCAGGTACAGCAGAAACACTAGAAAAGCAGGCTTATCTGACAAAAGGAGTATAAACAGCAGCAAACAGCAGCATTTGAAATCATCAATAATACGCTCAAACCGATCATAAATACAACTTTATACTTGATAAAATGATCCCTCATCAGGTGAAGGTTTACTTCATATTCAAAATGACTTGGGCACCTGTGATGTGAATGAGAGTTGGTGTCTAAGATCCCTTGATAAAGGATCTGATGTACCAAACACTGACTCAGAAAGCATTCGCTGTTTTTGTGCTATTTTTTGACCTGGTTTATTTTGCATTTGCATTTACAAATGTACTAATCTTTTGCAGTGCAACAAGGATCCCAGGAAATTCTGCCTCATGTGTCCCCTCACTCATTCCTTAATTGCGATTCGCAATTTGCAAATCGCAATTAAGGAATTTTAGATTCTCAAAAATATTGCGATTTTTTAACTACATTCCATTTTGCAATTCTCAAATAGTGGTTCCTTAAAAATCGCTATTTGAGAATCGCAAAATGTGAATTACCTACATATGCCCCTATATTTGAGTTTAGAAATGTTGGGTATGGTGCAAGAAAGAGTTTTGCATTCAGAAAGACTGTGGTGCACACAATTACAAACTTTGCAACTACACACAAGAAGCTTCAATGTATTAAAGTACAATTAAGAGTTGCAAATAAATGTAGTGACTGCAAACGGTAACTAGTCAAAATATCGAGTTTTTAATTTCGACTAGACATAATATCGAGTTAAAATATAGAATAGACATAATATCGACGACATAATATAGAATACAAAAATATCGACTAGAAAAAATTAATATCGACTAGAATAGCAATAATATCGAATCAAAAATATAGAATGGACATAAAATCGACTAGACAGAATACAGACAACAAAAATATCGAATTTAAGGTAAGTTAATATTAATATTTAATTTTTATGTAATATAATTCTGTAGCGGGTTGTGGTTTTATAGGGGAATAGGGTGGGAAGTAATTTAATTATAATTAATTAAATATGTTTTTTTATTTATTGGCATTTATTTAGAATTAATTGTTAAATTATTATTAATTGGTAATTAATTAAAATATAATTGGTAATTAATTGTAATTGATTAATTGATAAATATGTTAATGTAATTTTTATTTTTTTCTGTAGTGGGTTGTGGGTTTATAGGGGAATAGGGTGGGAAGTCATTTTATTATAATGTAATTTGTAGGTATTTATTTAGACTTAATTGATAATTAATTATTGATTGACAATTAATTAAAATATAATTGTAATTAAATTTAATTGATTAATTGATAAATTTGTTATTTTAGTAATTTATTTTCTGTAGTGGGGTGTGGGTTTATAGGGGAATAGGGTGGGAAGTAATTTCATTATAATTATTTAAATATGTTATTTTAGTTATTGGAATTTATTTAGAATTGTAAATTAATGATTAATTTGTAATTAATTAAAATATACTTTGTAATGTATTGTAATTGTTTAATTGATAATTATGTTACTTTTATTAAATTAATTTCTGTAGTGGGTTGTGTGTTTTTAGGGGAATAGCTTGTGAAGTAATTTAATTGTAAGTAATTACATTTTTGAATAAAACATTTATTGAGGTAATTTTTCAAAATACTTTTAAATTGTTAAATATTTTATTATTAATAGGTAAATAATTAGTATTAGTAGGTAATTTGTATTATTAAATAATTTTTATTTGTATTTTAAATCGATTAATATATTTAACACAATTGTAAAATATTTTAATTAATTTGTAATTGGTGTTACTATTTACATTATTTATATTTAAATAAGAAGTATTTACTTGCCCTACTATTGCACTCACTGTAGTTGGAATAGTAATTTTACCCCTACGCTATCCAACGCCTTCCTTACTGTTGCACTCACTGGAGTTGGAATAGTAATTTTTACCCCTACACTATCCAACGCTTTCCCTACTGTTGCACTCACTGGAGTGGGAATAGTCATTTTTACCCCTACGCTGTCCAACGCTTTCTTTACTGTTCCACTCTCTGGAGTGGGAATAGTAATTTTTACCCCTACGCTATCCAACGCTTACCCTACTGTTACACTCACTGGAGTTGTAATAGTAATTTAAACCCCTACGCTATCCAACGCTTTCCCTACTGTTGCACTCACTGGAGTGGGAATAGTAATTTTTACCCCTATGCTATCCAACGCTTTCCCTACTGTTGCACTCTCTTGAGTGGTAATAGTAATTTTTACCCCTACGCTATCCAATGTTTTCCCTACTGTTGCACTTGCTGGAGTGGGAATAGTAATTTTTACCCCTACACTATCCAACGCTTTCCCTACTTTTGCACTCTCTGAAGTGGGAATAGTAATTTTTACCCCTACGCTATCCAACGTTTTCCCTACTGTTGCATACTCTAGAGTAGGAATAGTAATTTTTACCCCTACGCTAACCAACGCTTTCCCTACTGTTGCACTCACTGTAGTTGGAATAGTAATTTTAACCCCTATGCTATCCAACGCTTTCCCTACTGTTGCACTCACTGGAGTGGGAATAGTAATTTTTATCCCTATGCTATCCAACGCTTTCCCTACTGTTGCACTCTTTGGAGTTGGAATAGTAATTTGTCCCCTACACTTTCCAACGCTTACCCTACTGTTGCTCTCTCTGGAGTTGGAATAGTAATTTTTACTCCTACGCTATCCAACGATTTCACTACTGTTGCATTCACTGGAGTGGGAATAGTAATTTTTACCCCTACGCTATCCAATGTTTTCCCTACTGTTGCACTCTCTGGAGTGGGAATAGTAATTTTTACCCCTACGCTATCCAACGCTTTCAATACTGTTGCACTCACTCGACTGGAATAGTAATTATAAATTCTATGCTATCCAGCGCTTTCCCTACTGTTGCACTCGCTGGAGTGGGAATAGTAATTTTTACCCTCCCACTATCCAAAGCTTTCCCTACTGTTACACTCTCTGGAGTTGGAATAGTACATTTTACTCCTACGCTATCCAACGTTTTCCCTACTGTTGCACTCACTGGAGTGCGAATAGTAATTTTTACCCCTACGCTATCCAATGTTTTCCCTACTGTTGCACTCTCTGGAGTGGGAATAGTAATTTTTACCCCTACGCTATCCAAAGTTTTCCCTACTGTTGCACTCACTGGAGTGGGAATAGTAATTTTTACCCCTACGCTATCCAATGCTTTCCCTACTGTTGCTGTCACTAGAGTGGGAATAGTAATTTTTACCCCTACGCTATCCAACGGTTTCCCTACTGTTGCACTCACTGGAGTGGGAATAGTAATTTTTACCCCTACGCTATCCAACGCTTTCTCTACTGTTGCACTCACTGTAGTGGGAATAGTAATTTTTACCCCTACGCTATCCAACGGTTTCCCTACTGTTGCACTCTTTGGAGTGGGAATAGTTATTTTTACCCTCCCACTATCCAATGCTTTCCCTACTGTTGCACTCTCTGGAGTTAGAATAGTAATTTTTACCCCTACGCTATCCAACGCTTTCCTTACTGTTGTACTCATTTGAGTGGGAATAGTAATTTTGACCCCTACGCTATCCAACGTTTTCCCTTCTGTTGTACTCTCTGGAGTGGGAATAGTAATTTTTACCCCTACGCTATCCAACGCTTTCCCTACTGTTGCGCTCTCTGGATTGGTAATAGTAATTTTTACCCTCCCACTATCCAACGCTTTCCCTACTGTTGCACTCTCTGGAGTTGGAATAGTAATTTTTACCCCTACGCTATCCAACGCTTTCCCTACTGTTGCACTCACAGGAGTGGGAATAGTAATTTTTACCCCTACGCTATCCAACGCTTTCCCTACTGTTGCACTCTTTGGAGTGGGAATAGTAATTTGTACCCCTACACTATTCAACGTTTTCCCTACTGTTGCGCTCTTTGGAGTTGGAATAGTAATTTTTACCTCTACGCTATCCAATGTTTTCCCTACTGTTGCAGTCACTGGAGTGGTTATATTAAATTTAACCCTCTCGCTATCCTACGGTAAAAATATTGTATATTTTTTATTAATAATATGTATATATATATATATATATATGTATTAAAATTATTGTTTTGTATTTTAAAGTTACATTATTTAATAATTTTACATTTATTTAATTATTTTAAGTATGTTTAAATTATTTATATTTAATATTATATTACTTTAAAATTAATTTTAAGACATTTAAAAAAATCAATATTTTGACAGTCTATAGTTTTTTACAATCGATATTTTGGAGTCGATATTTTTGTACTTAGCTGTTTGTAGATAGGCAGTCGATATTCTGGCATTCTATATTTTTACCTCGATATTTTGGTAGGGCGAAATAAATTTTGTCTGTCGATATTAGTCAGTGATCCTCCACCGTGAGGGTATCAAGGCAGTGGGGGGATAGGGCGTGCAGCTCCAATTCAGCCAAAGAGCCAGGTCTTGAGGCTCTTCCTGAAAGTGTGCAGCATGAGGGAATGTCTGGTGTTGAGCGGGAGCTCGTTCCAGGGCTTTGAAGCAATGTCGGAGTAGGCTCTTCCGCCCGCTCTGACTTTGCGGATGCGTGGGGTTTAAGCGAGGTCGACAGAGTGGAGGTTTCTCCTGGGTATATGGAAGGAGACACTTTCGTTGAGGTATTGGGGTCCCGTGTTGTGGAGAGATTTTTAGGCATACGTGAGTAGCTTGAAGGTTACTCTCTTCTCGACGGGGAGCCAGGGAGGTCTCATATGTGGTGGGTGATGTGTTCATGTCGTGGGATGCAGAGGACGAGTCTGGCAGTAGGGTTCTGGATGGTATGGAGTTTTCAGAACAGAGATTTGTTGATTCCGGCGTAGAGTGTGTTTACGTAGTCCAGTCTGCTTGATATGAGTGCATGGGTGACGGTCTTTCTGGATTCGGGGGGGATCCTCTTGAAGGTCTTGCAGAGGATGTGGAGGATGTTAAAGCATGTGAGGAGATGGCGTTGATCTGGCGGGTCATTGTGAGGGAGGAGTTGAGTATGATGCCGAGTTTCCGAGCATGGTCTGTGGGAGTGGGGTGATTGCCAAGGGCAGTGGGCCACCAGGTGTCGTCCCATGTTGAGGGGGTGGGTCCAAGGATGAGTACTTCTGTCTTCTCCAAGTTGAGCCTCAGACAGCTGCTGCTCATCCAGGATGAAACGTCTTTTATTCCTTCCTGGAAGCTGAGTCTGGTGGTGTTGGGTTGCTTCGTGAGGAAGAGGATGAGCTGGGTGTCGTCGGCAAAGGATACTATGCTGAGTCCGTGCTGTCTGACGATGGCGGCGAGTGGGGCCATGTAGATGTTGAAGAGCGAAGGGCTGAGTGATGATCCTTGGGGTACTCCGCAGTTGTTTTCTGTGGGTTCGGAGAGGAAAGGTGGGAGTCTGATTTTTTGGGTTCAGCCAGTGAGGCTAGAGCAGATCTAGTCGTGGGCAGTTCTCTGTATGCCGACGTTGCCGAGTCTGGCAGTGAGAGTTCGGTGGAAGACGGTGTTGAAGGCACCAGAGAAGTCTAGTAGGATGAGGGTCGCCATGTGGCCCTGATCGAGGAGGGGATGTTGTCTGTGGCGGTGAGGAGGGTGGTCTCAGTGCTGTGGAGGAGGGTGGTCTCAGTGCTGTGGTTGCGGCGGAATCTGAATTGGGAAGAGTTGAGAATGGAGTTGGCTTTGAGGAAGTTCATGAGCTGAGTGTTGACAATCTTCTCTGTGACTTTGGCCGTGAAGGGGAGGAGAGAGATGGGTCTGTAGTTTTTGAGGTCTGTAGGATCTGCGGAGGGCTCCTTGAGGAGGGGCTTGACTTCTGCACGTTTCCACTTCATCATGGAAAGTGGCAGATTCGAAGGTGGCGTTGATGGTATGCTATAGCTCCGGAGCTAGTGCGGCGGCAGCTCTGTGGAAGATGTGCAGCGAGCAGGGGTCAGTGGGGGCTCCTGACTAAATACTCTTCATGGTTCTGGCGGTGTCTCCATGGTGGTATCAAAAAGGGGGAATAGGGGTGGACGATTTTTGAGTGGGGTCCAATGTACTCGTCCTGAGTAGCAGCAACCAAAAGTGTTGTACAGAGTTCCCCAGGGGGAGCCAAAAGGATTAGCTCAGCCTCTCTTCTCTCTCACTCAATAAAAAAGTGGGGGTTTAGTGCATGGTGTAGACCCTCTTCAGAATGTAAGGATACCTCACACAGGCTCACGGCAGGACCACAACTGTTGTCCCAGCCGATGACCGTCCAGCGTCATCATTGGTATCCTGCTCCTGCGACAGGCTGGCGGTGCAATGCCCGTTGGGCAGCAAGTGAAGCTGCACTTTAGCGGAGATCTTCTATTCCGAGCCAACGGGTGTGTGGGTGTGAGGGGCCTATAAAAGGTGCAATAGTGAGCGTGGTGGTGTGTCTTAAAAAAAATTCAGTAGAGTCCTAAATAGAGAAGATTTTATTGGTCAGGCTCACTGCTTTATTAAAAAGGTGAAGGGGTATTAAGGAGTGGTGAACAATGAGACCAAACCTTTATTCAACCCTTGTTGTGGAAACGGTCAACATGAAGAGGGTCTACACCATGCACTAAACCCCCACTTTTTTATTGAGTGAGAGAGAAGAGCGGGTGTCTCCATGGTGACTGGGGTCCAGGCGGAGATGGTAGGCTGGCTGGTATTGCTGGTGGTAGGTGTGGTTTCGGCATCTGGTGTCTGTTCATTGAAGTTGTAGTAGAGGGACTTGTTCTTGAGATGGAAGCAGGAGCCGAGTTGGTTGAAGAAGTCCTTGGAAGGTATGACGTCTGCACAGTGGTTAATTTGTAAAAAGATAAGTGCTGGGGCTCTCGTCAGGAGGCACTTCAACCAGCCCTTTTCTTCTGGTAGCACTGCTTAACACAGCACCAGCAAACATTACAGATGGGGAAGAGGATGTGGCCAAATAACCAGGGCGGCCCACTTCAGAGCTGGGGAAACAGGTTCGAGTCTTGGAGTCGGCTCAACATCCTGTGATTCTGAGTGAATCTGTGTCTACCAATAATGAATGTGTTCTTAACTGGTGCTCAAGTGCTGGTGCTGGTGTTGATGATTAATTGCTGGTGCTGAGCACCGGCTCAAATTAAGCACTGATTCAGATGATTGTGCGTCCCTCAACCCTGGCAAGGTAGGTGAGTTAGAAAACCTTTTCTAGGTGCTAAGTTTGAAGCCCCTAGCACATGCTTGTTCCTTTTAAGATTTCCTGAGTATGCATACTACTTGCGGTGGAGGAGCGAATTAAAGCAATAAAGCCTTGTCTGTGCCTCTTATGTGAAATTTGGGAGGGATGAGTAGAGGAAAGCTAGGTGTGGGCAGGGGCGCAGCTTGGTCAATAAGATGGGCGGGCTGTGAGCTTCAGATTTTCCAACAGTTATGTTGGGATATCTTGTAAAAACACATTATGATAAGAAGGACATGGGGGCTTAAGGGGCAATGTAATGAGAGAGGATGGCACATTTTTAGTGGCACTTAAAACACAACATTTTTCAAACTGATCAACATTTTAAGGCCTTCAAAACAGACAAGTGAAATACCCCATATACTTCATCCTACCCAACTGAAATCTCTTGTACCAACTATTTACTACAGAGTACTATTTTTAAGGGGGGTGTAACACCTCCAACACCTCCATGAAGTTACACCCCCTGTGTGAGAGCTAGGAAGGTAGATGTTTGGTGCCTGAGGTAGAACCGAAGGCAGGCCGAGAGTTGAAATCTGCGGGTAGGACGGGTTGAAGTTTAAAGGTTCATGGTTGTAGATGCTGAGGAGGTTACGAGCTGGAAAGGGTAAGGAGGGGCGAGGGGCAGAGGATGGTTGGTGAATACTGTAATTGGGAGAGACAGATGATGGATTATCTGTGTAGTCAGTTCCAGGAGGATTTGATTATTGGCAGGGAAGGTGGCTTGTTGTGACTTTGGGGGAAGGCGGCAAGGTGTAGTAGAGCAGAGTGGGGGTCCTTTGGAGAGGACTGCGGGTGTCTTGGACTAATCACCACCGCAGAGTCAAATCCAGCACCCTGCCCAATCAGTGTCCCACCCACAGGCAAGGGCCACCACTAAAGCAAATTCAAAATGCGCATCGTGACCGTCACAACTGAATCACTGTGTGGATCTGATCTGAAGTGTGGCTCACTGGTTAGAGGAGGCATACCCTAAAGCAGAGGTCAGACCCGGGACCAGGGTTCAATTCCCGACGCGGCAGGGTCCTGAGCCCAATTGTCCACGGACTCGATAATTCTTGCTTCGGTGTCCACTCTAATCACGGGTTCACACTCTGCAACTCTGGGCATTAAGCTTGCTTAATCTCCACTACGGCCCCCCGCGGCGGGATGCCTGGCTTTCACCTTGGAGATGCCCAGTTTGGATTATCTCACAGGGAAAAGCCAGGAAGGGTTCCCAAGGCAAGCGCCGAGATGCCCTAGGGTAAGTCAAGCGCTATATAAGAACACACACACATACATACATACAGACATACATACATACATAACCCATGATCCCTACCCACCAGCAGCACCTCCGACTTGCTGACGTTCAGCTGGAGGCAGTTAGCTGTCATCCACCCAGCAACTACAGCAAGATTAACTTGAAACTTAGAGGCGTCGTGCTTACAATTGCTCGAGAGGGGTAGAACCAGCTGAGTGTCGTTGGCGTAGGAGGCCACAGTCAGTCCTCTGCTCTTGGCAAATGCAGCCAAAGGTTGTACATACAAATTGAAGAGCAGAGGGATCAAAGAAGAACCTTGTGGCACCCTGTGCTTGATGGGAAAGGCAGACGAGGAGAAAGGGGGAGCGATCACCTGATAGGTCCTATCAGTGAGATATGACGCTAGCCATTTCAAAGCAATGCCACCGATGCCAGCCTCTTCCAGACACGGTACAAAAGGGGGTGGAGCCATGTCTGAACTGGGGTGGCAGAATTGGCTAAAGAACGGTGATGGATTAAACCCTGATCGTTTGACTGGGTGTGAGTGTTTGATTGACTCAGATGCTCCGTCCATCACCACCCCCTTTTGTACAGCCTCTTCCAGACGGCGCAACAGGATTGCATGGGACACAATGTTGAATGCGACACTGAGATCCAGAAGGATCA
The DNA here is from genome assembly GCF_964263255.1 of Lissotriton vulgaris. Taxonomy (NCBI): domain Eukaryota; kingdom Metazoa; phylum Chordata; class Amphibia; order Caudata; family Salamandridae; genus Lissotriton; species Lissotriton vulgaris. Next base: position 1,999,073,271 of record NC_141689.1, read on the forward strand.
GTGCCGATGTCTATCCTGCTTCTAACGCTGTCCAGAGATGCTCTGTCACCGCCAAAAGCGACGACTCAGTGCTATGGCTGGGGCGAAAGCCATTTTGCGAAGGATCTGGAGTATTGTTGAGGGTCAAGTGGTGAGAGAATGAAGTTAATATATGCCTCAATGATCTTAGCAGGCCAAGGAAGCAATGAAATTGGCCTGAAGTTCTCTGTTTTTTTCAATCCAATGAAGGTTTTGTGAGCGATGGTATTACCCTTGCTTTTTTCCATGCTGTGGGCACAAACGCTAAACTGAGCGATTTGTTGATCACTTGACATAGGAGAGGAGAAATGGTTGGTAGAATTTTCCTGGAGTGATCAGGTTTCAATGGGTCGGCCAGTGAGCCTGACTTAATTTTAGCACAGAGAGCAAGTAAACGGTCCTGCTGAATCTGAGAAAAAACCTCTAAAGTGGCGATCGTGCCATTATTGGGTATCTCAGGGCAGCCGGTATGGGCCATGGGAAAACATTTAGAAATGTCTTCTACCTTTTTAGAAAAAAATGAGGTGAGCTCCTTGCATTGCCTGTTCGAGGTAATTAGTGGGCCAACGGCCCCCTTCTGATTTTTCAGACCTGAGACAATAGAGAAGATACTCTTAGCGGGATTGGTGCTGTTACTAATTTCTTCAGCCTAAAATGCAGCACGCCCATTATGGATAGCCTTATGATAGATCTTTACTGCATACCAATAGCGATCTTTAGATAACAAATCAAAGTCCCTTCTCCAAAACCTTTCACTTTTTTTGCAGGTTTTGACCAGCACAACTATTTTTTCAGTGTATCACGGGTTAGATTTAGAAGTGCTGTTCAGGGACCGTTTAGCTGGGATCAGCTTATCCAGTGGCTGATTGATCCAATCCGAAAAGGCTAAATTGGCCTTACCAGGATCCATCGGCAGTACTGGAACGGAAGCAGAAAGATGAACTTGTAGTGGATCCCAGTTTAATTTATGCCATGGCCGTTTGAAAGAGAGAGATTTGCCTAGTTTACGCACAGGTACAATGCCCTGAATAGCCAAGGGGAATATAAAATGGTCAGACCATGCCATAGGGACCGGCGGTTGGATCGTGAGGGACGTGATATTAGTAAATATAGGGTCCAACAGATGATCAGCCGAATGTGTAGGGCCAGATACACGCTGATCAAGCGGGAAACAACTGTTACAACGCATGGGTTACACCACATGCCATTATCACGCATGACATTACAACACGAAAGGCTTGTTGCAGGGGGTAGAAGGTGTTGGATTTAACTCCAACACCTTCCCTACTGTAGCACACACTAGAGTTGGAATAGTAAATTATACTATTCTAACTTCTAGCGCACCTCGACAGCAAGTTGGGGTAAAGGTATGCGCTGTAACGGCATGCGGGGTAATGGCATGTGTTGTAACGCCATACAATTGATCAAGCTGACAAGCAGCTAGATCCGTCACCAGATTGGCCACATCCACATCAAGGTGGTTATCGAAATGAAGATTCAAGTCTCCTAAGACTGTGAAATTAGACGTATTAACCGTCAAAGTGCTGACGGTTTCAACAAGAGTGTAAAGATACAATTTCCAGTCAATTTGATGAAGATCAAATAGCTTTATTTGAGAATCAAGGTAGATATCTCCAGCACAGCTTTACAGCTCAAAGATCAACTCCTATAATCAAAAGCTAACATTCTATCCTAGCAACATAGCTAACATTCTAATGATGACATGCAGATGCACTCAACTCTACACATCTCCCTAATTAACATACACTAAATAAATTATACATTTCTTTTTTCATATAAATCATATTTAAGGAATATAATAAATGTCCATTTTTTATATTCAAAAAACATCAATCTTCAGAAACATGAACCGGAGCACGGTATTTGCATATGTTTCCAGTACTCCAAGTTGATCCACTGGATAGAATAACAACATTTATTTTTATAGACTTCACTTGAATCAGTGCAGAACATTTGCTGTCGCCCTTTGCAATTACACCACCACGCTTTATGGTCACCCAATCACCAATCTCAAAATTAATATCTTTCACACTCTTCCTATCATTATAATATCTAGTAGATTCAGCTTGCATTTTAACTACTTTATCTTCCACAGCAGTTCTGTCTACCCACACATAATCTTTCACTTTCAACCAACCAGGAACCTCTTTGACACCAGGTTCACGTCCCTTTAAAGATATAAATGGAGAAACCCCTGTTATTGAATGCAGTGTAATCCTGTAAGACCACACCAATGTTTGTAATTCTTCACACCAAGACAATCCATTAGACAGGGACAACTGAATATTATCCATAATCAATCGGTTAATTCGTTCCACTAAACCATTAGCTTGTGGGCTAAATAGAGCAACCCTCTCATGAATGATCCCAAATTTAGAAAGAAATTCCTGCATTTCTTTCGACACCAATTGCACACCATTATCTGACACTAGTGTCTTGGTTATCCCTTCATTCGTAAACACCCTTTCCATAAAATCAACAACTCTTTGAGTATTTATAAATTCTCTGCTTTCCACCACAAACCATTTAGAATGGTAGTCAACAATGACCATCAAAAACTTGCTACGAGTACCAAGCTTAACAATTGGCCCAACAAAATCAATCGCCTCTCTCTCCCATGGACGTTTGGGAAAAGTTGTAGACACCAATGAAGGCTGCCTTACAACTTTAGTTTTATCCGCTTGAGCACAAGCGTAACACTCTCTTACTGCATCCTCAATCTCTCTATACATTCCAGGCCACCAATACGATTATAAGCATGGGCGAATTGTGCGAATTCGTGGTTCACGAATTCGCGCAAAATCGCAAAAAAATCTGCGAATTCGCGGATTTCCCAGCAAAATCGCGGATATTTCCGCGATTTGCATCATACTCAACTGGAGTACTTTCTACTGGCTAATCAGTAAGTGCTACCTCGTTGGGTAAATGTATAGTGCTTTTCCTACACTACAGCTGCGTAAAGGGCCAGAAGAGTTGCCTCCAGTGACCATGTGTGTGTAACTTTGCCATTGCGCTGGCTGGGGTCCCTCGAGTGAGCTGTCCATCATAGTGTGTAAAGGGCGGGGAGACGGTGTACACCGCTAGTGTGAGTGGCGGGACCTAACGGGGTGGGGCTTCAATGCGAGTTCACATGCCTCTTGTGGGTGTATAAAAGGTCAGACACCGATCAGAGCAGCAGATGACGAGAAAGAAGCTCCTGGTCACGGGGATTGCGCCCGTGAAAGTCAAGGATGCAAAGGCCTCCATCAAGCATCATAGCTAATTTTCGACGGTAGATATTGGGAGAACACACACCTGCCCAGCCTCGACAAAGTACACATTTTTTTGGGGCTGATTAACTTTGCCATCGCGCCGAAGGGTGCCGGGGTCCCTTGAGTGAGGTGTCCATCATAGTGTGCAAAGGGCGGGAAGACGGTGCACACCGCTAGTGTGAGTGGCGGGGCCAAACGGGGGGAGGCTTCTATGTGAGTTCACATGCCTCTTGTGTGTGTATAAAAGGTCAGACACCGATCAGAGCAGTAGATGATGAGAAAGAAGCTCCTGGTCACAGTGATTGCGCCTGTGAAAGTCAAGGATGCAAAGGCCTCCATCAAGCATCATAGCTAATTTTCGACGGTTGATATGGGGAGAACGCACACCTGCCCAGCCTCGACAAAGCACACATTTCTTTTTAGCTGATTAAGGAGTTACTGAATTTGAGCTTCAGCTCGGGCACCTGCTTTAAATATTTGTATCTGTAAGTGCTTCCTGTTGAGGTTTAATATTTGTGACAGGAGCCTTGTTGTCTACTTATAACTATTCTCTGACCCTGCTTCGAGGGTCAGAGCAGGGTCAGAGAATAGTTGCAAGTAGGCAACGAGGCGCTGCTCAGGAAGCACTTACAGGGTTACAGCAGGTGCCCAAGTTGAAGTTAATTTCTTTGTAACCCTTTTGTAAATGGTTACAAAGAAATTAACTTCAACTTGTGCACCTGCTGCTGTAACCCTGTAAGTGCTTCCATGAAAATTCGTCCCGCTCCTGAATTCGCTGATTTTCTGCAATTTCGCGAGATTCGCAGATCGCGAAATCGCAGAAAATCCGCAAATTCCGCGAGCGGAACACATTTTCTGCCCACACTTATATGACTGTCGGACCCTTCTGTTAGTCATATTCCTGCCTAGGTGTCCCTCGTGAGCAATATTTATAATTTTCCCTCTCAGACTTGCTGGTGGTACAAATTGATATCTCCTCAATAGTTCTCCTTCACATACACTCAGTTCAGCCTCAACATGGTAAAAACTTCTGAATCTTACATCCTCAATATTGTTTTGATGCCACCCATTAGAAACACAAGTAATCACTTGTTGTTAACGTTCATCATTTGACATTGCATTTGTCCATTCCTCCTTGCTAAAAGCATGTTCAACTCCTTTAACATCATGCACTACATCAATCATGTCATCCATATTATTGTCCACACCCTCAGCAGACATTCTAGATAAATAGTCTGCTACTACATTCCTGAGACCCTTAGCATATTCAACAACAAAATTGAAATCAAGTACAGACAAGATCCACCTTGAAATACTAGGGGTAACATTTCCTTCTAATCCTCTGCCTCCTTTGAAAAGATGACCTAACGGTTTATGATCAGTTCGCACATGAAAAGGAAGACCACATACAAAGTACTTAAAGTGCCTAATCCCCCAACAACATGCTAAGGCCTCCCTCTCTATCACAGAATATGATAGTTCCGCATCTCGCAATAATCTGGAAGCAAATCCAATGATTTTTTTCCTCACCATTACTCAACTGAGTCAAAACAGCTCCAACCCATACTGCACTTGCATCAGTAGTAACAAAAGTCTTATCCTTAACATTAAAATGCCCAAGAGTAGGAGCACTAATGATGCTTCTTTTAATGTTATTAAATGCCTTGTCACAACTCTCATTCCAAGTAAAAATAACTCCTTTCTTCATCTGCAGTCTCAGTGGTTCAACAATTTCTATAAAACCCTTGACAAATTTTGAGCAATACTCAGCAAGTCCTAATAACGACTTAAGCTGATCCATATTTGTTGGAATGGGAGAGTCTCTAACTGCAGCAATGATACATGTTTTAGGCTTAATACCATCTTTGCAAATTTTGTGTCCAAGATACGTCACACTATCTTTTCTTAACGGATATTTTTCTTTCTTTTTGGTCAGTCCATTATTATCCATTCTTTTCAATACCTCATTCAGAACAATATCATGGTGTACACTGTCTTTTCCTACAATTAAAACATCATCCTGAAAACACAAAATATCATTCATGTCTCCAAAAATCCTCTCCATCACTCTCTGAAATATCGCAGAGGCAGATGCTAAGCCAAAAGGCATCCTACAATACCGATATGCCCCTAACGGCGTCACAAAAGAGGTAAGATGTCTTGAGCCACTTTCCAAATCTACCTGGTGATACGCCGAAGACATATCGATCACACTGAAAACAGTACCACCACCCATAGCTGTTAGCATTTCAGAAATATTTGGCAAAGGTTGTCTATCTACCCAAATATTTCTGTTTAAATCGCGTAAATCGACACACAAACAAATTTTGTTTCCATCCTTTGGCGTGACGACAATCGGGCCAACCACTCGAAGGCCTCAATTGGTTCAATAATTCCTTGAGCAAGGAGTTTTTTAAGTTCACATCGCAATGGTTCTCTCACTAAATGGGGTATATTTCTACCTTTGTGTACTACTGGAATAGCATTTTTCTTTAAAATAATTTTGTGTGAGAATTTATTCAATTTCCCAAGGTCATCAGAGAACTTTCTTGAGTACTTTTCAAATAAATCATTTTGATAGATAGAATTAATATTGTGCACAACAGCAGACATAACAAGTTCTTCAGCATTAGGGTTGAGGATAATATTTAAATCCTTCTGATGGCACCAGACCAACAAATTCAATCCTTGTTTGGTTAAATACACCCTTCCATATACTTTCTTTCCTTTAAAGAATATTAACATCCATTTGAGGCCAATTATATCAATAGTTTTTCCTCCATACCCGACAGCTCTGATGGCAGGCTTATTCCATGAGTTAACATCAGATTTACTTTTCCACACTTCATTATACGTTTCCATGGATAACAAAGTGTAAAGACTCCCTGAATGAATCAACTAGCATATTGACATCATATGAGTCTAATTTTATGATGCAGTGAGGCTTGGTCAACAATTCTGTGCTTTCTCTAACCACATCACAATCCAAAACTGAATTTTCAGAATGTGATTCTAAATCATTACTGTACACTTGATCATATTTAGTAGAGTCACTGTAACCATCAACACATAACATAAGCTCCCGCATATTATCAGTAACATCATCCACTTCATGTACTTGATCTGATTGCGTCTGTCCCGACTGGATCTTGGTCCTACACGCTTTGGCAAGATGTCCCCTTTTTCCACAAATTCTACACAAGGCATTCCTTGCAGCACAATTGGGACTAGAAGCAATGTGACCAGGTGCCCCACACCGGTAACACTTAACAGTCCTCATGTCAAATTTTGGAATATTATTATTACCTACAGATCTATCAATTTTGGCAGGATTTTTTTTAAGGATATTTCTCTATTTGCTTAACTAATTTAGTTTCATCAACATAGGCTTGAGTTTCACATTTCTTATTATTCTGATCTCTACTTAATGAATCACTACAAACTTCCATTTCCTGAATCCATATCTGAGTATGTTCTATACTTTTAGCGATTTGAATTGCCTCTTCTATAGACAGATCTTTTATGATACGTTTTTCTTGTATTCTCTTATTGTTAGTACATCTTACTATCTGATCTCGAATAGGAGAATCTGCTAGGTTTTCAAATTGGCCTGTAAGAAATAGACCCCTTAATGTTGCAACATATGTACCAATATCCTCATCAACTTTCTGTTTGCGACTAAAAAATGTATGCCTCTCAAGGACCATATTCACTTTAGTAGTAAAGCGTAACTCTAACATTTTCATTGACATTTCATATAGATTAATGGGTTGACCATCTCCCATTCCTAGAGAGATCTCAGGTAGATCTTCATATAATCGACACCCTTCAACTCCAAGATGATGGAGTAATATAGCTTGTTTTCTTATGGGTCCATGTTTATCTGCCCCAGTAGCCAAAATGTAAGTCAAAAATAGTTTTTTACAACAAATCAAAGGGATCGCTGGATCACCTGGAGTAGGAAGGAAACTTGGAGGAGCAGACATGGATTGATCACCCATAATGATAAAAAAAAGAAATTAAATATATATAATACAATGTACCTGGAAGGAAAGTGTTGGTTAAGAAAACAACAAATCAAAAGAATAAGTTAATATAAAAAGATAAAACAATAGTTTAAAAAAACAAACCAGAATATTTGATGTCTTCTATTTATAATTCCTTTCTAGTCCTTCTATTTATAATTTCAACGACTTCTAAATTGTTGTAGTCTCTTCCAGTTCAATACTTCCAAACTGTAGAAAACTGTTCTCCTCTTTTCTTCAAATTCAAATGTTCCTCAAGATAGATGCAGTTTTCTAAAGTCGCGATCGTATTTTGATAAAAATTATTGTAAAGTAATGTTTTTCTAATGAAAATCCGCCCAATCTCTTAAAATGGCCACTGAAAGAAACACTCGGTTCTCTTTTCAAGGGAAATAGGGCTTGCTTAGAAGAAAATCCAATATGGACGCAAAAAGAAACACTCGGTCCTCTTTTCAAGGGAGGTAGAGCTTACTTTGAAGAAAATCCAATATGGCCGTCGAAAGAAACATTCAGTCCTCTTTAAAAGAGAGGTAGGGTTTGCTTCGAAGAAAATCCAATATGGCTACAATCACCATATACCAGTTAGGAAGCAGTTCAAAGAATGCAGTCTTTAACACTCTTGATATTTCTCAGGCAAGCATGTAAATCCTTTAAGTTTCAGTATTAAAACATCCAGGTTCTATATCAAAACATCCAGGTTCCATATTTAAACAAATCTTCAGAAGTTTTAGTAAATATCAAGGAAAATAAACGTTTCCTTTCCTTATTGGAGAATCCAGATTTTTCAATTTCGGATTAAATCTTGGAAAGTGTAGTAATATTCTTTCATCCAACAAATTTTACTCACAGTAGGTTCCAGCTAAATCTCAACAGGTAGATAAATCTCCAATAAGTCCATAAATCCAGGGGTGAAGGAATCAATGTCTTTGCCCCCTGCGCAGAGAAGACCACCTCGTCGCCAATGTAAAGATTCAATTTCCAGTCAATTTGATGTAGATCAAATAGCTTTATTTGAGAATCATGAAAGATACCTTCAGCAGAGCTTCACAGCTCAAAGATCAACTCCTATAATCAAAAGCTAACATTCTATCCTAGCAACATAGCTAACATTCTAATGATGACATGCAGATGCACTCAACTCTACAAAGAGCTTCCCTAAAAACCTTGGATAGGCCCGGGGGACAATATGCCAATAAACCGGTCATGGTGTAATTGGGAATAAAAGCAATTTTAAAACATGCACATTCACAGACCAAAATGGGCTGTTTAATGAAGGTGCAGGGATAGCCGGTTTTGACAATAACCACAATACCCCGTCTCTTGTTTCTCAATTAAGGGTATGAATAACTTAACCCTCCGGGAGTGCAAGTCCCGGAATCGGGTCTTCAGAAAGCCAAGACTCAGTTAGAAACAGGGTATCAGGAGATTCAGTTTTCCAAAAGATCAAATATATCAGTGCAATGTTTAACCACATGAATGCTGCCCCGATTTCCCTCCCGTGCTGGGCCCCTATGTAAATGGGTGCGGTTGTGACGGAACCATTCCTTCATCAGCACAGCTCAACCATGACTGAAGACGGAATGGTTCCGTCACAAGCATCGAAGGGGTTAACCAGAGAGCTGCAATTCAGATGGAAGATAGTCATACTTTTGCCTGGGGAAGGGGGGCAGGCATGTGAAACTGCAGGGATGATAGATGTGAAACCACAGCATTTACAGCTGAAAGGGCCCTCTAAACCCCACAAACCGTGGACCTGACACTTAACAGACAGCGTCCTGAATTATAACAGTTCATTCCGGGCATAAGTGTGTTGCGATTTCATAAAATTAACAGTATGTCTGGCATCTGGCGATGGCCTAGTGCGGTCGGTCGCAGACGAGCTTGCCTTTGGTGCGCCTTTAGCGCCCGCTGCGTGCCCGCTGCGCGCGTCCACTGCCCGGCCAAGCTGACATGCCAGTTATGTATGCCCCTGTGGCAGAAATTAGGAGAGGAGGACGGAGCCATGTCACTTCACGCAAACAGCGAATTAGTGCAGAGAGAATGTTAAAAACAATTTTATAAAGCACTATTTAAAAGTTTTATGAAATAGCAGGAGAAACAAAAGGCAGGCGCAAACTGGCAGGTGCATTGTCACCTAGTGCTGCGGCGGCCAAGCTGACACGCCGGTTATGTATGCCCCCGTGACGGAAATGAGGAGAGGAGGGCGGAGCCACGTCCCTCCAGGCAAACAGCACACGCTGCGGTGGACCGGGGACTGGCGAATTAGTGTAGAGAGTAGCAAACAGTAAGTAAAGAATGTTCAAAACAATTTTATAATATCATATGCTCATGTAATTTTGAAAATCAGGTGAAGAAAGTAGCCTACGGAATTTGGAAAAGATTAGAATTATTAACTACCCAACCCACCTTGGGTAAGGCAGAGAGTTGCAAATGCACAAAACTATTGAGCATCCAGTGATAAGAGAGAACACCAAAGCTGTTTGTAGCCCCCCCAAGTGCTAAAATGTGATCTGTTTTTTTTTTATTTTGTGGCTGAAATGTCCCCTGCCTTTTGGTAAGGACAAAGTAGTAAGGGGCTGAACCTCCCTTTGCCCCCTCCATTGTTATACAAAGCAGATGGGTGAAATGCCAGCCTCTCACAAATAGTGTCTCTTTGCCCACATGACCCTCACACTCAATCAAGTAAAGTTTTAATCAAACCAAAAATATATGTCCTCTGCATTATAAAGGACACATAAACATAGATTAAAAAATAATGGATAACATTATGTATTTTTCATACAAATTCATAGCGATAATCTTTCTAAAAACTTTGTCATCTCCTTCATCATTATTTAAAAACATCAGAAGAAGCCATTCACAATTCATTATTGTTAGACCTGGCAACCTTGGCATGGTTTCTCCCCTAACTTCTTGTCTTCAGCCCTCTGGTTTTGCTGACTTTGTATTTGCTGGCTTTTGTACTATGCACAGTTTACCAATGCTAACTAGTGCTAAAGTGCTTGGGATTTGTCCTTTATACTTGGTAGAATTAGCTCACACCCAGTTGGCATATTTCATTTACGTGTAAATCCCTAGTATAGTCGCACTACCTGTGCCCAGGGCCTGTAAATGACTAGTGAGCTTGCAGCACTGATGTGCCACCCACTTAAGTAGCACTTTAAATGTGTCTCTGATCTGACATTACAGTCAGTGTGTACATTTTAAAATTGCCATTTCAACGTAGCTAAATAAACCTTTTGCCAGACCCAAACCTTCCTATTTTATACTTATAAGTCACCCCAAGGGTAGGCCCTGGAGAGCCCAGAGGGCAGGCTGTAGTGTATTTAAAAAGTTGGACATATACCCTTTTGTTTTATATGTCCTGGTAGTTTAAAAAAACTCCTATTCGTTTTAAACTACTCCAAGGGCTACCCTTCCCATATGATAACATTTGAGGTACTTTCATACCTTTAATAAGTGATATTTTCTAAATTGGAGCAGGTAACCTGTTCATGTTTAGTGTCTTTGGAATTGTAATAAGATTCTTCTCTCATGGTAAAGTCAGATTTTAAATAACAATTTTGAAAATAACACTTTTATAAGTTGCTGTTTTCCTGCTTTAGCCACTTAGTGCCTGCAGCCTGTCTCTGGGTCACATGACTGGGTGCAGCTGACAGCTGGGCTCTGTGTATGCTCCTAGACAGCACACACAATAGAAAGCTTAGTTTTGCCTGGATGGGCCATAACTGGCAAGATGGAAAGGCAGAGCTGAGCACAGTTATTCTTACACTTGAATTGACTGCGCCCTGCCTGCACACAAAGGGATGCATACCACATGTAGTTAAACTGGAGAAAGTACAGGGAAAGCAAGAAGCCTGTGGAATTCAAAGGGAAACCTCTAAAAGCTTCTACAACTTCAAAGGAAGACCCAGGTTTAAATATTGGACCCCAGGAAGCAATTCTGGACTTGTGGAAGGTCTTTCTGGAAGAAAGACTGCAGTGCTGCTGAAAAGACTGGCAGTCTACTGGACTGCTGCTCTAAATGACTGCTGACCTGCTGCCTTTTTGCCTGGGTGAGAAGGTCTGGACTTGCATCTGTTGAACCCAGGACCCCAGAGTGAATCCAGAGCTAGTTGGTTTTCCTCCTGATTAGAGCCTCAGGGACAGATGGCTACAACAAGCTTGAAACCAGCACCTGTATTCTTCCATCTATGAGTCCTACCCTGCCACACATTCCTGGTTCCTTATAAGTGGGCCTGAAGGTGCTCTGCCAACCTCTCTGGATCCACCAGAGCCAATATATCTCCTCTGCTGCATATGCAAGCCAGAGCAGAAAAGACACATTGCCTCCGCTTTGAAGGTTCTCCCAGCGCAAGGATTCCACATTGGACTTGCGGATTTTCTTGTGTTGTGCTTTCATGTTATTACTGTTTGAATTGCTGCATAAATACTTTACACATTGCCTCGCATAAATTCTTTACACAGTGCCTCTAAGTTAACCGAGACTGCTCAGTGCCAAGCTAACAGAGTGTTGAGTGCAGGGTAATTTTGTTTTTTGCTTGTGCTTCGCACTGACATTAATTGTGGTTGCTGCTTAAGTAGAGTTTCGCTCCCCACAACCAGTAGCTTTATTTCTCACAATAGTAAATTCTAAATTACACATATTTGATATATATATATATATATATATATATACATATATATATATATATATATATATATATATATATATATATATATATATATATATATATATGTATATATATATATATATATATATATATATATATATATATATATGTATATATATATATATATATATATATATATATATATATATATATATTACCTACTGGCGGTCGCCAGTAGGTAGTTATAGTTAGGATAATTTTCAATGTTAAATCTCAACATTCTATTTTGAATAACTTTGGCGCCGGTTGACGAATCTGCCTGAAATTTTCAGGAAAATGGTCTCATGGCGGTCCGGTCCTTCCCTGAAAGTTTGGGGGGGATTCGTCAAGCGGGGGCCGAGATAAAAGGGGGGTCCCAAAACGCGTTTTCCCCATGTTAATTTCCATAGGGCGGTCGATTTCACTTTTAGCCCGAACGGCTGAATGGATTTCCACCAAACTTGGCAAAATTGTAGGGACTGGTAGCCCGATGTGCCTTTGCTATGTCTCAAGATATGTGCTCCAGTGGATTTTGAGTAATTTAGGTTCAAAAAAATATATATATCTATAGGCGCTCTCCCGTGCGCGCACCGGAGTGCGCTCCAGGCGCGACACGCGACTTGCGCGCAGGAAGCTGATTGGATCTCAGTTGTCTGTAAACATTCTAAACAGTGCGGAGCGGCCGCCATCTTGTGTCTCGGTAAAATCGAGACACAAGGGGTTTGAAAAAAAAAGGGGCAAATGACCATAAGGGGGAAGAGTAGACCCCCTCTGACCCCCTAGGTTTGATGTAGGGACTAAAATAGGGTCCTGCAGGGCATTAAAAAATTTTTTTCGTTTTGCGCGGGGGAAGCGCATGGTACGCGCACCGGCGAAGCACGGGGAAAATCCAGGACCATATTTATGAAGGCCTTGCGCTGTTAGTTTTGCGCTTCCTGTGCGTCAATTTTTGTGACGCACCAGCGGTGTAAAAAAATGCGCATTGTTATGCAATATTTAAAAAGTGACGCATCTATCTACATGCGTCACTTTTTAAATATAGTGCAACGAGGTACATTTTATTACACTGCTGGTGTTATGCGTCACTTTTCTGTGCGCACTCCTTATGACATTCCAGATGTGTCATATTTAATGTATGACGAATCATGTTGCAGATACAATATGGCGCAGAGTTTTAAAAAGTGACCCATGTACCTAGATGCGTCACTTTTTAAAAATAGCGTCAGGTATAATGCATGCAGAGGGGGTGTTCTCCCGCAAAAAGCTTTGTAATAGCGACGCAGTGAAATCTTTGAGATTTCACTGCGTCAGTTTTAGGATGCTGTTGCGTCAAAATCTTGTGCCTGCTTTACAGCAGGTGTTAGACTGAGGCAAGACCTTTCATATGCTGCTTTCCCCATTTGAAAGGACACATTACTGGAGTTGCGTCACTTTTGTGACGCACTCCAGCAATGCGTTACTTGGAATGTCATAAGGAGTGCGCACAGAAAAGTGACGCATTGCACCAGTAGTGTAAAAAAATGTGTTGCGTTGCGTTATATTTAAAAAGTGAGGTATCTAGGTAGATGGGTCACTTTTTAAAATCAAGCGCCACATTATATCTGCGTGAGGTATAATGCATGCAGAGGGGGTGTTCTCCCACTAAAAGCTTTGTAATAGCGACGCAGTGAAATGTTTGAGATTTCACTGCGTCACTTTTAGGATGCTGTTGCATCCTTTAAATATAGTGCAACGAGGCACATTTTATTACACTGCTGGTGTGATGCGTCACTTTTCTGTCCACAGTCCTTATGACATTCCAGATGTGTCATATTTAATGTATGACGAATCATGTTGCAAGGAGTTACAGATACGTCAGTATTTCTGACATATGTGTAAACATAAAAGTGATGCGAGGCCGGCGCAAAATTTTGACGCAATAGCATCCTAAAAGTGACGCAGGGAAATCTCATAGATTTCAGTACGTTGTTATTACCAAGCTTTTTGCGAGGGATTGCCCCCTCTGCATACATTATACCTGATGCAGATACAATATGGCGCAGAGTTTTAAAAAGTGACCCATGTACCTAGATGCGTCACTTTTTAAAAAATAGTGTCAGGTATAATGCATGCAGAGGGGGTGTTCCTTGCAAAAAGCTTGGTAATAATGACGCAGTGCGTCACTTTTAGGATGCAGTTGCGCCAAAATCTTGCGCCTGCTTCACAGCAAACCTTTCACATGGTGCTTTTTCCATGTGAAAGGACACATTACTGGAGTTGCGTCACTTTTGTGACGCACTCCTGCAATGCGTTACTTTTGTGTTTACAGATATGTCAGAAATACTGACATATCTGTAACTCCTTGCGAATTGATTAGTCATATATTAAATATGACATATCTGGAATGTCATAAGGAGTGCGTCCAGAAAAGTGACGCATCGCTATTTTCACGTAGCGATGCGTCACTTTTCAGAAATGAGGCCTCCAGTTTATTCACTGTGTCATAACTTTCTTTTCTAACACTCACCTTCTTTCAGTCCTCCTACTTCACTTCCTTTCACCTCTCATACCTTTCTGTTCTTTCTTACTCATTCTCCTTTCAATTATCAATGCACTATATTTCACTTACTCTTCATTTTTTAAGATTATAGCTCTTTGATGAGAATTGGAGGTAGTTCTGAAAAGAACTTTTGGTTTTCTTCTTTTAACTGAAGAGGAACAAAAACAGGGAATAGAAACTGCTCAACAGGAGCAAAAAGAAAAGAAAAAAATTAGGGGTGGGAAGGGCAGTGATGGTTCTCCAATGCCCGAACCATGAGCAGGACACTTTGCTCCCCATAGGTGAGGAGTTGATTGCAGTATCTGCATCTGACGACCCCATGGTTGAATGCAGGTTGAATGTTTGCTACCTGCCCCTGAGATTGTTCTCTTCCAGAAGAAGTTGCTCCTCCTGTTGATGTAGAGGCCCCATCTCTGGGAACCTCCTGTGCCAGAGCCCTGACACTTTCCCGGGCAAAATTCTGGGGGTGCCTCCTCTCCACATGGCGAATCATGGTGAAGTTGCCAAAAGAGTATTTTTTTTGGGGGTTACCCCGTGACAGGACCTGTTTGCAGATCCTGCACTCTACTTTTGGTGCATTCACCTTCTTCTGGCCTTCTGGAAACTTAAAAAATTTCCAGATGAAATGTTCCTTCACCTTTGGGGTAGGAGGCTCTTCATCAATGAAATCATTGGAGTCATCTTCACTGCTGGATGGTCTGGCAGCCATGATGAATCCAGGAATATGGAGCAGCAAAAAAGGCAGGTCTTTCAGTCACAAAAGTGAAAGAAGAAGTGAAGGAAATGGGTGGGGATTTCATTCATTGTAAAAAAAAACTGTTAGCAACCAATGAAAAGTGTTATTTTAGGGTCACATGACCCGACGCGTTTACGCTGCGCGCTCCGGAGCACTTCCGGGTGCGTTTACGCAGCGCGATCGTAGGCGCTTCCGGGTCGCAAACGTGGCGCGATCGTAGGCGCTTTTCCGTGCGTTTATGCGCCGCGCACGTATGCGCTTCCGAGGGCACTTACGTTGCGCGCCGAAGTGACGTCATCAATCTTTTATAGAAATGCATAATCATTTTCCATATTAAAAAAAACAAATTTTATTTGTATGGTACGAAATGTTTTGCATTATTATTAACTTTTCATTCATATTTTTTTTTCACGAACGACAGTTGCGCTCTGGGTGCGCTTTCAGATGAGCTCTCGGAGAAGCTTAAAGGAGAGCTTAGCTGAAAGCTTCCCGGAGCGCGCACCCAGAGCGCAAAAGAAAAAAATTATAAAAAAAAATGAATACTTAAAAAAAAACAGCAAATTGTAAAAAAAAAAAAGGTTAGAAACTCGATATACAAAGGAATTAGCATTTAAAAAACTATGAAATTCACTGAAAAAACCATAGGTTTCACACCAGTTATAGTTAGGAATTAGCATTTAAAAAACCTATGAAATTCACTGAAAAAACCATAGGTTTCACACCAGTTATAGTTAGGAATTAGCATTTAAAAAACCTATTAAATTCACTGAAAAAACCATAGGTTTCACACCAGTTATAGTTAGCTGGAAATTTTACTGATATAAAACCATTGAAATTCCCACGTTATAGTTAGATGGACTCACTATAACTTGCGCGTGCAATGCACTGCTGATGATGTCTTATTAAGCCAGTTAACCAATCAATTTTTAAAAACCATCCATTTAGACACTTATTTAAACATTTATTCTTCCATCAACTTTTACATATACATATATAAAATATATTTATTTTTCAGAAAGACACACATTCACTGGATGGTGTCATCAGTGATGTCATGAGTGATGTCACTGACCATGTCATGAGTGATGTAATATGTGACGTCATCAGCAGTGCATTGCACGCGCAAGTTATAGTGAGTCCATCTAACTATAACGTGGGAATTTCAATGGTTTTATATCAGTAAAATTTCCAGCTAACTATAACTGGTGTGAAACCTATGGTTTTTTCAGTGAATATATATATATATATATATATATATATATATATATATATATATATATATATATATATATATATATAAAACAATATTCTTTAACATTAAAAATAGTTGAAGCTGAGTTTTGGTGGACGTACACATTTTTTAACACTAAATTCGAGTAATTGGTTACAAAACGTGTTCCCCCACATTGGTTTTCTTCCTCTCAGAATGACAATGATGCTTAACTAATAGGTCATGTATTACCTTCCAAGGTCACCTCCCAATTGGTTGCTTTTATTTTGACAAAGTATCCTTAAAAAGTCCTTTCTTCGCCACAGAAATTCTCAGCCTGTGCGATTATAAAAATGTTTCTTAACCCTAATTAATACTGCATGATAGTATCCAATGTTCTATTTAATCCCAATGTCACCTCTAGGTTTGTTTTAGCAATACTGTGTTTTTGAAAACATTTTTACCACTAACAGCAACCTGTAGAGTGGAGCACTGCAGTCCTCGTTTCCAATTTTTCCCAGTCCTAAACCAAGCCTGCGAGGGTATCAATGCACTGGTGAAACTAACATCCACCTCCGTGCAAAGATAATATTTCACTTTCACCCTTAGGCAAGGCATGTGAAGCTATCAATTTAACCCTCTTTGTTCGGCAACATGAAACGTTGTATTCAAACAAAAGTCAAGGGCAAAGACTTGGAGAGGGATTTTTCATACTAATCACCCCGGTCCTGATCAGGCCACAGGAATCAGAGGATGAAGGGCCTTTTTATGGAATGATAGGAGGGCTCAGGCTCAATTGCTTCGGCATACATAAAGGTGATTTCTAAGTATTTGGCTGCTCTTACCTGCACTGTTGTTAGGCTACAGCCTACTTCTCTTTATTGATTTCCTTGTAGGACTGACGTGCATATTCGGAGGTGCCTGGCTCTGGTTAACCTTGCCACAGCACACTTTGATTTCCTTGTAGACACGGATATGATGTTTTCAGGGGTGCTTGGCTCCGGTTCGGACGGGCGCAATATTGTTGTGGGTTTTAACCCAGTTTTTAATGATTTTATTCTTTTAAATATTTTCATGCTTATTTTAGTTTGATATTTTTTTACCAGTATTATCCCTTAGCTGAGAAGCCTGCTGTAGTACTAAGGGGTACCTGGACCCCAGTTAGTATTTTACTTTCTTCCCTTTGATTTCACGCTTATTCAAAGCATTTGGTGAAGCAACGCCCCCACACTCGGTGGGAAATTTAACCAGAATAGGAGCACGTTCGTACAACTTTGGCATACCTAAAGGTGATTTCTAAGTATTTGGCTGCTCTTACCGTCACTGTTATTATGGGTACAGCCTACTTCTTTTTATTGATTTCCTTGTAGGACTGGCATCCATATTCGGAGGTGCCTGGCTCTTTTACCTTGCCACAGCCCACTTTGATTTCCTTGTAGGGACAGATATGTCGTTTTCAGAGGTGCCAGGCTCCGGTTAGGACGGGCATGATCTTGTAGTGGGGTTTAACTCAGATTTTAATGATTGTATGATTTTAAATGTTCCAAAGCTTATTTTAGTTTGATATTCTTTACAAGTATTAGCCCTCAGCAGAGGAGCCTGCTGTAGGACTAAGGGGTTGCTGGACCCAAGTTAGTATTTTACTTTCTTCCCTATGTTTTCACGCTTATTCGAAGCGTTTGGCAAAGCCACGCCCCTCACACTCGGTGGGAGATTTACCCAGCATGGGAGTGAGTCTGCATAGCGGGCGCACGCCCCTGGCGCGACAAATGCAAGCCCGTCTGCGGCCGCCCGTTCATGGATCGTGCTCAGCATCAGGCCCCCTGTCAGTTTTATGTTGCAACCGATAAAAATGCTGCATGTGGTCTGACATGTTTGACACCACCCCAGCAGGCTTTTCCATTGCTAGGAAAGAACAGGAGAGAAAAAAGAGAGGGGGTTTAGCCATAGTCTACCGAGATATTCCATCTAAGCCCGACCATTAGGTGCTCTCTTTCAAAATTGAACTCAGCAATACCTATTCCTTCAATGGGCTTCTCATCTATCGCCAACCGGGCCCTAGAGCTGACTTATACAAACTTTTTGCCAGTTATTATAGTATACGGTCAACTCTCACGTCTGCACGATATAAGGCGATTTCAACTTCCATTTGGATAATTTGCAGGATAAAGATTCTAGCAAACTTATTGATTTGATAACTAGTGTAGGGTTAGAACAGATATTAATGGGCCCTACTGATAGGGCATGGCATATGCTTGATGCCGTCTTTACGGACAGTCTGTTTTTAGAATCCAGGAGTGTACTTCAATTACCCTGTTTGGATCACTCTTCTATTCTTTGTACTCTATCCATACCCTCTTACAATATGAGCATTTCAACCAGAAAGTATGAGCGGCGCCCGTGGCATAGTTTAGATGCCACTGAATTCAATGCTTTACTGGAAAATAGTAGACCCTCAAAAACAGGTAAGGGAAACAAAGCTACCCCTACTGTTCCCTGGTTCTCAGAAGAACTGAGGCTTTTAAAAAGACGATGCTGTCAGTAAGATCGGTGGTGGAGACAAAATTATGCCACCACCGAGAAGGAAATTTATCGGGAGATAATCGGAGAATACAAAGAATTAGTGGGTTCTGTGTAGGGTTTTGGAGTGTACAAGAAGATGTGGTGCCTGTGCTGGTAGAGGTAAGTACAGATGGAAACACAAGATACTAACGGTGCAACAAGGTCAGAGGAGACCCACTAAAACTCCTGTAGTGGTAAGGCAGGAGCCCAATTAAGTAGATACAACACAAATCCTGTGCACGCGTTATAACGAATTAATCATACAGGTTTTACTTAGTAGTTGAAAAAATGAAGAGCGCAAAATCATGAGGAATGAGACAAGGTAGACACATGTGGATAGTTTCTTTCAGATGTATTTGGCATCCCTGTTCCGGAAGGTGGTCATCAAGTATGCACTGACGAGAATCACCACGACTGTTTCGACTGTGGCATCTGAATCCAGATTGCCACACGAATGACGGATGTACCCGCCCGTTGTTTCCTCATTCCTTGATCACCATACTGACAATCATTGTCACTGAACCCAGTTTAGCCGGGTTGGAATTATCACCGGCCATCCAAATCTGCATTAACTTACACTGCCTACAGCCCTGAAGGGTCACAAGCTCTTTGCTAGCTTGACGAAACACGTGTCGGCTGGTTGTTGTTGTTCTTTGTCTTGATGACCATCTTCCGGAACAGGGAGGCCAAATACATCTGAAAGACACTATCCACATGTATCGACCTTGTCTCATTACTCATGATTTTGCGCTCTTCATTTTTTCAACTACTAAGTAAAACCTGTATGATTAATTCGTTATAACGTGTGCACAGGATTTGTGTTATAATACAAAGATTTAATTCACAAGTCAAAAAACATCTATTTTTCTGATAAAAAAAATCCACAAACAATAGTACTGAAGAATTATTTCCCACATTTCAGAAATTAAGAAGAACCCCAGAGACCAGAAATTGGTGCCATCAACCAGATCACTCTAGCTTCTTTTTTCTATGAAAAAGTACAAAGCATCTATGACGCATTCTCCTTGAGTCACTCTCTGGAAATTTGCAGTCCTTAGGATGAGAGCATAGGGGACGTCATTAATCAAACAGGCCAAAATGACCCATCAGTAGCTAATTCAGCTTGGCTATCTAATTTCTCACCCACCTCCTTTGATCAGGTTCTCAAACTTTTCGCACAGCTAAAGCCGGCTCTCAGGCAGATCCTTGACCACTTAGAATAGCTCATTCAGCTCTGCATCTTTTTACACAGCAACTCACTGAAATTTTCAGTCTTGTCCTCAATACAGGAATATATGCCCTAAAATTTGCTTCCATTCTGCCTCCGTTAAAAAACAAAAACAGCCTGGATTTCCCTGAACCCCAGTAATTACCGCCCAATCTCCCAGTTGCCCTTGTCGGCAAAAATCCTGGAAAAATTAATAAATTAAGAGTTGACTACTTTTATCAACTATAATTGCATCTTGCATTCTACCCACTACGGGTTCAGGAGTAAGCGCAACACAGAGTTTACCTTGGTTACCGCTATGGAGGAGGTTAGACGTGAGGTTGACAACGGAGGAAATGCCGCTCTGTTCTTATTGGACCTCTGCTGGATTTCAATACTTTCTTGACATAAAAAATTCTAAGAATTTTTCCTTTTATACCACTTGATCTTCAAAAAATGGTTTTCTCTGCGCTCATCTTATATAGGATTAGACTACTGTAACGCTCACTTTGTTTGTTTACCGAAGGTTTTTTTTAACAAACTACAGGCTCTTCAGAACGCAGCAGTCCGACTACTACTACGGATCCCACAGACATCACTCAGCTAAACATGCTCTTAAATCCATCCACTAGCTCCCTGTAGAGAAAAGGATCGACTTTAAAGCCCTGTGTATTGCTTTTAAAGCCCTCCACAATCACGGACAAGAATACCTAAAGCACCAGTTTCATTGGTATGTTCTGCTGCGAAATCTCTGGTCATCGTCTCTAAAGCTGATAGAGGTTCCCGAATTTCGGCTTGTAAACTGGGGGAGTTTTGTTACTAACACTTCTAGATTACGGACTGTCTTCCCACCAACTAAAAAACTCGTCTGACTTGCTTTCTTCTAGGAAGAGCCTTAAGACAGGCTTTTCTTCTGTTAGTATATCTTCTATAACGTGAGGATTGAGTGCCGCTAGCTTGTGGATTTTACCCTTGGTTTTCAGTACCTAGACGCCTTTGGGTATTAATTTGCACTTTATAAATAAATAAATTGGCTGTATGTAGCACAAAAGTTCAAAGAATTCTTACAGTTTTTAATGTTAGTCAGTTGTGCTGGCGCTCACTGGCATTCCCCCCCAGTGCTTCTCTACTGATTTCATTCTCTCTGTAGAAGATTTTAAAGTGTAACTGTATGGGCTGAATTTGCATCAAAATTAAAGATGCAGAAAAGGTCTCACTTGGCCTTTGGATTGACAAGAGCAGCATTTGCATAATGCATATAACAAAAGGTATGGCAAACAGTGCACAACATAAACAAATAAATGGGATACCTCCCTTTTCTGTTTTCTACTGTGCTGGACATAGAAGATCCCTCTTTCTCCAGCAACCGGATGTTAATGTGATGCCCATGTGGCTGTTGTTTTGTCACCGTTGTGCACCCCACCCTATAGAGACCTCATGTCCATATGGGGTTTGAGAGACACAGCTTGCATTTGCTGCTGTAGAGGCCCCTGTCGAATGACCATCATGGTGTGAAGCATTGTGATGTGTCTTCCCTGCTTCCCTCTATTCTTTCCCTAAAATATGACTGCTACATATTCTCACAGCCCTCACCTACTGCACTGTGTGACTACTGTCCAACTGTGCAGTGCTGATAGCATGGTATTAAATCAGTCCCTGGGAAAAGGGAAAGAACAGATAATAGAAACAAAAATTTAAAACTGCTTGTTAGAACACTGAAATTGAGATGCTTTGCTGGGCTATACTGATATACATGTCAATGTATGGACCATTGGAAGCACTGAGAAGTTACTTACTTACTAGATAAGCATTAAGTTAATACCTGTGCCATTAAACTGATAAAAAATTGTATAGCATATTATGTTATCTTGGATATTTTCCTAAAACATGAAAAGGTTTGGAAATTATATGTATTATGTTATGTTATGTTAAAAGTACTTGTAGAGCGCACATACACCAAATGTTTTTTTGGCGCTAAGTGTAAAAGGTATAGTACTGCTCGTTGATTCAGTCATAGGCCAGATGAAACAGCCAACTTTTCCTGAATTGAAGGTAAATTGGCGAGGATCTGGTGTTAAAGGGGAGAGAGTTACACTTAATCTCTTATGTTTAAAGGAAAGGGTAGACAAGAGGTTAAGATGGGATGACCTAAGGTCCTGAGTGGGAACATATCTCTGGACCAAGGTAGGGATAAACTCTGGGCATTTGCCATGGAGAGATTTAAAGATGAGACACCCTATCTTAAATGCACAGCGTTCTACTACAGGGAGCCATTGTAGCTTCTTCATTAGGGGGTAACGTGATGCCATCTCGGCTGACTATAGATTAATCTAGCTACCTGGTTTTTGATCAGCTACAGTCTTCTTGTTAAATATGTTGGGAGGCCAAAATAAAGTGAATTAGCGTAGTCAATATGGGAGATGACCAAGGCTGAAATTACCTTGATAAGAGCTTCAGGAGTAAGGAATTTACTAATCTTTCTGATCTACCAGAGCTGAAAAAAACAGGTAGAGACCACCGTCCCAATCTGGGACTTCATAGACAGGTCGCTGTCAATTTTGATACATTGGCTTTTAGCTGATCTTGAGGGTGAGGGTGACGTTCCCAACGCAGCAGGCCAAAAATTCGAATTCCAGGAATTTAGAGGGCCACAGACGAAGATTGTTCTGCTTTATCTGGGGTAAATTTTAAGTGATTGCTATTCATCCAATTACATATATGTAGCATGGTTGTCTGAAAATTAGTGATGGAGGCGGCAGAGTTGTGGATGGTGAAGATCAATTACAGATTATCTGCGTAGTTGAAAGTGCACACATTTCTTTCACCTAAGGATTACATTAATGGGATGAGGTACAAATTGAACAGGTGCAGGGACAGGGAGTATCCCTGGGCACACCACATGTCAATTTGAATTTAGGACCTGTGAATTGGTAAAGGCAAACAGATTGAGAACGGTCATCTAGAAAGGACGTGAGCCATTTGAGGGCCAGACCTTGGCTCCTGACATACCTGACTCCGTCCGCCAGAAGTTCATGGTCGACTATTTTGAAAGTTACAAAGAGATCAACGAGCACCCGTTTCTGAGTGGTACCCTTGTCTGCTTCTTTCCTGATTTCATCTAATATGGTCAGGATTACTGTCTCCGTTGATTGAGAGGGCTGAAAGCCTGCATGATGGAAGTCAAGGAATTGAGACTATTCAATAAAAGAGCAGAGACAGTTGGCAACAAATGCTTCCAATACCTTGGCTATAAAGGGGAGCAGAGAGATGAGGTAATAGTTCATAGGGACCCGTGGGTCTGCACCTATTTTCTTGATAATTGGAACTAATAATGCTTCTTTAAATGCTCTGGGAAGCAAACCCTGAATACGTGTATTATTCAGTAGAGAAAGAGCAGGACCAGGACATGTGATAAAAGCTGCCCTCTAAATGTGCGGGGCAGCTATTGGCAGGAGATACATTTCTAACTTCGGTCAACAGAGCCAGGAAGGTTTCTGTGCTAATAATGGGAAAGTGATGCAGAGAGTGAGATTTCCTGAGAGCAGCTGGCTGGCCTCCAGGAGGGGAATTAGTTACTGGCTGGGTGATGATGTTATAAAAAAAAGGTGTTCCATAAGTTACATAGTGACTGGGTAGGAGCTAATTTGCCATGACTCTGCCCGGATAGAGTTTTTATACTGTTTGAGTTGAGCTTGGTAAATATCTTTTTTATCTGGAGAGTAATTCTCTCTCCAGATACATTCAGTGCGATGCAAAGCAAATTTTTTAAGTTTTATGTCTTCTGAGAACCATCTCTGGGCATCGTGGCGTCTTGCCGTTTTAACTTTCCTGAGAGGGGCATGGATATTACTAGCAGCCACTATCCATCATTTAATGTTGAATGACCAGAGACTGTTTAGTTGGCACAGTGGTTGTCAGCAGATTACAGAAGGAGTTACTATTCATACGATTCCAGTTTCTCGCCATTAGGCCCGCCTTAATTTGGGATTTGGCTATAGTCAGATTAGTAAGGGAGAACTTTATTAAAAAATTATTGGACCAGGTGCATGGAGAAACCATCAGAGTAGATACTGTGCGGTTGATAGTCCAGACTTTTCAGTGTATATGTTATTTTATGTGAGTGGGAGATGTCAAATGTTGGACGCAGTTCAATCTGTTAAGTAAGTCAGTAAGTAAGTCAGTCAGTTCAGATGAACTTGGGCCACTCATCTCATCATTAGCCCAGTAGTTAAAATCACTGATTAGAAGAATTTTAGTATAGTTGATTACTAAGTGGGATATTTGTTCACACAATAGCTGGGGAAAGTGAGACATGTGATAGGGGGGTCTATAAATTAGCACACGTATTAGGATAGATATATGTTAAAACATGAAAATGCTTGCACATTATATGTATTATGATTGATATATGTAATATTTGTGACACCTTGATTAAAGGAACTACCCACCACACCATCCAAGAATACACCTTTGACTGATTGACTTTTCTAGTCCCTATAATTCAAAGTCAAAAGAGTAGGTACTTGGGTTTCAGTTTTTCCAAAGTATTATCCACAGTGGAAATTCTTGTCATAAAAGTTGTCTAATTGCCTTCGAGCCATGCAGACCCCTAGAATTGTCCTGACAATTGATGTGCCACACTGCTAGCAGACCATTGTGAGTATTTGAAAAGGCATTTATTACTAAGTTTCAATAAATGGGTCAACACATTTTTGCTGAAATGCCATCAGCACTCTATGAGGATAGTTTATGGGATATGTTTTATGTTTTTGAGAAATTAAATTAGTTATTGATGTGGAAGGGGGTCCACTACAAGTAACAAGGTCACTATCTTGTTAGGTCCAGTCAAAGGTTTCAGTAATTTAAGCCCAAGCTCAACTGCTGGTAGCTATGGCCCAGGGCAGACAGGCTTAAATTTAGCAAGTGTGTAAAGCATTTACAAGTGGAAAAACAGTTACAAAGTCAAAAATAAAACACAAAAGAAATCCTACTCCAATTTATGAAAAATAGAGAATAATATAATGGGCGGAGGGACACCCAAATGGCAAAAGTCGAATATGAAGAACCAGAGATATGAATTTTGAAAGTTTTAAACAAAAATATTTTAAAAAGCACCAAAAGCGCCAAGTCATTGTCATGGTTGATCAGGACTTAGGTGCAGTTTCAGGCCATCTGCAAATGAGCATGGGTCGGATACACAAGCAGGTTTGACCGAGTCAGGGGATTTATCTTGGGACTTAGAGGGTCATTTGGATAGCGGGAGGATCGCCACTGCCTGTATGGTGGCGGCGATCCGCCCGCTTAAAACCACTGCACGCTTAGGATATCCCCCGCCACATTACCATGGCGGGGGCCCCGGCAGACAGAGAAACCATCCGCCGGTTTTCCTCCCGGTCGCAGAGTCCATCAGGCAGAAAAGCTGCTAACATGGTGGTGGTGTCTGGGAGACACCGTCATCCATATAAGCATAAATGCGGGGCTGAGCCTTTCCGTGGCGGACACGCCGCCACGAAAAGTCAGGCGGTGTTTGCCATTGGGGGTCGTAGCGGGCCCCCAGGGAATCTGGGAGGTGGGTGTTCACATGTGGGGTACCTATGGTACCCCCCTGCAGTTCCACCTACAACATGGCATGGCAGGCATAGCGCGGTGCCTGCCACATTGTGCATGGAAGTGTACGACATGCCTTCCTGGCATTGCGGTGGGCAGTGCTGAGAGCACCGCCTGCCGCAATGTCAGGAATGCAGCCACCTTCCTAATGACCCCCTAAGTCTTTTTTGTGGAAGTTAACGTCCTTCACTGGGGCACGACGGCAGGCTGTAATCAAAGGGGTCTTCAAGACATTGGATAGGCAGGTTTGTTTTAGCAGGAAAATCTCTGATTAAGAGAAGTTCAAATTTCATGCCCAGGAAAGTTTTCTCACTGGCCGTATGCTTTTGAAACCTTTGCATGATCAAAGATTTTAACCTTTGAACTTAGTCTCTTTTGAGAAGCTCAGAATCTTAAAGCGGGGAAAGGTTGCAGGCTGTATCCAAAGAGGGCTCTACAAGACTGAAAATCCTCAATCCAGCACCTAATCACCTCAGTCTGATCAGGCCGGGTTTGCCCAGGTCTTTAGTCAACACATTTTCAAAGTCCCTAGTTTTACAGGGTTGTTAGAGGAAGTATACTGTGTCACAGCCAAGGGTCCAATGACTTTGGGAATAGCACTTGAGGGTCAAGACCCGCTCTAGCTGAGGCCACCAGCTGGGTCCAGGACAGGTTCAGTTAGGACTGGTCAGCTGGGCTCCTCAGGGAAAAGGCATCTTGCAGCTTGTTGTGGCCCAGTACCTTAAAAAAGAGATCAGCCAATTGACTCTTGAATCCACTTCTTTTTCATGGGCACAAGCGGTAGCAGGTCCAGCCCTTTATGCCTCCTTATAGGTCTCAAAAATCAGGTGCAGTCCTTCTTTTGTTTTTCTACCGGTCCAGAATGTTCTGAGGAGGGTGCCCAGGGATGCCTGGCACTAACTTGTTGATGGGTTGAACCTTATCCCCTGCCTAACCAATAGAGGGGAAATTCCCTGGGGTACCCATACCCAATTTTTCACCAGTTCCTGTATGCCCTACTGCAAACAATACAACCGTGCCCCTCTGCCTAAATCCAGATGGTGAAACTCTTTTCCCTTTGTGCAGAGCCTGTGTGTCCACCCCAGAGGTGTGTACTGGGAAATGAGATTCCCCTCCTCTGTGTTGACTAAACCAGTTTTTGAGTCAGATCCCTCCCCATTGGTATTGGAGTCTCTGATTGAGGGAACAAAGAAGGGGTTGGTACAGGTGTCTTGTGACATTTGCCTCTGACAGGGGAGTCTCTATTCTACAGAGGCTTTAGGCAGTGAAATTGCAACTTTCTAAAATTACTTTTTCCTTAATATGTATTAGAAACCTGACTTCACCAATGATTTGGTCATTTAATAAATATAACAACACGTCCAAGAAAGATATTTCTACAAATTTCCTAACTTCAGAGAGCATTGAGAAATGTGATAGTGCTTCCTAGTCTTTCTCTATAACCGGACAGCCTTGCTACAGTGAAAATAGCTTTTGAGTGCTAGTCACTGTAAGGGCTGTTATCTTTAAATTTCTACCATGCAACCTGTCTTGTGAACTACAAGTCCTACATAGTGGTGGCATATTAATATTTAAAAGGAATGCTTTTTACTTTCCAAAATTGTATATTTCGACAGGTCAAGTTGCAGTTTTAAAATGCAACTGCAAGCCAGCTGTTGCAGGCCTAAAGTCATGTTTTCCTGGACAATGAGTTGATAGCACAGTAGTTCTTTAGTCCAGAGGTGACATTTACCGTTCCATGCCATAGATGTGCTTTGAACACCATAGACGTATAGGAAAAGTAAATATGCCAACAAGATGTTAGCCAATCCATTATGTTTTAGGGGTTAGAGTAGATACACTGGGGCCTGGTTATCAGTGTCACGGGGCACAGAGTTCAAAAACAGCAGCATTAGTCCACAACAAAAATGGGGGTGACCACACAAAAAGAGTTGCTTCCTCACAATGACTTTTAAAACTGGCATTTGTAAAATATTGCGATCATTAGTTAAATATTTTTCATTGATGTCAAACTCTATTTAGCTAAAAAACTTATGATGAGACTACGATTTCCTTGACTGTTTCCATCACGTATATGAATTTGCCACCTTCTCCTTGACGAAAGTGTATTTGTTATTTTATTTTTCTAGCAGTACTGTGGGTATACCACCATGTTCTTGGAGCATTTGTCACATAGCAATTCATACACCAAACCATCAGTCACTTCTCCTATCCTCAGGGGTTTTCTCTGTTTGTTGGCAGAGGTCACACAAGAAACACAACACTGTATTTTAAGTAACAACCTTTCCATTTACATTCTACCTTCATACAAAAAAAGCCACATTTCGGTATAAAGAACATTGTAGATTTTTCCCCACTTTGAAATGAAACAGGATGTACGTTGCCATATAAGTTGCAGGAAAGAATACTTTTACTGGTAAATTATGTACAGAGATAAACATTCTTTTTCTTGTGCCAAAGAGTGTTACATCTCAGTAAGGGATGGTGTTGTTTTGCAAGGAAAAATGATTCGAGTGCTTAAAAAGGCTTTAAGACTTCTCCCCACCTCTATCTGATCTTGACCCCTTGACCAGTCCTAGCGTACTAAGGAACACTTTCGCAGAGTTCATTTCCTGTTTAATGAACAAGGAGACATTTTTAGCCGTGCTCCGTTTTGTACTCGGTGGCAGCCTGGTGTCGTATTGTGCTGGACGCATTCTTTGCTCTGTTTTCAAATTGCTGCCAACACAGCTGGTGCTGTGTCTCAGCAGGCAAGTAGCTGGCGGTGTATAGAAGCCGCAGCTCTGGAGCGCTATTATGATATATCTGAGAAACTCGGGAATCAAAGCTACGCTCGGCCTCAAATCTCGATGTGGCATGTGCTGGGATCCCTTTGTGGCCTGATTGTCGTACACCCTGGGGATGTCAGCACACTAAAGAGGACATCTGAATGACACTGAGCAATTCAGCAGACATACTTGGAGGAGGTATTACGGGTCAGCTCTCTCGGTGGAGGAGTACATCTGGAATAAAAGTCTTGGAACATGGAAAGAGGGATTATCAACAGAGAAATGGTGCTGGACACGGTTATACATGTTCGGAATAACAGGACAGCTCAGAGGGAGCTTCCTTCACTCCGCCATAGGCAATAATCTACAAGTTCATAGGCGGTGAACAAAGAAGAAACATGTCAACAATATTTTCAGGCAGCGATTTGTTAAAAATACAATTGGAATTTTCTTCGCATTTCAGAAAGCAGGTAAGACTATGATGGTAAAAAAAGCAGAGGTGACATTCCTTTGCAGCTGTCTCTTGATGCAAGTGACCTCACATGGCAATAACATACCATTCAGCTTTGGTCATAGTTGTGTTTTTTTGGAATTGTGGCACGAGCAGGAAGCAGTAATAAAAACCAAGAAGCTAAATCGATAGAAAATAAGTTTCCTCACCAGAAAGAGATTGAGATATTATAAAGGTCAGTTAAGAATGAATCACTTTGAGTTACAGGTATTTTGAGGTACAGATATGAACGTACAGTGAAGAACCTGCAGTCAGTTTTCGAAATTTACTGCAGAGAAAGTTGACAAGGCCTGGCTAGACTGCTCTCTACTTCCTTCTATTTAGTGCTGATTAGTGAACATATTGGCCCGGATTATCAAACATTTTGCATTGGGTTCGCGTCTAAAAAGTGAGTTTTTTTAAACTGTTTCGCTCTGGAAAGTTGCCTGAAAGTAACTCAAAGTAGCACAAAGTGTTAAAAAAGAGAAATGCTTTTTATTTGTCCTACCTTTTCACACTTTCCATGTGTGCTGCACTGTACAACACATAACCAAAGTTTGGAAAGTTTTAAAGTCATTCTAAGCACAGTATTTTGTACTGGAAGGGAAATCTTTCCAGCACCAACTTATGTTAGACTCATGCAGACACCTTTGCACTTTGGCACATAGGCGTGGGTGGTGCTCGGCATCCTAACTGTGCATCAGCACTAGGGAGAGAGCAGGATAGTGCAATATCTTTGTAGCTATGATGCTTTTCTGCTCTCTCCCTATCATACAACGCAGCTCAGCAACTTTGAGTGCTGCGCTCAGTTGGGGGAAAGTTTGGATTATCTGGGACAAGGTGTCTATTTCCCCTGTTCGGTGGTACAGATTTAGTACTAAATTAAGTGGGCAGTAAAATAAAAAACTTGATCTGCCTCTCTCCTCAGCAGAGGGCATGGATATCACAGAGATTAACATGATGTGTGGGTCATGTTAAAATGTCGTATACTTGTAAAGTGCACAGCTGCCCCAGCGCTGTATACCGCTGGGGAACCCGTCCTGGCTTTCCCTGTGGGATGGTCCCTACTGGGAAACCCCAAGGTGGAGCTAGGCATCCCCAGCGTTGATGGGGCCGTTGTGGAGATTAGGCAAGCGAATGCCCAGAGTTGCCGAGTGGGACCCCAGGTAGGCACCGAGGCGAGAATTGTCGAGTCCGCTGACCCTGGTCCACGACCCTGCCGGGAATTGAACCCTGGTCCCAGGCCGACTTCTGCTCCCGGGTCTGCTGCCTCTAACCAGTGAGCCACACCACTCCACATAATATCACTTGAAGCACCTGCTTCATATATGTGACTTTGCTTCATAATTATGATTAAAATACTCAATAATAATTTCAAAATTATGTGTACACTGTATGTTCTAAATATTCTCAAGAGATATACTATTGTGACTAATTAGAAATAATTGTACTTTTCAAAATACGTATAACATAAGACATCTCTATAATTCACTGATGGTGTCTGTCCTTTGTCTTAATCCTCTTTATATCTCTACATGCTAGTTTTTTGCCTCTTTACATTTTCTATACACCTTTCTGTAATAATTAGAATAGGCTCTTCATTTTGATAAGGGATTACAAAATGTACATCTCTCGTACCATGTTTGGCAAATTTGAATAGATTCAGACTTTCCAAACATATCAAAGTTGATCAACTTCACAAAACTTTCCATGAAAGTCAACATTTAAGTAAAAAAGGCTTTGCTAAAGAAAAATTCTCACAAAAGTATTATTCGATAAGAGTAGGGGTTTGTGAAGCTGTAACCTGTCCACAAAAAATTAACTCAGGCCTTTAGTTTCTATGATGTAACAATATTAAGACATTCAGTTTAATACACAAATCAATGGTAGTAGTGATTTTCAAAGACTGCACAGGTTAGTATTCAAAGTTTTTACACCTTTGTGCACACTCCCAAGTTTTGATCTAATCAATTTATAGAAAACTAACTGTAGAGTAGGACAATAGTCACTAAATAGTTTCTGAAAACGCCCATGGATTTAAAGCTGTGATCACTTGTAATCAGATGGCCATGAACCAAAGAGTATTTCTGTCAGAAAAGTTTTGTTCTCCAAACTTTGGAATTTTTAAATATTCTTTATTTTTATACCAATTTTCCAATTTTGCACAGCCCCAGCCAATGCGTTTCATCCCAATGTAGGGACTTCATCAGGGCCTAAAAATTTTTGGGAAACATTTCATGGAGATTAATATACCGGTGCCAAAGATAGAAGCAACTGAACATCATATATATACAATAATCAACATATAAACAGACATTTAAAACAGGTTTTACTTGTTCCTATTTTTTTTTTAAATATTTAAAAAAAAAAATTATATATCTTCTGTATGTACATATTCTAAATCAAAATTCTCCCAACTCCCCAATTGTAGCACAAATTCACCTGGAGGCCATAATTCAGTGCCTATCCTTGCCTCCAACAGTTTAACTGTAGTAATTACAACTCAAACAATACATATTTGGTCCATTCCTCGTGCCATTATCACTCCATGGTAAGTACATCAGTATTCTGTGTTGATAAAAGAGAGCAGAATTAATTACTTACAAAGAGCAATTTCTTGTACAATTCTGTCACATTTAGATTGTCTTCAGTTTCAATATATTTAAATTTGCTATTAAAAGAATGAAAAACATTCCTTCATTCATATATTCTAACCATCACCTATCTATACATTCTTTGAGCTTGGCATCATTTTTGAACTTTGGAAAACCTTCATTAGCGAAAAACGAGATTGTCATGAGTGTCACGGACTCAACATTCTCAGCACTCAAATGAATACTTGCACTTTTTTCTATTCGTAATGGTGCCTACTCTCCTTGCAAACAATACAATCATTGACTTCCTATTCCATTTATTGTGATGGACATGTCGTTTGACCCAACACTCATGCATTAATCACTGCGGCACACATTGGAAACCTGGCAAATGACGGCAGCAAAAATATATTGGTATGACACGTTCAACTGTTCGCATTCCCACTGTGGCTTGCACCTCATCAGACATACAACACAATGTAAATAAGTCAATTACATCACAAGGCATTGTTTATAGATATTTATTTCATAACCAAAATATGTTTCAGGAAGCTTGTGCATCGTAACACTGTATTACAACCACATTATACGTAACCGACAATAGTATAACTAATTGCTGGCACTCTGTAACTTGTTGTGAATGATGCAATACAACACATATTAACAACAATAGTGTGTTAGCACCCAATTTGTGTTCTATTTCTATACCTACCAGTTAGAGATGGGGGGCAAGCCACTACCTGTATTATGATGATCCAATGCATAACAATTCCAACTTACTTTCTTCAGAGTTCTACGTGAGTTAGGCAAAGAAACAACCTCACGTCTTTTCAGTATCAAGGGCACACAGCATGAGCACCCCTTATTTGTCTGAGGATTTGTGACAAATCCATAAAATGAATTTAGCAAATAGAAAGACTTGGTGCACTGCGTTTATACAGATACTACAGAAGTTACTGTATCTTAATTGTACATTTTTTGTTTTAAAATATATATTAAGAATTAATGTGTGAATAAAATGTATGTATAAACTTGTGAAAATGTATATTAGTAAACTAAACTTATGGTAAAAACATAGTAAAAAAAGGTGAAATTCACTAAAAACCCAAAGGTTACAGGGACATTATAATTAGGAAATAGCTTTAAAAAACTGTAGAAATTTACTGAAAGAGCCAAAGGTTGCATTACAGTTAGACAATAACATTTTAAAAAGCCTTATAAATTCACTGGAAAAAAGCAAAAGTTACAGGGAATTTATAGTTAGGTTCAGATTTTACACATAAAAAAATCATAGAAATTCAGCAGTTATCTCAAATAACTATAATTCATGCCCTAAGGTAACTATAACTCACACCCTCATCATGCATTGCTAATTACCCCACATATTAAATCACTCATAATATCTATGACATCATTTATAATATCACTGCAACATTTGCAGTTAAATTATTGATGAGACAACTGTGCATGGTGGGGGTGTGAGTTATAGTTACAGTGTAAGTATTAAACAGACTATGGATATCTGTTCTTCAGTGACATTGTTTATTAGTCTTACTGTTGCAATATCAGATAGAAATAGTTTCTTGATAAGTCGACTTTATAAAGCATGTTTTCCATCATTTGTTAGAACTCCTATTCTAATTTCCTTAAGGATATTTCCGTAATCCACATCAGATGCTTAATGCATATTTTTCACTAGTTCCTTGTATTCAAATTGTCACCAAGGATTTACATTGCCAACACTCCCCAGAGAATTTCTTGTTTCATTATGGACAAGTATTTTGGAAACAGGTTGGCCTTTTACCAGGGTAAGTTGCAGTAGGTCACCAAATAAAATCAAATGCATTCCTCCAAAGACCACATTGTGGTTTGTTCTTAAAATCTGCAGCATTCTTAAGTTTGTGAAAGCAATCTTTAAGATGGATACTATGCTGACCTCATCAATGATTAGGAGCTTCAGTTTCTTCAGTACTCTTGATAACTCATGGCAAGCTTCACTAGATAATGTCCAGTTTTCCAGTTTATTGTAATGTTCAACAGGTATCATTAGTAGGTGATGTAAAATAATCCCTTTAATGTTATGTGCAGCTAATCCTGTTTGTGCTGTTAATACACTTGACACGTTTGATTATGTAGTCTATGTTTTTTTTCAGTGAATTTCAAAGGTTTTTAAATGCTAATTTTTAACTATAACGTGTGTGAAACCTATGGTTTTTTCAGTGAAAGTCTTAAAATTAGGATTTTTCTCAACTTTACTACTACTAAACTGATAAAAAATCCTAATTTTAAGACTTTCGGTATTCACAGAAGGCATTTAGGAGTCCTAAAGTTAGGAGTCCTAACTTTACTACTACTAAATTGTGAAAAATCCTAATTTTAAGACTTTCCATATTCACAGAAGGCATTTAAGAGTCCTAAAGTTAGGACTCCTAACTTCTGTGAATACCGAAATGAGTAAGTGCCTTCTGTGAATACCAAAATGAGTACATGCCTTCTGTGAATACCAAAATGGTAGTAAGTTTAGGATTTTGTCTTAAGTTAGTTCTGTGAATCGGGCCCATTGTTTTCTCAGTGAATTTCAAAGGTTTTTTTAAATGCTAATTTCTAACTATAACTTCCCTGACACTTATGTTTTTTTCAGTGAATTTCATACGCTTTTTAAATGCTAATTCCTAAATATAACGCCCCTAAAACCTATGATTTGTTCAGTGAATATATATATATATACTAGCAGCCCGTCCCGACATTGTCCGGGTATGAAGAGTTGAGTGGGTGACAGCTCACGCTAGAGACGCTGTGCATGTGGGGAAGTGCAGTCAGTTTCAAGGTTAGTGTGCCAGCAGGGCCGCTTAATCGCGTCAGCCGCCGCTTGAGGCCGGCTCCAGCCCTGGTTGATGTTGGGCGCCGTGTGTAAATTAATTTATGCAGAGAGTTGAGTGACAGAGCGCAGGAGACGCTGCAGTTATTGTCCCTGCAGGCACGCTCAGTGCGTGTGCCCCCGCTTGAGGCCCGGCTCCAGTGGCGACCATATTACAATGCGAATTATGTGACCCTTGAAAGTTATTTCCCGGTATTATTATTTTTTTAGGACCCACATGGCGTGAAGGCAAGAACATAACGGCAATTTAGAAAAGCACCGACGGCATTCGGCCCCAGTCTGTTTGACACGCACCCAGCCCAAGGCACACACTGCATTCGGCCCCAGTATGTGTGACACGCCCCCAGCACAACCTGCAGGCCCACAAGTGAGTAGAGCGAACGGTTACTTACCACGCCTCCAGCTGAACGCAGACGCCCATTGAATGCATACGCCCAGGTGCACGATTGGCATCATAATTTCGGAATGTGGCGCGATTGTTGGCGGCCGATTGCCACGCCCATTGGCCACGGACCTTGCTCCCGTGCAATTCTGCAATTGCCGTGCCCATTGTCGTTTGTCACAGCCCTTGCTCCCACGCATATTGGCGAACCTCCAGCTGAACTCAGACGCCCATTGAATGCTCTTGCTCCCATGCATTTCCGCGCCCATTGGCCACGCCCCTTGCTCCCATGCAATTGCCCAATTGCTGCACCCATTGTCGTTTGGCATGCCTCTAGCACACGTCCCCAGCCTTTGTCACGCCCCCAGCACAACGCACACGTTTAAGGAATACGTTTTTTTGGTCGTCATGCCGTACCCCACCCAAGCACACGCCCACATGGGACTACTTTGCTGGCAAGGTTCTTTTACCTTTCAAATGTATATGTTGGCCATCAGTATAGCTTATGTCCTTCTGCTGCAACTGCCCTTTCCAATGCTGTATTGGGTGTTGTGATTGGTGCTGTGGTTAGTGAGATTACCCACCTCAAAGGTTAGGGCTCTCTCTTTATAATATTAGTATAGATATATTTATACATCCCAACCAGCATGCGTAGTCTGTTTTACGCTTTGCTGGCTTCTCTCCTGGTATCCCATATTTCCCGGGGTATTCAGCAACACAGCCTGTAAATTGAGCCCTTGGAACTTTTGTTACCTTTCCATGCTGTTTGTGTCATTATATTGATCACCCACCTCATTGATCTAATGTTCTTTGTTGTCAAGGCTTCCTCTTGGACCTAGAACCTTCCTTGTACCATGCACTGCCACGCCCTTGGGTACTGTTCTATAAAAACCTCACCCTTCTGCTGCTCCCCTGCTTGGCTTCCTCACTCTCAAGGAGAGAGCCTCATTTCCTCTGGAAAGTAGGTTTCATGTAAGATCTTAACTGCTTGATCCTGTTCCCACTGTAGGACCCACTACTTCTTTGTCTGCACTGACAGCCTCTGCCTCAGGCTCCCTGCAAAAGAAGAAAAGCAGAGACATGTACAGATCTCTACTGAACTTCGGAAAGGTAGATTACCGCTGTTATGAGCAAAGGCATTCACAAACTATATTTTGGGCTAGTGCACTAAGTAATAAGGATTGAAAGACATTTAACTAAAGTACAAGGACTTGAAGTTGGAAGTGAATGCATCCATAACACACAATGGACAATATGAACAATGTAACTTGAAAAACTTTGTTGTTTTGTGGACATTTGCAATAGCCTCTGGTATAAACAGTGTGCAGGTACAAGGTGTTGCGAAGTGTAAAGGCATTCTTGTCAAATACTGTGAAGTTATCCTATGGTTGAGCACGAGTTTTAAGAGGTACGACTAAGGGGCAGTAGAGTGTGCAATAATATCCTGGTAAAAAAGGGACTATGTGATAATATCCTGGTAATAATGCATCTCATATGTATATGGCTGAGATACCCGCCACCCCCTCTCAACACAATCCCCAAGGATGGGAAACCGAAACGGTTCTGAACTTTTGGAAGGCGGGAGGGAGTGACCCTCCCGGCCGTATTTATTAAAATATGAAACAAAATCAAAACATTAAAATAACAGTTTCATATTATGTACAATTTCATTTCCACATTACGATGTTTGGCTAACCTTAACAGATCTCTAATACAAAGATTCTCCTAGCCGATCTAACATCCTACAAAACATTTGACTTGAAATTGTACATCCTAACGTTAAGGGCCAACGGCAAGGTCGTAACCGGTGTCAGATCCCTAAACCAGAAATACAACCCTCACTTGTGAGAGGACCAACCGCACAGAGGCGTACCTCAAGTGCATCTACCAATTTCCCTTGGACTTGACGGGGGCCCCAATGAACTCGACGCCATTTAACGGTCGTCCGAGGACTCGTGTGAGGTGTCTAAGAGGTAGCGTAAACCCCCTCCCGAACCCCACACAACTTACCCATCTGCTGTCGCAGATGTCCTGGCCCCGGGAAATTCCCCAGGAGGGCCCGTAGCCCCTCCTATCCAGGAAGGGGCCTTGACCACCTTTCCTTTCCTTCCGGCGGCCTATCCTTAGACGGGACCGCCTCCCCGTTGAGGGGCCAATGGCCACCTCCCCCGAGCGCTCCCATCCGTAATGGGTGACGCCCCCCCATAGGGATCTTCCAATTACTGCTCACCGATCATGACCTTACCGCCCGACAATAAATACGACAAATCTACCTAAATTACTAAATTACGAAACAATTATAGCCTATTAAAAGCATGATTACTGATCAACACCACTGCAAAATACTTTATTTGCAAAACATACTGAAAGTGACCATCTTTATTGCATACTCAAAAATTATCACGACAATCGTCACAACCTGTAAGAAAATAGAGTTACCACATCAAAACTTCATTTCAAAACAACTAGCTGTCCTCAGGGGCTGGTGGGTGGGTCAAAATTGGCTCTTCGTTCCGTCTCGAGCTCACGTGCAGCGGGGAGGTGCAGCTTCAGAGCACAGGAACAAGAGGATGCTTTCTTGGCTTGTTGCTTCTTTTATCCGTCTTCAGGGCGGGCGTCAACCCGCCCCCGCCCGCCTCCGAGGGCGTGGCCGAGTGCGTCAGTGTCTAGGACAACCCACTCCAGGGCGGGAAAAGGCGCGCCCCGGCTACGCCGCTTCGGGCATACCAGCCGAGACTCGCCTCCCGCCCAAGATGGCTTCCCGGGGGGATCGTGGTACTCCACCATACGTTCGGGGGGACCGAATGGTCGCCCCTTTCCATTTGTTTCTTTTTTAATAGAAACCTAATAGAGACATAATAATAATAATAGTAATCCATATTGAGTGCAAAGAGTGTTAGTTCGGTGACTTTCCATGGGTAAGCAGTAAGGTAAATCCATCACGCAAGGGTAAGATGAGGGATAACACAAAATTGTACATTGTATTGATGTTCTTCCACCTTCATTCTTCCCAATACATTTTTGGCTGACAGGCCTTCAAGCTCCCTTTCAGAAAAGTGGGAAGAGAAGTTCTATGCAAAACAGGCTCCTTCCCTAAAGCTGGAAAACTGAGGGGCATATTACCAAGCAATAGCGATAATTATCGCTATTGCTTGGTTAGTGACAAAAATTTACCGCAGCGCTGCGGCGATTTTTACCGCAAATAAACCTTGGTATTACCAAGGTTTAACGCAAATGCGGTAAAAATCGCCACAAAGCATGAATATCGCTGAAAAGTCAGCGATATTCATGCATTAGCGAGCTAATGCTCTTAGCCATGTTATCCACCTCCCTTTGGATAACATGGCTAAGAACTGCTCAGTGCAGGTGTTAGCTTTTGGAGATATTCCAGCTTAGCGCGAATATCTCCAAAAGTTGGTAATAGGAGATAGCGATGTTAGCGACTGTTTTCAGTCTCTAACATCTTGGCACGCCCACTTTGCATCTCATTAGTGATAAATATCACTGATATGCAAAGTGGGGCCCAAGATGGTCGCTATCTCCTACTAGCTGGCGCTAACTGGTGTTAGCGGCAGCTAGGTAATAGGGAGATAATTTTATCTCCGCTTTCTTGGCTTTTAAAGCCAAAAAAGCGGAGATAAACCCCCTTGATAATATGCCCCTATCTTCTCTTACTCTCTTCCTCTCTTTCTTATCCTAACTCCTCTTCTCCTGAGGCCTGTTTCCATCACACAGTCAGAACACTCAGGGGCATATTACCAAGCATAAGTGAAAATTACCGCTATGCTTGGTTAGCGGCAATAATTTTATCGCTGTGCTTCGCCTATTTTTATCGCTTAGGAGCCTTGCTATTATCAAGGTTTATCTCCTAAGCGATAAAAATCGGCCGAAATGCATGAATATCACTGAAAAGTCAGGGATATTCATGCATTACTGAGCTAATGCTCTTAGCCATGTTATCCACCTACCATTGGATAACATGGCTAAGAACTGCTCAGGGCAGGTGCTAGCTTTTGGAGATATTTGCTCTTAGCGCAAATATTTCCAAAAGTTGGTAATCGGAGGTAGCGATGTTAGCGACTGTTTTCAGTCGCTAACATCTTGGCACGCCCACTTTGCATGTCATTAGTGATAATTATCGCTGACATGCAAAGTGGGCCCCTAAATGCCCGCTATCACCTACAAGCTGTCGCTAACTGGTGTTAGCGACAGCTTGGTAATAGGGCGATGAAATTATCGCCGCATTAGTGGGAAAAAGTCCCGCTAATGTGGCGATAATGGCCCTTGGTAATATGCCCCTCAGTGTGTAGGTATCCAGATAACAGGGGCATTGGTTGCTTAGTCTTCATTTCTACACACTTCTGCCATTGGTTAGGTGAGTAGAGCCTGGCCTCCTCATGCTGTCATTTGGTAAGAAACACAAAAAACAGCTCTGGGTGGAGCCCAGGAGGCCAGAATGAGAGGTAAAAAAGAAACTAAGTAGAGGACTCACTGTTTCAGTATTGAAGTATCTAGGCTGCTCATTAAATATTCACTTTTCCCTCCTGGGAATGCCTATAGCGCCCTGTGTCTGCTTTTTTTTCAAGCAGTATTGTAGTTGTCGTGGTGCCTCAGTTTAGGGGCACGGACATCACCAATACATTAAAAAAGTGTTGTTGTATGCAGCAAGGAGCAAATTAGCCCCCTAGAAATGTTTTAGAAAACACAATGTAAGTCTCCTGGATCATAGAATACATGACTCCAGGATAACTTACCATCATTTTTCAAGTATTCTGAGCAAGAGTTTTATGCTCTTCAGCTCTGAGGGCAAGGATCCTTTTTGTTTGGTTCTCTGTCTACATTTTGTGGCCTGAAGAGTGTTAAACAAAGACTCAAAGGCATGTTTACCTTTATCGTAAATAAAAATGCTATATTTTGCATATTTGTGATAATTAATATTATTAAGTATTGTGATGTGTGTGTTAACTAATATATTGGTTTATAGTTAATTATCACACACAGTAATGAATTTTTGACAATGCTAATATGTCTGCTTTATAACTGTTGATGTGTTGACTTCCCCCTAAAGCCAATAGGCCTGATTTATATATGTTGGTGTTTTCACCCTTTGACAAAGCCAGTATATCTGCCTTACCTAAAATGACACCCCTTTATATTGTTACTTTACATTAAAAAAACTCTGAAATTCACTGATAAAATCAAAGGTTAAAGTAATGTTATAGTTAGGTGTATTTGTAAGTGAAAACATTAACATTTTAAACTAAACAAAAACAGATATTCACCAGTTATAAATAGCAGATATAACTATAACTTCTGCCATGTACTGCTTATGACCTCACATATGACATCACTCATGACATACTCTGTGATATAATTTATGACATCACTGATGACATTTCAAATTACATCTCAAATGACATCACTTTTAAAGAAAAACAGATCTTTTCAGCAGACCTAACTGTAACATTACTTTAACCGTGGGTTTTTCAATGAATATGTAGTTTTTTTAACATAAAGATATATTTAAACACAATAAGTAAATGTATTCCACCGCCGCACATGGATAAAAGCTGTGCATGGTGGAAGGGTGGCTGCAGGGCCTGGCCGATAGCCATCATGTTCTGAAGCCAACCCCTTACATGCAGCCAACTCTACTCTGAACATAGACAAAGGTGCAATAGGGGGTTCGGCTGCAGCGCCTGGTGATGGGTTCCCTAGGTCTTTGGAGACTCAGGGAGGGGGCCACAAAGCACCCCTCCCCATATAAAGGAATTTCAGCCAGGGGGGTCTCCTGGGAGGCTCGGAGAGGGGGCTGTGCACCTCCCTCCCCATATAAAGTCATTTTAGCCCCATGGGGTGGGCTCCCTGTGGCCTCTTAAGGCTCAGGAAGTAGAGCCACATAGCCCCCCACCTTTATTAAAACATAAGCCCAGTGGGAACACCGAAGTGTGGGGTTATTAAATGAGATCCAGCCTCCTTTTTTAACTGCATTTTTTCTGATTTCCTTTTTATTTTTGGCCCAAGGGGGTCTCTCTTTGTCCTGGCATAGCGCCTGTTGGCCAGACTATCTCTACCCTGTCCCCTAATATTGTTTATTTTTTTAACTTCAGGACAGGAGACTTAGTTATTGAGTGCTCTAATTGCTACTAGCAACATTTTTCTCATTTTGCTGACAGCACTCAGTTCACTTGAGGTGGCCAAGGCAAATAAAGTTCCCTGGGCTAATCAGAATGCTGTATTTATAAATTGCCATTCCAGTGACAGGCTCTCAAGACTCTTGTTGCTAATATGTCCAGATATACAATTATTTTTGTCCCATCTTTTCTCAAAACTACTTAACGAATTTAAACCAAATCACATTAAGCACAATCTGAAGACCAAGATCTAGCTTCCTGCCAAATTTGGCATAATTCCGATCAGCAGATTTTGATGTAGCCTTGTCTAAACATGTCTATGGAAAGTGCATGGGGATTTTGCATTTTGGGGCCCCCTTCTTTCTCATCATATGCTTTACGGGCCACTGCAAAACCTTTCAGGAAGGAGCTGAGGTGGATGAACTTTTTTGTGGGAACGTTTAGTGATGATCTGCCATACGGGGCCAACGTTATTAGTAAACCAGAAAAAAGCACTTTCTATGGAAAAGCAGACCTAACTATAACTACCTAGTGGTGACCACTCATCCACAGACCCCCTCACACTGCCACTCACTCACCAATACAGCTACTCACACACCCACTTGCTTATATATAGAGCCACTGACACAGCCACTCATATATTTACAAACTCATAGAACTACTTAAGTACCCATTCACATATCCATAACACAATTCTCTTCCTGAGCAGTTACTAAAGCATTATCTTAGAATTAATCCACACAAAAAAAGCATCCAAATTATATCTGAACAAATCAGAAGAAATGAATCCAGTATATTTCAAAAAAACGTCTTCTTTATTTTCTTCTTTCCAGTCACTCAGTACTTTTCCTTCTTTTTTGCTTTGCCAACACGTGTTTCGTCCTAACTTTATACAGTTTGTGGACTTCGTCAGGGCTAAAGACAAATTAAACAATTATAAAATTACTAAAATTCATAAAAGTTTACATAATACAGTATCATAAATACAATACTATAACAAAAAATCTAAAAGATAATCATTTTTGCGTTGTGATTAGAAGTCTTTCATGATGGAACGTGCTCCTATCAACCGCAACAAAGACAATTAATAGTTCATACATATGTAATGCTCACATTTGGAGCCATTACTATTGAAGCAAATATCTATATAAAAGATTTATTTACAAAAGGACCTTATTTACAATTTCTATCGTCATAAATCCTATTCTCATATTTACAAACTAAAAGGTCATGGTTTCATGATTTCATAGGAAGATCATTGAAAAAGTTCTCAAAAGAGAGGAAATGATGTCAACATATGTGTATTCACATATCCATACAACCACTCACACACCCACTCACTGATCCTTACAGCCACTCACGCAGACATATATATACACATTCAAACAGCTACTCACTCACCCATTCAACCACTCACGCTCCCACCCCCTCATCCCAACAGTCTCTTTCACAGACACTCAGTCACCCATACAGCCAGAAAACACATCCACTTACATACGTATGGAGCCACTCACACAGCCACTATCTCACCCATGCAGTCACTGACACACCCACATACTCTCCAATACAGGTACTCACACAGCTACTCACTGACTCATACAGCTACTCACATACACTCATACTCTGACTCATACTCTGACTCAGACATCCACCACACACTGATACAGCCACATAGCCAATCAGATAGGATATGTTAGAAATAGTATGACTAATTACTAGTAAAGAAAAAATAGTTAATGTACTTATGCTGTAGCTCAGAAACGTATATGAAACACACTTGTGGGATGATATCATCAGTGATGTCATTTGTGATGTTATCAGTGATGTCATCGGTGATCTCACTGACCATGTCAGCAGTAATGCAATATGTGAGGTCATAAGCAGCGCATTGCGAGGGTGTAAGTTATAGTTAGCTGAGGTAACCATAACTGTTGAATTTTATGTGAGCCTAACTATAACAATATCTGCTTGCCTACATATATATCAAAACAATTCTCCTGCAGGCATAGAGTGACACATAAATTATGCAAAAAAAGAAGGAGAGAACTCCGGGTAGTTCCCAAGTTTAGGTAGAAGTCAACTCCTGTATAGAGC
The DNA here is from genome assembly GCF_964263255.1 of Lissotriton vulgaris. Taxonomy (NCBI): domain Eukaryota; kingdom Metazoa; phylum Chordata; class Amphibia; order Caudata; family Salamandridae; genus Lissotriton; species Lissotriton vulgaris. Next base: position 1,999,116,439 of record NC_141689.1, read on the forward strand.
ACCCTCAACACCAGCGACACTCTAAATTTGCTCACCTCAAATGTCTGCTTTTCTATCAAAGTTTTTAAGCATAGAATTAGCACAGTGTTATCCACGCCGAGATAGAAATGGACAAAGTCTTTTGCCATTCATACAGCAAAGTCTTTAAGCATAGGATTAGCACAGTGCTATCCATGCCGAGCTGTAAAATGACAAAAGCCATTTACCACTCCATGCACAATCTTACAGCTTTGGATTGGTAAAATACCATCCAAGCCAACCTGAAATGAATAAAAGTAACCCCTGACACATGTTTCACTGTTATTACAGCTCTTCAGAGAGGGTTAGCTTTGTCCAGACACAAGGGTGCACCTGGTATAAGTCAAAACAATTCCCTTGAAGGCATGGATTGACGCATAAATCACGCAAAAACGAAGGAGAGAACTCTGGGTAGTTTCCACGTTTAGGTGGAAGGCAGCTCCTGTATAGAGCACCTCAAATGTCTGCTTTTTTATATGTACAAATTTGTTTTCCAATTTGCTATCTACTAAACTACTGATTGGATTTACACCAAGGGCACACCCCTTTTTCTCGGCCCCTGCTTGATGAGCTACTTCGAAACTTTCCAGACAGCACCTGCAGTACTGGGCAAGATTTGGGGGGACATTTCATGGAGATTAATATACTGGCACCAAAGATATCAGCAACGGAATATCACCTTTTTGATAGCAACTCTGACCTAACTCTAATTATCCTCAGGCAGTGCATTGCAGGGGCATGAGTTATAGTTAGCTGAACTAACTATAACGGCCGAATTTCTCTGGTTTTGTACGAGTGAAATGTCCAACTAACTATAATGTCCCTGAACCCTGCAGTTTTTTGTAAGTGAATTTCTAAGGTTTTTTAAATACTAATTTTTAACTATTCCGTCCCTGAAACCTATGGGGTTTTCAGTTAATTTTAAAGGTTTTTTAAATGGTAATTTCTAACTATAACGCCGCTGAAACCTATGGTTTTTTCAGTGTATTTCAAAGGTTTTTAAATGCTAATTTCTAACTATAACGTCCCTGAAACCTATGTTTTTTTCAGTAAATTTCACATGTTTTATAAATGCTACTTTAGTATAATTTACCAAAAATATGTTTTCTTATTTTTCTAATTCTTATAAAAATAATGTATTATTTTCTAATTTCTTAAAAATAAATATACATTTTTATTTTTTAATAAAAAAGTTGATTTGAGTACCGATTGTGTACCTGTCTCGATCGGTGCGTGAAATCCAAGCCACCATATTGGTAAAGTTGTGTATGATGCGTGGTTCGTAAGCGACGGGTGCGAGAATTATGACCCCACGTAATATTAAGTACGTAGTTCAGGAGGTCACGCCGGGTGTGCAAATCCACTGCAAATTTTTAGGCTTTAAAATCATATCTATATAAGTTTAATATGTATATTGAAGCAAGAGATTAATTCATTTATTTATAAAAATGATATGTTTGAAACTGGAATAAAGACAATTTATTGTTAAATATATTTTTATAGATTCGCGACCCGTGCACGCTGGGTGAGTGTGCTGTGCGTGAATCCATGTGACTTTTTAAAAAAGAATTTCATTGGTTGAGAACCTTTTCATTCTTGAAGTTACAAGACACCACCCAATATTTTTTCCTTCCTTCCAGAAGACACAGCTCTTGTGTTTTCTCTATCCTTTTTTTTTGGATTTTTGGGGTGTTTTTTCCAACAGCAAGACCAAATGGCTTCCTTATATAGTGATCAATAACTGCGTGCAGAAGTCGAAGATTTACCAGAACCTGTTAAAAAAAGTTATGAGAGCATGGTCTGGGTCTTTATTTCCATCCCTGAAGGTCAGAAGAAAGTCAGCACACGAAAGGTGAGGTGCACCATATATAGAACGTCCTTTCACTGTGATCACACAAAAAAAATTGTGTGGAACATCTTTGATACTCAAGCACCTTCAAACCATCCATCCACGGGCCCTTTGCACGGGAACAAAATTGCTGTGATCTTGAAAAACAGGCTTCCCAAGATGACCAACTGGCAGGGCCTAGTACGTCATCAGGTTCTTCCACCAGTATGACTACTAATATAAAAACCGAGTTTGCAAAACTTGAACAACATTGCAAGAAAGTTCTCTGCCATGGAGAGCAATCAGTGGATGCCATCGTGGTTGCGGCCAAAAACCACTTTTGTTAATTTTTTTTCTTTTTGCAATGAGTTCTTAATTGCAAAATGTTTCCAAAGTTTTCACAGTTCATTCTATTGATTTTTCTTTTTTTTGCAAAACACTAAAAAAATCACAAAAGTTAGATGAACACAAAAAAATATAAAACACAAAAAGAAGAAAAAAAGGTTCTTGTTAGAACCATCTATTCTGTTAAAAAAAGAGAAATTTGTGTGTGTTGTATGAAGAAGTGAAGCCAAATTATGGAATACCCTCCCACTGCATATCAAAACTGCCCCCACCCTCATCAAATTCCGAAAGAGCCTCAAGACATGGCTTTTCTCCTCTGTCTAACTACCCTCAAAGAGCAAGGAGTTCTCTGATCACTAGCGCCGAGACACCCGTATGGGTATTTGCGCGCTTTAAAAATAGCAAAAAATAAATAAATAAAATAAATAAAGTGTATGGATAATACCTACATGATTACATTGTTGCACGGGTACTGCCTGGATGAGTAGATCACTGCAAGGATTGTGCCTGAGTGATTGCAAGAGTGTATGGGTAGTGCCCTGTGATTTTGTGAGTGCATGGGTAGTGTCTGGGAGAATTTATAAGTGCTTGGGTAGTGGCGGAGTGATGGATAAGTGCTTGGGTACTAACTGTGTCATTGGAGGATTGCATGGGTAGTGCATGGGTTATTGCATGAGTGCAGGGGTAATCCTTGGGTAATTGCATGAATGCATAGGTAGGGCTTGGGTGATTGGAAGAGTGCATGGGTAGTACGTAGGTACTTGCATGAGTACATAGGTAATGCCTGGGTGATTGCATGAGTGCATACATGGTGCCTGGGTGATGCCTGAATGATTTTGAAACTGCATTGGTATTACTTGGGTGATTGTGTAAGTGCATGGGTAATATCTGGGTAATTAAATATGTTTATTGGTAATGCTGGAGGTTTGAATGAATGCATGATTAGTGTCTTGGTGTTTGCATAAGTGCATGGGTACTGCCTGGGTGTTTGGAGGAGTGTAAAGATAGTGTATGGTGATTTTATTAGTGCATAAGTAGTGACTGGGTGATTGGAGGAGTGTATGGTTACTGGCTGGGTAACTGAAGGAGTAAATGAGTACTGTGTGGGTGATTAGAGGAGTGCATGGGTGATTGGAGACGTGCACGGGTAGTGCCTGGGTTATTACATGAGTGAATGAGTAGTGTCTGGGTGATTGCAGGAGTACATAGCTAGTGCCTGGATGATTTAGTAATTGCATGGGTATTGCTTGGGTGATTGTGTAAGTGCATGGGTAATGCCTGGGTAATTACATGACTTTATTGGTAATGTCTTGAAGATTGCATAAGTGTATGGGTGCTGTCTGGTTGCTTGGAGGAGTGTAATGATAGTGTATGGTGATTTCATAAGTGCTTGAGTAGTGACTGGGTGATTGGAGGAGTGCATGGCTAGTGGCTGGGCAATTTAAGGAGTAAATGAGTACTGTCTGGGTGATTAGAGGAGTGCATGGGTCATAGACAGGCGATTGCAGTAGTGCATGGGTAGTATCTGGGTTATTCCATGAGTGGATGAGTAGTACCTGTTTTTTTATTTATTTATTTAATGCGATTTTATATAGCGCAAACTTTACCTGAAGGTGTCAGAGTGCTTTACATAAGAACCAGTAGCAAAACATAAGGACTAAGGATTACATATGTTACATAAAAGATACAAACAGAAAAAATTGTGAATGTACAAGATGTAAAGTCATATATTTGAAAAACAACAACCTAGGCAACTAATATTTAAAACACAATAACAATAGAAATGAACAATTGGCTACAGCTGGCTACAAAATATGGTATTTTATTAAGTAATTAAAAAAATTGACAAATCAGTGACATAACACAATAGTCAGGTTAAAATTTCACAGAACACATTTTTGTAAAAAAACATTATACAGAGGTTAAATGCAAACACAAGTTAAAAATTATCTCTGGTAGATAGGTGGCACAATGAGTCTCTAGGCGCGTTTCGGCGGCCAGCGCCTTCTTCCTGGAGCAGCCACGCAAATTCTATAAAATGAAAGTATATATAGAATACATAGTTATACATTTTAAAAAATAACATGTTTATACAGATTAAAATTCTAACATCAAAGATTTTAACTTTTGCAGCCAGTTAGTACTTATTGTAGTTATATTTCTTATTCTTCATCGTTATTATTGTCATTTCCTTGTGGTGTTTTGCCTAAGTCCATAGAGATGGGGTCTTGAAACAGACTAGGTGGACCTGACAGCAATGAGTATATTTACAACAGGCATAACATTATCTCTAGGTTCACTGTTTCTCCAAATTTAGGAAAAACTCAATAATAAAGAGTCAATTTATAGCAGCTTCTACGTGTGCTTGCTATATATAATATTTAATGAGGGGACAGTTGTCATAATGTGTTTTTCTATAGTACTTACTAATAGGAGTTTTTGTGAGAATAATCGGATATAGTTTCAGCCTCTTGTTTGATTCCTATTAGTCAGATGTTGCAGGAGCTTTGGGGGGAGAGATCATACTCGTTATTAGCTTTTAGAGTCTTCTGGTTATCATATATCTGATTAAGATAGTTACACTAACTTGTTTTCAACCGTATTTACCTGATTAATTAGAAGTAAAAGAGTTGATTCCCGCCAGCCGGAGCCCTTTGTATGTAATAACGCTGATTGATAACAAAAGTTGATTCCTTCCAAGGTATCTCTGGATATCTATTTTATGGGGAGTATATAAACAAAAAGATGTATGTTTCCCTTATTCCTGTAGTATTTTTAATTAAAGGCGATTCTTCTTAGGACATCATAACATACTGTAATATTTATCCATATTGGATCTAATCTTACCTATTGGTTTTTAGAAGCAGGTGCTAGTACTATTTGTTTGGTTTGTTGTATACTCTCTTGGGCTCAGGTTACGATCTGTGATATGATCTGATAATGAAGAGCTGCTTTGGATAGCTTCCTATTAGTCCAAACAAAAAGATTCCAGAGTTAGGTCTACATTTTCTGTTTCTGTTATATAGATTTAAGATAGGGGCAAAAAAATGCCTAATCTGTCAGTAGTCTTACCCAAGATAATGGAGTCTTCTATTCCAAAGGTATAGATGGTGTTTTAAGGTTCTCGGATATCGAGCACGAGAGAGTAGTGTTAAAAGATCTCCCTGCCTGTGGATTTAAAAAAGGGGAGTATATCAAGTTTCAATTACGGAAGGATCTAACTTCAATTTCTCATGGGTGGCGACTTGTTTGGTTTCAAGTCTTACCTGAGGATGATCGGCAGGGCTCTCTATGTCCGGCGGCGGGTTGTTCTGTCTGGCGATACGAACGCGGGAATTGGTAATTGGTTGCACGTTCGTGAGTCCCGTATATATACTGATGTTAATTGGTGTAGATTGTCTACACCTGTTTAAGGCGGGTGGTTCTGTTTAGATAATCAGATGTACGGAGTAGAAAGAGGACTCCAAGATAAACAAGTAATGATGAAATTACTGCACAAGTACCAGAGAATGGAGGAGGAGGCGCTTCATATGATTTATGTTGTCATGTTTGCAAGGGAAGAAAGACTCTAGTTCCGTAGTTTTTAGTAATTTCTTATTTTGCATTGGTCCATCTTCGTAGGCATTTGCAAGAGAAAAGAGACTATGTTTTCTTTATCGTTGGCTTTTTCATAAAAGACAAAAAGATGCTATTTTTATATATACGTGGCCTTAATTATTAGATCGGTAACCGCCATTCATTTTTTTAAAATGATGGGGGTTGATTATTATCTCCTATTCTAATTATTTTAGCTTATAGACAAGGGAAATAGATTCATATTTTTTTGACATTCGTCTCTACTTATGGAAATCTTCAGCAGATTGCATGTTCCCATGGAATTTCATTATTCAAACCTTGACGAAAGGTATTGAAAACAAAAATCCAAAAAACTTCTCTTTTCTTTCGGATAGCTGTACCTCCTTTGGAGTCTGGGGTGTGAATTTTTTCTAAAATTCTCCATTTGAAGTCCTCAGCACAGTGGCCTTTTTCTATGAAATGTTTTACCATTGGTGAGGCAATTTTTTTAGTTCTTATGGCTGAGCGGTGTTCGCTCAAGCGTGTTTGAATCATGCGTGAGGTTTCTCCCACATATCCTAGGAGACAAGGACATTGTATGAAGTAAACCACATTGGTTGATTTGCAATTCCACATTTCCTTTGCTTTTGTTTTATGATCATTATGTTCAAATTCCTCGCCTCGTAGAATGTTTCCACATGAGGTGCATGAGGAACATGGAAAGGTCCCTTTGACTGGATTATTCGTCAGAATAGATCTTTGAGTCAAGTTTTCTTCATTTACAGTGGTTTTAAATCGGGAATGAACAATGAATTCTTTTATATTCTTATTTCTTTTGTGTGCAAAGAGGGGCTTCATCAATTTCTGTTCCCTAGAGCAATTGCTATTTAGTATATGCCAGTTTGAGTTTATAACTTGTTTTACTTTTTCATTCATAGTCAATTGTTTTGTTATACAGACTATTTGGTCATTAGGTTTAGCTGTTTTGGTTCTTAGAAGGCAGTCTCGGTCATAATACCGTGCTCGTTTGTAAGAATCTCTTACTAGGCGATGGGGATAGCCTCTTTCAATAAATTTAGATCTCATTGTTGAAGCTTGCCTGTCAAAATCACTTAGGCTTGTACAGTTGCGCCTAACGCGCAGGAACTGGGAGAAAGGGATACTGTTTTTTTGCGTTCTCGGATGGAAACTACGGTAGTGCAGTAATGTATTCCTCGCCGTGGATTTTATATGGAGATCTACTTTCAAAATCCCTGCATCATTTATTATCTCGATGTCCAAAAATTCTACTTTTTCGTTACTAATATGGGAAGTAAAGTGCAGGTTAGGATTTGCAGCATTTATCCATTGGAGGAATTCCTCCAGAGTCTCTCTCCCATCGGTCCAGACAAAAAAGATGTCGTCAATGTATCTGGACCAATGGGAGACAGACTCATAGAAAGGGGCGACCTCATTCTGGACAAATTCTTTCTCGAAGGCCGCCATAAAAATGTTGGCTATCGATGGGGCTACTGAAGCGCCCATACTTACGCCTTTGATCTGGCGGTAAATATGGGTCCCAAACTCGAATATATTTTCTGTTAGTACAATTTCAAGGCAGGCAAGTAAGACGTTTTTGGGGCATGGAATATTGTGCAGATCAATAAACCAACTAGTGGTTCTCATTGCATCAGTCAACGGGATATTGCTATATAAGGACTCTACGTCCATTGTTACTAGTAATTCATTGTTGTGATTGAAGGCAATTCCTTCGATTTTCTGTATCATATTGCCTGTGTCACGTATGTAGGAGTCAATTTTAGGGATAAAAGGACGCAGATAATTGTCCACATATTTTGAAAGTGGCTCAGTAGCTGTGCCTATGGTGGATACTATGGGGCGGTAAGGGGGGTTGCTGGCATGTTTATGTATTTTGGGAAGACCATAAATACATGCGGTTTTCCCCTGGTTGTGGTTTAGAAAGTCAAATTCTTTAGTACTGATGAGTCCATCTTCCAGGGCAGTTTTGGTTAAGGACATGATTCTTTTGGACAGATTTATCGTGGAGTAAGATCTCAAAGGGACATAAAATGTTGTATCATCTAGCATCTTAAGCATATTGGTTTCAAATTGAGATGTGTCAATAATCACTATGCCACCTCCTTTGTCGCACCCTTTAAAGGTGAGGTCTTTATTAGTTGAAAGGGATAATAGGGCTTGGTGTTCTTCTTTTCCTAGATTATAAATGGGTTTAGGGATAAATCTTAAAGCTTGGTCTAATTTCTTCAGAACAACTAACTCAAAGGTTGCTACTTCAGGCCCAAGTTGCTCGAGGCTTGGGCTGAAGGTAGATGGAAGACAAAGGGGTTTTATGGGGGGATTTTCTTCATCTAATGCAGGGTTTAGTGCAAAAAACGTTTTTAAGCGAATTTTGCGGAAAAAGGAGATTATATCGCAATATAACTCAAATAAATTGAGTGTGGAGTGTGGGACGTAAGACAATCCTTTGGATAGCAAGTTAGTACTGTATTCATCTAGTTCTAGCTTTGTTAGATTAAAAATTGGAATCACATTCCTTGTTTCCAGTACTGTCTGCTTCGTGTCTCTCGAACAAATTGCGGCTCTTCCTGTTGGTGGTGGTGCTGAGGTTGATAGTTTCCTCTCGGTTGGCCCTGGAAGGGAACTCGGGGGCGTCCCCGACCACCCCCTCGGTTCCCTAAAAAAGGCTGTCTACGATTCCCTCTATTAGGTGCTTGATTATAATTAGGATCCTCTTCATAGTAACCCTCATTGTTTTCATTTTCAGAGTCAGAGGTCTCTGAAAATGTGTTTACACGCTGTTTTTGTTGTTGTTGGTCTCTAGTTTCAGTGTTATAATGATTTTGTTGATAGAAATCTGGTCTCAAATAGGGATAAGTTTTTTAATTGTGGCAAACCTTTTATCTTTTAGTAACTTGTCATTCTTCCTTTTTTCTAAATAGCTAGTAAACGATTCTAATTCCTTATTACATTCTTCAATCTTTTCTATGGCTTCTTCTATATTTCCTATTTTTTGATCTTATACTCTAGATCTTCTATTTCAGACCTTACTTCTGCTGCTAATTCTTTGGCGGTCTCAACGATGAGCATCATTAGGTCCCTTGAACATCTACTAGCAATTCTGCTCCATTTGTCTAGAAATGCTTTGTAGTGAACAAAGAGGCCAGGGATGTTTCTAACTCGGAGACCCATAGGGATGATACCTAACCGTAAATAGGCTAACATGAATTCCCCATGTGCTTCAATTCTTTTAAGTTTCTTTTTTAGCTCTACTAATTTTTTGGTATCGTCGTTATGTCGATGGGAGTCTGTGGTGGAGGTACCAAAAGAAGATGATGTTCCCACAAGTGTTTCAAATTCTTCGTCAGTGTACCCAAAAGTTTTTGGGAGAGCCATTGTGATGGTAGGTAGGGATCTGAGTATATTAATGGATATAAATGGCAGAAGAAGGCAAGGAAATGACAACGTTTGAACTTGATGCAATGGATTCTATTTAAAGAACAGCCCTGCACAGACAAGCTGTGGGAAAAATTACGTATATTTAACAAGGACCCCCTGAGTACATGGATCTTATAGTTCCTAGGTCAGGGAAAGTAATATATTTGAAAACCAACAACCTAGGCAACTAATATTTAAAACACAATAACAATAGAAATGAACAATTGGCTACAGCTGGCTACAAAATATGGTATTTTATTAAGTAATTAAAAAAATTGACAAATCAGTGACATAACACAATAGTCAGGTTAAAATTTCACAGAACACATTTTTGTAAAAAACATTATACAGAGGTTAAATGCAAACACAAGTTAAAAATTATCTCTAGTAGATAGGTGGCACAATGAGTCTCTACGCGCGTTTCGGCGGCCAGCGCCTTCTTCCTGGAGCAGCCACGCAAATTCTATAAAATGAAAGTATATATAGAATACATAGTTATACATTTTAAAAAATAACATGTTTATACAGATTAAAATTCTAACATCAAAGATTTTAACTTTTGCAGCCAGTTAGTACTTATTGTAGTTATATTTCTTATTCTTCATCGTTATTATTGTCATTTCCTTGCGGTGTTTTGCCTAAGTCCATGGAGATGGGGTCTTGAAACAGACTAGGTGGACCTGACAGCAATGAGTATATTTACAACAGGCATAACATTATCTCTAGGTTCACTGTTTCTCCAAATTTAGGAAAAACTCAATAATAAAGAGTCAATTTATAGCAGCTTCTACGTGTGCTTGCTATATATAATATTTAATGAGGGGACAGTTGTCATAATGTGTTTTTCTATAGTACTTACTAATAGGAGTTTTTGTGAGAATAATCGGATATAGTTTCAGCCTCTTGCTTGATTCCTATTAGTCAGATGTTGCAGGAGCTTTGGGGGGAGAGATCATACTCGTTATTAGCTTTTAGAGTCTTCTGGTTATCATATATCTGATTAAGATAGTTACACTAACTTGTTTTCAACCGTATTTACCTGATTAATTAGAAGTAAAAGAGTTGATTCCCGCCAGCCGGAGCCCTTTGTATGTAATAACGCTGATTAATATCAAAAGTTGATTCCTTCCAAGGTATCTCTGGATATCTATTTTATGGGGAGTATATAAACAAAAATATGTATGTTTCCCTTATTCCTGTAGTATTTTTAATTAAAGGCGATTCTTCTTAGGATATCATAACATACTGTAATATTTATCCATATTGGATCTAATCTTACCTATTGGTTTTTAGAAGCAGGTGCTAGTACTATTTGTTTGGTTTGTTGTATACTCTCTTGGGCTCAGGTTACGATCTGTGATATGATCTGATAATGAAGAGCTGCTTTGGATAGCTTCCTATTAGTCCAAACAAAAAGATTCCAGAGTTAGGTCTACATTTTCTGTTTCTGTTATATAGATTTAAGATAGGGGCAAAAAAATGCCTAATCTGTCAGTAGTCTTACCCAAGATAATGGAGTCTTCTATTCCAAAGGTATAGATGGTGTTTTAAGGTTCTCGGATATCGAGCACGAGAGAGTAGTGTTAAAAGATCTCCCTGCCTGTGGATTTAAAAAAGGGGAGTATATCAAGTTTCAATTACGGAAGGATCTAACTTCAATTTCTCATGGGTGGTGACTTGTTTGGTTTCAAGTCTTACCTGAGGATGATCGGCAGGGCTCTCTATGTCCGGCGGCGGGTTGTTCTGTCTGGCGATACGAACGCGGGAATTGGTAATTGGTTGCACGTTCGTGAGTCCCGTATATATACTGATGTTAATTGGTGTAGATTGTCTACACCTGTTTAAGGCGGGTGGTTCTGTTTAGATAATCAGATGTACGGAGTAGAAAGAGGACTCCAAGATAAACAAGTAATGATGAAATTACTGTGCAAGTACCAGAGAATGGAGGAGGAGGCGCTTCATATGATTTATGTTGTCATGTTTGCAAGGGAAGAAAGACTCTAGTTCCGTAGTTTTTAGTAATTTCTTATTTTGCATTGGTCCATCTTCGTAGGCATTTGCAAGAGAAAAGAGACTATGTTTTCTTTATCGTTGGCTTTTTCATAAAAGACAAAAAGATGCTATTTTTATATATACGTGGCCTTAATTATTAGATCGGTAACCGCCATTCATTTTTTTAAAATGATGGGGGTTGATTATTATCTCCTATTCTAATTAATTTAGCTTATAGACAAGGGAAATAGATTCATATTTTTTGACATTCGTCTCTACTTATGGAAATCTTCAGCAGATTGCATGTTCCCATGGAATTTCATTATTCAAACCTTGACGAAAGGTATTGAAAACAAAAATCCAAAAAACTTCTCTTTTCTTTCGGATAGCTGTACCTCCTTTGGAGTCTGGGGTGTGAATTTTTTCTAAAATTCTCCAGTTGAAGTCCTCAGCACAGTGGCCTTTTTCTATGAAATGTTTTACCATTGGTGAGTCAATTTTTTTAGTTCTTATGGCTGAGCGGTGTTCGCTCAAGCGTGTTTGAATCATGCGTGAGGTTTCTCCCACATATCCTAGGAGACAAGGACATTGTATGAAGTAAACCACATTGGTTGATTTGCAATTCCACATTTCCTTTGCTTTTGTTTTATGATCATTATGTTCAAATTCCTCGCCTCGTAGAATGTTTCCACATGAGGTGCATGAGGAACATGGAAAGTCCTTTTGACTGGATTATTCGTCAGAATAGATCTTTGAGTCAAGTTTTCTTCATTTACAGTGGTTTTAAATCGGGAATGAACAATGAATTCTTTTTATATTCTTATTTCTTTTGTGTGCAAAGAGGGGCTTCATCAATTTCTGTTCCCTAGAGCAATTGCTATTTAGTATATGCCAGTTTGAGTTTATAACTTGTTTTACTTTTTCATTCATAGTCGAATGTTTTGTTATACAGATGACCAACTTGCAGGGCCTAGTACGTCATCAGGTTCTTCCACCAGTATGACTACTAATATAAAAACCGAGTTTGCAAAACTTGAACAACATTGCATGAAAGTTCTCTGCCATGGAGAGCAATCAGTGGATGCCATCGTGGTTGCGGCCAAAAACCACTTTTGTTAATTTTTTTTCTTTTTGCAATGAGTTCTTAATTGCAAAATGTTTCCAAAGTTTTCACAGTTCATTCTATTGATTTTTCTTTTTTTTGCAAAACACTAAAAAAATCACAAAAGTTAGATGAACACAAAAAAATATAAAACACAAAAAGAAGAAAAAAAGGTTCTTGTTAGAACCATCTATTCTGTTAAAAAAAGAGAAATTTGTGTATGTTGTATGAATAAGTGTATGGATAATACCTACATGATTACATTGTTGCACGGGTACTGCCTGGATGAGTAGATCACTGCAAGGATTGTGCCTGAGTGATTGCAAGAGTGTATGGGTAGTGCCCTGTGATTTTGTGAGTGCATGGGTAGTGTCTGGGAGAATTTATAAGTGCTTGGGTAGTGGTGGAGTGATGGATAAGTGCTTGGATACTAACTGTGTCATTGGAGGATTGCATGGGTAGTGCATGGGTTATTGCATGAGTGCAGGGGTAATCCTTGGGTAATTGCATGAATGCATTGGTAAGGCTTGGGTGATTGGAAGAGTGCATGGGTAGTTCGTAGGTACTTGCATGAGTGCATAGGTAATGCCTGGGTGATTGCATGAGTGCATACATGGTGCCTGGGTGATGCCTGAATGATTTTGAAACTGCATGGGTATTACTTGGGTGATTGTGTAAGGGCATGGGTAATATCTGGGTAATTAAATATGTTTATTGGTAATGCTGGAGGTTTGAATGAATGCATGATTAGTGTCTTGGTGATTGCATAAGTGCATGGGTACTACCTGGGTGTTTGGAGGAGTGTAAAGATAGTGTATGGTGATTTTATTAGTGCATAAGTAGTGACTGGGTGATTGGAGGAGTGCATGGTTACTGGCTGGGTAACTGAAGGAGTAAATGAGTACTGTGTGGGTGATTAGAGGAGTGCATGGGTGATTGGAGACGTGCACGAGTAGTGCCTGGGTTATTACATGAGTGAATGAGTAGTGTCTGGGTGATTGCAGGAGTACATAGCTAGTGCCTGGATGATTTAGTAATTGCATGGGTATTGCTTGGGTGATTGTGTAAGTGCATGGGTAATGCCTGGGTAATTACATGACTTTATTGGTAATGCCTTGAAGATTGCATAAGTGCATGGGTGCTGTCTGGTTGCTTGGAGGAGTGTAATGATAGTGTATGGTGATTTCATAAGTGCTTGAGTAGTGACTGGGTGATTGGAGGAGTGCATGGCTAGTGGCTGGGCAATTTAAGGAGTAAATGAGTACTGTCTGGGTGATTAGAGGAGTGCATGGGTCATAGACAGGTGATTGCAGTAGTGCATGGGTAGTATCTGGGTTATTCCATGAGTGGATGAGTAGTACCTGTTTTTTTATTTATTTATTTAATGCGATTTTATATAGCGCAAACTTTACCTGAAGGTGTCAGAGTGCTTTACATAAGAACCAGTAGCAAAACATAAGGACTAAGGATTACATATGTTACATAAAAGATACAAACAGAAAAAATTGTGAATGTACAAGATGTAAAGTCACACAAGGAAGAAATACACACAAAAAGAAAAATTGCAAATGTGCAAATGTGCAAATAGTAAAGTCACTCAAGAAAGAGATACGAATAGATATACTCCAAGAGTCACATTGGAATGGTAGAGAGTAAAAAGGTCTTCTGCATATACTAGTGATTAGAGTTATCTCTATATACATAAGGAAGGATACGAATGGATATACTCTAAGAGGCACATAGGAATGGTAGAGGGTACAAAGGTCTACTGCATATACTAGTGATTAGAGTTATCTCTATATACAGAAAAGCAGAGTTCCATTAAGTAGGGTCGGAGGGGGGATGCAGTCACAGCACCAACGGAGGGTGGGAGGGATACACAGGTATGGAGAAAAGGCAAATCAGAAAAGGGAAGAAACATTTGAGGATCGTCAAGGGGGAAACAAGGGAAAAGGGTTAAAGGACAAGGGAATGGGAAAGATGGCGGGTCAGGGTCCAGAAAAAAGCGGCCAAGAGCAGCAGCAAAATGGCGGCCAGGACAAAAGAAAAAGTCAAGAAGTCCAGGAGAGTCCATGGCGTAGTTTCTTTCCTTCGAATGTGGCTGCAGGGCTGCTGTTTGCATCTGGTATTTTCACGGCCCGCTGCTTTGTTTTGCAGAGGGGTGTGTGTGCCCCGAGGGCCGCTCCGCACGGGCCCTCTCAACTGGCCCAGAATTGAGGGGGCTGCTGCAGACGTGGGGCAGCCGTGGAGCGAGGTCAGGGCTCACCTTTCTTGGTGGGGGTGGCATGGTGATCCTTCAGCTCCGGGAGAACCATAAATCCCTGGTGTGGAGAGAAGCCTCTGGCGCTGCTCTGGCCCCCGGGGGCACGAGGAGCCTGGGCTCGGCTTCAGAGCGAGCCGGGGAGTCGCTGTTGTTGGGTGGTGGGCTGGGGAGCTGCTCTGGCTGGTGCTGAGATCTGTGGTTTGAAGAGTCGCCCCAGCCTGCAGAGCGCTCGTCGCGGCAAGAGGTGAAGCGGTCTCGGCTGCCGCTGTGGGTCGCTCCTCTTGTCCGGCTCTTACCCCGCTCTCCAGAGTTTTTGCATCGGATACCGGGGACCGCGTCTCTCCAGTGGCCCTGCGCGGTCAGACCATCATCATCGCCCGGCTCAGGGGTGCGATCATGGGGCGAGCCACACGGCTTCCATTTCCATTTCATGCCTTGCCGCCACTTGCCGAACTAGAGCTACTGTTAGTGGATAGTTATTGTTTGGATGATTTTGTAAGTGTATATGTAATGCCTGGGTGATTGTATGAGTTCATGGTTACTGCTTGGGTGATTCCATCAGTGCAAGACTAATGTGTAGATGATTGAAGGAGTGCATATGTTATATTCAATTTCAATTTGCACAGCGCACGGCTACTCGAAGTGTCCCGGAGCTTGCTCCAGAAAGTTTGTCCACACTCATATCAAAAGCTAAAAGAGTCCGGTTTTTAATTTCTTCTTGAAGAGCAAAGGGTCATGAACACTCTGTAGAGTCTTCGGTAGCATATTCTAAGCCAAGCCAGCTTTACGAACAAAGGAGCTCCCACCAAGCCTATGGCGATTAAACCGAGGGTTCTGTATTAGTAGCTGATCAGACGATCGAAGTTGTCTAGTAGGTTTATAAAAGACAAATCTCTTCTGCAGATAAATAGGACCTAGCCTATAGAGGGCCCGATGAACAAAGGACAGCATTTTGAATTTGAGTCGAGACTCAACTGGGAGACAATGCAAGATACGTAGATGGATATGGTCACTCTGTCTAGATGAAAGCCCCAGTAGCAGTCTGGCTGCCGCATTTTGGACCACTTGCAGTTTCCTAGTCAGATAATCAGAGCTGCCAACCAAAAGAGCATTGGCATAATCGAATCGGGACAAAATCAGAGCCCGGACCACAGTCTCTTTGGCGCTAACTGGCAAAAGGGGAAGAAATGTTCTCAAGATTTTAGGGTCCCAAACCAGGTAATACTTGGGTGAATGCAAGACTCTAGAAGTAATGTCTGGATAATTGTAGGAGTGTATGGGTAGTGCCAGACTGGTTAAAAGTATGGATTAGTAATGCCTGGGTGATTTTATAAGTACATAGGTTATGCTTCAGTGATTGAAAGAGTGCATGAATACTGCTGAGGTGATTTGAGAAATTAGATGATTGAGTTTGAAAAATTAATAACTACAATAGAAGTGATTGTAAACATTAGGTCCTATTATTTTGCTTATTTAATTATTTCATCGTACCTTCTGTATTGAAGTAGATATCTATCTCATTGAAATTATTTTACAGATGTTTCATTGTAAAGTAAATATAACATATTGTCAAAGTTTAGTTTTACTTTCTGTAAAAGAGAAGACAAAAACAATTATTGCAAATAATATAGGTTTAAGAACACTATATAATTTTAGAATGACACAACATATTCAAATTCAATTTTTGCTGTTTTCAGATTCTATTGAATTTCACCATAGACTGTGATTTCAATGTTAATTATCATATAACAGCGGGCAAAAAAATACAATCAAAAAGATTGTAAAAAACAAAAAAATCTGTGTTCAAAATATTTACAACAAACTCAACTATCTGTTTACATTTTCAAAAATAAACACTCTCATTTACATTGCATATAATACAAAGATCATATATATGAACTGCTTCTTTCAGACACAATTTTCCAAATGCAATATCAAAGAACAGAAACGATAAATGAAACTAATTGTTGACATCTTCCCAATAGGCTGAATGATGTTTCCAAAATCACTTGCATTGAAAGTATCCAAAATAAACTTGGTATTTCATGTTTACATCTTCCCAATCGGCAGAATGATGTTTTCAAAACTTTGGCACTCAAAATATCAGATATGAATTTGGTAATTCGTAAGGCAACTGACATTTGAATTCCAAATGGGCATCATTACAATGTGTCCATCCTTAATTGCATCTTAAAAACACAGTATAGTGCCCAGATGTTGTACTAGGTCCATCATAGAAAATAATAGCCACTGCTTTAAAAGTTCTTTTCTGAAATTGACACTTGACTTGCCCCAAAAAAAAAAATTATTTTGGTTTCCAATTTTCTTCCATCTGCTCTACAACGTTTTAGCATTAAAATGACATATTGTCCAAATTTTTCTATAAATAATGTTGACAACATTTCAGATTTGCAGTGAGTACATTTCATATCTTGATTAGCTGATTTTACAAATTCGTTACGAGACACTGTTTTGCAATCTGGTATTGTCAAATATATGAATTGTTCAGTGTCTATTTCAGTGGTAGAAGAAAATGAGCAGTCTTCCCATTTATGATCCCATCTGTAACAAAGTCCAAATAGATTTTCAATTTGTATTCCTTCACCTTCCAATACTGCAAGCATAAACATAAGAAATTCTTGAGCATCTTGTTGTACATTAAGTGTTCTTTGTGAAGAAGCAGAGCACATAGCCAAAAGATGCCGAATGCCAGAAGCAGTATGGATTTTAGTTTTATCTGTTGTCAATTTTTCAAAAATAGAATGCAACGAAGAACAAAATCTTTTTTCTCGATTTTCCATGATTTGATGATGAAGATTTTCTAGAAAAACATGATGTTCAACACTACATTAGCATAGCAGTTGATACCTGAACTGTTTTCTAACTGGTCTCCTACAATATCATCAACAGTGTCCATTTTCATTTTCTTTGCAGCCTCAACATTCTCTTGAATTGTTTTTTCATTTCCAACATCACTAGAGTGTTTCTCATATGTTCGTTTTGGATACACTACATGCTTTTCATATATGGGATATTCACCTAAGTTAGGAGCACACAGTCTTCTTAACCAATTATACTCTTTTACACAATTTACATCTGCACTAACCTTTTTCTCATCAAAATCAATCAAATACAACCCAGATAATGTTCTTACTTGAAACAATGCAACATATGCCATACCCTCTTTAACCCCTTGCGTGCTGATGACAGAACGGTTCCGTCATCAGCTACGGGTGAGCTGTGCTGATGACGGAACCGTTCCGTCATGACTCCGACCGCGCAAGGCGGAGTCAGCACAGGCGGAAAATACGCCCCGCACGCAAGGGGTTAAAAACTGTGCTTCCAATGTTTACCAAAGCATTGTCTACACTTAAACCATGAGATTTATGAATAGCCACTGCATATGCTAAACATACAAGTCTTTAACAAGCAAAAAACAAATAGCACAATGTCCAATCTGTTTTACCTCTTCAATCTGATCAAATGTATTCTTCATTAATTCAATTCCATCTCTGTTTGCATAATAAATAAACTCAACAACTTTTCCCATTGCTCCATTTACTAAACCTTTTTCTACATCGAAATTACGCCGTAAAATTACCCAACAGTTTTCACATACATATAAATTATTTTCTAAACCAGCAGTCTTAAATATAGACTTTTCCAAAGAATCCAATTTTGATTTTAATTTTTCCGACAGAATAATAGTAATTCCTTCATGGCTTCCATTTTCATCATTTGTTGGTTTTCCAGCTTCAAAAGTTATTGATTGAATGTAGAACACTCTTGCATTCGGCAAATTATAGACTTATTTTCTCCAATATTTTTGTACATTATTTCAGGGCCAACATTTTCATTTGCAAACAAGTTTGCAAGTAGTCGACTTTGTAAAGCTTCTTTATCATGTTTTGTCAAAACGCCAATTCTTATATCTTGAAGAATGCTCCCATAATGTTCGTCACTTGCTTGTCGCATATTCTTAATACTTTCTTTATATTCAAAATTAGACCAAATGTTGACATTTTCAATGCTTCCCAAAGATTTCCCAGTGTCTTCATGCAGAAGTGTTTAAAAAACAGGTTGCCCTTTTACAGGAGTTAGTTGTAGTAGGTCGCCAAATACAATTACATGTTTTCCTCCAAATAAAATACCATAATCTGTTTTTAAAATCTGCTGCATTCTTAAATGTATAAAGGCAAGCATTAAGTTTGAGACTGTGCTAACCTCATCGATGATCAGAAGTTTAATTTTCGTTAGTACTCTTGAAACTTCATAACAAGCTTCTCCAGATAGCTTGTGATAATCCATCTTATTTTCATGTTCAACTGGTAGCAGCAGTAAACAATGTAATGTAATCCCTTTAATGGTGTGTGCTGCTAACTCAGTTGGAGCAGTTACAACACAAGACATATGTGATTCAGTTGTTTTCTGCTGATAAGTGGTCAAAACTTTAATTGAGAAACTTTAAATGATGTGCAGTTGCATTCTATTTTTTCATGAAGTAAATCATGGTCTATCTGTTGTGTAACTTGCTGAATTATTTACTTCCGTTCAATATTTAGTTGTACTTCCAAGTTTCCCAACTCCATAATATCGTGGTGTGCTTATTGAATTGCCATTTCTACTTCACTTATAGTTATTGCTGCTTCATTTTCAAGAATTGGTTCTCCAAGTGGATCTTGACTCAGTGGAGCAGAACTTTTACCTTCTTGAGAACTGTCTCTAGAAATTTCAGCTACAATAGTAGTTTCTTGTTCAATCTCTTCATTCAACATTTGTAGATAATTTTGAAAAAACTGTGCATTCAATGCTATCTTTACCTGCGTTAAAATAATCTTCATACCACTCAAAATCTCCAAGTAATTCCATTTCAGTACGCCAAGTCTTGAAGAGTTGCAGAAGCACTAAATAGAAAAAAATCCTTTTATCTGCAGTATCACAACTGTGTTTCCTGTGATTAATATGATTTCCTTTGGTATGTTTTACCAAGCATCCATCACATCCAATTAGTGAATATTTTCTTCATTTATATTTTCTGTAACATTTCTCTTAAAGCTGTAATATTGAAGTACTTCATAGAGACATGTGTTTTCCAGATGTGGACTTCTTTTAGGATAGTACATATCCAACATGCTTGTTTTAACAATATCTGTACTTTCCGGTTCATTTAATGGTAATTATTAAATTTCTTGAACAGATTTCAATACTTGATTTTGTATTGCCGCAAGACCTAGACTTACCCAAATGATTCCTCTTGACTTTGAATATAAACTTGCAGATGTCAACCAATCAGAACATTCTTAAGATCCAATCTCTCAATGGGAAAGCATCTTCAGACTAAAGCTGTAAAATGTGTTACTTAGAGTCTTCCCTTGTGAAATTTCTTCCCACATTTCTTTCAACTTCGTCTTTTCAGATTTTGTTATGTCTGACGTAACATAGCGAACAACAGCAATCAAATTATCTGCAACATACTGGATATCTATATGTGCATTCCACATCGTCAAAATCACTGGATTGTACTCATTAATATACTTTGAATGTTCACTTCTTTTCATATTTTAAGTATTCTTTGGAGATTTTCAAGTTATATTCTGCCTCACTGCTGACATGAAAGTGTTGGCTCTGCTTTTGGAAATTACTAGACTTAGGAATCCAAAATGCCATTTTGTATAAAAATTGTCCTTTCACTTGTATTTCTGTCGATAATGTTACCCACATTGATGAGTTTGAAACCGTAAAACTTAGTTTCTTTAGGTATTTTCTCCTCCTGTTTTTGGAATACCACATGTAACATAGTCTTCAATGAAAGATAAAAGAGTCTCATCAGAATCAGTTCCAAATGTAGGTGCATCCTTGATCCATAATAGCATATGTATATGAGGAACACCTTTGGCTTGGTACTCTTTTCTCCAAAAGAAATCAATAACTTCTCCAAGAGGTGGGTTATCTTTATTGCAGATAAAATACTTCATAGCTTGAAACCTATGAGTAAAATATCTGCACACATTTACAGGATCCAAGGAGCACAGATCTCCAGCTGTCTTGAATTCAATGTTTTTAATATTTGAATTTGCTTCTCGTAGAAATTCAAGTAAATCATGCCATGCGTATTCAGCAGATTTTAGTGTAACAAACCATGTAGGGGTCCTTAAGTTCCTTAACATACATTTAAGTTCTCAGTGACAACAATACCAATACTCATTAGTACCACGTTGAAATGCCATCAAATTAATCAATTGAGATTCTAAATGATTGTCTCTTTGTTGTACTTTGCCATGAATTCCTTTGCAGAAACATGTTGAAGATGAACTCCTGTTTTTAATGTGTGGTTCACTGCGTATGAAAGTCCAGACAAGTCACTTTCAAACAAAAGATGAAATATATATGGAATACCTAATCGAAATCTTGGATCTTCTGAGTACAATCTTGCTGTACAATATTCTGAAGCTGGAATCTGCATGGGTTGTGCATCATATTGTCCACCTTTACTAGGGGCTTTGGTGACATCTACTAACGCTTGCCATATTTTCTGACTCTTTGTTGGAACACTATTAACTAGAATAACTACAGGTTCAGTTTCCTCTCTCTCTACACCAATAGTTTCAATATGTTTCTTTAAATCTAAAGGTAAATACACAACTCTTCCCTTTAATCCTCTTTGTAAATCTGATGGAGGCAACTTACCTGTTTTAGGCTCCATACAAACAATAGCCTGAAACGGGTGCACAGATTGAATCAGAATGGACTCATACGTATTTAAATCTACCAGTTCTGCAGGAATAGCTACCAACTCTAGTGGAGTGGTGTGGCTCACTGGTTAGAGGCGGCAGACGCGGAAGCAGAAG
Source organism: Lissotriton vulgaris (assembly GCF_964263255.1). Lineage (NCBI taxonomy): Eukaryota > Metazoa > Chordata > Amphibia > Caudata > Salamandridae > Lissotriton > Lissotriton vulgaris. Next base: position 1,999,137,846 of record NC_141689.1, read on the forward strand.
TCGGCCCGGGACCAGGGTTCAATTCCTGACGCGGCAGGGTTGTGGACCAGGGTCAGCGGACTCGATAATTCTCGCCTCGGTGCCTACTCTAACCAGGGGTCCCACTCAGCAACTCTGGGCATTAGCTTGCCTAATCTCCACAACGGCCCCATCAACGCCGGGGATGCCTGGCTCCACCTTGGGGACTCCCTGTAGGGACCATCCCACAGGGAAAGCCAGGTCGGGTTCCCCAGTGGTATACAGCGCCAGGACGCCGACAGGCAACAGTGCGCTTTACAAGTAAACATTACATTTACATGTACTTTAGGTTATTATGTATGGCTCTAGCTGGCATTTTGTTCTCTTCTTATTTGCTGTAACAATATTTACAAATAGGTTCCATCAACCTTCCACCAACAAATAAACACCAAATTCCTCCCAATTATCATTGTTTTCCTTTTTAATTTTTAAAAACAGATCAATATTCCTAGTTTGATTTCTATAGGGAGTACGTCAACAACAAATACAAACAAAGGGCTTGATTAGGATTGCGGTGAATCCGCATCTTCCGGGCCAGCGGAAGCCACAGCCTGCCCGGAGGATGCGGATTCACCACTGCGGACACAGAAAAGACCCCCGCCAGATTAGGATGGCTGGGGGGGTTATGTTTCCGTCCGCCGCTTTTCCGCCGCGGTCGCCTTCCGACCATGGCGGAAAAGCTGTAATATGGCGGCGGTGTCTATCAGACACCGCCAGCCATATTAGGATGCCAGCGGAGACATGCTTTTCCACTGCGGGTTTTCCGCCGTAGAAAAGCATGTGGTGTTTTGAGTATGGGGGCCCGTTACGGGTGCACATGGGGGGTACCTATGGTACCCCCCTGCCTTTGCATGCACGAAGCGGGAGGCACCACGCGGTGCCTGCCGCTTCATGCATGCAAATGAAAACATGCACATTTAACCTTGCGGTGGATGCTGTTTTAAGCAGCATCCGCCGCAATATTAAATATAGGGGATGTGAACGCCAGGGTGGCGGTCACATCCTAATTCCGAGGGAGGGAACGCCGCAGCCCCTGCGGACGGTCCCTCCACCTCGGGGGTGGCGGACGGATGCTGGTCCGTCCGCCATCCTAATCGAGCCCAAAGTTTGGTTTTTCAGAACAAATTACCTTAAACTTTTCAATTTCTTCTATGAACTTCTCAGTAGTACTATCTTCCACCTCCTCTTATAAAACTCTCACTTTGTCTACAATCTTCTTTCGTACTAAAGAAACTAAACTCTATATCATCACAAACTTTTTTACATCCGATACTGACCCATGCAAAAGAGCAGTGTTTATTTCATTTAAAAATAATGCAGGACTTTTTACATAGTACAATCTTCTTATTTATTTATTTATTTATTTATTTATTTGCTTGTTAAGCGCATGAATAAATTCCCGAAGGGATATCTCTGCGCTGGTGCTCGCATATTAGAGGGTTGCTGCAAGGATTAGAGCTGAGGAAGAGAACCTGAAAAATTTAAAGCATGGTAAACAAGTAGGTTTTCAGTTTCTTCCTGAATAGTTCCAGGCTCCTAGTCTGTTTTAGTTCAGTGGGCAGGGAGTTCCAAAGAATTGGCCCTCTGTAGGACAGTGCTCGGCCTCCCTGTCTGGCCCTTCTAATCTTTGGGACCTGAAGCAAGAGATGGTTACTGGACCGAAGTGTGCGGGCAGGGATGTAAGGCATGAATTTTTCTTTTAGATAGCTGGGACTGGTGCTAAACAGGCATCTGTGTATGACGCTACAGATTTTAAATTTGATGCGCTGCTTTACGGGTAGCCAATGGAGTTGGTGAAGTAAGGGACTGGACGGCGTTCTGGGAGGGGCGTTGAGGGCCAGTCTGGCCGCCGTATTCTGTACGACCTGAAGTTTGTTCAGCTGTGCTTCATTAGCTGAGATGTATAAACCATTGCAGTAATCCATTCTGCTTATGATAAGGGTCTGGATGAGAGTCTTCCTATGGTTAGGGGGTAGAAACGGGAAGGCCCGTCTCAAAAGCCCCACCACATGGAGGCAGGCACCTGCCACTTGCGTGGTGTGCTCTTTAAGCAGGAGCGCTTGGTCTAATTTAACACCTAGATTTTTTGCTGTTTGTTTGGGCTTGGGGATGAGGCCAAGTTCCAGAGGCCACCAATCTGGGGACCATAGAAGAGTGGCCCCTCCAAACAGCATAACCTCCGTTTTGGATACATTACATTGTAAAAAATTTTGAGCCATCCAATGTGCTACCGCCCTCATCCCGCTGGCAAATGATGATTGAGTTGCCGGCGTGAGGGTTTGGAAGGGGAAAAGCAGCTGGGTGTCGTCAGCGTATGATACAGGAGTAAATCCAAAAGATCTTATCAAATTAGCTAAGGGGGCCACGTAAATGTTAAACAGCGTGGGGCTGAGACACGAGCCCTGTGGCACACCCTTAGTTAGCTCTCTTGATGGTGATGAATGGGAGCCCAGTCTGACACCTTGGGTTCGATCAGAAAGGAAACTGTGCAACCACGATAGAGCTGTTCCTCCTACCCCTACGTTACTCAGTCTTTCGAGAAGGAGAGCATGTGATACCGTGTCGAAGGCAGCGGACAGGTCCAACAGCACTAGAATCACTGATTCCCCCCTGTCCAGTGACATCCTGATGTTGTCGGTCACGGAGAGGAGGGCTGATTCAGTGCTGTGGTTGGGCCTGAAGCCAGATTGAGAGGGGTCCAGGCCCTCCGCTGCCTCGATGTAGTTAGACAGGTGGGTATTCACATGCTTCTCTGTAAGTTTACCAATATAGGGTAGGAGGGAGATGGGCCTGAGGTTAGATAAATCAGACCAGGGCAGAGTGGTATTTTTCCGAATTGGATTTACAACTGCTTGTTTCCACTCAGAAGGCACCCGTCCTTCCCCGAGGGATTGATTTATTATGATTTGTAGGAGTGGGCCAAGAAAGGAGTTGAGAGGGGCCATCATTCTTGCGGGTATAAGGTCGTTAGGGGAACCAGATTTTATATGGTTAGTTAGAAGGAGGAGATCGGTGTCGGATATAGGGGGAAAGGAAAGTAATGATATTGTTTTTTGTTGAAAGGTGGTGTTAGCGGAGCTAACAATGGGGGTGGGGTTGCAGATATTGGTAGAGGTGTTGTTCAAGATTTTATCGTAAATAAGGTTGATTTTATTCTCGAAAAACAGAGATATCTCTTCATAAAGTGGCAGTGAGAAATCATCCACGCTAACACATGCTGTAGGTTTCACAAAGGATTCGAGAATCTTATATAATTCCTTTGAGGAGTTGCCAGCCTCCGATATCTGCTGGGCCAGGCTAAATTTGCGCGCTGTTTTGATGTTTTTGTAGTATTTGGATTGTGCTTTTAAGTAGGCATTCTTATTAACTTCCGCATTGCAAAGTGATGTACTGTTAACATTCTCAAATGATAAAAAACACTTTGACACACTTTTCTAGAAAGACAAGCCAGAGAATGACCTTGCAAGGCAGTATTTTTTCTCACTTTACAAGGATCTAGTCCTTGGAACATCTTAATCTTTTGTTTAATACTTTTTTTAGTATACTCTAATAAGAAATTTAGTAAAATATCAATAGACTCCTGTCGTATACTTCAAATACTACTACAATCCCACGTATACACTGGAGCTTGTGAACGTCTCCCCTGAACTTCTTCAGCTATAATTTCTTCCACATTTCTTGGAACCATCTTTTCTTTTTCAATTACACAACCGTTCTTAACTTCATAAGCACGACCACTGGTATCTACTGTGTGAACAATGTATTGTTTTGAAAATAGCTCCCTTGATTAAAAAAAGGTTCTGAACTAGAACTGTGCTTCCATTCACTGAAAAACAATTTACAAAAGTTAGTTATGTTCATTCATCTTTTCCTTTTACTTTTGTCCTTCATAGAATTCATTGGTTTATCCAAAGTTTGCATTCTTTTCAAAACTAATAGAAACAATCTTCTTTTCAATTCAAAAAACTTTTCGACTATACTTTCAATCTCTTGTTTCTTTTTATAAAATGCATTTTTTTTGTCTTGCAATCTTTCAATACATTTTGTAATACTCTACTTTTATACATACACTTCCTAATATAGTGATATTGTTTCATCCTTCTGTTGTGCTTTTTTTGTCATGATGAATCTTTCTTAATAATAATGGAGAATATCTGAAAAAAAATAATTTTAAAAATAAGTTAATATTATTAAAATAGTTAAATACAACTATTCTTATCTATTACTAAAGTAACACCTTCTATTTGAAAGCTAAAAATAAATGCATATATGTTTTTTGAAATGTGATAACAATTATACCTGAGCTACAAAATAAGGGAAGAGGGGTGCAGAAACAGAAAAAAGAAATGCAGCAGTAATGTCTGAATGATTACAGCACTACATATCTAGTGCCTGCATCATTGTAAGACTGCATGGTGACTACTTGGGAGTTTTTATAACAGCATGAGAGTTGTACTCAACTATAAGTCACACATACATATCTCTTTATGTCTTCAAATCAACATAATATCTAAAACAAATATTGTTATAATATTTTTGAAATATAATAAAATCTAAAAACTGAGACATATAATAGATCTGCTTCAGTAATTTCATAATTCTATGGGTAGTGCTTGAGTGATTGAATGAGTGCAAAGGTAATCAATGGGTAATTGCAATAGAAGATGAAAGAAGGAATACAGGTGCAAAAAAGAGACAACATGGGTGCAGAAAGAAGCAAGAGAGGTGCAAAAAGAAGCATATAAATGACATAATGAGGGGGCGTGGCTTGGGCGCCGATGGCGATGGTCGCCTGAGAGCTCGGCTCCGGGACTAAGCCCGAAATTATCCTGAACATCGGAGGCTGAGGGGCACCCCAGACCCCGCATTCGGTTGAGCGAGGCGACGACACCCTGCCGTGGGCCCTGGTGGAGTTTGGACGGAGGTGGCTTTCAAGAAATACCGAAGTTTGCGGAGTGGCGGAGTGCGACCCAATATGGCGCCCGGACCCCTTTGTCCCCTTGATCGAACCTACGGAGTTGAGGAGGTCTCGCGGGTGTCGCCCGGCACCCGGCCTCACCAGCCTCAGTTGTTTTAGACATTGGACGTTGGCTGGTTCGGACCCTCTACAGCGGGACCATACTCGATTGAACGACCGGGCGGGTGCCCACGCGTTAGAGGGCACCGGACACGGGTGCCCTCAGTTCCAGGCGGTGGTCTACACCGCGACTCCGCAACTAGCTGCGAGTTCCGGGCCACCCCGACTACATGGATGGCGCGACACTCGGGCGCCACAGGACAACCGGGGGAGTTGGTGGCCCTTGCCCCGGAGCTATAGTGGGTGAACGGGCCGGCCCGACTCGGAGACGGGTGTCTCCGCCCCCTTATCGGTGCTCTCGGACGCCGTGGCGGTGGCGTGAGCCGAAACGGCGGAGTCTCCACAGGCTCTGGAGAAGGCGATCGCCCATTCCGGACTTGAGGGCGAAATCCCGGGAAAGTCGTGCAGGACACTTACGCACGGAGACGCCTACTCCGGGACCTTTGCGGAGAGCCCCTGGCAGCATGGGGAAACCTAAAGGAGCCAAGGGATCCAGCCAGGCCACCTCGGACTCTGAGGCCCAGGACAAGGAAGAGCATGGAGATCCTAAACGACCTGGTGGCGCACCACTCCAACAACAATTCGACCGGGTACTGGAAGCCATAGAGGCAACTCGGTCGGCCCTACAACAGGACATTGCCCAGGTGGCGACTGGCCTGGGCCTCCTTAGGGCAGACCATGGTAAACTCTCAGACCGGGTCAAGGAGGTGGAGAGCACGGTGAAGACTATCGAACCGGCGCAGAGAACCCTGGCTGCGACGATAAAGGATGCCATGTCCCGAATCGAGACCCTCGAACGGAGGGCGGAGGATGCGGAAGGTCGAAACAGGAGGAATAACATTCGGGTAGTGGGCCTGCCGGAAAAGGTTGAGGAAGGCGATATGGTGCGCTACTTGGAGACCTGGCTCCGGGACACGGTGGTCCCGGAGGGCCTGTCCTCCTTTTACACCCTAGAACGGGCCCACAGAGTTCCAGCGCGGCCCCCACAGCAGGGACGAGCCCCGAGGCCGGTGGTGGCGCGGTTGCTACATTTCCGGGACAGAGACCTGATCCTAAATGCCGCCAGACACAATGGCCCGTTCCAGGTTGCAAACAGTCAGGTGAATATCTTCCCTGACTATACCTACGAGACGCAGCGCAAGCGGTTCTCCTTCCTGGCGGTTAAGCGTGAACTCAGGAGTGAGGGCATCCAATATTCGCTCCTATTTCCCGCGAGGCTCCGAGTTGTTGTCGACGACAAAACCCAGTTCTTCGACACCCCGGAGGAGGTCTGTGACTGGCTCGAACTGTACCGAACGGGGAAGGATGGTTATAACGCCTCGACCCATCAGTCGGAGGAGCCGGAACAAAGGAGGCGATCTAAAAGGGTCAGGAACCGCCGCGGCCGCACAGGAGGACCCTCGACAGCGGAGACATCATCTGAGCGGAGGGGAGTGTTGGAAGTTCTGTCGGAACTGTCGGGAGCAAGGGGCGAAGACATCGAAGAGGAGGAAGAAAACCCGGGTGCTCAGGGGGCACCATCGGACTCGGAAGACTCAGTGGCAGACAGTACCCACACACCGGTGATCACACCGAAATCGGTGGAGGACCTTTTGGACGGACAAGGGTAATGGGACAGGTTGCCTTGTTTTGGGTGGGGGCCCGGCAGGGGGGAGGCGGCTGCCGTTCTTTATTGCTGACAATGGAGGAGGGAGGGTTGGGAGGCTTTTGCCCCTGCCCCGAAAGATTTTGACACAGGGGGGGGCTTATTATAGTCCTGGTGGCCTGGGCGACGAGGGCCCACTGCCTCCGCTCAGCCCGCACCTGGCCCATAAGGCCTCCCTACGGTGGCGACCGTAGGACTAGTGGGGTTTTTGGGGTTGTTCTCCGTAGCAGTTTGGATGGGATCTAGATGGTGCAGTTTGGGTCCTGTTCTGGGGTGGTTGGGAGGGGGTTTTGTTGGTTTTTGGGGGGTTTGGTTCTGGTTGGGGAAAATGGCCGCCGTCAGAGCTGGGAGGACTGATGTTTTTTCTTTGTGGGGACCCGGACGGGGAGACTGTGCAAGAACACTCTGGGACAATGGCTGATGTTGCTAACTTGAAATGTATTACTTGGAATGTGAGGGGGCTTCACACTATGTCCAGGCGTCACAGGGTCCACGCTTATTTAGTGCGTAGGGGAGTGCAAATGGCGCTGCTGCAGGAAACGCATCTGAACAAGGCGGAAGGGGCGGCGCTTCAGCGTAGGTGGCGAGGGCAGGTCTTTTCCACGGCGTACTCTGCTTATGCCAGGGGGGCGCTAATATGGATCAGGGCAGGAGTCCCCTTCCAGGTCACGAGGACAGTGTTGGACCCAGAGGGGCGATTCGTGGCCATATCAGGCACGCTAGGAGGGAGGGACTTGAATGTTTGCTGTGTGTATGCCCCTAATGTGGACCAAACTGCCTTCCTTTCCGAGTTATCGGGCTCGTTGGCCCACTTTTTCGCCGGTCCCCTCCTGCTGGGGGGAGACTTTAACTCCGTGGTAGATGTAGACAAGACCGCTCGCATCCCCCGCTCCCCGATTCCCCGGTCCGGCGGACGGCTAAGGGCCGTCAAGATTGGCAGACCCGCTGGGGTTTGACGGACATCTGGAGGGCGCAACACCCCGCGTCTAGAGATTATTCGTACTTTTCGAGCCTTCATGAGCTGCATGTCAGACTGGATGGCTTTCTTGGTTCGTCCGAATTAGTCTCGGCAGCGGTCCGATCGGAGTATTTATCGCGGACCATCTCGGACCATAACCCCCTCCTGCTGGACATTCGCTGGTTCCCTGGGACGCCGGCGGTACCCACTTGGAAGATGCGCCCCGAGATCCTCGAGGACAGTGTCTTCAAGGCAGACCTAGGGGAGAGAATCATGGATTATTTTGCATCCAACGGCGGCTCCGCGAGTACTAGGGCGTTCGAATGGGACGCTTTCAAGGTGGTGGTGAGGGGGTACTGTATCTCTAAGAAGGTGGGCATGCGGCGTGTTATCCTGGCTGATTTGGACACGGCGGACCGAACGCTCCGCGAGCTCGAAATTAGCCGGCCCGGACACCCGGAATTGCAAACACAAACGGTAGAGGCGAGGGAGAAGGTGGCGGTGGAGGTAGAGCGGCTCCGCTGTTTTGATTATAAGGCCTACACGGTCCGATCCATAGCGGAGGGCGACAGATCGAGCGCGTTACTGGCGTGGTTGGCCAACCCTACGCGCCAGTCCCAAACGACGACTAGGATGCGTAGGACGGATGGGACCGAGGTGTACACCCAACCGGAGATTCTTAATTGCTTCCGGCATTATTACGAATGCTTATACCGCAGTCGCTCCGCGCGTGACCCAGACCAGCTTGATAACTATCTTAGCCCGCTGGAACTCCGCACAGTGGAACAAGAAGTGGCAGACGCCCTGGGATCTGACATCGGCTTGGGGGAGATCCGCGGGGCCATCAAACGGATGGCGAGGAACAAGACCCCGGGCCTGGATGGCCTGCCGGTGGAGTTCTATGCAGCTTATGCTGACCTCCTGGCCCCTCGTTTACTGGTGGTCTACAGGGAGGCGAAGAGGCTGGGTCGCCTCCCCGGCTCGATGTGTGAGGCGTTGGTGGTTCCTCTCCTCAAGCCAGGCCGAGACTCGTCTGACCCGGGGTCCTACCGTCCCCTCTCAATGCTGACGGTGGACTACAAAATATTGAGCAGCATCTTGGCCTCGAGGCTGTTAGGACATATGAGCTCCCTAGTACACGAGGACCAAGCCGGTTTCATCCCACGGCGAAATACGACCATGAACATCCGAAGGTTGTTTCGCTTGCTTGGGGAACCATTCGTAGATGCCCCGTCCCCGGTAGTTTTGTCTGTGGACCTGGAGAAGGCTTTTGATAGCCTGGAGTGGGACTACTTAAGCGCGGTATTGCGGAAATTCGGCCTCGGGGAGGGATTCATCAAATGGACAGCAGTTCTCTACGCTTCCGCTTCAGCCAGGGTTAGATCGGGCCCTTTGATTTCATCGCGATATCCGGTGGAGCGTGGCACGCGGCAAGGGTGCTCCTTATCCCCGCTTCTTTTTGCACTAGCGGTGGAGCCACTAGCGATGCATCTTCGCTCGGGAGCCCACTATAAGGGCTTATGGACAGCGGCGGGCCCACATTACGTCTCGCTCTATGCGGACGACCTGTTGCTCTTCCTGGAGGATCCGGTCGCCGCATTACGGGGAGCGGAACTAGCGCTAACGGAGTTCGGAGACGTCTCAGGCCTACAAGTGAACTGGTCTAAGACCTGCCTCTTCCCGATGCGTAGGGGTGTACTCACTCCGGCGCTCAGTAAGGAGATCAGATGGGAACCCGACTGCTTTAAGTACCTTGGGGTATTTGTGTACCATGACCAGCCCGACCTCCTAGACGGAAACATTGCCCGTTGCATACGAGCACTCCGAGGCAGCATGGACTTTTGGGCCACGCTGCCGCTCTCCGTGGCAGGACGCATCGCCCTGCTCAAAATGGTGGCGCTCCCCCGACTTTTGTATTATTTTCGGACTTTGCCGATCTGGGTCCCACCAGCTACGTTTCGCCGCTTGCGTTCTATGGTGGTTGGGTTCCTTTGGGGCACGGGCCGGCGGCGGGTGGCCCTCAATACCCTGATGAGGCCGAAGGACGAGGGGGGGCTCGCTGTGCCGGACTTTGAGAAGTATTACCTAGCGGCGCAGCTTCAGACATACACCCAGGAGATAGCCAGGGAGTTCAGAGGCCCGGAAGACGGTAGAGGAACGGGTATGGCCAGGCACGTCCTCTCCTTTATCGTGCTGCGACACGGGACCTGTCGATGGAGGAGCGGACTATCCGACTCTGTTGGAATCGGGCTCATAACAGAGGTCACCTGCGGACCCCATATGCACCTGAAATACCATTGGGGATGCTGACGGCCCTCCCCCACGGAGGAGACTGGTCGCGACTGGCGGACTGGGAGGACTTGGGTGTACAGCTCGTCGGGGACCTGTATGAGGACGGAGTGCTCCTGTCCTTTCAGGAACTTATTGACCGCTTTGGGATCCCCCGGGGCGACTTTCTGCTGCACTCGGCCATTGTGCGAGTGATCCAGGCGCACTGGCAAAACGGACTAGAGGAACCTCAATTGTCTCAGGTGTGCCAGTATGTAATGATGTCAGCGGGCACAGTGAAGGCGGTCACTTGCCTTTACGGCAGGCTGATTAATGAGGGGTTGGTCCCTCTCGCCACACTGAAGTCCCGCTGGGAAGAGGACATCGGCAGGGAGATCCCGGAGACGACCTGGTCCCAGCTGGTGAGGCGAGCATGGAAGGGTACACGTAGCGCCCGTTTCCAACTGGTCCACTATTATGTTCTCCATAGGGCGTACCTGACCCCGGTTAAGATCAGGCGTTATTTTGCCACGGCTTCGGCGGAATGCCCTAGGTGCCCGGCTCAGGAGGCGGACCTCCTACACATGCTATGGGCCTGTCCAGGATTGACGTCCTACTGGCAGGAGGTGGTGGCGACTTTGGAAGAGGTGACGGGGAGGCACTTATCGTTCGATGCGGCGGTAGGGCTATTGCACTGGTTCCCCCATACCCCCCGGAATAAAATCACCAGTAAATTTATCGACCTGGGACTCCTACTTGCTAAGCGAGAGGTGACCAGGAACTGGAAGGCACGTGCTGGTCCTACGGGCGGCAGATGGCACGGTGAACTTTTGAAATGGGCGGCGGGTGAGAGCGCGCTGCGATATCAGTTGGCTTGGAGGCAGAGCGATGAGAAGGCGCAGGAGGCCGCGTTAGAATGGGAAACGCTGGTGCAGGCCCTCAGGGATTATTGTGCCCCCAGCGACTCCGAAAGTGAAGAAGCAACTAGACCCGAGTCCCGTTAGACACTAGCATTAACAGCACTATTACTTTCCCCGTGGGTCAAGCAGTGGATCCTAAATTGATAAGCTCCCTGGCGCTGATGGTGGGGGGGGGGGGGGGGGAGTTTCATAATGACTGGAAGTTTGAGGGGGGGGTTTCTTTTTGGGGGTTGGGGTTTGTTTAGAAAAGCAGATGACGGACAGTGTGTTATCCGGACCAGCTCCAGCACCCAGCTCCAGCACCCTACTGACCCCAGCTACGTTCGCCGCCCAACCCCAGGGATATGGGCTGCTTGGCTGTATAGCAATGCTATGGAAGGGGGTCGGTGGGCTATATCATGTAACAGTCGATTATAATATGATGCTGGTCGTTACTGTATTGTTGTACTGATTCCTGCAATAAAAATATATTTAAAAAAAATAAATAAATGACATAATGAAACAACAGGGATACAGAAAGAGGCAAGAAGTGCAGAAAGAAGCAACAGACGTGCAGAAGGAGGCAAGAGAACTGCAGAAAGAGGCAAGAGAGTTTCAGAAACAGGCAAAAGAGGCACAGAATGAGGGCTAATTGCATGAGTGCAGACATAGATGTTGAGTGTTGAGTGCATGAATAGGTGTATAAATACCACCTGAACGCATACATGAGTGTATAGATACAGACTGCATGATTAAATGACTGCAGGGATAGTACATAATTAGTGATTGGGTGATTGCATGACTACAGGGGTAATATGTGGTGGATTACTGGAGTACATAGCATGAGAGTTGGGCTTAGCCAACTATAAAGCAGCACACTATTATAGGAAACAGAGATGCAAACACAGGCAAGAGAGGTACATAAACAGGTAAAAATGGTGCGGAAAGAGGCAAGAGGGCTGCAGCAATTTGAAAGAGATGTGCAGAAAGAAGAAGAGCAGTGCAAAAGAATCAACAGAGGTGCAAAAAGAGACAAGTGAGGTAAAGAAGGAGGCAAGAGAACTGAAGAAAGAGGCAAGAGAGCTACAGAAACAGGCAAAAGAGGTATAGAAAGAGGGAGGAGGTGGGCAGAGTGAGGCAAATGAGGTACAAAAAGAGGGAAAAGTGGTGCAGAAAACAGAAGAGGGATGCAGAAAAAGGGAAGAGGGATGCCAAAATGTGGAACAGAGGTGCAGGAAGAAGCCATAGCAGTGCAGAAAGAACCAACAGAGGTGCACAAAGAAGAAAGAGGGGTACAGAAAACAGCTAGTGAAGTGCAGAATGAAGCAAAAGTACCAACATAGGTGGAAAAAGAGGCAACAGGAGTGCAGAAAGGGGTAGGAGAGGTGCAAAATGAGGTAAGAGGGTTACAGAAAGAGGCAGTAGGGGTGCAGAAAGAGGAACAGAATTGCAGAAAGAAGCAACAGAGGTGGTGAAAGGATAGGACAGGTAAAGAAAGAAGGAACAGAGGTACAGAAAGGGGCAAGAGTGGTACAGAAAGAGGGGAGAGAGGTATAGAAAGAGGGAAGAGAGTTCCACAAAGAGGGAACAGGGGTGCAGAAACAGGCAAATGGGGTGGTGAAAGGATAGGACAGGTAAAGAAAGAAGGAACAGAGGTACAGAAAGGGGCAAGATTGGTGCAGAAGGATGAAAGAGAGGTGTAGAAAGAGGGAAGAGAGTTCCACAAAGAGGGAACGGGGGGGCAGAAACAGGCAAATGGGGTGCTGAAAGTTACAAGTGAGGTACAGAAAGAGGCAAGAAAGGTGCAGAAAGAGACAAGAGAGTTATAGAAGAGGCAAGTGAAGAGCAGAAGGAGACAGCAGAACTGTAGAAAGAGGCAATAGAGGTGCAGAAACAGGCAAGGGAGGTGCAGAAAGTAGAAGAGAGTTGCATAGTGATACAAGAGAACTGCAGAAAAAGAAACAAACATGCACAAAGAAGCAACAGAAATGCAGAAAGAGGCAAAAGAGGCGCAGAGGAAAACACAAGTGGCTTGCACACCATTAGCACCACTAGTACCAATTTAACACCCACATTTAGCAATAAGTAACAGGTGAACTTTCTAGGTTTGAAAAGGCCTTCCACCAAGCTGGAACACTTCTCGCTGCATTTTTGTTAACGTTTGAGCCTTTTGAGCTGGAAACAAGGCTTTTTTTCAAATCTGCAGATTAGAATGCAGATGATGAATCATGTGGCTAATGCAAAAAATGTATAATTGTGCGAAAGTCAGTGCAGCCAAACAGTAGCAGAATTCCAGTGGCCCTGCTCATACCTCTGACTAGGCTCCAAGTGCTCCTCAGTGATTCTCTCCATATTGTTAAAAGCATGCATACATATATCTCTACATTTCAAATCATCATGAAATCTAAAACAAATATGTATACAATATTTCTGAAATATAGTGAAACCTAGAAATTAAGACTTGTAATAGATCTTCCTGACTGATTCAAAAAATCAATGGGTACTAAGCATGGGCGAATTGTGCGAATCTGGCGTTCGCGAATTTGCGTATTTGCGAACTCGCAATCCACAAAATCCGCGAATTCTCGCAAATTTGCAGATTTTTTTGTGTGTTCGCAAGGGTTTCTGCCAGTTCGCGAGGGTTTTGTACCAGTTCGCTATTGCGAACTTACTTGTCGGCTCGCAACGGTCGCGACTATGTTGTTTCTACGTCTGGTTCATCATCACAGGTTCCCAGCACCATCTGTTTCACCACTGCCACCCTCTGTTTCACCCATGCCACCCTCTGGTACATCAATGCCACCCTCTGGTTCATCATCACTGTAGATTATGGGGGGGAAAAGCAAGCACACCTGCCCTGCTTCAACTGACATGAATTAATTTGGGGTTGATTTATTAATGTGTCACTGTTTTAAAATTCCAGTCTAGCACCTGCTTCCTTATCTGTAATTTGCTTTCTGTTGCAGTGCAATTTGTTTTTCCAGGACCTTTGTGGCCTACTTGTAGCTATTCTATGAGCCTGCTGTGAGGGTCAGAGCAGGGTCATAGAATTGTTGCAACTAGCAACTGAACTCTGGAGGGGCCCCAGTCAGGAAGCACTACAGGGAATGGTTACTATTACTAATGATGAGTTTGAACTTTTGCACCTGCTGAGTGCTTTCAGTTTAGCAAAACTCGTTTTTCTGCAGAACAGCAACTGTAATGCCCCAAACAAACATAGGCAACTGAACTCTGGAGGGGCCCCTCAGGAAGTACTACAGGGAATGGTTACTAATGATGAGTGAAATTTTGCACCTGCTGAGTGCTTTCAGTTTTGCAAAACTCGTTTTTCTGCAGAACAGCAACTGTAATGCCCCAAACAAACTTACTTGTGAAAGTTGATTTCTAATCCAAAAGTGATCCAAAGAAAGTCAAAAGGCCTCAAATCCAAAAAAAGTGCAGGCAAATGTCAACCTGAGGAGTTATTCTGATAAAAATCATCATTTTCAGAAGGTCTAAGCTGCTTGCTAGTGGATTTCTTGTGCAGAATTGGAAATGTTGTAATTTCGCGAGTGCGAGATTGTTGCTGCCCGCCGCACCTACATGTTCGCAATTGCGAACTCTCGTGATGCGTCGCCAAACTCCCGCGGGATCCCGCAGCAAGATCCAAAATGGCGCAGCACTCGCAAAATATCGAGAAAAACAACTCGGCAAATGCTGAATGACGGTAAGTGAACGCCGCACGCCGCAAAATTGTATCACCAAGAAAAAAAAATCCGCTGTGTGCGAATTTGCGGATTTTCGGTAAATTCGCGAGCGTTCGCGGATTGCGAATTTACCGAAAATCCGCAAAATCCGCGAGCGGAACGGATTTTCCGCCCATGCTTAATGGGTACTCCTTGGATGATTGTATGACTGTAAAGGTAGTCACTGGATAATTGCATGAACACATGGATAGTAACTATCTAATTGCATATGTGCAAACACACACATTGAGGGCATGGATAAGTATATAAATAGCACCTGAAGGGATAGATGAGTAATTGGGTATGACCTACATGAATAGATGAATGCAACTGTAGGGCATTGGTGATTCTATGACTGCAAGGGTAGTGTGTAGGTTATTACATGACTGTATAGGTACAGCCTGCATAATTGCATGACAGAAGGGGTAGTACATAACTAGACCCTGAGTGATTCCTTAACTGCAAGAGTAGTATCTGGGGGATTTCTGAAGTACATATCAAGTGAGTGGGAGATAATATAAGTTCATGATTACTGCCTGGGAGATTACTGCACTACTAAGATACTGCCTGACTGATTACTGGAATGCAAAGGTAGTGACTGGGTGATTTTAAAAGTTCATGAATACTGGCTGAGTGATCACATAAGTAGAAAAGTGTGTATGTGATTGAAAGAGTACAAGGGGATTAAAGGACTACATGGGTAACACCTCAGCGATTGCATGATTGCAGGGATAATGTCTGGAGATTTACATGACTACATTGCAACTGGGTGATTTTGTAAGTGCAAGTGTATGTTTTGGGTGATTGCAGGACTATTGAGGTACACCCTGAGTAAATGAAAGACTGCAAAAGTAGTGCCTGTGTGATTTCATAACAGCACGACTACTGGCTGAGTGATTCCATGAGAAGAAAGGTAGTGCATCCATGATTGAAGGAGTGCAACAGTAGTGCCTGGGTGATTATATAACTACTTGAGTTATACATTAGTGATTGCATAACTGCATAGATACTGCCTAAATGATTGCATCAGTGCAGCTAAGTGATTACAGCAGTACATATGTAGTACCTGCATCATTGTAAGAGTGCATGACTAGTACTTGGGTATTTTTATAACTGCACAAAGGTTGGGCCTAGCCAAATATAAAGCAGCAAACTATTACATGACTCAACTATAACACTTATATCAAAAACAACAGAAGAGATAGGGAAAGGACACTCCTATTCCCCAATCAAAATACTAAGAAACAACAAAGGAGTGTAAAAAACACTAGAAGAAAGAAATTACGGGACCCAAGGTGAGCCTACCCGGATAAACGTTCTTCCAAAAACTGCAAGTGCTGTTTGAAGAGAAGCTAGATTACATAAGGGAAGGACAAAGAAGAGTGTCAAACTAGAATAATTAATATTTATAAGTAAAACCCTCACCCATCAACATAGTTGATGACATGCTTCATCATAGGGTTTTACCAGGGAGACCGAATGTCTCCCTGGTATGCTACCACGCCTGTGTTACAGCGGAGCAGGTTTCAACAAGACGTGAAGTGATAATTTGTTCGAAAAGTGGAATTAAAAAATGACAGGCTGTCCTCAAAAGTGAATTTAATAAAGATTTAGACTACCATTAGTAAAAGCTAGTGGTTCGGACATTATTGACCATCAATTTGAGTCAAATATGTCCTCAGTGAATTAAAAGGTCGACATGTTTCTGATTTCAAAATGCTATATTTCGCGAAGCTTTCATCAGGACCGAAAAAGAAATCCGAAATTCCCAGGCGGTATACACACCCTAAGGCGTACCCTAACCTTGGGAATGTGTGTGCAAATGATGGTAAACTCACGGTTTTACCCGGTTGTAGGTTTAGCTCGGAATTCCCGGCACCTACCAATCTGTAAGAAAAAAACTCATATTCAAACAGATAACAAGAACTTTGCTTAGACAGTATTAGATTAAGTCAATGCAAATATTCATTTTTCATCAATTCATGCACACCAAACCATGTACTTCCTATGCAATATTGTAATGAACATCATATATATGTACAAATACCCAAAATTTATATATACAGGACCAACCGATCCCGTCATTTCCATATGCAGTAAGGCAGATTTTACCCTGCATTCTTTACAGCCTTAATTCAGACTCCATCTACTATTCTGATTATTTCTCACTCCCAACTGATTAAAACTGGTCGCCCCCAGTAGATTCATGGGTTCAACCTTCGTGGCAGTATAACCAGAAAAAAGCATTTATTAATCCCTTATTTACTGATCCTGAACGGAAAAGGGAAAAACGATCCCATCATACACTTCCCAAGAACATAGAGAACATTAAAAACATTAAAAATTGAGGACTTTCAGAGGAGGAAGGGCGACTTACTTTGAAAACACAAGTATAGTGTTCCCTGGGCTCTGCGTCAGGGGTATTCTTCACGACTAGGATAATCTGTCAAAAACAGTAGAATAAACCCCTCAATTACTCAATGATACATATATAAGGGAATAGCAGATCTCTCTGCCGGTAAGTCATTACTATGAGCTGAGAACAAACCACACTTCATCTGTTATCCGAGCATTTTCAGAGAAACTGGCATGCCCAGTATCAAAGTCGTGTAGCCAAAACCTGCTTGTTCATAACGCCCTCGCTTAAAAGTAACTCAACAGAAAAGAAGTTAGAAACAGACTTATTTTGTCCTTGCCGGCTCCCCACTGGATACCTAAATCCGCGGCCCGAATGGAGTTCCATGGGTCGGACGCGGAAGTAAAAATGCCTTGGAGTGAAGATCACGTGATCAAAGTCATGTGTGTTGAATGACACGTATCGCGTCCTTTCCCACAAGAGATCGCTCCTCAGTTTTTTTATATATGTTGCAACTTTATTTAGCATGAAGGTACGTACATTATTTTGGAGCACATTGGCCCGCCATGAGAATAACTCATTATTGCGGCATACTTTTTGCTTGTTGATGACACTCAAACACTTTATAAATAATTTATAAATAAAGGGAACTTTGTGCTTAGATCTTTATTAGACTATAAACCCTTATACAGTCCTTATGACGTATGTTTATGTCCCTCTTCTGTCACTCAGAAAGACACATATGGCTAATGGAGCGAGGTATGATAAGGGTTATTAAAATCTTCATTCTTAACGCCACTTTGACACTGGAAACTTTTTTTTGTAACAATAGATCATGGTGACAACCCTGCGCAAAAAAGGCCAAAACTTCATTTAAACAACCAAATGAAACAGGTGTATTATAAAGACGATGGGGTACTATTATGAATATTGTTGTAGAACCCCAAATGTACCTACGATGTTATAAGGGTTTCCCATACTGCCATTCTCCCTATTTCTTCATTACTGGACCCCTGGGGATATCATCGTTCAGTCCTGCTGATTGGATGACAAAGTAGTACCTGCATCATTGTAACAGTGCATGACTAGAACTTGGGTATTTTTATAACTGCACAAAGGTTGGGCCTAGCCAAATATAAAGCAGCAGACTATTACATGACTCAACTATAACACTGTCCACAATCTTAAAAGCATGCATACATATATCTCTACCTTTTCAATTCATCATAATATCTAAAAGAAATATGTGTACAATATTTCTGAAATATGGTAAAACGTAGAAACTGAGATATGTACTAGATCTACCTGAGTGAATCCAAAACTCCATGGGTGGTGCTTGGGTGATTGTATGAGTGCAACCATAGTCACTGGATAATTGCATGAAAAGATGGATAGTGACTGGCTAATTGCATGAGTATAAACATACACATTGAGAGCATGGATAATTCTATTCATAGCACCTAATGACATAGATGAGTCATTCAGTACTGCCTAGATGAATAGATGAATGTAACACAAGGGCATGGGTGATTCTAGGACTGTAAGGGTAGTGTGTAGGTTATTACATGACTGCATAGGTACAGCCTGCATGATCACATGACTATAGGAAAGGGAGACAGCCACTATAACATGGGCATCACATCGCGATGCCATTACAATGCTTTTGTTACAACCACTGCGTTGTTACCACGCAATGCCATTACTACGCAAGTCATTACATCAACTTGCAGTCGATGACGTGCTAACATTAGCAATAGTATAGTTTACTATTCCAACACATTCCCTACCGTTACGTAGGCTGGAGTTGGAATAGTAAATTATAAATTTCTAATGTCAACTCACTATCTACTGCAAGACGATGTAATGACTTGCGCAGTAATGGCTTTGTGTGGTAACAACACAGTCGTTTTAAAGACTGTGTTGTAATGACTCGCGTTGTGATGACTCACATTGTAATGAGTCATATTCGTAGGAAAAGTACATATCTTCGACCCTGGATGATTTCATACGTGCAAGGGTAATAGCTGGTGGATTACTGAAGTACATTGCAAGTGAGTAGGTGATTTTATAAGTTCATGAGTACCGCCTGGGAGATTACTAAACTACTAAGATACTGCCTGACTGATTACAAGAGTGCAAAGGTAGTGACTGGTTGATTTTAAAAGTACATTAGTACTGGGTGAGTGATTACATAAGTACAAGAACAGTGCATATGTGATTGAAAGAGTACTAGGGGACTAAAGGACTACATGGGTAACACCACATCGATTGCATGACTACAGGGATAATGTCTGGGGATTTTCATGCCTACATAGCAACTGACTGGGTGATTCTTGGTTGATTTCAGGACTATTGAGGTACACCCTGAGTAAATAAAAGACTGCAAAAGTAGTACCTGTGTGATTTCATAAAAGCATGACTACTGGCTGAGTGTTTACATGAGAAGAAAGGTAGTGCCTCCATGATTGAAGGAGTGCAACAGGAGTACCTGCGTGATTATATAACTACTTGAGTCATACCTTAGTGATTGCATAACTGCATAGATACTGCCTAAATGATTGCATCAGTGCGGCAGCAATGGCTCAGGGCCCGATTCACAGAATGAACTTAAGACTAAATACTAAACTTACTACTATTTGATATTCACAGAATGCACTTACTACTTTCGGTATTCACAGAATAGATTTAGGACTACTAACTTTACTTCCGCACTCGGGCCGTAAATTCCGGCCCGGAGGCGGAGTTTCCGGCTTGGGTCGGGGCTTACGGTCCGGAGGTGGAGCTTCCGGTCCGGAGGCGGAGCTTGCGGCTTGGAGGCGGAGCTTCCGGATCAGAGGTGGGTATTTAGCCATGGCTGAAATCTCCACCTCTGGGCCGGAAGCTCCACCTCCAAGCCGCAAGCTCCGCCTCCGGCCCAAAAGGTCTGCCTCCGGGCCGTAAGCTCCGCCCCCAAGCCGGAATCACCGCCTCCAGGACGGAATTTACGGCCCGAGTGCGGACGTAAAGTTAGTAGTCTTAAATCTATTCTGTGAATACCGAAAGTAGTAAGTGAATTCTGTGAATACCAAATAGTAGTAAGTTTAGGATTTAGTCTTAAGTTCATTCTGTGAATCGGGCCCTAAGTGATTACAGCAGTACATATGTAGTACCTGCATCATTGTAACAGTGCATGACTAGAACTTGGGTATTTTTATAACTGCACAAAGGTTGGGCCTAGCCAAATATTGTAGTCTAGTTCCTAGTTTCCCACTAGGCCCTGCGCATTGGAATAACATAAACAGTAGTATCGACGTGGAACTGCGGATATTCCAGGCCTCCACTGACTATGCTAAACTTAATTGGGTTGTGTTACCAACTAGCTCAGAGGTCACTGGAAACTTTCTTCTCTGCATAGGAAGTGATCAGCTTCCTTGGCACAGACAAGAAGGGATTCAGCTTTCCAACAACCGTGCAACATGACAACTTTGCTCCTCAGATCAAGAGTCAATCTCTAGGGTCGTGTGAAACAATAGACATGTATTTCACTCAGTCAGTCTAGTGCAGTTTACTTTCACGAGATGTAGAGAACAGAGAGACGGGCGTTTGTCAATAAAAGGTTAACATTTATTGAACAGTCTTTCTTCTCATACAAGAGAAATGTATTGCCACAATTGCAATAATTGTTATTATAAAAAGTACGTACAGTAAGATAAGGATTGCGAAATAGAACTGTAAAAGCATTGATATGGTTTCTTAGCCATACAATGGTTTAAAAGTAATAAAACATATATACAGTCATATATACATTAGGCTAACATACTCAACTGATGCTTCTAACTAAGCCTACCCCAGTGTGCCTGACCTAAGCCTAACACGTGAAAGGGGAGTAAGTAAGTAGCTTTAAGTTAAGTTGGTTTTGCCAAGGTTTGTTTCAAGAATTCTCGTCTAAGGGTTTAGTCAACACCATACCTCTGAATAGAATGAAGGAGGATTGGTATCTCCTTCAGGGGTCTCTCTCGATATCCCAGTCACCCGCGAGGGTAGACCGGAAACGCCGGAGCTGGATTTCTCTGCACGAGAAAGGCAGCGGGTCTCTTCAGCGCGTCGAGGAAGGAGGGGGGACAGCGTCCGCGGGCAGCTGGAATCTGCTGGATGTCTTCGCAGAGGACGGCTGTTCAGCTCCTTAAGCGTACTGCACCATAGTTCGCGCTTTAGCAGCGATAATGGTATCAGAAGCTTCACCACCACAGGGACAGCAGGCTGCAGCGACAGAGTGCTAGATTTACCAACACGGGGTCTTGCAGGCAGCTGGCATCAGCAACAGTAGCTCGCTTTGCTTAAGGCAACGTTGGTAATATTTATACCTGACAGGTGCCGGGTTTGACGCAAGTTTGCTGGACATAAGACGTCAATTAAAGATGTCACTAGGAAGTGATAGTTATCAGTTGCTCATTAGAGTTCCATTACTAATCAAAACATAGCAAGCTGGGATTTCCAGGTTTGCTGAGTTTTTATCTTGTTGAAGAACTCGGAGTGTTATCTAGGAATATCAGATAGTGACTACTGCTCTGTCATTGCACTAATTGGTCACAAAGGAAGTGGCAGAGAGAACTATGCTGGAATGTGGCTCTGTTCGTGTGAGGCCAGAGATGACTTTTCAGAAAATCGCACTTGAACGGTTATGCCAATATAGGGAATAAATGGATTTATAGCCGAATAGGGGCATAAGGTCATAGTATCGATCAGGAACCTAGATAAACACGCAACACCCACTCCACGGGTTAATGTCCATCAAAATTACTAAAACTAAAGCAATTAGATGCATGTGTAACATTGCCCACCCCAAAATACATAAATGCATTCGAAATAGGCGTACTGGTAATACATGAATTTAGGTACTGTACGTTTTTTAAAGCATAGTAATCATTCAAAAAATGATTGCATATGAAATCAATGAACGAATATGCAAAAGGAATTACACATGAAGTATCTCTGACAGAAGAAAGGCGAGATAAATCATCACATAAAAATGCATTGTAATAACATGTGTGCTAGAGGCTGGTGTAATATTGTTATGTCTCTAGATGTGTTTAGAAATAGAAGTGTGAAGCTTCTGTTCTCTAAGAATAGTTTTTACGTTAAGCAAAGAATTGTTCGTGCCAAAAAAGGGTCAATATTAAAAAAAATTGTCCAATTCAAAGAAAATAGATTTCCAAAGCTCTTGGCAGTTTTTGTTGATCAAAACTGAAGGCCGAATTCAGAGTTCATGGGAACGCTGTGTGTCGGAAAGCTTCTAAAAGTTATTGTTTCTGTACGGGTGAGAACATCGTATCAGACAGGCTCTCAAAGAATTGGTCTACAAATTCAGGTGATAGTTCAACCAAATTAGATAGCGCTGTAACTTGGCAGGTGTGAGAATGATTGCTGTCATCGAAGGCAGGACCAGCAATGCTCACAAAACGTTGTACCTGGATGATGTTGCTTTTGTCACTCGCTCCACTGTTACCACTTGGCTGTAGTACAGGAGTCTCCACGAATGCCGTCATCAGGATGGGTAGCCGCTGGGGACAACACAATGCGTGAGCCGTTATTGGATTGAGCAAAGTATCGACGTCGATTGGTACTGCTGATGGAAGTGAAAGACAGATGTCCAACACGCATTCATCGCCGCAAAGCATACACCGTAGCACAGGTAAAATGCAATTTTGCCATATCGGTCTGAATGAAAGGAACCAGGTCATGTTTAGATCTCTCAGCCTGGCCAATCCAAGGACGTTAGTTATCCTGTCCCGGTAGCGCATTGCTAGGATTGTCTCTTCCATTCTCATGGGAGCTATGTCTGAGCCGAGGCTTGCCATAACGAAGCAGGAGGGTCAAAAATAGAATCCCTGCGACGAGTCCCAAAAATAATGGTATGCCGCCAAAAATGGAGTGCACAAAATTAGGAAAGATTCCCAAAATTGCCTGAAAGGGTGTTAGCAGTCCCGTAAAGACTGTCTTAAATATGCCTGGGATGCTTGTTGCACTAGACATGTTAAGGAGTTGGCTGAACACTTCTACGAAATGCACGGGGCAATTTGTTGATAAAAGGTCATGAACTTCAGTAGCTGTCCTTGCAACTAGAAGATCATACGTCTCTTTAGATGACGTTATAGGCACTGTTGTCTGTAAAAGTACAGATTTCATTTTGCTTAATGTATCAATTCGTATAGAATAGAGATTCAGACGAGGCCAGATGGGAGTCACTATGTCTGCAGGCCCACTCGGAAACAATGCTTGCATACAGCATTTGACCATGGATGTTACTTCTACTAGATAACTTTTCCCTGGCACGAGGCCACAACATCTGTGATCCGTTCTAAGAATGTAACTCCCGTTCGAAAGTTGCATAAAGAAGGGCTCTATCTGAGTTGCAGGTGTGACTAGCTGGTGGCATGAAAGGTTGTTTGAATTTCCATCACATGCTCCGTGTAAATTAATACTCTGACACAAAAGTATACCGCTTAGTGAATGTTTACAATTTTCACCACTAAGAAATACATTTTTGTCACTGTCACTATAGCAAGAATGAGTGTATGGTAATTTCCATTCGGATTTTACATATCCTTTACCCAATTGTTCATACTGGCCAGCAGGTATGTACTCAAGGCACTTTTTAAATCGGAAAGTTGTTATCGGAATTGTGATAATTCCGTGTATTATCCATTCAATGACAGGACTCTCTGACATTGTCAATGGTAATCTCTCGAGTTTTTCGATGCTCAGGATTGTATAGTCTGCTCCTTTCTGTGCCAAACTGATCTGTTTATCAGTAAGGTTAAAACTGGAAAATAATGACGTTGTGTTGATTAAACGCCAAGGCACATAGCTTGAACGAAGATTTTGCAGCGTCCAGCCTAATTCTATAATAGAGCGTAATTGAGACTGGCCATGTTATAACATTAGCAAATCTCTGTCTATCACATCAAAGGCAGAGGATACAATATTGTCCAACGAATATATTCTGGAAGACAGAGTCATTAACCCATTGTCTACCACAGAAAGTGATTTCTCCAAATTAATACGATCAATTTCTCGTATTTTTTCAGCAGTTTCAATTTGCTTTACTTTCCAAGCCTCGTTGTAAGCAGCATAGATACTGGTCGCTATGAAACGCTTTTGACGCTGTTTGCGTGGTCCAAGAATGAAATCGCGCAAATCAGCACCATCTTTTAGTAAAGACAAGTGTTGCTTAATTTCAGCCAGTGTGGATGTTTTTAGCCATTCAAGGCAGAGTTTCCCTACACTGTATGTTGTTATAATTCCTGGATGTTGTCTCTGGGAATATCTAGAGTCTAATCTGGTCATTTTTAACCCCTGTGTTTTATTCAGGAATCTATCTTGACAGCTATTTGTGTCTGTGGGCCAGATTAACCACTTTTTCCAATCAGGATTTGTTCTGTTGAAATGTAAAATTTGTGACACGTCTAACTCAATATCAGCTGTTGCATTTTCTGGTATTGGCTTCGAAATAGACGGTGTTTTAAGGTCTTTGATCTTAGCTAGGCCAAGACAAGATGTTTGGTGTATTGTGTCATTTAAAAATAACATTTGTTCTGGTATCATGCAGGTTCTAAATAGTGCTTCAATGCCTTGCACCTGCCAATCTTTTGTACCCCAAATTGTTTTCGTTTCAATATTATTTTTCCAATAATCAAAACCAAATGTCATCATTTTGTCATAAAATGCTTCTGAATATATCAATTTAGAATTTGTCAGCATTGTTTTCATTCCTGTTTTATCTAACAGTTTGTAATAAAACGTTTCTGCATCACTGGTGTTAAACCCTGAGAAGTATTTGAATTTCTCAAAAAATGCTTTAGAACTGCTTTTTGGTGGTGTAGAACAATGTTCCCATTGATTATACATAAAAACATTTCTAGGCTGTGCAGATTTATGCAAGTAATGATCCCCATAGTGGGTGTAACAGAATAACTGCTCATAACTAGATGAACCTTGTAAATAATCATGATCTGTGAATCTAGCTGACATTACTAAATCAGACATCATGTCATTAATACTGTTAAAGTCCCAATCATCAGAGAATGTACTAGGTGTCACAAAGTCACTTAAGGAAACCTTTAGTTGATGAGGATACTTCAGGATTTCGACCGGACCATATATCTCATAGTCTGTTTTCTCCCATACTACCCCACCAGGTAGTGGAATTGCTGTGACATTTACTGTTGACAGTTCTCTTTTCTTCACGTGGGATGATCTGTGTGGTTTCAGGACTAGGTTGATGTTCTGACGTGCTGTGTCCATTCAATTGTAATATATTTTCCTTCAATGAATTTTCCCAAACACAGTACCATGATGAGCCAAAGCAGGAGGAAAAATACACCTAGACCGAACCAGAACTCTAGCCAAGGGGAAATTAGGTAGATTTCCTTCAGTTGATGAAAGAGTTCCGTTGCTTTTTCTTTAAAAGTCTCTTTAGTTTCTGGCATCACTTCGGGATCGTTTTGATCTTCAGAGAAGTTGTCGAAGTTGATGAAATAACCAGAGGCAGTTCTGTCAATTGATGGGATTGTTCTTTCAATCTGTCTCTCGGTAGCACTTTCTGATGCCACATCATTGTAGACTGGTGTTGTTTCTTGACGAACTGATTCAATCTGTGTTTCAAGAGGCACGAGTTCCATGGCATTATTGCATAGTCCTTCATTGTGCACTACAGGCTGATCGAATGTGATTAGTCTTTCAGTTTGAACCTCTTGGATTGTTGCAAGTTTGGGTATTCTGTTGTTTCTTGGGAGTCCACTGGGCCTACTGTTGATTATAGGCCACATGCTTGTGGTTTTACCAGATCGATAGACACGACTCTGTTCTCCTTTTTACCAGCAAGGGGCGGTAGCACAACTGATCTTGTTCCGGTGACTGCTAAGACAGGTACTGCTTTTCTGTAAGAAGGCCCAAATTCCTTCTTAACCGCGATCTTTTCTCTGACTAGATCCCCAATCTTTGGAATCCAGACAGGCCTTGCTGGGGCTGTTGCGGGTGGTGCCTCGTCAGTGGTACTTGGCTGTTGCTTTAACTTTATGTTGCTTAATGATTTTCTTGTTTCATTCAGTTCCTGTAAAACAGCCAAACGATCTTTTACATCAAAGTGCGTTGTTTCTTCTTATACCACTGACATCTGACTATCGAGGTCCTGAACTCGCATTCTAATTCCGAACAATAGTTCGTATGGGCTGAAACCTTTTAGAGAATTTCTTGGCATGTTGTTAAGACTAGTCTGGACACTTATTAAATGTTTGACCCACCCAGCGCCTGAACCTAATACCTTCGCTGTTATAGATTGCTTTATGTCACGGTTTTTTCTTTCTACCACACTATTCCCTTCGGGGTGCGACGGACAAGAATACCGCAACCCAATTCCCATGCTAGCCATGGCCTCCTTATAGGCTCGAGAGCTGAAAGCAGGACCCTGGTCAGAATGGAACGTGGTAATTGCGTATGTGCCGATAAAGACTCGCAAATCTTTTATAACCGTTCTAGCGTCAGCCGAGCGCTGGGGGCCTCATTTTTTAAGTGTGTTTAGCCTTAAATATTAATAGGACGCAGGATGGGGTGTAGGCAGCGTTACGCTCTTTCTGATCGGTAGCCGGTAGCAAGGTTCGCTACTGCGATCACTATTGCAGTTTTCACAGTTGTTTGCATATATTTGGTGTTCTACACTCATTCCCGGCCACCAGAATACTGATTGTAATTCAGTCAGTGATTCCTTGATCTCTCTGTGCCTAGGACCCAAACCCATATGTGCGTCTGCTATTAAAAATATTCTCCTGTTCCTGTTTGGAATTACTCTGTCCCCCACTCCAGGGATTCGAGCAAAAGGAACGGAGTTTGCATCGATTATGTATGCATAATTGAGTGGATAGTTTACGGGTAGTGCTGCACAGTCGCCTTTTACGGTCGTTTTTACTGCCAGCATGGTTTCCCCGTCTATGTATTTATCTGTACGCTTTTTTGTGGCTACGGAAGGCGGTTTAGTTGCTTCCGCTTTGGCTGTATTAGCCAATGAATTCCCTGCAACGTGAACGCCATCACGTCGAAGACTCTGTGCGTGAATCACGTGAGTCTTTTGTAGTTCTTTGTGTAAAAGAGCTACCTCGTTCCAGAGCAATTTATGCTTTATTGTGGCACCTGTGTCATCTTTGTAGTCGTTTTGTGCAGTTTATTGTTGTAAGAGTTGACGCAAAAATGAGAATCGCACACTATAAGTGTCGGGAATTCACGTTCTGCATTTTCGAGCGCCATCTTTAAAGATCTGATTTCAGTTCTCTGAACCGAACAGTTTCTTACAGATTCAGTTTTTGTTACTTTCGGTCTGAATTTACCGCACAGCCAACGACCTTTTATAATCGCATATGCTGCATCGTAGGATTTTCTCTCTACGTTGAAATGCTGTACAAAGCTATCTGTATAGATTATACAGGCATATAGTGGGAGAGGCAGAATTTCGATTGGCAGAGGATATTCTTCTTCATATTCTAAATCATTCAGTTCTTCGAATTGCGGGGCGAAATAGTATTTCACGTCTTCCGCTCCTAGAGAATCTATACACTGTATCCATTTTGGATCCAGTGACACTGTAGGCAGATTTACTGGGCTGAATAGCGCCTCGAAGGCGGATTCCGCTGTAAGGATATTAATCTGTTTGCCGTGTGCTAGTTCTCGTTCATTTGCTAATGCGATTTGCACTGCTTTCACAGTTCTTTCTGTGTGACTGAATGCTTTTTCTGCTTGTGTGTACAAGTGAGATTTAATTGAAATAGGTACCTTTTCTCCCTCATTAGAGGTCAGGTACGTGAATCCGCATCTTCCTGGGATGACTCGGATTACAAGATCACGTGTGTTGTCACGTGTATCTAATTTAGTTTTTGCTAACATGTTTGTTTGCAGTGATCTCAAAATTTCTGTGTGTTTTTGAGTCTAATTGATTTGTTTAAAATCAGGTTTAATTAGTTCGTAGAGAGGTTTAATCCTCTCTGCGTAATTTAGAATGTAAGTTCTTCCGAAATTCAGGAAACCTAGAATGGATTGTAAATTCTTCAGCGTTTTTGGAGCTTGGAGTACAGCGCACTTCTCTAAGAAGTTGTCCGCTAGGCTTTTCCCTTCACTTGATAATTCGTACCCTAAAAATAGTACTGTCAGATGGGCAATTCGAGACTTTTTAAAGTTGAATTTGTAACCCTCTGCTGCGTACCCAAGTATAATGGTGTTCACTCTTTTCAAGTGAGTATCCAAGTCGTCGTCTGTGAGATAAATATCATCTACGTAAGATAATGCTTCATCATCATAGATTTGTAGTAACTCTGTTACCCTAGCTGAGAATAGTCCTGGGCTGTTCCTGAACCCCTGTGGGAGTCGACAGAATTTTTTCTGCGACCCAAATGCAGAGAAAGCGGTCAAATATCTGCTTTCTGGTGCAATGTTTTGACAAAAGAAACCATTAGAAATGTCTAATGTCGTTTTATATTTTTTCCTAACTATGTTATTCATTAGGGCTGCACTATGCGAGTTTTGTACTGCAAAAGTTTTGCAACATGTATTAAGGTGTCTGTAGTCCAAAACTAGACGATATGAATTGTCTGGCTTGGAGACAGGAAACAAAGGATTGTTCATTTGAGAGGTGCATGTTTCAATCACCCCCTGGTATTCAAGTTGATCTAAGATCTCCCTGACTTGTTTTTTAGCTTCTTGCTTTATGGGATACTGCCGTTGGGCAGTTGGTTCACTTTTTAATTGGATTTTGTGAGGAGTTGAGTCCTCATCCCATCCTACATGATTTTTATACAATGCAGGTGCCTGGGCTACTGCCCATTTCCTTGCATATGTATATTTTTTGTGAATCGGAATGTGATTCGAGAAGGCAGGCATAATCACTTCTTCGCCACGAGGGCACTCCCTGACAAACTCCGGGGGCCAATCTTTTTCAGCTAACAGAATATCATAGCCTTTTGAGAGCTTATCCCAAAATAGACCCTTAATTTTCCTAGTCTTATCACCCTCTATACGCAATGTTATTTCGTATATTTTATGGGGCTCGCTAAGTCTGGCGTCGGCAGTTTCAACCTGAATGAATTCATTCGTGTCCACTGTCTCCAGATGACTCATCAAGATCTTGCGCGCTATACTGATTTCTGCTGCACTGCCCAACATTGTCAATGCCCACTCCCCGTTTTTCAACTGTGTCCTCAGTATTCTCGGCATGATTGATTACTCTAATACTGGCTACCTTCTTTTTCTGAAATTGAGATTTTTTACTCTGAGCAGGTTCCTTGTCTTTGGACTTGGTGTGCTCTCCTGGGTCTGACCGTCCTCTTCTTTCCGAATTCTGTGGAAGAGATCGAGAGGGACGTGTATCAATACTTTGATATCTATCAGGTTTTTTCAGATTATCCCTATTTCTAAGGTTATATCTTTTCTCAGAGGGCTCCCTCTGGGGAGACTGGCGTTCTCGAGTCGGAGTTCTTTCCCTCCGTCGAGGAGACCTTCCTCTGGACTGGAAAACTTTTTCCTTGGGAGTGGATTGTTTATTTCCATCCCAGCTCTTTTTAGGAGTATTTAAATTATTTTTAATAAATAATTTTTCAGGATTTTCGAGCAGTTGGGGCTTAACTGGTTTTCCACCCAAGCTGTCTCTACCTAATTCTTCATAGCATTTTTCTATGATTTTTGCAAGCTCAACAGGATCTTTTATATCTGTTTCCTTCAACTTCTGGCGAATCGCCACTGATGCTGCTTCTCCTCTTATATTGGCTAATAATATAGCTGAGACCTGCTTGAAGTCTTTCAGTAATTTCATACCTAGATTTAAAGCGGGCTCTGGACCGAATTCATTTTGAATCTGTTTTAGCACTTCTGGTATTACCGCCATAGACGGAACACCGTGTGTTTTTGTGTAAATGAAAGCAAAGACTGTACCCCAAGTGTCACAGTCCTCCACGTGTGGTGCGATTCCCATAGGAAGGCAGATGGTCAAGATTCTGTGTTTCTCAATAGGGGTAGTATCAGGAAATACTGCCTCTATTTGAGTGATTTTCTGTGCTAACCAGAAAGGAATTTGTTCCCGTTTTACGGGTGTTTTACCAAGACATGACTGTATGTTCTGTGGTGTAATTTTATTAGTGTTCCCCTGATGAGGGGTCAGCTGTGGTGTATTAACAGCTGGTTGGACTGTTGCAGTCCGTATTACATATTGGACTAATTGCCTATGTATTTTTATTAATGTGTTTAGCTGTACTAACAGCTCTTCTCTAGACATTTTTACAATGTCAGGATGTGGTGTGTAGCTGGCTAGAACCGGCCACGTTGCTCCTGGTCTACCTAGTGGACCGAGCCTGGTAATGTGATCATTGTGTTTTAGGGCGCCATTAAACCAGAGCAGTGCTCTTGAAATTTAAGTGGAATTTCAATCTCCTCGAAAGGAGCGTACTCTTCCGGAGGTTCCTCTATTTTGTAATAGTGAAACTCTTTTGTTCTAGCGTTTACCGCTGGAAAGTTTATCCATGAATAGAATACCTCTGTCTGCCGATACTCGTGAGCCTCTATCACGAAAATTACTGTACCACCTTGAGGTGTCAGTCCGTTCTCTATAAGTTTTAAAGTTATAGATCTTCTT
This sequence comes from Lissotriton vulgaris, assembly GCF_964263255.1. NCBI lineage: Eukaryota > Metazoa > Chordata > Amphibia > Caudata > Salamandridae > Lissotriton > Lissotriton vulgaris. The sequence continues at coordinate 1,999,168,437 of NC_141689.1, forward strand.
AAGTGGACCGGGATGTCGATAGCATCCGGGTCAATCTGTAGGAGACTCGAGTCTTCCTCTATTAGTTGGGCTGCCAGTCTAACTGCTTCCCTTTCTTCTTCACTGTCTGTCATTTTCTAGAAATGCAGGCTTTGCAGAGTAGGTCTCCAAGGAGACAAAGATTAGGTGCACAATATTTTGGAACACTGTATCCTTCAACGTTGAATAAACCAGAGCTTTACATAGGAATCTCTTCCTACTAAGGTCGGGCGGATTTTAACCTTTCACCCACTCCAGACGTCTATTGGAGTATTTACGGGAGAAAGGGGTCTGTGAAATATGCACGACTGAGTTACTCTAAAAGTCTTGCGTTAGTTTATCGCCTTACCAAACGTTGGGCGCCATGTAGTGGAGTTCCTAGTTTCCCACTAGGCCCTGCGCATTGGAATAACATAAACAGTAGTATCGACGTGAAACTGCGGATATTCCAGGCCTCCACTGACTATGCTAAACTTAATTGGGTTGTGTTACCAACTAGCTCAGAGGTCACTGGAAACTTTCTTCTCTGCATAGGAAGTGATCAGCTTCCTTGGCACAGACAAGAAGGGATTCAGCTTTCCAACAACCGTGCAACATGACAACTTTGCTCCTCAGATCAAGAGTCAATCTCTAGGGTCGTGTGAAACAATAGACATGTATTTCACTCAGTCAGTCTAGTGCAGTTTACTTTCACGAGATGTAGAGAACAGAGAGACGGGCGTTTGTCAATAAAAGGTTAACATTTATTGAACAGTCTTTCTTCTCATACAAGAGAAATGTATTGCCACAATTGCAATAATTGTTATTATAAAAAGTACGTACAGTAAGATAAGGATTGCGAAATAGAACTGTAAAAGCATTGATATGGTTTCTTAGCCATACAATGGTTTAAAAGTAATAAAACATATATACAGTCATATATACATTAGGCTAACATACTCAACTGATGCTTCTAACTAAGCCTACCCCAGTGTGCCTGACCTAAGCCTAACACGTGAAAGGGGAGTAAGTAAGTAGCTTTAAGTTAAGTTGGTTTTGCCAAGGTTTGTTTCAAGAATTCTCGTCTAAGGGTTTAGTCAACACCATACCTCTGAATAGAATGATGGAGGATTGGTATCTCCTTCAGGGGTCTCTCTCGATATCCCAGTCACCCGCGAGGGTAGACCGGAAACGCCGGAGCTGGATTTCTCTGCACGAGAAAGGCAGCGGGTCTCTTCAGCGCGTCGAGGAAGGAGGGGGGACAGCGTCCGCGGGCAGCTGGAATCTGCTGGATGTCTTCGCAGAGGACGGCTGTTCAGCTCCTTAAGCGTACTGCACCATAGTTCGCGCTTTAGCAGCGATAATGGTATCAGCAGCTTCACCACCACAGGGACAGCAGGCTGCAGCGACAGAGTGCTAGATTTACCAACACGGGGTCTTGCAGGCAGCTGGCATCAGCAACAGTAGCTCGCTTTGCTTAAGGCAACGTTGGTAATATTTATACCTGACAGGTGCCGGGTTTGACGCAAGTTTGCTGGACATAAGACGTCAATTAAAGATGTCACTAGGAAGTGATAGTTATCAGTTGCTCATTAGAGTTCCATTACTAATCAAAACATAGCAAGCGGGGATTTCCAGGTTTGCTGAGTTTTTATCTTGTTGAAGAACTCGGAGTGTTATCTAGGAATATCAGATAGTGACTACTGCTCTGTCATTGCACTAATTGGTCGCAAAGGAAGTGGCAGAGAGAACTATGCTGGAATGTGGCTCTGTTCGTGTGAGGCCAGAGATGACTTTTCAGAAAATCGCACTTGAACGGTTATGCCAATATAGGGAATAAATGGATTTATAGCCGAATAGGGGCATAAGGTCATAGTATCGATCAGGAACCTAGATAAACACGCAACAATATAAAGCAGCAGACTATTTATTACATGACTCAACCATAACACTGTCCATAATCTTAAAAGCAGGCATACATATATCTCTACATTTTCAAATCATCATAATATCTTAAAAGAAATATGTATACAATATTTCTGAAATACAGTAAAGTCACTGGATAATTGCATGAAAAGATGGATGGTGACTGGCTAATATAATAGAATGGGTTTAGTGTGGATTGTTAATACTGGACAAATATTTGATGTTGTGTGCATGTTTTTCACGATTTTTGGTGATGGTTAATACACTGGGTGTATTTGTACAGACTCAATACTAGCCCTGAGTAGGTAGGGGCGTATTGGGTCTTGGTCGTTTTCAAGTGGAAATGATGTAATATGAGTTCTGAGTATACAACGTCAAAGCAAGGAAATTCATGACTGTTATTGGTTGTTGTGGAAATTAGTCCAATCAATGTTAATGATATTCATATATTGTATGTGGGCTAGTTTTTGCTTATTGTATTTTATACCCTTCAGGTGGTACCTTTCTTTCCCCCCGGGTGGAGTGGCCCTTGTGTGGGCGTCATATCTGGCAGGTCCTGAGGAAGGTGGCATTTCACCATTTTGCAGCCACTGAAACGAGTCGACCACTGCCTTGATAACATCCTGCTATATGCAGTTGTTGTACTTGGTCTTTCCAATTACTTTGTCATTCTGTAGTTGAGTTCCCCAGATATGTTATTAATGTGAAGGTCTGTCTGGGTGTGTGTGAGTATGACTTGAATAGTGTTGTGCGAATTTGGTTTTATTTCTTTACCTGGGTTTGTACTATTTATATTGTAAATATTGTCCTTGCTCTTTTGTGATTATGGATGAATTTATAACTGATGAAAATAAAAATCTATTAAAAAAAGTACAATGATGAAAACATTTTTGATAAAAGAAATGAAATAAAACAATATCTTTTTGTAATTTTTGGAGCATTTGTTTATTGATTAAACAATACTGTCATTATGTATTTAGATTAAGTTGGTTGTAGAATAACTTGAGGTCTAGAGGGAGTCTATTTTTATGTTGTGTCATATTTTCCCCTCTTCTCCCTGACCGTTATTATTTTTACAGAAGGGGTCCTCCACGTTTTGCATGGTGACTGGCTAATTACATGAGTACGAACATACACATTGAGAGCATGGATAACTGTGTACATAGCACCTAAAGGCATAGATGAGTCATTCAGTACTGCCTAGGTGAATAGATGAATGCAACAGAAGGGCTTGGGTGATTCTAGGTTATTACATGACTGCATATGAACGGCCTGCATGATCGCATGACTGTAGGAAAAGAACATATCTTTGACTCTGGATGACTACATACTTGCAAGGGTAAGATTTGGTGGATTACTGAAGTACATAACGAGTGAGTGAATTTATAAGTTCATGAGTACCGCCTGGGTGATCAAAGAACAAACTTACAAATTCAACCAAACTTCTCAAATTATGCAGCATCTTTCAACTATACCTTTCAACAAACTAGAACTTATGTGAGCATCTTTCAAACCAAACGTTTGTGCTGCATCTTCACCATTCTATCTAAAATTACGCAGCATCATTCAGCTATACCTTTGTATAGACTAGGAAAAAGAAGCCTAATTAATAACATCTTATATAAGCATCTTTAAAAGCATACTTTTATGCTGCAGCTTCACCATTCTATCTAAAATTATGCGGCAACATTGAACTACACCTTTCTACAGACTAGAAAAAAGAAGCCTAATTAATAACACCTTATGTGAGCATCTATGAAGCCACACTTTTGTGCTTCATTTTCACTTTTCAATCTAAAATATGCTGCATCATTTAACTATACCTTTGTACAAACTAGTAAAAAGAAGCCTGATTAATAACACCTTATATGAGCATCTTTGAAACCACACTTTTATGCTGCATCGTCGCCATTCTTTCTAATATAATGCGGCACCATTCAACTATACCTTTCTACAGACTAGAAAAAGAAAGCCTAATTAATAACACCTTATATGAGCATCTTTGAAACCAAACTTTTGTTCTGCATCTTCACTTTTCAATCTATAATTACACAGCATAATTCAACTATACCTTTGTACAAGCTAGAAAAAGGAGGCCTAATTAATAACACCTTATATGAACATCTTTGAAACCAAACTTTTATGCTTCATCTTCACCATTCTTTCTGAAATTATGCGGCACCATACAACTATACCTTTGTATAGACTAGACAAAAGAAGGCTACTTAATTGCACCTTATATGAGCATCTTTCAAAGCATACTTTTGTGCTGCATCTTCACCATTCTATCTAAAATGATGCAGCACCATTCAACGATACTTTCTACAGACTAGAAAAAGTAAGCCTAATTAATAACACCTTCAATGAGCATCTTTGAAACCACACTTTTGTGCTGCATCTTCACTTTTCAATCTATAATTACGCAGAATAATTCAACTATACCTTTGTAAAAACTAGAAAAAAAGAAGCCTAATTAATAACACCTTATATGACCATCTTTGAAACCAAACTTTTATGCTGCATCTTCACCATTCTTTCTGAAATTATGCTGTACCATTCAACTATACCTTTGTATAGACTAGACGAAAGAAGCCTAATTAATAACACCTTATATGAACATCTTTCAAAGCACACTTTTGTGCTGCATCTAGACCATTTTATCTATAGTAATGCGGCATCATTCAATGATATCTTTCTACAGACTAGAAAAAAGAAGCCTAATTAATAACACCTTATATGAGCATCTTTGAACCCACACTTTTGTGCTTCATCTTCACATTTCTATCTAACGATATGCGGCATCATTCAAGTATACCTTTGTACAAGCTAGAAAAAAGAAGCCATAATTAGGAACACCTTATATGAGCATTTTTTAAACCACACTTTTGTGCTTCATCTTCACTTTTCTATCTAAAAATATGTGGCACCATTCAACTCTAGAAAGAAATTTTTCTTTCTTTTTGGTCTGTACTGACAAAATTTGAGCAGTGACCATCATACAAACTAGGTCTCTGAATCCAGTACATTGGATTCCTATTGTTTTTGCTAAGTTAACTTGGAGGCCGACCTAGTCTTGTTTATCCTCCTTCTCCCTCTGTCCTTTTACTTTTGCATTTAGCAGCTGCACAGCTGCGGGAGAGTTGATAATATTTAAGAGGTTACCGGATCGGCTGATCCTAGGTGACCCAGTGACTGTAGACACACACATAACAGACACAAAGTAATCATGGAGGAAACTACAGGTCTATCATTCTCAGAGGAAGAAGTGGATAGAGTAATTACCTCAATGCTACCTCATGCAGGGGCACCCAACAGAGATAACAGCGATGCAAGCCAATGTTGGGACGAACTTAAGAGAACCCAGATCAAAACATTGATAAATGGAGTTATGATGGCAAAATACCTACAAGCGAATACAGCACCAAGGGGTTTGATAGTCAGAAATGAACCTTTCATATTCCAACATGACAAACAATTTAAGAAAGATTGGTCACTAATCTCGTGGCATTGTACCGAGATTGGTTAGTTCTAATAATCAAAACAGCGTCACGCCTAGTTGACTCTCTAAAAGATGAAATTCACTCTATGGAGGTCCGTCTAAAATCCTTCCAAAATCCCGCCAAACTTAAGAAAAGACTGGAAGAGTTGAATAAAATTATGACGGATTTTGCAATAAGTCTAAAAGATTCTAAATATATCAAACTTTCAAAAGATAAGAAATCTTTTTCTCATGAGAAGGTGTATCCGTATAATAAGGACGACTACAAACTCAGCAACAGGAACCCGGGATACAACACTGACAGTGATGGCTCAGATTCAGGATCTGATAGTTCAGGAACCTCAGGTAATTACAACACTACCCCAAATAGAAGACCTAGAAGAGGAAGGGGAAACATGGGGAATCATCGAGGAAATCCAGCACCCATGTGGCCAATGTATCAGGACCCCTATACTTATGGCCCACCGCCACCACCCTTTTACTATGGCCCACCCATGTACCACCAACAAAACTACCCAAATTGGGGCAATAACCAAGGAAATCAAGGGAGGCCTTTTTTAGGGAGAGGCCGACCTACACAACGAACAAGAAACAAATCCAACCAGAGTGTACAATGGGCCTAACCAGTGGTGACAACAGGACGCCACACACGCAGCAAGGGGCCGCCGGAACCAACAACGAGCAGCAATCCAATCTAGTGGTCAATTTGTCCTCTCTAAATCTTTCAGAAATACAGACACAAGTTCTCAACAAGGGTTTGGGTTTTGTACCAACCCCCCTTACAGATAAATTCAAACTCTGCTGCGAGTTGAAGGAATTCCTCAGAAAACTGAAACTTCAGGTCTTTTTGCAAGATAGAGAATCCAAAGAACCAACTAGAAGTGACACTGGACTAAAGAAAAGATCAACTTTTGTCCCACCACCAAATAACTTACCAGTAGAATTACTGGCCTTCGAAAAAGCAGTAATGAAGGAGGTACAAGATCTGGATCCACGCACAGTGAAAGTTTTCCATAACACAAGTAAGGTGGAATTAACAGCCATACAGGAACTATCTAAGAATGACAAGATCACAATCAAACCAGCCGACAAGGGCGGGGCGGTTGTTCTACAAAATACTACAGATTACAGGTAAGAATGCTTACGCCTACTAGCGGACACAAGAAACTACATCATCCTGAAAGAAGACCCAATGGAACGTCTAAGAATTTCAATTGCATACCTCATCCAGGAATGTCTCGCCAATGACTGGCTAAGCAAAAGGGAAGCAGATTTTCTGGTAAACAAGAAACCAATAACCCCCTACTTCTACACAATCCCAAAAATTCATAAGAGACTTGAGAACCCACCAGGCAGACCGATAGTCTCAGGGATTGGATCAATCCTGGAACCGCTATAAAAAATTTGCAGATGCCTTCCTGAGACCGCTAGTACAAAGCACCAATACATACCTAAAAGATACAAAGGATGTTCTCTGCTTACTTAAGGAACTACATTTTGACCCCACATCCAGCATTCTTATCAGCCTGGATGTGGAAAGTCTATACACGAGCCTCCCACATAGGGAGACTCTACAAATACTGGAGGAAGTCCTTTTTGAAAATGAATGGAAATATCATAATCCTCGACATGTGGTGATGGAGTGCTGTCAGCTAGCACTCACTGAGAATTTTGTCAAGTTTGAGGACACGCTATACAAACAACAACACGGGACCAGCATGGTCAGCACATTTGCGCCGAGCATAGCAGGTTTGTATGTCCATCATTTGGAGAACAACAAAATTCTGAACAACATCAATCCATACAGACATCATATACTAACATGGAAGCGCTACATAGACGATGTCCTTCTAATTTGGCAGGGAACGGAAGAGGAAGCAGAATCTTTCTTGACCTGGCTCAACGAACAAGACAGATTCTTGAAATTCACTAGTTCCATGAGCAGATCACATCTAGTGTTCTTAGACTTGAACATTTGGGCAGAGTCAGGGGCCCTTATCACAACAACGCACTTTAAAGAAACAGCTCGAAATTGTCTGTTGACCTATGACAGCTTTCATCCGCGACACCTCAGACAAAACCTTCCCTTTGGTCAATTTTTACGACTACGGAGAAATTGTAGCAACAAAGAGGACTACATCACACAGGCGGAAGATCTGAGCAAGAAATTACAATCCAGGAAGTATCCTAAGAAACTAATAAAGGAGGCAAAAAAACGAGTGAGCAACAATGATAGAGATGCCTTATTGGAACCAAAAGAAAAAAAACGAACAGAAAACAAAAGACCAATCTGTATCACGACTTTCAACCAAGTATCAGACACGGTAACCAAGATAGTCAAGAAGCACTGGCCTATGATCAACAGTGGTGGATTAAATATACCAACCCCTATGTTCAGCCACGCCGTGGGAAAAACCTAAAAGACTTTTTGGTACACACCCGACCTGCACCGCCATTTCCACTGTGAGACTACAACCATTACCCAGTGGGCATTATCCCTGCAATAATTGCAGTGTCTGCCATTTGACATCGGTGACAAAATCGGTCATCTTTAACAACAATACCAAATGGGAGCTAAAGAGTTTTTCAAATTGCAATACCTGTGGGGTGATCTACTTAATCACATGCATCTGCAATTTACACTATGTGGGTATGACCACCAGGAAGGTAAGTACCCGCATAGTGGAACACAGGAGTAACATCCGCTGCAAACGAGCAACCACCAGGATGACAAGTCATTTCATTGAGCAGAACCACACACCCAATGATTTGACATGGGTAGTGCTGGAAAGTTTAAAAAACAAAGAGAACCAAGAAAAGATATTACATGAGCGAGAACAAAGATGGGTTTTCAAATTACACACAGACACCCATGGGTTAAATGATGACATTTCCTGGGGTGCTTTTGGTGACTAACTGTAACTGAGAACACAAATTAAAACTCAAGATGTCCCTTCAGGCACCTACCGTTAAAGTCAATATCACAAACCAGCTTTTTTATGATAGGCAATGACCTCTAGTGCAACCACATGATGTCTGCCCGAGACCACCGGGGTAGATTGATCACAACACAAGAAATATCTGGGTTGAGTTAATATAATTTGCTGTACATAGAATAATTAATAGAGTTGAGTAACAACAACATAACTCGCTCGACAGAGGTATATGCCCGATAACTAAGTGAAACCACACCTAGCCGCTTTTGAAAAAATAAGTCCTTCAATGTCTGTATATGAGCGATATGTTCGTTAAATTCTGTCTGTACATGAGCGATAAGTTAGTTAAATTTTTTATCTCGAAAGACAAAAATTAAAAAACAAGCATAGCGATCTGTTTTTCACCTCATAAAATTAAAATTAAAAGAAAACAAACTATGAGAAAAAACAAAAATAACGATTTAACTTCAAACTAATGAATAAAGAAACTCTGAAGATATTAAACGAACATTTGTTCGGTAACCGCCCCGGGTTTGTCAACATCTTTATTGTTCGTGGTTTTAACATCCTCCCAAGAAGGCCGCTGTAGACCACACGGTCTAGTTCAATAACAACGGACCCGGAAATGCGGTAAACTCAAATACACCCTTCTCCGTACCAGCTCCAAGATGCGGTCCGGAGGGGAACGAGTAGGTAACACGGTGCGGTTTCACCGAGAAGGAAGTAAGTACTTTGCTCACAAAGATGGTGGAAAGGTCCAGTTTTTTTAGAAAACAATAGTTTTTCGTTCACTTAGAAACATAGCGTACGAACATTGATCACAGTACACTATCTTTAATTTTTTTGAAACGACAGCAATGTTTCCATGAGGTGATCCTGCCCCCACCAGAGACCTTGAAGTGCTATTAGGCACCACTAAATGTAAATATGCTGTTTTTTGCCATGATGAAATGTTTTGTGTGTCTTGTCTATAGTCACATTAAGTCCTGTGTTGTTTTTATGTGTGAATTCACAAACCACCAGTTTCACACCACTTTATTTATGCATGCACTGGACTGGAAAGCCTGCACGCACCAATAAGGTGCAGAAGGGACACCAATACCCAATTATGAGGCGTGAATTACATGTGTGATCCCCTTCCTTCTAAGGAGGGGTCCCTTGCCACAAATCATGTGTCATTCTTTTATCAGAAACAACTAAACAGTACAATCGTATGTATAATACGCATGTTTTAAAGATAACGGCGTTGAATGGATGTTGATAACTTTATACACCCTAATTAGGAACTCATAGGAGTGGAAAATACAGGGCTGGTCCCTGTATGGTCCTGACGAGAAGCCTGGGGAGCTTAAAACATGTTGACCACACACTGATTTAGCCCTGACTAAAGGTTAAATAGCAGTGTCACCCCCATTTTAATATACCAATCTAGGAGCTAAATAAAATTTGTTGAGACCCACTAGCACGGTATTTTTAAGTTCACTCACACCCACTCCACCACTATCTCACCTTACACCACACATAGTCTTTCACAACAAAAGTGCTCCTGCGTAGTTCTTGAGTCGCAGCACGCCCCTTTTCGTAGAGAACTGGGATGGCCCCAATGATGAAGCATGTCACCGTGGGGAAACCCCGGTGAGTGGGGGGACTCTAGAAAGAAATTTGTCTTTCTTTTTGGTCTGTACTGACAAAATTTGAGCAGTGACCATCATACAAACTAGGTCTCTGTATCCAGTACATTGGATTCCTATTGTTTTTGCTAAGTTAACTTGGAGGCCAACCTAGTCTTGTTTATCCTCCTTCTGCCTCTGTCCTTTTACTTTTGCACCATTCAACTATACCTTTCAACAGACTGGAAGAAAGAAGCCTAATTATTAACACCTTATGTGAGCACCTTTGAAACCACATTTTTGTGCTGCATGTTCACCATTCTACTAGTACTCACATTCATGACCGTACCACATAAAAAAACATCAACAGCTCTTTGTTATACATCATGTACCTTAAACTATATGACATATGAAAATACATATACAAGAAGAAACATACTAGAGACAGAAGTCCTTGCACATCTTAAAACTTTGCAAAAATAAACTTCACAGAGAAGCAAGGGTCATAGTGAAATTATTTAAAGACCTACACCAGATTTAATCCCCAAATCCTACAATTAATAATAACAGTACAATCTGGTGGTCTGAAAGTGCTACAGATAAAGAAAGAGGAAAAGCAGCTGTGATATCTTCTTAACAAGTCACATCCAATTTTGAAGAGACCGTAAGGATGAGCTATCCCTACAGAGGGAAGATAAAGGTAGAATTTCCATCAACTGCCCTCAGTGGCCAGTGTCATCATTTGGAATTCCAGCTTCCCTGTCACAGTACCCCATCCACACGAGGGGTGACACTGTGACCTAGGAGCAAGAGACAGATAACCAGAACCCAATGAGGACCAGTGTTCAATGACCAACAGTTTCTAGTCCAAAAACACAGGACAAATAAAGTGCAGTGCAAAACTAGTGAGGAATTTAAAAAGGACACGGCAGCAAACCAAGCAATTTTATTAATGTTTGCTTCCAAAGCTTTTAAAAGGAATGCAGGTACGGCTCCCAACAAATGTGCCGTAAATCTTAGGTCGACTAGTTTCTGCTAAAATGGGCCACTTACCCTGGATTTCTTCAGGACCTTGTAGAATAATAGCTACTGCAATTAGTGAAATTAATGAACAAAAAAAACTAAAAAAGTGATCCGCAGTCACAGTGGGCCCACTTGTGATCACATAAAATAACTCTCTACAGGATAGATGACATTCCCACCTAGAGAGGAAACAAAAGCACGATTATGCTCATACATCTATAAAGAGCTCCATATCACGCCACATTCTTTATTTTGCTGTAAAAACACCTTGGCTGGTACACTCACCTATCCTGTGTAAGGTATTGGCCTCACCTCACCTGGTCCAGACTCAGGTTTAGAGGAGGCCCCGCCCTGTGTGAAGAGTAATTCAAAATTCTTATTCACAGGAACATCTACGTAAGAAGTACGTGTAACTACCAGAGACAGCGTAACCAATAGCATCTGTTACCCCATGATTATAGTCCTGCCTAGACCTCACATCCAGACTTCATGTCTACTTCTATTGTCTCAAAGTTCATCGGAGAACAGACGTTGTTACTCACTGGGGACCGAGTTCGGATGTTCCTGACGGTCCTCGTTCAACTAAGATAAGGTTTTAAATAAAAAATGCTCCTAATGCACAAATCAAGGATTTCATTCCAAGATTAAAGGTTAAAGATTAAAGATTAAACTTCATTAGCTCCACCCATGGATTTTACTCACCTCATCCTAAAGGGTGGCGGAAAACGGGGCTTGCAGAGTGAAAGCCTTCCAACAGTATACACAATTGAGAGCGCTCTCCTAAAGAAAGCACTCCCTCCCAAGGAAATTCTGCCGCTTACCTCTCAGTCGGTGCCTCAGTCTGTCTTCTGAGACTGGGGGAGGTTCCAAGCACCGGGAGGCAGCCATAGTTCTACTGGAGTTCCGGGTCACATAACCGTAAGCACATAGGTGGTACGTCATGCGCGTCGGAACGAAAACTACAAAATGACGTCAGTATCCAAAGACATGTAGCTTCATACCTCGGATCTACATTTTGAGGTTTCAAAACAATGATTATTATCACGGTCACGTGCGTCCGAGGGTCAATATCAAAAGGCGTGTAGTTTTTTTGCTCAGATCTGCATTTGTTTTTTTTAATTTTCTTACAAAGACTGTGATGTTCACCGTAGCCGCTTCAAAGGATGGGCCTTTTATGTTATGTTATGTTAATAACAATTTCTTGAGCGCACATACACCCTTGGGTTTCTTGGCGCTATAGGATCGAGACAATCAACACCACTCTTAAGCATAAGCCTGTTGGAACAGCCACGTTTTTAAAGATTTTCGAAATGCCAGTAAGTCATTGCTCTGTCTGATCGAAAGGGGAAGAGCGTTCCAAAAGGAGGCAGCCAGATGGTGAAAGCAGCTACCACCCTGGCGTTTTTTCTTGAATGAGGAGACATTTGCAAGAATTAGATGTTTAGAGCGTAAGTTGCGCGAAGGTGTATAGTTAGTAATAGATTGCCTGATGAATCTAGGGCCAATATCATGAAGCGCCCTAAAGGTAATGCACCCTGTTTTAAATGCAATTCGCTGGGCCACTGGCAACCAGTGAAGTTTTTCCAACCCAGCTCTAATTGATTGCCACTTTGGTTGTTTCCAAATCAGTCTTGCCGCCTGGTTTTGGACCATCTGTAGACGTTTGATTAGGCCCATCGGGAGACCCAAATAAAGGCTGTTTGAAAAATCTAGCCGGGAGAGAACAAGGGCAATCACCATTTGAATGAGTGCAGAGTGTGTTAGGAGATGGGCAATTTTCCTGATCTTCCTAAGTTGAAAAAAACTAGAGGAAACCACCATTCCCACCTGTCCTTTAAGGGATAGGTCCTCATTAAGTGTAATCCCCAGGCTTTTAACCGATTGGGTCTTTGTAGGAGGGATTCCCATGTCTGTTGGCCAGCACCGTTGCCCCCAGCTCAGTCCACTTTCCCCAGGCAATATCAGTTCTGTCTTGCCTGGGTTCAGTTTAAGATGGTTTAAGGTCATCCAGTTCTGTATATGCGACATTACGGCTGAGCATTCGGCGGCAGAATTCGAAGAATTTAAAGGAATAATTAGCTGAAGATCGTCAGCATAATTAAATAAGGTTATTTTGTAATTATTTAAAGAGTAAATCAGTGGGCGAAGATAAAGGTTAAATAATAAAGGGGAAAGTGACGAACCTTGGGGAACACCACAAGTCGATGACATCTTGGGGGCTGTAAAAGATCCCAAACGCACTGATTGTGTGCGATTTGTAATAAAAGAGGCAATCCAATTCAGAGCAGGGCCCCTGAGGCCGGCCTGCTTGACACGGGTGATCAAGATATTATAGTCAACCGTGTCGAACGCGGCCGACAGATCAAGGAGCACCAAAGCCTGATGGATGCCTTTGTCGGCATTAGATCTTAATGTGTCTTGAACGGCCAGAATGACAGTTTCCGTTGAATGACATGGACGGAATCCCGCTTGGTTTGGTTCCAAGTATTTAGAACTTTCAATAAAGTTGGATAAACATCTGGAAACATGTGCCTCCAGAAGTTTGGAAAAGAAAGGGAGAAGGGAAATAGGTCTGTAATTGACTAAGACTAAGGGATCAGCTTCTGGTTTTTTTAATAGTGGGATCACGGTGGCATTTTTAAACCCATCAGTGACTTTGCCCTGATTGAGTGATTCATTCAAAAGGGGGAGAATTGCCAATGGAATAGCTAGGCACACTTCCTTTAAAATGTGGGGGATGGGCAACTGTCAAAAGGCGAGCCTGATTTGACACGTGAAAGAAGTTCTGACAGGGTCTTCTAATCAATAGGAGGTAGAGTGTCTAGCGTGACTGAGTTGAAATAGATGTCTTCAATAGGTTCCCCACCCGGGAGACCTTGAATGTTCTTTTTAATAGTGGCGATTTTCTCTATAAAGAAATCGTTTAGGGAGTCACAAAGCTCCTGTGAGGTCGGCAAAGGAAGCACAGTTCTATCGCTGTTACACAGATCATTTACAATATTAAAAGTATCTTTTGTTTTATTTTGGGAGTTTAAAATTTTTCCAGAAAAGTAATTAATTTTACTTTGTAAAATAAGCTTCACATATTTTCTACGAGCCGTAATATATTCCTCCTTGTCTTGGGGCTTATATTTTGCTCTCCATTTCCTCTCTTTTTGGCGTACCTCAAGTTTTAGATTTTTGAAATCCGAGGTAAACCACTTGTGTGCATCTCTGGTGCGTGCCCGTGTAAATTTTGTTAAAGGTGCATGAGAATCAGTGGCCTTTGAGAGCCAGTGTGAAATCTCCTCTTCCATAAGATTTACCGCCTTTTTAGATACAGGTGTCGTAGATGCCAGTGTTTCAATAAAGGCAGGTATATTTATGGCTTTCCATTTCCTGGTTTCACCGCCCGCCAGAGGTGGGTTTTTGATATATCCACCAATAGTTAGCGTAAACTGGATAAGAGCGTGGTCAGACCAAATGCAAGGCATTATAGATGTTAATATGCAGGAAAGGTTATGCGACCAAATTTGGTCTAACGTGTGGCCTTTCTCATGCGTAGCCTGTCAGGACAACAACAATAATACTGTGGAGTGGTGAAAGAAGGGAGGGTCCTGTCACCATTCGTATTCTACAATTCTAACGGAAGAATTTCAAAAAGAATCGCTGATATAATAAGAACAATTGTTTTCGGGGCGATTCCTTATGTCTAATCATGAAAAACAAAGGGAAAAGTGGTACTCATAGTAGAGTCCAAGGAATAGCATCGTTAAGTCCTTGGGTGTTACTCTTAAGCTTGAAAACCCACCTTTGTTCCCTTTGGAATAAGAATTTGGTTTTGTCTTTAATATGCGGTGGTATGAGGGGTTTTTCCAAAACCGTCCAGAAAAACTCATCAGGCTTATGGTTAGTTTCCGTGTAGTGTCTAGTGAGTTTGGTGTTAGTTTTCTTACAGCGAAAAGTGCTCTTATGCTCCAACATTCGCTGACGCACTTTCCTTGTTGTCATCCCGACATATCGGTCACCACATGGGCATTCCACCAGGTACACCATATTCTCGCTATTGCAATTAGAAAAAGTCGATTGTATCCATGGTCTAGATGTTCCGATATCAACCGTCTATGATTGCATGGTCTTGGGGCATACAGAACACAGACCACAAGGAAAATGACCATGCACCGGGGGCAAATTCCACAAAGTATTAGAATCAGTCTGTGTTTTCATTCTTGGTCGTGTATGTACAAGGGCATCACGCAGATTACGTCCACGTTTAACGGCAAAAAGTGTCATGGGAATTCTTTCTGTCCTTGTGTTTAGAAAGCGCCAATTTTTACGAATGCATTTCTGTATCCCATTGCTCAGACTACTGAAGGTGTTAACAAAAGTCTTCTGTCCTAAAGGAGGTTTCTCCACCTTGGGCTCAAGGAGTGCCTCCCTATGGTTGTTAGAGGCCCGTTTGCATGCCTGTTTGATCATGTGCGTGGGTAAATTTTCTCGTAGAGCTGCCTAGACAAGTTATTGCCATGATGTTTATACCTGTCCATGGTTGAACAGTTGCGCCTTAAGCGCAAAAATTGCCCAAACAGTAAATTGTCTCTAAGGGATTTGGGATGCTGGCTGTCATAGTGGAGCAATGAGTTGCACGCCATCGGTTTCCGAAAAAGTTTGCTTGCCAGGCCAGTGGGGGTAACATAGATGGAGAGATCCAAAAAAGAAATTCTCGACCTATCCATCTCCAGAGTAAATCTGAGATAATCATTGTGTGTGTTTAACCATGTGTGGAATGATTTCACTGATTCTTCAGTGCCCCGCCACACCACCAGGAGGTCATCGATGTAACGCTTCCATAGTCTGATCGACTTATGGAAGGGGTTGGTTTCAATCATGACATGGTTCTGATCAAAGGTATTTCACGTACAAATTCGCCAGGCTCGGCGCATATACACTGCCCATACTAGTGCCGGACACCTGGAGGTAGTAAGTTTCCTCAAACTGAAAGAAATTCTCTTTCATCTCCAAATAGGCTAAGGTCATGATGAAGCTCACCGGGGTGATGGAATTCAGCTCTGTGTTGTTCAAAATGTCTGAAATAGTTTCCAGGGTTTCGTCTTGGGGTATTGAGGTGTAAAGGGATTCAATGTCAAATGACACCAAGAGGTCACACTCAGGGTCGAAATCCACAGTGGACAGAAGTCTCAGCACATCCTTGGTGTCTTGCAAATAAGTTGGCATATTATGTACTATAGGTCTTAGGAAAAAATCTACAAAAGTAGACAGTGGTTCAAGACAAGAGCCTATCCCCGATATGATTGGTCTCCCCGGAGGAGGCCTTTGTGCTTTGTGCACTTTCGGGAGAATATAGAAATAGGGCATCACAGGATGGCTCGTCTGTAGATAGCTTGACTCCTGGCGAGTAATCCATCCTTCATTTAGGGCTTCATCCACTGATTCCATTATTATCCTGCTGAGTCTGGGTGTAGGATCTTCTTTCAAAAGGCGATAACACCGTCTATCGCTCAGTTGGCGTATACACTCTGCCCGGTTCA
Source organism: Lissotriton vulgaris (assembly GCF_964263255.1). Lineage (NCBI taxonomy): Eukaryota > Metazoa > Chordata > Amphibia > Caudata > Salamandridae > Lissotriton > Lissotriton vulgaris. The sequence goes on from NC_141689.1 coordinate 1,999,184,956, forward strand.
TCTAAGTATTCAAGATCACCGTGGCACCACCCTTATCGGCGGGTTTTAAGGTGATTGATTGATCTTTGGTCAGTGTTGTTAAAGCTTTCAACTCCTTGGAAGGGATGTTGCTGTATATGTGCTTCTTATTATTAGCACAAAGAGTCTTCACTTCTTCTTGTACCGCCCTTTCGAATGCTAGCACCCGTGGGGGCACAGTATGCAATGGGGGATTGAATGAGGAGCGATTCTTCAGCCCTGTGTTGGTAGGGTCTTGTTGGCTCTCAGGCTGTTCTCTGCCCTTGAAAAAGTGGTGTAATCTCACTTTACGAAAAAACTGCGCAAGTTCACAGTGTACAGTGAAGTCATCACTGCTGTTCGTTGCCAAAAACCAAGGCCTCTGTTGAGGACTGCGGTTTCATCATCTGTCAACACCTTGCAACTCAGGTTGACTATCAAGTCCTGTTTTATTGTACCCCCCTCCCCTGCTCCTGATTCTGGCCTTGTTTGATTCTGGAGCGGGTCCCAATCTGAGTGGGTATTTCCGAGGGCTGATTCCAATGTACTTGTGTTTGGTGGTACTGGGGGTCCGACGTCACCCCCGAGATCTGCCTTGGCCTGCCCCTAAAAAAGACTGATTGGCATACTCCGGTTGGTATGGTTGCCAGGGGCCTGGTGGTTGATAATGTGCAGGCGGGAAACCCCATGGGGTCGGCGGCCACCATTGCTGAAAAAATGGTCCATTATAACCCCTCCTGAATGATCTCCTACCTCTGCCTCTATATTGTTGTTGGTTGCTTGCATCGGGATCTGAATCACTAGAGTTACGCTCTGAACTGCTACCCGAGTATGTAGAGCCCAGGCGCTTGCCCTTGTTGTTGAAAGTGGGTGGTACATATTCGTCACTAGTATAGGCATATACCACCTCGTGCTTAAATTTCGCCAAATCTTTCAATTTTCGATTTGTTCGATTCTTCTTGATTCTTTTTTAAAATAATGCTCATAACTGTGGTCTTAATCTGGGCTTCCTTTACCTGTATCTCCACTAGGATGGCTTCCGCCATCCTCTTGGCAGTACAGATAATGAGAAGCAACCAGTCCTTGGTGCACAGTCAGGCTATTAAGGACCAATCCTTGTGGTATGTTTTGTCTTGTAAAAATAGCCTGGGGGCATTGGTCGCAATTAGTCCAGGTGGTGCACAATTACCACGCAGGTACTCCGCCATGATAGCACCATGTTTAACGTGCGAGTATGAGATTTTTTTAAAATTGTGACTGAGTTCCAATCATGACTGAGCCCCAATCATCAGTCGCAGATGTTGATGGACATGGTCTTGACAGACTCCACCTCCAAATTTAAGCCAACAGCTAAAATTATGCGGTATACTACAAATATACATATTCAGACAGTAAAACAAACTACCATAATCAGTAATCCATCTTGCAAATTACGCATATTACTTTACAATATCTTTATTAAACAACATTAAAGTACAATAAAACAAACTAGACTAAACATCTCTATTTCAAACAACACAGTTTTTGAATAATTTAAAAAGTTTAAAAATAAATCTCACAAATTTATAACTCACCTTCTAAATAGATTTGTTGAATTTCAAATATCACAAACTCTTAAAGGATTTTCTTTTGCACACAATCAATATAATGCACCAGTCTCAGCAAGGTAAAACCAGTAATGGCAAAGTTTCCCTCTCTTTCTCCACATAAATACATGTAAGTAATAAATCACATTGCTTCCTAGATTATTTGAAATTGTAAAACACATTGCTATTGGTTACACATATTAACCCTTAGCAACTGACTTCTAAAAGTGCCCAACTGTTTCTACATTTTTTGGGGGAAGTCGTGACTCCACCGTGGCCCACCGCGATGGAGTTACGACTTCATACGGGAGTTCAAAAATATATTACAAATACATTTACCACTATCTTTTAATAACACAGCACTTCTAAAGATAGTACTGACTTGGCAAATGTCACTGTAATAACATATTACTTATATATAAACTACAAATTCACATTTTAAGTCCACAATTAAGTTTCAACCCTACCCCCATTCTGCTTAATGCCTGTTTTCATAGTAATAGTTTATGGAACACTCAACTTAACTGACAGGTCAGAAGTTCACCATATTTTCAAGTTCACCACACAATGTTGCAAATGCAAACAGCAGGTGTGGTTGACTTTGCAAAATATGACCTTATCCTTTCTATTGTACCTTTCAAATATTTTTTACTAACCAATAAGAAACATGCTTTTAGAAAAAGAAAGTGCACCCTCTTTTTGGATGTACAATGTTCTTAAACAGCCAATCAATTCTCTACTTTTTGAAAAACAGCATCTTGTCCACCATTTTACATACCTCTCATTCTACCAACTGACTAACCAAGGTACAGACATTTTTTCATTACTTCCAGACATCCCTTCAAGATGCTTACAGTGTGGATTGTTGGACACAGCTATGTTTTCTGGTGAAAAAGGTATGCTGAACGCAGAGGTATTGACAAAGACCAAGCTTTACAAAATGTGGATATTAAATGGATTGCACAGAGAATATTAAAGTGGAACCAATTTATACATTTGGTTAAAACTTTATTGCATCTCCAACCCCCTGACCTCATGATTGTGCACTGAGGTGACAATGACCTAGGCACATTGACTGCGGGAGGTTTTGAAATGCTAATGAAGGACACATTTGCACAACTGATGTTTTTTTTATCTCAAACTGTCGTTGAGACAGAAATGGAAGTGGTCAAATCAATTCAGTCCACAGATTGAGAAAGCTAGAAAGAATGTCAATGAAGCTCTTTCTGCTTAACTCAGAGACCACAGGATGGGCTCCTTATATAATAACAATCTACTGTTTGATAAGGATTGCATGTACAGAAGTGATGGAGTACACTTCACAGATCAGGGAAACAGAGTCTTTCTTAACAACATATAGCTCTGCATCGGTACTTACAAGTAGCTACAACAAACTTAGAATGAAAACAAGGGCTCTTTTTAGAGCCACCCTATAACTTAATACTGTTTATAATATTTTTTTCACATACTTTTTTTTGTGGATTCGCGCACCCAGTGAGAATTCACAAAACAGAAGCAGAAACTCAATGTACTACAACACAACACAGTTTTCAAATTTAACTTATTTTATAATTTTATTATATTTTTACCAACTTTATTAACTGTAATCTTGTCATTAGCTTCAATCACAGTACCTTTTTAAAACAACTTCACAAATATAACACTACCTTCTATATTATATCCCACTTAGTTATTTATTTAGGGTGGATTCGCAAAGCCAACGGAACATTACATTGGGGGCCGCTCTGAGAGCTGCGCTGGAGTCGTGACTCCAAACTCGAAACAAAAAAAATGATCCACTTTAATTATTTTGTATTTGCCCCGGGAACCCCTTTCCCGGGGCCTGCCATCATTTTATCTGGAATAACAAATAAAAGAAGTGGGACGGTGTGGCACCCCTCCTCAGGCGAATACAGGCCCCGGGGACCCGTTCCCCGGGGGCCTAGCCTCTTCTTTAATTTTTTTTTATTAATTAGAGGAGGGGGCCGCATGCCCCCTCTCGGGCCACTTCTGGCCCTGGGGACCCCATCCCCGGGGCAGGCCCTTACCGTTGGACCATGGGGGGAGCCCCTACTCCCCACAATTCTGCCGGCTCCCTGCCTCCTGCAGGCATTGCTTTTGAGCAAGGGGAGCTGCTGAAATGCAGCTCCCCTTGCTCAAAAGCAATCCTGCTTTACTTTGTTGAAACGAGAGCAGGTTTCCTGCTCTCGTTTCTGTAAAGCAAAGCAAGTTTGCTATGGCAGGGCAGGAGCCGTGCTCCCGCCCTGCCAGAACAAACAGCAATGTCCCGGGGGTGGACACCCCGGGACATTGCAGGAGCCAGCCCTGGGGCGTGGTGGTTGCCAGGGCCTTGATGGCTCCAGGAGGTGGGCCGCGCACCCCCTCCCTAAATTTGCTAAGCCCTAGGGAGATGGTGGTCCTCGGGGCTTGTGGGGCCAGCGAGGCCCCCTGCCTTATAATTACAAATGCCCCAGGGAGGTGTTGGTCCTTATGGCAGGGTGAGTGGTTACGACCCCTGTCACGCATTTAATATTCAGGCCCCGGGGAGGTGATGGTCCCCCAGGCTCTGGGGGGCCACCACCCCCTGCATTCAAATAACTAAGCACCAGAGAGGTGGCGGTCCCTGAGGCTGTTGGGGCCCCCATGGGGCCTCACAAATTAATTTGACATTGCCCCTGGGACCTACAAAAAAATAAAGCGAGGTAGCCTGCGCTTCGTTTTTTTAATTTTCTTGTCCGGATTCACACACCCAGCGCGACTTCAGACATTTTATTTGAAATGCTTTCTTTGAACCTGGGGTTCCTTCTGGGACCCCCTGAGCAGGCCTAGGGGGTCAGGGTGTATCTATACAGCCCCCTTTTCTTGTTCTTCAACCTTTTTTCCACTCTTTTCTTGTGACTAGGGCTGTAACCTGTTTCAAAATTCCTAACTCAAATTAACATGGAGAAAATGCGTTTTGGGACCCCCCTTTTAAATCTCGTCCCCAGCTCCATGAATCAGCCCGACACTTTCAAGGCAGGAGTTGACTGGAGCACCCCATTAGTTTTGAAAATTTCAAATGGCGCAAAAGATATCGGCAAATCAAAAAACGCTTTTCCTATGGAAAATAGGTTCTAACTATAACTACCTACTGGTGACCGACAGTAGGTACTATATATATATATATATATATATATATATATATATATATATATATATATATATATATATATATATATATATATATATATATATATATATATATATATATATATATATATATATATATATATATATATATATATATATATATATATACAATATGTACAAAATGGATCAAATAACAATACATATATATATCACTCCAAATCTTCAAAACACTCTGTGTAACCAAGTGGATTTATTTCTCACTCATCGCAAACAAGAACACGGTCTCGCAGTATGAGTTTTGACTACTCCCTTCATCAACTAGTGAGTATCCATTTTGATAGAATTTTATAGTGAAAAATACACATTGCAGAGTAGGGAACAATAGACATGGTAGAGTTCCAGTCAAAATACAATCACTTTATTGTCACGAAAGCATACATTTATAATTTCATGTATTTAACAGTATAATTACCACAATTCTGCCTAAGTAGGCTTGTGCATATTTCAACGGGCTGTACTAAATAGTAACGTACAAAATGTGAAAATGAAGGGAAAAAAATGTGTAACCAAGGTATATATAGCAAGCAACCTGCAATGACACACATTCAACTCTATGTCTAACAGGGTCATCCCAGAGGTACAACTATTATAAATCAGAAAAGGACCTGCATTCGGTTTTGTGCTCAGAAACGAGATTCTGCCCCTGTGGGCTTAACCCTCACACTTGACTCAAGTGGTGAAGTAGTCTCGTTTTTGAACAATAAAGGACAGATCCAATTAGGATACACACGGATAGATACTGAGACGATAATATCGACTGACGGCTATAACCAAATAGATACATTTTTATCAGTCAAACCGGGACCCACCCAAGCGGTAAACATCACACAGAGACAAACACAAAGGCCCGCACCCGTACACACCACCTGAACCTTGCCAAACACACCCATGAAGATCGTTTGTTCAGTAACGGGAGGGAAAACAACATCACATTACGTAAAACAATAGCGAGATTAGAGATAGCCTCAGCCTTAAACAGGACATACTCACGTTGCTCAAGCCGAAAACACACGTGGAATAGCACACGCATATGTCCCAACCTTACAGAATGCTCATGCGCAGTAAGATTATATACCGAACAGAGGTGTTTTTCCATGTCTATAGTAACAGGCACTGTGACAAAAAACGAACGGAGCCTAAAAAGCGCAAAGCATAGGATCCCAGAGGCAAAGTATTTAATTTGGGGCACTAAGAAGCAGCTAGACTAAGAAGGGATTATTAATACAAAATAAAAAAGTATTTACATTATTTTTTTGGGAATAAATATTGTGCATGACTTACAAAAATTATGTTTTTAATTCTATGTCTACTAAATGCATCAGATGTCAGTTTTGTCGTTTTTGTCATAACCAATGGGTTACCATGTATCACTATAAATACGGCGCACAATGTTGGTGAAACCAGATGTAGTGAGCAAGGCGGACTTGTCCGCCGAAAGGCGTCTGGTCGTCTTTCTTGACATTAAAGACCCTTGATTACGAATCCCACGGAGTCGGTGCCTGCTTTCTGAAACGGTTGCAATACAGGATTGGTTTATTATATATATATATATATATATATATATATATATATATATATATATATATATATATATATATATATATATATATATATATATATATATATATATATATATCCAAAAACAATTCCACACGGTGAAGAAAGGAATGTCCAGGCCAGCTTTGCAGTTTTAAAGAGCTTTAATGTTCAGCTCCTACCCAACGCGTTTCGAGGTAAAACCTCTTGATCACGAGGTTTTACCTCGAAACGCGTTGGGTAGGAGCTGAACATTAAAGCTCTTTAAAACTGCAAAGCTGGCCTGGACATTCCTTTCTTCACCGTGTGGAATTGTTTTTGGATATCTGGGGAGTGGCTACCCCGTCCAGGCCCTCCACTGCAAGGGGCAGGGGTCCGGAGCACAAAACTAACTTTGGATAGATATATATATATATATATATATATATATATATATATATATATATATATATATATATATATATATATATATATATTCACAAAGGTTCTCTGACAGTTGAAAGAGATGGAGAGGCGCACACGAAACACAGTGTTGCAGCAGCAGCTTTAATTACAGTAAGAGGCACCTGACGCGTTTCGTTTGGCTTGCAAACTTCTTCAGAGGTGTGGCCTCAGTTTGTAGGAGAGCGCTGTGGGACACAGGTGTGCTTTATTCAGTGTTGCCGGCTTCGTGGTGGACCCACCCTTCACGTAACAGCGCGGCATTCTGGTAACTGCAGTCCCGTTATTGTTTTTATTCTGTTCTGCTCCTTATGTTAATTCGCCATGGGGAGGGTGTTTTATTCCTCGCATGTGCAGGGTGCCTTCAGGCTGGCAGTCTCTCGGTTTTTCAAACAGCATTGCCAGTTTCCATCCTCGTGGTTAACTCGGCATGTTGATGCACGCCAGTCCTGTGTCCATGTATATATATATATATGAAAACAAATCCCAGCCGCTCTCGACACGGCTTCTGTTGGGTGCGGACCTCTTTCTCCCTCCAACTCCCAAAATCCAGGAATCAGGACGCCATCACACGAAGTAGAGTGAGCAGTGCAGTTTTTAATATTCTGCCATATTTACAAGCAAGTGCTCTCCCTGACGCGTTTCGCTCTGCATGCAGAGCTTGATCACATGACGCGTCAGGAGTAGGCACGGCAGTTTTAAAGACATAAAAGCTCATGTGACTAAAGAAATAAGTCACATGAGTACAAATCGAGTGCAACAAGTTAAAAAATAACACATTCATAGCGTGCTGCTTGTAAATACATTGCACAGCAAAACCAACAAATGTATAAATGGTCCTTGGTTTTTTAGAAGAATTTGAGCATAGTGCTCATAGATATAGATGTAATAAAGTGCAAATAGGTGAGCATATATCCGATAGCTATGATGGTAAACAGTTTTTTGACAATTATCATCTGTCAATCAGCAAAAATTAAAGTGCAAGTGCAACAGTCACCTCAATGTAGATGAATACATTTGATGAATACAATAAAGTGCAAGTGCCTGTATAACCATGACAGTCAATCCTCGATTATCCTATGTTATAATAACTCTGACTGCAAAACCAAAGACAAAATCTTGATTGCAATAAAATGAAATGGTTCCCTCGTTTTGTTTTTGTGAAAAAATCATTTTTTTGTGAAAACAAACAAAATTGAATTAAAGCGGCTGAAAACCTGATGAAATTTACATAATACTACAAAAGTTATTTCCAATTCAGATAGAATACATTTGGAAATATTTCAAACACCACCTAAAGAATTCATGGTATAGTCGCAGTTAACCACAGTCACAACTTAAGAAAACATAGATCAAAGTATTCAAAAATGTGCCTCAAAAGTATTCAACATTAAAGAAAATGATGAAGCTCATCAATGGTGTTCAGGCCATTAGGGGAACGGGTATCGAGAAGTAGGATAAGTGAAGACTCCTTCTGTCTAAGCAGTCTCTCTCTATTCCCACCCCGTCCGGGGTTAGGGACAGAGCACAACAGAGTATACTTCAAGTCACTTAATTTTTTATTATGAATTGATTTGAAGTGACGAGCAACCGGGTAGTTAAGGTCACAATTAACTATAGCACGAAGATGTTGAAGAATTCGTTGGTTAGCTGGTAGCTTGGTACTGCCTATGTAGGAAAGATTGCAAGTACATGTAAGCTGATATACTACATATTCACTACGATATATATATATATAATATCAAAAATGAAGCAAATTTTTGCACACTCCAGGGAATGTATCTTGACAGATTTTTGTATAGCAGAAAAGCTAAAACAGACATGTTTACAATATTTTGGTTGACGATATCTTTGCTACATTATTGTTTCTCTAGTTGATATTCTGACATACAACGAATGTCCATACATCCGTTGTTTACAGGTTTTTGTTCAGGGCTGTCTCTGTAAATATAGGTATATATTGGGACAAAAAAATAGAAAGCGTTCACACAAGAAAGGAAAGAGCTACTGCTATAGGTTTAAAAAAGTAAGGCAATAACCTTTTCTCTCAATTAAATTGAAAGATAGGTTGACTTTTCCAAGAAACTTTCCAGCACAGAAAAGAACACCATCATGGGTTCTGCTTTATACAATGAGGGGAATGTTTTTCTCTCCCCCATTGAGAAGCTGTGTGTATAGCAGCATCTCAAACCTACTCGTGTTGTTGAAGTTTACTGATGCTGGAAAGTCTGACTGACTCTTGAAAAATAGAAGCAAATTATTTTACAGGACTGTTTAGTTGCAGAGGGATAATGATCCAAGCTATTTTCTGTAGTAGAAAGAGATACAATTAAATGTTCTATTCTGAAGCAGGATTGTGTTCCTCCTGATATTTATCTGTCACTGTGTAGTACAAAAACAGTATGTTTGACAGCTCATTTAAGCTACAAGAGTTTTCAGATATGTTTTCAACATAGAATATCGATGGCATGACAAATTGGCCAATCAATGATGCATTGGCCCTTGAGAACAACGGAAAGATATATTATATTGTCAGAGTAATGAAAAGAAAATATTGTGCCCATGTATACAAAGATCATAACGCTGTAAAAGGATATACCACCAGTGCTAAATTTCAACACAACTACGTTTACAATTTTATTTTGGTGGTGTGCATCCTGAATATCGAATCAACAATATTGATGAGGCAGAATATTGAGGACAGAATATCGAAAATAATGTATTGACAGGTAATTATATCTAGATTTTCTAAACATAACTCCACGTACATGCCCCTACATAATACATATATCTTCAATGTACGAAGATGTGGAGTTAGGAATAGTAAATCTATACTTCCCTATGTACAATTATAGTTCAATGATTTGTCCCTCGATATTCTGTCCTTGATATTACTATGCCATGGTAATAATGGTGTCTATATACAGCTGTACAATCCTATTGGGCAATCATTATGTCAGTGGTTTTATACCGTTCTTGGCTTGTGGTATAGATTTAATACCAATGGTAAATGCTGCTGGCGGTTTTGTCAGCTGCTGCAAAACATACCAAATGTGGTAGAAATAACTTTCTGTCTTTCTGTAAGTAAAACTGTAATATGTTTTATTGATGGTTGAAAACGTTTTTTCTGAATAACACAAATGTAGTTGCTTAAAAATTAAGTTGGTCAACGTACCAACCATGTTTCTTTACCACAAGCAGTGCTGAATTTGAGCCATTGGTTGCATATTGGGACCACGTGCAGTTAGGGACAGGAACTTATTCTTATTAATAGAAAGACAAAAAAACAGTGACAATGGGAAAATGCAGGGATAAAAAAGCGCTCGCAACATTGAGATAAAGAGGCCGGTAGGGCAACTTATTGGAACAAAGAGGCATGCGGTTAAAGGTAAAATTGGTATTTGCAATTCTGACAATTAGCAGCAACGTCAGTGGACTTCTGAGAAGAATTGTGGACCAGCACTTATTCTTTTGCAAATTAAGCACTAACCACAAGGAAATCATTTTATGTATCTGTCATGGACGCTGCATTATTTGGTGTTACATTGTAAAACAAAGGAGCCTAGTACATTCCATTACCAATTTACTAATGACAGTGAGCTCTACTGGAAGGTTTCCTCTCCTCCTGATAGCACCTTACTGTTTTCAATTCTTCATAACGTATGGTCCTGGGTGACTGCTCATCACCTTAAATTCAATCCCAACAAAACTGTATTCCTACTTATTTCGTCCCAGTATTCCTCAACTACTGTTCAAAATTGGCTGCTCTCCACTAATATCTGAGATCCTGATTCCACGTTTGGTGAATGGGTTACTCCATCCCACACATAATTGATATCCCATCCATCTTATTGTAAGGGCATTATTTCCTATGCCACTTGTAATAAGGCAGATGGGGTATCCAACAAGCTGTGACAGAGTAGCCTGTCTGCCAAACTCTAAATCAGACCTTTGACATCCTCTCATACAGTTATTGAAAGCCCAACAAAGCTACATTCCTGATAACTGACTTAAAGCCTCATTATGACTTTGGAAGGGAGACCGCCAAGCCACAGCAGCAGCGGTCAGGAGAAAGCCGCCAAGTCGGTGGCATCCAAACCACTGCATTACAATCTTACTGTAGGGCTGGCAGTGTTGCTGCATCGGTGCCATGACAGCGTCATGCTTCCGCTCATGGAGAGAGCCTGAAGCAAATGTGCCACAGTGCAGCACCTCTTGTACGTTGGGCACCCTTTTGCCATGCACCATGTGGTACATGGCATACAGTTAGCGCACAACAGTGCAAGCATAGGGGGCAGAGATTATGCCCCCTGCCACAGTCTCGTAGACTAAATCTCCCTGGGGCCCTGTTTGTGGCCCCTTGCCTGTCTTTCCGCTGACCTTTTCATGGTGATGTCCCCGCCATGGAAAGCTCGGCGGAAAGGCAGGTCATAACTGTAACAGTGATGCCAATGCCAGCACCGCTTCCAGTGACTGCTGCTTTTCCCACCTCTACTGCCTCAGGACGCAAGATCCTGTCAGTGGTGTTGGTCTGTGGCAGTCTGATGTTGGTCTCTCCGCTTGCAATGTAACCAGAGGTCGGATAGCCCAGTATGCCATAGGTTGGACCGTGTGATTGCGACGCTGGTACCAGGACCACCCAAGTCATAATGAGGCCCTTAATTTTCAGAAACACAACAATAATATTGCCAGAAATTCTGTTCACCATCTCAGGCTAATCCAGAGCGCCAGCACGTTTTTACTGGAACAGAATCTTAAGGAGGATACCTAAACTACAGCACATTCCAGACTAGAAAATGATAATGGCATTCTCATCAGCATTCCTCAAATGTACCTTACCTCGTTCGAATCTGTCTTACATATGGCGGCGTATCTGCCCTCGTCTTTGACCATTTAGCTCACATTATTCTTGTACTGTTCTCTATGATTAAAATCCTCACTGAGGGCAATTTTACCTATATACATGAGTGCCAAGCACATACGCCTTTACACTCTGAGCACTCCCATTACCAGGCCAAGTAGCTGAAGATCTTAAAAGGTATCCATCATATTTGCAGCTCTGACAATCTGTTACTTAAAAACGCTAGTCTCCAACAAACATTATAGTTATTGGTTCCTGGCTGTGCACTTAATGTCGGGAATTCTATTACAGCTGTTATCAGTACTATATCCTATATATCTGCATGGCAAACAGAACTAACCAATTTTCTACCCAATTATCAATTTCAACCTCACTCCATTCTTGTTACCTTCTTTTTTTTAGAGCTTAAATGCTTGTTTTCTTCAAGCTTTGGTGTCATTTTACCTCTGTTTTGTACTTTCTAACTGCTATTGTTAAAATGTATTTGTGCATTTTCTAAATAATATCACTCATGTTGATTTCTTAATTTGGACCTGTTATAAATTGGGTTTCTGGTTGGCAGAGTATGTACCATGTCCGGGCAGGAACCACAATCCGGTTCCCTGACACAACATCGATGACTGAAATATCGATGTCTCAAATATCGATGAAAAAATATAAACTACAAAAATATCAATATACTTAAACAATTAAGTACAAATCTATTGACTCAAAAATATTGATGTAAAAAATATAGATGTACAATATATATATATATATATATATATACATATATATATATATATATTAGAATATGTATTAAATATATCAAATGTTAAAATTCATTTTAACAAAATAAAAAAAATGTAAAATACATTTTAACAAAATATAGAAAATAGACGTATTTAAAAAAGATAAACACACAAACATAATTTATACATATATACATATTTACTTTAAAACAATTAATAAACTATTACTTTTTATTTATTATAAAAGTTTAAAATTATATGAAAATACAAAATATGGATATATCAATGATTTAAAATCTAAGGAAAAAACATTTGATAATAAATTAAATCATTAAATTATAAAAAATATTTAAACTTACATTTACCATACAATCAGTGCAACAGTAGGGAAAGTGCTGGATCCCGAAAGGGTAAAAATTACTATTCCAACTCCAATGAGTGTTGGATTGCGGAGGGATTACATTTCCTATTCCAACTCCAGTCAGTGCAACAGTAGGGAAAGTGTTGGATAGCGGAGGGGTACAATTTACAATTCCCACTCCAGTGAGTGCAACAGCAGAGAAAGTGTTGGAAGATGGAGGCGTGAAAATTACTATTCCCTATCCAGTGAATGCAACAGTAGGGAAAGTGTTGGATAGCAGAGGGGTAAAAAATACTATTCCCACTCCAATGAGTATAACAGTAGGGAAAGTGTTGGATAGCGAAGGGGTAAAACACACTATTTCCACTAAAGGGAGTGCAACAGTAGAGTAAGTGTTGGATAGCAGAGGGATTACATTTACTATTCCAACTCCAGTGAGTGCAACAGTAAGGAAATTGTTGAATAAGGGAGGGGTAACAATAATTATTTCCACTCCAACAACTGCAACAGTAGGGAAAATGTTGGATAGTGTAGAGGTAAAACTTACTATTCCCACTCCAGCCGATGCAACAGTAAAGAAAGTGTTGGACAGCGTAGGGGTAAAAATTACTATTCCCACTCCAGTGAGTGTAACAGTTGGGAAAGTGTTGGATAGCGGAGGGATAATTTTAATATTCACACTCCAGTCAGTTCAAAAATAAAAAAACTAAATAAACATTTAAAATAAAAATATATCAAAATAAATATATAAATATGTTAATTAAAATACCAATAAATGTAATATATAAAAAGAAAACATATTATATTATGAATTGCATATAACAAATACCTATAAATATTATATAAAATAAAATACAAAATACATTCCCAAAAAACAAATATTTTAAACTCGAAAATATTTACAAACAAAAAAATTTAATGTTTCATAAATGTATTTTTTGTCCTACCCTATAACACCACACAAATCACAACAAACTTCTAAATTTTCTAAAGAAATATACTTCCATAATTAACATAATGAATTATCAATTAAAAAAATATTATTAATAAAAAACAAATACAAATTAATAAACTATCTACACTTTAACCATATCATCGCCACAACACACACCTAAATTAAACTGTAAAATACTAAAATAAACAATTAAAACTTATTTTAAAATTAAAAACTATTACTATTAAACAACTAATTATAAAGTAAGTAATTTGTATTTAATACCCACACTTTAACCCCTTTAAAAGCAAAAAACTACACACAAACAAATAAACAATTACCAGAAATAAATATCAAATAATTAACATCAATTAGCAACGATATATTACTTAATTAAATGCAAATTACTTCCCGCCCTTTACCCCTATAAACACCACAACACACACCTAAAATTTATTACAAAATTACCATAATTAATTAATATTAATTAACAACAAATGATTAATGCATCAATAAAAAAATTACTATCTACACTTTACACCTGTAAACACCAAAACAAACACCTTAAATTCATTACACAATTAACATAATGAATTACCAATTAATAAATTAACGTTAATTAACAACAAATTATTAATTAATTAGTAATTACTTTACACATTTAACACTATAACATCTCAATAAAAGAAATATTTATAAATCAAAAATAATCATTCATTTAATACAATTAAATTACTTCCTACCCTATTCCCCTATAAACCCACAACCCACTATGGAACTAAAAAAGGTAAAATTCAAATAAAAAGTCATTAATAACTACAAATAATGTAACACATATATAAAAAACTACAAACAGTTCTTATACAAAGAAATAGATCACAAACATTTAAAATATATACCAAAATACATATCATCAAATAAAAAAATTATATTTTTAACCACAATATTTTTGCAAACGATATTAAACAATTTGATATTTTTAAAATCAATATTATTTACCTGAAGTCGATATTCTTGAACACGATATTCTTGCTGTCGATATTTCTCACTCACAATATTTATGACTCGATATTTCTGCCAGTCGATATTAAAAACTTTATAATATATCTACACACCTCACAATCCATCCTAGACAGGGTACATTTTGCACACACTAAGGGGTCTATTAGGATGGCGGGCGGACTCCAGTCCGCCAGCCACCTTAGCGGTGCTGGGACCGGCCGCCAGTGGTGCGGCAGTCCGCACCATCAATTAGGATGCCACCGCCACCATGGTGGTCACAACCTGTATATTTAACATTGTGGCGGGCGGTGCTGTATTCAGCACCCGCCACAATGTTAAAAGGGCATGTTGTGCATTTGCATGCACATCGTGACAGGCATTGCGTGGTGCCTGCCACCTTGTGCATATAAATGTCGGGATACCATAGGTACCCCCCAAGTGCAGCCACCTACCCCCTAAACAATCTGGGGGCCCGCAACGGGCCCCCAAAGGCATTTGCTGCATGTCTTTCCATGGCAGAGACTCCACAATTGGAAAGGCATGAGACTGCCATCATCATAATATGGATGGAGGAGCCTGGAAGGCACTGCCACCATATTGCAGATCTTTTCCGCCAAGTAGGCAATCCGGGGGGTTGCCTACCTGGGAAAACTGGCAGACTGGTCTCTCCATCCGCCTAGGTCCCCACTGCCAGCGTAATATGGTGGGGAAATGTTATGCGGGTGGGGGGAAATGGGCGGATCGCCACCGCTATATGGGCAGTGGCGATCCGCCCGCCATCCTAATAGCCCCTCTAAATGTTTACCTGTGCTCATCCTCTGTTACATTGGCATAGAGCAGTCAGGCTAAACTAAAGAGGCAATGTGTAAAGTATCTGTGCGTACACACAGTAACACAGTGAAAGCACCACAATACTACTCCACACCATTTAGAAAAATAGCCAATATTTATACAAAACAAAAACAAAACAACAAAAATCCAACATATACAAGTCAAGATATGAATTTTGCAAGATTAAATCAAAATGCAGTGCTTTGAAGCCGTTAATTCCAAATGGGACTTTCTCGTTGTGCTTGACCGGGGCATTACCAAAAGTTCAGTCTGACCGCAATAGAGCGCAGGCCAGATACAGGAGTCACGCAGACCCATTGACAGTACCTTGGATGCGTCAATGCTCGGATTGATGCATTGAAATATGGAGGTGATACGTCGCTGCAATCAATCAATCAATACATTTATGAGCACGCTACTCACCCGTGCGGGTCTCAAGGCGCTAAAGGGAGAGGGGGGGTGCTTTTGCTCGAATAGCCAGTTCTTGAGGTGTTTCCTGAAGGTGAGATGGTCCTGGGTCAGTCGTAGGTGTGCTGGGAGGGAATTCCATGTCTTGAGGGCCAGGTAGGAGAATGACCTTCCTTCGGTGGTGGCTCTGCAGATCAGTGGGACGGTAGCGAGGGCGCGGCTTGCGGAGCGGAGCTTGCGGGTAAGAGAGTAGAACGAGAGACGGTTGTTGAGGTATTTGGGGCCCATGTCGTGGAGTGCTTTGTGGGTGAGGAGCCTGAACGTGATCCTCTTGCTGATGGGGAGCCAGTGCAGGTTTATCAGGTGGGCCGATATGTGGTTGTGGCGAGGGACGTTGAGGATGAGTCGTGCGGAGGCATTCTGTATGCGTTAAAGTCTTTTCTGAAGTTTAGCTGTGGTTCCTGCGCAAAAGGCGTTCCCGTAGTCCAGTCGGCTGGTGACGAGGGCTTGTGTGACTGTCGTTCTCGTTTCTGTGGGGATCCACCGGAAGATCTTGCAGAGCATGCGCAGGGTGTTGAAGCAGGAGGATGAGATGGCGTTGACTTGTTTGGTCAGTGTGAGGGAGGAGTCCAGGATGAATCCTAGGTTGCGCACATGGTCCTTGGGTGACGGTGCGGTGCCCAGCGCTGTGGGCCACCAGGAGTCGTCCCAAGCGGATGGGAATTGTCCGAGGATGAGGACCTCCGTTTTGTCTGAGTTCAGTTTTAGCCGACTTAGCTTCATTCCATTCCGCAACGTCCTTCATTCCTTCCTGGAGGTTGGTTTTGGCGGTGGTTGGGTCTTTGGTGAGGGAGAGTATCAGCTGGGTGTCGTCGGCGTAGGAGATGATGTTGAGGTTGTGTTTGCGTGCGATGGCGGCGAGGGGGTTCATGTAGATATTGAAGAGGGTTGGGCTGAGCGAGGAGCCGTGGGGTACGCCATAGATGATCTTGGTGGCCGTGGAGCGGAACGGCGGGAGGCGGACTCTCTGGATTCTGTTGGAGAGGAACGAGGTGATCCAGTCCAGCACTTTTCCTTGGATCCCAGTGTTGTAAAGGCGGGTTATTAGGTTGCGGTGGCAGACGGTATCAAAGGCGGCTGAGAGGTCTAGAAGGATGAGGGCGGTTGTCTCCCCGTTGTCCATCAGCGTCCTGATGTCGTCGGTGGCTGTGATGAGGGCTGTCTCGGTGCTGTGGTTGGCTCAAAATCCGCATCGGGATGGGTCGAGCGAGTTGTTTGCCTCGAGGAATGCAGTCAGCTATTTATTGACGCTCTTCTCGATGACTTTAGCCAGGAAGGGAAGACGAGAGATGGGGCGAAAGTTCTTGAGGTCTTTAGGGTCAGCTGTTGTTTCTTTCAGAAGGGCGATGATCTCTGCGTGCTTCCAGCTCTCTGGGAAGGTGGCTGATGTGAAGGAGTTGTTTATGACGTTCCGGAGGTGGGGTGCGATGATGGCATCTGCTTTGTTGTAAATGTGGTGGGGGCATGGGTCAGAGGGAGATCCGGAGTGGATGGTGTTCATGACGTGAGTGGTGTCTTCTGTGCTGATGGGGGTCCAGTTATTTAGGGTGGTGGTGGGGGTCGTTGGTTTGGAGACTGGAGGTGGAGTCTGGGCATCAAAGCTGTTGTGTATATCTGCCATCTTGCAGTAGAAGAACGTGGCGAGGGAGTTGCAGAGGTCTTGTGATGGTGTGATGTCTTTGTGCTGGCGTTGGGGTTGGAGAGCTCTTTTACGATGCTGAAGAGTTCTTTGCTGTTGTGGGTGTTGTTGTCCAGCCGCTCTTTGAACGATGTCCTTTTGTTGGTGCGGATCAGCTGGTGGTGTTTGTGAGTGGCGTTCTTGAGGGCTGTCATGTTTTCTGTCGTCCGTTCTTGGCGCCAGGTTTTTTTGAGCGTGCAGCATGATTTCTTTGAGTCTTTCAGGGCGTCGGTGAACCATGTAGTTTTCCTGTAGCTGGTCTTACCTGGGGGTTCTTCAGCGGAGCGAGGTTGTCGGTGCAGTTGGTGATCCACTGTGCGAGATTGTGAGCTGCGTCGTTGGTGTCAGAGGTGTCGGCTGGTGGGTTCTGGCTCAGTGATGTGGTAAGCTGGTCTGTGGTGACTTTGCTCCAGCATTTGCGGGGGATCTGTAGCATGCGGTGGTGTGTTGTAGTCTTCTTGTAGGTGAAATGGATGCAGCTGTGGTTGGTCCAGTGTAGTCCAGTGGGATGGCTGAAAGCGACGTGGTTGCTGGCAGAGAAGATGGGGTCCAGCGTGTGGCCGGTGTAGTGGGTGGGGGTGTTCACTAGTTGCTTGAGTCCGAGGTTGACGAGGTTGTCGAGCAGGGTGGTAGTGTTGCTGTCGTTGTTTTTCTCCAGGTGGAAGTTCAGGTCCCCTAGGAGGATGTATTCTGGTGAGGTTATTGCGTGCAGGCTGACGAAATCGGCGATGGTTTCGCTGAATTGTGTGCGCGGGCCCGGGGGTCTGTAGATGAGGGTTCCTCTGAGTGTGGTTTTGGGGTCAGTGCGGATCTGGAAGTGTAGGTGTTCAGCGGTGGAGAGTGTGTCTTCGGCGTTGGTCGTGACGCTGATGGTGTTCCTGTAGATGATTGCGATTCCTCCTCTGGTTTGGATGACGCGGTCCTTCCGGGGGATTTTGTAGCCGTCCAGGATGGCTATGGCGACGTCAGGGACGAGGAGGCGTTCATCCAGGTTTCCGTGAGGAAGGCGACGTCCAGTGCTGTTGTATCGAGGAGGTCCCAGAGTTCAATGGCGTGTTTGTGGACGGAGCGGGTGTTGAGGAGGGTGCACTTGAGGTGGTTGTTGTTGTTGTTGCTGGGTTCGACGGGCAGGGTGTAGGTTGGGAGGCAGGTGAATTTGCAGGCTTGGCAGGTGAAGGGTCCGTGGGTTTGCTTCGAGGTGGCTCGGTAGCTGGCGGGTGGTCGTCCGGTGTTGAATGCGTTGAGGGTGTTTATGTGGTATCTCTGTCGGGTGCCCTGGCTCCGGTGAGGGCAAGGGGTTCTGGCACTGGGCGCGGTCCAGCCGCGGACGGGTGCAGACGGGCTTCCCTTTGGTGCAGCTGCAGCAAGCGATGCTCGGTTCCAAAGTCAGACAAAGCCGTAGAGGTGCTGCTGTCAAGAGCGCTGTATGTCAGTTCTGAGGCATCGATGTCAAACAGATTGGCTGAAGAAGATGCATTGGTCAGAAACCATTCAGAAAAGGGGTCAGAAACCAGGCAAGGAATGAATTGAGGAAGGGGCACCACAGACGTCGGCAATACATTGCCCGAGGCTTACATAGCAGCAGTGTTTCATAGGTGCTGCGTTGGCAAAGTCGGGCTGCGTTGCATGTCTGGCATTCGGTGAGCGGTTTCCACAGCTTCGGTGCTGGCAGCGTCAATGTGTAATTTTTTTTAGTGAGTGCGCCAGTCCTAAATGACACTTTGAGGTAGATGCATTGGTTTCTTAGATTACAGCACCAAACACTCACTTCCAAGGGTCCAGGACTACAGCACAACTTGGCAGAGAAGACTCCGAGCAGAGGCGCCCAGATGCTAGTAGCAAGATGCGGGTGCAGTCTTTGATATCCCTGAGACTTCAAAAACAGTAGGCAAGCCCAAACAAGCCCTTGAAGAACCTTTAGAGGCAAGACGCATCAGGCAGAAGGCCAACACAGCAAAGCAAGCAGCAAAGTGGCAATACCTCCTTGCAGCACAACAGCTCTTCTTTCTGGCAGAATATCCTCAGTCCAGAAGCGTTCTGAGAATATCGTGACATTGGTCCAGTTCTTATAGCCATTTTAGCCTTTGAAGTGTGGAGACTTCAAAGAAAGGTCTTTGCAGTGCACAAGGGGCTGCCCTTCCTAGTCCTGGCTCCAAACAAACTACTGGGGGTATGCAGCTCTTTGTGTGGGGACAAGCACAGCTCTATTTAGGTGCAAGTGTCAGCTCATCTCACTCACTCTAGCTCAGGAAGACCCATCAGCCTGGTGATGGGTCATCAAGATATGCAGTGCAGACCTCAGTTCCCTTTGTGTGTGACTGTAAGGAGGGAATGCACACAAAACAGCTGTCATCCAACCCAGACATGTATTCTAGGGACAGGCTGAGGCACAGAATGATTACAGTAAAAACAATTGCAACTTTCTAAAAGTGGCCTTTTCAGACATGCAATTTAAATACCAACTTCACTAAAAGGTGCGTTTTTAGATTGTGAGTTCAGAGACACCAAACTCCAATTTTCATCTGCTCCCAATTGGAAGTTACACTTGTAAAGAGTTACAAGGTGGCTCCAATGCTAACCTATGGGAACGATAGGCCTTTTTGTTGTGAAAAACTGATTTAGACGTTTTTTACTACCAGGTCATGTAAAACTCAAAAGCACGTGTCCTAACTTTTTAATATACTGCACACTGCCCATGGGACTATCTAGGGCCTACCTTAGGGGCATCTCATGTGTAATAAAAGGGAAAGTTTGGGTCTGGCAAGTGGAAACTTTGCCAGGTAAAAATGGCAGTTTAAAACTGCAGACAAAGGCTCTGCAGTAGGAGGCCTGAGGCAGGTTTGAAGGGCTGCTCATGTCGGTGGCACAATCAGTGCTGCAGACCCACTAATAGCCCACTAATAGCATTTGATTTACAAGAGCTGGACACATTTAGTTTACTGTACTAGGGACGTATTATTAAATAAAATATGCCAATCATGTAGAAAACAAATTGCCTTATATTTTAGACACAGTGCACATGCACTTTATCACTGGTCATCAGTAAAAAGTGCCCAGAGTCCTAAAACCAGCAAAATCGCAGTTCAGCACATAGTCAAAGTCAAAGTCAAAAAGTACTTTATTCAGTTAAAAGATAATAACCATAAAAGTTCACAACATGATTTACAGTTTACACAGGGAAATTTTAAAAGAATCATTTCATTATGTTTCATTTTAACCAATTGTTTTACGCAATTTAAAAACGAGTTTAAAAAAGCCTAAAACTACAGCAACAGTTAAAACAGTGTCCATTCTCTGAAGTTCTAAAAATGTTGGGCGACATCTATTTAAATTCATTTCTTTGGGAATTGGGATAAGGAATTTTCTACGCTGTAAAATATAAAATTTACAGAAAAATAAAATATGAATATCAGATTGGGACGACAATTCATCACATGGGCACATAGGCAAATTTTGAGACCATGAATTCATTTCTGGGAAGGACAAGAGTCTAAAAACAATGTTTAGTCTAAAAGGGGTCAAGAGAAATCGATCATAGTTGGACATCGGTAGCGTTAAATACGGCTGTATCTTATCACCAGTTATTACTAGGAGATGCGAGGTAACTGTCTTTTTTTTCATTTCATCTCGCCTTCTCCTCTCCTCTAGGTATTCCATACATTGCTTACTCAACAATTTCGTAGATATGTTAACCATAGTGAGTGGATCATCGTAATATTGTTGGCAACCAATTTCAACAAGAAAACGTTTTACATAATCTAGCCACTCAAACCTACCCACATTTTCCAATTTTAACATAGCCTGGAGCATAGCCCGGTTCATAACACACTCATTCATTGTCCATACCCTGTACCACAAAAGGATGGGTTGTGTTCTAATTATGTCTGATATATGAGGTTGTCCTTGCTCAGTGTGGCAAATATACGTCACCACACTTTGTGGTACTGCTAGCACATCCCTCATAAACTTGTTTTCTGCTATTTGAATTGAGTTTATGTTCAAATATCCCCATAGACCCGAGCCATACAAAGCTACCGATCTACACGTGGCATTATATATAGTTAAAGTTTCTCTTATCGGCTTTTTGCCCAGCTTTTTTATAAAATTCTTTAAGGCCATTATTGTTTTTAAGAACAAAATAGTTCTGGCCTTGACTGCACTTGTCCAACCCCCCGATTCATGGAACAAAATGCCAAGATACGGGAAAGAAGAGGTGTTTTCCATGGGAACATTATTTATGTACATTCTTCTCATTTGCTTTCCAGTTCTTTTGCCACAGTTCATGGAGAAGGTTTTACTGCAATTAATTTTCAAATCCAAACTCATCATGAACTTTTTAAAGGCTATTATCAAGTTTTGAAGGGCCAAGGGGGACCGAGACATCAGGACTGCATCATCTGCATATAAGAGTGCAGGGATAGATCTCTTACCAACCCTAGGCATATCCCTGCACTCTTGCAGCAGATGACGCTCAAGTCCATTAATGTAAACCAGAAATAAAAAAGGAGCCAGGACACACCCCTGGCGTACTCCTCGTTCAACACCAAATTTTCTGGTACATTCGCCCCTCTTTCCATAGCGAACCAAAGCTGTAGCTCTCGCATATAATTCTCTTAAATAGCAAATGATTGAGGGTTCCACACCCAAACCTTTTAAAATTTCCCACAGTTTTGCATGTGACACACAGTCGAACGCCGACGTAAGGTCAACAAACGTAAGATACAAGCGTTCGCCCTTTACCCTTGTGTATTTTTGTTGGACAATCATCAAATTTAAACATTGTTCGATTGTTCCTATGCCCTTCTGAAACCCAAACTGTAGGTCACTCATTATCTCATTCTCTTCAGCCCAGCTTTGGAGTCTTGCCAGGATGACTCTGCCTAGGATTTTAATGGAGGAGTCCAAGAGGGAGATTGGTCTATAGCAAGCGCAGTCTTGCCTATCTCCCTTCTTGTATATCGGTACAATGACCGAAGTTTAACCCCCTTGCTAGTGCTGCATTAAAGAGTTGTACTAGCATAGGACCCCAGATCTCGCTGTTGGCTTTGTATAGATCTGCTGGGATCCCGTGAGGACCTGCGGCCTTGTCTCCTTTAGTTGCTTTCAGGCCCGACATGACTTCCTCCAATGTTATCACCAGTTTCTCAACCCCTGACACTGTATTGTCCATTACAATTGGGCCTATTATAGGACTATCATCTTTGCACCTATAAAGGTTAGAAAAATGTTCCACCCAGTCCTCCTCAGCAATAGCAATCTCTATTTGTGACTTGCAATTGTCATAGAGAAGAGGGGCATTTACGGCCCTCCAAAAAGCAGATACATCTTTTGACTGTGATGCTACGCATAAAGCTTCTAGGGCCTCCTTTTTTATAACATCTTTCCTTTTCTTTAGGGCCTCATTACATATTTTCCTAAAAGCTCTTATTTGTAGGGGATCTCGGGGTGTGCTGTGAATAGCATGTTTCAAATCAGTTAGTGCCCTTGTACATGCTTTGTCAAACCAACTTTTATAACCCTTCACCTTATTTTTTGCCTCCACCCACAAGCAGAGTCTGATTGTGGAAGCTATAATGTTGAAGTGCTTTATAATCTGTTCGCTGTTAGACTGCTCATTCAAGCATATTGCAAAGCTATACGAACAGGCATTCAACAGTTTTCCTAGGAGCATTTATGGGACCACCTTTCCCCAATTTAGAGAATACCCATTCTGTCTCCCGAGAACGACATCGGGAACTATACATAAAGGGTGCATGTCATCATGCAGCTCCGGAAATGGGTTTATAACCTCTATTGTTTGAGGCAGATGGTCACTTAAAGGTACCTCCATAATCTTTAGCCCCTTAATATTGTGACTATAGCTATTTGAGGAAATTATAAAATCAATTGTGGTAAGAGGTCCTCTACCTATAAATGTGGGGGCAAAAGGGGTTGGTTTTTGGGCAATTTCATTAGCATATCCCAAATTATACATAAACAATATTTCATTTAAACTATCCCCCATCAAAGAGTGATCAAAGTGCGTTAAATTGATGTCCTGTTCTAGCATTAGGCCGCAGATGCCCTGTTGCCCTTTTTACAGAGTGGACCATTAAAATCCCCCCCCATAAGATTGTTACTTCCCTGTCCTTCTTATCAATTTCATGTTGTATATCCTCCCTCAGCATTGTTAAGGTGCTAAGGATTTCGTTTTTAGGGATATTATTATAAAAATGTATCAGAACCAAGTTAATTCCCTTATTGTTTAACCTGATTACTTGATAATAACTAGATTTGGACATAAAATGTACCTGCTCATACTTAAGCCGATTTGAAAGGAACGCAATTAAACCGCCCTTTGCTCTCCCAGATTGACCCCCCATGGCCGGAGTGAAAAAGGTTCTATACCAATTTAAGAACACTGGATCAATGGTCCAGGTTTCTTGTAGAGTCAGAATGTCTGATCCATTTATAACGCTTTCCCAGGTTGGATTACTAATTTTCTGCCTCAATCCTGCCACATTCCAAAATAAAAATGTACAGGATTTTTTATTCTCATTTACTGGGCGATCACCCACTGGTACATTACTCAAATCCTTCCGACCTGAAGGGTGGCATGCTATTCCGCGCTTCCCCCCTTCTTTTAAGTCATGGGTACTGGGTATCATACAACCTACCGCCTCATTGTAACCATGAGTCACAGTGGGTTCAGTAGCGGGTTGAATAATGTTTTCATCGCCCACCGGTGCCCCCTGATCTCTTCTATTCTGCTTGAGTTCCTCACTATTCTGCCCTAATCCTGATGTTTTGATGGGAGAAGTATCCTGTTTTTGTCAATCCACATAATCAAGACCCGAGATTACATGAAACTGGTTGTGGACAGAAATGTTATAAACACGTGGAGCTATGCCTCTGTTATTCCACAAATGATTATTCCTAGAATGAAGGATTGGGGTTGGTGGATAATGCTGCCTAGGATGGAAATTGGGTAATCTCTGAGGTTGGAAGGAAAGATTCTGAGTATTTCCAAAATAATTAGAACCAAACCTTTTTGTAAACTGCCTTTCTGGTTCATGAGTTTTAGGATATTGGGCTGAAACATATGAATAGAAGTAGCTAAGATAGTGTGTAGAAATAGAATCACTACTTCTTGGCTCATACCAATCCCCAATATGCCTGACAGCTCTGTGATCTTTCAAGTTTATAATGATTACATCCCCTTTCCTGTCTTTTGGTCGAGAGCACACCCATGTTGACCGCCTAACATTTAAAATGTCCTCATTAATATGGGCAGGCAAGGGTCTGTTGTTACGTAACCAATAGGTAACTTTATTTCTTAAGGCTCGGTGGTCTTCCTTATTGACTAGAGGAAGCTCAGGGACACCCGCCATGACAATCACATAAGGAGCAGCTTCAGGCGGTAAGTCTACTTTTCTACGTGTTTGCCAGTATGTATTATGCGTGTTCCTATCCCCATTATCCTTAATAGTCTTACTTTGCGGGAGTTCTACCTTATCTTTTGAAATCAAATTATTCCCCCCAGTCGGCGTCTGATCACTCACTTTAATTGTAGGTTGAGCTATAATTTCTGACTTCTTCTTTGGTGGAAGGGGTGTCTGCACCTTTTTGGGGGGGACAATGGAGGGTTTTTTTCCCGCCAAGGCAAGCTTTTGTAGAGAGGGTAGAATGTACTGGGACTTGTTCTGCTTGTGGCAACGTTTTCCCGGGCTTTACTATAGTGTTTATATTAATCAGCCCCTTCGTCAAATCTGACAGTAGAATTGTATTACGTTCTACTTTTTTATCAATTAAGTCTAGGTGCGTATTAATCATCCTAGTCTTTTCTAGCAGGGGGTGCATAAATGTTTTTATCAGAGTTTAAATTTTTTCCAACAGGCCATCCTCCCCAGAATGGCGATTTGTTGTTATTAAGGGGGTCGTATTGGGAGTCAGTAAATCAACCGCATTCAGCGATGTTGAGGTCAATGCCTTCTTTTGTATTTTAGCTTCCCTAGTTTTTAAGGGTCCACCCCCTCTTTTTTTAGTTTTCACCTTGAGTGGTGTAATGTCGCTGATATTGCTAGGGGATGGGGATGGAGTAGAGAATCTCGGGGAATTTGATAGTCCTACGTCATCAATGCTATTGTATGAACTTAGCATGGACAAGTCGGGAATGGTGGGCGAACACAACAGAGGAACATCAATGTTAGGGTTAGAAAACATTTCTACTTTACCCTCCATATCTCCAGAATTCACCAGCCCACTATGTACTCCTGCATGGTTTGTAGAATTTGGCGACATCATAATCCCTATTTGCCCCAAGGATGATTGTTTTCCAGTCATTAAGTTCCGAGCTGGTCCCCTCTTTGGTTCAGCTACATCTACTCTTTTCTTACAGTGCTTCCCCCCACGTCTAACACGTGATTTTCTGTATTTTCTCACCGATTTTGGGGCTAACGGAGTATGCTCTGAATCTTAAGTAGCAATCTCAGGCCGGTCTTCATGCCTCTCAGCATGAACTTGTGCTACAATCGTCATGACCTTCCTTACTCTGATTTCAGGATTGGTTGGTGCAACTTTATCCACCACTATGAGGGGGGTTTCTTCTTGTACCATATTAGGACTCCCTCGGCCTAGTGATGCCCTTCTATCATGGTTGATCTGATTTACCTTTTTAATTAGGTAGTTGTCCATAGTGCCTAAACCAGAAGCAATTTTATCGTTTTTAGCCCGAGACATCTAAAAGCCTTATAGCTAAAATTAGTGTCTCTTCTAATGTAGGAGTACAGTACCTAATCGTGCAAATACACTAATGCACCAACACCATATGTAAGATAGAGTCTCACTTCAATATATGTGGTTCGCCCCAACAGGATCAAAGTCTATGGCCCAGTCCAGTCTCTTCAGGCCTCTGAGGGCCTAAGAGGGCCCGCCCTTTGCCCGGGCTTAGCCCGGCGCCGCCCCGCGCGCTCCCGCGACGCGGGAAATGAGTCTCCAATGTGAACACCTCCTGGCGCTATGTCCATTGACGCGACTTCCGGTCGCAGGGGGTGATGGGGATTGTAGTTTTTGGCCAACTCACGCTCTCCCCCACTCTGCGGCCGCACTCTAGGTCTCACAAGTGCGGCGGCGGAGGGAGAGCGGGAACCGGAGCACGGAGCTGGGTGAAAGCAGGCTGGCTGCTAAAGTGACTACAGCAAGTAGGTGGCACAGATTCCAAAGTGTCCCTGCTCTGCCGCAAATGAGTCTCCAATTTGAACACCTCCTGGCGCTATGTCCGTTGACGCGACTTACGGTCACAGGGGGTGATGGGGATTGTAGTTTTTGGCCCCCTTACTCTCTCCCCCACTCTGCAGCCGCACTCTAGGTCTCACAAGTGCGGCGGCGGAGGGAGAGCGGGAACCGGAGAACGGAGCTGGGTGAAAGCAGGCTGGCTGCTTAGGTAACTACAGCAAGTAGGTGGCACAGATTCCAAAGCGTCCCCGCTCTGCCGCAAATGAGGGATTGTAGTTTTTGGCCCCCTCACGCTCTCCCCCACTCTGCGGCCGCACTCTAGGTTTCACAAGTGCGGTGGCGGAGGGAGAGCGGGAACCGGAGCTAGGAGCTGGGTGAAAGCAGGCTGGCTGCTAAAGTGACTACAGCAAGTAGGTGGCACAGATTCCAAAGCGTCCCACACAGACAAAATAAGAAGTAAGTGTTATAAAAATGAGGACAAGGCGGCACACCAGCGTCGTGTTGATCAGGGTCTGAATATAACAGTAAGAAGTCAAATAGAATGGGGAAATCACGCCAAAAGATGCCAGGTCTAACAGGACCTTGGACGTATGCGTAGTTGATGCTGTTGCCTTTGCTGTCTTGCTCAGTACAATTACTTTGGAACATTATAAATGACATAAAAAAATAATTTAAGAACAAAAGAAAGGAGCAGTTGGTCAAATGTTGTGGCAAAAAATAACCCCCCTACGGTACCTAAGTGTGAAGTAACCATGTCTGTCTAACCCTTAAGCTAATTTACCGGTGGTGGTACTTTATCACCAGTGGTAAGGTTTGCACTCTTTTTTGCATAAGGTCCTAGCGTGGTGTTGTTTATGAAATGACTCCAGGTTAAAAGGTATACAAACCACTATTCTTCAAGAAAAGAAAAGAGGATATTGGGGTAAAAGGAATATATTAGATAGTAAATAGACTACAATCGAAATGAAATTAGATTGCATGTGAACTTCATCGTGCATATTAGAAAGCGAGCTAAAAAAGTATATTGCTCAAATCAGTTAAGAATTATCTTGCTTCATAAATGAATCTTTCAAGAATGAATTTCAATTTGTGTGTCCTCTTTTGGTAGCTCCTAATATATCCTGGTCTGATTTTGCACACTATCTGGAGTTGCCAAATGTCTAAGGAGTGCCGGAAATAGGGGGCTATTCAGCTATATGAACTGTTCTTAGTGCGTTTCATCACGCCAAGAAGGCGGCTGAGTCTGATTGCAAATTGGGTAGTTGACGTCCTACCACCAGCTAAGCTCGTGCTAAGCCAACAATGCCTGCCTTAACATCCAGTTGCCTGATTGGTGTGAGAGTTAAAGATAAGTGCTTGAACAGACGGAGAAGCAACAACCTAGCTAATTATACCCAGCCTAACAAGATTCCTTGATTCAGAGAAATGCACCCTGAAGCAGGGGGAGAGCATCTAAATGTGACCACCATCCTGTGGGAGAGAAGGACAGTAAAAGGATTTCTGTTGCAGGACAGAAATATATAGCCCACTACCTCCTTCACTTCCATGGGCATTACTCCAGGAACGGATTGGTGTCACTACAACGCAGGCTATTACAACGCCTGCTGTTACAACGCGGTTTTTACATCGCATACCACTACAACGCATAGTGCTTTTAAGCGCTGGATAGTGATTTATTTAATTTACTATTCCAACTCCAGTCCCCGTGGATAGTAGGGAAGGTGTTGGATAGTAAATTAAATATATTCCCTATCCTAGAGCGCCCACCAGCGCAATGCGTTGTAATGGTTTGCGTTGTAATGGTTGCGTTGTAATGGTAGTGCGTTGTAATAAATGCGTTGTAAGTGATGTTCCCCCCAGGAACATCAGGCTCATATTTCACACTGCGCCTCTGGTGCACAACGGGCATGTGTGACTGTTTCCTGCACCCAGAGGGCACTGTAGTATTACAGAAGGGTCTGCAGACACTATAACACCCTCTCCTGTAATCAAAGCAGCACCAGTGTGCATATGGCAGCAATACTACCTTCAGAGTGCATTTCTTCATTAGGATGGGTGTGTGGCCCTATGCCAATGAGAGAAAGACTTTGCTTCTGCACCTGCACATGGATGTGAGTGCAAGCCATCGGGAAGCACATTACCTACGTCACAGAGAGATGGTGCACAGTCAGGGAGTCCCCTCTCACCCCTGAGGTCTTCACCCGTGAAGATGAGTGCAGTCACTCATTGCACCTAACTGCAGGGGAATCTCTGTCCCTCCTTTGAAGTAGCAGTGTGTACCGCCTGCACAGAGAAAGTGGGACAAGATGGTTGAAACAACCAGTCCGCCTTTCACTAATACACTACCCTCATAGTAGCACATTATATATAATAGGGCGCACTATTCCTGTTTGCGCCCAGAACACCTGTTTAATGGTGTGCCATGATGCAAACAGGGACAATGCACCTCTTACATTATACAAGCCATGGAGGCGCTGGGTATTTGCCTGACAGCTTTTCTACCAGTAGCTGGCATGTCCTCCTAGTGAGCAAGCAGGCAAAAACTAGAGGACGTACCTCCAGCTGCTTCCTGACTTTAAATCGAACCCAGTGTGTAGAAGAGGGGAGATATGACAGCTCCTATATGGTTCCCTGTAAATTTGTGGAACAAACATATATTTTTATATTGTAATTATAGCCTGGTAGTTGTACATAGAATGCGGTTTGATGGTTAAAGTGATGTGTTTTGGTGACGTTTAAAGGGTATCATGTCAATGTCAAGAATAATTTGGCAGATTACTGACTGCAGCTGGAAATAGTGCTTTGTAATTAGATTAATGAACACATGGAATGTTTAGATGTAAGAGATATGGTTAAAAGGGGATTTGTTGAAAGACATTTTGGAAAAGGCTGATTGCTTTAATATGTTCACTACCTAGGTAACTAACTACAATATGTGTACTCAAAAAATGGCTGTTTCTTAAATGTAACGCTTTTTTTTTTAACAGTAATCTTCCTGGGTAAAAATAATTGGCTAGAACATTTAAGTTCACAGCTAATCTCTTGGTTTTAAAGTTAGGTAGATTTAAAAGATTCACAAGAAAACAGTATCTCCAACTAGATGGCAATAATTCATACCTGGCTTATGTGTCCATATAAAATGGAAATCAGCACCATATGTAGGATAAGAAAAAGGTTACCTGTTTGATGGCACTGGAAGCTCCTTCAAAGAAAACAGCAAGGAAAACATACCATCAAAATTGTTAATTGTTTCCCAAACTGTAACTCTTTCCCAGACCTTAATTTTGTAACTGGGATGATCAATGACAGGCTGTGCAAATAGGCTGGCATCTATACAATGATCACTCTCAACCTCCTACCATACATTATTGTATGAATGTCTGATCATTCTACACTTATGTGCTGTGAGTCAAAATATATCCAAGAAACATTAAGTACATGAATTGCTTCAGTTCAAAATGGGTGTATTTATTTCCTTTTCGCTAAATCGTACCATTTAAATCATTCACACGGGTTGTACTTTTGTCAAACACATGCCAGTGTCTCACTGGCTGCATTCCTTCATCCAGACTCATTGGAAAAAAATTCAGATTGGGTCCATTCTTTTTTATGTTCCTCCTACAGCCAGCTGTCTTTGTTGAAAGACCTATTGTGGACAATAGTAATACAGTAGGCTATGGGTCAGTTTATTGCTTATCACTGGTATCATTGGTTGGCTTCCTTCTGAAGCTCATTATTTTACTTCTCATTCAATATCTTTCTTTCTGCTTCTTCTTATTGCCCCTCCTGTGAAACATAGCTGCTTTGCCATCCTTTTGTTTGGATGACTTGAATTGTTCTGCTACTCACATTTAGATAACGAGTTTTTCTCATGGGAGTGCATATTCTTTCTTGCTTTTTCCCCTATGTGCTTCTCATCCCTTTAATCTCCACCCCTACACTCTTCATGTTGCTATCCAGCCCCAAGCTCCACTCTTGCTCTTTTACTTTTCTCAAATATTTAGATGGTGCCAGAATCTGTAATTTACTAATGGGCCACTCCTTTCCCCAAAAACTTTTTGCACAACTTTTATGTATTTAATGTTTACTTTCCTGCTGTTAAAAATGGGGGTCCCTAGTTAGCAGAGGCATACACCCTGTCCAAATGGGGACCCTTCCTTCAAGTATAAGGGAAATATACACTTTAAACACTCCCTGCTCACCCCCATGGTAGCTTGCCACGAGCAGACACCAAATGCAATGTGGAAAGTATTTGCACCCAGACACACAGTAACACAGTGAAAATACTACAAATGGACACCACACTAAGGGGCCGATTAGGATTGCGGTGAATACGCATCCTCCGGGCCGGCGGAAGCCACTGCCGGCCCGGAGGATGCGGATTCACCGCTGCGGTGATAGAAAAGACTCCCCCGCCAGATTAGGTTGGCAGGGTGGTCGGGAAGACCGTCCGCAGCTTTTCCGCCGCGGTCCCGCAGCGGAAAAGCTCTAATATGGTGGCGGTGTCTATCAGACACCGCCAGCCATATTAGGATGCATGGGGAAGCATGCTTTTCCACGGCAGCTTTTCCGCCGTGGAAAAGCATGTGGTCTTTTCTGTTCGGGGGCCCGTTGCGGGCCCCCAGGGTGTCAGGGGGGGGGTGTGTGGGGGGTACCTATGGTACCCCCCTGCATTTGCATGCACATAGCGGCAGGCACCGCGCGCTGCCTGCCGCTTTGTGCATGCAAATGCACTGCATGTATTTTTAGCATTGCGGCGGGTGCTGTGGCAGTTCTGCTGCATGCAGAAGAGGTTATGCATTGAATCCAGACTGTATGGGGTAGTGATGAATTGATTCCAAGATGGCTTTGGTCTCAAGAGATGAGTCATAAAACTTGCTGCACAGGTGCAATGAATGGAAATAAGGGATGCGATGGAGTCGCTGCGGCGACAGCAAACAGGAGCTGCATCAGTTTCTTCAGCCTCAGTCCCATGATGCGTTGATTCTTTCAGCAACACAGAAGGGCCTGCGGCAGAGTTGGTGTGGGGATCCTAAACTTCTGCGGTCGGTGCTCGGCACATGGCATGCATCAGATATTCAGCCACTGGCAGGCGCTGTGCTGATTCTTTGGCCGCACGGTAGCAGTGCATGGAAATTCTTCCCGCACAGCGGTGTGGTGTTGGAAAAAACATCCACTGGAAGGGCGATATGTTGATTACCTTGGTTTCTTCAACCTTATTCAGCTCCCAGCAACAGGAAGAACCTCCAGAAGCCCAGCACTGGAACAGGCAGGTCAGAACTCCCAGCAGTAGAGTTCAAGGAAGTTGGTGGTGAAGTCTATGTGTCCCTGAGACTTCAGGACTGGAGGCAAGCACAAATAAGCCCTTGGAAATTCTTCACAAGCAGGTTCACAGCAAAGTTCCTGTCTTTGTCCTCGCCTTGGTAGAAGCAGCAACAGCAGGCCAACCCAGCAGAGCAACGCACAGCAAACAGACAGCATTCTCCTCACAGCTCTTCAGCTCTTCTTCCTTGCAAGAGGTTCCTTTTGATTCCAGAATTAATCTTTAGTTCTGGGGTTTTAGGTCTTACATTTATACCCCATTTTCTCTTTGTAGTCTTTGTTGCAAGAGTAATTGAGCACAGTAAAGACAAGTGCTGTACTCCCTTGTCCAGCTTCACTACAGGAGGTGGAGACAGCATTGTGAAAAGCAGACACAGCCCATTAAAGTGCTAGTAAAATCTCCTCCCACTACTCTAAATGCAAAAAGGTCTTATCAGCATGGCTATGAGTCACCCAGGACAGGCAGGACACACCCTAACCCCCCTTGTGACTGTCTAGAGTGAATGCACAGCCCCAGATCCTGTCACTCCAAAACCAAATAGTAAATGCACAAGCAGGCATAAGCACACGGGGTGGTTAAACAGGGAAATGCCCACTTTCTGCCTGATTTCGTATAGGAATGGTTTGTTGATACAGTTTACTCACAGGATCTTCAAAAACACTTGAAATTAAGCTCTCTTTATAACGAACTGCAGATTAATCAACTGCTCTGATACAGGGCATATAATCCACATTTGTAAAGCGTGAACAATCACCCGTAAGGGTCTCTAGGCGCTAGGGGCCGTCGGGAAGATTAAGCAAGCTTTTGACCAGAGTCACATGGTGCTGGGCTAATCTGCAACCGGCGCCGTGGTTCGAACCGTGATCCCCAGATTCCGGAGTCAGTCGCCCCGGCCGCGGCGCCACACCTCTTCCCTCAGATTCTATGTTTGTTGGAAACTCAAGGTCTTTCATGAAGGAATTAAGAGACAACACTGCCCTTTCCTTTTCCAAGCGAACGCACAATTCAAGAAAATGGCCAGTCTAGGTTCTGAAGAGATCCCCAAAGATATATGGGTACAAAACGCATTAACGAGAAAGGCCAGGGCAACAGCAGAAGAGTTCAAGTTGCGGCCAGTGGAATATACAATTAAAGTATCCACTCCATGCCCGACCACTATTGCATGAATCCCCATGCCTATACCAAGAGTGTTGCATATATTCCAACTTGTAGCAACATTTTACTCTGGTTTCTCTCATTAGTTAGACTGGCATTGACACAGCAGTTCTACCATTGAGAGTGTGTCAAAACAAATCAATCAGGTTGATTTGTGATATATCTGTTTAAGTCATTGTTTCACAATGTTTTGTACATTTCAGTGTTGAGTCATACAAGTTTTATGATGTTTTAATGGTTAGTCATATGTGTTTGATGAATTTGTTTTCCCATTTTTATTAGACGTAAAGGTCTCCATTGATACAGAGGACTTTGTTCCGTAAGACATATTCAATGTTAACAAAGGATTGTGTAAATAATTGCTTAATTTGTTGTGAATTAAATACACAGACCAAGGTTATGAATTAATTTGACTTGGTCCATTCACAATTAGTTACTTCTAATTGTCGCAACCAAATCATTTTCTTATACACTTTATAAAAGTGGCATTTTCAAACACACAATTTAAAAACCACCTTTACTGAAAGGTTTGTTAATAAATTCTGTATTCAGAGAGCCTAAACTTTAAATCTCTATCTTGTCCCAATCGAAAGTTGCACTTGTAAGATATTACAAGTCAGCTACCATGTTAACCTATGGGATAGATAGCCATTTAATAGGGAAAAACTAAATGCACAGTATTTCACTATCAGGACATGCAAAAACACACCAGCACATGTCCTACCAAAGCGGGTGCACTTGCCAGATCGTCATGGCAGTTAAAAACTGTGCACGCATATACTGTAGTAGCAAGTCTGAGACACATTTACAGGGCTACTCATGTAGGTGGCACAACCAGTGCTTCTGCCCATAAGGAGCA
Source organism: Lissotriton vulgaris (assembly GCF_964263255.1). Classification (NCBI taxonomy): domain Eukaryota; kingdom Metazoa; phylum Chordata; class Amphibia; order Caudata; family Salamandridae; genus Lissotriton; species Lissotriton vulgaris. The sequence continues at coordinate 1,999,219,121 of NC_141689.1, forward strand.
TTTGATTTACAGGCCATGGGCACTCACAGTGCACTTTATGAGGGGCTTATCAGTAAATCATATGTGCCAATCATGAATAATCAATCTGAATCACAATTTACCTAGGGAGTACTGGCACTTTGACACTAATCAGCAGTGGTAAAGTGCCTAGAGTACCTAAACCAGCAAAAACTAAATTTAACACACAGTCTAAAAATACAGGCAGTAGAGGAAAAAAGGCTGAGAAAACCACACCAAGGATGCCATGTGTAACACCTGTCCCCTCCTGTTCTCAATGGGTTCTCATCACTAAGAAAGAAGAATCTGGAAAGAAAATCAGCATTGGCATGTTCTGTACCAGGGCGGTGTTCCAAATAAACAAATCCATTCCCTGAAGGGAGATTGACCACCTCAACAGTTTTGGGTTCTCGCCCCTTATCTGTATCAACCATCTGAGGGGCCTGTGGTCTGTCTGAACCCGGACGTAAGTCCCAAACAATTAGGGTCTTAACTTCCTCAGTGCCGAGACCACAGCAAATGATTCTCTCTCAATTGTGCTCCATCTCTGTTCCCCTGGAAGTAACCTCCTACTGATGAAGACTACAGGTTGGTCTAGGCCCTCATCATTTAGCTGTGCTAGAATTGACCCCACACCATGCTCTGAAGTAGCTGTCTGCATACCAAATTCCTTGGAGAAGTCGGGAGATTTAAGCACGGGCGCCGTGCACATGGCAGCCTTCAGGGCATCAAAAGTGGTCTGACAAGCCTCAGCCCAGATCTCTTTCCTAGGCTGCTTACAAGAAGTCAGCTCAGTCAAGGGAGCAACAACGGTGCCATACCACTTGAAAAACCTCCTGTAATATTCGGTGAGACTATAAAGGCTCTCACCTCAGTCTAGGTCTTGGGAGGCTCCCAAGCCAGAATGATGTCAATCTTGGGATGTAGGGGCACCACCTGGCCGCTTCCTATCTGGTGTCCAAAGTAAAACACAGAACCCTGTCCTATTTGGCACTTACTGGCCTTGGAAGTGAGGCCTGGCTTCTGCAGGGCCTTCAACACTTCCCAGAGGTGTTGCTGGTGCTCCTCCCAGCTGGCGCTGAACACCTCAATGTCATCCAGGTAGGCGGCACTGAAATACTCCAGTCTAGCCAACACCTGACTGGCCATCCGCTTGAAGGTGACAAGGGCATTCCTTAGCCCAAAGAGCATCACCCAGAACTGGTAGTGCTCCTCTGGCATTAAAAACGCAGCCCTCTCTTTGGCCCCATTGGTCAAGGCAATCTGCCAGTACCCAGATGTTAAGTCAAACATGCTGAGGAACTGGGCAGCCCCCAACCAATCAATGAACTCATCAGCTCTTGTTATGGGGTGCACGTCAGTCCTGGTGAAGGTGTTTAGCCCCCGGTAGTCGACACAAACATGAAGTTCTGGTGCGGCACCGGATGCAGCAGCCTTTGGGACCAACACCACAGGGCTGGCTTAAGGGCTGTTGGCGGGCTCTATCACCCCTAGTACTAGCATCTTGGAGACCTCCTCCTTGATACTGTCTCTGACCTTGTCAGTCAGCCTGTAAATGTTGTGTTTTACAGGTCGACTATTCCCAGTATCGACTTTGTGGGTACATCTGTGGGTGACTCCTGAGGTCAAGGAGAACAGTGAGGCAAGCTCTCCCAGCAACTGGTGACAGTTCCTCTGCTGCTCTGGGGTCACTGTGTGGGAGAGGTTCACACCTTCCACTGACCCATCCTGCTCTTGGTCGATAGGAGGACAGGAAGAGGCTAAATTTCCTCCTCCGTTCCGTCATATGTTGCCGGAAGCATGGTCACTTAAGGCCTCTCAAATTGAGGTTTGAGGCAGCTGGCATGCAGGACCGTCAAATAATTCCTTGGAGACTGCAAGCTCACCAGATAGGTGACATCACTCTTGCGTTCCATCACCTCATGAGGCTTAGTCCAATTGTCCTGGAGAGCACAAGGCTCTACTGGGGCCATGATCCACACTTTCTGGCCAGCTTGATACTCAACCAGAGTGTCATTTTGGCCCAATCAACATTTCATCTCTTCCTGGCTGGCTTCCAGCTTTGCCTGAACAAGCTTCTGGTTTCAAGGTATTACCCCTCATCAACCACGCTCGCTTGAATCCAGTGGCATAGTGAGGAAGGGACCCACATCTCGGGCATACCCATCCCACTTAGGGTGAAAAGTGCTACACAAACAAATGATCGACAGAATGCTGAATGAATCATACATTGACCCCTAGTAAAGACCTAACCTGGCAAGTTGAGACAGACTGCTACCATGGGAAACAGGGTCAAGACTGATTGGAATATGGCTGGGTGTAAACTGGAATGGCATGGGGAGCAAAGAAACTATAGATCTAGGCCCCGATCTCCATACTGGGTTACTGGAGTGAATGTTTGACATTGTTCAGAACTCTGTCCATCAATTGAACTTTTTTCATTTGTCACCCTGAGTGGAACGGATATGCCCAGACTTGGGTCCGGTGCTCTCCATGCTACTGGAATCAAGTTAGCCTGGCTGATGAGGGGTAAAACCCTGAAACCGGTCCCAGGATGCTTGTTTCCAGTACGGTGAAGATCTGTCCTGGAACTTCGGGCTGGACTATTCCCATGGGGAACAAGGTCAGGACTTATTTTCATATGGCCGAGTTGGAATGACATGGGGAACAAAAGAACAACAGATTTAGTCCCAGATCTCTGTACTGTGGTGAATATTTGACATTGTTCAACATTCTGTCCTTCAATTGTTCTTTTTGCATTTGTCAGCCCGAATGGGACAGGTATGCCCAGACATGAGTCCCATCTTCTCAATGCCACTGGAGTTAAGCAAGGCTGGCTGCTGAAGGGTGAAACCCTGAAACCAGTCGCAGGAGGCTTGTTTCCGGTCTGGGGAAGACCTATCCTGGTAGTTCGAGCTGGACTATTCCTATGGTGAACAAGGTCAAGACTGATTTTCATATGGCTGAGTTTAACCTGGAAATACATGGGGAGCAAAAAAAGGACAGATATAGGCCCAGATCTCTGTACTGTGGTGAATGTTTGACATTGTTCAGCATTCTGTCCATCAATTGTTCTTTTTGCATTTCTCGGCCCGAGTGGGACAGGTATGCCCAGACAAGGGTCCCATGCTCTCCATGCCACTGGAGTCAAGCTAGCCTGGCTGATGAGGGGTTAGACCCTGAAACCGGTCCCAGGATGCTAGTCTCCGGCCCGACGAAGACCTGTCCTAGCAGTTCGGGCTGGACTAATCCGATGGGGAACAAGGTCAGGACTGATTTTCATATGGCTGAGTTTAAACTGGAATGACACTGGGAGCAAAAGAACAACAGATGTATGCCTAGATCTCTGTAGTGAATGTTTGACATTGTTCAGCATTCTGTCCATCAATTGTTCTTTTTGCATTTGTCATCCCGAGTAGTACGGGTATGCGCAGACATGGGTACCCTCCTCCCAATGCCACTGGAGTCAAGCAAGCCTGGTTACTGAGGGGTGAAACTCCGAAACCAGTCCCAGGATGCTTTTTTTCAGTCCAGGGATGACCTGGCCTGGCAGTTCAGGTTGGACTGTTCTCGTGGGGAACAGGGTCAAGATTCATTTGCATATGGCTGGGTTGAAACTGCAATGGAATGAGAAGCAAATAAAGATGGATGTATGCCCAGATCTCTGTACTGGGGTGAATATTTGACATTGCTCAGCATTCTGCCCATCAATTATTCTTTTTGCCCTTTCTAAAAGTGGCAAATTCAAACACACAATGTAAAAACCACCTTCGCTACAAGGTGTGTTATTAAATTGTGAATTCAGAGAGCCTAAACTCCAAATCTCTATCTTGTCCCAATCGAAAGTTATACGTGTAAGGTGTTACAAAGCAGCTCCCTTGTTAGCCTATGCGACAGACATACTTTCAATAGTGAAAAACAAAAGGCACAGATTTTCTCTATCAGGACATGCAAAAACACACCAGCATATGTCCTACCTTTCACATACACTTCACTCTGCCCATGGTGGTACCTTGGGCCTACCTCAGGGGCACGTACATGTAAGAAGAGGGAAGGTTAGGGCCTGGCAAGTGGTTGCACTTGGCAGATCGACATGACAGTTGAAAACTGTGGGCGCAAATACTGCTGTGGCCGTTCTGAGACACATTTACAGGGCTACTCATGTGGGTGGCACAATCAGTGCTGCAGGCCCACAAGTAGCATTTGATTTACAGGGCCTGGTAACATGCAGTGCATTTTACTAGCAAATTATCAGTAAATTAAATATGCCAATCATGGGTAATCAATCTTAATCACAATTTTCCCAGGGTGCTCTTGCACTTTTGCACTGATCAGCAGTCCAAAAATACAGGAGGTAGAGGCAAAAAAACTGGTGAAACCACACCAGGGTTGCCAGGTCTAACACATGTTTCAAAGACATCAGTCATGTTGGAAGTGTGAATTAGGAAAAAATTCCCCCCACACCATGATATAGGTGGGCATGACTGATGCTACATGCATGTATACATCATCACAGTTTTTTGGGCAGATACTCTGCAGCATCAGCAGTAACCATTTTTTTTGCTAGACTAAACATCATTAGTCAAAAGCACTGGCAAAACAAATATGGCTGTTCTGACAAAGCCAAAAGGTGAGACCTATTGGCTCTGCCTGTGCATGTTCAACATCTCACCCTACAATTCAGTGACAGTGATATGGCTTGTTGATTTAACTCAGAATATGCCTAGCAGGCCTGTCTGCACATACCATTGGGAAGAGGTGTGCACCCACTGCAACCTTTGAGGTTTCTGTAATTTAGTCTCCCCCATTACCCTTCAGACAGATTTAGCTAACGTACTAATTTGTGTTTATTTCAATATGTTTATATGCCCAAGTTGTATGATGGTACATTGCAGACGGTTAAAACGTACTCGGTGGTTACAGTCTCTGTATTGATTAGAAAATCTCAATAAAAATGTGCTTCAAAAAAGGAATGAATGCTTCACCGGTTATAGATCTGTGGAGTTGATATGTAATTAAGACTTCCTTGACTGTAATATCTGCATTGTTTCACACACTTTTTCAGAAGTTGCTATTTATCTTATTTGTTTATGCATTTGTCTCTTCATTTACCAGCTGGAATGTATTAACCCAAACGTGTTTTACAAAAAAAAGAATGGTAGTACATATATTTACATAAGGATCATTTGTATAAATATCATAGACAACAACATATAGACACATACCTATTAATTATATATATATAAAAATGTGTGTGCATATATATATATATATATATATATATATATATATATATATATATATATATATATATATATATATATATATATATATATATATATATATATATATATATATAATTCCACAACGACCATCACCACTCTAGCGGTCCAGCCAAACTCTCCTCGCCACTCCGAAAAGGCGCTTAAAAAGGGCCAGGTGCTGGTAAATATTTATTTTCAATTTTCAAAGTGGTATAAAGCAACACCCCACATGGAACGCCATACATATATATATATATATATATATACACACATACATACATATATGTCTTTCTTGAACTCTTGGCGATATAGAGTTGCTTGATGTCCGATAATAAAGACTTTCCGCTCCAGTCTTGCTTACAAGATGCTACGAACATTCTGAAAGTGCAAACTGCTTGTTTTCCATTGGATTGAGTGGTAACATGCAGTTACCAAGATACTGTCAATTCGAGCTAGAGCATATCTCATGAGCAATATGGTGTCAGTGAGAAAAGTGAAGACACCAATGATACATGGGGTCCTCAAGATGATGTACATTCTGAGGTAAGGATTTGATAATATGAATAAACCTTAAGATCAATGTGGAGTCACTTAGCACAGAGAAGTAAGGAGAGAAGCACATGTGAACTAATGGAAAGGGTTCCATTTCAATAAAGAATACAGCTTTCCAAGGAAAAGCCTGAAAGTGTTGTCTATATAATGCAAACCAACCCGAACCTGGAATCACATTCTGTTTACAGTGAAGAATTCTTTCTACAGTTCACAAAATGAGAGTTGGCGTCCCATGCAGAGCTCCTTGCTATTCCTTGATCTTTTAACAGTTCCAAATGTTATGCACAGGTGATCCTTAAGAGCTCCATTTTACACTATCCAAATGTAAAATTGTAGCCAGCCAGAGTGGAGCGGCGGGGAACAATGACAATCTGCAGGAGAGATTAATAACATCTGAAGGTGCTTGTGGGACCCTACTGGGATCAGTTCCCCCACCACCACTTTCCTTAAGCGCGAAGTGACAGAATGCGCAGAAAAAAAATTCTGCCTCTCGCCTCTTTCATCTGTAAGAACAATCGGATACGGCTGATTTCAGATGGCAGCTCAGAGGTAGCAGCTTTTGGTCGCCCCCAGTGACAGTGCACATCACAATGCATTCCTGAGCCCAAAAAATGTCTAGATACTGAGCTTTCCTTCTTTGATTCGGAGACCCCCTGCTGGGAGTGCTCCTTCGCATGTGCGCGTGCAGAAGGAGGTGTCAGAGCAAGAAACTAGACCGTCAAAGTGGTTTAAAGCATATTCCTCAAAGGCTGCGAATGGGGACGCATATACTTAGCTTGTGATGAGCACTCCTACCAAAAAAAACAGAGTAACCAGATAATTGGAAGGGAAGGAAGCAGAGCTTGTGAGTGAACAACATATTAATAGAGAGAAGTATTAAAGAATCTATCTCCTTTGCATGCGTACCTGCTTTTGAGGTCAAATTATATCTACCACATTTTTTGCCTGTGAATTTTGATACACCCTTTTTATTCCAGTTTGCATTGATTTCTACTTGTTTTTGCGTGGCAGCCATCTTACCATATTGTGAGTCAACACCTAAAATGGTGGCCAGTGCTGCAACCTCTCTATAAGCACACTTCTATTGCATTAGTCGTAGGTTGATTGGGGAAGCATATTGGAATATTTAGGATACTACTAACTATGTTATCCTCTTCAGATGACTTCATCTTGAACTGCGAATTGTCATTACCAAAGGGAAATGTACGCCGTTCGCCAGATCAAAGGCAGAACATGTGTTAATGTCAGTCGCAATTGTTGCACATGCCTGAATGTGGCAGTCACTTGACACCCTCTTATTTTCTTTAAATAATGTGACTACATTACAGGGCTGATCATTGCATTTGAACACATATTGGTAAGCCTTAATTTCTATTCTAACCAAAATGTAAAAAATACACGAGTCCCATGAATATATAATCTTCGGAAACTGACATGATTTTCTGATGGAGCGTGTGATCAAAAACATGAATTTATTTATATTTTTCGACTGTTTAAAAGTCACTACTCAACGTAGTCAAGAGTTCATGAAACCCAATATAGAGCAGGCATGTGGGGAAGAATAAAGCAGATAGGTTTAAAACGTAGGGTCGCAGTAAGAAAGGGGGCTCTAAACTAGAGCGTTGCAGAATCTCCCACCGAGAGAACATGCATGAGAAATATTGTGATAATGACCCTTGAATTCCAGAACCACATGGATCGTGGAGGTCCCCATCCAGAATGGTGCTCAGAATCCTCTGGAACCCTTATCAGCCCTATTTAGTTTAGAAAACTTTATTGAGATAATAAACATAGTAAAACATCAATACAAATTATATGATGAGGGTTGACAATACTAGAATAAGTTTAACAATAAGGTAAAAAAATGAATCACACCTCAGTTGAAAAATCTATACAAAGTCAAATGTATTTTTAAGATTATAAGAAGAAGGAGGAGGAAAGAAGAGAGGAGAAGAAAGATAAAGGGGTAGAGGGAAAGGGGGAGAAAGGAGAAGAAGAAAAGGGTCTAATACAAGAAGAGAAACAAGATATGAACAGTGAAAAAATACAGAAACGAAAATAGAATAAAAAATGCATGAACACGCCTTATGTAAAATTATGGAATCACTAAGGAGTTTAGGGGCGAAGTCTAGTGGTTTAGTGTTCTGATTTTGTATATCTCAGTTAACTAAATTGTGTATCTACTTCATCTTGTTCCCTTTATACTCAAAAGTGGGAACATTTGTAACCCCTCATATAAAGTATTATATACTTTTTCATTATGTTACATAGTTAATAAAGAGATACCACCCTCTTTGGATCAGTGGCATAGCAAGCTCAGGTGGTACCCGGTGCGGAAAATTTCTTGTCACCCCCAGCTTGAGAAAATGGTGAAAATATATGTTTAAAACACATATGTTTGCCATTTTGTCACCCCCCTCAGTGATGATACTTGTCACCCCCGGCTTGAGAAAATTGCAAAAATATGTGTTTTAAACACATATTTTTGCCATTTTGTCACCCCCTCATTGATTACACCCGGGTTGGCCCGCACCCACCGCATCTCCCTTCCTATACCACTGCTTTGAATGCAAGATAATCTAATATATTTGTTGCCATTTTTTTAATCATGAACATTTTAAGATATATTCATCATCAAAGCTACCAACACATTGTGCATGCCAGCTGAGTCTATTAGTCATTAAATTATCAAACCTCCTACATCTTAAGTTTCCTGACCTTTCTCTTTTATTCTCTTGACATCTCTCTTTAATTACTGTCTTAACACAGACACCTACCCACCTTGTTATCAATCTGCTATAGTTCTTTGTTTTCACTCAATAGTGCTAATACTACCACAAAGCACTGCAGACCCTATTACTCCTGCTGTGCTGCTGTCTCTACTCCTATTCTCTCTGCATTTTATGACTGGTGTTTCATCTTTTCACTGCCTTCCTCACTACTATACCTTTCCCGGAGCCTTTCAAGCTGGTCTTTGTGTACTGAATTTAAAAGAAACTGCCCTTTACCAAGGGTGTAGTTCAGAATCGTAACCTCTGCTCATCATGACCACCTCTCCTGTTTTCTCAAGCTTCTCTAGTTCTCTGCCTCATTCGACATAGCAGATCAGCACATTCTACAGTACCCGATGTTCAATCAGGGTATCAAAGATTCTACAGTACACAGGATTACATCCTATCATTCTGATTGTTCTGATGGGCAGATTTTCTAACATTTTAACTGCGTTTGCATCACAAAAGTAATGCATACTGATGCAAAATGTTTATTTGGGGGTTACTTTCTAGCACAAATCCTTATTTGCACTGGTGTTTTAGTGCGAGCAATGAAATTTGTTTATTTATTTATTCATTTACATTACTCCGGTCGACCGTGAGCAGGAGTTTACTACCACCAACCTGCCCCTCTCCCGCCCCGCCTCACCGCCCATGGAACTCCCTCCATGGGCCGCTACTGCCTCTAGATGTCATTTCTTGATCAAATCTTCTCCTCTTCTGCCTTTTTGTGTTATTTCAATGCAGCCGCGGTCAGTGCAGTTAAGAGCGGTGGGGCAATAAGGCCGGGTGGGAGGGATTTCGACAGACTATGACAAGGGGAAATTACATAAATAATTAATATTCCCTCATCGTCGTCTGTCGAAATCTCCCCGACCCGGCCGACAGTCTCACTGCACTTACCTGCACGGGCCACGGCTGTCTCAATAAAGGTGGTGCCTGAATCTTCCCATGGTCACTCCCAACATGCAGACACAGATCTATAACTGCCTAACAGCCATCCATCGCTAGAGGCCTATCAGATCACTTGTGCTGACTTCCGCTGAAATGGAAATATTGACTTTTCTATTGCTTTGGAAATTGTCTCTTTGCCTCATTCTCTCCACTTTCTCCAGATATCCTATCGCTTACACCCTCAGTTAGAAACATCAGAGTACCTTTCAACACTGGTATGAACATGGACGCTTTCATAATCAACACGTATACCAGATTTTTGCACAACTGTCCTTGCACTACCTTCCTCGCACTGAAGACACTGACATACTTACTTAGCGATAGCAAACTCGACTATGGTAAGAATGTTAGTGGATCTCCTCACGTTCTCCTTTACACTTTTGGGGATGTTTGTGCATTGCACATGCTAATACACTTCTATATTTATTGGAAAATGGCACATCTGCTGTGTAGCTTAGCCTCATTGTCTCAGACCTTGATACACAACACCGTACCATGCACAGGAATGTACAGGGTCCAAATCACAAATGCTTCGGAAAAAGTGCAACATTTGCTGCTGTAGCATTGCACAAAATTATGGAACAAATTTCAAAATATTACAGGATTCCCAAACAATTCAAGGAGTACTCATGGAAATCTATGAGAATCGTTTTTTTTTTCTGGAGTACTTTTTCTGTATAAAATGTTAACCCTTATAATTTCATCCAGATGGAAATCTGACAAATATGTACTTTTGCAGAAGCAACCTTTCTTGTTTCTCTGTAAGGAAAACATCCCAGAGGGCAAGTCCCATAATTAGGGTGAGGTGGTTGCCTCCTCTTCCCAACCTCATACATTAAGTACTTAACAGCCTTATTCATGAAGGCTAAATCGGCTCGCAAAGGGCCGGATTCTGAGAATCCGGCCCTTTGCGAGTGCGATTTTTGCATTTGGGATTCAGCATCCCAAATGCAAAAATCGCTAATTGCGATGTCGCAAATGTGCGAGGAATTACATTTAAGGAATCTCTATTAGAGATTCCTTAAATGCAATTCAACATCAAATTTAAATTTGCGAATTCGCAATTTCTTGCCGCAATTTACCGCGAGGTCAGACCTCGCTGTAAATTGCGATAACTCAGAAAAATGCATTTAAATGCATTTTTCTGAGTTGCATGTTACACACACACATGTCCTTTGGACATGTGTGTGTGCAACACCTGTGTGAAATTTCATTTGAGGGGTGCTACAGGGTGTCCTGTGGACACCCCTGGCACCCTTCAAATCGCAATCTTATTTGCGATTAGCTAATTGCTAATCGCAAATGAGGAATACTCCCCATTCATTTCTATGGGCCTTTTGGCCCATAGGAATGAATGGCGAGTTATTCCTTATTTGCGATTAGCAATTTGCTAATCGCAAATAAGGAATCAGTAGGAATCGCATTTCATTATGCGATTCCTACATGATTACCGTTTTGCGAGTCCTTAATAGCGAATCGCTATGATTCGCTATGAGGGGCTCGCAAAACGGCCCCTTCATGAATAAGGCTGTAAGTCTCTGAAACAAGAATATTTATGATTGATTCCAGGGTGGGATATGTCTTGCAGAAAGTACCTGGATGACACCAAACCTACGAGTTTGTATATATTCGCCAACCATTACCAGAAAAACTGCTTGGAACACCTGTACAATCTCCCATAACCTGAAATTTACAGTACTCATGATTCCACTAAAGTAGCAGGAATGTGTTATTTACAAATGCAGGGTAAAACTTCACCAATCCCAATTCTGAAATGCATTATGTAGCTGTTGTCCTTGCGAATGGAGATCATTCCTTAAATAAAATTAACATAGGGGCACAAATGCTTTGTGAGTGTGGCCCTCTAAGGCATAGTGATACAGTGACACCTCTGGTTGGCGATGGAACAGCAGCATAGGACATAAAGGGGGCCCCCAAGGTCTCCTTGCCAGGTGAAAGCACAGCCTTTGATAAATCCGGCTCTGTTCCTCCAGTTGCTGGAAAAGTGTGGCTTTTATTTAGAGGTTAGGTACCCGCCTACCAATAGTAACCCTCGGGCAATCAAATGATTTTAGCTAATGATTCGACGCCTCAACCTCGAAGCTACATTTTGCTACTCGCCTTCATGCTGTTGCTAAGCTCTTAAAATTGTAGTAAAGCCAAGCAACTGAGGCGCACTCGCTCAATCTTTATTGCCCTTAAAACGTACAAAGATTGTTGTTATTTTATGAGCAGGCACAATTCGCAAGAGTATAAAGCAGAGTATTATGGATTTCTCTGCGATGACAGATATACAGTGCATATGCATTGTGTTACTTTAGCATGTGAAATTGTCCGACAGCGTTGACAGCTGCTGAAGCCATTCTCTGACAGGACAGTGTAAAAAAAACCTTCGTTCTCAAGCCTACCAACAAAACCACTGGGGTTAAATGACAGCGCTCCGCTGGCTCTCGCCTGTCACGGAGGCCGGGAAATTGCAGCCTGTCTCCGGGATGGTGTTTAGACACATTCTGAGATTAATGGTTTTGCATAGACAGGCTGCGCTCGGAGTGATTTCGAGATGAACTCCACCAGGGCAGTACTTCGCATTTAGCGTCACTCTGTATGTAACTCTGCTGCCGTGAAGTAATTACGCTGTACCCCGTGCCCTGCGGCTGTACAATCTGCACCAATTTGTCCCATGGCGTCGCTAATTCTGTTTTCACAAAATTAAGGAAAAGCTGTTGGCACCTCACCTTGATTGTTAGCTTTCCTTTCTCTGTGTTTTTTTATTAACCTTCCAAGGTTCGTTTTTTATCTGAACAGCTTTCACGCTGCAAGCAAACGTTTGGCAAGAGTTTGTGAGCGGGCATCATCAAAACCTTAATCATCAAAGCGGCAATGTCTGAGCCACCGCGGCAGCAAAGCTGTATAAAGATCTGTCCTTCATATACGTAATAGTAAACATAGAAAAAGTCATCGGTTTCTGTCAGCACTCTACTACACGCAATGTTGCGTGCATGGGGGAGCATGGAGTCTCGTTTCTGCAGCCAGAAGGGCAGGGAGCAATAGAAACCCATGATGCCCGCAGAGGTGTCACCCCGCATGCGAAAATTAGTCTAAACCTGCAGATTTTTCTGAGTTTGTAAATGGCACCTGTGCTGCAGCACTAATCTTGGGCGATCCCCAGGTAGCTTTATGGAGGTGGTCAGGTACAAAGCAAAGTCATTATTTTGTGGGCAATTAAACATATTAGCAATGACTTTGAGGTATTAGATGTATTTCTAAACATACACATGTACAAATGAGATGATAGTGGTGCAAAAAGTGAATTAAATAATAAGCCTGCATTCCCAAAGTTTGTGTTGGGACAGCAGGCTGCTCATAGAAAATGGGTGTCATCTTACAATAAACAGGCATTGGCAATGCCAATAGGTCTAGCTTTCTAGGAATATTGAATGGTAATGCAAAGCATTACAAGTAATTACACCATACTTTTTCTGGTTATCTAAGACACCTTAGTAAGTGAAAAAGTGAAAAAAATGTATTCTTTAGTTAATTAAAACCAGAACAGACACCTTAGTAGCTTTATAATGTCATGTGTATGCCCAATAAAGTTCAAACTCAGGCAGCTGAATAAATAAACAAAATATTCAGCTGTGTAGAGGGCAAGTACTTTTTTTTATGAAAGTATACAACTTCTGACCTACAAAACATGTACTCCTGGCTCTCAACATGTGGGCGGAGTCAACACCCCTCTCTAATGTTCCTCACATAATTGTCTGGCAACAACCTACAAGCTTTGGGAGAAGTTTCTAAAATTTCCGAATTCTATAGTAGTAGATTTTTCTCAGTGCTGACACAATGCATGCATAGGGTTAGAAAAAAACTGCTATGCATCAGGAAAGTGACTCACATTGAAATTACTCTTTGAGTACACTGTCAGGTCCTGTGAATTAGACAGAAAGTCCTGAAAAGAGCTGTCAATTTACATGGCGCCACTTTTCACGATGCCACTTTGGCACTTTTCATACGGTCATCCAGGGAAGAGCTGATAATCACAAGATGAGTTCAAGGTGACATGGAAACAATAAAACAGATGAAGTTCACAGCTCGTCTTTTGGCGGCTCAGCACCCGTCAGTCCATTAACCCCTTCGATGCTTGTGACGGAACCATTCCGTCATGTCTCACGGTTGGGCTGTGCGGATGACGGAATGGTTCCGTCACGATCACACCCGCGAATGGAATGTTCAGCACCGGGGGAGAATTAGCGCCGCAGGCAAGGTGTTAAGGGATTTGCATCCTCTCCACTACAGAAAAGACGTATTCAGATGTCTTTATTTTTGTATTCCTTAGAGATTAGGGGAGGCTACCTGAGCTATGAAGGCCTCAGAGCCCTGCCATCTCTCTATCACCCCACCCATTCTGTGGCCTCTTAAGGGCTGTTTAGGCAGTCAGGAGGCCACTGGAATTATGCCGCAGGGGAGGACAAATTATGTAGCAAGGTTGAGTACATTTTATGAAAAGAAAAGGCAAATTATGCGGCACAATGCAGCACATTTTGTGACAGTATTACTTAATTGTTTTGAAGTTTTTCGAGTTGTTACCACTAGTGAAGTAGTGTGGCTCACTGGTTAGAGGCGGCAGACCTGAGAGCAGAGGACGGCCCGGGACCAGGGTTCGATTCCCGGCGCGGCAGGTTTCTGGACCAGGGTCAGCGGACTCGATAATTCTCTCGCCTCGGTGCCCACACTGATCAGCGATCACACTCGGCAACTCTGGGCATTAGCTTGCCTCATCTTCACTAACGGCCCCACCAAACCGCCGGGGATGCCTGGTCTCACCCTGGAGATACCCATTAAGGGACCATCTCTCAGGGAAGCCAGGAAGGGTTTCGCAGCGGTCGAAGCGCCTTGGGACCCTACGGGTAAGTAGTGCGCTATATAAATGCCTATACATACATACACATACATACATACATACATCTGGGCATTGGTGGTACCTAGGTCCAGACTACCATATAGATCCTGTTAAACATATTGGAGTTTTTGAGAAACACGCTTTTGCCACCATTATTTGACTTGTCCAAACTAAGACCTTCATAACATGTCTTGAAATTTCACCTGGAGCAAAAACTCTGCAATCCACAGTTCTACATGTCTCCATACCTGAAATTATCAGGTCCACAGAATGGACTGGGTAATTCTGGACCCAGAGAGATCAAACTCTTTTCCTGGCTGCAGCTAAAATAGCTACAGGAAGCAGGACAATCCGGACCTTGCCTGACATCTGAAGCAGTCACGGGTGCCGACAATGCTCCACCTGAACAGACTGATCACTGATCTCACAGACACCCCTACTTCACCTCAACCACCCTTACCTATACCAGCCCTCTTCCTGAAACTTTCCCCATGCACAGACCAGGGGGAAATGTCTGCAGTTTTCCCCTACGAAACAGAGAAAACAACAGAGGTAAGGACCAACATTACCGGGGCCTTGAGATTATTCCCATTCTGGGGAGTTAATCAGGTGTGCGTATAATAGTCAGAAGCATGAATTCTGGCCTTCTAGTATCCCAGAACTAAAATCGACCAAGCTCATAATGAGAGCCTTAAAGACTGGTTGCAGGTGGAGTTAGAGATTGTTAAAACATCAAATTCATGCACTGGGGATGTAGAAGTTGGACGAGAACCAGTGGTGGCTCCTCCGTCACCCACTGCTTTTCACAGTGGAAAAAAAGACAAATTAAAATTATAATAACTCTACCTTATTATAATTTATTTGGGCGTCTGGGCGGCAGGGTGGGGAAGGTCTGCTCTGTTCTCAGAGCAGGAAGAGAAGTAATGGGCACTATGTAAGTGTGCATGAATGTTTGACCGGCCTTCTGGGGCCAGCCAAACATTCATGCACACTTTGGATTTTCTCCATGCAGGTTGCATTACAGCCAGCATGGAGAACATGGACAGCCGCCCATTCTCTGGATGAGCACCGAACCACAGCGCTCAGACCAATCACAATGCTGCATTGCAGTGTTGTGATTCGCTATCAGGAGCCTGAGAGCCGGGTTCTTTCTGCTTACTTTGCAGAGAAAAAGCCAGAAATATGAAGCAGGAGAGGTGGCGGCGGCTGGCCAGAAGGCTGGCCGGCTAGGAAGTGTTTTTTATTTCCCTTTAACCTCCCCCTTCTACCCCCTCCTCACTGCTTCTTACCGGGAGCAGCCGCTACTGACGAGAACTGTGTGGTGGGTCAGTGGCTCTAAGCTGCATCTCAGCACAGGCAATTTTGCCTTTGGTGAACTGCTGGCATGCCATGTGCACAGATTGGCCTTAAGTTCATTTTACAGCAGAGGGTTGCATCCATAGCAGTTGATACAAGTATCAATTTACATTTACATTGCAGTCAGTCATAGAGGGTAAAGAAAGACTAATTGAGGTATGAGTGATGATAAACTTTCAAATACATGTAAGACAGTCGGCCTTTAAACAAAAATGCTCGAAGTAAAAATTCCAATGGGTAGTGTAGAGTCTCAACGGTATATAAAAGTTCAAAATAAAAAAAGGAAAATAAAATTGCAATTTTTTATTGTATAAAGACTGCATCACAAACAGTCCCATACTTCCACGAGGGACAGCCGATAAGGCACCGCCTTTTTAACAGGAGTAATAAAAATAAGTCATTAGGTTATGTACGATTTTCCTTCATATCTACCCATGGTAGTAATTAAGTCTGCTTTTCTTTGTCAAATAAATGGGAATCCTCACACCAGACATAGGAAGGTGTCACTAAATTGTATGTCTGCCTTATTTGTAACATGAGAATTCTTAACTTACTTTTATCCCAGGCATATTAGTGTGATAAGAGAGCAAATAGTGGTATTTAAGGTGCAGTAAAAGTCAGTTAAGCAGGTAGTCATGAATATGCAAATTGACCACTAAACACTGAGCAAACCCAGTATAATCACTCCACAGGAAGGAGTGTCATCGCTCAAAGAGCAAGGCCTGATGGGCCACATATTACAATAAGAAATAACTCGAGCCCATTAGTCATTACTTGGGGGCAATACCTGATGTCTCTGATGTATGCACTAAAGTGTTACCCAAAATAGGTATACTAATTACCATTAAAACTGGTGCTAACCCACAATTTGCTCAGGTGTTTACTTGCACAACACCTCCATGTGGATCAAAAGGGTCCCCAAGGACCTTCTGCAATATTAAATTCATAGGCACAAGTGAAAGTTTATTTAGTGAACTGTGAGGAGTTCATTTGTTTGGCAGTGGAGCCTCGTGCAAAGTAAAAGATCCCTTTTCCTGTCATCTTAACCTGACCACAGATAACTAAATAGCGTTATATTATAAAATATATAATATATTGAATAGCCATACATCGTTCTGAGGGCTTGATGGACACGTCCTACGCTAGTGTCTATCTGCCATTTGCCCATGGTATATTAATCAGTCGCACGATTCGTTGAGAACCACAGGTTTAAAGCAGATACTATTTCCAGTGCTGTTTGTCATCTGCATTTCATCTGATTGCCTTGTTCCCACTAGGCGCTGTAGTGCTCAAAATCCTTTGACAAACTGGTGGATAAGGTTCTAGGTCAATATATCACCTTCTTAAATTGAATGTTTTGTAATGTCATTACGTATGTATGCAAATGGACTGTATACAATTATATTGCTGTTGTTGACTTGTTTCCCTATAATATCAATAGTATCATTATGAGAAGCAAATAACAACATGGTACTCGGCTCAGGGAAATGCAGTACACTTGACATCTGTGCCCTGAAATCAGGGGCTGCTGCTCCACTAAGGCGGAGGAGCATCACACCACTGTTCTTTCGGCAGGAAAAATAAAATGATAATAACGTAGTTATTATCATGTTATTTTTACCTGGTTCGGGGCTGGGTTTAGGTCTGGGTGGGGCTGGAGGCACACATTTTTGTTTCCATATCACCTGCCATTTGGTGACAAACTCTTATCTGCTTGCATAGCTTTTATTATCCTTAGAATCATCTTCCTTCTTAATCCAATTTCATTATCAAACAAATCATTTGGGGCCAGATGTAGGTAAGTATATTTTACCGATTCATAAATACCGAATTTTACCGATTCAGTATTTATGAATCGGTAAAATAGAAGGGGGGAGTTGTAGATAGAATCGGTAATTGAATTACCGATTCTGTAAGAATCGGTATTTAACGAATCGGTAAAGACCGATTCGGTAATGCCCATTGATTCCTGTGGGCATTGAAGCCCATAGCAATCAATGGCCATTACCGAATCGGTATTTACCGATTTGGTAAATACCAAATGTTGCAAGGGTGCAGGAGGTGTCACTTTGACACCCTCTAGCACCCCGAATTCAAGCATGTGTGACATGTGGCACACAGACATGCCCTAAGGGCATGTCTGTCTGTCACATGCCATAGGTGTGCATGCACACATGTGCATGCACACCTGGAATCGGTATTTTACTACCCAATTGGATTGGGTGGTAAAATACCGATTCGGTAAGACCTGTGGGACTCAGAAGAGTCCCACCTACATCTCAAAATTACCGACTCAGTAATAATACCGATTCGGTATTTTACCGATTCGGTAAATTTACCGAATCGGTAAATTAGGCCACCTACATCTAGAATACCCATTTACCGGTCGGTAAATGTCGACCTACATCTGGCCCTTGTTTCCTTATATATATACTGACTAGCAGCCCGTCCCGACGTTGTCCGGGTATGAATTGCTGCCGGCAAGTAGTATATTGTTTTGTAGGATTTCGTTTTGATAGCATTTCTTATCTGTGACAGGCCTGTGAAACGCTCCGATTCACAGTGCACTGCTGATGCACTTAAGAGTGCGCGTTCAGTAGTGTGTAAACTCGAGTTTCCCTACTTTATTTTTCCTTGCAATATTATATAGCGCGAACTTGACAACATGGCATGAGCACAATTTATATTACAGAAGAACACATTCATTTGTGGTAGGCACGGGGAGACAAAGCGATTTGCCTGGAATCACAGGATGTAGAGCTGATGCCGAGATTCGAACGTAGCTCCCCAGCTCTAAAGTTCACAATTCTAGAACTTGTGGCGGGAGGTGTGTCAAAAAGTGTATGTCGGTGCTGGCCATCAATGAGAGAGACCTGTGCATTTTTCAAATGGGTGGTGAAAAGTATGTTGCTGGAGATGTGGGCCGCCGTGCCACTAATGTACTTACCGGGGGAGGGTAAACACCCATTATTCCGCAACTTTCTTTCCGCATACCATCACTCCGCATACTTTCATTACGAGAGTACCATGACTCCGCAATGCCATTATAACGCATGGCATTACATTTTATATGCTTTTACCACGCATACATTTACAATGAAATTCGTTGTAAATGCATGAATGGTAAAAGCATGTTTTTTTAATGTTTGGATAAGCAAGTATGGGTATATATGTTTTAGGGTACTGAGGTATATGTTTTGAGGTATTTGGGTATTTTAAGGGTTCAGATATAGTTTTGGGTTATGGGGTACAGGGGTAGTTTTAGGGTTTAGGGATAGGTATGGGTTTTGGGGTACAGGGGTATTTTTAGGGTTCAGGGCTAGGTTTGGGTTTTGGGGTATAGGGGTATTTTTAGGGTTCAGGGGTAGGTTTGGGTTTTGGGGTACAGGGGTATTTTAAGGGTTCAGGGCTAGGTTTGGGTTTTGGGGTACAGGGGTATTTTAGGGTTCAGAGTTAGGTTTGGGTTTTGGGATACAGGGTTATTTTTAGGATTCAGGGCTAGGTTTGGGGTACAGGGGTATTTTTAGGGTAGGTTTGGATTTTGGGATTTTTAGGGTTCAGGGCTAGGTTTGGGTTTTGGGTTACAGGGGTATTTTAGGGTTCAGGGGTAGGTTTGGGTTTTGGGGTACAGTGGTATTTTTAGGATTCTGTGCTAGGTTTGGGGGTACAGGGGTATTTTTAGGGTTCAGGGGTAGGTTTGGGTTTTGAGGTACAGGGGTATTTATAGGGTTCAGGGCTAGGTTGGTGTTTTGGGGTACAGGGGTATTTTTAGGGTTTAGGGATAGGTTTGGGTTTTGGGGTACAGGGAATATATATAGGGTTATGATGAGTTAGTGTGTAAGGGTGTTGGGGTATTTTAAGGAGTAAGGGTGGGTTATGATTATGGGTTTCAGGGGTATTTAAAGAGAGCAGGGTGGGATTAGCACACGATATGAGACATGGCATGAAGGGCGGAACGTACCACACGCCCCCAGCGTTTGTCACGCCCCAGCACACGCCCACAGAACAACGCAGACACGCCCACAAGGGACTACTTTGCTGGCACAGTTCTTTTACCTTTTAAATGTATATGGTGGGTGTCTGCATAGCCTATGTCCTTCTGCTGCAACTGCCCTTTCCAACTCTGTATTGGGTGTTGTGATTGGTGCTGTGGTTCCTGAGATTACCCGCCTCAAAGGTTTGGGCTCTCTCTTTATTATATTAGTATGGATATTGCTTCCTGGGCCCAGTCTGAGATAAGTACTTACATTTGCACAAAGTTAGGTATCAGCTTACCATGGTTGATAACCCCATTCCATAGGCGGTAATATTCACTACCATATCCCATTGACTTCCTTGGAGTTGACAAGTCTTTCCGAGGAGGTAGGTTGCTTTCTGTGGATGGTGTTGATAGACGTGATGAAACACTTCACCATAAAACAGATACTTCCGGTCTTTGTGCCGAGCTTGCTAATTGACTCCTCTGGTTTGAACATATTACGTTTTCTTTGCCTGTGCTCTATTAGTGCCTGCCTTCTCTAATGCCTGCCACAGGGCCCTTCAACCACACACCTACTGCCACCAGTGGCAGCTACCAGATATGTGGACTGGAGAGAGGCAGGAGGGATGGAAATAAAGGGCAGGTGGGAAAAAAAAGAAAGCACTCCTTGCTTTGATCCAGATCTTCTACTTTCCTGCAGCATACACCCTTCACCAATGCTGGCACTGCTCCCATGCTGTGAGAGCTGCATCAGGATTGAGTGGAGCGGGCTGGCAGGACGTTCCTTCAGGTCCTTTGGGCCTGTGCTTGGTCTCAACCCAGCAGTCTAAGACAGCTAGGTGGAGTGCTTCAAAGTGCACTTGTCACTTTGGCCGGCGCAAGAAAGCCAGCCAAAGTGACATGCACACATTGGAGCATCCAGCCAGCCACTGTTTCTGCCCTTTGCTGCCAATCAGCAGCAGAGGACACGCCCCCATGTCTCTGGGCTTGGGCCGCTGCAGTGCGGTGAGTGCGCAGGGGGAATATAAAATGGCAAATAAATCTTTTCATTGCAATTTTATTTTTCCTGCGAGGATCACAACCGGCAGGTGGGGCAACGCTCTCCTGCCCAAGTGAAGAAACCAAAGCTGATAGCCACTCTTCCCTCCACTGCCACGTTCCAGGCACCTGCTGCTTTTCAGCTCACCATCTGACCTCAGAAAACCCCTGCCAGCTGATGCTTTTTCTGACCCCTCTCATTGAGCTCTCAGAAAAAGGGGTTAATGAAGTGGAGAGGACGACACTAAACTGGAAAGAGAAAAATATGTATACGTGTTTCAATATAACCTAAAAGATATCTGTAAAAAGCTGGGAATTCCTTAGCTACACCCTATATTATATTTCTAATTTGCAAATACTAATCAAAACCAAAGAAGAAATAGTACAAACTTTTAGATAAGCCAAAGGAACATATATTTGTGCCATACTTAGGAAAGTGTCAGCCCTGTTCTATTAAACTTCCAAAATAACCCAGTGAGCGTGATGCATGAATGCACGAGGTAGGTTAAAAGTGATTCATGTGAGGTTTTGAAGGTGGGACGTTGTTCCGTGTGGGGTACAAGGGTGGGAAGCACTTGGGGGTGGTCGAGTATTTTGAGGGGACATTTAGGGCAAGCGATTCAACACGAGAGTCTTTTTTGTAATTGGGGGGGTCATGGGTTGGGTTATTTCACTCATGTTCATTGCCCTATTAATGTTTTGTTATTTTGCTTTGTGGTATTGGTCAGTTAAGATGTTTTCTTTACTTTGTTATAGAAACCCCTGATGAAGAGCCCTGATGGCTCGAAATGCATTGGGTTTGGAAGCATTTTATCTACTCCATTTGATGCATCTGTGATTAACGAGCCGGTGTACGAAGCCCGAATAGGTATACAGTCGGTGAAAAAAAAGTTGAATAAAAAGTGCAGATGTCATCTTACCGTCTCCTTGGTGATGAATTAAGTCGAACAAGGATAAGTTAAAAATCAGGAAAAGAGAAAAAAGGTTTCAATGGATTATTTTATGAGTACTGAGAGGAATTGGATACACGTGGGGAACAAATCCCATCTTTGGCAGTACAACAGCGAGGAGCGTGTGACACGTGCCCAGATTTTGACAGTTTTACAATTACTGTGGTAGAAGCAAACCACAGTTCACTGCTTGCACACATGTATTTACAGGTTTTTCAAGAATGGTTTCAAGTGAAGGAAAGGAGTGCACTCTCCCTTTAGTACTTTGACTTTTAGAAAGTTGGCATTTTTCGCCTTTTATATTTAGTGCCTGTAGCCTGTCTCTGGTCACATGACTGGGTGTAGCTGACAGATGAGGTTTGTGTATTCCTCCTTGACAGTCACACACAATAGGGAGCATTGGTGTTCCTGGATGGGTCATCATTGACACGATGAGTGAGAGGAACTGGGCACAGCCCATCTTACACCTGAATAGGCAGTGTCCTGCCTGTACACAAAGGGCGATACAGAAAACAGTGGTCCTCAAACCTATCCTTTATGTAGTATAAATTATAACAAATCAATCATTCGAGCTCATAAATTGTCCGCTCATAGTTTTAAAAACATAATAAAGAATAATGTGCAAAAGCCAACGATATCAGGAATCACGTAATTTATTCCGTCATAATTGAAAGATTTTACTGCAATCATATATTTGTGAACCACAGAATTTCAGAGTGGTTGCACCGACGGAACATGCAGGGGAGTGAGTGCTCAAGAGTGGTGGGTGGGTAATATCCCAGGTAAAAATTAGGAGGAGGTTAAGAATAGAGTTCAACAGTGTGACTGCTAGAGGAATATCAATCAGGATAACCTGGCCTAGAAGTATTTTACATGGTCTTTTTACAACTTTTACACAATCCAAGATTGCATCCTGTTTTCGCACAACATGGATGGGGGTTAGTTTGGTCCAGGTTCAATGGGTATTGGTGTCGACGTTTCGACCCGACTTAGGGCACAGGGGGTACTTTGGGGCCTCGGCCTGCGGATCTTCCTCAGAACTGGGGTGGGCAACCAAGGGGAGTGTGGTGTCCGTGTGTCACATCTATATGGATGATAAATAGGCTTGTCAGGATAGTGCACATACATAGATACATGGCTAAAACTGGCCTGTAATTAGAGCTTACCCACAATGTATTGCGGAGGGGACCAGTCTAATCCTTACTGGTGCCAAAGCAGGAAGCAGCCGCCCTCTGCTATGGTATGTATTAATACATATTCATGATTCGACCATGACCCTTGTTGAAGGGTGGTCACATCGCTAAAAAGTCGGTTCTAGGGGCAATGAATGCCAGGAGACTGTAGCATAAACAAATAGACTTTGAGAAAATTAACAGTGATGTCTGGTATTGAATAGTGGCAAATAGACACAAGGTTTAATCAAAGTGCTGCCTAGTTGTGGAGTGGGTAAGGGTTCCAGACGCAGCGGGGGGCGACGAGTCAATTACCTGAAAGCGTCAATCTCCGCACACGGACTCCGATAGAGAGGTTGAAGGTGCGGAGAACCGAGGTATTTAAAGGCAACTCCTGCGCCGCGAGGATGTTCAGTGGAACGTTCCGATTGCGTAGGCGTGAGCCTCACGCTACTTCCGTCGTGACCGCAGAGTAGAAAAGAAGGGAAGACTACGTACAGTGACGGTGTCAATCGGGGGTGGGACTGTAACTCGAAATAGAACAGATCTGGTGACTGTGCCCTATGAGCAACCATACATATTTCATTAAAAACAAAACATTACACGTATCAGCAAATGGGTATATTATTAGATATATAACTCGCACAACCCCTCGAGATTTCGGAACCCATGTATTACAATAGGGAGCTTTGGTGTTCCTGGATGGGCCATCATTGGCTCGATGAGTGAGAGGAACTGGGCACAGCCCATATTTTACCTGAATAGGCAGTGTCCTGCCTGTACACAAAGGGCTGCATACCCCCTGTAGTTAGTCTGGATGCAGTGCCTCTTAATCTGAATAGGCAGTGTCCTGCCTGTACACAAAGGGTTGCATACCCCCTGTAGTTAGTCTGGAGCCAGTGCAGGGGAGACAGGATGCCTGGGGACTTAAAAGGAAGCCACTAGAAGCTTCTTTCTCACGTCATAGACACAAATGGGTACCAATGCTGGAACTCAGTCACAAACTCTCCAGTACACTTCTAGACCGGTAGATACTCTGCCAGGAATAAGGACTTCTGTGCTGTTGAAGGACTGCATCTCTGAAGGACTGCACTCTGCTAGACTCCTGCTTTGCTCTGCTGACCTGCTGCCTGCTGCCCTCTTGCATGGGTGAGAAGGACTGGACCGGCATCTCTTGAACCTAGAGGGACTTCAAGGGCTAGTTGGCTGGCCTCCTGATCTGATGCCTCAGGGACATAACAGGCTTCCAACAACCTTGCATCTGCACCTCAACTCCGCTATCTATGAGTTGATCCTACCAAGTGGTGCCCTGGACCCTTGGAAGTAGGCTAATGGCACTTTGCCAGTCTCTGTGGATCCAACGGAACCGACGCATCTCCTCTGCTGTGTGGTGCAACCCCAAACAGAACTGAAGCATCTCCGCTGCTTCGTAGAATAGGCCCATCACAAAGACATGCATCTCCGCTTCAGCCTGCATCACCTACAGAACTGCTGGTGCATGATACATCCCTTGTACCTCCCATCAACGGTGGCCTCAACGATGATGACGAACTGCGCATCTCAGCCTCACAGCTGCTTGGAACCTGTGCATCACCCCGGCTGCGTGACGCATCCCTGAGTTTGGACTTTGCATTTCAAGCCTTCGTCAACGGGATCCTCAATGTCGACACACCAGGACCTCGCAGGGCAGCTGGGAACCGGTGAATCACTTCATTGCATGATTCATCTTTGATGCAGATCCAAGCAACACTACTCAAATTAGGAATTAAGGCACCATGTTCAGCAGGCTTAACTAAGTTTCTGTAGCTGGCCCATGCTCTATCGCGGTCGGCCTGAACTTGTGACTTTGTCCAGATGAACTCCCTTCTGGGATCTTATACCTAAAGCTCAGCACTTCGGTTTTGTCAGTGTTGAGATTGAAGCAGTTTTCTTTTATCCAATTGGCCACGCTGGTTGTGCATTATTTGAAGTAAGTCTTTAATGGTGACAGTGTCATCTTAGATAGAAAAGATGAGCTCGACGTCGTCACCATAGGAGATGATGTTGATTCAGAGAGATCTGATGATGTTTGCCAGAGGACTCATGTACATTTTAACAAGTGTGGGACTGAGTGATGATCCCTGTGGGACTCCTCAGATGTGCCCTTGGGTTTTGATGTGAACGGTGAGGCCTGACTCGTTGTGTTCTCCCAGAGAGGAAAGAATCTATCTGTTTGAGTGCTGGACCTTTTCAGCAGTGGCCGGCACAGCTAAGCGCAGTGGGGCGGGGGTGGAGCAGGATGGGAGAGGGGAAGTAAACAGAGGATGAATTAGGTATATTTAAATAAATATATAATACCTATTCCATCGTCTGTCAACTTCCGCCTCTGCCGCACCCTGCCATGCACCGCCCCAACTTGCTTACCTGTGCCAGACGCCCCTGGTACTTTTATTCATGATGTGTGTGTGAGTGGCGATGAGTGTGTGGTGTTAGACGGTGACGAAAGCGGCAGAGAGGTCAAGGAGAATGAGTGTGGTGGTCTGTTCTTACTCGAGGATGGTGCTTATGTCTTCTGTGGCAGCTATGAGTGCTGATTGGGTGCTGTGGCTTTTTCAGAATCCTGAGTCGGCCAGGAGTTTGTGGCATGCTAAGGGGACAGAGAGTTGTCTTTTGATGGTCTTCTCAATTACTTAGGCTGGGAAGGGGAACAAAGAGATGGGTCAGTATTTGCTGAGTACTTCAGGGTCGGCTGAGAGCTTTTTGAGGAGGGTGGCGACTTCTGTGTGTTTCCAGCTATCTGAGAAGGTGGCTGTCATGAGTGAGGTGTTGATGATGGAAGTGGGTGTAGGACTGATTGTAAGTCTTCCCAGGTTGTAGATATGGTGTAGGCAGCTGTCTGTTGGAGCTCTGAGTTAACTGCCTTCATTGTTCCTGCAGTGTCTCAATGGATAGAGGGTTTCCTGCTGGTAGTTTTTGATTGATGAGTTTAGCATGAGAGTAGGGTGAATTTAGATGGGGGTGACTGGGGCTCCAAGTTGTTGTAGATCTTTGTGATTTGTTCATAAAAGAAGTTGGCGAGGTGTAGAGTTCTTCTGTAAGACTGATAGTTTGGGTTGCAGCTTTTGGGTTGATGAATTCCTTGATAATAGCAAAAGGTTTCTTACAGTTGGAGCTAGATTTGATTCTCAGGGTCAGGGCTTCTATCTTGGTCTCTTTTATTTGATGGTGACAGCGTCTAAATGTAGGTGTTTCTTATGGTGGTCCTCAGGTGGTTCTCCATTTCCTTTTGAGTTGTTTGCAAACTTTTGGATTCTCTGAGGTCAGTGTTGTAAATGTAAATGTAGGTGAGCTTATGTAGCGCACAGCTACCCACTGTGGGTTTCCCGGCGCTTGCTTAGGGAACCCGTCCTGGTATTCCCCTGTGAGATAACCCCGGCAGGGTATCCATAAGGTGAAAGCTAGGCATCCCGCCGCGAGGGGCCGTTGTGGAGATTAAGCAAGCTATTGCCCAGAGTCACAGAGTGTGAACCCGTGAGTCGAGAAGGCACCGGAGCGAGAATTATCGAGTCCGTGGAATTTTTGAGCCCAAGACCTGCAGCTAGCTTGTTTGTTGGATCTTTTGGGTCCTTAAGGGACACCAGGGAATTGGCACAGTTGGTAATCAAGTTGTTAAAGTTTGTTTTTGTCACTGATGAGGTGATTGGTGGGGTCTCTGTAGTTTAGTAGCAGTGAGGTTCCGTGACAATTGTAAGTGGTGTTTTCGACTCGCACGAATATGGTCGAGTCTGGTATCTATGAACCGCAAATGACGAGTTTAGTAAGTGTGCGCAGTTTCGCTGTGCTAACTTAAACCGTTCGTTTGTTACGTGGGTTTTTCATCTGTACCCACGGGTTCCATCTTAGATACGGCATCCATTTTGTCTCTTGCCCTCAAGTAGCCAGCGAACGGACGTTGTCCGCTTCGCGACCCTGGGGCTCCCAAGATATCTGCGGAAGACACATGTCCTTCGTAAGTGTCTTTATGATGAGGGGGATGATACTGTAAGGCAGATGGCCCCGCTTGAGGCTCATCTCGCCGTGCCGGTTTATTGTCTCAGCCGTGCATCTCATTAGGCACGTCCCTTTGATGCCTGTAGCTCGTGTTTCCTGATACCTCCCCTTTTTCACCCTTTCCAATCTCCCCACTGTTTCCATCTTCCTCCACACCTGTTCTTGTTCCTTCTTCGATCTGTTTTACTGCTGATTGGAATGTACTAATGGTGGGAAGATGGGTTTTTACAGTTGGGAACCGCCAAATGTTTCCGCACTTATGTTCCGGACCTTGTATGTATCAAAGTGACCAAAGCGACCCCTCTGGGGGATGATTATGGGAACCGGGTTGTAAACCTTTGTGTGCTATGCAAACCTATGGGAGAATTCTGCATAAAAGGAGCGATCCACGGAACCAATTTGAAGCAGTCTCCCCGAACTACACTCGTTGTACTTCCTGTGACTTCTGTGTTTCCCTGCAGCAAATAAACCTTGAATCTTTGACGCCGAAGGAAGTGTCCCGTGTCTCTGTCATTTGTACGCCGGAGCAGGTTACCCACGAAGGTTTCAGGTGTTGTCCCCTGGCACCGCTGGGTCTTAAAGAACCCAGTCCTTCAGTTGGCGCCCAACGTGGGGCTGCATCAGTGGTACCGGTCCAAGCCCGACGATCGTGAGGAACTTCGTGTGAAATCTCCGAGGGAAGGTGCACTCCGCTTCATCGATCCTGTTGTCGAAACAAGTGGCCCGAAGACTTTTCCCGCGAAGATTCCCGCCTCCTGACGGCTGCGACGGACTGCTGCCCTGACTGTAGACCTGTTTTGGCGCCTGGCGTAGACCTTGGTAGAGCGAGACGATTGACGGGCCTTCCTGGTGACGCCATCGATCTTTGAGTTAAGTATTTGTGGGTCGCTCCCAGAGTTCTTGGTTGTGGTTGCTTAGTGGTTGCATGGTTCCATTGCATTTGTAGTTCTTGGTACTTTGTTGTGATATTTGACGTCTGCAGTCGCCAAAAACCGAGGGTTTTTTGCTCTTTGCAGGGACTTGGTAAATCCCGTAACCCTTGACGTTTGTGAAACTCGGCTAGTGTGCAAGATGCCTGGTCGCAGTACTTTGTTTAGTTGTTTTAGACGTTGTGGTGCGGATTCCCGACTGGAGGACTCGTGTCCGATACCTCCGGTTGGAACTCCGACTTATGAACTGTACAGCAAACACGGGCTAGGCCCGATTACTTTTAATGATTATTGGATTCGCTATACTAAGAAGGATGGTGTCCTTAGTTGGCCACCTCATGGTAGCTTTGAGACCCCGATCTTAGATAACCTAGAGGCTAAATTGTTCGAGAAAAAGTCAAGGCCGGCCATGTTTGACGCCTTTCGGTTGTGGCGTAAAGAAGCCCGACAGAAAGAAATCAGACAGACTAAACGAAATCAGAGAGATGGTGTTGCTGCCATTGTGAAGAAAGCAGAGCAGTTTCAGCGTGACAAGGAGGTTAAGGAAAAGGAAGTGTTTGATAGGCTACAGCGTATGACTATAGATAAATGCTATCCTGCTTTGCCTACGGAGTCGGAAAAGAAGGAAGAAATAGTTGAGGATCCCTTAATGTCTTATCTTATGAAGTCGCCACCTCCGTATGTACAGGGTGCCGCAGTTCCTGTGGCCCCCCCTGTACCTGTTCTCCCACCTATTCTTCCTCCGCCTGTTCCTCAACCTGCACCCGTTCTTCCGACTGTTCCTGCTCCTTTGCCTGTTGCTATCCCTACTGCTCCTCCGCTTCCACATACTCCTGCTCCCGCTACTGCTCCTGCTCTGTTAACTCCTGCTGTTGCTTCTGTCTCTACCCCTTCGCTTGTTAGTCCGGTGTGTTATACTTCTCCTTCTACTCGTAATCGTACTTCTCCTCTTGCGGCTAGCTTCTTTCATTCTCTCGGACCTGTTCTTGGATCCGCTGGTTCAGATGGTCCTCAGAGACGTAGTCAGCTTCCTGGTAACAGGGAACGTGCTTCGCTATATAATATGGCGATGGGTTGGATGACACATCCTCTTAGAAATCCACCACGTTTTGTACTTGATACGTTTTGTAAATTCAATATACCAACCCAAAGATTTGTGTTCGAAGAAATGTGTAAGGTCCTTCGTGTTCAGATATCGGCTGATGCACCTGACGAGGTGCGGACCGCTTTGTCTGATTTACAGCTTCAATTCTCGAATGGACTGATAGTGGATACCAACGTTCGACGTGCTGTTGAGCAGTTGCTATCTTTCCGTCCCACTCCTATACCTCAAGCCCTCTTTGTTGAAGATGTTGAAAGACAGTCAGATGAGTCTGGTCAGTTTCCTATGCGTGAAGTTCCACCAGTGTGGATGCCAGGTAATCCTGCAGCTCAACCTCCGATCTTGCCGTTCTTTCAGAGAGTATGGATACATCTCCCATGGAAACGATCAGAAGTTTTACAGGTGAAGCAATCTTTGCCTTACCCCCGCAAAAATCCTGCGGGGTATTATAAAGAATTATCGCAGCTCGTAGACGCTACGATAATGAATCTTGCCGATATCGATATGCTGTTCGGTAATATCGTACCGCAACCGGTATGGGCTAAGATTCGGCACGAAGATCACGCGAACGAATTAGGTGGCGATTGGGCTGCTCTTACTGCGGCTGATACGCGACAAGTTGGCGGGGCTAAGCCTGAGCAACTCATTACTGCTCTTCCTCAGAGAATAATTACGCTAATGAAAACTCTTATGCCAGCTATGAGGGTGAATTGGGACAAATTGTCAGCTTGTAGACAGAAGAAGGACGAGAGTGTCTCCGACTTCTTTACGAGATTCGAGGAGGCATTCATTGATCATAGTGGTCAGGATATGAGCACTGAGGGGGGTCAACGGTTGTTTGTGGACAAATTTGTCTCTAACTTATTGCCCGATTTGAGCAATAAATTGAAAAACTCTGAAAGTGCGTGGGCCGTTTCTACCTCGGCTCAGATATTGGCTACGGCACAGTATTATGAGAACAGAGAAAAAGAAGAGAACGACCGCGCCGATAAAAAGACGAAAGAACTTAAAACTAAAGTGTTGTTACAGCAGGCCTATCCCCCGCGTTCGAATCAGAATGCTTCGCAACAAAATAGATCGCAGCCACAATCGAATCGATCACAATCCCGAAATGACTCCTCTTCCCAAAGATCTTCGTTGGGGTACAATCAATGTGCCTATTGTAGACAGGAGGGTCATTTAAAATTCAATTGTCCTGCTCTAAACGATCGTAATAGCGGTAATTCATCTAGAGGAGGTCGTGGTGGTTCACAGCAGACATCACGCGGTAGGGGTCGTGGTGCTCAGAATGACCGTTCAGATAACTCATCAAATTCCGATAATTGTTTTGATCAACGTGGATCATCGCAAGGACGATCTGCGCAGTACAATGTAGACGATTATTACGTCGATCAGGGAACTGACGACAGTAATTACTAGGACAGCCATAGACAAGGAGAGGGAGTGGTATCAGTTCCGGTTGATCAGAGAGGGCCTTACGTCGCAGTTGCTACATCGGGCGTCGTTGAGCCTTTTCTGTTGGACACTGGTGCAGCGAAAAGTTCTATTATGCATTCGAAACTCCCTGGCGCACCTTTGTCTGGCTTAACAAATGTTTCCGTTGGATTCTCTGGCGCCCCCGTTAGCAATCCAGTTTCGCGCCCTTTGCCCCTTACAATTGGGCCTCGTGAGCTAGAAGCTCCGTTGATTTTGACTACGGGTTGTGGTGAAAATCTTTTGGGCCTGGATTTGCTAAAACGTTTGTATGCAACTCTGTATTGTTCTCCTGCGGGTGTAAAGCTTACTTTAGGAGAGAGGGTTGTCTCTCCTATGTACTTGTCTCTCGATAAGCTTCCACCGGAATTGAGTTCTCTTCCTGCATCTTTGTGGGCAACAGGTCCCAATGACGTAGGCCTGCTTGACATCTCCCCTTATGTTGTTCAGTTGAAATCTAATGTGCGGTTGCCACGTATTCCCCAGTATCGTATCTCTCTTGATGGTGAACGAGCATTGTTAGCGATCATCTATGATTTGATCGAGAAAGACGTAATTGAAGAAACACGGGGAAACGTGTGCAACAGTCCTGTACTGCCCATTCTAAAACGTACTGATCCTTCGAAACCACCTGTTTATCGTTTTGTTATCGATTTACGGGAGGTGAATAAAATTGTGATTCCTCAGTTCCCCGTTGTGCCTGACATCACGGCACTACTGACTCTGATTCCAGCTTCTGCATCTTGGTTTTCGGTGATTGATTTGAAGAATGCGTTCTTCAGCATTCCCATTGCAGAAGAGAGCAGAGACCTTTTCGGTTTCTCTCTTGGTGGACGCAGCTTCCGGTTCAAACGCGCTCCTCAGGGCTACTGTGAAAGTCCATCGATTTACAGTCAAGCCTTGAAGGGTCAACTGGATGCGTTCATGTTGCCGGCTGGTGCGGCCTTAATCCAATATGTCGACGACTTATTGGTAGCTGCAGATACTCAGGACATTTGCAAAATTGCTACGGTGTCGTTGCTGCAACATCTCTGCGATTTACATCACAAGGTGTCACCTTCTAAACTCCAATATTGTTGTCAAGAAGTAACCTATCTAGGTCACTTATTGTCAAAGGAGGGAAGGCGGTTGACCCCAGAGAGAATTGCAGCAATTGCGCGAATGGCTGTGCCAACAACCCACAGAGATGTGCGTGCCTTTCTAGGTATCACGTCGTACTGCAGACAATGGATTCCAAATTTTTCATTGCTAGCGAAACCATTGGTAGCTCTCACGTGCAAGGATGTTTCAACTCCTTTACCATGGACGGAAGAATGTCAGAAAAGTTTTTCTGAATTACGTGATTCATTGTGTTCGGCCCCTGTGTTAGGTACTCCTGACTACAGCAAGCCGTTTACATTATATGTTCACGAGAGAGAAGGTTGTGCTTTGAGTGTCTTAACGCAACCTTTTGGTGGTAAGCAACGTCCATGTGCATATTTTTCCTCGACCTTGGACCCGGTAGCTAGAGCATTGCCGAGTTGTTTGAGAGCAACAGCGGCAGCTGCAGTGTCCATCCGACAATCAGCAGGACTGGTCATGGATAATATGCTTATGGTGATGGTTCCGCATGCAGTCGACACTCTTTTAAATCGTACGAAAACTCAGCACTTGACGAGTGCAAGGTTGTCTGGGTACGAGTTGACGCTGTTGGCAAGCCACATTCAGATAAAACGTTGCAATGTTCTGAATCCGGCGACTTTGTTACCAATTAGTTCAGAGTCAGATGAAATAACAGAACACGACTGTTATTTGAGGACAGAAGAGGAAACAAAAGGTCGAGTGGACCTTAAAAACACTCCTTTGGAAGATCCAGATGGAACGCTGTATGTGGATGGTTCATTTTTTAAACTGCTGAATGGCGATGTGACTACTGCGTATGCTGTTGTAACGTTGAATACTGTTGTTGAGGCTGCAAGATTAAATCAGAATTCTGCCCAAGCTGCAGAACTGATCGCTCTCACTAGAGCGTGTGTGTTAGCGAAAGGGAAACGTGTGAGTGTGTTTACCGACAGCCAATATGCTTTTGGCGTCGCTCATAGCTTTGGACGGTTGTGAAGAGAGAGAGGTTTTCTGACATCGCATGGTACGAAGATTCAGCATGGTCAGCTTGTGAATGATCTTTTGGATGCACTTACGTTGCCTAAGCAGGTAGCGATTGTTAAATGTAGTGCGCATCGTAAGGTGACGGATGATGTTGGTCGTGGTAATGCGTTTGCGGATGAGACCGCTAAGGAGACTGCCCGGAACCTTAGCATTCGAATGTATGTGACGAGTTCGGTTAGGTGGCCTACAGAATCGAGTATGTGTGAGGACACTATCGAGAGTGTGAAAGCAATTCAGAATGAGGCCACCGAGACTGAAAAGACGAAGTGGAAAGAAAGTACGGGAAAGTTGGATGTGAATGGTTGTTGGGTTGATTTGTCGGAACATAAGAGATGGATGTTACCGGATGCATATGTGCTAGCTGTTGTGACAATGGCGCATGGGTTAGCACATATTAGCGTGAAAGGTATTTGCAAGTTGCTGTCTCCTGTGTGGAAGAATGATGGTATCACGAAATGTGCTGAACGATTGGTTAAGAATTGTATGGTATGTATGTTGTAAAATCCTGGTAAGGGAACCCCAACTCCTCCTGGTAGTTTTGCTCCCCCTTCATGTCCCTTTGAGGTGATCCAATTAGACTTCATCCATATGGAGCGATGCAATAACCTGAAATACGTTTTAGTTGTGGTTTGCGCATTCTCCCGGTGGATCGAAGCCTACCCTCTTAAGGACAACACTGCTTTGTCCACTGCGAAAATCCTACTGAAGGAATATTTTCCTCGGTATGGAATGCCTCGGATTGTATGGTCGGATAACGGAAGTGAGTTTGTGGGGAGTGTGATGAAGAGTGTGTGTAAGGGCCTTGGAATTAATCAAAAATTCCACAGCGCCAATCATCCCCAGTCAGCTAGTTTGGTTGAAGGGTATAACGGCACCCTTAAACTGAAGCTAGCGAAGATTCAGGCTACGACTGGTCTCTCGTGGCCTGACGCTTTACCCTTAGCATTACTGTCAACAAGGGCAACCGTACACTCCCGAGTAGGGCTCAGTCCCTATGAAATAGTGTTCGGTCGTGCTGCAAATGTTTGGGGGGTCCCTAGGCCGGGTGTGTTCTGTGATCTTGAGTACCCAATGTTGATTGATTATCTTCATGACTTGACTGCTAAACTGAGGTTAATTCACCAACAGGTTTACGAAGCATTGCCGACGCAGACGGAGGGTCCAGGCCACCAGCTCCAGCCCGGAGACTGGGTGGTGACGCGCAATTTTATGCGCAAGAAGAATTTGGAGCCCAGATTCACTGGACCCTACCAGGTTCTCCTTGCCACGAGAACTGCTGTTCGTCTAGAGGGCCGGAAAAACTGGGTGCACGCCACCCATACGAAAAAAGTCCCTATTCCGTTGCCGGCAGACTCGTGGGTGAGGAGAGGCATTGCATCAACTGAATCCGAAGGATTGCCGGCGTTTGTACCTTTCAGCGACGCACAACCTGTCGGAGAATCCTCAGTGCAGCAGAAAGACACTGTTGAACATTTGTCATCAAAAGACTCAAGACCAGAACATTCAACTGATCAACAGAACGCTGTCTCTTCAACGGATCCTTTGTTTGACGAACAGACACGTCCTGGGAAAACTCGATACTTTTTGCGATCCAGCACTAAAGACTAATAAAAGATCCTGTTTTGTCCCTTGACAATTGCATTATCCCGTTTTCCACGATCAGTTTGAACACTCGTATCATTGTAATTATTCTTGTATATATACATTGAGTTTCGTTCCTCATATTTTTGCTTCCACAGCTGAGAGACATTTTGCATACACAAAATTGTGAATAAAGGCCGTAGGGCCGCGCGTGTACTTCCTTCTGGTTAGTAGTTCTTGACACTAGGTTAAAGACCGTCGGTTCCTGGGAACTCCTAGGGATTGGCTACTGCTACACAGAACGAAGTGCGTCAAGAAACGTTGCGGACGGTCGTAGGGGATGGCATTTTCGAAGCTGATGGACTTGGAAGAAGCTCAGGCGCAAAGGTTCAAGTTGCAACAACTTAGTCGTACCAAATGTTTTATGTTTCAAATTTTCGTATTGCTTTTGACTGTTTCTGCATTATTGGCGGGTGGGGTGTATTGCATGATGTCTTGTTTCTTATCTCCTGCCATACCTACTCCTACCCCTGACCCTAAACTTACCACTGTTGCATCTCCCCATTCTTTTCATATCTTACCCGAACACGAGCAGGCTAGACGTGCAGAATTCCGCAACAATTCCTTTATTCAGCTCCTCCACCAGCACCAGTTAGTGGTTAACACTACTAATTGTTGGGTGTGTGGGTTGATGCCACATACCACGGATAAGGGAATTCCATATCTGGTGTTACCGTATAGTTCCCAAGGGTCTGCTCGAGCATTTCAAACAATGTTTCGAAGCGCACTAGATTCTCACCCCAGTCGAGAGCCACGTTCTCCCTACCTTGGCCCTGGCTCGTACTATAAGCCTTTGTCTATAGCGATAGAAGACTTAGATAGAGATATCTATGAGCCGTCGCTCATTCCAGTGGAAGAGGTACAAGCCTATAGGGTCCTGAGTAAGGTCGAGTACAGTGCGCTCACGAGTGATAAACAGCTTAAAAGCTCGCCTCCGATATGGGTCGTACCCCACATTGGTAATTTTTGTTTAATGGGTCGTGGCCGAAGACCGAAAGCCCGACTTGGAGAGAGTGCTTGCACTGAAAATTACATGCTGCCGATGATCTCGTCCCCTGTGTTTCTGGCTGCCAAGGGTACCTACTTTGTCTGTCATGATCGTGCGTATGCATGGTTGCCCTCTGACTTTATGGGCTCATGTTTTATCGCAAACTTGTTGCCTCTGACGTTCACTGTAGATGCAGATTATCACAAGACTAGAGTTGTGAGAGGCGTAATTAGCGAAGAGGATACTGCCGGTCAAGAGGCAGGAGACTTTTTCAAGGGTTTCCTCCCGTTTTGGGGACCTATGGTTAATAGTAGGAACCTGAGACAGTTGACTCGAGTGGTAGAATCGACAGCTAATATTACTGCCAGTGCCCTTGGTAATATCACCACAGAACTTCAGGCGGATAGACTTATGACGTTACAAAACCGGATGGTTTTAGACGTGATCTTAGCAGATCGAGGTGGGGTATGTAAGGTGATCCATTCGAGCTGCTGTATTTTCATTCCTGATAACGCTCCGACTGTCTATCAAGCCATCTCAAAGTTGCATAAGAGCTCTGAATCCATACACGTGGATGTAGGGGATTGGACGCTACTTGGGTGGTTTTGGGGCCTGATGTCGACCTGGGGTTGGAAGATTCTGATGATTATCGGAGTCGTTGTGGCGTTCCTGTTCACGTGTTGCCTTTGTGTGCAGTGCGGTCCTGCCTTATGTGGCCTCTGTGCTACAGCCTGTATGAGACAGCCGCCTGTTACCAATGGAACTCGGTTGGACAGAGCTATGCTACAGCAACATCTAGATGGTCTGATGAATATCGAGTATGATTCCGACTAGTGCTTGCCTACATGAGGGCAAAAGGAGCGTCTGAGGTTCCGTGACAATTGTAAGTGGTGTTTTCGACTCGCACGAATATGGTCGAGTCTGGTATCTATGAACCGCAAATGACGAGTTTAGTAAGTGTGCGCAGTCTCGCTGTGCTAACTTAAACCGTTCGTTTGTTACGTGGGTTTTTCATCTGTACCCACGGGTTCCATCTTAGATACGGCATCCATTTTGTCTCTTGCCCTCAAGTAGCCAGCGAACGGACGTTGTCCGCTTCGCGACCCTGGGGCTCCCAAGATATTTGCGGAAGACACATGTCCTTCGTAAGTGTCTTTATGATGAGGGGGGTGATACTGTAAGGCAGATGGCCCCGCTTGAGGCTCATCTCGCCGTGCCGGTTTATTGTCTCAGCCGTGCATCTCATTAGGCACGTCCCTTTGATGCCTGTAGCTCGTGTTTCCTGATACCTCCCCTTTTTCACCCTTTCCAATCTCCCCACTGTTTCCATCTTCCTCCACACCTGTTCTTGTTCCTTCTTCGATCTGTTTTACTGCTGATTGGAATGTACTAATGGTGGGAAGATGGGTTTTTACAGTTGGGAACCGCCAAATGTTTCCGCACTTATGTTCCGGACCTTGTATGTATCAAAGTGACCAAAGCGACCCCTCTGGGGGATGATTATGGGAACCGGGTTGTAAACCTTTGTGTGCTATGCAAACCTATGGGAGAATTCTGCATAAAAGGAGCGATCCACTGAACCAATTTGAAGCAGTCTCCCCGAACTACACTCGTTGTACTTCCTGTGACTTCTGTGTTTCCCTGCAGCAAATAAACCTTGAATCTTTGACGCCGAAGGAAGTGTCCCGTGTCTCTGTCATTTGTACGCCGGAGCAGGTTACCCACGAAGGTTTCAGGTGTTGTCCCCTGGCACCGCTGGGTCTTAAAGAACCCAGTCCTTCAGCAGGGAGTTGAGCCATTCTGTAACTTTCTTCCAGTGTCGACTTGGGGTGTTCCTAGACTCTGTAGGGGTGGTTGGTGGCCCTGTAGTGTGGAAGAAGATGATGGAGTGGTCCGTCAATGTGAGTGGAGTGGTTGGCTGACTTTAACCTTGTTCCTGGAGGAGAAGATGTGGGGCAGGTTGTGTTCGGCGATATTGGTCAGCCCTTGTACGAGTCTGTAGAATTTCAAGCAAGTCCTTGGAGCTGGAGTCTATGGGGTCATTAAGATAAAAGTTGAGATCGCCTAAGAGTATGAAGTCTTTGGGGCCCATGGCAACGGGTGCGGTGAGGTCAATGAGGGGGTTGATGAATTGGGTGTGAGTTCCTGGGGTGGTAGGCGAGCGTGCCTTTGATAGTGGTTTTACTCTGCTTGAAGTGCATATGTTCTATAAAAGTGGCTTCTGGGTAAGAGGCACCCATGATGGTGTCTGTGGATGTTGGCAAGTCCTCCTCCTGGGCTATGGCATCAGTCCTGGCGCAGAATTTATTTTGTATCCAGAAAGGATGGCTGAGGAGATATCCGCACTGATGTGGGGTTCAGCCAGGTTTCGGTGAGGAAGATTAGGTTCAGTGCATTAGAACTGACGAGGTCCCAAATCTCGGTGAAGTGCTTGCAGAGTGAGCTTGTGTTGAGGAGTATGCATGCAAGTGAGTGTTCTTCTGTGAGGTGGGTACTGTGTGAGTGTGGATCTTGAGCTCTGACTTGGTGAGGGGCGTGCTGTGTGTGTGTGTGTGTGTAGGCAGTAACAGCGGGTGTGTAGACACAGGTGAAGTGACAATGAGAGCAGGCAAAGGGTCCCACCGTGGACTGAGGTGCGGCTCGGTGTCAGCATTCGTGGTGACGTCCAGTAGGCGGAGTTCATCATTGGTGTAGCTCCGTGAGGCATGTAGACCAATATAGCACATTACAACGCAATGTTTTACATAGCATGCTTTTACAACACAGTTGTTACAACAACCATGTTGTTAGTACGCAATACATTTACATCTCAAGTCAATAGAACGACTTGCTGTAGGGGGTGCATTGCACTTAGGAATAGTATTATTTACTATTCCTGCTCCACTTTGTGTAACAATATGGAAGGTGCTGGAATTAATTTCCAGTACCTTAGCGCCCCCTACAGCAAGTTGTTCTAATGACTTGAGATGTAAATGTATAACGTACTAACAACGCGGTTGTTGTAATGATCGCATTGTAATAGTACTGCTTTGTAATGACAGCATTGTAAATGCAGTTTCCCCATGTAGACTAGGGTACCTGGCACTGGGTGTGGTCCAGGCATGGACGGATGCAGACAGCATTGCCTTTGGAGAGCCTTCAAGGCACCAGCGACTTGCCTGCTGCACTTATCCACTGCACAGGCCTTGGAGAGTTAGTGGAGTGCGGGCGGTGGACGGCTTAGCTAGAGCGGAAAGTATAGTGGAGAGAGTGGGAAGGACTGGCAGGAGTGACAAGGCAGGAAAGAGGAGAGGCCAACATGCAAAGTGGAGCGGTAAGAAAAGCAAAAGATGCAAAAAAGGCTAGTTAAGCAGAATAAAGGATGCCGTTAAACAGATCCAGGGGGCAGATAGAACATATGGCACAAACACGAAGAGAAGTTACTGAGTCAGTGTCAGAACAAGCAGCTCACAAGAAAAACAGCAGAAAACAGACACCAACATGGGTCAGAAGGTCAAGGCGAGGTCTAGGTTGCACTGAAGCAGAAGAGAGATGCCTGGGCACCCACCCCCTACTTCCTCTGACATTTGATCTCATGAAACATTAAGTGAAAACGGCCTGTAAATCAGCCACGACCGGTGGTAGGTGTAACTACAGGGCGGTGATGTGGGGAGAGGGAGGGGCAGGGTGGGGGGTTGTAATGTATGGATTACAGACATTAACAGGTAAGTAAACATATAAATAAATAAAACGAATTTCGTTGCGCGCACTGCATCGCATTTGGTGATGCAGTGCACACACGCAATTCGTTTTATTTATTTATATGTTTACTTACCTGTTAAAGTCCGTAATCCATACATTACAACCCCCCACCCTGCCCCTCCCCCTCCCTACGTCACCGCCCTGTAGTTACACCTACCACCGACCGTGGCTGCTATAAATCCTCATGTTAGCCCCAATTACACTGCTAGATAAAACCATTTACAAAGTAAAAGCCAAGTATACTATAACTGGTTCTCTTTAAACCTCAATCATATTTCCTCTAGTCCTCTTCCATTCTCATTTTCTTAATTTCTTCTCTGTTTGAACTCCTTATCACGACAGTGCTTAAAGATAAAATTGCAATATAGGTGCAACAGTCGTTCAGGAATTAATTAGAAATATTAACAATCATAATCATAACAGATAATAGTCCATTCATAGAACAAAGGAATTAATCGTCAAGTAGCCACAAATGTATATCAAAAGATATTTTGTTAATAAACAAATATCAAATACACAATAATACACTGGTGCTCACAAGGTTACAAAAACATATACAATTGAGAAAATACCACCTTAAGCATAAACAAAAAAACAACACTGTCAGAGGAAAAAAATACAAAGACAAGTTTGTCACATGACAAATTAGAAACAAAGAATTGCAACCTCTCTGTGGACCTTCATGAAAGACTGACATCAATATTCACCACTTTATCTTTTGGTTAAATTCAAGGGTCGCCATCTATACATGACCTTATTGAAAGAGTTCACTCCACTACTGCTGCCCTGTGTCAAACTATGAAGTAATTGAGTTAGTTAATTCTTTACTTATTAGAGGAGATGGATCAAACAGGGAAGTGCATGGAGGTAAGTCCAGTAAAATACGAAAGTATTTCATGACCTCTCGCTCTCGACGATGCACACTGGACTCTCTCCAGACAGAATGGATAACTTTTCACTGGTTTGTATATGACACACAGATTTACAAGAAAGCCAATAGTTTTGAGATCAATTGTATACTATATTTAAGGACACAAAGAAATAGGAGGATCACGTGATAAGAACCTACATGCTTAAAAAAACCAAAACTCCTGCTAGCACCCCCCTCCCATAAATTGCTCCAGTCCTGCTCAACTACCATTGTGCTAACTTTTTCTGAAACATTTTGTGACCTTAAGCCAGGCTGCCTAAAAGCTGGGACTTTGACTTAATAGCAATTTGAGGAGTTTAATTTAATAGGTTAAAACCAATAGAAACCAGCTTATTCTTAAAAAACAATGAAGACCTAATCCCTGCACTATTCTAGGCCTAATCGCTGATGTGGCTAACACACAAATCACCACGGAAATCCAGTTTCACTTTACACCAGCCTTTCAGAGTTTCTGCAAGACAAATGAATTCAACAATGGTGTTACCGCACTTGCGATGGCCAAATAAGTGATCCCTTGTCTTCCATCTTGTGTGTACTCTTCTGGCTCTCAGCAAGAGTCATCATGCATTTCCAAATGTTGTCTTAAGTACAAGCATCTTTCAGGTGCAACCCCTATCATCTCAGCATTAAGATCTATTCTAACGTCCCCTTGAAGTGCACTAGCATATTATATAAATATGTAAATAATCTAAATGTTAAAAAATAGGTGCGAGACTGCAATACTTTCGGGTATGAGCATGACTTCTACATCAAATCCCTTCTCCCCATCTTTTCATTAAGAAGACACTGATAAACCTTCCTGATCCCCATCATCACTAACCAGTGAGGTGCTTCCCTGTGGAAGCAGTCTGTAAGAGATGTGTACTTTGCTTGCAACAGACCTCTTCAAATAGTTTAAGACTGAAATGGTGCCACCCAAAATATGCTAGGTTGTTTTCTTTTGTTTCCACAGGTTTACTCTGGTTGTACTATGTTTTTGTTTTCTGCCTAAATCCTACATGAACATGCCAAGACCTAGCATAGGAAGAGGGTTTTCACGTTTGTTTCTGACCAAACAGATTTGGGCCAGGTAAAGTAAGATTGTTGGTATGCCCACCATTAAAGAACTCATTTTATGCTCATGCTGGTCTGTCCAATCACACGTTTCTGATGCTGGCACATTTCTAGGTTCTACAACAGTCTTGATTTATTCATCTTTCACAAAGGCTACTGCTCACAAACTTTCTACTGCTGGAATAAAGACGAATTCCACAGTATTTTTATGTTAAGTTAAAGTCCTTAAGTATATAGAGCGTCTGCTCTTCACGAATTATGCACTAAGCAGGTTACTTAATGGAATTATAGATTCTTTGAAAATGCATTTTTCAAGATGTGTTCTTTTCATGAAAATTACAAGGCAGTCAGACACAAATGACTGCAATACCTATATTTATTTTGGAAACAATAATAAAAAGCCATTAACGGAAAACAACACCCCATATGAGAACATTCCGTCTGTTTTCCATTTGCCTCACAATTCACTGCTGACATTTTAAACCTTGTGATGGGAAGGAAATTGTAACAGTGACTACAGTACAATAGTTGGATCCTTTTCGTATGTTCTTGCTATAAGTTCACCTTGGTAGTTGCTTGCAAATTAAGGGTAACTTACTGCAAGCTCATACATAGCACAAACGTTGCAGAAAACACAAACTATTCAACTGGAATCTAGCAACGGACAACATCGTTTAGAAAACACATGGAACACATATCCTGAATAAAAATCTTATTTTAACTGTGCGTCTCTTTTTTTTACTATTGCTTATGATCGTGCTGTAGGAAACTGACATGTTGGGCTTTGTCCCACCTGTCAGTTAATGAGGTAAACGCGTTTCTGCAAAGATTAATTGGGTGAAATTTCATATCTAGCTCAGAGGAGCATATGAACAACAGAATTAATCTGTGAGGTGCAGTGAGCCAGAAAATAAAGGTCTATGCCAAGTTTAAATTTAAAAAAAAAACGCATTTAGTAGGACAAACATGAAAGAGTAATATCATGTTCAAGAGATTCAACAATGGTCAATGAAAGATGTGAAAATGTTCACAAAGGCAAACGGATGAGTGCAAAGTTAGTAAAAGGGATAAGTTTGTAAAAGGGATAAGTCAGAAAAACAGCAAACCTCCCAGCTTTTCCTGGGTGTAAGTCACGAGGAAGAGAATGGGAGGTGTCTGTGATGACTTCAAGGATTTCCAAATGTATCATATATTTAGCAGCTTAAGCCAACAACTGATGTCTGACTACGTGGTATCAAATCTGCCATGGGCGGCTTCAAATTGTGATCGCAAGTGTTTACAGCTCCTGGTCAAAGTTGACAGACCAGCAGTTCTAGGACATCCAAGCATCTGGTGGGATGGTGTTAAAGTGCAGTTTATAGTTCAAAAGAGTAAGAGTAAAAGAAAATATTGAAGCACTTGCCCATTCTAACTCATTACCCTTACTGCAGGATTTTTGCAATCAGCAGCATTCCTGAATCCAGGATCTCCGTCCCTTATCTGCCAACAGTTTCATGATAATCCAACTTTTCTTGATAATCCAACACCATCAGGCAGTCTTTCCAACTGTAGTGGTTTGCTCAGGTGAGGAAAGAGGCTCACTAGCTCTGGAACAAAGACCTACATGTGGGCAATCAAATTAATAAGCAAAATAACTTCTTTCAAGGTATGCCTCCAAGCCGAGGAGCATCAGAAGAGAATGGAAGAGCCGACCTCTCCTCCTCTGTTCCAGTTTACTTTTACAATGCCAGTGTATTGAGCAAAAGGTTGTAAGGGACCTAACATAACATTGGTGAGTGGACATGAACCTAACTGTGTAAATGTCTCATGGATGTCACTATCCCACCTCATGATGTCATTCTGAGCATCATAGACCATAGATCTAATTGGGTGCTTATCTTGAAAAGCACTAAGTGTATGCCAGAGTAGGCCAAACCGCTCAACTTCTCTCCCCTTACCTGACCATTCTCTGCCTTTCCTTTAACCCTTTGGATGCTGATGACGGAACCGCTCCGTCATCAGCTGCGGGTGCGCTGTGCTGATGACAGAGCGGTTCCGTCATGGCCCGCTCGGCGCTCCTGCGCGGCGCGAATTCCGCGTCTGCGCTGAGCGTTCCATTGAGCGGGGCGGGCCATGACGGAACCGCTCCGTCATAAGCACAGCGCAACCGACGCTGGTGACGGAGCGGTTCCGTCACCAGCATGCGGCCGCCCCGCCCCCTTAGCACTGCGGCGGAATAGCCGCCGCAGTGAAGGGGTTAAACCTTTTTCAGCAAGCCCATCAATAGAGCTGAGGTGAAACAGAGGGGCCTATTTAATAAATTCTTATGAATCACAGCAGTGAAAAATGCTGTGCAGCTTTGCATGAAAAGGAGAGAACAGGACAGCATCATGTCTACAGAGAAATGGCACTCTCCTCCTTCCAGCCTAGTGCCAGTGCACAACCAGCTTTCAGACTGGCATGCACTCACCTTTGCACCTTGGTGCAAAGGTATCTGCATGAGTCTAGGATAGGTTTTCTACTAGAAGGATACACTTCTAGTACAAACTATTATGCGTAGACTAACTAAATGTTTGTGTACTTTGAGTGTTGTCTGTACAGTGCAGCACACATGCAAAGTCGACAGTGCAGCACACGTGCAAATTCAACAGTGAAGCTCACGTGCAAAGTTGCAAAAGAGAGGAGAAATTAAAGCATTTTATCTTGATATCCCCTATTTCTAAAGGGTGTTATATTTTGATGCAACCCCTTTTCTACTTGTTTTAGTACATAGGCTTTTGTGCCAAAAACCGTGGGTTGTTGAATGTAAATGCCCACCAATGGTAGCAAAGCAACACTAGGTGCTGATTTGCTCTACTTTCAAGTGAATTTCAAGCGCAAAAAAAGTTTTGTTCTGGAAAGTAAATTGGACAAAAATGATTTAGCCTCAATTTACTTCACATTTGCCATGCAAACATGGTGCAAAAATATTACTAAATATAACCCTAGTCTTCCATCTCAAAGGGCAAGAAAGTATGGAAGGCCTCAACTACATATAAACATCTCACAATAAACCTTTGATTAACCCTTTCATAGCTTGGCAAAAACGCAGTCAGGCTTATCTTAGGGGAATGTGAAAAGTATTTAAGCAGTGCCCAAACAGTAATAAAGTGAAAGCCCCAACACAAGGAAAATCTCGAACCTCTAAGATAGAGTAAATGTTTATAAATATAATGACACAAAAGCAACAAAAACACAATTAGTAGTACTGGAGTTGTGAACTATCAAAATGTAATGTTAAAAATAGCGACAAAAAGAGCACAGATCCAACTGCGGGTCTCTGTTCACTTTGGACCAGGGCAAAGTCACAAGTTCTGGCCTACCACAATGAAGCACAGGCTGGATACAGGACCAGACTCATCCTGCTGGGAATTTTACCTTCTGACTTCAGTGCGAGGACTGTGCTGCGAGACTTTGTGGGGCACTACAAAGCTCTGCACTGGATCCGATGATGCTTTCATTAAGAAGCTGCATGGCTCTGCAGGACTCTGCATTGCTCAGCGTC
This sequence comes from Lissotriton vulgaris, assembly GCF_964263255.1. Taxonomy (NCBI): domain Eukaryota; kingdom Metazoa; phylum Chordata; class Amphibia; order Caudata; family Salamandridae; genus Lissotriton; species Lissotriton vulgaris. Next base: position 1,999,263,609 of record NC_141689.1, read on the forward strand.
AGATCCAGTAAGCCCTTCGATGAGTAGGTCCATGGCTCTGCAGGACTATGCATCACTTGGTGTTGCTCTGCATAAAATCTGATGAAGCCTTGAGTGAGGCAGAGAGAGCACACTGTAAGTTCAGCCAAGATTCCAGGACGTTGAGGACAACACTTGGGGGTCAGAAGTCATCCCCACAGAGGCCAACAGAGGGGACTAGGTCAGGTCCCGTTGGGTCTGGTCGGCTCGAACGAGGGTAAAGGTCTTTGGAACCTTGTTGTGTCCCTGCACCTCAAACATAAGGTCAGCCGACTGACCCTTGTAGTCACTTCTGTGGTCTTGGGTTCGAGGCAAGCAGGTCCAGTCTTCCTTCCAATCTTCATAGGTCCATGAGCGAGTGGTCTGATTCTAGCTTCTGGAGATTCCACTGTTATGCCCAGTGCCAGCTTGTGGGTGGTAGCTTAACTCTAAAATTGGTTCTGAAAATGTATTCTATTCACTCTGAGTTTAGCTCCAGCCTGGCTGGCAAAACAAAGGGCAGGTAGGACCAGTTATAGGCTGCATCTGCCAGTGACAGAGTAGGCTTCTTACAAAATCAGGACAGGCTGGGTATAGGTTACCATTTGAAGTGCAATTAGACTAGGGGCACAGCTCTTCCCATCCATCCAGTCCAGATGACCCACATTTCCACACACCCAGGTCCCCTTTCCACTGTCCAGGAGCAACACTCATCACACCAAAGGAGAGCCACTAACTGCCAGGTGATCCTGGACCCTGCCTGAAAGGCACACTTGGCTCAGGCAGGAAAATGGCAACCTATAGTTAGGTCTTGTATTAGTATAAAAACTATAGTATAATATATTTTATAAGTAAGGCTTCCAGTTTTCCATTTTTACAGATTTTTACAGATAAATACAGACAGAAAACATTGTGTTTCCTGTCTGGTTTTATTTTTAAAAGCGGAAAAATACTGAAAATGTTGCTTCTTGTGAGAAACTCTCCGTGCTGTCTTTCATGAATTCCAGGTAACAGCTAAGCAGGCAGACAGCATGAAGGGACAAAATGCAGGACAAGATTTCCTTAAATACAGGCATATGTTAACATATATTTGTAGTACAATGCTAACATGTACCTTTGAGTGTAGTTTTTTGTTATAAGTGGCTACTTAATTTGCTAAAATGTGACAGGCATCCATGTTTGAGTGCACGTCGAAGAGTTATTTAAATGAAGAAATATACCATTTTACAGCAGATAAGACGGCCAAAAAATAAATATGGGTAAATACACACAGAAATGTAAAAAAAATAAAAATTCAATAAAGCCAGGAACCCTACTTATAAGGAGTTGTAGTAAGTCATCAATTCATTTCTCTGCTATAGCCTACACGTGGTGATAGCACACTTGAAAGCTTCAGAGTGTGTGCATGTAGTGGGCATACGGGTTAAAAAGGAGAACAAAGCATTCCCGCCCACATTAATGCATATCCCTGCTCGGAATCACCATGCCTGAAATGACAATCCAAGAAAGAGAAATCAAGGGACCATTCATTATAGGTGTGTGGCTCTCTTCACTATGACATTGTTGCCCAGTGATAGACAGGCTGCTAGGTCAGTGGTTTGTTCAGGTGGAGCTAAATTTTCCTTTGCATTGGGGGCATGGCTACCCCCAAGAAAGATGGCAGTTTAGACTGCGTGGTCCGCTGTGCCAGTCATTGCATTCCGCATTTCCTACCGCCAAATGTGACTGCATTGATCACGCAGGGAAGTTCTTGACCCATCTGGCATGCAATGATCATGGTGAGCTGTTTGGCGGCAACTTAGCTTGATTTAGGACCGTTTTCCAGCCTGTGGTGCTGAGGCGATCTCGTCTCTCGTGCAGGCAACAGGAGACCACCTGATTATAAACTGGCTGACATGGGGACCTTATCCTAATGACAGGTTCTCCTGAGCTGCATGGATTTAACAAGCCACGCTCTACTGCTGCAGAAGTGCTCATTTTCCAGTATACTGAACGCCTGATACATCATGTCCACTCTCAACGAATAAGCCCAAGTTTCAGGCTATTGCCTTAACAAAGACAAAACCGAGGCCCACATTCTTAATATCCACTGTAACAGATCCATTATAGGCGATCGTAGTCTCAAATAGGCTCCCAACAAAATAAAATACCTGGGTCTATGGGGCTCCCAAAATCTTAGAGAGTTCATTGACCATAACAAGAAAATGATTTTGAGTAAAATTCAAGACATTGTAGACAATTGGTCCTCTAGATATATCACATGGTGGGGAAGAATAGAGTCCATCAAAATGACGATTACACAGCTTATTAACTTCTTAATCAGTATGTCACCTCTATCCCTCTCAGACACTTTCTTTGCTAAAATAGATGCAATCCTCCCCAAATTCTTTTGGCAATCCCAAAAATCTTGAATTGATGGAAAGAAACTAAGACTGCTGAAAACACTGGGTGGCCTAAATTTACCAGACTATAGGGGATATCAGCACGTCATTCTAGCTAAACAGGGAAGACTTTGGCTCTCCCTCCTAACGCCACTTCCCCTTCATGGCTCGAGATTGAAAATGCACTGGCTTGAACACTCTCCCTCACTTCCTTTATTACAATTAAGAAAAAAATAACGGAACACTCAACAAGCATCCTCACTTGCACAGCGCAAGCCCTTCCAAAAATTGATAACTAACTCCATAAAAAAATACAATTCTCACCACCTTGCCTCACTATGGCCTAATGAACACCTGAAAATAGACAGCAAAACAATTTTCCTAGAGACGTGGGCACAAAAAGGCAAACTGCTACTAGTAGACTCAGTACACCACACAATCCCTTGCCTTTCTGAAATCTTAAAGCTAAATTCGACCTAAATGATCTAGACTTTTTTCACTTCCTAAAAATTAAAGCAATTATCTCCATACACAAATCCCCTATCAAGGCTGACCTTCCCATCACTTTACACTCATACTGCAAAAGGGGCAATGTAGCTTCCAAACTTAACTCTCTCCTATCCCCTACTAGTTCTGCACTAACCAGGTCAATACAAAACAAATGGGAATCACTCATACAGGGTACAAATAGCCCTCAGGAAGCACAGTTGAACTGGCTGTACATCTGAGCATAGCATACCTCGAACAAAATGGCAGCATCCTTAGCTCAGATTAGATACTTGGGGCTTATATGCCCCACTGGACCCTGGCCAAACTGTTCAAGCCTGGTCTCCGAAACTCTGACACTTGCTGGAGTTGTGAAAAAGAGCCAGGAGACCTGAGACACAGCTGCTGGATTGCACCTTCTCTAAAAACATTTAGGCAGAAATAGGTAAAACCATATCACAAATTCTAAATTGGAATTGGACTCCTGACCTAGCCTCTATCGCCTTGAGAATCCTTCACCTCAATACACACTCTATGCTAAATAAAGAGGACCGCCTTTTATGGGACATCCTAGTCTCGACCAGCCTTAAAGACATTCCTCTGAATGGAAAGACCTATCCAATCTTTCAATTCACAGTTGGTGGAAATAGGTACAATTCAACAGAGGGTTGGATAATTCCCTGAGCACATACCTAAGAACTGCATCAAGGAAAAAGAGAAAATTTGGTCCAAGTTAGGCAACTTCTTTCCTAATGCATCCTCATAACTATTGCCAATTCACTGCATCCTCCCGTCCACCGCTACCCCATCTCACTGCCCCCTCACATCATCCCACACATACCTCTCCTTCGACTCTGCTCTTATTCTCACACCCTTCTCTCACCTGTACTATCTCATCTCTATACTTAGTTTTACTTCTTTCTATAACCTCATTACGAGATCAGTTGTGGTAACCCACACCAGAATTCCTCAAATCAACTCCTCGACTCCCTCCATACATATAACAGTAGAACCTTCACCATCATCTCACACACTTATGGATACACATACCCATTGTTTTATATGACAATTCTCTCAACAAAACCTATAGTGTATTACTTAACTGCATTTATGACTCCCCAAAGGGAAATTGTTTATTCGTTGTATTTCTACCTTGTCTGTACTCCTTTGCTCATATAAAATCTTAATAAAAATTACTTGAATTAAAAAAGAACCTTCATTGCACTACCAGAGCCCAGAGATCCAGTGTACTTGCACAGTTGTGAGATTGTTATCACTGATAAGTCGTATGAAGACCAGAAACTGAACTGCCTTGAAAGACTCAAGACACTCACATGAAAAAGCAACCCTGCAATTGTGAGCCAACCCAGTGACACTGAGTAAGGTGGCCATTAACTACTGTCAACCCATGCATTCAGACTGTAAATGATCCTACCCTGCAGCAACCTTGGAAGTGATGGGCCGACATGCGGCTCTATCAGCAGCATGCTGAGAGGTGGCACTTCATTGTTGGTTATCCTTTGCCCCTTGAACGTTTCAAATCAATACTAGTATTGCCTGCAGACATGAGAAGAATGTGAAATCCTAATAGTGTCACCCTGTGAGCTGGCATGATGCTTCTTAGTGAACTAATGGGCTGCCGCTCGATCATTGACCAGGCCCATCTCCTACCGCTAGTATTATGGGCTCGCCTATGGAGGGTGCCTGAACTTGTTAGCTATGCGGAAGGACTGTCAGAAATACTGGGTATGCCGGGCTGGTCTAAAATAGGGTGGCTTAGTAATGTCAAAACTCTGCTTGGCGATTTGGGTCTTGCTGACGCTTGGTCTTCCAGATGTGCCCCCCCGAAAGCTGCCCTCAAGACTATATACTGGCAGTGGGTAGCCAACAAATCAAATTTCAATCCCAAGGAATGCAGAACCACTATGGAGTTCCTCAAAACTAAGGATGTACCCTCATACGAACCCTACCTGGACTTGATTTCAAAGCCCTTCGATAGAGCCCTGTACTTTAGGTTCAGGGTGGGCCTGCTTCCAGCGACGGCTCGTGGAGGGAGTTACGGTGGGGCAGGAGGGTGGGGAGGGGGAGGGGCAGGGTGGAGGTTGCTAAAAACCGGCATATGGATAATTGCAGGTAAGTAAACAATTTAAATAATAAAACGAATTTCGTAGTGCGCCTTGCATCGCAAAATGCAATGCAGTGCGAGCTACGAAATTCGTTTTATTAATTAAATTGTTTACTTACCTGCAATTATCCATATGCTGGTTTTTAGGAACCTCCACCCTGCCCCACCCCCTCCCCACCCTCCTGCCCCACCGTAACTCCCTCCACGAGCCGTTGCTGCCTGCTTCCCCTAAGAGAACTGTCAGCCCGATTGAAAATTCCGGGGCAAACTACTCCTTTTTGCATATTTTGTACATCCAGAGTGGAGTCTATTGCCCACTTTTTATTTGAATGCCCGGCCTACAAATCTCCAAGATCTATGTGGTTAAAACCATTATGCAGAGGGCTGGCTACCAGACACTACAAAGAGGCTTTACGAATATTAATGTCTGACACCCACCCGCTGTTTGTCTGTGGTATGACTAAATATTTGGGCTCGGCATGGTCAATTAGACTTAAGAGGCTAAAAATTATTGTTTAATTGCGGCCATGTACTATGACCATTTTATCTAATTTATTGGAAATCTTTTTTATCCTAATTTTTAGCCAAAGTTTTTAAATCGTGGTGTTCTACCGCTTTTTCTTGTAATGCTTTTAAGATATTTTTAATCGAAATAAAGCTAATTGACTATTGACTATTGACTATAGTGAACTAATGACCGCCAAAGCAGGCAACCAGAAGATTTATATGTGACTCCGCATACTTGTAAAAGAATCTGAACAATCACAAAAGATATCCCTATATATGCTCCGAGGTGAGTAGGAAATGTATGTTCCCACCTAGTTCCTGAATCAGGACATTGCCTTGTGTCTGGTATCCCTGAATTACAGATGGAGGCATCTGGTGAGTAAATGATGATCAGGGTGAGGAAACGTAAGGCTAAGAGTAGGGACTGTGAAATGACTGAGGCATTGCTGCTGCTGGCTGCATCAGTTCAATGCATGGTGGAAGTGTGCTCTGTTGCTGTATGTGCTATGTGGGGGGGAAGCTTGCTACCTTGCACTGTTGCTACCCATGCTCTGATCATAACTGAAGCTTTAGCTATTGCCGAGAGTCAACATTGCACTACCTCCGCAGTTGTTCCTGTTCTATATGTAGGGGCAACTTGTATTGCAGCTCTTACATGTCCTTAGGGACATAGAAGTTTGTAGTCTTGTCAAACTGCATTAGTTGTGTGTACCTTTCGGAAGTTTGAGATTAATTTCACTGTAAAAGAATCCCCCAAAATGCTTTCCTTAACACTTGCTTTAAGAATTTAAATCTAAAGCGTGACTTGTGCATAATTTCAATATTTGGGTTTTGCGATGGCATGTTTCCTATCAATGTGTTTTATTTTAGCAAAAGTACTTCTAACAAAAGAATAATTATGGGATCATTGTTATGTTATATTACTGCAGCTTATAGGGCACACTTCCAGCAGATGGTCTCTTGGCCCTAGGTTACTGCATCAGCAGGGCTCAAGATATTTATTGACAGGCTTGCTTAAAGAGGCAGGTTTTCAACAATTGTCTGAATTTTGCATTTTTAGAGCTGACCCTATGTTCCAGATGCGGCAGGTTCATGGCAGGTTCCAAGCTGGGCACTCTACCATAATGAAAGAAACAGGCCAGTCATGCTGCCGTTTGGAGCCGTAGAGTATGATGGCTCGCTGCCCACGTGCCCAGTCAAGAACCGGGCTCTGCGCGCGCCTACAAACCTGTGCCCCTCGTTCATCACAATCCGCCCCAGCACCATCGCACGGTCCAAATGCCGCGGTATTACATTTCCAAGTGTTATTTTCGAACACAATTGCATGTGCCGACTGCAGCCATTTGTTTAATTAACTCATAACCGATGACAGCGGCCTCCAATATTTCTCCGCATATGGACACCGGAGTAAGTCGCTGTTCCCGCGCGAGCCACGACCACACGTTGCACTGCGGGTAGGATGCCCTGGAATATTTAATTGAAATCTAAAGTGGATGCAGTTTTGATGGACGGTTATTACACGTAACCTCGCAACCTATTTTGTTTTATTACCAAATTATAGCAGGATGGGAAGAAAATGGATGGTCCCGTGGTTGGCCGAGTTCAAGTAGTGTAAATATTTCCATTGCCATCGGCATCTGCACTTGGTGCCACAGTCTCTGTACGTACAAAACGGACTCTCAGCTGCCCATTCGCTTTTTTTGTACATATTATGCTCTTTAGTGAAATTGGCGAGAATGTTCTTTCGGGGGACGCAGATATTTTATGCAAACAAATTCAAACAATGTGAATTAAATGTTATTTTTTTCCCTACTAAGTATGCGTTGTCCCACTCCATATAATGACAAATGAAATATTAACATATTGTACTCTGCATATCTGCATATCAAATGTATGAAATTCTTTCTTTATATAGAGATATATATGTTGTATGTATACATAAATAGCTAGAGAGAGCATTTAAAAGAATTTTCATGCAGATA